>NC_143573.1:28647500-31047500 GCF_054136105.1 Typopeltis vanoorti
AAACAAAAAAGACAAAAACTGATGAGATCTTTCTGAGCAATAAATACAAAATGTTATATTCAGGAAATGACAATCAAGGAAAAGAAGGAGTAGCCATAGTATTCAACACAAGATACGAGGCTAATCTTCTTGAATGGCAAGCAGTCTCAAGTAGAGTCATGTGGGCTAATATCAGAATGGGGAATTGGACAATGAGACTTGTTTGTGCCTATGGTCCCACAGAAGGTTCTACTAAGGCAGAAGTGGAGGAATTTTTTGATGCTTCAGAAAAAGCAACTGACACGATGAAAAAGGGAAAGTTGATCCTTGTCATCATCATCATCAAATTCCTGCCATGTACCCTCAAGGGGTGTACAGGATATGACAGTACTACATGAAAAAATTACAATATTACTAACTTCCTATCTACAATTTTCCTCCAAATCAGTCTGTTACTTGTCAAGACTCCAACATTATCAGATCTTATATTTCTATCGTCTAAGGCACTTTGTACCGTATCAATCCACCTATATTTTGGTCTTCCTCTGGGTCGTTTTCCTGCCAACCTGGCAGAGAACACTTGTTTTGCTAATCTTTCCTCTCCCATTCTATTTAAGTGACCATACCATCTGAGATTAGCTCTGCTAACGCATTCCTGGATGCTGACAATGTCAAGTTCTTTCCTAATATCCTCATTTTTAATATGATATTGCCATTGATGCCATCTGTTCACGCCTCTAATCTTTCTTAGGACTCTCATATCTGCGGTCTCTAGTCTTTGGTCAAGTGTTTTACTTCTGACCCAGCTCTCAGATCCATAAGTTAAAATTCGTTTGAACACAGTCTTGTATACAGCTAATTTAGTGTTCCGACTAATTTCTTTCTTATTCCATATGAATTTATTCAACTGACTTCCCACGATACCAGCTTTGCTGATTCTGTTGTCTATTTCTATATTTAGTTTACCATCTTCAGTAAAAATTGTGCCAAAGTAGCTGAAATGTTTTACTAGTTCCACAGGTTCTCCATTCATAACACAGTTGACATTTTCAATGATTCTGCCTATTTTCATTGTCTTTGTCTTTTTATTGCTGACCTTCATACCATATCTATTACAACAGCTATTCAATTTAGTCAGAGAATCTTGCAGACTTGTAGCGGATTTATTTACAAGTATAACATCATCCGCATAAAGCAAAGAGCTGACATTAACATCTCCAATTTTGATATCAGGTTTAATACCACATTCCTTCATAATGTGATCCATATAGATAATGAATAACAGAGGGGATAATGTACATCATTGTCTCACACCAGATTTAACATTAAACCATATTCCTCTACTTCCTTCAATTCTAACTGCTGACTCACAACTCAAATAAAGACTAAGTATTGCTTGATATAATGCCCCATTGACACCATATAACTGCAGCGTATTGAATAGCTTCTCTCTTGGCACCTTGTCATATGCCTTTTCCAAATCGACAAAACTTAAATACAGATCTTTGTTATATTCGCATGCTTTCTCGACTATTTGTCGTAAAGTGAAGATCTGATCCTGACAGCCTCTATTTGGCCTGAATCCAGCTTGTTCTTCACCAAGCTTTTCCTCCACAATTCTTCTCAACCGTTTCTCAAGTATACTTGCATAGATCTTGCCAGGAACACTCAGTAGGGAAATACCTCTGTAATTCTCACATTCGGTTTTATTTCCCTTTTTATATATGGGTACTATGAGAGCTCTACTCCAATCATCGGGAATTCGTCCCTCTGTCCAGGCTTTCTGAACTATGCAGTGCAGCCACTGTAAGACTCTTATACCACCATACTTCAGCATTTCTGGTCGAATATCATCTACTCCTGCTGCCTTTCCACATTTCAAGCCTTTGATGGCTTTTTCTACTTTAAGTATGGATATGTATTCCTGACTGCATGCCTGGTCAGTGTTTTTTATCACTGTGCTGTCATCACTGCTTGTTTCATTTAGCAGTTTTTCAAAGTAATTACTCCATACGTCAAGAATATCTTTTTCTCCTGTTTTCATTTCACCTTTATCATCTCTAATTCCTTTTACAGCACTCTTTCCTCCATTCCTAAGCTTCTTCAACAACCTCCAGAATATTTTGCCACCTTCTTGATATTTATTTTCTATATTCTTGCCAAAGTCCTCCCATGACTTTTGTTTAGCTAGTTTTACACACTGTTTAGCTTTCTTACATTTGTCTCTGTATTCTGTAAGAGTAAAAGCTGACTTATTTGCCAGGAACTTTTGATATGCTTTCTTCTTTTCCTTCACTGCCTCTTTAACTTCCTGTGTCCACCAGGGAGTTCTGATTTTATTATCTTTGTACACAACCTCACCACATGCCTCTCTGGCAGAATCAATCAATGTTTCCTTCAGAGTTTGCCACTGAATCTCCAAGGTTTGATTCCTGTTCTCAAACTCTTTCATTTTCTTTTCAATAATATTTCTGTATTTTAGTCTACAGTTCACATCTGAGAGCTGCTCAACTTTTATTCGCTTTAAAACTTTCTTACATGTTATTCTTTTCAATATGAAATTCAATTTTATCCTGCTCAAGACTAAATAGTGATCACTTCCAATTTCATATCCTCTGTACACTCTGGTGTCCTGCACCAGGGAGAAAACATCACTATCAACAATAACATAGTCAATGAGACTTTTCTTATTCCTAGCCTCTTCTCTCCATGTGAATTTGTGCACATTTTTATGTTGGAACATGGTGTTAGTAATAACCAGTCCATGTCCTGAGCAGAAATCCAACAGATATTTGCCGTAATTATTAGCTTTGCTCTTTTCTCCAAATTTTCCCAAAATATTTTTGTATGTCTCACAATCATTTCCTACTCTACTATTTAGATCCCCAACAAGGACCAACTTTTCCTTTTTCATTGTGTCAGTAGCTTTTTCTAAAGCCTCAAAAAATTCCTCCACTTCTACTTTAGTAGAACCTTCTGTGGGACCATAGGCACAAATAAGTCTCATTGTCCAGTTCCCCATTCTCATATTTGCCCACATTACTCTACTTGAGACTGACTGCCATTCAAGAAGATTAGCCTCGTATTTTGTGTTGAATACTATGGCTACTCCTTCTTTTCCTTGATTGTCATTGCCTGAATATAACATTTTGTATTTATTGCTCAGAAAGATCTCACCAGTTTTGGTCTTTTTTGTTTCAGTCACCCCTATTATGTCGATCTGGTACTTATCTAATTCCTCAGCTAGCTCCATTTCTTTGCCATTCAGGCTTCTTACGTTGATAGTACCGATCTTTAACTCTGGTGATGTTGAGTTGGGGTTTGTTTTCAGATTTGTTCCAGTAGCTGACTTTTCGCTGTTCGCCCTGGTTCCCTGGCGAAAACAACGGGGGCCTTGTTTAACCGGGCGACGCCCCAGCCGGCATGAAATTTTGTCATGTTGTACCATCATTTTTATTTTGGTTTAACCAATAAGAATACAATTTGGTCCGCTAAATCCCAAATTGCCAGCCCATCCTCGTTCGTTCAGTATCAAAGTAGATACCCAACAGGGTGCACCACGAGAAGGTGAGGATTGGACATTAGGTCAGAAGCCCTGGTCGGTTCTCCGCATTCCTTTAAAGGCTATGTGGAGGTCTCCTCTCAGTTATACAGCTTTGACCCTTATTGTTAGGGATCTAAATATCGGAGTAGAAAATGTTTGTCAGACATACAAAAATATTCTGGGAAAATTTGGAGAAAAGAGCAAAGCTAATAATAATGGCAAATATCTGTTGGATTTCTGCTCAGGAGATAGACTGGTTATTACTAACACCATGTTCCAACATAAAAATGTGCACAAATTCTCATTGACTATGTTATTGTTGATAGTGATGCTTCTCCCTGGTGCAGGACACCAGAGTGTACAGAGGATTTGAAATTGGAAGTGATCACTATTTAGTCTTGAGCAGGATAAAATTGAATTTCACATTGAAAAGAATAACATGTAAGAAAGTTTTAAAGCGAATAAAAGTTGAGCAGTTCTCAGATGTGAACTGTAGACTAAAACACAAAGATTATTGAAGAAAAAATGAAAGAGTTTGAGAACAGGAACCGAACCATGGAGATTCAGTGGCAAGCCTTGAAGAAAACCTTGATTGATTCAGCCAGAGAGGCACGTGGTGAGGTAGTCTGCAAGGATATAAAAATCAGAACTCCATGGTGGACACAGGAAGTTAAAGAGGCAGTGAAGGAAAAGAAGAAAGCATATAAAAGGTTTCTGGCAAATAAATCAGCTTTCGCTCTTAGAGAATACAGAGACAAATGTAAGAAAGTGAAACACTGTAAAACTAGTTAAACAAAAGTCATGGGAGGACTTTGGGAAGAACATAGAAAATAAATATCAAGAAGGTGGTAAGATATTCTGGAGGTTGTTGAAGAAGCTTAGAAATGGAGGAAAGAGTGATGTAAAAGGAGTTAGATGATAAACGTGACATGAAAACGGGAGAAAAGATAAGGTATAAGAAAAGTATGGAGTAATTACTTCGAAAAATTGCTAAATGAAATAAGCAGTGATAGCACAGTGGTCAACAGGCAGTCAGGAATACATATTCATACTTGAAATAGAAAAAGCCATCAAAGGCTTGAAATCTGGAAAGGTAGCAGGAGTAGATATTCAACTAGAAATGCTGAAGTATGGTGGTATAAAAGTCTTACAGTGGCTGCACTGCATAGTTCAGAAGATCTGGACAGAGGGACAAATTCCCGATGATTGGAGTAGAGCTTGTACCCATATATAAAAAGGGAAATAAAACTGAATGTGAGAATTACAGAGTTATTTCCCTACTGAGTGTTTCTGGCAAGATCTATGCAAATATACTTGAGAAACGGTTCAGGAGAACTGTGGAAGAAAAGCTTGGTGAAGAACAAGCTGGATTCAGGCCAAATAGTTGAGAAAGCATGGGAATATAACAAAGATCTGTATTTAAGTTTTGTCGATCTGGAAAAGGCATATGACAAGGTGGCAAGAGAGAAGCTATTCAATACGCTACAGTTACGGTGTCAATGGGGCATTATATCAAACAATACTTAGTCTTTATTTGAGTTGTACGTCAGCAGCTAGAATTGAAGGAAGCACAGGAAGATGGTTTAATGTTAAATCTGGTGTGAAACAAGGATGTACATTATCTCCTCTGTTATTCATTATCAATATGGATCACATTATGAAGGAAAGTGGTATTAAACATGATATCAAAATTGGAGATGTTAATGTCAGCTCTTTGCTTTATGCGGATGATGTTATACTTCTAAATAAATCTGCTACAAGTTTGCAAGGTTCGCCGACTAAATCGAATGACTGTTGTAATAGATATGGTATGAAGGTCAGCATTAAAAAGACAAAGACAATGAAAATAGGTAGAATTGTTGAAAATGTCAACTGTGTTGTGGAACAAGTAAAAGATTTCAGCTACTTAGTCATGATTTTTAGTGAAGATGGTAAATTAAATATGGAAATAGACAACAGAATCAACAAAGCTGATATGGTAGGAAGTTAATTGAATAAATTCATATGGAATAAGAGAGAAATTAGTCGGAACACTAAATTAGTGTATACAAGACAGTGTTCAAACCAGTTTTAACTTATGGATCTGAGAGCTGGGTCAAAAGTAAAACACTTGACCAAAGACTGGAGACCGCAGATATGAGGGTCCTGAGAAAGATTAGAGGCGTGAACAGATGGCATCAATGGCAATATCATATTAAAAACGAGGATATTAGGAAAGAACTTGACATTGTCAGCATCCAGGAATGCGTTAGAAAACCACATAACAGGTTCTAGTCTTCTGTATGGTGGCATGTTTCATGACTGCATCACTTTGAGTGGGACTGCATTTATGACAGTCCCACTCAAAGACGTGTTGTACTGTCTGGTTTGCTTGGTTGTGGTACGAAAAACCCAACATCTCCATGAGACCAGCTAACTCACCACCAATTGAAAAGCCTTGATAAAGGTTCTTCGCATCCTAGATGGGATTTAAACCTAAATTTTTCAACCAAAGAGCTTCATCTATACTGACTGAGATAAACGTGCAGACTGTTTGGGAAAGAGTCGAAACTATCCATTTGGTCAAACAGGCAACAACCTTAATGCATTTGTTTTCCTCTTACTTACCAGATCTCATTCCTACTATCCATTTAGGAGGTGGTAAAATTAAAACACCCTATTACTTGCAAATCACAATGAACTGCAGGAAATCAGTGATAGCACCTACAGCATTTCCAGAACATTTTGAGGCCAGGCCATGGTATATCAAGGATGGAGGCTCATAGGTATTAGGCACAGATCTCTAAAAAACTGGTGATCAATATAGCATATGCTGTTAACATGATATTATGTTCACACTTACTTCTAAGTTAGAAAGTGATAAATGCATTTTTAACTTTATTTTTTCAACAGGTAACTCCTGTGTGGATAATAACTGAAAGTCTTTGTAAAGAAAAATAAAATCAAAATAATAATATAATAATTATAAACTTACTTGTCCTTGAAAGGCATTGATAATGAACTGCAATGCCAAAGGATCCACACATTCTATACATTTTTGTACAACATGATTACCATTCTGATCTTTGACACATTTCAATACATGGCCATCCAGCTCCTTCACTACTTCTTTCTATAAAATTGGAAGAAATCAATTTTCTATTAAACTTGTTTATATGCAAAATTATATTTCAAAGAACAGCATTATGAATATTTTTATTCTATTTAAAAATAAAAAAAAAAAAATGTCAAATTTCTGACTGAAAGGAAAATATATTAAGAAAGGAAATGCAATGTTAAACTATTCACATAATAAAAATGGGCTGGTGATGAGCAGCATATAGGCTTTCCCTATTAAGCTAACCCACACTCCCTGTCAGTGCAGACTGTTTCTATAAAACTGTTATTTCAGAGAGCAGTTGCCACAAACAAATCTTCCTACTATGTAGAAAGGAGTGGTTGGTTGAAACCCAGACCATCTTGTGGTAGATGAGCTCATACACCCCTGCTACAACCACTTTTTCTTTTTTTTTTATATATATATATATATTGGGGGGTGGAGAAGGATCCTCTACATAAATTGTGATATTCTTCAAGCACATATTTAACGATACTGTGGAAATCAAGAATATCCTAGATTTGAGAGTACAGCAATGAAGTGATTCTATGGCTGGCTGACAGACAGTACACAAAACATTAGTTAGTTGGTAGGATGGTTTGTGGCTTATTGATGCAGGCACAGCAAACGTCATACTCAGGATCTACAAAATTTTGCACTGGCTCACTAGTCAGGCATTAACATAGATGTTAGCATGGTGTACTCCAGCACAGTCACCTAATATATCATAGTCATGTATTTATTCCTGGAATTTATAACCCTTTGTTATTGCTATGGGTTGGTTTGGAGATTTATGATGCAAAGACAGCAAAGGTCATACTGTGCCATAACACAGGGTATTAATAAATAGTTATAAAGAGATAAATTAGTGAATAAGATAAAATGTATGCATATTAAAGATACTGATAAATAGTTATCTACAGCAGACATTAATAAATAGTTATAAGGAGCAATAAATAAAGTATAGGAAAAGGATGGCTGCTTTTGAGGTGTGGTTTTATGAGAAAGCTGCTGAGGATATTATATACTGAAAGGCGGACAAATGGATGGGTGATAGAAAGAATCGGCAGAAATTTAAGGCTCATTAAGGATACTGACAGAAGATAGTTGAAATACTTTGGACACATGGAAAGGATGGAAAGAGGACTTCTCAAAACATTAATAGAAGATCAAGTTCCTGGAAAAAGAAGCAGGGGTAGAACATCAATGAGATGGATGGATGGTGTATCTGGAATGAATGAATGATCTCCAGAGTTCAAGCCTCTAGAAAAGCATCCAACAAGACCACCTGGTGAGGACTGGTGTGGCACATCACTGGGCATCTAAGTGACCATGCAACATCTGATGATGTCCAATGAATAGATAGATGATATATATATATATATATATATATAAGGTATTAATAGTTACAAGAAGTAAATGAGCAAATAAAATGCATGTGAATAAATTAATCCTCTGTAATAATTCAAAAATGTCATGCAATCTGCCCAAGTCTGACATCTGACTGAGTGTGATAGGTCTCAGCCAGGTGAGTAAAAATGTCATTCCTCCCTTGCATGAACTGCTGGCACTCCACCAGAATATGATCAATGGTGAGAAGGCATTTGCATTTCAGACAAATAGTGGGTCATCAGCTCTCATCAAATAAGAATATGTAAGATGAATATGACCTATGTGGAGCCTAGCAAGAACAATTTCCTCTTTTCTGTTTCTATATTCACAAGACTGCCAATGCCATTGCGCAATTTTACGAAGTGTTTATAGTCAGTATATGGTACCATCAAACACTGTGTGTCAAAAAAGAATGAGCTGATCTAGAAGCTGCATCTGTGATGTCATTTTCCTGAAGTTCAAAGTATCCGAGAATCCAACATAATTGAACATCAAAATTATGGGGCTTCATTTTTGTAAGAGTTTGTTGTTGAAGGATATCTAACGAAATATATCCCATGCTCTAAATTGATCTTTCTTGGCTACTTGGCACTCTAGGTTCCACCAAAGCTTTGGATAGTGTAGAAATCGGGATGTTTCGTAATTGCTGCAGTAGCTGTATGGATAATACAATCTGTGGTATACTATGCTGCTTCATTAACAGGTGTTTGGCTGACTGCTACAGTATTACATTTGCAAGATGGGAAAATGTATTGCAGTTAGCCTGGTGCATTTTCCATGTAGGAGGACATGGTTCCTGTGAAGACACAGTGCTGATGAGAGGAAAATCATCACTTCCATATATGTTTTCATCAATGTCCCATGTGAGCAGTGGAAAAATGGTGGAGGAGCAGATCATAAGAGCAAATAGGCATATATGAGATGGTATTTACGCCATTATCAACAAGGGAGAGTTTTGTCAAGCATTCGCTCAATGATACACCCTTGTCTATTTCTGTTGACACTACTACGAAGTATTATGCCCATTAAAGTCATCAATTAGGAGTTGGGCAGTGGCATTATGAGATTACTGAGTTCCATTTCATTTAATTCAGAGCCTGGAATATTCTCAGGCGTGATTGTAATAGACAAGGGTGTATCATTGAGCGAATGATACACCCTTGTCAACAGAAATAGACAAGGGTGTATCACTCGCTCAATGATACACCCTTGTCTATTTCTGTTGACACTACTACGAAGTATTATGCCCATTAAAGTCATCAATTAGGAGTTGGGCAGTGGCATTATGAGATTACTGAGTTCCATTTCATTTAATTCAGAGCCTGGCAGTAAATATAATAAGCATACTGTGATTAGAAATCCCACAGATAGGCAAATTGCTACTGCCCATGAGAATAGCTACTCCACCACGTGCAGGGACATCTCCAGTTCTGTCACTGCATACAAGAATGATACTCCTGAAGGTAAGATCCTCACTGGGTTTTAAATAAGTTTCCTGCAGCAGGTGCTTGATATCAATCAATATTCTGGCAAAACCCATGACAGTTCTATTGCAAATATTCACATATTGTTCAGGCTTCTTTCTGATTTCTGGGAGGTTGAGGACTTGCCTTTATTGGGTTCGTATTTCTCATTACATTTTGGGAAGTATGGATGACCAGTGTCCATCTCTTTCTCTGAAAAAATATCCCTTTTTCCAGAGATCTTCGGATGCATCAGGATCACTGGGCAAGTCCAAGCTGCTTTCAGTGAGTACTGAAATATTCTATTTTTTCTGTGGAAGGACCTGGTGGTTTATCTTAGGTGATAACCCTGACATAATTTTTTTTTCATGTGGATTCTCATCAAATGGAACCATTTTCGGAGTATGACAGTATACATTATGTGATTGATGCACTCAACAGAGAAACAATCAAAGTGAAGCAGTGGAGTATGTCATAGATTGTATTGTCCATACGGCTACTGCAGCAATTCCGAAACATCCAAAGTCACAATACTAAAGTGCAGGTATGGTGAAATAAACAACACATGAATTTGAGCTGCTGTTGACATTTTCTTAATTGTTACCTTCTCATCATAAGAGGATCTCAGAGCAGGCGTAGTGGTGGCTAATTTTCTTTTTGCATCTTGATATGATTTTTATGTTTTGTATTTCTTTCTTATCTTTCTGCTTCTGATAAGCACAGGAGTAAGAGCTTGATAGTTTCCCTGACAGTTTGCACTAGCTTTCTTGGCAGAGCATGACTAAGTATCATGCCCTTTACTACCACATCAGACACAGGTGTTTGAGCATATCTGTATTTCTGACATTTGAAGCATCTTAGTGGATTAGGGATGTACAGTCTAACATTACAATTGAGATACTCTGCTTTAACAGATGTTGGAGGCTTAGCAGTATTAAAAAGGTAAGGAATTTGTTTCTGGTTGAAACCAGGCAATCATCACTTGGATCAGATTGCATCTCATACCTGTCTCCCCTTGATCTTTTATCTCTGAACATATCTCCTCATCAGAAACATCAAGGAAATCCCATTCTTAGATCACTCCTTTACAGAAATTTGAGTGTTTTATGAGCTGTAACTTATTGGTATTCCACCCAATGATGTAGATCTGAACAGTTTTTCAAAATATTGCTAACATGATGTTTCTAGAAGGACATCACCAAAATATAGTTTCTTAACTGTTTTGGGAGAACCTGCCAGTCCTTCTAAACCTTTCTGAATAAAGAAGAGTGACATTTTCCCTATTAGTTTTTCGCTCGTTGCATGGATGATTAAGAAAAACTGATACATTTATACTTGTATCACATATATCTTTTGCATCTTGATATGATTTTTATGTTTTGTATTTCGTAAAATGTAAATTTTGACAGTTCCCCAGAAACAATTAAGAATGAAAAGTTCATGCTCAAATGGTTTTTTTGTTCAAACCACAGATTCACACACAAATGCCTGCTCTCTGGCAAGCACTGACTGACTGTGCTGGGAGTGGAAAGCCAGGGCTACCATGCATGCTATACCAGCATTATAGCAAGCACCGAACCCTGTCTGCAGACAGGCCCATTAACTGATTCTGTCTGGGGCATCCAGGACTGCCCGTCCTACTGAAGCTTCTAGGATCCTCGTGCTGGATCCCAGTGATGATAGTCTGAAAATATGATAGTAAAAAACACTCAAGAGAAGAAGAGCAAGAATACATAAAGAAACACAAAGAAAAAGAGGAAGGATGAAAAGGGCCAGTAATATCACTGGCCGACACCCCTGCACCACAAACAGGAGCCTCACCTGTCTTTGAGGATTGTGTTGACAGGTAAATAAATAAATAGTTATAAGGAGATAAATTAATGAATAATATAAAATATATCTACAAAATTATGAAGAAGACAAATGAGTAAATACAATGCATATACAAGGTTTGATATCTACAATGCAGTATCTACATATAAGCAAATCCATAATCAAATGTCTTTGAATAAAAAATTTAAAAGTGATATGCAACCTGTCCAAGTCTGGCTAAGTGCATAGGGCTTGGTCAGACATAAATAAGAATGTGTGAGATGACTGTGACCTATGTGGAGCCTAGCAAGAACAACTTCTCTTCTGTTTCTATGTAAACTAGATGGCCAATGCTTAATTTTGAGATTAACCTCATGCAATTTGTTCAGTAGTGCTTCCTGCCAGGAGTATTGCCATTGCACAATTAACTTCGAGGTGTAGTCAGTATACAAACAATATGTCAAAAAAGAATGAGCTGATCTAGCAGCTGCATCTGTGATGTCATTTCTCTATTCTGATGCAGTGAAAATCTAACAACTGAACATCAAAATTAAGTCTTTTTTTTTGTATGGGGGGGGGGGGGGAGAACCTCAGGAAGTACTGTGTTGGATTATATGGCAGGGAAGAGAGAGTTTGTAAAGAATTCAAAGAGTCTGTATAAACGATACACTCTTGGTAGGAGTTTTCTTTGATATACATGAGTGGCATGCAACTCTATTGTATAATTACTGCAACTGAGAGGGATCTGGTTGGAGATGTTAGGAAACACAGCCAACAGAGATCTCTGATCGTGAACCATTGGAACAGATGTGTACAAAATCAGAGTAGACTGCTCTGTATGCATTGAACAATTGAAGTTAAAACAGATGAGGGTGTATGAAACTTCTGTAATTGATAAAGTGGGATGTTGTCGGATGGGTGCAAGCCTGCAATGGAGGAATGCTGTTTGTTTAGAGCAGGCAACGTTGTCAATGTTCATGCCAACGCATTAAAGAGGCTATGAAAAATAGTTTTCATAGCTTCTTTAATGGCAATCTGATGTGTGATATTGAGTCTCCCAACATAGAAAAAAAGAGGCTAGTCCATGTAGGATGATTCGGAAGGGATTTAGGGCATAATTAAGAGACAAATGTTTTCATCTACGTGATAAACTGGGTTCATTTGATTCAGCATAAAGACTTTGAAAGAGAGATGTGCAGAAAGCACTGCTGGCTAGGGTCCAATCACCAGAGAATGCTCTACCTTGCATAACTGTAAACCTGGAACAATAATCAAGCTTTGGACATTCAGGTGTGCAATAAATGCAGAGCAAGAAACATTGTTCAGCACCCCACTCTGTAGAGGATATTCAATGCCTTTTTTGCATTTTTCCTGAAGATGACAAATGTGTGTGTAAAGAATGTTAGCTTTCTGTGAAAAATGAGTTCCAAGAACTTGGACTCAGGTGCTACTGGAGTAATAGTTTGTTCCATTGTTAAATTAGGATCGAGGTGAAAAGTATGTTTCAGGCAGAAGTGTGCACACAGTTTTTTTTTTCTGCAGAGAACCTGAACAAATGACAATGAGCCCACAAGGAGGCATGGCTGATATTCAGTAATTCAGTTCATTTTAATAGCAAAGGAGGTCACACTTGGGATAGAGATTTGAAGGACTGCCTCTTCTTGATATGGCTGAGATAACATGCTTCTAGTAGGACTTGAAAGACCCAGCTGGATAGAAAGTTTTTAATAAAAACAGGAATGTGTCACTTCAGGCCAACTTTGCATTATTGCAAAGTTGGCCTGAAGGTCTTTTAATATACCATATATCCAGGCTGTGTCATAAGCTTTTTCTCATGTTGAAGAACACTGAAACCGCTCTTGTTTCAGGAAAGCATCTCTTACATATGTTTCTAAATGAACCAAATGGTTCAAAGCTCTTTAAATACCAGAGAAACCTTATGTTTACTATTTTTTTTCTCCCAAGACCTTGCAAAGACAGCTAGTCAGAGCAACTGGATGAAAATAATCACCTAACAATTACAATTGTTGGCCTATGACATGATGTTTCCATGTCTTCTTTGACATCCCATGTGAGCAGTAGAAAAATGGCAGGAGAGCAGATTATAAGAAGGTATTTATGCCATTATTAATAGGGGAGAAGTCATTTTGTCGAGCATTCACTCAATGATACAATATCATCTATTCATGTTGGCACTACCCTACAGTGTTATGTCCATTAAAGCTACTCATTAGGAGTATGGGCTGAGGGAGTTGGAATGTTAAGTTCCAATTCATTTAATTCATAACTTGGTGATAAATATATTGAACATACTGTGATATAAAAAAAAAAAAAAAGCCCACAGACAGGCAAATCGCTACTGCTTCCAGAGAAGTATTAAGCTAGACATGATGGAAAAGTATGACTGCCCAAGAGAACAGCTGCTCTATCATGAGCACAACCATCTCCAGTTCTCTCCTTGCATACAAGAGTGGCAAATCCTGAAGGTGGGATCCTCACTGGGTTTTGTTTCCTGCAGACAGAAACAAAAAAAGTTTTTGTTTCTGCAGCAGGTACTTGATATCATCAATATTCTGGGGAAACCCACAATAGTGCCATTGTAAAAATTTTCTTATTGTGTTGGCTTTATAGACTTGTCTATATATGTTTGATTTGTTTAGATTTCCTCAAGGTTGAGGACTTATCCTCATCAGGTTTATATTTCTCATTAGATTTTGGGAAGTATGGCCAACTAGTGTTCATCTCTTCCTCTGGAAAAATACCCAGTTCATAATTGGATGTGTCAGGATCACTGGGTAAATTCAAGTTACTTTCATTGGATACCGAAGAATCAATTTTTTTCTGTGGGAGGATCTGGTGGTTAACCCTGCCATATTTTTTTTTCTTCTTTTCTTCATAAGTGGATTCTCATCAAATGGAACCATTTTTGGAGTTGTTTCTGGAGTGAGACCATACATCATGCAAACTGATGCTCTTGACAGAGAAGCACTCACGATCGTAAAATTATCAGATGGTGGAATAGACATACGAGTTTAAATTGTTGTTGACATCTTAACTGCTACCTTCTCAGCATAAGAGGATCTCAGAAAAGGTGTGGAGGTGGCTGACTTCTCTTTTGCATCCTGATATATGATCTTCAACTGTTTTCTGACGACAAGCAGAGTAATCAGAGGTGCTACTGATATACAGCATTTACAGGGTGATTTGTATAGACTAGATGTGTTGGCAAATGATAATGGCTATCAATTCAATGTTACTAAGTGTACAGTTATGCACTTTGGCATGAGATAATCCAACAGCGTATTACATTAGGGATTATGCTTGGAGTAATACATGAGACTAGAGATCTTGGAGTTCTGAGGGATAGAAAGTTGAAATAAAAAACAGTCACATAGAAAAAAATTGTAAATATAACAGGGGATAACTGCCATGTTGAAATAAATATTGACATGTAAGACTTACATGTATAAGATTTTGTATAATAACACCTTTTGGAAATTTGTTATTTTTCAAAGTTTTTTTTTTTTTTTTTTTTTTAAACTGGAGTTACAAGAGGATGAATTTCCCTCATTTGCAAGAATCAGGGATCAACCTGAGTGAAATCATCACTGGCAATAACATTAGATTTGTGTGTTCTCTCTTAATGAAAATTTATGCACATTTTTTTAATGTTGAAACATAGCATTAATAATGACTAGTCCATGTCCCTGAATAGAAATCCAACAGCAATAGTAACTATCATTAGCACCAACTTTATAATTTCAGATTTTCAGAGCATTTCTGAACATTCATGATTTATATTCTGTTATGATGTTAATGGAAGAATTTTTAATTTTTGTTCTCTCTTCCAATTCAAAGACCAACTTTGTCACGATTAGTACTCTTTAATAGCATCACAGGTGAATTAGGTACATTTTTCAATTGGCACATTGCTTTAAAGAGATTAGAATGATGGGTTTAAAATGTAAAGATATCTGAATTTTTTAAGAACTGAGTTATGAATTGGGACATGGAATTACAACTGAAATCAAGAAAAAATTTTACTAGTCTTCAATACTATTATGAAAATGAATATTTTAAGGAGGAAATCAAACATCAGAAAACATTAGAAGAACAAGTGGTGAGGATGACACTCCCGAGCTTGAACAAGTAACTAGCCAGGATGCTAAACAATTTATTACTGGATTAGGAACTATTTCATGTAGGAAGGCAATATTATATAGACATTAAATACCCGCACCGATTTTGTTTAATTGCAGTCAATAAATAAATAAATAAATAAATTAAAAAAAACCCGACAGGCTATACTCAATCAATTCCTATAATGTCATTAATTGCTAAGAACTGCAGTTTATTTTAATTAAAATCAACTGCTTAAATTTATCTATATACATACAATTTTTAAACTCTTGACATGCAACTTCATTTAATTGGACAATTTATGCTATTCCTGATGTGGCCCAATTAAACAGAATCCATTGCATTCCTGTTCCTTATCCAATAATTTATTTATATTTATTTTTAGCATCATGCATTTAGGATGTATCCCAAAAATAACCTACTCCATAATTTATTTAAATGATTTTTAACTGGCTTTGAGTCAGGTCTCTGCTGATTACACATAGCAAAACTCTTCATGTGAAGATACCTCTCAAAAGTGCAAGCTCATTGTTTTTTTTGTATCACAACAATAGTAGTATTTACTACAGCTGATAAAGGTTCTAATTAATGCTACAGAGTATCATGATAAACCAAATATTTTACTCAGGAGAGACCTACTTCTAGCATAATCACCAGTAGACTCCAATTAAAACAATCAGCAAATTTTCGATATGTATCCTCAAGGGATGTTCAGCCTACTATGACAGCATTACACGATTTTACTTTATATAGTAATAATCGCCTATCAACAAATTTTCCTCCAAACGAGTCTTATTTTTCAGCACCCCAATATTGTTGTATGTAACATTTTGTTCTATTAAGGCATTTTTGACTGAATCCATCCACCCAGACCTTGGTCTGGATGGATGGATTCAGTCAGAAATGCCTTAATCTTGGCAACAACACCTGTTTTTGCTAACCTTTCACCTCCCATTCTGTTGTGTGACCGATAGTATGTGTACCCTGGGGCTACGTGCTGGGACATTCAGGAGTATACGAAAAATAATCGGCAATGGTGGAAAAACAACTAACTATTTTTGACTATTTCACATTAAGATAGGCATTGAACAAAGGTGTCAGTATTTAAAAACAATGGGTACAATTTATAGGAATGGGTTTGAAGTGGTACACAAGTGGGAAAAGGTTGAGAACTACTGGTTTAGATTATTCTGTTTGGTCTGTTTAGATTAAACAGACCATTCTGTTTTAGAATAGCCCTGCTCACACATTCTTGAATATGATTCTACCATTGATGCCATATGTTCAGGCCTCTAATTTTTCTAAGAACTCTCGTATCTGTGGTCTCTAATATTTGATCAAGTGCTTTATTTTTAATCCAACTCTCAGATCCATTACTTAAAACTGGTTTGAACACCGTCTTGCATACTGCTATGTTAGGTGTTTTGGCTCGATTTCTCGATTATTCTATATAAATATTTTTGGGTTAACCACCATATCAGCTTTGCTTATTCTCTTGTCTATTTCCAGATTCTGTTCTACAGGCTCTCCATCCAGAATGTAGCTGAAGTTTTGTATGTTTCTGCATATCTTCATAGTTTTGGACCTTTTGTCCTACTGATAAACTGCAGATTCACTGTACTCATCTTCTCTGGTCTTTGCAATGTACAGAAAGAAGGTTATCCATTATATTGTATAGATGATCATACTGACATATATTGTCTAACTAAATATCTTACTAGCCACCTTCAAAAAATTACTGGCCATTCCTAGATCTTAAAAACAGCAGTGATTTCAAAGACAAAATTAAAGATCTATATTTGGTTGCAATGAAATGATTTATCTTGATGTAGTTTCACATATGCTAATTCAAGTGCTAACACTCATTCAAGAAACCCATCAGTTCTTACAATCCAATTTCCTCGATGGCACTGTTAACATATTTAAGTTATATTGTCACTTAAGTTAATGCAGGTTATTTTTCCTGGCAAAATCGGTTACACAAAGAAATTGAGGAACAGTCATGGGCAGTCTGTCTTCTAACCTGCTATTGCAGAAAGCAAATTCTAACATTTTTGCTTCCTTTCATCTAATCCTGTGTGAAAGAGTACCCAAAGCAAGGTCTGCTGGTCCCAATTTGTCATTACAAGCCAGAGAAATTGTTTTTGAAAACAGCAGCAGCTTTAAAACACTCCCCAAACCTCAACAAGTATGGCTAGACAAATAATCTGGGAGACAGTTATTTAAAGATTGAATTAATACTTGTCAACCTCGCTCTGTATCTAACAATAGATGACACAATTAAAACTAGGCGTTTTTTTTTCTTGTTTTTTTTTCATTACAATTTTAAGCTGTTCCCACTATTAACTAATTGTAGCTGATTACATACTGTGGCAAAATGTTGATGTTCTGAAGATATTGGGTAGAAAACCAAAAAAAATCAGAAACTAAGTAAATAAATACATTATTATTTATTTTCTTATTAGTGTCTTCGGTTGTGAATTAAACTGTGAATTAAAATAAAAATCCAACATGAGCTTCCAACACAAGTCTTTCTACTCATCTGACATCTTGACAGTTTCACTCAGAGTTATTTTTATTTTATAAATTACAGTGTAGTTTATATATTTATAAAATTACATTACTGTAATTTATAATTTAAACTATGATTAAAAGTTTTATGTGCCACATATTTATCTGTTATACTGATTTACTTCTGTTGGGAAAAAATTAAGCAAAAAAATCACGTCTGCCTCCACCCATATAATTATCGATATTAGCATCACTCAACCAGATACTGATGAGTTGCTGTACTTTTCCTCAAAGGACAGCAGAACAAAGAAAGTTTAATCTATGAACCACCTTCAAACTGTTCTCACTCTCTCTTCTCTCACCCACCAAGGATAAATTACAACACTTGTAATTTATGAAATACTGACAAGCAAAAGGATTAAAATCTAGTTTTAATGCTTATAATATTTTGTCTCAGTCACAGAAACAATAATACTCAATGAAACATCGCCAAAATTGAAAATAAATAAATAAATTCCCCCCATCTAGTCCCCAGCCATCCCTTCAGAAGGATTTCAGAAATGCCATCACCATCCCTTACATCTGGGGTACATCAGAAAAAATAGCCTGGTATTTAAAAAAAAGTACAACTTCTACATAGCTTTTAAGCTCCACCAGAAACTTGCTACCCTTATCCATTCTACCAAAGATCATTTCCTTCCTCTCTCTCAGTGCCTGGAGTGTACAAAGTACCCTGCTCCTGCAAGTTGGCTTACTTCAGACAGACAGGTAGATTAGCCATAAATCCATTTGGATGAACACGAAACTTACATCTGCAATCACAACTATGGTCAATCTGGTCTCGCAGATCATATTGGTTGCCACTCACAGGATCTTCTGGAAGTAAACCACCATATTCAATCAGAGTAAATTTAAAAAAGAAAGACTGTTTTTGGAATCTGTAACGCCGCTCAGAAATCAACCTAATTTAAACAAAATATAGGTATTTGGGAAACTAATTATTAGACGTCCCAATTTCTATCCTAGGCTGTCTACAAATGCACCACCTAGATAGGACTCTAATCACCCATGTTTCATTGAGTTCTCTGTGTGTTACAAGTGTTATTTGTACTTCACCCTGATGATGTCTAAGTGACAAACAAAATATTGGAAGCATTAAAATTAGTTTTTAATCCTTTCTTAGTGCTATTAATACTCCATTAAACCTCAAACATGATGTTCTCCTAGCACTCAAGTATTAACACGTGGTTATTTTGGATAGATGAACCATTCTGCCATTCAGCGTTCTTAGAATCTAAGAAACACCAAAATCAGAGAAACCTGGCATTACTTACCATGCCAAGTGACACTAGTTTCAAAGTTTTGGACAATCAAACTAAGATTCTGCACTCAACAGATTTCAATTTGGTTGTCTGTTCCTTCAAATGTGAAATTTTGACACCATCTAAATCTACTCTGATTGCATGCTCATCTTAAGTTTTAGGAAGTAATTGCAATTAACTGTTCCTAATCAATGTTTTATTCTCTCCCTTGACAATGTCCTTCTACCAAAAGGAGAAAAATATATAGGAGTAAATTTTTTTTTTAACATGTGGTAATATTCTTCATATTTAATAATAATGTAAGTACACTTAAAACATCTGGTAGGCTGGGTGTGTGTGCATGCAAATTTTACGCAATGTACTTTTTAAATCTATTATTCTGTTTAGCAACATATATTACAACAAACAGCTTCATTAATAATAATAATAAAGTAAAAGTCATTATCAAAATGATTTCTTACAAATTAATATTATCTGATTTATGTAAAATTATTTCATGTTTTATGATTTTTACATAAATTCTACCTACAAATGACTGTAACCTATTGTATTACTACCGTGATCAGGCTAAGGGTCAGATAATCCAGTAACCCTGCTCCACATATCCGAGCACTTTTACAACAAGGTTATAAACTTCAGGCCTCAAGTAAGTAGATTGGATTACATCAAGTTAGGCGATGAAATCCATCTACCACCTAAATGCATTTACAAACATGCATGCCCAAGGCAGGATTGAACCCAACAGCCTGATACTTGGAGAGTGGAGAACATTGTCAACATTTGATATGCCATGTTATCACAATAGTTTATAATAATGATTTATGGAATAACAAAATGAAAGTTTTTATATTTCAAAATAAAATTTAAACAGTAAAAATTATTTAACAAGGGACTGGTGTAGCACATTGTGATAAAGCGATGATTTCGGCTTGCTTGTAATATTTTAAATGGTGTCATACTAGACAATAGTTGGACAATTGAGACTTACCTTTCTATTTTGTCACTGGCCTGAGGGGTGAGAAAAAAAATTTGAAATTTGGTTCCTATGCAAAAAGGTTGGACAACCCTGGTCTACATCCTGCCAACAAAAAATGGACTTTTAGAGTACTTTATCTTAGACTTGAAGAATTTATTTAGCATGTTCGAACTGAGGGTGTCTTATATTCAAGCAAGTATAATGTATGCTTTCATGCTGTTAGGATTCTCAACCATACCAATTTTCCAAAAGTCAAACCAATAAGATGTAAAATCTTATTGGTTTGACTTTTGGAACTCCTCCCCTCACCTACCAAGAAAGTAAATAATTTGTTGAATTTTAATTTCCTGTTCAGGTGATATCTATTCAGGCTAATGAAAATAATGTAGCACGTTGTTTAACATTAATATAAGTTAAGGCAAGTAAGTATACAGAAATCTGCATGTCTACATTTATTTATATCCCACTACTAGAATCATTTACTATAATGCTATAAATAATGTAATGAAAAAATAAAAGGTGTAGAAGGAAGATGAGAAAAAAAAAAGGTTTATCCACACATAAGATACACACTTACCTGTTGTTCTGGCGGTATGGATTCTAATGCTTTTTGAATAACTCTACATCCATACATTTGTAGAGCTAAAGGCAACACATGACCTTTTACCTTCTGGGCTAAAGCTTGTTTTTGTTCAGGAGTGCCAAATTCAAAAAACTTTTGAATAACATAGTTGCCAAAAACATCAGTCATTAAACCATATGCAGCTCCTAAGATCTCATTAAACACCATTTGCTTTTCTGCTGGTGTGGCACGTTCAAGCTTTTGTTGAATAAACCTAATTTTAAAAAAAATAATAATAATACAATAAATATATAAATATATACTATTACTACTATACTAAGTAAAAAAAGAATGGAATTATCAATTTTTACTACAGATAAATAACAAAAGTAACAAATTAATAATAATAAAACAGGTTTTTCTTTTATTAAAATTACCAAGAAAAAAATAAAACATAATATTAAAAGCAAATATGTAGTATATCTTACTGATCTGTAGTGTCTAGGATACAAAGGACCTTTATTTACTAGAATGTATAACAAGGCATTGGCCTATAGAAAAGATTTTAATTGACATTACATTTATATATTCGTATCTCTATGTTTCTCTCTCTCAAATGTGCATATACACACAGTTGACTTCCACTATAGCAAACAACATCATAAGAAAATTCATTTACAGTAGGCAATCCACCACAACAACCTATCTCCATGGTTTCCATTAGTTTGTTGAGGATTAACTCCCCACACACACACAGAATTAAAATATTTAGTTGTCACTCCCATGAAATTACTAGGCTACAAAACAGAAATTTTGCCTGGTAGTAGAAAATATGCTAACGTGAAAATTAGTTTATACAGGCTAAAATAATTTCCTCCTTTCCCCCAAAGCATAGGGCTTAAAAAATGATAAATCCTTTGCTTCTATGTTTAGCTTTTTTCAAGATATTTCAACCACTCACTCAGGATATCTTTCCTTCTTACACACACACACACATTCTGCAAAATCCAAATTCTTTACTGAACAAAAATGATTTTAAAAATAAGGTTTATTTTAGCTTGATTGAACTGGAGAAACCAAACGCATATTATTTCTGCTCCCCTCCCACCCACCTTACTTATAAAAACAAGCTTTTGCCAGAATATTCAAATTCTTCTGGGCTGATTTGCTTACGTGGCATATTAAACAGTAACCAGGATTTATACTTCATATATACTTCAGTATGCATGACTGAGTATTATTTGTAAAAGCTAATGGCTGATTGAAGCCATTAGGCTCCACAGCATTTCAAGCCATGGAGCCTAAAGCACTTTCACTGCTGGAGACAATTGTAGATTAAATATAAGATCGGCTGGTCTCACATATAATGATTATTTTATGAACTTTTTACAACTATCTCTGATACCTTTCTACTGCTTCCATATAGAAAATATATGACATATGCATTAATTTAACTTTGGTATCTCCTTGGGTCTGGCTCACAATGATGAGACCTCAAATAAAGGTTGGTCTGGGTTGTATCCCTTTTACTAATGTTTTGTATTATGGGATACTAAGGCAACTGCCAACAGCCTCTACAAGAATATAATTTCTTATCAAATAGAATTTACATTATAACCAAGTGAAAAACTTCTACAGGATATGATGTTGGTAATATACTAATAGAGCTATTACTGAGGGTATCTGCAACTGCCCTGCAATTAGCAACTACTTACATTCCAGGATCAAAGAATGATGTACATTACGAGGTGTGGTTATTAAATAACGACTGTTTTTAAAAATATGGTTTATTATTACAATTGTACAACTTAATTGTTATCCCCTTCAACATACTTTCCTCCTCTATCTATACACTGTTTCATACGAATTTTCCATTGTTGGAAGCAGTGCTGCAAGTCATCAGGTGTCTGCTTCAGTAGTGCTGCCGTTTTCTCCTTTACCACATCCACTGACTGAAAATGGGTGTCCTTCAATGCGGATTTCAACTTTGGAAAAAAAGTAAAAGTCTAATGGAGCCAAGTCTGGTGAGTAAGGTGGATGGTCCAACACTGCCATTTTCTTATCAGCCAGATACTGCTTTACAGACAGTGCACTGTGAACTGGAGTGTTGTCCTGATGGAGAATCCAAGCTTTGTTCTTCCACAGATCGGGTCTCTTCTTCCTCACTCGTTCTCTCAGATTGGCCAGAACCTCAAGGTAATATTGTTGTTACTGTCAAGGTAATAATGTTGGTTAACTGTCTGACCCTCTGGTACCTATTCAAAACCATTACCACGGCACTGATATATATATATATATAAGGACTATCATCCTTTCTGGTGACACTGCACATCCACCTAAGCATTCTCATATATGCACACACACACACACACACACACACACACACACACACACACACACACACACACACACACACACACACACACACACACACACACACACACAAAACCGATCAACATTGCCTTCAGTTTTGACTTGCTCATTCTTGCTTTTTTTTTTTTTTTTTTCATTCTCGGTGACATGGGAGTTTTCCAGTGTCTTTGTTTCTGGATCATACTGGAAAATCCACATCTCATCACATGCGATGATCTTCTCCTGCAAGTCTGGCTCTGCTGTCAGCGGTTCCATGATGCCAGTGCAAATTTGTTTACGGACATCTTTCTGCTCCTGACAGATGTTTTTAGGAACCATTTTGGTGCAGACTTTGTTCATGTTCAATTGCTCATAGTCTCCTTATCAACATGCACCTTGTCTGCTATCATCCGAATGTTTAATCGGCGATCGTTGCAGACAATTTCATCAATTTTTACGTTTTGTTCAGTTCTTGCCATGACAGAGTGACCCTATCATCTTCAACATTTTTTCGATCTTCAGCAAAGCATTTGTGCACGTGATATTATATTATCACCGTACACCTTCTGCAACAGTTTCAAACACTCAGTGAGATTTCTTCAATTTCACAAGGAATTTGAGATTAATGCGCTGCTCGAGTTTAACTTCTTCTGCAGCTAGTCCCACTTAAGTAGTGGTCGCTGTTTGTAGTGAGTCTCCTCTACAACCTCCTGTCTTGGGCTGTAGCCACATCCAAGTTCTTCATCCTCAAGTCCTCCTCTGCCATCGCTTCTTTGGCCGCCCACGCTTCCTCCTCCCCTGAATCCATCTGCATAACCTTTCTTTCCACATACTCTTCCTCCCTCCTCATCATATGACCAAACCATCTCAACCTTGCCTCCTATATCTTTGCTCTTAAGTTCGTGACTTTCACCGTTCCCCTTACATAGTAATTTCTCAGACGATCATCTTTTCTGGTGACATTGCACATCCATCTAAGCATTCTCATCTCCGCTACCTCCATCCTGCTGATGTTATTTTTCCTCTGGGCCATAGTTTCCATAGCATATGTCATAGTTTCACTACTATCCTGTAGATTTTGCCTTAACGTTAGATATTATTCTGGCAAAGCGACTTCACACGTGCTACGAGCGACAGCAAACGCTTATCTCAACTGCTTCTAGAACCTTCAAGGTCATTCACAGCACAAGCACATCTCACTGCTACGAGTACACAATTCAGAGTGTACCTTGTCTCGCTATTTAATAGCCACATCGTACATGTGATTGTCATGTTTTATGCATTTGGTCGAGACCTCATGAGAAGTCCATAATAAAGTTGAGGAAGGATTTATGATCGAAGCAAGTTTAAATTCAGCTCTAGAGATCCTCGTCTGCTGTAGGGACCATATAGACATACTGTATATCCACTATGTACAAAGAAGTGGAATTCCAGAGTTACCCTGTAAACTACTACACCAGTGCCGCAATAAGTCTCGAATCCTGTTTCCACAAACCACAGAGAAAGAGATGTACAACAACAACAACACAACTGACCCTTAGAAGTGAGCTTACTACCCAAATGATACTGGCCCACATACTCCATTACCACCTCTATTTTTGGATGTTGATAGATGTGACTACTAATGCCGATTCTCTTCTCATTCTCTGAACATAGTTCGGTTGGGAACAGTCTTCACCAAATGCTTCAGTCAACTGCCGCACACAGGAAGTTCTGTTTTTTAGTACAAGCTTTCTCAGATGAGTGATCTCGTTCCTGACAGACTATCTTAGGACTACTGTTACGCGCATACCTTAGACAAGAAATGTGGGTTATTTTTCCATGGATTAATAAACATCTTTTGATAAACCAGTCGGCTCTGCTGTTTTCAAAATCATGGCTGTAGTCAGATGGGACCACAATAAGCCCTTTATCAAACTCCAAAAGAACCTTTGTTTTTCCCATTGTGATTAATGCTATTGAGGAAGAATGCTGCATGTTTTAAAGAACACAAAACATTCTTAAATAGTTGTTTAGAACATGTGGTGATGAACATGATCAAGTATTTTGCATATATGCTAAATAAGTGACGGTTTATGTACATCTGCATAAAGGTTTCTAATTCAGTGGCCAGTGTGTGTACCTTGCATAAAGCATTCCATTTTAGAGAAAGATTTACAAGAACATATGGACTATATTTGTCTTAATAAACTGGGATGGAAGAACCAAATTATGGCATCTTTTGCGAGAAGATGACAAAACTTCAGACAAAATATGTTTTCATTTGATTATTCATAGAATGATATCAGTGTGTCCAATTTTTCTAATCTGATTCTGATCAAGAATGATGTTATGTCCATATCAATGTTTTAATGATAGTACTTCTTAGTGGTCTTAAATGAATTAGTTTACTTGTAAACATCCTTGATTTTAATGTAATTTTTAAGTCCTAATCCTCGCACCCTGCATTTTTAAATTTGGCTACAACCCTGAGTATATATAGCTTGGCTAGATAGGAAAAATCTCATTCCTGTCTCATGTAAAGTGCTGACACTCCACCAGAATGACAAATAGCGAGACATGTATTTCATTTTTCACACATGCGAGGGTCATGAATCCTTAGTAAATAAGAATGTATAAGATGACTGACCTATGCAGAGCCTAACAAGAACAACTTCCTCTTTTCTCTTTGTATATCTACTAGAATGCCAATGCTTCTTGCCACTGAGCAATTTAGCTTTGATCTTATAAACTGCCTGTATATGGTACTGTCAAACAATATGTGGAAAAAGTATGAGCTGATCTAGCAGTGGCATCTGCAGTCTCATTTCCCTTAATTCCAATGTGGCTGGGAATCCAGCCCAACTGAACATCAAAATTAAGTGTTTTCATTTTGTACATCAGCTATAACGGCTCATACAGCACTCAATGTGGATTATACATAGGAGAGGAGTTAGCCTGTAAAGAGCTTAATGAGTCTACATAAATTATACACTTTTTGTAGCAGTTTTCTTTTATATGTACAAGTGCAAGCTGAATGGCATTCAACTCTGTTGTATAATTACTGCAATACTGAGAAATCATACAAATAAGCATTACTACTACTTAATCTGAATTATACTCAAGTAAGATCCTTGGTTCAATACTAATATACAAAACATATAATAAACTTGCTTAGAACCACTATTATAAGTAACTTAACATTATCTCATTAACATCTATCACACTTTCTACATTCACGTGGTCATTAGTTATATCACTTTACACATTACTATTAATTCATGCAGATAAACATGGCCTTGTTAGGCAGACAATCCTCAAACAAATGGGCCTGTGCCAAGTTGTAGACAGTTCTTAAAGTTCCATAAAATCAGTTCACTTCACAAATGTTCTTAGGGAAACACAATACAAAAGTCTACTTTACCGTCTCTGTATCGATACTATGTCTTTCTTCCTGCCTTGTCTGGGCATCAAGGCTTCTTCACTCTGCTCTTCGTCTGATCGCCTTCGATAACTATATGGTTAGAACTCCGGCGAGAAAGGTGATATGGCTCAGGAGCATAGCCAGAACAGACGGCATCAGCTTGGTTCCTCCGTCGCACAGCTATCCTAGTCTTAGGAAATAGCTTGGCCCTTTTCAAACACTGTGACAGATGAACCAATGCCTTCCACGGCCAGCCAGGAACTTCTCCATTGGAGCGGACTGGACCTACATCCAAGAAAGGTCAGGAAACAGGAACCCAAAAAAAAAGCCGCTTGTGGGGTTTTGCTTGGCCTTTTTGTTTTCTCTCTTTTCTCGGTGTTTCTTGGCTATCGCGATCACGTGGGTTTACGCCACGGTGTCCAGCTCCCTCTATTACATCGCATGTGCGTTTGTTGTGTTCTTGGAAGGCGCTTTAGTTTCTCTTTCCTATAACTACCTTCTCCCCCTTTTGGTATGCATAACACAGGACGGTTAAAGGTGACCCTTGGACGCTGGCTTACAGGCTTTGTTACTTTATAATACATGAAATGGGGTTCTCAAATGGATTTAACAGCTTTAATTAATTTCTATATCTGATCCACATGCATTACAGGTTAGGTCTTTAAAATTTTCTTTCATTTTTATACAATTTCTTGCTCTTAATTTTGATTTATATACATAAAGTTATCTTTCTAATCTATTGCCAACATGCCACATTCTCTGCCCATGTTTAATTAAAGTTGTGTCCTGAATAATTCATGTTAAACCTTTCCTAGCTTATTCAAGACACAACAGTATCAAAGGATGTTTAGATTGTAAGAATTTTTAAGTTCTTCCATCCAGAGAGACACCTTTTTTTTATTTATTAGATTATTTGTTTTTTTTTTGCATGTCTGCCAAGTCGGCTCTCTGTCTAGGGTTTGTAGGTGTTTGTATCTTCCAGGAGACTTCGTTTTGTTATCATATTCTGTAGCATTTAAAACGACAGTTGCGTTGCCTTTATCCGCTTTGATTATGACAATCTTTTTGTCATCCTTTAACTTTTTAAGGCAAGCATGTTCATTGTAAGGTAGGTTCCTACGGTAATCTACTTTATAATAGTAAAGCTGTACTTTCTATACGGATAAGATCTGCTGTGTTGTCCGGTAGATTTCTAATTCCTTTTTCTATTTGTGCTATGATATAAAGGTTAAGGTGAAGTTAAAACCCTTAAGTAAAAGGTTATTTTCCTCTTTTGCTAGGACTCTTGAAGAAAGGTTAATAACTACTTTTGAATGATCTAGTTGTTTTTTTATGTATTTCCTTCTTCTGAAGGAGTATGTTGAACTTATGAATTAATTTATGTTTCTTCTGTTCCGAGATTGCTATTGTTTTGTTGAATGTAACACTATCGATGTTGTTCCATAGGTAGGATGGAAGAGATTGGCCAATTCGTTATGAAGAGAAAAATAGTTATTATTAATCATTGCTAATTCAGCTCTAGTGACTAATTCTTTCTCTTAGAAAAGCTAGTTCCATTTTATAATAAATTCTGGAGGCCTTGTTTATATGGAATATGCATTTGATTTTGATGAATTTCGGGATGACTTCGTTATCTCTGCATTGGATGAGGAAAATTAGACGGTAAATGAAGTTGAGATGTTTAATGCATAGTTTCTCTAGTTGTATAACTTTATGCCAAAAACACTCACCGTATGTTTGTAATTGCAGGCATAGACTTCTGTGGCTAATTGGTTCAAAAGATATATTTCGGTGATTACACCACATTTTTTATTAATCAGTTATACAAAATATTGAAATAATAGTTCCCGACAAGTTTCGTAAATCGTAGGATTTACATCTTCAGGGGGTAAATAGTATAACTTAAAGTTTAACCAAGAGAATTAATAAATACAAATCATCACCATCTGGCTATTCATAAACTCAAATAACAGAATGCAGATATAAAACGTTATTGATGTTGAACAATACTGGACGATGTCACGTGTTCTTGTTCATATCCGAGCATTTTTCAGTACAGACATGAGAATAATCTTTTAGCATTGATGATTTTTCCACATTGATTCTCTCAATATTTTTTTATTTCTTTCATTTATTAACATATAGTTTTGAACTGCAATTAATTTACAAAGAGATGTTTAAAAATTCGAAAACTGAAAAATTGCTAAATGAAACAATCAGTGACAGCCCAGTGGTAAAAAAAACACTAAGCATGCAATCAGGAATACATATCCATACTTGAAGAAAAACCATCAAAAGCCTGAAATGTGGAAAGGCAGCTGGATTAGATGATATTCAACCAGAAATGCTCAAGTATGGAGGTATAAAATCTTGCAGTGACTGCACTGCATAGTTCAGAATTGGCATGACAGAGGGACGAATTCGAGATGATTGGAGTACAGCCCTCATAGTACCCATATATACAAAAAAAAAAAAAAGGAAATAAATCATCTCAGAATTACATGCGGGGTATTTCCCTACTGAGAGTTCCTGGTAAGATTTATGCAAGTATACTTGAGAAATGGTTGAGAAGGATTAGGGAAGAAAAGTTTGGTGAAGAACAAGCTGCATTCAGGCCAAATAGAGGCTGTCAGGGATCAGATCTTCACTTTACGACAAATAGTTGAGAAAGCATGGGAATATAACAGAGATCTGTATTTAAGTTTTCTAGATCTGGAAAAGTAATGATGTAATTTTTTCAATTTTTTCATGTAGTACTGTCATATCCTGTACACCCCTTGAGGGTACATGGCAGGAATTTGATGATGATGATGATGATGGTGATGAGATCTGGAAAAGGCATATGATAAAGTGCCAAGCTATTCAAAACGTTATATGGTGTCAATGGGGCATTATATCAAGCAATACTTAGTCTTTAGTGGTATGGTAGGAAGTCAACTGATTAAATTTATATGGAATAAGAGAGAAATTAGTCAAAACACGAGATAAGCTGTATACAAGACGTGTTCAAACCAATTTTAACTTATGCATCTGAGAGCTGGGTTAGAATTAAAACACTTGACCAAAGACTAGAGACTGCAGGTATGAGAGTTCTGAGAAAGATTAGGGATGTGAGCAGATGGCAATATCATATTAAAAACGAGGATATTAGGAAAGAACTTGACATTGTCAGCATCCAGGAATGCGTTAGCAGAGATAATCTCAGGTGGTATGGTCACTTAAACAGAATGGGAGAGGAAAGATTAGCAATCCAGGTTGGCAGGAAAAAGACCCAGAGGGAGACCAAGATTATAGATGGATTGATATGGTAAAAAGTGCCTTAGAAGATAGAAATATAAGATCTGATAATGTTGGGGATCTTATCTTGACAGATAAGATGTTTAAAAATTAACTTAAAATTGTATTTTCACTGTTAATTACAGATTTCATGTTATATACCTCTTGGTTAGTGTTCATGTATTAGGTAAAACATTATCGCCCTACTTATAAAATATATTTATAATTATACACACCAGTTTTGGAAAATATTAACAGGCACTATGAAAATGTAAAAAAAAAACCAAATTATTCTTTTTTATTATTACAAAGAAGCAATGTTTTTAAAAATTGCAATAAAGTGAATTCATTGCAATTTTTGCAATAAATTCACTTTTTTGAAAATTGCTGCTATGTAAATGAAAAAAAATTTACATATCAGCAGTATGTGAAATCTAAGCAGAGACATGAAAAAAATTACAAAAAAATTTAGTCATTATCACTATTAATTCATACTTTTAACTTTTATAGAAAACATGACAACTGGATGGTAGAAAACGAATGTTATAATAAAACTGCATAGGACAACTAACTAAGTGTTATCACAATAACTCACAGGATATAATGATGATTTGTTATCTGTAAGAGCTGTTCAATTTGACAGTCTGGTTGTACAAATGGATAATTCTGTCTACTTCCCTATCCACAGGATGTGGGCTTGAATCCCACCACATGCATGTCTTTAGATGGTAGGTGAATTTTATAACTTAATGAGAAACCACCAACTTCCAGCAGCATGAAATGGCTTGAAAAAAAAGTTCCTTATTTTTTCTCTATAATAGGAAAAAAAATAATCTAACCCTATCACATACAGTTCAATCTCCCCAACTTTTGGAATAGCTAACTGGCCACCAATTCAAGTGAGAAAAATGCAAAAGAAACTCTTTTTTTAAATAACATTCCTGTTTAAACTCATCATTATCATCATCAAATTCCTGCCATGTACCCTCAAGGGGTGTACAGGATATGATAGTACTACATGAAAAAAATACATCATTACCAACTTCCTATCTACAATTTTCCTCCAAATCAGTCTGTTACTTGTCAAGACTCCAACATTATCAGATCTTATATTTCTATCGTCTAATGCACTTTGTACCGTATCAATCCACCTATATCTTGGTCTTCCTCTGGGTCGTTTTTCTGCCAACCTGGCAGAGAACACTTGTTTTGCTAATCTTTTCTCTCCCATTCTATTTAAGTGGCCATACCACCTGAGATTAGCTCTGCTAACGCATTCCTGGATGCTGACAATGTCAAGTTCTTCCCTAATATCTTCATTTTTAATATGATATTGCCATTGATTCCATCTGTTCACGCCTCTAATCTTTCTCAGGACTCTCATATCTGCGGTCTCTTGTCTTTGGTCAAGTGTTTTACTTCTGACACAGCTCTCAGATCCATAAGTTAAAACTGGCTTGAACACTGTTTTGTATACGGCTAATTTAGTGTTCCAACTAATTTCTCTCTTATTCTATATGAATTTATTCAATTGACTTCCCACCATACCAGCTTTGCTGATTCTGTTGTATATTTCTATATTTAATTTCCCATCTTCACTAAAAATCGTGCCTAAGTAGCTGAAATGTTTTACTTGTTCCACAGGTTCTCCATTCATAACACAGTTGACATTTTCAATGATTCTGCCTATTTTCATTGTCTTTGTCTTTTTATTGCTGACCTTCATACCATATCTATTACAACAGCTATTCAGTTTAATCCGAGAATCTTGCCGACTTGTAGTAGACCTATTTAAACTGCTTCAATGAATTAACTTGGCATTATTTTAAAGAATTCTAGGTTTAGTTTCAAACACTGTCCTAGCTCAGATTCCGATGCTGTGAATGTAACTTTGGCATTCATCAATTCTCTTCTCCGCAGAATGAAAATCCAAATCCAACCAACATCAAGCTGTTATGCATTCACACATGGTACTTGATATGCACTGGGCAGGGTTATTTTGGCACAGTGGGAGAATGCACATCATTGGCTAAAAAACAAAATAACTACTTACCTGAAGCTTTCTCAACATCCTATCAATTTAATCTGAAATATGTGAAACACGAAATGGGAACTCTTCTTTATACTGTGATAGATGGAAATAATGTATAATTAAGATACTTTGGCTAACTAAAATGTGGAATATTGTATCATCTTAGCTCTGTTACAGATTTCACACCATCTTTTTGTAATGAAACATTGAATTTTTTTCTGAGAATATAAACAACTGACATACAAAGTAGAAAACAGCATTAGCCATCCCACCCATCAGAGAATCATATCTATATGAAGACTAGTTACTCAGATGTGACAGGTAATTAGGCTTAAAATGTTAACAAGATAACAATTATGTATCTAAAGGAACACTTGAAGCATAATGATATGGAAGAGTGCAATCCATTTCTTAAGACGGTCAAATTGGGGCGATAGTAACTTGATCACTGCAAACCTAACTATTTGGCAGGAAGGCAAGCAAAATTACCAACAATTTTGTTCCTCCATTTTGCCAGAAAAACCAATTTTCATGAAGGGTTCTTTGATAACTAATTCTGCATGAGGGGGGGGGGGGGGATGTAAAGAATAGCAAATATGAGGAAGAGAAAGAATAGACATGAATAAAAATATTTTCAGTGCTGCAAAATGGATTATGAATAATTTACATCTGTGATATTATGTGTACTTATCTCTGGGGTTGGAATAAAAGATGTGTGATCCTGTATGACTTTCATATTTGTATTTATGATGGGCATAATTAACAAAAAAACTTCTGAAGAGATAGAAAGAGATTATGTTTGCGAAATATAAATCACTAACCAATAAGAAATAGTGACTGTATACATTGCTAGTTCAGTAAATAACTATAGGGAGGAGCTTATCTATGATATAATAATGCAGATCAGGCGATTTGTGTGGGTGTGGCATGAATACACGTGAGTTGACAAAGGAACAAATCATCTTGCACGATTTATTGTGCTTGTTAGATGTATTTCTTTCCTTTTTTTAAAAATATATTTCACTTTATTTTCTGATAATTCAAACAATTGGTAACGAGAAGTCCTATTGGTACAATAAACATGCAAAAATTTCCAACGTGAACGTGTTAAATAATAGGAACATCTAGAACTTGCTTAAGGATCAAAGCTAGATAACTAGGAAGAGACCTCCATATAGCCTTTTAAAGAATGTGAAGAACTGACCAGGGATTCTGATCTAATGTCAAATCCTTGCCTTCTCATTAGCAGGTATATATCTGGGAGGTATATATAAGAGCAGGCAATTTGGGATTTGGCCAACGAACTATTTTCTACTCAGCATTGCAGAATTGAAGATAGGTACCATCAATGTAAGAAGCATGGGCAGAAAAGAAATGAAAACACCTGAACAATTACAGAAATACTATGTCAACATAACTGGTCATACAAAAACAAAGACGACAACGACAGGCAAGATTCTTCTAAATAACTACAAGATGTGTTATTGTTCAGGCAATGATGATCAGTGAAAGGATGAAATAGCAATGGTAGTCAACACTAAAAATGGCAGGCAATTTTTATAGAAAATTTTCAAACAGTGAGATGTGGACAAACATCAAAATGTGGAATGGGAAAATGAGACTAAGCCATGTATATGGTTTAGTCTCATTTTCCAATGGTCATAGTTTAGTTTCCCAACATAAGGTAGATGACAGGGAGGAAAAATGTCTTTATTAGAGAGCTATAAAAAAATAAATAAATAAATAAAATACTGGATAATGAGATGTATTTTGGGAAAATTTGGAGAAAAGAACAAAGCTATTAATAATGATATGCACCTGATAGATTTCAAGCAAGTAAGTCTGCTTGTGTTCAAGCAAACTTCTGGTTTTCTCTCACAAAATACAGACACCAAATGAAAGCTGTGCAATATGTGGTGATGAAGTAGCTAAATAGAGTCATGGGAAAAGTTTGGTTAAGAATAGAAGATATATACCATGAATGTGGCACATAATGTTCTGTTCTGGAGCACTACTGACAAAGATGAGAAATGAGGAAAGATACTATAAAAGGAATCGGAAATTACAAAATGATAAAGTATCATGAAAACCAAAGACAGGCAATTGTTGGCCTGGCTGAGTGGTTAATGTACCTGCTCTCCAACTATGTAAAATATAAATATACCAAACAAATAAATAATAAAAATGACTTAACATCTCCATGGTATTGATATACTATAGTTTATAGCCTTTTGAGGCTGGATATATATAAAAATGTATAGGAGTAACTTGATGTCTGGAGTAATTACTTTGAAAGATTGTTAAATGAAACACGTGACAACATGGTGGAAGAAAATATTTAGAACATATTCAAGAGGAATGCAATCAAGACTATATATTAATAGCAGAAAAAAGTATGAGAAAATGAAATTATGGAAAGGCAGCTGAAGCAGACATCATTCAATCAGAAATGGTTAGATATCTAGGTATAAAAGTTGCTGCAATGCATAATTCTGAAGATATGGTCAGAACACTGAATTCCAGATGTAGTAGAAATCTGATAGCACAGCATCTAACACTAGAGAAATAAAACAATGTCATAATAATACAGAAATTTCCCTACTAATAATGCCTGTAAAATTTATGCAAGCATTCTTAAGAAGAGGATAAGAATTGTTCCATTTACCCATATGCTACAATTAATTATATAGGGTAAATGGAGCATTATATACAGCAATATAAAGTTTATATTTAAGTTAAAAGGTTAGAATTGAAGAAGGTAGTAGTGACAGATGGTTTGATATTTTCATGACAGGTGTAAGATAAGAGTGAAAAATCTCCACCATTATTCGTGAACATCCTCATGGATCACATCATGAAAGAAAGTGGCACCAAGTCCTATATCAAAATTGGAGATGCCAACCTCAGGCCTTTATGTAGATGTTCTATGTTTAAATCTAGTGCAAGCCTACAGGATTCCTTAACTGATGTTATAACAAATTTGGCATGAAAATCAGTCAAAAAGACAGATTAGGAAAAGAGGTACAGACACTAAATCAGCTGCAATGGGGAATCAAACCATTTTAGCTATTTAGACACAATTTTTAATGAAAATAGCAAATTAAATATGGATACAGACAATAAAAATAAGCAAAGATTGTATTACAGGAGTTGAATCAAATTACTTAAAAGAATGAACTAGGAATGTGTGAACAGAACTTATCTTGAAGAAAATTTACCAAAACAAGAGAAGAAAGGTTAGCAGAACAGGTGTTTGATGCTGGGAAATAGCCCAAGGAAGATCTGGGTAGGTGGATGAATCATGCAGTTAGAAGTATGTTAAACGACTGAAATATAAGCGTAACGACAGACAGATTGATTTAGAAGAAGCTGCTGATAGGAAGTTAGTATACATCATTCTGTATCAGAATTTGATAAGAATAATCAGCCTTCTAGATTCTCTTTTCTTTTTATGATACAAATTTTATTCAAGAACATAAATTACTCTTCTCTCAAAGAAACTATTCAGTTCAAAATGAGAGCATATTCATATGTTAAATCAGTCAACACCTCATTCATATAACTGTTTGAGAAGGGTGTAAACAATTAAAACTGTACCCGTTCCAAGTGTTCAAGATAATAATTAGAAGGTGAGATAAGGGATCCTCTATTACATTGCCTGCCACCTGCTCTTACATTTGATATGACAGTGCACCACGAAGTTACATGGTAACATCTGATGAAATCCTGAGGAAAAAAATATGGAAAGCATCTGCAAATGGTATATTACGCTACCAGTTTCAATTGGCTGAGTGGGTAGGGTCCACTCTCCAAAGATCTTTAAGTGAAAGACTTATCTATACATGGTATGAGACAATCCATCTGCTTACTGGCTTAAAAAAAGTGCCATTTGGTCTCCAAAATGGGACATTGAGATTATCTGACCCTTAGTGCACTATGGCACTAAATACAATATAGGTATCCAACTTCTTGCAGGTGAGATTAAAAAAAGCTTGAAGGAAAATTATGTTATTCACTTCAGCGAAAAAATGAAATCAATACGTGATAAAAGTAAAGACATAAGCTAGGTCCCCAGAATACTTGACAGACACACAAATCAAATAATCCATATATAACTGAAGATGTCTAAAAAGGTAACCTCATATATGATAACTGGTAGGAATTATTATTCTTCAGTGATATGGTCTTATTTGTTTGACCACATCAAGATCCCAGTTCATGATTTTATCGAATAGTGCACTGTTTTTTTTGTTTAGGTATTTCTTCGTTGGATTCTGAGTACTGACCACATATATCATGAGACTTTGGAGCAGCATTAAACTTTTCTGATACTATGAGAAATTTTTTTTCAATCTTCTGACAGTATTAATCACTACTTTTTCATTCCTTTTTCAAAATCAGGGTTTAAATCACAGAAACTCTCTCTCCACTATAACATGTGAAATACTAACCTTTGGAGGTACCTGTGGCATGACTCTAAATTACACGATAACCATCAAAAATAGTTTTTAATATTATCTGAGAATTATCAGTCAATTAGCCAACCCCAAACGTTGATTTCCGTATAGGGAGTAGGCAGGGCCGTTTATCCTATCTAACTTATGGAGACTGAGTGGGCAGTTCAATCTCCACTAGTAGCCAATCAGAGACAGCTGGCCCAAGGCTATCACTGATTCATCGATATGCAGTGAAGAAGGCGGCAAGCTAGTGTTGCCACCTCGCGGTCCCTAACACAATATTTTTAATGTCTGAAAATAGTGTGGGTTCAACGGTCGATTTTCTCGAGTTTCCTTTTTTTTCCGTCCCGAGTTTCCGGGAGAAAAACCCGCTAGCACGTGCCAGAGTGACTAACTCGGGAACCGGTCGAAAAAAGGCTTAGAAAAATTTCCTCTAGTCGGCGACTAGAATTGAACCATCAAATCCTTTCTTCGTGTGGTCAAGCGCCGTAGAGTGCAAACGCCACTTCTACTGAGCTACACAGGCTCTCTCAAAAACCATAGTACTGGAAACTCTTAGCATTACCTGCGACTATTTCACCATGCAGGAGTTCACAATGGCTCTTGAACAACAAAAAGCAGGAAAATCACCGGGAGCAGATGGCATCACAGTTGAGGCTTTAAAGCACTGCTCTACAGATATCAAAGAACAACTTCTACACATATATAACTTTGCACTTTCCTCTGGGAAAGTTCTTGAATAGTGGAAAGAGGGTCTAATAATACCAATTCTAAAAAATGGTAACCTGAACAAACCTGAAAACTACAGAGTAATCGCACTCCTCTCTACTCCACTAAAAATCTACAATAGAATGATATTAAATAGAACTGAACCACAAACCAGGCTGGATTCCGCAAAAAATGCGGCAAAAAATTCACTGCATCAGAAGACTAACAGAAGGTTCAAATATCAAGAATCTACCATTGCTTTTTTGCTTTTGAACTTTATTGACTTTACTAAAGCATTTGATTCTGTTGACAGGGAATGACTATGAGAAATGCTCAAACTTTATGGCATTCCACTTAAACTTATCAGGGCAATCAAAGCACCCTACCAGAGATAGCCACAATACTAGTTAACAGAGACAAAACAGACAGTTTTCCCATCACCACAGGAGTCCTACAGGGAGATACTCTGGCCCCATATCTCTTCACCATAGTGATTATATGGTGACTATATTTTTAAATTAACAAGTTGAATCTGGAATCCTTATCGAAGACACATATATAGATGCACCTTGAAGACCTGAGCTTTGCAGATGATATAGTCCTCATTGACTCCAACATTACAGAATATTTGGACTAAAAATAAACTTCCAAAAAACAAAAATATTAAAACATCAGATAGATGGGCACATCTATATAAATCAAAATGATCACCTTGAAGAAGGACCAAAAAAAAAAAAAAGCAAGCAAGCACTGCAGTTCCACAGAAGTCTTAATAAAGTATGGAAGTTGAGCCTCATCTCAAAAGAAACGAAGATTCATCTTTACAAGTGCACCAGCCAGTCTATCTTTCTGTATGGCTCCCAGACCTGGAACATCTCAACAAAATCAGCAACCAATATTATAAATAGCTTTGGAACTACTTGTCTAAGAAATATCCTGGATTACTCCTGGGAAGACGCATTCCCAACTCTACTATATTAGATGAAACTCAGCAAGATCCTCTAGTCAGCACTGTTCAAAGAAACCAAATAAAATTGCTCGGACACCAACTTAGACATCCACCATTTGATGCTCTGGTCATCCACGCCCCTACAGATGGAAAAAGAGGCAGACCCCAAACTCCATATTGGAAATACATCAGCAATATTCTCCCCGTTTCCCCCCAATTCTCTGCATCAGAGATCCGTCAATTAGCATATGACAGAGAAGCCTGGTTTTCCTTCACATCATAACAACCTCCAAGTCCTCTCTTAGTGTACACAGACTACTTATTTGTTTTGATTGGTTTCCCTATTTAAAATTGTAAAATTATAAATAAATGATGATTAATTTCTAGCACGCAGCAGCAGTTTTTATTCTTTTTTTAACGGGATTACTAGTTTTTAACTGGTAAACCACCAACTGCTGTATGTACATTGCATTCCCATTTCTTTGATTTGCTTATTTCTATGCAATGATGTACTGTAATTTAATGAAATGTAAGTATTTCATTTCATTAAAGTTAATTACTGTGGTTATCATGTAATTTATTGTTTATATGAAATACTGTCACACAATCAGTTCATCAAAATTTAGAAACTTACTGGACCTTTTATATATATATATATAAAATGTAGTTTGTTAAAAGGTTGATATAGAAAGAATCAACTGTAAGAATCAAATCAGATGGACATATAACAAGGCACACCATCCAGAAAGACAATAGCATGTCAGGTTCAAGTTATTTTTATAGTCCAGGAAAAAAAGAGGAATTAATCTCGTCAGAAGCTCCCAATAGATGGAAGTTATTATTGGAGAGTGATCTCCAAAAAAAAAAAAAGGCAGACCATAGAAACATCTAAAGATGACATTATAGATTAATTAAAACTGAATATAATTTTGTAATAGTGGATATGGCAATAGTATGCATCTATAATGACTATAGACATAGACATCATATTTAGGAAGTAAATATCTGGGGAATTATTTTTAATGTTATTTAAAGATACCTAAATTACAAGTAAATTTGCATATTGCATTTGATGTTGGACTTGAATTACATATCTGAAAGGGAGTTTATATTACTGTACAATTAGCAGTTTGAAAGAGTGCTGATGTGCAGCCATTTATAACAGAATCACATGTACTAAGGAAATTGTGAATAAGATGGCAAAACTGATGGTGTAATACAATGAAAAGTGTTACTCAGTATTTTATCTGAAGATTTCTGTGAGAATTTATTGCATAACTCTAAATTATTGTGCTTTTCTTACAAAAGTATTTTTGATAAATACTACAAAATCATCTGTGAACTTTTTTTTCATGCAATATATGCTGAGAAGGTGAAATTCCAATAATTTCACAGCAATGACCTCTCACAGGTCTGAATAGAACATCTTTCATGCAATGCACAATAGATAATGAAATCACTCAAGACACATTATATAATAATGGATATGTTTTTTTTTTTTTTTTTTTTTTTTTTTTTTTTAAAGCAGCTTCTTTTATACTACATCCTGAGGAAACATCTCACCATTAGAGGGGAAAAAAATAATGACATATATTTAACTGATTATCATGTTTTTTTCTTTTTTATTATTATTATTGTCTCTAAGGCACACAAAATCCTGATGTATCTATGTGCAATGTATTGCAATGTATCTATCTCAATACATGTGCAAACATGCACATATGTATCTATGTGCATGTTTGCACATGTATTGAGAGAAAATGTTCGGGATCATCAGCCCTAACATTTTCTCTCAATTTTCTTTTTTCTGATAACAAACAGCTCTACATGCACTGAGTATACAAACTAGAATGAACTAATAACACCTTACTGCAACCACACAACAGCATTTCTAGAACAAATATATTCATTAGCAATTTGAATGTGTACTGATTGACACTTTCTATTATGTTGTTGCCCAGTGCATCAAATAATTCATTTTCTGCTGAGGAGAAAGAGAGAGAGAAATTAAAACATATACATAAAACATTTCTTTCAAAACATTAAGGAGATAGGCACACAATTCTTAAAATTTTGGAAAAGGACACTGCTCACTTTCCAGACTTAAATTTCAGACTAATATATATTAGGAAACATATGATGAATGAAAAGTTGCCATTTAAATTTGAAATGGTAACTTATCATATGTTAGCGGTTTCCTAACAAATATCAAGTGCAGTTACATTTTTAGAGAGAAACCACACAAAGTGCAATAGCCATTACCTTGAACCATGCTGATCTTGAGAAAATTCAACTATGTGATTAGCAAGATCTCTAAGCTGCAAGCTAGGATAACGATTGTTACGGAAATCTTCCAGCAATCTACTTCTACCCGTTGATTTATCAAGACTTGAGCTAAAAACACATCAAAAAATAAAAACTGAAATATCATGAAAAACCATATAAGCATTGTGTTTATGTGCAATAGGAAGTGACAAAATGTGACTTCTATGCAATCTAAGTCTTAACATTTAAAAGGAGGGGGAATGTTGTTAATAAATGATTAAACTAAATATGGACATTCTCCAAATAACAAGATTACAAACCAAGTGAGGAAATGATTCCAAAATCATATTTAAATCTGTTTTGTATTTGCATATTTGCCATTACTGGTCCTATTCTCGCAAGCAATAAGATCAATAATGGCTTCCAAGCGCAAATGGCCATATGTATTATTAATAAGTGATCAGATTTTAAACTAATACAAATCACAGATATATCTATTCAAGACCATTTACTGAAATATATATTACTTAAATAACTGTACAGTCCTTTAAGTTCTTTCTTGTTTAAAGGAAAGAAAGAACACTATGTGATGAGAACTCACACAAATAACGGACATATTTATGCCAGTTACAGAGTGAGAATTTGTATCACCCATTCATTTAACCATTATTGGTCATTTTGAAGAAATTTAAACACTTCATAAGAAAGATTCCGGTAACTGGACCACATGTTTATTAAACAAAATGAAAATAAAAAACAAACCCAACAAGTTTCGTAAGTCGTTTCACTTTCCATCTTCAGGCTGTCAAACTGTTATTAAATTGAATATCTCCATCTAGATTCAGTGCAATGCTAAGTTTGAACAATGCTGGATGCTGCCAGGCTCTGTTGTTTACGTTGGGTATATTTTTTTATCAATACCGACCAAACTTGGTATAGAATTAGGCTCTGGCTTTTGTTACACTGCGTTGGAAGTCTAAGCATGTTTGCATATATATAAAATTCATTGTTCCTGTGGCATCTGCTATGTAGGCCAGATGGGAAAATCAGGGGAAATTTGCATGAACGAACACCAAAAAGATGTACAAAAAAGAAGAAAACACAAATCAGGCCTAGCATACCATACAACTTCTACCGGCCATAATGTACTCTGGCAAAAAACAAATGTGTCTTACCCTGAAAAAAATTGTTACATAAGGAAATTTAAGGAAGCTGCCCGGGGCAGAGCTGACTACTACCGGGTGCGTCCCCAGGTGGCGGATCGGGGAACAGCCTTCAGATATGGAGGCTAGCTGTGATATAAGTAGAGCAATCTGGCGAATAAGCAGCCGTGGACCAACAGCGACTGAGCTATCAGGGCGTGGGGGAGCAGAAGTGGCAACTCTGTCTCACTTAAAACCTCACAAAGCCCAATGACAACTCAGTGACATGGCGAGTAGTGCCGCCATTAAAGTACCTGCTGGGGTCACTGCCCCTGACATTGGGAAGCAGCATTGTCAGTACTGACACAAGGTTGAAGCCAAATGATGACGGAAAAGCCTGTGATCAGAGATTTGCAGATGGCAATATGATTATATTGTGTACGTCTGTAATACTGCAGAGCAGAAAGCAAACGGAGAAACTACTGCTCTACCTTATCTCCAGAACAACCACCATGGTGAGCAAACCCTTACGATTGGCCCCAAGTTCCCGGCGTCCCTTAAATGGAACAGGGGTGTGAAGAATCTCCGGGCTCAAAATGGTGTCCACTTTTAAAATTGCAACTTGGAATGTCAGAACTCTGTATGAAGCTGGCAAATTAAGAAATGCCACAAGAGAAATGAAGAGGCTGGGCATCCGGATTTTGGGAATTTGCGAGACAAGATGGCCAGGATCTGGAAAGTGTCAACAAGATAATACAAGAATGTATTACTCTGGGAATGATGAGAACAAACATCGACATGGTGTAGCTATAATAGTAGATGAAGAAATCAATAAATCAGTACTAAATTGGATTCCATTTTCTGAAAGGATAATGCTGTTACAACTTAAGGGAAACCCCGTTAACATAAATATCATCCAAGCTTATGCACCCACAGCTGACAAAAGTGAAGAAGATGTTGAAGAGTTTTATGAACACCTAAAAGAGATTAGAAACCTAACAAAGAAACATGATATAAACATAGTGATGGGTGACTTCGATGCAAAAGCAGGAAGAGGGGGTGATGGAGAAATTGTTGGCGAACATGGCTTAGGCACCAGAAATGACAGAGGGGATCGCCTAGTCCAGTTCTGTCAGGAAGAAGATCTAACAATAGCAAATATCTGGTTTAAACTTCCACCCAGAAGACTGTACACTTGGAAATCGCCTCAAGATAACCAACATAACATTGTCCGAAATCAAATTGATTATATACTGATAAATAAAAGATTCCACAGTAGTATAAAGAGTGCAAAGACTTATCCTGGAGCAGATATCTCATCAGACCACAATCCCATAGTTGCAGAAGTATGTCTTAGATTAAAATCAGCTAAAAAATCACAAAAGAAGAAAAAGAAAATTGATGTAGAAAAACTGAAAGACCCGAACATATATAAAAGTGCCAAGACACAGCTTAACCTGCGATTACAACAGATTAACATAGAAGAAAATAAAAGTGTGGAATCTCTTTGGAATAGCTTAAAGAATGCCATCGTAACAAGTATTGAAGAAGTAGGTTATGTGAATAATATAAAACAACAGGAATGGATGACAGATGAAATTCTTTCTCTTATTGATACAAGAAGAATGTACAAAAACAAAGACCTAGCCAGGTATACAGAAACACATAACATCATCAAGAAAAAAATAAAAGAAGCCAAGGAAAATTGGATGAAAAATTTAAGTACTGAAATTGAACTGCTTCAGAAGAAACATGATAATTTCAATCTGTATAAGAAAATCAACGAAATTTCCGGAAAACTGAGGAAAAAGCAAATAGTGTCTCTAAGAGACGAAAATGGAAAAACAGTTCTAGAAGAAGAGAATAAAGCACAGATTTGGATAAAATATGTAACAGAACTTTTCAATGATACTAGACAGAAGCCTATAAATATAAAAGATAACATTCGAGGACCAGCAATCATGAAATGCGAAATAGAGAATGCTATACGAACAAGTAAAACAGGAAAAGCCAGTGGACTAGATGGTGTGCAAACAGAATTTTTAAAATTAATAGAACCAGATAACATCAAACTTCTTGAAAAACTATTTAATGAAATATATGAAAGTGATGAATTTCCATCAGATTGGCTCAAATCTACATTTATCACTATCCCAAAGAAACCCAAAGTGAATTCCTGTGGTGACTTCCAACTTATTAGTCTAATGAGCCAAACATTAAAAATATTTTTGAAAGTAATTCAGAATCGCATTTATAGAAAAAGTGAAGAAACTCTAAGTGAAACACAATTCGGCTTTCAGAATGGTTTTGGTACTAGAGAGGCCCTTTTCTGTACCCAAATATTGATACAAAAATGCATAGAAAAACAGAAATCTGTCTTTATGTGTTTCATAGATTTTGAAAAAGAATTCGACAAAGTCAGACACACTAACTTAATAGAAGTCCTTCAACAAACAAGGCTAGACGAACAAGACAATAAGACTAATAACAAATCTGTATTGGAATAAGTCAGCTACCGTTCAATTAGACAACATTACCACCAGTGATATTAATATCAAAAGAGGAGTGAGACAAGGATGTGTGCTCTCACCACTCCTGTTCAACATAGACGCAGAGGTAATCTTTAAAAAAGCATTGGAAGAATGTCCAGAGGGAATCACAATAAATGGAAAGATTGTTAACAACCTACAATATGCAGATGACACCATGCTAATTGCAGATAACATTATGGATCTCCAAAAACTCATTAACAGAGTATACATAGAAAGCCAAAGAATGGGAATAAATATAAACATCAACAAGACAAAATACATGATCATCAGCAAACATCCAGCTTCATCAATGAAACTGACACTCAATGGGAAAAATATTGATCAAGTATCAAGACATAAATATCTTGGTTGTTGGCTTAATGAACGGTGGGATCCAGAAATAGATATAAAGACAAGGATTGAAGTTGCACGGCAGTCCTTCATGAAAATGAGAACACTATTCTGCAATAAAGACCTAAACATGGAAGTCAGATGCCGAATGCTGAAATGTTACATGTGGTCTATTCTGCTCTATGGAGTTGAAACATGGACATTGAAGGCGACAACCATCAAGAAAATCGAAGCCTTTGAGATGTGGCTATACAGAAGAATGCTAAAGATATCATGGACAGAAAAAATTACCAATGAAAAGGTCTTAAAATCCATTGGCAAAGCTAAACATCTTGTACAAATAATCAAGAAACGAAAAACATATCTTGGCCACATCATGAGAAACAGCAAATACCAACTTCTACAAACTATTTTGGTAGGAAGAATTGATGGCAAAGGAACTAGAGGAAGAAAAAGAATATCATGGTTTGACAACATCAAGACGTGGACAGGAAAGAGCAGTGCACAACTGCTCAGATTAGCACAAGACCGCAGTTTGTTCGCCAAGATGGTCGCTGACCTTCGATAGAAGATAGCACAATAAGAAGAAGAAGGAAGCTGCAAACATGCTTAGACTTCCAATGCAGTGTAACAAAAATCAGGGCCTAATTCTACACCAAATTTGGTCAGCATTGATAAAAAATATACTCAAGTCAGACCTCGGACAATGTGAACGTGAACAACAGAACGTGGCAGCATCCAGCATTGTTCAAACTTAGCATTGCACTGAATCTACATTCGGATATTCAATTTAATAACAGTTAGACGGCCACAACAACTGTATATAATGAATTATTTTGAGTAATTTCTCATTTCTTGTGTTTGAACTTTTAGTTACCTTTGACCCCGAAGATGTAAGTCAAACGACTTACGAAACTTGTCGGGTTTGTTTTTTATTTTCATTTAGCTTAATAAACATGTGGTCCAATTACCGGAATCTTTCTTATGAACCGCTAAACCACAGAAACCTTCACATGCAAAATTTAAGCACTGTTAGGAGGGGAAATAATATTCTAATATAATGTTCGCTAACCAATTGCCTCATCAAATTTTAGTAGTTTCCATGTGATATATGTTATATAAGCTAATACAATGTTACAACAACAACAACAACGACTCACATAATTGTATAAAATTAAATTATATACGTATTGTTTCATATAATTTAGATATTCAATGTCATAAAAATGCCATTTTTATGACATTGAATTTTAAATAAAAAAAAACATTTTTTTTTTAATTGACTTGGGGGAAAAAAAAAAAAAATCCCATTTCCAAAGTTTTTTTTTTTTTAATACATTTGTTCCAGCCCGAGTAGATCAATTATAATGTGAAAAAGGAAAACCCTGGTGCTACAGCAAACATTCATGACAGCAAATCACAAGTCCACAGAATAGTTTGTTATAGTTAATAATTTATTATAGCAATATTTCCTTCAGAGTAACATTGTGCATATAGAACTTTGGTCATAAATTCAGTAGTTGTTTGTTATACTGACAGTCAACTATATAACCAGGTGGTAATGCACTCGAAGTCAATACAGATACATATTCTGCACTCCTTTAAGGTTAAAGTCATGAACTGAATTAACAAAGCTTTAAATAATACTCAAATCAATGTTCAAAAAGTACAATTTATGTATTATTCATTTAATTTAGTTTATTCATTTCACCATCCACTTTTTTAAAATCTGAATTTCACCAAATGGATAATAATTCATTTTTTTCCTATGGTCATTCCAAAGTGCTGATAAGAAAGAGACACATTTTTTTTTACTCACCAAAATCATAAATATCATAGGGATAAAATGTAGTTTAAACTACTCAAAAATCTTAAAAATGCAGAAAGGAATGCCATAAATGAATTATGATATTGAATATGAGTTAAACTAAAAGGAATCAAAAAATCATTGTGTGTGTGTGTGGGGGGGGGGGGGGATCCATAGATCACCCACACTACTAATCCAATAGGCAAGCTTAGGTGAATGTTATTCATAACTTATTTCACTAGTATTAACAGCAACAACCAAATTACCTATTTAAAAAAAAAAAGGAGTTATTAGCTGGCATATATTTTGCTGAATTTCAAATTGGGGAATTGGACAATGAGACAACAAGTCTCATTGTCCAATTCCCCATTCATGACATTAGCCCACATCACTCTACTTGAGACTGCCTGCCATTCAAGAAGATTAGCCTCGTATTTTGTGTTGAATACTATGGCTACTCCTTTTTTTCCTTGATTGTCATTGCCTGAATATAACATTTGTATTTATTGCTCAGAAAGATCTCACCAGTTTTTGTCTTTTTTGTTTCAGTCACCCCTATTATTTCGATCTGGTACTTATCTAATTCCTCAGCTAGCTCCATTTCGTTGCCATTCAGGCTTCTTATGTTGATAGTACTGATCTTTAACTCTGGTGATGTCGAGTTGGAGTGTGCTTTCAGATTTGTTCCAGTAGCTGATTTTTCGCTGTTTGCCCTGGTTCCCTGGCAAAAACAAGTGGGGCCTTGGTGACACCCCAGCCGGCATGAAATTTTGTCATGTTGTACCATCATTTTGTATATTAGTTTAAGCCAATAAGAATACAATTTGGTCAGCTAAATCCCAAATTGCCAGCCCATCCTCGTTAGCTCAGTATCCAAGTAGATACTGTTACGTTGTTACTTTCTACTATTTTCTTTCTATATTATCTTAGTATCCGCTATTATCTATTCTATTGTCTAGCCTATCTTATTTCTATCTAGGGTTATTTCCTCTTCAGATACTGGCAAAATTTGTATTATGCTGCACCAGCCAGTATTCTATAACAGAAAAGATTCTTGCTCAGGGAAATAATCCTAGATCTTAAGGCATACACAGATTATTTTACTCTTCGTTACGATTATATAGATTTCTGGTACTTTGCAGTCATGACCTGTAATCTATCATTATATAACTTCTAAATTCTTCCTGCTAAGGTTCTATTTTTATAAGTAGTAATTTGTCCTTATAATCAGGCATAAGTAATAAAACATGTTTATTGGGAAATCAAATATTTTACAGTTAAAAGGCAACATATATTCAATGATAAAGAAATCAGTACATGCTAAATAAAATCACTTCATGCTAAGTTAGTTCAAAATGCTATATCACATTGCATAACCTGTAATCTCTTTTCTCAAGTTATTCTTAAGTTACACATATACACATTCTTAAGGTTTTTCAATTAAAAGCTCTCAGTAATACCGATTTCATTTTTTCAGGTTCAATCTCATTCAATAATATGACTGCCTCCAGACAATCTCTGCTAAAGGTTACTATTTTCAAAAAGGAATTCTTACTAAAGTCCTCTATCATTTGTCCACACGTTTTTTCTTCCTCTAACTGTATTCTGAAACATACAGTGAAATATCCTACATTACGATTCTGTTCCGGACAATATGTCACTTCCACGTGGTCTGGTTACCTTCTGCATCAGGCGATGAGCTCACGCTGTCCTGGAATTTTGCTAACGGATACGAACGTATTTACTGCCGCATCCTAGGGGACTTTCTCCACTCTTTCCGATGGGGCATCCAGCAATTGGCAGGATTCTGCAAGGCCGATAATTCACAAACGGCTCTGCGTGGAATTTCTTAGGCATCTTCATGAAAAGGCCCGCTGTTCTAAATCGCAACACCGACGCACGACTCTCACGAGCCACCAGTCAAAATCACCAAGCAGGAACCAAGAACAAGAGAGAGACAGAGATATGGCACGCATCTCCTTGTGTTCGCCGTATCTTTTGCACATGACACTCTTTATTTAATACCCCCAAGTTGATCCTTTGCTCTCCCTTTTGTTGTTAGGGGCTGTTCTTGGAAAGTATGCCCACGTCACCTTCCGCGTATGTTATTGTCCCCAGCATTATGCCAATCTGGGCTGCTAGCACTCGACCTTTGGACTGTTACTTAAAATTGTCTGGAGACTTACAATACACTGGATATCTTAATGAACTAAATATTTTCCTTACACAAATACTATGCTATGACACAAATTGTCACTTTGATCTCTGGTTAAATAGAGATCAAAGTGACAATTTGTGTCATTTTGATCTCTGTCATTTTGTATGTATATTAATATGATCTTAGTAATATACATACAAAGGAATATATACTTTCACATACAGTAAACAAGTTTTCTCTATTTTTCTGCTGAAGTGCAGGCATCTGCTTTAGTTGTTAGTTTTTGCATGTTAAATCCTGAATGAATAATTTCTTCTCAAAATTTTCTCATTCAGGATCTAACAATAACCCAACAGGGTGCACCACGAGAAGGTGAGAATTGGACATTAGGTCAGAAGCCCTGGTCCCTGGTCGGTTGCTGCATTCCTTTAAAGGCTATGTGGAGGTCTCCTCTCAGTTATACAGCTTTGCTGTTGTTAATAAAGTTATGAATATGGAGTCCACTACTAACATAGTACAAATTTATCTTTCATGGGCAGGAATCACAATTTAAAAAAATGTACACTGAATATACAATATACATGAAAATTTAAATCAAATGGAGTCACACTAATACACTATAGCCAGGAGGAATACAATCAATACCAGACGTAGGAAAAAAATCAGTATAACCTGATATGGACATAGAAGCTTTGAATGTATAAGTGAGCAATAAATGCTGAGCAAGAAACATTGAATAGCACCACACTCTCTGTAGAAGCCAGATTGTTGAGGATATTTGATGCTTTTTTTGCACTCTTCTCAAAAATGATGAATGTGTGTAAAGAATGTCGCTTTCTGTCAAAGATAAGTCCCAAAAACTGGCCTCAGATGCTAATGGGATAATAGCTTTGTCTATGCAGTGCAGCCACTGTAAGACTCTTATACCACCATACTTTAGCATTTGACCAGAAATGCTAAAGTATGGTGGTATAAGAGTCTTACAGTGGCTGCACTGCATAGTTCAGAAAGCCTGGACAGAGGGACGAATTCCCGATGATTGGAGTAGAGCTCTCATAGTACCCATATATAAAAAGGGAAATAAAACTGCATGTGAGAATTACAGAGGTATTTCCCTACTGAGTGTTCCTGGCAAGATCTATGCAAGTATACTTGAGAAACGGTTGAGAAGAATTGTGGAAGAAAAGCTTGGTGAAGAACAAGCGGGATTCAGGCCAAATAGAGGCTGTCAGGATCAGATCTTCACTTTACGACAAATAGTCGAGAAAGCATGGGAATATAACAAAGATCTGTATTTAAGTTTTGTCGATTTTGAAAAGGCATATGACAAGGTGCCAAGAGAGAAGCTATTCAATACGCTGCAGTTATATGGTGTCAATGGGGCATTATATCAAGCAATACTTAGTCTTTATTTGAGTTGTGAGTCAGCAGTTAGAATTGAAGGAAGTACAGGAAGATGGTTTAATGTTAAATCTGGTGTGAGACAAGGATGTACATTATCCCCTCTGTTATTCATTATCTATATGGATCACATTATGAAGGAATGTGGTATTAAACCTGATATCAAAATTGGAGATGTTAATGTCAGCTCTTTACTTTATGCGGATGATGTTATACTTCTAAATAAATCCGCTACAAGTCTGCAAGATTCTCTGACTAAATTGAATAGCTGTTGTAATAGATATGGTATGAAGGTCAGCAATAAAAAGACAAAGACAATGAAAATAGGCAGAATCATCGAAAATGTCAACTGTGTTGTGAATGGAGAACCTGTGGAACAAGTAAAACATTTCAGCTACTTAGGCACAATTTTTACTGAAGATGGTAAACTAAATATAGAAATTGACAACAGAATCAGCAAAGCTGGTATCGTGGGAAGTCAATTGAATAAATTCATATGGAATAAGAAAGAAATTAGTCGGAACACTAAATTAGCTGTATACAAGACTGTGTTCAAACCAATTTTAACTTATGGATCTGAGAGCTGGGTCAGAGGTAAAACACTTGACCAAAGACTAGAGACCGAGATATGAGAGTCCTGAGAAAGATTAGAGGGGTGAACAGATGGCATCAATGGCAATATCATATTAAAAATGAGGATATTAGGAAAGAACTTGACATTGTCAGCATCCAGGAATGCGTTAGCAGAGCTAATCTCAGATGGTATGGTCACTTAAATAGAATGGGAGAGGAACGATTAGCAAAACAAGTGTTCTCTGCCAGGTTGGCAGGAAAACGACCCAGAGGAAGACAAAGATATAGGTGGATTGATACGGTTCAAAGTGCCTTAGACAATAGAAATATAAGATCTGATAGTGTTGGAGTCTTGACAAGTAACAGACTGATTTGGAGGAAAATTGTAGATAGGAAGTTAGTAATGATGTAATTTTTTCATGTAGTACTGTCATATCCTGTACACCCCTTGAGGGTACATGGCAGGAATTTGATGATGATGATGATGATGATAATAGCTTGTCCTATTATTAAATTCGGATTGGGATGAGGAGTGTATTTCAGGCAGTACAGTTTTTTTCTGCAGAGAACCTGAACAAATGACAAAGAGTCCATGAAAACAGAATTGACTGTTCAGTAATTCACTTCAATAGCAAAGTGATTCACACTTAAAATAGACCTCGAGGGACTCCTTCTCGATGATATGGCCGAGATAATATGCTCTCCACTCGGACTTGAAATAATTAGCTGAATAGAAAGTTTTTAATAAAAACATGAAGATGTCCCCACAGACCAAGATTAAACAGATCTTTTAACATGCCATATCTCCAAGTCATAAGCATTTTTTCATGTTGAAGAACAGTGAAACCACTCTTGTTTCAGGAAAGCATCACTTATGTACTTCTAATAAGACTAAATGCTCCAAGGTTGATCAGTGTATAAGAAAGTCACATTGTGTTTGGAAAGAAATTTCTTGCTCTCTAAGTACGAAAGAAACTTTGCATTTACCATTTTTCTAAGACCTTGCAAAGACAGCTAGTCAGAGCAATCGCACAATAATTTTAGCCTGGGCTGGATCCTTGTCTAGTTGTGGAATAGCAATGACAACTGACTTATGCAAAGAGTCCAGAAATTCTTCCTCTGTAAATATTCTGTTGTATGCTAAGAGAAGGTGATTCGTAGAAGATAATGAGAGGCATTTTATCATTTAGTAATGGATGTTACCAGGGCCTACTGCATTAGGGTGAGAATAGAAAGAGCGCTCTTTTGAGATCCTCCTTAACAAATGGTTGATTGTATGGATCTATCTCTTGTTATAAAACTTCATCATCTGCTGTTCTCTTGTTGCTCTTTCAATATTAAAAAAAAAAAACAGATAAGTTGCTGAGATTCTGGCAAAGTTTTCTCCCAAAGAGTCTGCAACAGTTTTGGGATCAACAACAACAACAGATCTATTATGTTCCAATGTAGATAACTGGTTTGTTCTGTGTCTACCTTTCATCTTCTGAATTTTACCTCATACAATTTTTGGACTGGCTGTTTGATTAATATTAAATCAATGATGTAAATTGGATCCAGATTTGTTTTTGACTCTGACGTCTCACATAATGTGCTGTGGCCCGAGCACATTTAAATACTATTAAGCTTTTTGTAGTAGGGTATCTATGAAATCTTGAATTTATTTATTTTTTTATTTTTTGGCTGCTTGGCACTCTGCATTCTGCCAAGGCTTTGAACAGAGTGGAAATCAGGGATTTTTTTTTTTTTTTTTTTTGAATTGTGGCAGTTGCTGAATAGACAATACAATGTTACATATTTCACTGCTTCATTGATAGGTGTTTGGTTGACTGATTCAGCATTAAATTTTGCAAGATTGGAAAATGTATTCCAGTCACCCTGGTCCATTTTCCACATGGCATCAGTGTAGGACGAGATGGTTCCTGTGAATATGTTTTAACAGGAAAATGATCATTTCTATATATATATTTTTTCTTCGACAACACATGTGAACAATGGAAAAATGGCAGGGGAACAGACTGTAAGATATGAGAGCAGATAGGCATATGGAGGAAGGTATTTACTTTTATTAATAAGGGAGAGGTCATGTTGTCAAGCATTCACTCAACGATGCAACCTCGTCTATTTGTGTTGGCACTACCCCTACAGTGGTATGTCTATTAAAGTTGCCAATTAGGAGTATTGGCTGAGACAGTTGCAATATCAACTTCTATTTCATTTAATTCATAATTCGGTGGTAAATATATTGAGCATATTGTGATAAGAAATCCAACAGATAGGTGAATTGCTACTGCTTCTAGGGGAGTATTAAGCTGGACATGATGGAAAGGAATATGACTACAAGAATAGCTACTCCACCATGAGCAGGACTATTTCCAGTTCTGTCCTTGCATACAAGAATGATATTCTTAAAAGCAGGATCCTCACAATGGGTTTTACATGTTTTCTGCAGACAGAAACAAAAGGGTTTGCCCAAATATCGATATCAGTTGGTGCTTGATATCGATATTCTGGAAAAACTCATGACAATTCCATTCCATTTTGTGCTGTGGGAGGGTCTAGTGGTGTCTTTAAGTGATAATTTTTTTTTTTCCACAAGTGGGTTCTCATTGAATGGAACCATTTTTTTGGAATTCTTTCTAGATTAAAACAAACCATATTGTGTGATTGATGTACTCAACAGAGTAGCATCCAAGGTCATAAAGTTCAGATACGGTAAAATTATCTGATGGTAGTGTAGACATACAAGTTTGAGTTGCTGTTGACATTTTCTTAACTGTTAATCTTCTAAGTATAAGAGGATCTTAGAGCAGGTGTGGTGGTGGCTTCCTTTATGCATCCCATGTTTTTTTTTTTTTTTTTTTTTTTATCTGATCTTTCCACCACTTCATGCATGGGAGTAAGCTGGATGATCTCCCTCACAGTTTAACGTATTTAGCTTTCTTGACAGAGCAAGAGTGGTTATCATGCTCTTTGCTCTCACATCGGCACACAGGTCGCAGAGCCATGACAGACAATTTGGGCATGTGTGTATTTCTGGCATTTGTAGGATCTTAGTGGATTAGGTATGTACAATCTAACAGGACAATTGAGATACCTTTATTCTATCTGGGCCATCCAGCATTGCCATCTGAAGCAGAGGCCAAAAGTAGTACAAGACCACTAGGATCCCACATTTCCAGATATCCATTCCATGGGGATGCCACACAGCAAACACAGCAGCAAGGCTGATTGTCCCAGTGATGGCAGTCTGGAAAACGGGATAGTAAAAAAGACTCAGGAGAAAAGAACAAAGAATATGTGAAGAAAAGCAAAGAAAAAAGGAAGGATGAAAAGGGCCAGTAACACCACTGGGATGTCCCCTTCACCAAGAACATGGAAGAGCATCCAGTTAAAATTATTCCATTTTTTTTTGCTCTGCATACGTGTAGTGGTATGACAACTTCATTGCTTATTCCTACTGCTGTTCCTTAATGTATTTATTCCTTTAGATAACAGTCTGTTATTGCATCCAGATTTACTGCTGTATGTTGATTAAATATTCTTGTACTCCATGTTGAATTTTTTCTTGACAATTATTCATAAGACTATTACACTTTTTTATAAAATCTTTATCAAGTAGCTTTATTTTTATCCTCCAAAGCTGTATAACTGAGAGGAGACCTCCACATAGCCTTTAAAGGAATGCGGAGAACCGACCAGGGCTTCTGACCTAATGTCCAATCCTCACCTTCTCGTGGTGCACCCTGTTGGGTATCTACTTGGATACTGAACGGACGAGGATGGGCTGGCAATTTGGGATTTAGCCGACCAAATTGTATTCTTATTGGTTAAACCAAAATATAGAATGATGGTACAACATTCTATGTCGGATGAGGCATAGAAAATTTCATGCCGGCTGAGGCGTCCCCCGGTTAAACAAGGCCCCCGTTGTTTTCGCCAGTGAAACAGGGCGAACAGCGAAAAGTCAGCTCCTGGAAGAAATCTGAAAATAAACCCCAACTCAACATCAGAGTTAAAGATTGGTACTATCAACGTAAGAAGCCTGAATGGCAAAGAAATGGAGCTAGCTGAGGAATTAGATAAGTACCAAATCGACATAATAGGGGTGACTGAAACAAAAAAGACCAAAACTGGTGAGATCTTTCTGAGCAATAAATACAAAATGTTATATTCAGGCAATGACAATCAAGGAAAAGAAGGAGTAGCCATTGTATTCAACACAAAATACGAGGCTAATCTTCTTGAATGGCAGTCAGTCTCGAGTAGAGTAATGTGGGCAAATATGAGAATGGGGAACTGGACAATGAGACTTATTTGTGGGACCATATTTGTGCCTATGGTCCCACAGAAGGTTCTACTAAGGTAGAAGTGGAGGAATTTTTTGATGCTTTAGAAAAAGCAACTGACACAATGAAAAAGGAAAAGTTGGTCCTTGTTGGGGATCTAAATAGCAGAGTAGGAAACGATTGTGAGACATACAAAAATATTTTGGGAAAATTTGGAGAAAAGAGCAAAGCTAATAATACTGGACAAATATCTGTTGGATTTCTGCTCAGGACATGGACTGGTTATTACTAACACCATGTTCCACCATAAAAATGTGCACAAATTCGCATGGAGAGAAGAGGCAAGGAAGGATTAAGAAAAGTCACATTGCCTATGTTATTGTTGATAGTGATGTTTTCTCCCTGGTGCAGGACACCAGAGTGTACAGAGGATTTGAAATTGGAAGTGATCACTATTTAGTCTTGAGCAGGATAAAATTGAATTTCATATTGAAAAGAATAACATGTAAGAAAGTTTTAAAGCGAATAAAAGTTGAGCAGCTCTCAGATGTGAGCTGTAGACTAAAATACACAAAGATTATTGAAGGAAAAATGAAAGAGTTTGAGAACAGGAATCAAACCTTGGAGATTCATTGGCAAACTCTGAAAAAAACATTGATTGATTCTGCCAGAGAGGCATATGGTGAGGTTGTTTGTAAGGATAAAAAAATCAGAACTCCCTGGTGGACACAGGAGGTTAAAGAGGCAGTGAAGGAAAAGAAGAAAGCATACCAAAAGTTCCTGTCAAATAAGTCAGCTTGTGCTCTTAGAGAATATAGAGACAAATGCAAGAATGCTAAACACTGTGTAAAACTAGCTAAACAAAAGTCATGGGAGGACTTTGACAAGAATATAGAAAATAAATATCAAGAATTTGGCAAAATATTCTGGAGGTTGTTGAAGAAGCTTAAGAATGGAGGAAAGAGTGCTATAAAAGGAATTAGAGATGATAAAGGTGACATGAAAACGGGAGAAAAAGATATCCTTGAAGTATGAAGTAATTACTTTGAAAAACTGCTAAATGAAACAAGCAGTGATGACAGCACAGTGGTAAAAAACACTGACCAGGCATGCAGTCAGGAATACATATCCATACTTGAAGTAGAAAAAGCCATCAAAGGCTTGAAATGTGGAAAGGCAGCAGGAGTAGATGATATTCGACCAGAAATGCTGAAGTATGGTGGTATAAGAGTCTTACAGTGGCTGCACTGCATAGTTCAGAAAGCCTGGACAGAGGGACAAATTCCCGATGATTGGAGTAGAGCTCTCATAGTACCCATATATAAAAAGGGAAATAAAACTGAATGTGAGAATTACAGAGGTATTTCCCTACTGAGTGTTCCTGGCAAGATCTATGCAAGTATACTTGAGAAACGGTTGAGAAGAATTGTGGAAGAAAAGCTGGATTCAGGCCAAATAGTCGAGAAAGCACGGGAATATGACAAAGATCTGTATTTAAGTTTTGTCGATCTGGAAAAGGCATACGACATGGTGCGAAGAGAGAAGCTATTCAATACACTACAGTTTATGGTGTCAGTGGGGCATTGTATGAAGCAATGTCTTTATTTGAGTTGCAAGTCAGCAGTTAGAATTGATGGAAGTACAGGAAGATGGTTTAATGTTAAATCTGGTGTGAGACAAGATGTACATTATCCCCTCTGTTATTCATTATCTATATGGATCACATTATGAAGGAATGTGCTATTAAACCTGATATCAAAATTGGAGATGTTAATGTCAGCTCTTTACTTTATGCGGATGATGTTATACTTCTAAATAAATCCGCTACAAGTCTGCAAGATTCTCTGACTAAATTGAATAGCTGTTGTAATAGATATGGTATGAAGGTCAGCAATAAAAAGACAAAGACAATGAAAATAGGCAGAATCATTGAAAATGTCAACTGTGTTATGAATGGAGAACCTGTGGAACAAGTAAAACATTTCAGCTACTTAGGCACGATTTTTACTGAAGATGGTAAATTAAATATAGAAATAGACAGCAAAATCAGCAAAGCTGGTATGGTAGGAAGTCAATTGAATAAATTTATATGGAATAAGAGAGAAATTAGTCGGAACACTAAATTAGCTATATACAAGACAGTGTTCAAACCAGTTTTAACTTATGGATCTTAAGAGCTGGTCAGAAGTAAAACACTTGACCAAAGACTAGAGACTGCAGATATGAGAGTCCTGTGAAAGATTATAGGCGTGAGCAGATGGCATCAATGGCAATATCATATCAAAAACGAGGATATTAAGAAAGGACTTGACATTGTCAGCATCCAGGAATGCGTTAGAAGTGCTAATCTCAGGTGGTATGGTCACTTAAACGGAATGGGCGAAGAAAGATTAGCAAAACAAGTGTTCTCTGCCAGGCTGGCAGGAAATCGACCCAGAGGAAGACCAAGATATAGGTGGATTGATACAGTACAAGTGCCTTAGACGATAGAAATATAAGATCTGATAATGTTCGAGTCTTGACAAGTAACAGACTGATTTGGAGGAAAATTAAATTGTAGATAGGAAGTTAGTAATAATGTAATTTTTTTCATGTAGTACTATCATATCCTGTATACCCTTGAGGGTACATGGCAGGAATTTACTACTGAAGGTGCAAAACGATAGGTAATAAATCGGGCTTCATTTTATTATGTAAAAACGATGACAAATATCCAGATTTTTTAATGTACCACTGTATTATTCACCAACAAGTACTGTGTAGTAAAAGATTAAACACAAAAGATGTTTTGGATATTACATTCAAAATTGTAAATTCTGTTCAAGGGAAAGCCCTGCAATGGAAGTTATTTAAATTACAGGCAGATGATGATGATAGGGAACTTCTGTTGTACAATAATGTTCACTGGCTCAGCAGAAGTCAATTTTTAGAAAGATTTCTTGTATTAATTAACGATATAAAAAATTTTCTTGATGAAAAAGGAGATTGAATGATAAAAGATGGTTGTTACACTTATCATTTTTAGTAAATTTCTGTACGAAATTAAGCAATTTAAATTTAGAGTTACAAGGTAGAGATAAAAATTTAATCGACATGTTAAGTTCAATAAAAACTTTCCAACAATACAGTAAAACCCCGAAGTTACGCAGTAGGTGGGACCAACAAAAAGTGCCTAAGTCGAATTTGCGTAACTCGCGGTATAATTTTGCATGTAATTTATATATACAAACATACAATTGAGACCAAAGGTTTACAAAAACACCTATATTTTTTATGAAATATAATCATAATTATAGTTTTTCGTACATAGAAAAAGAAAGTTATTTTGATGGTTTCGTAAAATCTAATAGATTCGTCTGATGGCATAATGTCTTTTTCTTGTCATGCAAAATTTCTTCATAGGAAGCTAATGATTTTTTTATTCCTTGCCTTGTGGCTACAATTCGTTCCTTGTTAGAATCTATGTTCTCCAAAATCTGTAAACCTTTCTTTTATGATTGTTCTTACTGTGGATTCCTGTAAATCGAACTTTTTTGCTAGCTCACAAATTTTCATTCCACCTTCAAGATACTTAATAATGTTGAGTTTTGTTTCCAAAGTCGATGTTTTTCTTTTCTTGCTAGCTGTAGAAGAATCGGACTTGCTTCTTTTGGATGACACCATTATTTTTTATGTGATAAAATTTTTATCAAGAACATAACATTAAACAATCGCAAGGTTTGTAGACTATAAAAATCTTGTATGAATGGAGACTGCATGAAACACGTCAGTGCTTGTTCACAGCATGTGCAACACTGGCAAATGCGGCCGGTGCCTGAAAGATACGACTAGTGGTGAGGAGCGAAGTGGGACGGGAATATGTATATATAAGAAACCGTGTAACTCCGGATTCACGTAGGTCAGGATATGACTGTACTTACTTTTATTAAAGAAAAATATGAATGACCGCAAATTTAGACATCTCCCATATTTATTAAAAATTTTTTGAACAAAATCAAGAAATGCTTCGCTATAATTTAAAAGAATTTATTCGTGAAATAGAATTAGCTGAGGAAGAAATAAATTCAAGATTTAAAGATTTTAATAAAACAGAAATGATTAGTATATTTTATCAATAATCCATTTCAAGAAAACTTGAACATCACAGAAATTTCAAATAAAATTAGTGGGCTGTTTGATATAAAACCAAGCTGAAGTAGAACTTGAGATAATAAACATTCAGAATAGTTTACATTTAAAATCAATAAACAATGAAGTAATTTGGAAGTATGCACATGAAAACTTCCCAATATTAACTGATATTGCGCGAAAAATTCTGTCATATTTCGGATCGACATACTTGTCAGAATCCGCTTTTTCAAATATAACAGTCATAAAAAATCAAGAAACCAAATTACAAATGATCATTTGGATGATTATCTGCGATTGGCCACTTCTTCATATCAACTTGACTATGAAAATATTGCGAGGTCCAAACAATGCCAAATTTCACATTAACTTTTTTTTTTTTACATAAACAATTTTTTTATATAAACAATCAATCTGTTGTTTTTTTCTAACTTTGGTTTTCCAAAATAGAGAAATAAATATTTTATTCCAATATATTTGTTTGTTTTATTTGTTGTATTAAAATAATTAAAAGTGATAAATAAATTTTAAATATACAAATGAAATTCTTAGTTGTGTATTTTTTTTAGTTAATTTTAGTTGTTTATTTGTGCATAATCAGATATCAGGTTGAGGGAACGTGATCTATATAACAGGGTAGATCGCCGAATAACTTTTTATAGAAATGTAACTTGCGTATTAAAACAGGTTGAACACCACTGGTATAAATAATGAATAACAGGGGGGACAACGTACATCCTTGCCTGACACCAGATTTAACATTAAACCATCTTCCTGTACTTCCTTCAATTCTAACTGCTGACTTACAACTCAAATAAAGACTAAGTATTGCTTGATATAATGACCCATTGACATCATAAAGTTTTGAATAGCTTCTCTCTTGGCACCTTGTCATATGCCTTTTCCAGATCTACAAAACTTAAATACAGATCTTTGTTATATTCCCATGATTTCTCTACTATTTGTCATAAAGTAAAAATCTGATCCTGACAGCCTCTATTTGGTCTGAATCCAGCTTGTTCTTCACTAAGTTTCTCTTCCACAATCCTTCAACTGTTTCTCAGGTATAATTGGTAAATCTTACCAGGAACACTCGGAAGGGAAATTTTTTAAGTAATAATTTTAATTTTCATGTATGATAGTATTATCATAATATCCCATCTATTATCCCCTTGAGAGTATGTATCAGGAATTTGATGATTATACAGTTAAGAGGTTTGAGGAGATATTTTTGTCGAATGCTGATGTTGTTGCAAAAGAATTTGAACAGGCTGGTACTTTAAACTGAGAAATGGAGATGTCACCTGCTAAGTGAAAATCATGCACTTTGGCCAGAGAAAATGGAATGAAGTTTACTGTACTAGAGGAACTTTGCTGCAGGAGTTAGAGCAGGTGAGAGATCTGGGGATGTTGTGAACAAGGAGATGCATGACAGCTATGATGGTTACCCTGAAAACTGCAGCTATAATGCAAAGAATCCTGACAAGTAGGGATAAGGAAATAATAGTTCCAATGTACATAGCATGATCCAAGCCATGTCTGGATTTTTTTTAATCAGTCAACATCTGTTTCAAAAAAAAACTGTAATGATGACCACAAACAGACTATACATTGAATAAAAACTATGCTTCATTGCAGCAAGTCCAAATGCAAGAGAATTTCTTTAGAATCTGCAGCAGCCCTCTTAAAAACCAACTTAATTAAATATACACGTATTACACTTTCTAAAATATGGGAACCGCAATTCTTAGACATCCCGAGTAACAAAGTAAGTTTCTGAGTAGCACCATAATCCACAGAGGTTCCTTTATTTTTAGAGTTATGGTTGGCAGTGTTCGCCTAAAGGTGTGTTTGTGACCAAGACAAAATACTGGAAGCATTAAACTGGAGTTTAATACATTCCACTATTTTCACTAAACATCAACATCCTAATACTTATGTTACATATAAAATCTAGGCGCAATGTTTCCATAAATCACATTTGCTTTATGAGTATGTGTGTTTGAAGATCAAGACTATTATACTGAGCAAGTGGAATACCTTCTCTTGCACTAAAAACACATCACTGTGCTATCATTATTTTATTTCTTCAGTGTTAACTATTTTGTTCATTACGAGAGTATTTTGTATGGAGAAAGCTCTCTATAGGTTAATAACGGAGCAATAATTATTTGTTATTAAGAAAGCCAGGGAAAATCCCTGAGGACCTCAGGAATTTTCCATGAAATTTACTGTTGCTTTTGTTCTTGATTATTGATGTATTTGCATATTACAGCAGATGCTCACTATACCAAACTCCAACGGATACACTTTTTTTTTTTTTTTTTTTCCCCAGTGCATGGTTCACTCTACTGTATGCAGAAAAAAAAGGACTGATAGCTTCCACTGTATAATCATGAAGCAAATGAGTAAACAGAACAAAGGAATGACAGAAATCAATCAAAAGAACACAACAATGGAAAACATGAAAGAACTAGAAGTCCTCTGATTAGGAGCTTAGGCAATTTAATTGCAGCCAGTTTGCCAATCCTTTCCTGCTGCTTTGTGTCTGTAGAACTGCTTATGAGGCTTGCTTGTCTGTTTTGAAAAACCTCTATCTCCGTGAGACAAACTAACTCGCCATTTGATTGAAAAGATCTGAAAAAGGTTCCTCACGTTTTGGACTGGATTCAAACCTGGGTCTTTTCAACCAAAGGTTGTATCTATAACAACTGAACTATAGAGACCCACTAGAAGTATATAAAACTAGAAAAATGAAAATGCAGTAGTAAATGTTCAAATTTCAAAATGTTTCTTACCTGAAATCTTCATGATAAACTAAATATGTGCAATGTGTATCCCTAAAATCAAATATAACCTGAAAACTTCAGAGCAGTTAATTGTATAAGTGGTCATCATCTCTAACAAGAGGGAGAGAACACAAGCAATGAACAGCTGGCATAAACTCATAACTATTCTCTTAGAATTGACAGTTGTAAAAGAAGAAATATGATACATGACATGCAGCATTTCTTTAATTCAAAGTCTAAAGTTATGTAGTTTATAAGGTAACAGCTCATTTTGTGTTAGAAATATCTGTTATTCATATGGAAAAAATTTAGAATTTTTGATTAACGTGTTCATATTTTGTTGAAGACTTCAGGTGACATTAATTTAATCAAATAACATTTCAAATTTTTTTTTCTGCACTTTTGCTTTAATAATTTCATGGGCTTCTAGTTTCTTCTTTTCTCTTCCATTTTTTGTTTACATTTGTACTTTCTTTCTTTTCATTCCTGCCAATCATTTTGTGTTCTGTTAATGTAGGATTTTGCACAATTTCCTTTAAGTATCATTCCTGCCATAAACACTGTTTACCATAAACTCACAAGTTGTCAATGCATAATTTACCCACCATTTGCTTTGTTTACTCATTGTGAAATTCTTTTCTAGGATATTCAAGGTCATACTGTGGAGGTTTATTTACTGCTTGCAAGTGAGCATAAAACAGAATTGATTCTGTGAGACTTAGTTTTTTCTGTAGTTCGTTTTTAGAGATGGTATATCTATTTTTATTTTATTTTATTTATTATTTTTTGGGGGTGCTTAAGGGTCAAAGATGTATAACTGAGAGGATACCTCCACATAGCCTTTAAAGGAATGCGGAGAACCGACCAGGGCTTCTGACCTAATATCCAATCCTCACCTTCTCGTGATGCACCCTGTTGGGTATCTACCTGGATACTGAACGAACGAGGATGGGCTGGCAATTTGGGATTTGGCCAACCAAATTGTATTCTTATTGGCTTAAACCAATATACAAAATGATGGTACAACATGACAAAATTTCGCCCGGCTAAACAAGGCTCCCGTTGTTTTCGCCAGGGAATCAGGGTGAACAGCGAAACATCAGCTACTGGAACAAATCTGAAAGCACAACCCAACATACTTTCTACATATATATATATATATATATATATATATATAGAAAGTATTTTACCTTGGGTTTAATAAATGTTAAAGATACCAAGCTATTTTAAACCTGGTTTTACTCCATTTCCCAAGTAAGCAAACAGACAAACAAGTCAAGTTTGCGCTTGCAAGTGTTGCAAGTCTAACTGACCCCGCACGTAGTGCAAGACCAAGGCAACTCATGGTAAAAGTAGAATAAGCTCTGATCACTAATCTTAATATTTACCCTTAATGCAAACAGATCTCCTGGAGGAGATGTATGATGCTTTGTATTAAAGGCAAGGGACCACTACCCAGACCGGTTTCGACCTTTATTGAGGTCTCATCAGTGGGAGCCAGGCTAGCCTTTCTACATTTATATCTCCTCCTGAGATTTTTATTTAATAAGGTAAAAACACCTTATGATAACTTGTTCTGGTAAAATACATATAAGCTCTATATTACTAAAATCTTGGTATTTCTTGCCTGGCTCCCACTGATGAGACCTCAATAAAGGTCGAAACCGGTCTGGGTAGTGGCCCCTTGCCTTTAATACAAAGCATCATATATATATCCTCCAGGAGATGGGCTTTGCATTAAGGGTAAATATTAAGATTAGTGATCAGAGCTTATTCTACTTTTACCATGAGTTGCCTTGGTCTTGCACTACGTGCGGGGTCAGTTAGACCTGCAACACTTGCAGGTGCAAACTTGACTTGTTTGTCTGTTTGCTTACTTGGGAAATGGAGTAAACCCACATTTATACAGTGAAAGCACTTTGGATAACAATCATATTCAAAATGCATTTTGTATTGAATTCACACTCATTAAAACTGCAAAACACTTCCAGAAATTAGAAAACGACATGTTTATATTGCACAGGTGGTTCAAAACATATATATATATATATATATATATATATATATATTTTTTTTTTGAATGGATAAAGTTTGCGAGAAGGCAAAGTTAATTCACCTTTTCACTATTAAGTGGTTACTTAATAATGACAAGTGGCATTTATACATATTTATTGTTAATCTCTAAAGACCCTTAGATGCACGTAATTCTCAACAAAGAAGATATTCTTTGTTGAGAGGAAGGAGAAATTCTAATATGCTTGCATACAATTTATATTCCTCAAGAATGAACCAGAAATTTGAATATAGCCAGGCCACATATAATAATTTAGAATATGGTTTCTTATTTTAAAGGAATCAATTTACTGCTAATCAATATGTATTTAACCAATACATATAATTTCTGATTAAAGGAACATAGCACTTCACCATTTCGGTGTTCCAATCATGCATCGTAATGATAGCCATATTTGCAAAAATGCTTACTTTCTCTGTAGTGTTCTTGTTGGAAAGAGAGAATTTGAAGATCCAAACACATTATTAGTTAAATGCCCATTTCTAATCATGTACTTTGCTTCAGCTCCTGGAGCAGCCGATAACATCCGTCCTCCTAAGGCACCTGTAATTTAATGAGTTAGTATGAAAACAACTTATGATAATAAATACAACTCACAAAAGTGAAGAATTCATGACATTATAATAATATCAAAAATAAAATTAAGTTAAAGGATTTTATATGCTATACTACATACTTTTCTGAACAGGTGTGATGGCTTGGTTGGACAATTTTTTGATGGCATACTCATTCTCTAACCAACAGGTGTTGGTTCAAGTTTAATGGTGCCATGGATGTTGATTTTAATCTCTCATACAAATGAATTTATTTAATTGAAAATGTAAATACTATTAAATAAAGAAGCAAAGTTTTAATTCTAAGGCTCTGAATTCAAAATCAAACCTATAAACCATCTTGTTTATAGGTTTGATTTCATGTCATTCATAAATACCATGAATGCCATGCCTGAGAATGTAGTTTTAGTGTCCACTGCTGTCTCTTCACCAATAGCTTTTAAGAATAGCAGTGCACACAAAATGGGATGAAAGAGAAAATCATGGCATTTTGCATTAGGTTAAGTGAACACCAATTCATAACATCACAGCAGGACAAATAAATTTTCCCAGAATCTTAAGAGAAGTTAACTTCAGAAGCTTTGTTACTAAGGAGTTGGCTTAACCTTGAGACAATCTCTTTGTAGATCAGACTAGTGCACGTGATAATCTGAGGGGCTGAAGTATATAATAGTAAGACAAAGACAGACACATTATAGGCACTGCTGAGATAGGACAAATTATTCAAGAGATAGTTAAGGAGTTAAGCCATATTAAATAACTATTACCTACTATGACATAATAACATTACCAAGTACAACTAATTTCGGACACTTAGAAAACAGCTTTTTTATATACTCTATTTTAATTTCTGATTCTAATAGAAAATGTCTTTATACAAAATACAAAAAATTCCTTTGAATAACTGGTTGCTTGGCTGGTTTTGGGTTTAACAGTGAAGACAACAAAAATCACACTACACCATTAGAAATGGTAGTACACAAGGTAATAAAAAAATAAATAGCAATAAGTAAATGACATGTTATGTATAAGAAAACAAATTTTCCAAAAACTCAGCAATATAGTTATGATCAAATAACATTTGTATAAATGATTTCTTTTGAAAAACTTTAAAACTTCATGCAATGTATTCAAATCTGATAAGATTTGTCTGAATGTATATCTAAACAGCTCATCCAGATTAGTGAAAACTGCATTCCTCTCTTGAGTGAAGTGCTGTGACTACATTGAAAACATGACATACAGAAGACAAGTGCTACACTGTTTGCATATGGATAGGTCATTCATCCTTGACAAATAAAAATGACTGTGAATCTATGTAGATCCTAGCAAGTACAACTTCCTATTTTTATGTTGACTAGACCGCTAATGCTTTATTTGTTGCTTATTCTCACGCAATTTATTTCCTCTCAGGATGAATGCCACTGAATAATTAACTTTGATCTTATAGAAATATAAGATCTGATAATGTTGGAGTCTTGACAGATAACAGATTGATTTGGAGGAAAATTATAGAGAGGAAGTTAGTAATGATGTTAATTTTTCATGTAGTACTATCATATCCTGTACACTCCTTGAGGGATACTTGTCAGGAATTTGATGATGATGACATATTCTTCATGTCTGACCTCACCACAATGATCAGTTTGGCAAGTGATTGATTGTTCATGCAGCCTCAAGTATTAAAAACAATATCTAAGACTAAATGGGAATGGAAAACTAAACATCTAGCAGAAAAAATAACTCATATATGAGCTAATTTTTTTAAAGAGTTTAATGTAATGAACGATAATCTCACTATGATTTTCACCAGAAGGTTGTTTGGCTAATAATCCTCAGAACACAGATCTCTTTTAACATGATTTGATCTTTTAGACAATGTAACTTCAACTGATGATAAAAATGTTACTAAATTTTGCATTTTTTTCTCATGACTGATTTCCTAGTATTTGTGTGCATAAAATTCATAAGAATGGAATGTTATGCCCAGTCACCTGCATTAATGCTTTTATCTAAAAAACAAAATTTTTGTCAAATTTCACTGCTGTTAATTGTATATATCCTTCATATGTAAAAAAATATTTCTAGCTTTATCTCAAAAATTAAGAACAACTTGGTGAGTTTTGTTATCAAATCACAACTTCCAACTAACCAGATCCTTGCCAATCAGGCCTATTTTATTTGCTCTGAGGAGGAAGTGCTTACACATAAGAGATCTGAGGGCTACAATATATCTACAATTAAAATTTAAGTGCTCAATAATTTTCAACCTAAATAGCCTTCATAAGGTATTTATTCTGTACATTAAAAATCTTTCAGAAAAGTAATTAATATATTAAAGAAATTTCAGTTTTCTGTCTCCATTTCTCCAGCTTAAAACTTTCATCTTTGTTTATTTTCACTAAAGACAAAGTGCATTATTAGTCACTGCTGGGTCTTACAATATTTCATGATCATGCAGCCTCAAGTACTATGATTATACTGGTCATTTAGCTGAGATCAGACATGAAGAACATACGGATTTACTACTTTTGGAAACATGGTGAGTCTGAACTCTGAGATCACCAGATGGTGACCTCAGAGTTACATCAGTTCAATCTTCAAAATAATGATTCTTATTTATTTCTTGCTTTTGAGAAGTAATTATCTGCAGGACTCCTTTAGCTTTCTAAGATTCTTTGTTGCATGCTAATGCAGCAACTTTTCTGTCTTGAGCACTTCAATCGAGGATTCCCATCCACCTAAGACTTTTTGGGATGTTATTCTTCAATCACTGCTGTGATCTTCTTCTAGGTTGCTTTCCACTAGGTCTCATTTTGAGTGTTTGTTTAGCCATTTTCTCCCCACCCATTCTTTCCATATTTAAGCTTCCTGAAATCCACAAGCTATGGTTTCATCAGTTAGCAATGAAAATCTGTAGAGTTCACAGTTATTGATCATATCTTCTCCATTCATCTGTTCTGTGTTACAGATCCAAAGATTTTTCTAAGGATTTTATTTTCAAAAGATCTACAAACTTCTACCTTTTGGCCTGTCATACTCCAGGTTTCTGCTTTAACTTATAGTTAAATTCTATTTTAACTTTATAGAATTCTGGAAAGTACTCAATGATGTAGCGAATGATCAACTGTGAACCCATTTCTTTGGAATCCTGTTTAATATTCATCTATATTTTCTTCACCATATGTTAAGTTCTTTTTAGTATAATATTAGATAAAATTTTGCGGCCTGTAGACAGGAGCAATATCCCTCTATAATTTTCACATTCACTTTTGCTTCCTTTTTTTTATATATATTGTTATTACTGATTCTTTCCATTCTGTGGGAAGTCCATCAATAGCTGGCACCTTGTTGTTTCTAAGCTGCTTTATACTTTCTTTTATTTCAAGCTATAGAAGGTTTAAGTATTTCAGGGCAAAATATATAATAGGTCTTCAGTTTAAAAATCTCAACAGGTTCATTGCAGTTTAGACGTTTGAAAACACTTTGAGTCCTCTCGATATAAATATATATCGATTGTGTGTGAACCCAGAATCTCATCAATATATATTTACACTGCTAAATTAAAAATTCCGAAAATAATAATATATGCTTGAAATTCATTATCAGACTGTACTGTAGTTAAATTTGAACCTTCGGCTTCATTATCCATGAGGATGGTTGCCTTATCAATAAAAAAAAAAATAAATAAATAAAAAAAATGGAACTTGTATTAGTATATTGTAACGCCTGCCCATAGGTTGCATCACATACGATCACACACGCTCATGTATATATTACATCACAGCATCATAACTCTGGTTGCTCCAATCTAAACAATATAAGAGATTCATGACTCTCTTCTTGTGACCTGAGAGATCAGTTTGAATCTGTCACCATGCACAGACCAGGAAACAGTAGTGCCTAAAGAAGGTGTGCAAAATGGTTCTTGCGTGAAGGCGAATTAGAACAAATGCTGAAGGAAATACTCGATAACGAATGATCTGAATTAGATGATTGGGCAGAGAATGATCCAGAACAAGAGGAAGCAGATCTCTCCACAAATGTGAGCTTCGAGTCAAGTGACAGTGACATAGAACTTCAAACAAGGGGTGATCAAATTCGAGGCTGTCCAGTTGCAACCAGTTTCTGGAGCCCATACCACATGTATAACTAAAATTTTTGTTCCAATTAATTGTTGAAGATGCTAACTAAAAGACAAAAAATAATTGTTTGGATATTTCATAGAAATACTGCACAGCAATTTTTAAGTAGAGCTAAAAATGGTCAGGACACTGGGTTCCTTAAGTTCCAGAAGGTCTAGGACTCAAAGTGTTCAAGTGCTCTTTCCACCTTTTTATCATTTCATCTCTTTCTTTTTTTTTTTTGGCTTTAATTTCATAGATGAATTTTCTTTGGTTATTTAGCATAAATTGCATCTGGATTTCTTCTATTTATAAGAAACTACTTCTATTTCTTCTATTTGCATACAAATTTTCTGTTACCTGATTATTTTATTGGCTTCCTTGCTACTCTCTTTGTATCTTTGAACAGCATGAAGATGATACGGTTATTAAGCTGATTTTTTTTTAACAGTTCACATTATTCATTTAAACCTTCTCTCGGTATTTTACTCCGAATTCCATTTGAGTTTGCTGCTGGTATATTTAGGCTATCCTTGCTATGGTCCTAGATGTTTCAATATTTTCATTTTCTTACAGCTGCTCATTTTTCAATTTTTCTAGTTTTAATCCTATCTCATATTTACTTCTCTCCTCAAGCTGAAGATAACTGCTGCTTATTTTGACCATAAGACTAGCATCAATTAGAAAATTGTTACTAACAACACTCAGCTCCTCTGTAACAAACATTCTGGATGCAATTCCTATGTATTTGATTATGTCACTGTATTTAGTTAAACGCATATCCACCAGGAGATTTCAATGTGTTTATTTGTGTATATTCTTCCTCATAAACATAACACTGCTTATTAAATTTTTAGATGCAGCTAAATTAATAAAACTTTCTCTATTACTACTTTTTTTCCTGCATGAAATCTTTGACTTTCAATAAGTTTTTACATATTTCTTTCTTTCCAATTTCTGCACAGAAATCTAATAAGATAGGATTTTTTTGCAGAGTATTTCTCATTTCTCATAAAATTCATCTTTTATTTCCTATTCTGTAGCTTCTATTGATGCAAGTTACATTAATAAAAGTTATCTTTAACTATTTTGTTTATAATAATCTTAGCTTGCTAATTCTTTCATTGAAGGCTTTACATTCAATCACAGATGACTAAATTTTTTTTTTTTTTTTTTTTTTTTTTGTCATCTGTGATTGTCCACCATAAAGTAGAGTTTCTTTCTCTTCAAATTATTCCATCCTCATCTTCGTACTGCTACACTATCCATTTCATGGGCAAGTTCCTGAAATGATCCAGTTCTATACAAACTTCTAATGTTCTGTGACCCTATTGAGAATTCATCATCCAAGGCTTGGGTCAATATTCATTTAATTTCATCCAGTGAAGATTTTGTGGCAGCAGTTTAATGACCAGTAGCTTTTAACAGAGATGTCACTTCTATCTAAATATGAATTCTATATGGAAACAGTTACATTGACTGGTTGCCTCATTCAACATGGCTTTGGCAATGCTGATGTAACTCTAGAAATTACAGAAATATTAGCAACAAGTTTTTAACTGTGTGTCTCGTCATGTTACTCACTTTTAAGAGAATTAATTTATCCATTACTTTCTATGATGATATCAAATTAAAGCAAACTGAAACAGTTAGTCAATTACCCAATACAACCTAATGAAAACAGACAAAAAGCAAACAAAAAAACTATCACTTCTTACCTGAAATAAAAACAGCAATATTTTCAAAAATCTTGTTTTTCATATGTTCTTCATCTACTTATAAGAATACTATATGCAAACTTCATGCATCTGATTGTTTGCAATCTTGAAGATATTCTAATATCTAGAGAATATTCTTAAATAATTTAAGAAAAATGTTTCCTCAATGAGTGAAGCCATTTAATTAACTAAAACAGTTAACATATTATAGTTATAGTAAGTATCTCAAAAAACTGTCGAAAAGTAAGAGAACAATTGGCAAATAAACAAAAAAAAATCTAATAAATGTCTTTATTTCCAAGGGGAGCAGGCAGAACTCTCTTAGTCCTAAATAACTTCTTGTCAGTGGACAGATGGTTTTCAACTTTAGTTGTTGATGGCAGTTGAGTTAAGAAGATGCGTTCCTAAACCCTAAGTGGTGTACTAATCTAATATAGTGTGGGTTTTATAGTGAATTCTTCTGAGTAACGGATTTCTCTCTTCTTAGGGAAAACCGACATTTTCCTTAAACAGCTGAAAAAGTCATAGAACGTTCCTCTAGAGTGTGACTACAAACATGCCTACAAAGGTGTTTTTATTTTGGTGGTCTAGTAACATATGTTTAAAATCTTTTTAAATGTAAGCATGCATGCTAGGTTAAAATTGCAACACTATAAAAAATAAAAGATAGACAATATTGAACAGTTAGAAATTATGATGAAGGAGTTCTGGGTGTGTGTGTGCAAGACAGAGAGCAAAACTGTTAATTTTTTTTTTTTTTTTTTGATGGATTTGATGGCACAATTCTTCTGGACCATCCTAAGAACTCATCTGACACACAGAATTTTTACATGAATAACAGGGATCTTGTGTATTTGATCCTGGTTTGGGAAGTAAGAAAGAAATGGTCACTTCAGGATTGTAGCCATATTTGTCATGGCTACATCTATGTCTAAGAAAGGCTTTATAAGAAAAGATCTTGGGAACTCTCCTTAACAGTCTTGACTGCTCTGCATTTTTGTAGAGCAGTCAGGACCAATATACACAGTGTTGGGAGAAAGCGATTTTAACAGAAGAATGCAATCCTTGTGATTTTTCATGGATAAATTAAGGATTAAGGAGTGATTTTTGAAGAAATACTTCAACATCTTGATTGTATTTCAAAATGTCATCAACATACTGAGTCAAGGATGGAGCAGATCTTTTATTTCCTTCTAAATCTTCCAAAGCAGCAGTTTCTAGGAATAGGAAATAACAGATTACACACAGTGATTCCTTCAGAGTTGTTTATGGAGTTTATTCTTCAGGTAAAATATCCTGAGTTAACAACAAATTTAAATAATTCTAAGTTCAGTATGGAAATTGTGAGATAAAGTCTAGAGAATAAGCCAGAGGAATATTGGTAAAAAACGGAGGTGATGTGAAAACTCACCATGACATCAGAAGGGTAGAGCTTTAAATCATCAGAAAATCTGTGGTATTTTTGATGTATGAACATGAGTGACCTGTAAGAGACAGAGAATGCTGTTCAGAAATTTTGCAGTTCTATAAGTAGGACTAACAGTAGAATCAACTTCTTCTTGGCCTGAAAAGGCAATCGATTTGGGAACGTTTTGGGTGAATCACAGATCTCACGAGGTCTGGCATTATAATGTCGTTGCTTGGTTTAATGAAAGCAATGTTACTAAGAGTTTATTAATATGACTTATATGGTGGTATACCTGAGAACTGTGTATGTATAGAACATTTTAACAGCTGTAAGCAAACCTTGGACTATGTTATTACTGATGTTTCCCAAATGCTCTGAAAATATAAGAACAATCTCATCCCCACCACCAAACAAGGAACGAAAGGGGAAAAATGGAATGAATGAATAAATGAAAAAAAAAAAAAAAAAAAGCTTCTTCTTCCCTCCCATTTATGGTATCAATATTTTGGGACAGCAAGTGACTTAGTCAGCCCTGAAGCTAACATTTTAAAGTGCAACTTAACTAAGCTTTGCCAATAGAAAGATGAATATGGTTGTATTCTACAATCAAGATATGAAAAATATTTATTACTATTGGAAGTCTGTAACTTCAAGTAGGCAGACTACTTTCATCCTATTCTCAATTTGTTTTTTTTTTTAAAAAACTACAAGTCCAAATTTTATTAAACTTCAATAGAAACATCCAATAACAAGAATTCAGTTAAAGCTGATGACTTGGTGATGTACTGCACTTCACAAGAAATGGTATTAAAAAAAAAAAAAATTCAAGAACATTGGGAGGAGTAAAAAAAAAAAGTTAAAAACATTGCCCAAAATGATAAAACACCTAATTTGCTTTTCTTCTTGTACCCCTGGTATGTATGCTCACATATTTATGTATCTCCTTCCTAGTTATTCAGTTTCTAGTAATTATTTTAGAACACACACACACCTAATAGAGTAAAATAAACCAGCATGTAACTTATCTCCAATTATAGGATCAATAACACCCTTCCATTTCTTTATATTAAGTTTATTAGTAAATTTAAGATAAGATGAAACAGCAATATTTACCAAGATTTAAGTTGCCTGTTGATCCATTTAGTGATGGTGGAGGTGTCAAACTCTGACTGGGAGGTAACATTCCTATAGGACCTGGTCCAGGTGATGCAGTAACTGCTCCCAGGGGGCCATAAAATTGACCACTTTTTGGTGCTGCAACTTGTCGAGAAAACTGGTTGTCAATTCCAGCTGAATAACTGGCAGCAGCAGCGGCAGCACCACCACCACCACCACCAAGAGGTGTTTCTCTACGTTCAAAAGAATCACGTCGCGGGGATCCTGCATTTCCTCCCATTCCTAAAATTTAGAAGTAATTTTTTTGAAAATGTGTTACTGGTTGAATAAATTAAAAGCAAAGAATTTTAATCTGCACGTAATTCTGTAAATAAAACTAAACTCTTTGGCTTGCATAGTTATAACATATGTAATGTCATGATATATATAAATTATAAAACATGTTTTGAGTTTTTCTATAAGAAAATTATTTTTTTCTTCAACAGCAGTGCTTCCATATTTATGGTAGTGTTGATGTCAAAACATTAATACAATTGCTATCACACCATCACAGGTATAAAGACAGTTGCTCAGAGTGCAAGATGGTTTAATTCATTGTAATACTGAATCATTTTTACATGAGCATTAAAAAATGATGTCGATATTTCATGTGCTAACAGGAGCATTGCAGCTGAAACATTAATGGTGCTGCTATTGCTGTTTTAAAAAGCAAAAATAATGATTACTCCCATCAATCATCACATGCTCCTAAAGGATCCAACTACTGAATAATGTTTACTTGATAACAAAGATTCAACAATCAGAATTTCATGCAATTCAGCAGAGAATGCCTACCTAGTGTATATTACTGAAAAGAAAAGTTTTCTCAAAAGGAAATGCATTTGTACAATGCTGAACTGTGTAACTACCGTATTTTTAATTATTTCAAATAAAGGAACCATGAAAGAATAGAAAAATAATGCTAAGAAATTAATAGTGTTTCTATTTGGTCTGAGAGATTTTTTATATTATCAAATTTTATACATTACATTTACTAAAATGATGTTTTTCTGTGAATACTGATGACAAGGTTTTCTTTAGTAAAGTAAAGGCTAAACTATGCAAGTGTTTAGCATTTAAAAGATAATTAAAATACATCATTATCATCAAATTCCTGACTTGTACCCTCAAGGGGGTGTACAAGATATGATAGTACCACATGAAAAATTTACATCATTACTAACTTCCTATAAAATACATGATTATTATTAATTTCTGAGAGAATAACAAATTATTCAACATATAAAAGGTATGGGTGTCCTTATATCTATATTAAACCCTGAAGAGGCAGAAAAAAAGTATACATTTATTTCTGAATTTGATTTTCTCCTATTTTATATATGAAAAAAAATTAAATGTAACAATAAAATTGCCATAGGAATAATCACAAATTAATAGCCTTTTAAATAAAATTATATAAATTAAATGTTATAAAAAAATTAAAAACTAGATATATCCAATTATTATAGAAACACTACCTGTGCGAGTAATGCCTAGACAGATAAAATCTGCCTGTGTACACTCAGTAAAATATCACTGCACTCATTAGAAAAATGATGGCACTCATATATATATAATAAACAGATTAAACAAAATCACAACACACACATCCAACTTCATTTGAAGAATCAAAATTCCGTACTCCAATGCCCATTTCCATCTAAAACAAATAAACTCACCACACCACTGCCATACAGGAGGAGATAAAACAGTATATAAACTGTATGGCTTGCTTTACACAGTTGTGAGCAGACCAAACACTACTCAGTAATCTAATAATATTTGTACTTTCCAAATACCCCCTTCCTACTAAGCTGACCTTCACAATCTATGCTGATGACATCACTATGTATTAGTCCATCAGCTCACACATACAAAAAACATTAACTGTATCAGGCAGCCTCAAGAGCAAAGCTAAATCCATATAAGGCCATATAAAACCACCAAACTGCAACAACTGGAAAAGCAGGGCTGACTCTCCTATGCTTGGCCACTGGTCGCAATGAGGGGAAATGATTACCTTGGAAACACACATTCCTATACTAGCAGGAACCAAGACAGGCTAAAATACCAGGAAAATGGTCCTAGGTACAACCCACTACATCTATCTGAGGGAAAGTAACAATCAGATAGGTTCTGCCATGCACTGGCATATACTAAAGATTACAGCTCCTCCAGAAAAATTCATCCAATCCAATAGCTCCTCCTTCATATGGAATAAAACCAACTGGCTCTCATACACTTAGCTTTGTCTACCTCTTTAGAAGGAAGGGCTTGATATCAGTTGACAAGATAAATACCTTTTGTGCCCTCTTTTCCAGAGTGCTCAATGTCACAAAAAGCCATTTAAAGACCAAAGAGCTTAGGAATGGAGGAAAGAGTGCTGTAAAAGGAATTAGAGATGATAAAGGTGAAATGAAAACAGGAGAAAAAGATATCCTTGAAGTATGGAGTAATTACTTTGAAAAACTGCTAAATGAAACAAGCAGTGATGACAGCACAGTGATAAAAAACACTGACCAGGCATGCAGTCAGGAATACATATCCATACTTGAAGTAGAAAAAGCCATCAAAGGCTTGAAATGTGGAAAGGCAGCAGGAGTAGATGATATTCGACCAGAAATGCTGAAGTATGGTGGTATAAGAGTCTTACAGTGGCTGCACTGCATAGTTCAGAAAGCCTGGACAGAGGGACAAATTCCCGATGATTGGAGTAGAGCTCTCATAGTACCCATATATAAAAAGGGAAATAAAACTGAATGTGAGAATTACAGAGGTATTTCCCTACTGAGTGTTCCTGGCAAGATCTATGCAAGTATACTTGAGAAACGGTTGAGAAGAATTGTGGAAGAAAAGCTTGGTGAAGAACTAGCTGGATTGCCAAATAGAGGCTGTCAGGATCAGATCTTTACGACAAATAGTCGAGAAAGCATGGGAATATAACAAAGATCTGTATTTAAGTTTTGTCGATTTGGAAAAGGCATATGACAAGGTGCCAAGAGAGAAGCTATTCAATACGCTGCAGTTATATGGTGTCAATGGGGCATTATATCAAGCAATACTTAGTCTTTATTTGAGTTGTGAGTCAGCAGTTAGAATTGAAGGAAGTACAGGAAGATGGTTTAATGTTAAATCTGGTGTGAGACAAGGATGTACATTATCCCCTCTGTTATTCATTATCTATATGGATCACATTATGAAGGAATGTGGTATTAAACCTGATATCAAAATTGGAGATGTTAATGTCAGCTCTTTGCTTTATGCGGATGATGTTATACTTCTAAATAAATCCGCTACAAGTCTGCAAGATTCTCTGACTAAATTGAATCGCTGTTGTAATAGATATGGTATGAAGGTCAGCAATAAAAAAGACAAAGACAATGAAAATAGGCAGAATCATTGAAAATGTCAACTGTGTTGTGAATGGAGAACCTGTGGAACAAATAAAACATTTCAGCTACTTAGGCACGATATTTAGTGAAGATGGTAAACTAAATATAGAAATAGACAACAGAATCAGCAAAGCTGGTATCGTGGGAAGTCAATTGAATAAATTCATATGGAATAAGAAAGAAATTAGTCGGAACACTAAATTGTCTGTATACAAGACTGTGTTCAAACCAATTTTAACTTATGGATCTGAGAGCTGGGTCAGAAGTAAAACACTTGACCAAAGACTAGAGACCGCAGATATGAGAGTCCTGAGAAAGATTAGAGGCGTGAACAGATGGCATCAATGGCAATATCATATTAAAAATGAGGATATTAGGAAAGAACTTGACATTGTCAGCATCCAGGAATGCGTTAGCAGAGCTAATCTCAGATGGTATGGTCACTTATATAGAATGGGAGAGGAAAGATTAGCAAAACAAGTGTTCTCTGCCAGGTTGGCAGGAAAACGACCCAGAGGAAGACCAAGATATAGGTGGATTGATACGGTACAAAGTGCCTTAGACGATAGAAATATAAGATCTAATAATGTTGGAGTCTTGACAAGTAACAGACTGATTTGGAGGAAAATTGTAGATAGGAAGTTAGTGATGATGTAATTTTTTCATGTAGTACTGTCATATCCTGTACACCCCTTGAGGGTACATGGCAGGAATTTGATGATGATGATGATGATGAGATCATATTTTCTCTTCCACAACCCTCTCCATCTCTACTGCCTAGATCTATGACAGTGAAAGCAGCCTCACTTCCTGAAATACTCAAGGAGCCTCTCTTCCACAACAGAATAAGAAATCTCATCACAGACAAGCACTCTTCTTTTCTACATGGAGTTGGTGTAGCGTGAGAATTGTAGGAGACATCCACAAACCTCACATGGCTCCCCTCAACCCCTAGCAACATTGAAATATGGGAACCTAGCTGAACAGATCGAACATCAAATCTGTGCTTCATGTGAGAAATCATATCAATAGTAGACTTGATTCATACATGTCTTGCAAATTGGTACTAGTACTACAGTGACATTCAACTTATCCAACATTCACAGGGTATGTGCAACCATAATCCAATGGACCAAGCAAATAGCTTCATCAGAGATCATCTCAGTGAGCACCCACCAGGTGAGTGGTGCCCTTCCTATCTCTACCAAGATGCACAAATTTAATCCATATTTGCCAGAAAATTGTCTCCTCTGCAACAGAACTGGAACAGTCTACATAAACATTCCAGACTGTTCCAGTACTGCTCATTTAAAGCCAATGATCCATTCATCTTGGGAGACTGAAACCCTTATCTATGGCCATCTGCATTCTGAAGAGGAACATCTGAACTTATAAATGGTCAATCAAGAAACCATTAAATTAGGTTTGTGAAAGCAGTGATATATATAACTTATCTTCATCACATAAGAATAAATGGCACAACTTCAAAGAGAGAGGGGCAGCTGAAGACTGCTTATAGTCTTCAAAGTGTAAGAAGCCATTTTCTCTATAGACATACAGTTCCAGAGTATGGTTGTTACTGGGATCCAATTAGATATACTGTATGGGAAGGTAGCAAGCAGCAATCCATTATAAACTATTATCCTGAACTATCTGATAAATATCAGTAGAAAATCAGAGTATACTGCTGTATTTTAAAGATCTACTAGTAGAAGGGGAGGATGCCTGCACTACACAAGATAATAAAAATATAATAAATAATCAAATAAATAAATAATAGGTTATGAACTCAGAAACAATTAAAAAAAAAACAATGCTGTATTTATATATAAATTAATTCTCTGTCACAAGTTAAAAACTCCATGCTTTTTTCCAAATCTGATATCATCTGAGTACAAGAGGTTCAGCCAGATTAAAAAAAAAAATTGCATTTTTCTCTTTCTCTCAAATGAAATGATGGGACTCCAACAGATGTTCATGCATAGGCCCTCAACAGATACATGTAAGATTACTGTGATCTTATGAGCCTTAGTAAGTAGATCTCTTTGTATATAGGCTGCCAATACCTGAAAGGAGGATATTAGCATTTGAGAGGTAGTGCTATAGAAAGATCTTGAGAATAAGCTGGATCCAGAAAGTGAACAATGAGGAAATCTACAGACGAATACAACCAAAAGAAAACCTGATCCAGAAAATAATCAAAAGGAAGCTACATCTCTTTGGCCATATATGTAGAATGAACGATGAGAGGAGGGGGAAAAATGCTGCTGTTTGGGATGATTGAAGGAAAGAACAAAAAAGGGAAGACCAAACAGAGAATGGGGCGATGACATTATGAAATGGCGTGGCAACTCTATACACAAACTGAGTCATCTTGCACAAAACAGAATGCAGCGGAAGAATCATATCAAGATGGCATCAGATACCTATGGGCATTGGACCCATGGTTGTTGATGATGCCAATACCTCCTAGCAGGATTATTGTCATTCATTAATTTACTATGGTTTTATTAACTGTGTGTAATTTGTATAAGGGATTGACAAACACTGATGAGAAAGTATGAGCTGACCTAGCAGCCTCATTTCCCTCGACTCCAATGTGGTTTGGTATCAAACACAATTGAAGATTAAAATTATGGGTCTTCACAATAGGTACAATAATTGCAGGAGATTCATTTGCACTGGATGTGGATTGTGTGCAGGAGAAGAGATGGCCTGTAAATTTAGGACAACTGCATATACGTCATACATTTTTGGTAGTGAGTTTTTCTTTATGTGTACAGAATCAAGATGGATTGCAGGCATCTCAGCATTATAGTCATTGCTGAAAGAACAGCAGCAGGCAGATTGATGATGTACAGTAAGAGGCTACATGATGGCCTGCAAATCTGACATGGAGGAATACTTATAATGTTCAGTTCAGGTTGTGTTATCAATTCATGCAAACAGCTTGATAATCTCATTCACACACATTTGTCTTTTTGGTGTGCATGTGTACACCAAAAAGACAAAGTAGTCTAATGTGTGCAATATTGAACCTCCTGATGTAGGGAAAAAAATACTAGCCATGTGAGATGCTTAGTCAACTTTGTTTTAAAGACATAGTTAAGTGACAGCTGTTTTCAATAAAACATCACAAGTTTATTTACTTGCATAAAGACTCTAAATAGTCTATGTGCAAAATGTACCAGCAACTATTTTTATAGCTTGATGAGGGACAGGATCTGACCATAGCTAGGTACTTTCCATTGAAGAATCACAGACTTGAGATCCATAATGAAGCTGTGAGGAAATAATTGTGAAATAAAGGCAAAGCAAGGAACACCAATCAGCAGCACATTCCACAAAGGATTGATTGTGAAGGATATTTAATGCTTAACACCTCTTGTACTTTTCTTTTAGTTGATAAATGTGTGCCATGAATATAATTTTCCTGTCAAAAATGAGTCCTAAGGGACTTGGACTCTGTTGCTACTGGAATCAATAAAGAATACATTTTTGGCAAAAGTGTCAACAGTCACTTTTTTCTTCTGAATACCTGAACCCATTTATTATGAGCTCATGAACAGATGTAATCAACTGTTTGTTGAAGATGCAATTCAATATTACAAGAATGGCATTAAATTGGGATGTCATCAACATACAGATCACTGTATATGGAAATTAATCAGCAACTAAGTTTATTTAGAGAATACAGTGCAATACTTAAGGCTTTTGGCTAAAATGTTTCAATTTCTCTGGATTTAACAACTACTCATCTATTAAATTTCGGGGTAGCGATCTCCAAAAGTACATGCCATTGCTTTTGGGTCAGACGTATATCCATTGTGTTCAAGCATTAAAAGTGAATGGTTGATATATCTGCTGCAATTTCACCCTGGACTGATTTGACGATCGAATTATAGATGATGTAAATTTCATCCAGATACCTCTGACAATGTCTGTATCTTGCCCAAGAATGTTTAAATCCAATTAAATTTTATGTTATGGGTTATCTGCAATAAGATGACCCAGACTTTATTCTGAGTTTTCTTAGTTGACATGCATTCTATATGACACTAATGTTTGAGAAAAGGCATAACCAGTCAAAATTTTTGGTACTGTAGTTGATAGTTTGCATTATTGCACTTTGTAATCTAGTATACTGCTACAGATCAAATTCTGGGAAGGAAGAGAATGTGTTTTAGTCGGTGTAATCTATTGCACTGTGGTATATATGATAGAGTAGATAGATGCCCACATAAAAGAGTAGATATCACATGTAAATTATCAATGACATAGATGTTATTTAAACTTCACTTCCCACTTAAGCAGCAGCAGGAAGAAATGGAGAACAGACTAAGTCGATGACAGTATATATTTTGGGGGGGTATGTGAGAGGAAAAAGTTACTTCCTGTGTTTAAGAGGGAGAGAACACTGTTCTTGAGAGCTGCAACCATTTAGATCTTTCATTAGAAAAATGGTGATAGTATAATAACTGCAATATTATCAGAGTTGTACTGGGATACCTGCACAATGGATGGTAACTGCCTCTTTGCTGCTATTAAGCTTGATAGAATGGAATATGGTTTCCCACAGTGATAGCGACTTCTCCTTGGGTAGGTCTATCTCCCAATCTGCCCTTAGGGATGATAATCACATACCCAATGTAGACTTATACTTCTATAAGAGGTGGATACAAATGTATAAATTTCTTTCTGCTTCGATATCTGAAGGTGGTGCTCGTTCAACATGTAATGGTATCTTTTTTTTGGAGTTGAGCAATATTCATTAGATTCCTTGATTTATTTAACAAAAAGCAGATTACCATAATGACATTCAGAAATGATGTAATTGTGATTTTTTTTAAAACGATGTTGTTGTGCTAAACCACCTCTTCACTTTCTGATATAGAATTTTCAAAAGATTCACCTTTTGAATCTTTTTTTGACATGAGTAAAAAAGTTCATTAAAGAGTAAACTGGATGTTCTTACAGTTGTATATTTTTTTTACCCATGCAGTCATGATCTTTCCTGACATACTGGGCACAGATGATAGACAGGATGTGCATGATCAGACCTCTAACAGTTGAAGAATCTAAAGAATAATTTAGCACCCACTCTAATAGCGGTAGGATCTCCTTTCGCAGCAATGACTACAGCACAACAGGTGAAATAGCCTGCTTTCACAGAAGACGAAGGATTCAGGGGGCTAAAAGTAAAGTTCATATTCTTGGTTGGTACAAGATTACCATCTCTATGGGTAAACTGCATGAGGGATTGTGGCCTCACACTCTGGTACTGATGTGCACAAAGGAGTGACTATGAATGTGCTTTGATGCATTTTCCATTAGGAAATTTCCTGAATGGAGTCTGTATACCAACTCTGGAGATCCTGCTAATTCTTCTAGATAAAGAAAGGTGAAAGTTTTAATTAAACATTCATTTGAGGTGATTGCACTCATAATGCCATTACCTCTGACACTACAGAAAGTCTTAGATAGCAGAGGAGGAGCCTAAGTGTAATATTGTTGACTCTTGCAGGAGACTACATCTGACAGGATACCATATGGAACTCTGTTATGCAAACTGCGATAAATGAGGATGGATAGGAAATTGGTGATATGGATAAAAGGATGGCTGATAGACATACCAAAAAGTAGTATATGGAAGAGCAAAATCCAGGAGAAGGCAGGTAACTAGTGTGCCACAGGGCTCTGTGCTTTAATCACTACTGTTTAATTTGTACATAAATGATATAGGAAATAATCTGAAAGGAGATATTTAGTTGTTTGCTGATGATGCAAATTTGGGTAGAATAATACGTAATCAAGGTGATGTAGAGAGCTTGCAGGATGATTTAAATAGGCTGATGTATGAGCAAAACATAATGGATGGCAATTTAATGTGGAAAAGTGTAAAGTTAAGCATTTTGGGATACAAAGATTGCTGGAGGAAACTGTACTCGGGCCTGGTCAATTAGATTCAGAGGGGAGTGACTAACATTGTGAGTGGTGTGTGGAATGCTTCCTATGAAGATAGATTGAGGGTTTGAGTTGCAAAAGCTGGTTGACAAGCAAAAAGGATGATATGATAGAAACATTGAAGTTACTTAGAGGCTTTTATAAGATTCAAGCAGGGAAAATGTTTCAGCACTTAGATAGATGGGGCAGAACAAGAGGTCATGCTTGGAAGTTGGATAGAAGGTGATGAGACTAAATTTTTTGGAGAGCAATGAATGAATGGAATGGGTTGCCTGAGTCAGTTGTAAGTGCTTTGTCTGTTAATAAATTCAAGGAGAGATATTTATGATAGACATTGTGGTGATAATTTGAGTCTTTCATGATGAGTCTTAGAAATCCACAGGGGTCTTGCTATAATAATAGCATTTTAAAAAATTATATGAAATAATTGTCATCTCTTAACATCAGAATGAAGAAAAATATGATTTATCAACCTGCTGATAATTCATTCAAATTCAAAGTGTTCAATAGTTGTCGAACACTACAATCAATTGTGAAAACAACCGAAAATTGTAATGGACAAAACATTGAAAAAATAATCACGTGCTCTGTAGGAGTTGATTTAAAGTAATTTACAGGCTGAAGTTCTCACAATAACTGCACCTGAAATTTTTGGATAACAGTCATTCTCTAAACCACAACAAGTAACCTCCATTAAATTATCTGAGATTTGAAAAATGGTCATTTTCTGATATCCTAGAGTGTCATGACTGGACTTTTATTCTTTCATCTATATTTCAAATTGTTTACATAATTACATGGTTTTGCTGGTTAGAAACCCATCAAAAAATACTGGAAGCTTTAGTACTCATCATTACCATCCTCTAACATATTATGTTCAAAGGACTTTCAGTCAACTAACTGACTTTCTAGAAATGTAATTTAATGCTATGATACGGTGGTTCATGCAGATGAAAAGTTTGTGTATCCACTGGATAGTTTGTCTTTCACTATGAAAAACATGAGCAACCAGGAGGAAAAAAATCTCTTCATCTCAGTATGGGGACTGTTTAATTTAACTTCAGCTGAAAATGTTAATATCAAGGTTCTTCACATCCAAGAGAGAATAAGAATTGTCTTTCCAATCAAAGGGCACTATAGCAAAGAGCAAGAGAAGGGCCTTCCCTTCTTTCTTCTCTTCTTGTCCCCCCCCCCCCCTCCATACTATTAGAGTATTTGAGGATTAGGGATGAATCTTTCCTATTTTGCTGAATCATTTCGTCTTATGCATCCACTGAAGAGGGCAAGCTAGCTCCAATAGGTGCGTGTCCCAAGACAGGATAAATGGCAAAGGTTGATATCAAGAAGGGCATCCGGTCCCAAAACTTCACTCCAGCTCTAGCTATAAGTCAAATATGCCTCCATTAATTTAGTAAAAGTTTGGGAAATAGTAATTCTAAGATGGTTTTTAACCCAACAACAGTAAATTGCTTTGAATCTAGTCCAAGAGAAAACCAAAATAAGATGTAATTCTATAGTCCATTCTGACATTCTGAAATGTTTCTACACTTACTTGATTATCAGTGCCTTGTGTTCTGTAATGAGCATTTTATGTGGACCAAGGGCAATAGCTTAAAATTCAGCCAAATATCATTAGATTAATAAATTTGGTTCATGTGGTTATGAGATTTAATCTCATTAAATAATTACCAACATGTCCACACATTTTCATAATTGGTATTACTGATACACTAGAAACACTTAAGAAGACCAAAATTTGAAACAGAATTTCAAACAGAGTAATATAAGCAAATTGATTGGAAAATGTTGACAATAAGATTATTTGTGCCCATGGTCACAGTGAAAGACTAGCTAAGTGATCAATAAATTTTAAGAACTAAACCAGACATTTCTGAAACATTATGAAAAAAATCAGGGCTAATAAATATCAAAATGCCTATTAAAATTTCTGGTTAGAAATAAAGACGTCATTATTAATACCATATTTCAATATAAAAATGTTCATATATTTCTATGAAGAGGAGACAAAGACACAAGAAAACTCTGATCAATTGCATTATTGTTGATAGTGTTGTCTTCTGGTTGGTGTCAGATATAATTATAGGAGATGCAAGATAAAAAAAGTAACGACAGTGTTGACCATGATAAAAGCATTCTCAAACATTAAAAATCTGACTTAATTTTGCAAGCAATGAAGTGGAGAAAGTGTAAAAGCTGCAAAAACTCTTGCAATAAAAATGAAAGATCAATCCACAGTGAATAGGTGGTAAAATGTGAAGAAAACACTGGTTGACAGCCAGAAGTATGAAATTCTGAATAGAAAGTAAAACAATAACTATATTATAAGTTAAAGTTAGATGCAAGTTAAATAAGATGATAATTAACAATTTTTGCCAGGAAAAAAACCCAGAGAACAACACAGAAGAACTAATTACAAGTTATTGTCCTTGTTGGCTGAGTGTTAGCATACCTGCTCTACAACCAAAAAGCTATGGCTTGAATTCCATCATGGGCAATAAATGTTTGTGATTGTCCTTAGATGGGAGATGAATTTTGTCACCCAATGCAAGATCATCACCTAGCCTATTGAAGGCCAAAATGGCTTGGAAAGAAGTTCAACATTCCTCTAGTGCAGGATTTCCAGATTATGTATAACAAAATAAATTAATAATATTAAAAACTTCTGAGCCCACCCACAAAACTAACACACTGTAGGCTTACAACCTCTTGTGGACCACATAAAAATGAAGACTTAAAAGAGATCACTTACTTGAAACTAGTCATGCAATACTGTAACCAACTGCAGTAATATCCTGCACCTTCTGAGGTGATATAACAAAAAATAATTCAAACAGTGATTATCTTGAGAGATCCACCTGATTAAAAATTATTGCAGAATAAAATTATGATAAAAACAATATATGATTAATGATATAAAATGCAAGTTTTCCATACCATAAGTAAAACAAATATTATTTGTGAGCAACCATACTTTCTGAATAATCACTGGAGAAAAAAAAAATCTTAATAGAATTTTGCAAACAGTTTTCTTTAAAAACTGAAAGGGAATTTTGTAGTAAATTGAATACAGCAGATATACTTTTACAAACTAATTTGTTCCTGGAAAACTGTCATTAAAAGAGCCATCACAAACTGAACTCTAATTTCTCATAGGCTTACTGCCATGAATTGAAGCTACATTCTTGGGAATACCACAGTGAAATTGCCACTAAACTAAAACACAGCATTTAAATAATGAAATGATAAAGAGACATTTATTTGTGCAAAAGGACAAGTGTAACAGGATTTACTGCTCCAAGCTTCTTAAAATTAAAATGTTTTCCAACAAATTTCTCATTAGCATGACAAGACTACCAGAACATTCTAAAATTTAGATATTGCAACCTCACTCATGCTCAGAACTAACCACCACTGCAACAGTGACAATGAACTTAAGGCTGCATTAGCCTAAGTCCTTGTATGACAGAATTTTCTTGTTTTCCTACTCATTACAAATTGTGCACATGTTGAAACAAGTTGAACAGCATTGTCAAGGGTATTACTAACTTTCTTGTACACTCCTTCAGCACCTGCATTGATATCCTATTCAGTGCCAATGGTGTAGTTGATTCAAGTCTCTTACAATAGCTTTAATACCTTTATTTCTTTACCCAGAGAGAGACAGTGGAAAGAATTTTGATCACCATTCAAAATTGTGACTCAGTTCTATCTAAAAAGGATATTTGTTTTTGTCTAAAACATTTTCCAAATGTTTTAAACAAAACTTTGGAAAAAGTCTGGTTTAAAACATTTGGAAACTGTTTTAGACCAGACTATTTTTTCTGAAGTGTTATATGTCTTTGTAACATAAAAGCAGGTGTAAAATTAATTTCTTCAATTCCATACTATGTAATTTCAATGCATTCTTCAATGGCAGGAGGCTCCTTTTTTATGAGAGCTCAGAAGTTTATTTACATCTTGACTAGGGACCTCCACAACCAACCAAATTTGCTATACAACCACAGTTGTTGCTCTCTGTGGTGGCTGGTTAAATAATCTCCATTATTTAACCAACTACCATGCGCGCGCGCACACACACACACACACACACACACACACACACACACACACACACACACACACACACACACACAATTTCCATTCTTTGGGATGGTATGTGCTCATATTACAGAAGGAAAAAACTGAAAACTGGATGTAGTAAATCTTCATTATACTAGTTTGGGTTAATTCAGTGTAGTTGATTCAAGCTCTTACAACAGCTTTAATACCTTTATTTCTCATCCATTCATTTCATTTCTATAATCCCACCCACCACCTCCACACAAAATTATGTACAATGTTCCAACATAAACAACAGTATTATAGTTTAATAAATGATTAATGTAACAATTTTCCACAATGGACTAACGCAGGCCCTTTCTAGGAATTCTTATATTCAAGATATTGATTCCACTAACACACATGTAACTAACTCATGGAAGTCATAATGCATTAGAGCAAACAGCAACGTATATGCCAGCAGTTCTGCCTCATTTCTTATTGCTGCTCTGTGTATCATGTCTAGTTCATGAAAGAGAGAGACTACCATTAATCGTTAGTTACAGGGATTTATTAATAATGTAGCATATCAAGTTGAAATAAAAAGATTTTAAAGGTTTCTCAGTTTTCAATTCCAAGAAAAATAATTTTAATATACTTGCCAGTCTAGTTGAATAATAATTCCACTCTCCAGCCAATAACAGATTATAGTTTCATATCCCAGTGCAGGAATGGATGCAACAATGCAACAATGATAATGATGAAACTAAATTTAGTAATTGTAACCCGGAAAATGAATGCCATGTCATAAATAGTGGAGAAAGCCCTAGCATGCTTTCAAATCTGTAGTAGTACAATACTTGTGGATCTAATAAATAATAATATAAAAACTATGCCTTAATTAAACAACATACAAAATGACATATGAATGCAAAACATATTTCTCATTCCGTCTGCAATTAAGAGTGCTGTAACAACTGTACAATTAAACTATGTTCTAAAAATTGCACAATTACAATTTTGAATGTAAAAATCACCTTACATTTCTTGTGGTGATTTCTTTATAATTTTTTTATGTGAATCAGAAAGGTAGTTTGTTTCATTAAGGTAAAATGGATTACATCTTAAAAAAAAAAAAAAAATTCCCTGTCTGAATATTGTATGTTTAAATTATGAAGTATTTTGGCATGTTTATAGCGCAGAACATACCAGTTCCTAAACTCCCTAGTGCTGACGTACCAATCGGCCCAAATCCACTTCCTCCGTAGCTCATGGTGCCTTGAGCCTGGCCCGGCCCTATACCCAGTCCAGATGTAAAACCTAGTTGGTTCCCACTATTGCCAGAAAATCCAATTCCTGATGTTACGGTATTATAACCCAAGCTAGAGTTAGGTGTGGAATTAGTAGCGTTGGAAGCATTTGTAGAAAACAAGCTAGCAGTTTGGTTTTGAACTTGCTGACCTTGTGATCCCAATAGACGAAGGCCTCCATTATTCATGTTCCCTAGAAAAATAAAGGTATACCTTCAACTAAAATTTATGAAAATGTTTCAAGGAAGACATTACTAATGACAAAGAAAACAGCTACACATAAAAAAAAAAAAAAAATAAGTAAAATAACTTAGCTGTGTACCAATTTCTATTAAACATGGTTTCATTATGGTTCAATTTAATAACTGGATGTATTAGCACACACCACATCATTATTCTTGCTCACATACCAGTGTAAATAAACAGATAGGATAAATGAGGAATTTTTGTTTTTCACAGACAATTTGCAGTTTTTTTTTAATTTTTTTTTTTTTTTTATTGAATGGCAGTTTTATTCCAGTGTGCACAATATGCAGTTACACAAATGAGCAAGGGGATGAGTAGTACTTTCATTATTTTGTCATGTTTCATATTCTTCTAGCAGATCGAGGAAAGGATTAATTTCTGAACATATCAGTCTGGATTTTGTGGTTAGAATTTACATCAAGAAGTTTCCAATATTACCCACAAAGAAACAAATCAGAACCAAACTGCAACAATTAAACAATGATATGTAAATTAAAGATAAGTTGGTTCTTGGCTTCAACAGCAAGTGTTCCTTAAAGTGATTATGCCAAAAATTCAAGCAGGCTTCTAAAATGTTATGCAGCATCCCCCAATTAATGCAATTAAAATCAAGGACTGATATTAAACTAAATTTGGTCCTCTCATTAAACACCTGAATCAAATGTAGTTAGGATATGACCTATATTATGCTTTCCATCTCAATATCATTCACATAAGGTACTGTTAAGGTGGAAATGTCCATCATATCCTAACTCCAATTGATTTCAATGTTTGATGAGAGAGGACCAAATATGGTTTAATATAAGTTTCTCATTTTAACTGTGCTGGAATGTAGGGAGACATACCATTTCAGAAGCCTTCTTGAATTTTTGGATAAAAGTACAGAGCTGTAGGCACAACCTCACAGGCTACCTCAGTTTGCTAAGTAAGCAATGACCTTCATTTTCTACATGGAAGGCAAGAGCAAAGTTGCTTTTTTTTTGCTTGAGAACATTTTTGTTCTGCCATTTTTCTGGATTTCCCTCAGAGAGGCCTGTTAGTACTATGCAGCAGATTTTCCAAACTGTTTTATGGAGGATGAGGCGATGTAGGGTGATGCAAAAATTCACACTCCGGATTTTAATTATACCCCCACCCCAATCACCCCTTGTTCTGAGTGGCAAATCATAGCATAGTTATTTTGAAGTATGTACAGATTTCCTGTCACATATAAGAGTTAAGAAAAAGTAGTTATGCAGTCATTAAAAACAGTAGTGATAATTGTTTATGCCAGCAAATATTGCAAAAAGATAATAAGGAATGTACATTAGTGCATCACAAAATGTTCGTTTATTCATTCATCAACAACATATTTCTTAGCAATTTTCCTACTCTCCCAATTAATGCACAAGATAATTCACATTCACTTTTTAAAGATGACTAAAATGATTACAGTCATTAGGTGCAGAAGAGGATGATGGCATCAGAGAGAGAGAGAGAGAGAGAGAGAGAGAGAGAGAGAGAGAGAGAGAGAGACAGTGCCACAATTTTTTCTGAAATAATTACTGGATTTCAGTTATTTTGCTTGCCTACCATACATTCTTCCTAGTATAGTGCCAAGAGAAGCACCACTTTTTCTTTCTTTTTTTTTTCTGCCTCACATATAATTAAGCAGAGAACTGTTTGAAACATACAGATATATGTTTCAAACAGTTCTCTGCTTGAAATCAAGAAAATGACATATCTTGAAATCTAGATCTAGAAAATAACATATGACAAGATGCCAACAAAAAAGCTATAATTACATGGTGTAAAGGATATTATATCATGCAACACAGCCTACATCTGAGTTGCAAGTCAACAATAGAACTAAAAGAGGTACAGAAAGAGGTATGATGCTAAATCAAGTGTAAGGCATTGGGTGCACACGTTATCTCCACTTATTCATAAATGCGGTACAAGTTGGCAGGATTCCCTAATTAAATCGAATAACTGCTTTAAGAAATTTAGCATGAAAATCAATAAGAACAAAAACTGTAAAAATAGGAACATTAAAAAAAAAAAAAAAAAAAAATATATATATATATATATATATATATATATTTTTTTTTTAGTGAAGTGACACCTTAAATATGGAAATAAACAGAATAAGCAAACCTGGTATGGTGGGGATCCAAGTGAATAAATTAATATGGAATAAGAACAAAATTACCCAACATACGAAACTAGCAGTATATAAGACGGTATTCAAACCAATTTTAACTTATGGGTTTGATATTGTATTGTTGGGTATAGCAGTTGATCAAAAATTAGGGATCACAGCTATGAGTTTTGAGGAAAAATTGGAGCAGTAAACAGATAACATCAGTGGAAGAATTGCTAAAAATTAAGATAGAAGGGAACTTGTCACTGTTAGTATTCAAAAATATGTCAGTAGAGCTAAATTGAAAGTAGTAGTAAAGTCACATAAACAGAATGGGAGAGATACAGTTAGCACCCCCCCCCCCCCCCCCCCCAAGATGGCAGGATAAGACCAAGGCCTATGTGGATTAATACAGTAAGAAGTGCCCATAGAAAACTGAATTATAAGATCTGATAACATTAGAGTCCTCAGAAATAGATTAATTTGGAGCAAAATTGACAGTAGGATTTTTTTCAAGTGTTGCTCCCATCCACAAAAGGTTTTTGTAAACCTATTGTACAGATGTACAATATTTTTTATTGATTATGTATATATATATATATATATATATATAGTCTAAACAACCTGCTCTAGAGTCCAACATGAATTTTTTCAAGCCACTTCAGGCATCCAAGCAGAAGTGGTCACACACTGGGTGATGGAGTTCATCTTCCACCTAAAGAAAATCACAAACATCAATGCCCACAGCCTGTTGGTTGTAGAGCCCTTGAGGATACACATCAGGAATTTGATGATATCCCCCTTCCAAAAAATGTTAACTTTAAAAGATAGTTTCTCTAATGTTCTGATCAGCTTCTTTGGGAAATAAGCTGAAACTGCAAAAGATAATACAAGTTGGTGGGGGAGAAGAAAAATTACACATGCTAAATGCCGAAACAATGATTGTACTGGATAGCTGATTCCGTTTTTTAAACAACAGGCTATAGAAGCAAATCCATAGGATTTGGTGACATGCATATCTGCAGGTCTAGAGAGAAGATGCTTTTCACTGCTGGTTGCAAGATGACCATCCTGCTTACTGAAGGCAGTAACTGGAATAAGGTACTATGCTTATTGCTTTAAAACAGGTACATAAGTGGTCATGTTTAAAGAAATTAAAGATGGAAACTGAAACTTACACGGAAATAATTTTATTAATCAGTGTTTGGCGAATGACGGCGACTTGTCATGTACTCCCAAGCTGTGGGTTTGTCTGTTTTAAACAGTTTTGCACGTCATCTGCGTAATTTAGTCATTGCTAACACTTCGTAGGGTGTGCTTCAGTGTAGTGCATTGCAATAAATGATGTATGTTCTCTGATAACATTATTGTAGATTTTTTAAATATTAATATTTAGTTAATATGTCAGAATCAAGGAAAAGAAAAGCAATTTCTTTAGAAACTAAATTACATATTGTATGTTGAAAGGGGCGAAAGAAAATCCAATGTGGCACATTCTTTAGGATTAGCGCAGTCAACTTTAACAAACATACTTAGTCAGTCAGAAAAAAATAAAACAGTCTGCCCAGAATTGTACAGATGTTACAGCAGCAAAATTAACTCACTTAAGGAAAGTCTGATTTTAGAAAAAAATGGAGAAAATGTTAAGTTTATGGATAGATGATATGTCACAACATCATATGCCTTTAATTCAAATGGCGATTCAAGAAAAAGCATTATTTTTTGTTTAATCACCTGAAATCTAAACAAACTGAAGAAATTACGGAAAATTTTGCGGCTTCTTGTGGTTGGTTTGAGAAATTTAAAAAACAGGTCAGAATTCAGAGTATAAAATTATTAGAAGCTGCGAATAAGTTTCCAGAAAAACTAAAGGGAATAATTGAGCGTGAAAATTTTTCACCAAACTTAGTGTCAAATGTTGATAAAAGCAGTTTGTTCTGGAAATGGATACCATCCAAAAGCTTCATTTCTATTGAAGAAAAATCAGCAGCTTGGTTCAAAGCAGCCAAAGACAATTTAACGTTATTCTTTGGATCAAATGCCTCTGGCGATTTTAAATTAAAAGTGTTATTATTTTACCATTCGGAAAGTCCATGGGCATTAAAAGGTAACATAAAAACGAATTTACCTGTAATATTGAAAGACATTGCCAAAGAAATAATGTTGAAGAGAATAATCATTTCTTGTTGGACAATGCTCTGGGACATCCTACTGATCTTAATAGTACGTCAGACATATGCATTCCTGTCAAAGATGTCTTTCTGCCAACAAACACAACTTCCCTGATTCAACTGATGGATCAGGAAGTAACAGCAATATTTAAAGCTTATTATCTGTGTGGTACATTAAGCAATTTAATTGAACAAGAAGATAAACAGCAAACGTCAATTAAAACTTTTGGGGAAAATTACACCATTAAAGATGCAATTGAAAACATTAATAGCTCTTGGAAAAACGTCACTCAGAAATGCTTAAATGGCGTTTGGTGCAAATTATGGCCAGAAGTTGTACTAGAAGAAGAAAATAACATTCAAGAGATTAGAAATGAAGTTATCCAGATGGTTCAATCAATAGGTTTCGAAATTGTTGACGAAGAGGATGTAAGAAATTTATTAAATGCAGAAAATGATGGTTTTTCACTGGAAGATTTAGAAAAACTTGTTAGCAACGAAGCCAAAGATAATGAAGACGAAATTAAAGACGTTCCTACTGAAAAAAAGGTGCTTGAATTACATTGAAATCATCTAAAAATTTTTTTTCGGTGGAAACGATCCTGATTTAGGAAGAAGTGTTATTGTTAAGCAATCAGTGTTAAATACAATAAATCCATATATTCAATTGTTAAATGAAAGAAGAAAAAAAAGCATAAACATTCAACTTTAGATCATCATAAAATTCCATGTACCGTCAAGGGATGTACAGGATATGATAGTACTTCATGAAAAAAATTACATCATTACTAACTTCCTATCTACGATTTTCCTCCAAATCAGTCTGTTACTTGTAAAGACTCCAACATTACCAGATCTTATATTTCTATCGTCTAAGGCACTTTGTACCACATCAATCCACCTATATCTTGGTCTTCCTCTGGGTCGTTCTGCTGTCAACCTGGCAGAGAACACTTGTTTTGCTAATCTTTCTTCGCCCATTCCGTTTAAGTGACCATACCACCTGAGATTAGCTCTGCTAACACATTCCTGGATGCTGACAATGTCAAGTTCTTTCCTAATATCCTCGTTTTTAATACGATATTGCCATTGATGCCATCTGTTCACGCCTCTAATCTTTCTCAGGACTCTCATATCTGCGGTCTCCAGTCTTTGGTCAAGTGTTTCACTTCTGACCCAGCTCTCAGATCCACAAGTTAAAACTGGTTTGAACATTGTCTTGTATACAGCTAATTTAGTGTTCCGACTAATTTCTCTCTTATTCCATATGAATTTATTCAATTGACTTCCCACCATACCAACTTTGCTGATTCTATTGTCTATTTCCATATTTAATTTACCACCTTCACCAAAAAAAAATCGTACCTAAGTAGCTGAAATGTTTTACTTGTTCCACAGGTTCTCCATTCATAACACAGTTGACATTTTCAATGATTCTGCCTATTTTCATTGTCTTTGTCTTTTTATTGCTGACCTTCATACCATATCTATTACAACAGCTATTCAGTTTAGTCAGAGAATCTTGTAGACTTGTAGAAGATTTATTTACAAGTATAACATCATCCACATAAAGCAAAGAGCTGACATTAAGATCTCCACTTTTGATATCATGTTTAATACCACTTTCCTTCATAATGTGATCCATGTAGATAATGAATAACAGAGGGGATAATGTACATCCTTGTCTCACACCAGATTCAACATTAAACCATCTTCCTGTACTTCCTTCAATTCTAACTGCTGACTTACAACTCAAATAAAGACTAAGTATTGTTTGATATAATGCCCCACTGACACCACATAACTGTAGCGTATTTGATGGCTTCTCTCTTGGCACCTTGTCATATGCCTTTTCCAAATCGACAAAACTTAAATACAGATCTTTGTTATATTCCCATGCTTTCTCGACTATTTGTCGTAAAGTGAAGATATGATCCTGACAGCCTCTATTTGGCCTGAATCCAGCTTGTTCTTCACCAAGCTTTTCTTCCACAATTCTTCTCAACCGTTTCTCAAGTATACTTGCATAGATCTTGCCAGGAACACTCAGTAGGGAAATACCTCTGTAATTCTCACATTCAATTTTATTTCCCTTTTTTATATATGGGTACTATGAGAGCTCTACTTCAATCATCGGGAATTTGTCCCACTGTCCAGGCTTTCTGAACTATGCAGTGCAGCCACTGTAAGACTCTTATACCACCATATTTCAGCATTTCTGGTCGAATATCATCTACTCCTGCTGCCTTTCCACATTTCAAGCCTTTGATGGCTTTTTCTACTTCAAGTATGGATATGGATTCTTGACTGCACGCCTGTTCAGTGTTTTTTACCACTGTGCTGTCATCACTGCTTGTTTCATTTAGCAGTTTTTCAAAGTAATTACTCCATACTTCAAGGATATCTTTTTCTTCCATTTTCATGTCACCTTTATCATTTCTAACTCCTATTACAGCACTGTTTCCTCCATTCCTAAGCTTCTTCAACAACCACCATAATATTTTGCCACCTTCTTGATATTTATTTTCTATATTCTTGCCAAAGTCCTCCCATGACTTTTGTTTAGCTAGTTTTACACAGTGTTTAGCATTCTTGCATTTGTCTCTGTATTCTCTAAGAGCACAAGCTGACTTATTTGACAGGAACTTTTGGTATGCTTTCTTCTTTTCCTTCACTGCCTCTTTAACCTCCTGTGTCCACCATGGAGTCCTGATTTTTCTATCCTTGCAGACAACCTCACCACATGCCTCTCTGGCAGAATCAATCAATGTTTTCTTCAGAGTTTGCCACTGAATCTCCAAGGTTTGATTCCTGTTCTCAAACTTTTTCATTTTTTCTTCAATAATCTTTGTGTATTTTAGTCTACAGTTCACATCTGAGAGCTGCTCAACTTTTATTCGCTTTAAAACTTTCTTACATGTTATTCTTTTCAATATGAAATTCAATTTTATCCTGCTCAAGTACTAAATAGTGATCGCTTCCAATTTCAAATCCTCTGTACACTCTGGTGTCCTGCACCAGGGAGAAAACATCACTATCAACAATAACAGTCAATGAGACTTTTCTTATTCCTTGCTTCTTCTCTCCATATGAATTTGTGCACATTTTTATGTTGGAACATGGTGTTAGTAATAACCAGTGCATGTCCTGAGCAGAAATCTAACAGATATTTGCCATTATTATTAGCTTTGCTCTTTTCTCCAAATTTTCCCAAAATATTTTTGTATGTCTCACAATCATTTCCTACTCTACTATTTAGATCCCCAACAAGGACCAACTGTTCCTTTTTCATTGTGTCAGTTGCTTTTTCTAAAGCCTCAAAAAATTCCTCCACTTCTACCTTAGTAGAACCTTCTGTGGGACTATAGGCACAAATAAGTCTCATTGTCCAGTTCCCCATTCTCATATTTGCCCACATTACTCTACTTGAGACTGACTGCCATTAAAGAAGATTAGCCTCGTATTTTGTGTTGAATACTATGGCTACTCCTTCTTTTCCTTGATTGTCATTGCCTGAATATAACATTTTGTATTTATTGCTCAGAAAGATCTCACCAGTTTTGGTCTTTTTTGTTTCAGTCACCCCTATTATGTCGATCTGGTACTTATCTAATTCCTCAGCTAGTTCCATTTCTTTGCTATTCAGGCTTCTTATGTTGATAGTACCGATCTTTAACTCTGGTGATGTTGAATTGGGGTTTGTTTTCAGATTTGTTCCAGTAGCTGACTTTTCACTGTTCGCCCTGGTTCCCTGGGGGGCCTTGTTTAACCAGGCGACGCCCCAGCCGGCATGAAATTTTGTCATGTCGTACCATCATTTTTCATTTTGGTTTAACCAATAAGAATACAATTTGGTCGGCTAAATCCCAAATAGCCAGCCCATCCTCGTTCGTTCAGCATCCAAGTAGATACCCAAGAGGGTGCACCACGATTTAATAAAAAAAATTTATATTTTTTTTATTGATGTGGTAACGTCATAATTTTGGGAGATTACATTTAAAAGCAGGTCTTTGCGATCTTTTAATTTAATTGATTGTATTATGTTCTGATCCATTGGTTGCAACAATGGAATACTGTTTGGAAGCAAAATAATAGTACACAAAACAATAATACGTAATAAATAAAACTTTTTCTTTCAAAACTGCCGTTCAGATTGCAGGAGGGTTCAAACTGAAGAGGTTCGGATTAGCGAGATATCACTGTATTCTTGTAAATTGCATGTTTTCTGACTCTTTACAGGATGAAAAACCTCAGTTTCTTGAAAGAAAACCCTTCCACCACTGTATGAGACTAGCTAACTCACCTTGAGAAGTAAAGGACATTATCAATACTAAATGAGCAAGAGCCACCGTTTCCCAACCAGGGGAAATGGTCTAAGTTAATGTCTGCTGATATTAGATATTCTCATGGTGCCTCCAAGAAGGCTGCTCCCCTCCCCCCCAGCTCACCACTTCCATTCCTATATTTCAGTCTATCGGAAATTTAAAAGCCTTAATAAAATCATTCCACTGTTTGAAAATTACCCCCCCCCCCCCAACAGTACAGAGTATAGATAAGTGTTAGAAAATGCCCACATAATATGTTCTCTCAATTGGTCTTATGTGAATAGCAAAAATTAATAATCAAGAGAACCTGATGATCACATCATTGTTCAAATGATGAGCAAATGTTCTTTCAATGAAATGTGTGTTCACATTGAACATGTGATATATACCGTCGTAGAGAAATTCCGATATATAAATTTTCGAGGCAGTAAAGTTTGGTTTACAACTGGCTTCTTTAATTGCAAAAAGTCTCTGAGCTAACATACCTGTTATTATCGTATAGTCCAATGATATCAGTTCTGACTATAGCAAATACCATTAGTCAACTTGCTCCGTATAAGAATACTAAAAATCCTTAGTAAAACAAGCTGAATTTTCTTTTTAAAATACTAATCTGTCGTGGAATCCTTCTCCAGAAACTGATGCTTTTAGTTGTACAAATTTAAAATAATAGTCTTATTACTTATAAAAACAAGCGTAAATAACGTTGTAAATAACACAAACTATTTGCTATCATTTGCAGTCAAATGTATCAGAAACAATCGAGATATTGTTTATAATATAAGCAACACTTGCCTGGATTATTTGTAGGTGTTGAAGCTGGGTTGACCAAAACAGGAGGCATAAGCCTCATAGCTGCACCCAGCCCTCTGGTATTTCCCATCATTACAGAACCATTCTGGTCATAGTATGGAGGAGCTAGCATTTGATATTGGCCACCTGGAGAGGAGAAAAATAAATAAATAAAAATAATTAGATTTCAATTAATTTTAGTAATTTATTTATTCATTAAAAATTGGAAACTTGGAATCTGTCTTTAAAAACAAGAATTAAAATTACTGAAACATTGAAAAAAGCTAAATATTCAGTGTTTTACAATATACATTTTACTCAGTTCAACAATATCGATCTGATGATAAAGTATAATGACAACGATTCTGTGCAGACAGTTATCCCAGTATTCTTCATTTATTCCATCTCACTGTACAGCCAATTGGTCATATATAAAATTCAGATATTGAAATCTTCTCCATTCTTGAGATGATCCACTTGCTATCAACCATATTGTGAAATTCCTCACAGTCCCTGCACTGTGATGATTGGCAATGTGGTTTTTGATGCAGTCTTGAATCCTGCTATAGATTCATGACTGAGGTGAACGCAAGTATCAGAAAAACCTGAGAGATTTGCATTAGAGACTAAACCAAAACATACTTTTTGAAGCCAGTTCACATCTCTGTGGTCTCATGTTGGACAGAGGAAAATGACTACCACCTATAAAACTTTTACCAATCATGCATGCATGCCAGTGGAATTCAACCCTACAGCAATAAGGGAACTGGTAAAACTGTAACTACAAAGAAAACATTGTTTCATTATTTTAAACAAATGACAAGTATTACCTGGTCCCTGCATAGATGGTGGTACACTACCCCCTCCTTGAGGCTGAGAATCTCCTCCTCCTCCCTGAGGAGTCATTGGTCTTGCTCCTCCTCCTCTTAGCAATTGTTGTTGAACTGCTGGTCCTTGTGGCTGCCCCTGACCTCCTTGCATCATTCCTGGTGTAGGTGTTGGAAACATACCCCAAGGGGTCATACCATAATATTGAGGGAGCACTGTTGGTCCTATTAAATTAAACTCTGAATTAATCTAAATATGGGTATGTAAATAACCATGAAAAAAAGCAGCAATTTATAGGAAAATCAATATAAACTCTACTAAGAAACTACATATTTCATTTGAACATCTCTCATCCTCGTATTTGCATAAGTTTTCTTAATACTATAAACATATTATCCATTCTTTACAAGAGTATTAGAAAGCAAGAGTTATTACAAAACCCAGTAATCCATGATGAATATTGTTTGGTGCAGTTAATATTATAAACATTCATACCAAAAGGACATATGGCAGCCTGACATATAATAATGGATTGCTACTTCAACAAGAATGTCTCTCGAACCAAAAAAAAATTTAACAGATTTTGGAGATCCTACCAACTTTTCCAAGATAGAGGGTAAAATTTTTCCAAGTAGACACTCACCTGTTGATTGTAAAATTAAGAATAATGGTACATTTATACTGTTTCTGGTTTTCTTTTTCATATTTTTGTTTGCCATTGATGCACAAGATTCCGAACTCTGTTCAGGCTTGTTGAAGGTTCTTGATAAACTTGAGGATAAAAAAATTCTCAAAGGAAGCTAAAGTCAGTGTCACAGCACCCACACACTACAGAGCCATACATGGAGGATACCCACTTTCGAGCAAGCAATGACTCTTGGGAGAGTGGAATGCTATGGATACACTAAATATGCTGCAACAACATTCCCAATTACAAGAAAGTCCATGCTGAAATAACTGGCCAGACTTTAGTGCTGGACTTTCAGGATCCCCTTTTTGGAGGCAGTGAGGGTGGTGTGGAAGATACTCAGGAGAAGAATACAGAAGTATAGAAAAAGATAAATGAAAAGAGCCAGTAGCATTACATGGAGGTCCCCATGGTTTTAAGTCGCAATATGTACATTCTTATTCATCTATATGGATCACATAATGAGCAAAAGTGGCATTAAACTTGATATAAAATTGGAGATATTCAACTCACACTGTAATCCTAAACAAATCGAGTGCAAAGGCCTCAGGGTTCTTTAACAAAACAGGTAGTAGAGAATAATCTAAATGAGAGAAATATAAAACGCCGACATATCTTCATTTTTTTTTTTTTTTAATTAACTAGATAATTTCAGATTCTTTTTTTCTGCTATCTTTTTATCTATTTCTGTTTTCTTATCATTGTACCACCTCAATCAGGATTATCTTTTATATTTTTACCAAAATTTTTCTTGATTAATTGCGTTTATATTTAACTTAATTTCTTGTATTTATATCTACATTCTTGAAATGCACTGTGCTGATAATTAGCGAAGAACATTCTATATTTTGCTTCTTTAACTTTTTATGCCTCGCATGGAGTTTTTATTTTTTTTTTCTTTGCACTTATCTCCAACAATTAAAGACATCAATGTTTCTTCAAGTTTCTGTCATTCCTGCAACTTGAAGGTTTGCTTTCCTTGCAAATTCTTTGACTTTTCCCATAATATTAGCATATTTGATTCTGACAACAGGTCATATTTTTTTCACTTAGTTCACCACAACTTTAGCTCATATCGTCTCCTCCTCCCCTTTGATGGAATGCATTTTTTTGATTGCAAATTGTTTTTGATTTCAAATCTTATGTATATTCTTGTAACTTAGACCTTATTATTATTGTGAATATTGATATTATTATTGAGAACACATTCTTGTTTTTGTGGTTTCTCAGCATTCAAAATTATAAACTATAAATTAATTCTTCTGGTTTATAGCTGCTTGAAAAGTAGTCCAGCAGGTATTTAGATATCATCTGTACTGTCTTTTTAGTCTTATTTCTTATATGTACATCAAATGTAAAAAGGGAATGGCTTATTCTTTTTCCATTTTGCCCATTCAATTAACTTAAACACCCTCGGCTTCTCTACAGAATCCTAGACACAAATATGCAAATGGGACAGTGAGTTCAATTTTAGTGTATAAAAGGTATTTTGTGGGATTTCCATATTTAAACAAAACATGTATGCCACAGTAAAATAAATATAATTTTATTACTCAAGTATTTCATTTCAATAATAATAGAAAATTGGATACAAAAAAAAAAACAAAAAAAAACTAGATCCTTCTAAACATGCTGACACATAGCAGCCAGAATAAAACACTACTGAGGTGCGTGTGTGTGTATAAAAATTATTTAATACAGTTGAGAAATACAATTTTTTTTTTAACTTTTTGGAGAGAAATGCAGCTATTACAATTTTGGTTATGCTGATGGAGTAAGGCTTTAGCATATTTTTTTTGAATAAACAGTCAAATTTAAGAGTATAGTTATAGAAAAGCTTTGGCTAGTGGTGTCAATTCCATGTTAAGCTAGAACAGATTTATGAGGCTTAATAAACTGGGTATGGCTCTGGTTTTTAAAATATATTTTTTGACCTTCCAAGCTCAAGCAAAATAAGACAAGTTGCAAGAACACGGAGTTGGCAAACACCAGATATGAGCAACAGTGAAAGTACAGATTGGTTGGAAAGTTTGTATGAGTTGGACTTTCTTCTAAACCTTTGCATGTTTAGTGGTATCAATTCCATTTAAGCTAGAATTATTTACGAGGCTTAATAAATTCGTTATGGCTCTTTAATATAAAGTTCTGTTGACTTTTTCCCTTGGAGGATGTGTCAAAGATCGCTATTATGGGCAAATTAAATTTGCAACACCAAACTACTATCAATGGAATTTGGAAACAAAGAAAAAAGTCCTATTAAATAGTTACAGCCAAAGAATTACAAGAATCTGAATGTTTATTCAAACAAAATGCTAAGGCCTTGGTCCAACTTAAATAAAGATTGCTTTTCAGCTCAAAAAGTTTGGAAAAATTTATCCTCAATTATTTATTTCTATTTTTTTAAAATCTATGCATAGACCAATAGTTTTTAAAGCATAGCTTTTATGTGATCTTTTGTGTAGGATTCTAAACATGTAAAATGCGATTTTACACATGTAAAATGCGATTTTCTGTCTTTTGCGTTCAAACACACTGATGGTGTTTTACAATATGCTAAAAAAAAATATATATATATATATATATAATTAATATTTATTTTACCATGGAATATATGTATTTTGTTTAAATATTAAATTTATATATTTGAATAATTCTTTATTTTGTCAGATGATGTCATCCAAAAAATCAATCGGTGAAGTGTTCAAAGTTGGTATAAAAAATCAGCAAAAGAAAGAAAAAAATCTCAAAAACAGACAATACATATTAATTATAGTCTCAGGTCTAGAGAGTTATGCACAAGTTTTTGTATATTTCCTTAGAAAAAATTGGGGTGGGAGAGAGGGTGAACAGATGGCATACATTATAATATAATATTAACAAGTAAGAAAATGATCAAGAAAATGCTCATTCTTATAACTGGTAATTAACTTAAGAAATTTAAAATGCATAAAACGGATATTAATTAAAGGAAACTTTAATGAATACCTTCAATATTTCGGCAACGTCACGTTGTCATCTTCAGGAACATACAAATATGGTATGTGCACGCAGGCACTAACAAAAGCAAATGAGGAACAAGACAAGAAACTAATATTGTTCCTAAAGTCCTAATGGTGCCCCCTAGCAAGCTAATTGGGTTGTCATTGCTGTTTGGATGAAGTTCTCATGATGTAAGTCTCCCAAATTTGGGGCAGTCTCATGCACCCAAATTTGTTGAGGTTTGGAATGTTTTTTAGAGCTACTGATGATTCCATGAATAATCTTTCGTACTTGAACTTGCTGCGGTGTATTATTTTAGTTTTCTTTCAATGAATTCTATGATGGATATCTATGGCATGGTCTGCAAGCCCAGAGTGGCTGTACTGGTGAAACCGGATGTAGTTTTTATGTTCTGAAATTCTGATACTCACTGTCCTGCCTGTTTGGCCAAAGCAGGTTCAAAAGATTTCCGAAAAGTAAGCTAATACATTTTTCCCACCTCAAGAGTCTTTAAATAACAGGAAAGTAAAATTATACACCAAGAAATAAGTGAACATGCTACTTCTCCACAAAGTCTCCAAATTTATTGATGCACTTGTCCTGATGATAAATCAGTTTATCATTACTGGTACCGAAGTCCGTGCCAAAACACCCAGTAACCAAAATTGCACTGCCGGATGAACTTTCTCATCTGTAATAAAATGCCTTCTGGAAAGGTGTTTCTTGAGAGGGGGGGGCCAAACAAATGGAAATCTGAAGGTGTTAAGTCTGGGCTGTGGCAGATTCCCAATGATTACGGTGCAAACCTCATGAGTGGTGTGCACAGTGTGTGTCTGTGTAGTAGCGTTATCATGAACCAAAATCACGGCACTCCTCAGGAGTCTTGATTATTTGCATTGAATGCTGACTTTCAGTTTATCCAATGTTGCACAGTACAGCATTGATTGTTCCTTCCTTTGCTCCGTGGCCATTACTTTTTGAACAGTGGGAACAGGATTTTTTTTCTATCCCCCCCCTTTTTTTTTCCCGCGCAGGAGATTGTAGATGTTTCCAGGTCACAGAATCTTGTTCGGTCTCTGGGGTGGTGATGAACCAGGTTTCATTTTATATCACCACGTGAGTGAGAAAACCCTTGCCCTTGTGACTGTATCACAACATATTCTCGAAACACATTCCCATGTATGTGTGTTGTCCTGTGCTCCTTTGACAATTGTCAGGGCATCCAGCGAGACCATACCTGTCGAAAGCAAAGGACAAACATGAACAATTTATTAACCAGTGGACTTACTGAAGTTTACCACTTATGCAATTTAACTTGCTGGTTTTGAAGAATGATGTCCTTAATGTGCGAAATGTTGTCTTCTGTCTTGCTCGATGAAGACCTGATGGCCCAAAGTTGATTTTCAATGTCACCATGGCCTGTTTTAAATTCACTGCACCAAAAACCCACCCACTTCTCTGACATCTTTTTGTCATACACCACAATCAGTTCACAGTGAGTCTCTTGGTGAAGCCCCTTTTGTATTCAAAAAATGAATAATTTCACAGACACCTGTTTTGTACCACGCTTGCACGGTAGCTACCATCTTGCTACTGGAATTAGCTGTGAGCCACCAGTAGTGCCACACTGTAATGGCAGTCTTTTTGAACAATATTCATGGGTCCATCTGTCCACTGTGTTTTATTTCATTCCCTTTCACCACTATTAAGAAAAAATACATGTTACCTTACTTTTCGTATATCTCTGTAAAAAGCCAGAATCCAAAGTATAACTTTGTTACTGACTGCATGTGAAATGCACCAATACAGATTTATGAACAGACAGAAAAATATAAATAAATATAGTATATATGATCAATTGCTCAGATTAATACAAACAGATACAAATGGATGGCACAACATCAGCATTCATTTAGTGATAAATTTCTAATAATAATCTAAAACAATTTAAATGCCACAGCTTTCCCTTAAGATGTTAGGTTTAATGGCCCAACAGTAATACAATTCAAAACCCAAGAATGATATTATAGGGCAGCTGATGTTATCTACATATATCCTATATCTGGGTATTTTTCATTTATGTACAATGAAAATCTGTTTCCAGGATGAAAAAACTAAACATACTGCTTATACAATTGTCTAATCCACCTTTAGCTGAAAAGCCCTTATAAAAAGGCTCACTGCATGCAGATGAATTTAACCATTTGCCTCTTGTGCATCATATATGATGCACATTTCATATATATATATTTAATCATATGATGATGAAACATGCATTATGCACAGAACATGTAAAGGATTAAATTTAAGTCTTTCCAAATAAAGGTCATCATTCTTCATCGTTATTACTATTACAGACCAAGATACCAAGCTTCTAGCTGAAATGCACTGACCAAAATTACAACACCTGTTTACTGCAAAAATTAATTATAAATATAAAAAGACATCAATATACCTGCCATGATAGTGCCCATTGGTGTGGGTGTATATGGATCTTGATTTAAAATGTATGGATTGGAAGTGTATGGTGTTGCTGAAGCTGCTGGAGTTGCAGGCGGAACTCCAATATTTTGGCCTTGCTGCTGAGTAGGAAGGGAATACTGCTGCTGGCTCATCATTGGTAGATGTTGCCCTTGTGACTGACCTCTATGCTGTTGGTATAGATGTGATAAAAGAGGTGGTGTCCGTTCACTTCTCTGAAACAGCAGAAAGAAATTAATTTTAAGAAAGCAAAAATATTAACTAAATTACATAATTTCTTGTTATATTAATCTTATTCTTCCAATTCTTGCTATGGTATACACATAATATACACCTATGATGAAGCTAACAGGTGCTGTTTTTCCTGTGATGTACCTAAAAAAGTAAACCTTATCTTCCACTATAACTAACTGTTTTATTGGTACCTATGAATTTGCTAGTGAGAAACACACTACAAGTATAGATAAGTAAATATCCAATTTCTATAAAATGGAGTTGTAAAAGGAGATATTAGGATCTAGGTGGATCAAATGCAGTTTCTGACAGCTGTAATGATTTAGTACTACTGAGCAAGGAAATGATGTTGTTGGTCTGACAAGATGTAGTTTCTGCTGTACTAGGCAGATGGAATCAGTTATGCAGAAGGTATAAACAATGGATACCTTATCCATGTTTTCATCATCCAGGCTGAAAGTTTGTATTGTAGTATGGGGGGTGTTTTGCTGGTCAGAATTAGGATCCAGTTGTGTAGTGACTAATGCTGCACCTAATCAATGATGAACATGGAATACTATGCAGCACATTGCCAAGTCCATGCTGTAAGAAACCAGACTGAAGAAATAACCATAGTTCAATCCATATAATGACAGTTCCAGAACACCTGCAGGTGTTCTCTGGAAGTACTGATGTATAACCAGTGCATTCTTCTCCAATTGAGTACTGTAGGATACCTTGGAGACATCACACACATACAAATCAACAACATCAGACAACTAATTGAATCAATGTTATATGGCTAGAAGCTAATATCCATGCAAAAGGTGGTCCAACATATCAGAGACAGTTATAATTCATTGATGTAAGTATTGAGATGCATGCAGTTTAATTTTTTTTAAGAGAAACCTTAACTCTACACACACACACACACACACCAATGCCATGGGGAGGGGGGGGTTGTTTTTTGCTCATCGCTTTCCACAATTCTAAGTATACCCTCCCTCAGCAAGTGTTTACGTAACAGTAGTAATGTATGCATGGCCTAGCCATGCATACTGTTACTACTGCATACATTACTGTTACAGGTTCAGTTCAAGACTATGCAGGCTAGTATCAGTCTTTCCATATAATTTTTCACAGACCACATCACAACAGCTGCAATATGATGTGGTGTGCTGTACTGCTGAAATAGACATGGATTTTCTCTCAAAATATAAGAAAGATTCCATGAGCCCAGTCCACGAGAAACATCTCCATACCAATAAATGCCACATTCCCTGGGCATCTGCCACATTTGCACTTGCCAGAAGTGTAAGGGTGTGGTTTGCTGTGTCATATTAAGGACCTAGAAGTCTGTGAAGCAGCTACAATGTTCATTATATGAGGGAAGTCTGTAGTATTAGTATTGATACACACTGCAATCCTTGACCATCCTGAAATCTTCAGCATTACTGTTTTCTAATGGACTGAACTGCCCAAATCTCCAAATGTTGAGCATTCTTTGGTTCTTAGATATGAGGTTTTCATCAGCTGATAACGTTACTTTTTTTTTTAGGTCTCCATGGGCTAATCACTGGAGAACAACCCCCCCATATAATAATACATTCAAGCTATGCCAAGAATGTATTATTATATGGCGAATTCACTACTCAATGCATCCCACTCCTTTGCACCATATCAAAAAGCTTTTTGACAGACTCCTCTCACCATCTTGAATGTTTCAACTGCATTACCTCTTCTGGACTTATCTACCAAGCCATGCAGGACATATTCCTTTAATTCGTCTTCAATACTTAATATTGCAGTCTCCTGAGACTAATACTGATATACAAAAGTTGATCATCCTCTGTATTCCCTAGACCTAAGCACCATGCAACTTTCAGTTGCTCCCAAAACTGAAGAATGCCTTGAAAGGGTTTTCAGATTAATGATATCCAATGTCACACAGTGACAATAATAAAAAGCATCAAAAGACAGAAAAATTTTAAAACAATGGTAGCATGGTCTAATTAAGTGTGCTGCTACACAAGTAGATTACTGCAAAGTGATAGTTGCCACTAGTCTACAGGTAAGCAAACTGTTTTTACATGTGCATTCCAGGAATTATGCTGAGAAATTTGTAAGATGGATAATAATCTGAAACTTCACATCTAAAGAAAAAAAAAAGCATGTTGTTGACCTGACTTTAGAGAGATACTTTTCTGCCTGTTTCCAATGGGGTTTATAAAGCTCCATGCCAAACAATGACCTTACTTTGGTAATATGGCATTCAGCCGAGACATGCATGGTGTTCCAAATTAAAGTATCCCTACTCAGAGCAATTAGCAGAGCATTAAAACCAGTATATGAAACACCTTAACACTTGGTTGATACCTTAGCCACAATCATGGGAGAGAGAGAGAGAGTTCAATGATTCATAGGGAAAACATGGAGAAGAAAATATAGTGAATTTTTAATACCACTTGAGCAGTAAGGCAGTATAAACAAAGGAGAGAGACCGACTCTACACTCATTCAACTTGTGTGATTGAGTCGTACATTGCTCAAATATGCCATACTTGTGAAGTATTTCTATAGGAATAGGAAAAATGCTGCAGCAGTGCTTTCGTGAATACAGCCCTTTGCAAAAAAAAAAATAGGCCAATGACACCAAATGCAGCGTGATCATGGTTTGCCAATTTGAAGTGACAGGTAATTGGGCAGTCCAACCAGGAGAGCATAAATCTGAAATTCTGCAGATGACTGTTGCAACTGCAGCTGTTGAGTAGTCAAAAAAGAATGCCATAGGTTCATGTAGTGCACATGCCATTTGCCAGGCACAACAGTATGGAGAATTTTGTGAAAAGCATTGCAATGTTACCTGTATAAACTCCACAGCTAGCACTTTACAACTCTAAAAAGCTCCACAGCTAAAAGTTGAAAAGAGAAGATACCAACATCTGAGAAATGTTTGCATTGATTTTTCTGGCATTCATGGAAGTGAATGAGCATTGGCTTTGGAAATCCTATGGAGTGATAAAGAGCATTTCCTTGTATGTTGAACAGTAAAACTCTAAATTGCCACATCTGTACTACAGAGAATCCCTGTGGATTTCAACAAGTTCCTTTACATTCGATAAAGGTTACAGCGTGGGTAGTATTTATGGCTAAGTTTGTTATTGGGCCCTTTTTTTTTTTTTTTTTTGGTGTTAACCAAAACCATGCAGGTCCATCGAATTAGACCTGCATGGTTGCACATTATTGGGACATGTTGAGCAACTTCATCACCTTGTAAATGTAGCAAAAAGGGTGCCTGAACCCAGCAGTGTCAATGTAAAGATGGAACACATCCCCACATAGGACCTGATTATTGTACCAGCATTTCGCAAAGGATGAGTTATCACAGTCGCTCATTTTCTATGATAAGACCTTAATACTCTGTGATGTTAGTAACCCACATATACTGTAAAATTGAATCATTCAAATATGTCCAGAGAAAATGATGATATTACTTCGAGTTTCTGTTAAAGGTTAGCAAGAAGAGAAGTGACATCAAAAAATTAACCTAAACGTATGAATTTTTTTAAAGATGTGATCTTTTACTATAGCTTTGAAATGATCAGTATTTAACTAGTAGAGGCATCTGTGTGAAGATGAAAGGAATTTTGCTAACTACTTAGAAGGTTTCTAAGTGGGACTATTTGTACTAGGAATCATTGGACATAGGAAATATTAATGAAAATACAATGGGCTTTTCCTCTCCTATAGCTAATTTCTACTACTAAGTGACAGAGCCACAACTGTTTGTGCTAGCTCTCGCCACATATTCACCAACAGCTACAAACACTATAAAATAAATAAAATATGCATGCCCTACAAAAGATAAACATACTATTATTTCTATTCCACATATTTAAGGCTCATCCTCATCTGAAAAGATAGCTAAAGTAGTATAAAAATATAACAGTTTAGTTTTAATAGATATAAATCTACATACCCTACAAAAGATAACAGTATTACTATTACTATCCCTATTCCATATATTTGAAGCTCATCTGAAAAGATAGCTAAAGAAGTATATAAATATAACCTTCACAACATGATCAAACCACATTCCAAACTAGTAAATCCTGATCTGCTTCCCAAATGACAACCCCCCCCCCCCAGTGTTATGATGTAGGCTGTGACCACAGGAACATCTACTCTAGAGAACACAGAAAGGCAAAAGATATATAAATAAAGAACACAAGAAATACATATGCTACCAATTTAGTGGCAAGTCAAGACTCAAAGTCATGTTTTAGATATTTTTCACACCAGAATTAGATGGAAGAAAACTATCTGCTGTAGAAATACTTATCAGAAATGGCAATGAGACACATTCTGAACCTTCATGTATAGCTGAATTAATTTGCAAACAAGTTTGGAAAGATTCACATTAACATCAACTCCAACCCAATTACTGTAAAGACGAATATTTATTAAACATTAGATGGAAACTAGTTTTAACCTTAGTCTTTTATCCATTGAAATCATTTCCTACATTGTCATTTGTGTTGTGACAAGTAGTTTCTCTGAAGATGTGCTAGTTAAAAGCCAGTGAAATGTCAACCAGTTAAAAATATCTTATTCACTGTTTCCATGATGTGCGATATCATTAAAAGATGAATATCTTCCAACACCTAAACTTGTCGCAAAGTTAATGATGCTTGAAAATAAAAGTACTGAGAGTGGTGAGCCTACATTTGTATTAATTTAGCATTAATAGTGCTCTTACAATTCAAAATGTTTTCAAAATTTTTAATATTATATAATAGAATTTCATGCTGGCTGGGTAGTCGCCAGGTTAAACAAGGCCCCCGTTGTTTTCACCAGGGAACCAGGACGAACAGTGAAAAGTCAGCTACAAATCCTAAAACACACCCCAACTCAATATCACCAGAATTGAAGATCGGTACTATCAACATAAGAAGCCTGAATGGCAAAGAAATGAAGCCAGCTGAGGAATTAGATAAGTACCAGATCGACATAATAAGGGTAACTGAAACAAAAAAGACCAAAACTTGTGAGCTCTTTCTTAGCAATAAATACAAAATGTTATATTCAGGCAATCACAATCAGGGAAAAGAAGGAGTAGCCATAGTATTCAACACTAAATACGAGGCTAATCTTCTTGAATGGCAGGCAATTTCAAGTAGAATGATATGGGCAAATATCAGAATGGAGAACTGGACAATGAGACTTATTTGTGCCCATGGTCGCACAGAAGGTTCTACTAAGTAGAAGTGGAGGAATTTTTTTAAGCTTTAGAAAAAGCAACTGACACAATGAAAAAGGAAAAGTTGGTCCTTGTTGGTGATCTAAATAGCAGAGTAGGAAATGATTGTCAGACATACAAAAATATTTTGGGAAAATTTGGAGAAAAGAGCAAAGCTAATAATAATGGTAAATACTTTTTGGATTTCTACTCAGGACATGGACTGGTTATTACTAACACCATGTTCCAACATAAAAATGTGCACAAATTCACATGGAGAGAAGAGGCAAGGAATAAGAAAGTCTCATTGACCATTTAGTCTTAAGCAGGATAAAATTGAATTCCATATTGAAAAGAATAACATGTAAGAAAGTTTTAAAACAAATAAAAGTTGAACAGCTCTCAGATGTGAACTGTAGACTAAAATATACAAACGTTATTCAAGAAAATATGAGTTTGAGAACAGGAATAAAACCTTGGAGATTCATTGACAAGCTCTGAAGAAAACATTGACAGATTCTGCCAGAGAGGCATGTGGTGAGGTCTACAAGGATAATAGAAAAATCAGAACTCCCTGGTGGACACAGGAAGTTAAAGAGGCAGTGAAGGAAAAGAAGAAAGCTTATCAAAAGTTCCTGACAAATAAGTCAGCTTTTGCTCTTAGAGAATACAGACAAATGTAAGAAAGCTAAACACTGCATAAAACTAGCTAAACAAAAGTCATGGGAAGACTTTAGTAAGAACATAGAAAATAAATATCAAGAAGGTGGTAAAATATTCTGGAGGTTGTTGAAATGATTAAATGGAGATGGAGGAAATGGAGGAAAGAGTGCTGTAAAAGGAATTAGAGATGAAAAAGGTGATATGAAAACTGGAGAAAAAAGAAGTATGGAGTAATTACTTCGAAAAATTGCTAAATGAAACTAGCAGTGATGACAGCACAATGATAAAAAAAACACTCACCAGACATATAATCAGGAATACATATCCATGCTTGAAGTAGAAAAAGCCATCAAATGTCTGAAATGTGGAAAGACAGCTGGAGTTGATGATATTAGACCAGAAATGCTGAAGTATGGTGGTGTAAGAGTCTTACAGTGGCTGCACTGCATAGTTCAGAAAGCCTGGACAGAGGGACGAATTCCCAATGATTGGAGTAGAGCTCTCATAGTACCCATATATAAAAAGGGAAATAAAACGGAATGTGAGAATTACAGAGGTATTTCCCTACTGAGTGTTCCTGGCAAGATCTATGCAAGTATACTTGAGAAACGGTTGAGAAGAATTGTGGAAGAAAAGCTTGGTGAAGAACAAGCTGGATTCAGGCCAAATAGAGTATGGAGGTATAAAAGTTATACAGTGGTTACACTGTATAGTTCAGAGGGTCTGGACAGAAGGACGAATTCCAGATGACTGGAGTAGAGCTCTCATAGTACCCATATATAAAAAGGGAAATAAAACTGATTGTGAGAATTACAGAGGTATTATATATTTCTCTACTAAGTGTTCCTGGTAAGATTTATGCCAGTATACTTGAGAAATGGTTGAGAAGGATTGTGGAAGAAAAGCTTGGTGAGGAACAAGCTGGATTCAGGCTAAATAGAGGCTGTCAGGATCAGATCTTCACTTTACGACAAATAATCGAGAAAGCATGGGAATATAACAAAGATCTGTATTTAACTTTTGTAGATCTGGAAAAAGCATATGACAAAGGTGCCAAGAGAGAAGCTATTCAATATGCTACAGTTGTATGGTGGCAATGGATCATTATAACAAGCAATACCTAGTCTTAATTTGAGTTGTAAGTCAGCAGTTAGAATTGAAGGAAGTATAGGGAGATGGTTTAATGTTAAATCTGGTATCAGACAAGGATGTACATTATTCTCTCTGTTATTCATTATCTATATGGATCACATTATGAAGGAAAGTGGTATTAAACATGATATCAGAACTGGAGATGTTAATGTAAGCTCTTTGCTTTATGCAGATGACGTTATACTTCTAAATAAAACTGTTACAAGTCTGCAAGATTCTCTGACTAAATTGAATAGCTGTTGTAATAGATATGGTATGAAGGTCAGCAATAAAAAGACAAAGACAATGAAAATAGGCAGAATCATTGAAAATGTCAACTGTGTTATGAATGGAGAACCTGTGGAACAAGTAAAACATTTCAGCTACTTAGGCACGATTTTTAGTGAAGATGGTAAATTAAATATGGAAATAGACAACAGTATCAACAAAACTGGTATGGTAGGAAGTCAACTGAATAAATTTATATGTAATAAGAGAGAAATTAGTCAAAACACTAAATTAGCTGTATACAAGACACAAACCAATTTTAACTTTTGGATCTGAGAGATGGGTCAGAAGTAAAACACTTGACCAAAGACTAGAGGCTGCAGATATGAGAGTCCTGAGAAATATTAGGGGCATGAACAGATGGCATCAATGGCAATATCATATTAAAATCGAGGATATTAGGAAAGAACTTGACATTGTTAGCATCCAGGAATGCGTTAGCAGAGTTAATCTCAGGTGATATGGTCACTTTAACAGAATGGGCAAGGAGATTAGCAAAGCAAGTGTTCTTTGCCGGGTTGGCAGGAATGCTATTAAAGGAACCTTAATATAATTTATTAATAAAAAAACCTTAATATAATTTATAGTAAAGGGTGACAATAGGGTGGTGGACTAAACGTGTGGTAAAAACATCACTGCCTCCAGGAACTGGACAAGTTAACAAATTTACAAGAATCTGGAATTAATGATATATGGATGTTAAAAGTCTGTGAGAGAGAGAGGTTTAACTATTATCTTCCGCCTTTTCCTAAATATTAACCAAAAATCAACCAAACATATCCCATATATGAAAAAGCATGATACATCTCTTGTAATAGTAATGATTCCACTGCATTACTGATTCCTATTGGTAAATATGAAAACATTTGCAATAAACAGATGCAATGCTCGCAGGCAATCTTATCTTCTCATTCTAATACATACTATGAAAATATGCATAATCACAGTTATTATTCCTGAAGAAATCTATTTTAAAACCATGTGTCAAAAACTTGTTTTTAACTGCAGTCATCCCTTGAATTATGTCAGGGTTCCGTTCCATCCAGCAGGATGTAAGTCAATACATTAAATCAACAGTTATATGGGTTACGGACCAGGCTGTGGCTCTTCTGGTGTAACCTTTGTTTTTTTGATGAAAATGTCCAATGTGCTTTGCATATTTCTCTTCTTGTGTTTATAGCAAGCAAGCACATCATTTACTTTCCTTTCTACTAATAAGTAGCGTTCAATATTGGGTCCATATCTTCAACCATTTTGAGAACATCACTAACTGCAGAGAACATTTCTGCAAGTCCCTTCACTGTGAATTGTTTAACTACCTCTCCTTGTTTTTCTTTTTCCTCTTACTTTTCTCGTTCTTCCTCTTCTGCATCACGCTGTTCCTCCAGTTCGACCAAATCTTCATTGGCCAGCTCTTCAGGAGCACTTTCCTATGAGATGAAGTATGTCGTCATCACTCACTTCGAGATTCAGGTTGTTTGTTAGGCCCACTATTTCTTCACTCAATTTACAAAGGTCTTCATTTTTTTTCAAAACTTCCACAATCGTGCACAAACCTTTTTATTGTCTTTTTCCATGCCACTCACACATTGAGAGATCACTTCATCCTAAACTACAGCAATATTTTTAATAGCATGATAAATATTGAATGCTTTCCAGAACTGCACGAGTTTGTTTGTCTCCTTCATTAGCAGAAATGGCTTGTGATTCTCCGTAGATAATAAACCTTAAACACTACCAAAACTCTCTGATCCATCAAGTTGGATTAATGAAGTAGTGTTTGGAGGGAGAAACATGACCTTGAACTTGGTAAAGATCACTGATATAAGACAGATGACCTGGAGCATTATCTAGAATTAAAAAAATTTAAATTCTACATTTTCGTTCACACAATAGCTTTCATCCACGACTTCTTATATCTCTACTCATGAACTGGAAGAGTATGCTTCCTAATGTTTTTCAAGGCTCATGGATTCTCACTGTGCCATATCACAAATAGTTTCAGTTTATATTCAGACACATTACTCCCCCACCAACAGATCGTAACACAGTTTTTAAGAGCTTCGATACCAGGCATAGATTTTAGCTTTTTGTGGATGAATTGTCTGCCAGGGCATTTTTTTTCCCCCGAAACAAGGAGGTCTCATCCATATTAAACATTTGCTGTGGCAAATAATTTTCCTCCGTAATAATTGTATCCAATTTTTCCACAAACTCTTTGGCAGCCTTCTCATCAGAACTTGCTGATTCATCGTTTATTTTCACATTATGCAGTGCAAAATGCTGCTTGAACTGACCAGAAGCAGCATTAAATTCGTAGTCGTAATCGGGCCCGGCTTTCTCCTTCAACATGTTGAAGAGACTTAGCGCCTTAGCAGCTATGGTCATCATAGTGCTAAGGGGTATGTTCTTTTGATTCAGGTCCTCTATGCATGATGGAAGTAGCTTTTCCAATCACTGATAGGAAAAGCTACTTCCTTTTTCTTGTCGTTGCGTCGTCAGTATCATTGATTTAATGGAAGCAGATCCTTTCACAGCCTCTATGATTTTATTCTTATTTTTCAAAATGGTCGTCACTGTAGAATGAGGCCATCCGAAATCATGTGCAATCACAGTGACTGGCTTACCAGCTTCATGTTGCTTTATAACTTGCAATTTCATTTCAAGATCAATTGTTCCCCTCTTCTTCTGCAATTCTTCACCAGATTTTTTTAATTGGACGTGTACGGGCCATGTTGCACAAAACATCGCGAATAATCAACTGCTGAAGCCAAGTGCAGTCTGCCAAGGGAGGTTGCCGCTGAATGTACTGTTGCCACTGCATTGTTGCATGGTACACTGTTGCTAAATAAAAACCTTTTTCCTTTACACTTGTTCGAAAGGTATAGTGGAAAATGTTATTTATTCCCTTATGGGATCACGGACATATTTTCGAAAGGACATAAGTTAAGGGATGACCATATTTTGAAAATAAATAAGTATACCTCTGAACAGTATATTATAAATGCATTTGTTTGCATTATAAGAAAATCTCAACTATAAAAACTATTTAAAATAGTGGACAGTACTGATACATAATTGAATGCAACACTATTATTCAAAACTATGCTTGAAAGAAACTATTCAAAACAATGCACAATTACCTGAGATCCATAATCTAACATGCTGGGAGAGTCCATTGGCTGCAATAAATGAGAAGGATAGTCAAATTGAAGAGGATCAATACCAACATGATCAAAACCAGAGTCTAAACCAGGAAGACCTGAACTTCCTGATACTATGCCTGGGGCGGTAGGCACAACAAGAGGTTCTCCAGTATGTTTTGGTAATTTAACATCATTTATAGTATTTTTCACATCATCTTCACTAGGCGAAGGCTGCCTACTACCAGGTGTTCGACTGGAAAAATAAATAAATAAATAAATAAAAAATAATGGCAAATTTTATCTCTTGTTAAAGATTGTAAAGTGTGCACAGCACATCTCTAAGGAACCCCTTCAATTAAATAAATTTTCTGCTACAATTGAATAATTATTCATTTGCACCAGGAAAATGATTTCTGAAGAGGTATGGCTAATTGAATATACAGTTAAATACTGAAATTAAGATTAGAGACCGAAGTTCTGCTTATTTTAAGACCTTTTTAGAAATAAGACTTCACTGTAAATATGTTTAACATAATTAGTTTAACAGAAACTTTTCCCTTTTAACCAAAGTTAAAAGGGAAAGTGTGGTTAGTGTACTCGCTTTTAAACCAACAGGCTGCGGGTTCGAATACTGCTATGGGAATATATGTTTGTGATTATGTTTAGGTTGGATATGCTGGTGTGAGACCACCACCCTGCTTATTAAAGGCCTGAAGTGGCTTTAAAACGTTCCATGTTTCATCTCACACTATGTAAAAAATAAATCAGAAATGCAAAATAGAAAATTGATAAAAATTAGAAGAAAAAATCCTTAGCCTAACTGTGGTACAAAAATGCACTATAGGTTTGCAAATAATGTTTCGTGGGTGGGTGCAATATAAAAAAAGTAAATAAATAAACATTATACCAGTTACATAAATATACATAATACTATGAAGGTTGGTTGTTTTATCATCTTTGAAGCTTTTTATAATACAACCCTGTGGTTACCGTATCTGCTAACCACAGGGTTTGTATTATAGCTTGACCATTTTAACCACTCGGCCAGCCAGGTTGGCCGAGTCGTTAGCGTATCAGCTTCCCAGCCAAAGGCTGCGGGTGCGAATCCAAGCCATGGGCATGGATGCTCGTGATTGTCTGTGGAAATACTGGTGGTGGTGGTGCTGGTCAGCGATAGATACGTTGGTGTAGTTGCGGTCAATTGGTGGATTGTAAAATGGTGGAGACAGAGTTGTAGAGCAGATGCCCTCCCCCGACGAGTCTTTGGACTCCCTGAAGGTGACAAATAATAATAATTACCTAAGAAAGCCAATGTTTTCATCTGATATCTCATTTAATACAAAATATTTCATTGGAGAAGTGGTCCTTTTCTAGACAATATGAAAACAATTGATAACAACTACAGCATAATTTAAATAAATGACACTGGGAAACACGAGCAGTTTGAGAGGGAGAGAATCACTTCTTTTCTCGTACACCTTCACAGACAACAGAATTCAGATTTCAACAAATTTCGAAAATTCTGTTTATGCCATTGATTCCCCCAACACTGTGCAAGAGGGACTACAACTGTTCCTAGTAATAAAGATCCTTTGAAAAATTATGCCCAACTGGACAAGAGTGATTTTTCCATTCCACATTGCTATAGAAACAATTTTAATCAACTTTGGAAAAGCTGTTTAAGTAGTTAAAAGTCACCCAAGAAAACAGCTTAACTAGAATCCCCCCCCCTCCAAATGGATATACAAATCACATATTCAAATATGTTTCAATGATATCAACTAAATGCTTAAGAAACTGAGAAATATTTTAAAAAGATGATCTGTAATGAATATAGTGAAAATAAGAGTGACAGGAATTATGAAATATATATATAATGCACAGGTCAGAAAATGTGAATGCTAAATAGGAGTACAAAATGAAACTGACTGTGCAGGCTATACGCAATCCGAAAGAATTTTATTGTTATGATCACAAGTAAAAGAATGAATGAATGTAGAAGAATAACTTTACCAACTGCAAATGGTATGGTACTCTTGTGTCAGAAGGTGATGAGATTGATCAATTAATGAGTGCTAAGATCTATTAACAGGGCATGAGTAACATGATGCACAATGATACCATTATATTGGATGAAGAGATAAGAAGAAAAAAGGTGCATAAGAATTCAGCAATAGGGACAAGACAGATGGAATATCAACATAATGAGGGTGGTCTGAAAAGTTCTTGGCCTAATAATGAAAAAACGAATTTATAATTTCAAAAAAAAAAAAAAAACAATTTTTTTTTTTCAACATAATCTCCCTTAAGACATACATTTATTCCAGGGATGCTCCAGCACCATTATCCCATCCCTGTAGTGGTTCTCAGTAAGATCTGCAAAATACCCCTCTACAGCTACAATCACCTCTTGATTCGAAGAAAAACGCTGACCGGCGAGGAAGAGTTTTAGTTTTGGGAAGAGATAGAAGTAAGAGGGAGCCAAATCTGAAATGCAGATCCCTTAATTTTCCCATTGCTAGAACACTTTTGTGGGCAGGTGCACCGTCCTGAAGAAATTCGATTTTTTTTTTCTTCTGCAAATCGGGTCTGTTCTCACAAATTTTTTCATCTGGTCTGGTTAAAAGATTGGAATAATATTCCCTGATTATTGTTTTACCCTTTTCAAGATAATTAATAAACAACATGTCTTTAGCATCCCAAAACACTGATGTCTCGACTTTTCCTGCTGATGGAACTGACTTTGTCTTTGGCGCTGAACAACCGGCTTCTGTCCACTGTTATGACTGCTGTTTGGATTCTGGTGGGTAATGGTGAATCCAAGTCTCATCCATAGTAATAACTTGACGCACAAAATCAGTTTTATTCTTGTTAAAGCGCTCCAAGCACTGTTCAGAGATTTTCATACAAGTGCGTTTTTGATGTGCTGTGAGCAAGTGCAGCATCCATCTTGCGCAAAGCTTTTTCATTTGCAATTCTTCATGCAAAATATATCCTACATGTTTTATTGAAATGCCTATAGTCTCAGCAATTTCACACACTTTGACTCATCGGTCATCCATTACCATATCATGCACTTGATCAATGATTTCTGGTGTTGTTACACTTTGTGGACGTCCTTTACCTAGATCATCTTCAAGGCAGCCCATTTCTTAATTGTCAGAAATTAAGGAGAAGAGTGTCCATAAACTCTTATGAACAGTGAATGAATTTCTTTTGGTGTTAAACCTTGTTTTCCAAAGAATTTTATAACTGCACGATACTCAATTTTATCCAGTTCAAGGGATGCAGACAACACTTTCGCTTCAGACAGTGTTGTATAAAACAAACTACTTGATAGGATCACTTGTAATTCCACATGGATGCTTATGACAGATGTACTAACTTAGAGGGAGGGAAAAAAAAAAAAAAAAATCTTGCCGATAGTGTTGCCATCTATGGCCGAGGCCGAAAACTTTTCAGACCACCCTCAAATGCTAAAGCAATATTCAGCCGAATTGGCAAGGCTAATGTCATGTTTGTATAAACTGAGGCTTAGCTCAGGAAAGATATCACAGGAATAGAAAGAACATATAGTAATTCCATTGTACAAGTGCAGCACAAATACTGATGTGTCTAACTACTGATCTCTCGGTATCTCTGTGGTGGTGGTGGTGGCGAAGACTTTAACGAACTTGGTAAGAACTCGCATACCGAAATGGGTTGACAGACAAGATATACTCAGAAAGAAACAGCATCAGCTTACTAAAGGGAAGTCACATTTTAGAAATCTGCTAATAATTTGTAATCATGTATTCGATAGGATACCAAATTAAAGGCTGTGGCAAAAAGTGGAGAATATGAGATTGGAATCTAAACTCTTGACCTGGCTAAGTGGATGGCTGATGGATAGGTATCAAAAAGTGGTATATGGCATGTGTGAATCTGATAGATTTAAAGTAACCAGAGCTGCACCCCAGGGATCAGTCCTTGGATCATTGTTGTTTAATCTATACATTAATGATAATGAGAAGGATCTGACAGGATATGTTCAATTGTTTGCAAAAGATGTGAAGATAGGCAGAGCAATCAGGGATGCTACTGATATCCAGTACTTACAAATTGTATTGAATTGGCTGGAAACGTGGATGGATAAATGACAATGGCCCTCAATTCAATGTTAGTAAGGTAAAGCTGTACACTTTGGCATCATGAGGTTTCCAATGGCATTTTATATTGGCAGAGTTATGTCACAAGAATTTGATGAGGCTAGGGATATTAGCATTATGGTGAACAGAAATTTGAAGTTCAAAGATCACATAGCTAACATTCTAAATAGAAATCAGAAGGGTAACTATCATGTTGAAACAAGCATGACATATAAGGATAAGGAAGTCATTTTGTCTTTTTGCAAGGTACTGAGAACAATACACGTGGAGTATTGTATACAGATTTGGTCTCATAGGCTCAGAGGGACTGTGAATAGGGTGGGAGGGGGGGATTACAAAGATTATATCAGGATTATGAGAACAGACTGAGTATATGCAGACTGCCTACTCTGGTTAACAGGAAAGAGAGAGAGCAATGTAATTGGGGTTCTATAAACTTCGTAATAGCCATTATATGATATTATCTGATGAAAATTTTCATCATATGGATGATTGGGAGAGAACATGGAGTGTCCACAGAAATCATATTTCTTAAGTGAAGAAAGGAGTAAGATCTAAATTTTTTCTCTCATAGAGTTATGAGTGAGTGAAACAATTTAGCTGCTTAAGACACGAGCATCTAATGTGAATGAATTTAAGAGAGAGCATGCTAGTATGGGCGAGGTATAGCTTCCTTCCATGAGGATGAGGCCTGTAACTCTCCAGAGGTCTTGGTTAAAAAAAAAAAAAGGAAAAAAAAAAAAAAAAAAAAGGGGGGGTGGAGTTTTTTTTTTATCTTTGTGAATATGTTGGGCTTCAAACTGTAGACAAAGACCTGATAGTACATCAGATATATACACTATGTTGACAAAAGTATTTGTTGGACACCTTATGTGCCATGCAAATGTTTGATTCTTACCACATGTAAATAACCAGGAAGTGTCTGCCTAAGTCTGGTAATAAAAGGTGTAATGTGCTGCAAGTTTTGAATTGTACTTGTTGACAAGATACCACGTTCAGCTGAACGTGATATCTTGTCAAACCTTTCAAAGTGGGATAGTAGTTGAGTGCCACACCAGTGGTCTTTCTGTCAATGACATTTCAACCCATCTCAGTATACTGAAATCAATTGTTGCTTATGTCATTCCTAAAAAGTTGATGGTGCTATCACAGCAGGAAAATGCCCTGGGACGCCAGGGACACTCACTGACTGAAATCGAAGAGCTGTCTCAGGATGTTCACGCATCTCGCACGTCATAAGTGACAGACATTGCGGTCAACCTGAAAAATGCTGCAGGGACATCCATCAGCACTAAAACTGTCCTGTCCACAGAGAATTGCATGTCTTAGGTTACCATGTAGAACTGCTGCAAACAAGCTACACATTCACTCACCTACCAATCCTGAATGCCAAAGATAACTGGACTAGAGTAATGCTCCTGGATTGTAGATGATTGGCAAAGAATTCTATGGGGCAACAAATCATGCTCCCTAATGTTTCACTCTGATGGTTGCATTTAGATCTGGAGATTACCTAGGGAATGGTTTCAGCAGGACTACATCATTCATACTGTCAACTTGATAGCTCGGTATTGGTATGGGGGTGTTTCAGTTGGATGGGGATTGGTCCATTGGTGGGCAGGCCCAAAGCCATGATGCCTGATAGCTATCTTGATATCCTGGAAAACTTAATGCTTCTGATGCTGTGGAAGTAATTTGATAGTGACCCCCTGTAGTGTTTCAGCGTGACAGTTGTCCATGCCATACTACATTGCATATCTAACGCTGGTTTCCACAAAACAATGTTGAAGTGTTGGACTGGCCAGCTCACAGTCCAGATCTCAACCCCAATGAACATTTTTGGGATGAATTAGAATGCAGAATTCACTCAAGACTACAGCATGCGTCATCAGTATCAGCAATGGAGGTAATTCTGCACAAGGAATGGAAGGATATTCCTGTTGCAATGTATCAGAAATTGGTTGAAAGCATGCGCCAAAGAGTATCTGCTGTCATTCAGGCCAAAGGTGGTCTCATTCGATACTAGAAATGTGATTAAAACACATTTTTTTGACCACAACTAGATGCCTAAATACTTTTATCAGTATAGTGTGCTTGTATAAAGTGTAGAAAACTTCTCTCTCTCTTTTTTTTTTTTTTTTTTGAAGGATGCACTGGTTATGAGCATGATGGCGTATGCTGATAAAGTTATATTGGATAATTTGAGTCGAGTTAGGGCAGAAAGCTATGAGCTCAATACTTGTAAGTTTCCATGTAGCAGTGAGTTTGAAGTCATCTGGTCTGAGGTGGAGTCTAACAGGATCAAACACATGGTGGGATATATACTTATCACAAAATGTTACCTAATAAACATGCAAGGTGCAAAATGAGTAATCATGGGTTTAACATTGATAGGGTAACAATGAAATCTAATGAGAAGAAAAAAACTGCATTTACTGAGTTTTCGTCAGAAACTTCTTCAAGTAGCAGCAGCATGTGACAGAAGGAATTCAAGGTGAATGTTTAGCCTCTGATTATACTGTGTGGGGTTCAGTTAAATATGCAACTGTTCTGCATCCAGTTGATGAAAATGATCATGCTGTACCACAAAACAAGAATTATGACCCAACTGAAGTGTGTGCTAGATTTGTCCCATTATATTGGCTGCTAGATGGGAAGGATATTAGCAGTTCATTTGAAGCATTTAAAAAATACAAATGAGTCAATATTGGAATGTGTCCCTAGAGTCCAATGAATACATAGAAACAAGAGATTCTTGAGAACAAAAAAATATCATGTGGAAGGAATACTGTGTGCATAAGAATGACATCTGTTATGAACAATCCAAAAGCAATCAATTGTTGTGTTGCAAGTAAAAGAAATAATGAAAATAATTCTAGTGAATGCAGATGACACATGCAGAGACAGATTGTTCAACTAATGAGTGCCCATTTTTTTAAGAGCTATCAAGCTGGTGTAAGCAACATTGAGTTCACTACTACTTCTTCACTAGATGAAGAAACTCAAGTGTATGAATAGGTGGTAGCAGAGCTGTTGCACAAACAAAACAAGAATTCAGCATTAGGTGCTGATGGGAAATCGGCATCAGATGTTAAAAGTGTTCAGCTGAATTGGCTGTTCAGTGGAAGAAGCTCAGTGGAAGTGGTGCTTGCGTCCTCTGCGCTTGGTCGCTCAAAGTCAGGCTTAAGTTCAAGTCTAGTCGCCGACTGGAGGAACTTTTTCTAAGCCTTTCTTCGACTGATTCCCGAGTTTGTCGATCTCTGATGCAAGTTTTTCCTCCCGGAAGCTCTGGTTTTTTATCCTGTAAACTCAAGAAAATTGACCGTAGTACCCACATTATTTCAGACAGTAACATATCTTGTTAGGGTTAGGTACCAAGAGATGGCACTTGTTTGCCAGCCTCTTCATCGGTGGCTGCTATAATTATTGATAGACATGGGCCAGCTCTGATTGGCTACTGGCGGAGATTGAACTGCCCACTCAGTCTCCAAAAGCTAGATAGAGTATAAGGACCTCGCCTGCTCCCTATAAGGGAATAAAAGGTGTTAATTGCATTTTAATCCTTTCTTTTAGAGTTACACGGTGATCAGCATTCATTTTAAAAATTTATGGAATTTACAACCATGTTAAAAAAACTTTTTTATTATCCCGATGTTTCGATCTTCACATCAAGATCATCATCTGGAGCATACATCAATATACAAGACAAGCTGTGTTACATTATTAACTGTAAGCTAAAGAAACAATGATTTCATCACATATTATTCTACTGGCATGACCTCTGGTGAAGGGAAAAAAAACAAACTACATCAAGCTAAATTCTATTTACGATGACAGGAATAAACATTCTTTCAGGTGGTTTTCTTCCAGAAACAATGATGTCCTATTTTTAGTATGACAATTCTTATTTTTGCTTTTAAGATACTGGATTTTCTACAGTCCTGTTTATAGTTGTTCTTAGCGAGGAACATTCTGTGGGTCGAATATATACCTTCCATATGTTTGGGAAGGTGTTTGCTGATTATTATTTTTTTACAATTTGGGTCTCAAAACCAGACAGATTTCACAGGAGTGACCAGAATGTATAATTCCATTGTATAAGGGGGACCAGAAAGTAATAAATTATTTTTAATAAGTCATTTTTAGCCGATTGTTTTTTCTTAAATAACACATAAATTATTAAATTTCATTTTTAATTAATTTTATTACTTTTCTTTTAAAAAAAAAATTTTTTTTTTAAATATGGCAGACTTTAAATTTGAAGTGCACCATTTAAGGCATTGTATACCGTTTTTGTTTCACCAGGGAAAGAATGCTACCGAGGCTACCAAAATCATTTGCTCAACTTATGGAGACATATTGAAGGTTAACAAATGTCAGCGATGGTTTAGGAGATTTGCAGAAAAAAATTTTGATCTCTCTGCTCGTCTTCAATCTGGAAGACCTCTTACTCTAGATGACAATGATCTTAAAACTCTCGTTGAATCAGTTCCAAAACAAACCATACAAGAATTGGCAGAGAAACTTAGTTCATCATAGTCAACTGTCCAAGAGCACTTACACAAGAGTGGCAAGGTTCTTAAACAGGGTGTATGGGTACCGCATGAACTGTCAGAAAACAATAAAGCACAGACGGGTGATTTACAATTCATTGTTGACTAGACAACAAAATGACCCCTTTTTGGAATGAGTCGTAACTAGTGACGAAAAATGAGTGCTGTATAAGAATAATAAACACAAAAAACAGTGGCTTTCTACAAATCAAAACTCCATTTCCAACACCTAAAGATGGATTTCATCCACAAAAGGTTCTGTTGTGCGTTTGGTGGGATATTCATGGAATTATTCATTACAAACTCATGGAAGAAGGAAAGACTATCACGGCAGCCATCTACTGTGAACAATAGAGTGACTACATCAAGCATTATTAATCAAATGTCCTGCGCTTGTCAATCGAAAAGGGGTAATTTTGCAGCGAGATAATGCAAAACCACATTCTGCAAGAATGACTCGAGAAAAAATTAGGCAGTTAGGATTGAAACTTCTACCACATCCTCCATATTCGCCGGATACTGCCTCTAGTGACTATCACATATTCAGGTCCTTAGAACTCAGCATAAGAGATAAAACCTTCCATTCGCAAGATGATGCCCAAAGGAGCTTGATATCATTTTTTGCCTCCAAAGAAAAAACGTTTTTCAAAAAAGGAATTCTAAACTTAGTAGATCGTTGGAATAAGGTTATAATTAACGATGGCGATTATAGAATTGAATTTTATTAAAGAACAAATGTTAATTTGTTCTTTAATAATTTATATTAAAAATGTAGTTTAAAAAACTGATTACTTTCTGGTCCCCCTTATACAAGGGTGGTGCAAAGACAGTGAGACTATTGAGATTTCAGTAGCACTGTAGTGGTGGTGAAGATTGTGGAAAAGATGGTAAGAGGTCACTACAGAAATGGGCGATAGATAATATATACTTTGAAATGAACAGCATGGGTTTACTAAGGAAAGGTTATGTTTCAGCACTAGCTTGTGTTTTATCATAATGTTACTGCTGTTAGACAAGGGGAATGTATATACCATGATACAGAATGGATGACTGTTGAATAAAATGAAAAACATGGGATAATATTATAAAGTATTAGCGTGGATAAGATGGATGGGAAGGATGCGAGTCTGGAAGATTTTAACATAACCAGTGGTGTATCACAGAGATCAGTCCGTGGTCCATTGTTATTCAATCTTCATATTAATGATTTGGGAAAGGATATGACAGGTAATGACATCTGTTTGCTGGTGATGAAAAGATAGGCAGGATAATCAGGAATACAAGTGAGTGCAGTACTTGCAGAATAATTTGAATAAGCAGGAATTGTGAGCATGAGAAAACTGCAGCCAGTTCAATATTAGTCAAAGTCAAGTTATGCAAGTTTGGATTAATTAGTTATCTAATGTCATATTATACTAGTGGGATTATGCTAGTAGAAACTGATCAGGTTAGGCATCTTGATGTTTTAGGGGATAAAAAGTTGTAGTTCACGGGCCATACAGCAAAGATGGCAAATACAACAGAGAGGATAATTGCAATGCTGAAATGAACCCTGGCATGTAAGGATACGGAAGTCATTTAGTCAATTTGCGAGACCTTAATATACATCACTTGGATTACTGTGCATGGGTCTGGTGTCTCAAGGTTTCCAATGGTGATATTAATGTTCAAAGAAGAGTGCTGTTAAAGATATTGGGATTGTAGAATACGGGTAGGGTGGCTCAGAGAATTTATGGACTGCACACACTAGCAAACAGGAGAAAGAGAATTATGTGATTGAGACAAACTTCTGAAAGAGTCATACAAGATACCAATGGAGAGAATGTTTTGTTTTATGGAAGGTGGGAAGAGAAGAGAGGTATCCAAGGGAATTGAGAAAGAATGTACTCGAGAGAGAGAGAGAGGGGGGGGGGGGGGCTGATTGAAATGGTTTGCCTTTGAATGTGGCATGCAGAGGTAATGCGAATGAATTCAAGAAAAAGTATGAGTTGGTTTAGATAATATGTGGCTTCCCTTGATGAGTCTGACTCCCTGGAGTCCTCTCTTAATACTAATAATATTACATTAAATAATAGATTGAATCTGACTATAGCAAATGCCACAATTACAAACTTACTGATTGTAATAACAAACTAGGCAAAAATCCCTTCCCTACCACCAAAGTGAGTGATCTATATATCTGAAAGGAAACTTGCATTTTAGTGATACAGATTTTGTGCTTGCAGCATGAATGCCAACAATATGCAATGCAGAGAGGCACAACTGATGAATCACTTTAATATTGTAAACAATCGAATTAACAGTAAAGATGTGTCTGCAATTGTATTTAGTCAACAGGTTTTCTCTGAACAAGCGGCAGTCATATTGGCTTTTGCAAAGGAAGTGAGTTTGTATTTACTGTTCATAATTAGGTTTAATGGAATTCATAATCCAGCACCAAGAAATAATTAGTAAGCAAACAAAGTTTGTAGGTGAAGTACCTTAATGACTTACTGTGCAAACTTTAGTTTGCTTACACTTGGCAAGTTTAATTTGTAATCAAATTAAAACCTCACCTTCTTGTGGTGCACCCTGTTGGGTATCTACCTGGATACTGAACGAACGAGGATGGGCTAGCAATTTGGGATTTAGCCGACCAAATTGTATTCTTATTGGCTTATATACAAAACGATGGTACATAATGACAAAATTTCATGCCAGCTGGGGCGTCGCCCGGTTAAACAACGCCCTTGTTGTTTTCGTCAGGAACTAGGGCGAACAGCGAAAGGTCAGCTACTGGAACAAATTTGAAAACACAACCCAACTCAACATCACCTTAGTTAAAGATCGGTACTATCAACATAAGAAGCCTGAATGGCAAAGAAATGAGGCTAGCTGAAGAATTAGATAAGTACCAGATCGACATAATAGGGGCGACTGGAAAAAAAAAAAAAAAAAAAAAAAAAAAAAAAACTGGCGAGATCTTTCTGAACAATAAATACAAAATGTTATATTCAGGAAATGACAATCAAGGAAAAGAGGGCGTAGTTATAGTATTCAACGCAAAATACGAGGCTAATCTTCTGGAATGGCAGGCAGTCTCAAGTAGAGTGATGTGGGCAAATAAGAGAATGGGAACTGGACAATGAGACTTATTTGTGCCTATAGTCCCACAAAAGGATCTACTAAGGTAGAAGTGGAGGAATTTTTTTGAGGCTCTAGAGAAAGCTGCAGACACAATGAAAAAGGAAAAGTTGTTCCTTTTTGGGGATCTAAATAGCAGAGTAGGAAATGATTGTCAGAGACATACAAAAATGTTTTGGGAAAATTTGGAGAAGAGAGCAAAGCTATTAATAATAATGGCAAATACCTGATGGATTTCTGCTCAGGAGATGGACTGGTTATTATTAACACCATGTTCCAACATAAAAATGTGCACAAATTCACACGAAGAGAAGAAGCAAGGAATAAGAAGTTTCATTGACTATATTACTGTTGATAGTGTTTTCTCCCTAGAGTGTCCTGCACCAGAAATTGGAACCGATCACTATTTAGTATTGAGCAGAATAAAATTAAATTTCCTATTGAAAAGAATAACATGTAAGAAAGTTTTAAAGGGAATAAAAGTTGAGCAGCTCTCAGATGTGAACTGTAGACTAAAATACACAAAGATTATTGAAGAAAAAATGAAAGAGTTTGAGAACAAGAACCAAACCTTGGAGATTCAGTGGCAAGCCTTGAAGAAAGCCCTGATTGATTCAGCCAGAGAGGCATGTGGTGAGGTTGTCTGCAAGGATAGAAAAATCAGAACTCCATGGTGGACACAGAAAGTTAAAGAGGCAGTGAAGGAAAAGAAGAAAGCATATCAAAAGTTCCTGTCAAATAAGTCAGCTTTTGCTCTTAGAGAATAGAGACAAATGTAAGAAAGCGAAACATTGTGTAAAACTAGCTAAACAACAGTCATGGGAGGACTTTGGCAAGAACACAGAAAATAAACATCAAGAAGGTGGATAAGATATTCTCGAGGTTGTTGAAGAAGCTTAGAAATGGAGGAAAGAGTGCTATAAAAGGAGTTAGAGATGATAAAGGTGACATGAAAACAGGAGAAAAAGATATCCTTGAAGTATGGAGTAATTACTTTGAAAAACTGCTAAAAGAAACAAGTAGTGATGATAGCACAGTGGTAAAAACACTGATCAGGCATGCAGTCAGGAATACATATCCATACTTGAAGTAGAAAAAGCCATCAAAGGCTTGAAATGTGGAAAGGCAGCAGAAGTAGATGATAATCGACCAGAAATGCTGAAGTATGGTGGTATAAAAGTCTTACAGTGGCTGCACTGCATAGTTCAGAAAGCCTGGACAGAGTGATGAATTAAAACCCATATATAAAAAGGGAAATAAAACTGAATGTGAGAATTACAGAGGTATTTCCCTACTGAGGGTTCCTGGCAAGATCTATGCAAGTATACTTGAGAAACGGTTGAGAAGAATTATGGAAGAAAACCTTGGTGAAGAACAAGCTGGATTCAGGCCAAATAGAGGCAGTCAGGATCAGATCCTCGCTTTACGACAAATAGTTGAGAAAGCATGGGAATATAACAAAGATCTGTATTTAAGTTTTGTGGATCTGGAAAAGGCATATGACAAGGTGCCAAAAGAGAAGCTATTCAATACACTGCAGTTAGAATTGAAGGAAGTACAGGAAGATGGTTTAATGTTAAATCTAGTGTGAGACAAGGATGTACATTATCCCCTCTGTTATTCATTATCTATATGGATCACATTATGAAGGAAAGTGGTATTAAACATGATATCAGAACTGGAGATGTTAATGTCAGCTCTTTGCTTTATGCAGACGATGTTATACTTCTAAATAAATCTGCTACAAGTCTGCAAGATTCTCTGACTAAATTGAATAGCTGTTGTAATAGATATGGTATGAAGGTCAGCAATAAAAAGACAAAGACAATGAAAATAGGCAGAATCATTGAAAATGTCAACTGTGTTATGAATGGAGAACCTGTGGAACAAGTAAAACATTTCAGCTACTTAGGCACGATTTTTTAGTGAAGATGGTAAATTAAATATTGAAATAGGCAACAGAATCAATAAAGCTGGTATAGTAGGAAGTCAATTGAATAAATTCATGTGGATTAAGAGAGAAATTAGTCACAACACTAAATTAGCTGTATACAAGACAGAAACCAATTTTAACTTTTGGATCTGAGAGATGGGTCAGAAGTAAAACACTTGACCAAAGACTGGAGACCGCAGATATGAGAGTCCTGAGAAAGATTAGAGGCGTGAACAGATGGCATCAATGGCAATATCATATTAAAAACGAGGATATTAGGAAAGAACTTGACATTGTCAGCATCCAGGAATGTGTTAGCAGAGCTAATCTCAGGTGGTATGGTCACTTAAACGGAATGGGCGAAGAAAGATTAGCAAAACAAGTGTTCTCTGCCAGGTTGGCAGCAGAACGACCCAGAGGAAGACCAAGATATAGGTGAATTGATATGGTACAAAGTGCCTTAGACGATAGAAATATAAGATCTGGTAATGTTGGAGTCTTGACAAGTAACAGACTGATTTGGAGGAAAATCGTAGATAGGAAGTTAGTAATGATGTAAATTTTTCATGTAGTATTATCATATCCTGTACACCCCTTGAGGGTACATGTCAGGAATTTGATGATGCAAGTTTAATTTATAACTACCTGAAATAAACTTTCTACATCTGAAATCAGGTCTCTAGTTGAACAGCACCCATAAAGGGCACCCCTCATAGGACTTGAAAGTTGCAGTCTAACTTCTTCCACTTATTGTTTTGCGAGTTTTTATGATGCTTATTGTATCGCAGATTTCTCTTTTAAATCAGATACATATCTCACAAAAACTATTTACAAAGACAAACAACTCAAGCCAACAAACCGTTGAAAACATAATTAAAACTAACTTCTTATATTAATCATGACATATTTCAAAAGAAAAGTGTGAATGAACTTTCCCTGCCCCCCGAAATTATTGTAAAAAATAATCACTACTTACTAAATGTTAGCAGAAGTGTTATAACAACCACAAGAATTGCATCATTTACAAACTGTGTGTCATTAAAGCTACATTTTCAAGCAATTTTGTTCTTGTTGGTCAGTTTATGTTTTATCAATGTAAGGGGAACTAAGGCTAAATTGTATATTAGCAAAATTTAATGTAAATGCAAACAAATCACTACTTGGTAAAAGTTAGCAGCAATGTTATAACCACATGAATTGTGTTATTCACAAACGAGTAACTCTGTACATTTATATAAAATAAATGTGAACATGATATGGGATTAAATAAGCATTAAAGAGCTTGCACATAAATAGGTAGCTCAGCATCTCATAGGAAAAAATGCTCAAGATAACTATGATAGATCCTGGTAAGAGTAGAAAATATCTGTAGAATATGCATGCACTATAAGTTAAGCATCTATTCAAAAGAGAGAAGTAGATCAGTATGACACAGGTCAGTGATCTTTTGCTCTGGGTAACAAACTTTTAGAGAGCTGCTGGAGACATAACCCAACAAATGTGAAAAAGGTATCCAGTGGTTGAAACTTTACAGCTGTTTAGAAGTCAAGTATAGCCTGAAACAAAGAGAAAACTTAATTACTTCCATGATAAACATGTGAAGACTCTTCTAAGAAGGAATGAAATGACATTCCAGTGAATTAAAAACTTTGTGTGTTCTATTCCAAGTTGAAATTAAGTAAGTTTTGCCTAACAATGAAATTGCAATGTATAGAAAGTCATTGAAGAATTAGTGTCATAAAAATGGATATTCTATGGATGAAGTCTGATGCAAGGCTTAGCAAATAAGAATGCAAACCCACTGATGAGATTTGTAGTCAACTGGATTAGTAATTGATAAATATACAGAAATATAGGGTGTTTCAAAATAGGATATAAAACTTTGAATGACAATAGAAGGTATATAGCGAGAGATGAACAACTTTTATTACTGTGCAAATGTAGCTTAACACTTGAAATTTCAACACCGATAGTTACACTTCGATATGACTGCCTCCAGTAATTCTGCAGACATCTCATCTGTAATCAATTTCATGCCACAGGCAGCAGAGCATATCTGGAACTTCAGCAGTAGCAGTAATTCTGGAATGCAGCTTATCCAGATTGGCTGGTAGTGGTGGTACAAACACTCGCGCTTTCACAAGGCCACAAGAAAGAAAAAAAACTAACAGTGCAAGGTCGGGGAAATACAGTGACCATCTTCCAATCCACCTGCCAGGAAAACAGGTGTCAAGGTATGACCTCACGTCTGTCAGGTAACTAGGAGGCGCTGTCTTGCTGGAAATGTATGCAACCACAGTGGTGGTCATCATCTAATTGTGATATTAGGTACCCTTCTAACATGTCCAGATACACACCACTAGTAATAGTACATTGCAAAAAAAAAAAGTTCGTACACCTTCTTGCTTATGATGCAAAAAATGATGGCCTTTGGGATGCCGCGAACATGGTTTATGATGGCGTGTGGATTTTCATTTCAACAAATTCTACAGTTGAGTGTTTACTTGCTCACTTACATGAAAACAATCGTGTCCAAAAAGTCCTCATTGTGTTCTATCCTACTGATCATTTTCATACAGAAATCCTGGTGCATCTTCTTCTTATAGTCTTTCTTCAAATGTCGTAAGGGTAAATTTACAGGGCCTTAAATGTAGCTGTCGTAAAACACCACACAGTCACATGTGGAATTTCAATTTGACAAGACGTCTGTCTGGTTGACTTAGAGTTCTCTGGAAACTTTCCCAAACTTCTTCCACAACAGGAGCACGCAGCCTTCCCACTGACCTTGGATGAAGCACATTTTGTGGAAACAGGTTGTTTTCACAAAATGCATGTCATCCAGAAATTCTACTGAACTTGTGTTGCAGCCTTCATTTTCTCAAACAAAAACAAACAACATGCTCGCTCTGCACCATTGAAAGTCACTATTTTCAATATGAAATGGTGTGAAGTATCATGCCATTTAGTGTTGTCATTAGGTATAAAGTTACATGATCAAAAATTGATATGATTTACTACACTATGACACCTACTCAGCTTCTGTATGCCTTCTATTTTATTCTTTCTTCTCCTGCAAAGTTGTATACACCCTTTTGAAACACCCTGTGGTGGTACTAGTTACAACAAGATCCATGCACCATCAATACACACAAGGAGCAACTTGAGAAAGATGGCAACTCAGTTTCAAAACACAGGAGACATAAGATGGGAGTGCGTGTAATAGGTCTTTGTGCTAAACTTAATGAAAGCTTTAATAATATAATAAGCATATGACTTTCTACAAACTTCAATCTGTCCAAAGTGACATAAACAAGATAGCAGAAGGTAGGTTGATGGATAATGGCAGATTCCATATCAATCATTTATTCGCACAAAAAAGTTTCAGCTAAACCAGATTGCCGTCATATCCATTTCTTAATAATTATATTACATAGATGTGACTATGGGTGCAAATGGCTGATATCTGACATTTATTGTTGAAATGCTTAGCACTCATTAGATACAGGAAACTTCAAAGTTGTGGGGTAAATACCAGTGGAAAGCAGAAAAGTATAAAGAGGAACACGAAATCGCAAACCTTAAAGAATAAATGGAAATTTTCCAATTATAATTTTTTTTGGCAATCACACTAGACAAAAATCTCTGTCTCTCTCTCAGGCAAAAAGTCAGGTGGGACTTCAAAGCTGTGAATGTGGAATTGAAAAACAGACATTTCACAATATCATCGCTGCAAGAATTGAAGTGAAAAACAAAAGGCTCAGTGATGGTGCATCACTGAAATCATCCTATTGCATAAAAGTGGAAGTAGGATTTGAGAATAGCAAAAATTCAATACAAAAACTCTGTATTAAATTTTTGCTGCTTAAGAGTAAGATGCTGTGCTGCCTTGAGTTTGATTTCATAATCAGAATACTAATTGGATACTTAATATTGTTAAAGACTATGATAAATAACAATTTGCTGAGCAGATTTTGTTTTCATTAATGCATGACATTTCCCTTATATGAAATGCTTCATCGATTATAAATTCACAAAAATTAAACAGATTAAGGGTTTCTTATTATCATTAACTACACATCATTATACATTTGATGTATCCATTTAAAGAAATCTCAAGAAAAGATACAAAAACTCGTTACATGGTTATAGATTATAATCAGTTAATATTTAGCATTGCTAAGAAGAAAACTGATGCAGCAATTCTTAATTTTGATGAGAATGGAAGTGTTTTGCACTCAATGAGTGCAAAACACTTCCATTACAATTTTTCGTGTACTGATCCATGTAATTTCAACGTGGTTAAACTTAAAATGGAAGAGATGAAGTATTAATTTTGATTTATATACTTAAGAATTTGGTGCTAAGATTTAAAGGGGAAAAAGTTTCTGCATTTCAATAGGTGTAAAAGTCCTAACTAAAATGTATGCATGCAGTGTCATTTGTGTGTGGTATTTCACTTTGCAATGGAGGGGAAGAAGCAAATATATTAGTCACTTTCAAATAATGGGAAAAATCAATTTAACATAATCAAACTCAGTACCAAATGACTCACTTGAATCCTTTATCATCATCTAGCCCATTTTGCAAGATACCGTTTGCCTGAATAACTCCACCAGCAGAATCGCTTTCTTTTACTTTAGATTCACCATCATATGTTTTACCTTTCTTTACTTTTTCAGATGGATCAGCATTCTTGAAATAAGAAAACATCATAAATAACAAATATTTTACAATATAGCATTAAAATAAATATTTTAACATAGAAAAGACCATGAAAGCAGCATGAAACCTGGTTGAGATTGAAGTGCTTAGCTATTTCTAGGTGCAAATTTTTGCACCTAGAAATAACACTAATCATTCATGTAAATAAAACAAAAAATCAAAAACAAATTTCTAATCCAAAAAATTGTAAGCGCTGTTTGCACTCGATCCCACCTCTGAGATCATTCTAAATTGAAGATGACAAGCTAAATAAAACAATCATTTTTGAAAAAAGTTACGCTCGACTATTCTGCTCACACTATAGCATAAAAGCAATCTGGAAAATTGTATTTTATTTTAAATAATCTCAATGTACTATAACATTTGATGCCACTACTATTCAAGATATATTTTTCATGTCTTTAATTACTTAAAATTGTTCATAAGATGTTTTTGCCATCCAGAGCATTAGAAACAAAGTGGTTAAGTTGCTTTTTTGAATACGATGTGGCCTAAGATTACTGGCATTAGTGAAACCTGGCTATCAGAATCAGATATGGTATGTGGGATCAAGTGTAATGGGTATACTATTTTTAGAAATGACAGAAAGAGATAGGAGGAATACTATTAATGATATCAGTTGACTTAAATCCAGTTAGGTTAGACACACAAGAAAACAATAATGGTAACAATGTCCCATGTAGTGGGGCTATCTAATCTAGTGTGAAGTGGAGGTTCATAAAATGAAATATATGGTGGGATATTGCTATAGACCTAGCAGCTCAGTTGCAGGGGAACAAATCGCCAATTTAGCCTTATGGGTACCAAAAGAATGCTCATTGTGTGACTAATTTTCCAAAGAATAATTTGGTAGAAGAAAAATCTCATTATAAGAAAGAATGTATTGAATTGTGGTGAGGCAACTTTCTCAAGTAGCAAACGAAAGAAGGAACTCGAGGTCAAAGAGTGTTGGATTTGCTCATAGCGTCAGAAGGGGGTCTTTCTGTTAAGAATATGGCTATTTTGCCACCAACTGATGACAGTGATCATGTTTTTTTTTTTTTTTTTTTTTTGGAAGTATCTAATTGCATTGATGCCCCGATAAAAACAGGTTATGATGAACTATGAAGCTGTAAATGATGATTAACTTGGAAGAATACGATCTTTGGTCTCATGGTGTCAGTTACTGAATGGGAATCTTTGAAAAAATGATTAAATGAGGTGGTATCTGATTGTATATCTAGTGTTTAAAGAATAAATAAGTTTTGAGTGAAATGGATGTGCAACCTTATTAAGCAAGAGATCCACAAGAAGATGATGTAGAAGGAATATCGTGGGAATAAGAGTGAGAGGGGGTTATGAAATATATAAAGCTCGGGTCTGTTGTGGGAAAGCTAAATCGGAGTATGAAAAGAAATTGACCATGCAAGCCAAGTGCAATCAAAAGAATATTATCTTTATGCCACAAGCAAAAGAAAGAATGAATGTGAAAGAATAACTTTGTTGCATGAAAATGGTACTTGAGTGTCAGAAACTAATGAGATTGATGAGTTAATGAGTACTCACTTTGCTAAGATACATCAAAAAGGTGTATGCAACATGGTGCACAGTACTACTACATGGGACGAAGAGGTAGAGGTTCATGAAAATGAGGTTGAAGAGCTGTTGCATAACCTGGATGACAATGTCAAAAGACACGTGGAATATCAGTCCATTTGCTAAAGGAATGTTCAGCCGAATTGGCTATGCCTTTAATGTGTTCATATAACTTGAGCCTCACTCAGGAATGATACCACATGAATGTATGATAATTCCATTGTACAACAGTGGTACAAAAACTGATGTGTCTAACTACCTATCAGTATCTTTGTTGTGGTAGTGAAGAATTTAGAGAAGTTGGTAAGAACTCGCATACAGAAATGGGTAGACAAACATGCTATACTCTGCAAGGAACAGCATGGGTTTACTAAAGGAAGGTCATGTTTTAGCAATTTTACTCATATTTTATATCGTTACGGCCGAGTTAGATAAAGGGGAATGGATACACTATGATAATGTAAAATCTCTCGCGGACAGATTTAATTTTGCTAAATTTTCGCGATTGATTTTCTAGTTTTTTTCTCAATATTTAGAAATTTTGAAAATACAATGTACAGGTAGTCCTTGACTTACAACTGGGTTACGTTCCAACATCTCCATCATAAGTCGAAGACTTTTGTTAATTTTTGATTTGTGTGATTTCTGTTATAATATTTTCATAAATTAGATTTCTATATAACTTAAAACGGTGAAAAATGTATAAACTTACATAAACATTTATAAATTATTTATTAGCACATACAAATACATAAATACAAAATTAAGAAAGAAAAAAAAAATACATAAACACATATCAAAAATGGTGCACTTACTTTAATATGAAATTCCTTCAAATATTAGTTAACATAAACAAAAAACTTATTAACAGTGTCTTTAATTAAACAGGTGAGTAACTGTCACTTATTTGGACGATATGGTTATTTCTCGCGACCAGGAGTATCTTTTTTAATCAGAAAATTGGTTAATGTTGTCTGTTGGTTTATTTTCATTTTTTCTTCATATGTTTTGCAATAACATCTGACTGCTTCTCGAATTTGCTTTTCGACTTTGGCGAAGCGATCAGTGGCTTGATCCATATTTTCGAGTACCAAGTCCTTGATTTAGTTTAGAAAATACTTCAGCTAATTGTTTTACAGTTAATTTTTTAATGATTTCTCTTCATCTTCCTCATTATTCTTTTCTTCTTCTACAACTCTTTCGTTTTGGAAAATCAAGTCTTGATCAGTCAGTTCACTTTCTTCGTGATCTGCTAATTCTCCTATATCAGTAATATTGATTTCTAAATCCAGTTTTCTTGCAATTTCAACGATTTCTTCACCAATTTGTTCTAACAAACTATGCTCATCGTACTCTTTGAGTGTCTCTTGCGGTAGTAACTTCTTCCAAATTCCTTGCATACATTGTTCTGACACTTCCTTCCATGAAGTTCCAACGTTCTGGATACATTAGTTAATATCGTAATTTTTCCAAAAATCGTGTAATGTTATAACATCTTTATCCATTGCTGTTATATCTTGAGAAAATATAGTTTTCAGGTAATATGTCTTGGATGTAGCAATTGAACCTTGATCCATAGGTTGAATCACATGTTGTATTGGGCAGTAGATACATTTTCATTCAAATCGCCGATGTGAAGAGGATGTCCTGGAGCATTGCCAAACAGCAATAGAATTTTAAAAGGAATGTGTTTTACAAGACAGTAGGCACGTACTTCAGGAATAAAACAATTTAAGAACCTGTCTTCGAATAAAACAATTGTCATCCAATCCTTAGGATCACTCCTGTAGTAAACTAGCAATTTATTCTTGTCAATGTTTTTCAAAGCTCTGGGGTTTTGCGAACGGTAAACAAGAAATGGTTTTAATTTAAAACCAACAGCATTTCCAACAAGAAGAAGCATAATCCTTCTTTAAATGCCTTAAAACCAGGCGCCAATGTAGCTTCTCTGCGAATGTAAGTTCGTTCTGGCGTTCTTTTCCAGAACAGTCCTGTATCATCTACGTTAAAAATATGCTCTGGCAAATAGCCTTCATCTTTCATCATCTCTTTCAGATTTTTCTTGAAAATTTCGGCACTTTCAAAATCGAAACTGGCAGCTTCTCCCATTATACGTATGGTATGCAAGTTAAATCGGCTTTGAATCGATAAAATCAACCTTTACGAGTGTTAAATGTATGCTCGCCGTATTTATCTTCTTGTTGTTTCCTTAAATTGTCAAATAGGCTGCGTGCTTTTGTTTGAATCGTAAACAAACTGAGAGGAATATTCTTGTTGATTTGATCATCTATCCATATCATTAAAAGCTTCTCCATTTCATGAATTGGCCCTTCTCTTTTTTTCGTTAAAATTGTACATTTCATATTAACTGCCCCTATAACTGCACCCATTATTCTTGATTTATCTTTTATAATTGTTGAAAAAGTTGAATGAGATAGTTTTTCTTCTCATGCTATTTCACTGACTTTCTTTCCTTTGCGATATGCTTTAATGATCTTCATGTTGACATTTAGACTTAAAGCTTTCCTCGCCTTCTTTTTGATGTTGGAATTTTCATCAGTAGTTTTACTTCTCTTACTGGACATGATAGGGTTACGACGAGATACAAAATTTGCAACAAGAGAAAAACGAACACTTCAACTGCTGATTAGCAAATAACGTGCCAAAGGATGTGATAAGTTAGAAGTGGATGAATCATAGCAGCAGCTATTGCGTATTGGTGATAGGCTTTGCTTGTCAACTAATGGCGATGCTGCAATGCGTATGCAAAAGCAATGTGATATATGTATGTACATGCTGGCGGCAAAGTTAAATTAGAGAATTTTTAATAATAATAATTTTGACTGACGTAAGTCGAGGACTACCTGTACTAAATAGAATCTTGTTATTATACTGTAAAAGTGCATATATGTTAACTTATGTAAAGCTGTAAGTAGGGATCATGCCAGATTAGAGATGATGAAATATCAACCAAAGGTCCCAAAGTTAAGCGATGATAATGAAATGGGCAGCAATGACGTCATTACACTAAAAGCTAATCCCAAAAAGACATCATAAAGAACAAAGAGTGAAATATTGTATAAAAAGAGATTGTGGCTGTTGGTCCAGGGCTTTTGTTTCTCGTCATTGAGGCTTTTTATCCTTCTCGCCCAAGGCTCTTCTCCTGTCTCTGGGATTTCTGCTCATCGAGCGCTGTTGGATCTTCATCTCCAGATCACAGCAGGCAGTTTCCCTCATTGATGGCTCTCAAGTCTTAGTCTCCAGACAGTCGGTAACCAGCGTTGTCCAGTCTGCAAGTTTCAGATGTAATGAGAGCAATTAGGCACAAGCCTTGCAGTAACTAAAGCAGATTGCCTATCGAATGTCCGACAGAGGAAAGTTTTACAAGAGACCACTTGTGATGTCCAAGAAGCAAGGAAGTTAACCAGAAAGAAGATGCTACGATCCTGATGAAGTATGCTGTAATTTGTTTGGACTCTTTATTCATGATAAAAATGTAAGCAGGCACTAATTTTGTGATTGTTAAGGAAGTGTATCTTGGAATTGTGAATGTGCTTACAAGAAATCGTTTGTAAAAAGATGGTAACTAAGTCACTAGTTTTTGTCGGCAGATTATTTGTTAACTTGATTGTTCAGGTTTAGTTGTAATATAGGGAACAGTGCTATTAAGTAATTGTATGTAGCTAGGCAATTATTAAGTCACAGTCTTTAACCACCTTACAGGCCATTATGGATCAAATATGCATCCTCATACACTTCATATCCATCATATATTTATGTAATATCAATAGTATTACAATTTTAATATGCACTTCGCATCCATGTTTACTTACGTCCTGGCCAGTAGTGTGGTTAAGGGAAGGATTTCATTAACTTGTTTATGCAGGGAGCAAGTATATGCATGATTTATGTCTAACAAGTTAACCAGTAATTGTGTGCATTGTGATATAAGTTGCAATCTCCGTAAAAAGATTGAGAGAAATAATTTCACAATATCTCGTGTACTGTACCTCTTGTCTAGTTTAAAATAAATGTTTTGTAACTACCTGGCCTGTTCTTTAGCTAATGCACTATTTCCAAAAAAATAGCGAACCTGTGGGCACATTAAAGTACGAATAATCACAACTTGCAAGTAGAGAATTTGGGTATAGTGAGTGATTATTTTTCCTGTTTTTCCTCACCCTAACTTTCAAACATTATTTATTTCAATTAGATGGTGCAGTCAAAAATAAAAATTAATTTTCTAATCAATTTGCATGAGAATAGGGAACTGCACACATTGAATAAACTTACAACACAAGGTTTGTTTAATAGCGGGCGCGCGGGGGGGGGGGGGGGGGGGGGGGGGGGGGGGATGGGTCACTGCAGGATTAACCTTGAGAAGTTTATGATGAAGCAGATGATAGTCTTGACTTAAGGAAGTTGAACAAAGTAAAGAAAGGTAAAGTTAACTTCGCACAAAAGTCAAAGTTAAGTAAAGCCAAGTTAAAGTTAAAATGTCCTGTCCTGTCCTGATTTACACTCTCGCATAGACCCACACTTTACCGTGTAGGCATTCGAAACCAAAATCCCTATAGAATAGGTTGGTTACTCCTTATTCTAGGAGTGTCTTATGTCTGTAGAAGTGTATGTTCAGGGGGACGGTTTGCCTGTTCTGAGTGACGAAAAATCCAAGTTTCTAGGTAAAAAAACCCTCTACCTACGTATGAAACTGGCTAACTCACCTTTAGTCGAAACAGACCAGGTAAAGATTCCTCACGTCACTAACGGGAATCGACCCAGGTCTTTCCGACTAAAGGGCTTTGTCAATACTGACTGAGCTATGGAGGCTCCTAAGTTAAAATAAATAAGTAAATTAAATTTTAGAGCCAGTGTAGCTCAGTAGAAGTGGAGTTTGCACTCTGCAGCGCTTGACCGCATAACAAAAGACTTTGGTTCGAATCTAGTCGCTGACTAGAGGAACAAGCCTTTTTTCAACCAGTTCCTGAGTCAATCTCTGGCACAGGCAAGCAAGATTTTTCTCCCGGAAACTCTGGTTTTCCGTCCTGCAAACTCTAGAAAATTGACCGTCGAACCCACACAATTTTCAAACATTAAAAATATTGTGTGAGGTTAGGGATCATGAGATGGCAGCACTTGCTAGCTGCCTTCTTCACTGTGTACCAATTAATTAGTGATAGCGTTGGGCCAGTTATCTCTGATTGGCTACCAGTGGAGATTGAACTGCCCATTCAGTCTCCAAAAGTTAGGGCCAAAACGACCTTGCCTACTCTCTATGCAGGAACAATACGACATTAGTTGATTTCTTTTAAATTAAATTTTACAAAGGCACAGCTGACATTTAATTAACGTTATTTTACAATGCCACAGTTGACCGGAAAAAATCCACATGATCAATGCCAAGTAAAGTGGACTGTGATAGTTTTAGCTAATAGAACAGGTAGTTAGCATTTAAACAATTTGCAAATTGTAAAAATATGAGTACTGACAATACTGACTGTAACCTTACTAGCACTGACATAAATGATGGATGACAAGGAGTTCTTTAGGACTGTAAAGCCTCACCTTCTTATTCCATCATTCTCTGGAGATGATAATGATGACGTTCATTCTTATTTTAGTTTTGTGGACAAGTTAAAAAAGATAGAGAGATGATCAGACTTCCAGTTACTGATTCTTCTTAGAAACAAACTGGTTGGCAAGGCCAAGAACTTTTTAAATGTCCCCCATTCTTAGAGACACCCTAGAGTACTTTAAATTTAAAGAAATTTTGATATCACAATATTCAAAAGTAAGGAACGCAAGCCACAATCTTTGGAAGTTACAGAAATGCACGCAAGGAAACAAAGAAAGTATAACATACTTTTACAATAGGCTACTAACCCTTGCAAATATCTGTTTCAGGAGAAGAAGAGCCACATTTAGATTGTGCAGCGTTCCATTATTTTCAACTAGGATTAAAGGACGAACTAGGACCGCGCAGTTAGCCCAGTGGCTTTGCACTTTGCAACCATATGCCTGGGGAAGGAGTGTCCCAGGTTCGATTCCCGTTGTAGACGTGAGGAATTTGAGGAACTTCCTCAGGGCGTTTTTCACCCTGCAAGCAGGCAAACCGGCCCCCGTGAACATACGCCTCTACAGGCATAAAAATATATCCCCCCCCCCAGCGGCAGACCAGGCGACAGGTCGGTTGGGAGTAGTACTAACAAGAAGTCACATCTGAGTAACACGCGGACCCTGCATAGGAAGCGGGAATAACGCATAGAAGAAGAAGAAGATTAAAGGACGAACTAAAAGAGGCAGCATATAAAAAGAACTTGGAGGAGTGTTACCTCGTGGTTAGAGAGAGATTGGTGATATTCATTCTGCCTCTATCTCCAAAGAGGTACACTCAATTAAACAGGTGATTCCACCTGTAACACTAAGAAAGTTCTTGATACACTGAAGGAAGAAAAATCTCCAAAGGAAAGGGAAGAAAAATCTCCAAAGGAAAGGGAAGAAAAAGGTGTAGACCTAGAGAATAAAGCTCATTTTAATGTTATGGACGAAGAAAAATTGACCACCATACCAAAGTTAACTGACCCCTTGACGTGGACGCATTAAGATTGCTTATTACGCAGGAGGTAGAGAGGCTACATCAGCCAGTAATGGAGCAACTAGACACTATTATTATGCAACTAGGAAAGCTCGATATAAGAATCTCCAAATATAATTCATGTTGAAGCAAGCCTTGACATGTAAGGATAAATCATTTTGCCTCTTTATAAGGATTTGATAAGACCACACCTGGATTATTGTGCATAGATTTGGTCTCCTGGGTTCCAAGGGAATAAAGAAGATTTGGAGAGAGTGCAAAGAAGAGTTACAAAGATTATATCTGGATTATGGGATTTAGATTATGAGGACAGATTGTATGTGGATTGCAGATTGGTTAATAGGAGAAAGAGGGGTGATATGATAGAGGTCTATAAACTTTTGAATGGGTGTAATAGTATATTAACTGGTGAAATTTTTCATTATATGGAAGGTGGAGAGAGAACACAGGGGCATCCATGAAAGGTTATTTGCTGTTTTTCTCCCAGAGAGCAGTGAGTGAGTGAGTGGAATAGTTTGCCTTTAGAGAGACAGTGAGTGCATCTAGTGTGAATGAATTTAAGGGAAAGTATGAAAGCTGGTTTGGGTGATTTCTAGCCTCCCTCGATGAGTTCCTGATGGTCTCAGATAATAATATTAATTAAATACTTATCTTGATATTTAGAGCTCTGCCCCATTTTTCTTAAAACTATTTCTTTTATTTTGAACAGATTTATTAGCATGCCAAATAAACTTCCTTAAAACCAACAAACAAAAAATACTAAAATTCCAACACAGTTGGAATTTAGTATTTTCCCATTTTGGAATGATAACCCAATGCTGTAAACCCTATGCAGAAAGACAGATAAAAACACATTCTTCTTTCTTTGTATCTTATTTAACATGTTTGTTTTAATGTAGGTACATTAACAAGCATTAAGATCGGGAAAAAATAATATTATGTTTGCATCCACCCATGAAGAAATGTATTGTCAGTGGTTCTTCCATATTTTTGTTTAATATATAAACTAGAAATAAAGGTGGAATCAACTGTGCCATTTTGCAATGCAGACAAAAAATGAAGTGTCATTTGAATTGCTGAATTTAAGCACCTTGTTATACTGTAGAGGAAATTCGAGCAGGAATATGCAGGGAATGTAAATGAATGATGATGTACTGCAATGCACAACCCACTGTTGTTGGCAATTGTTCTTATGTTAAGGGGAAAAAAAAAAGAAAAGAAAGTAAACATGCTGCATATGTGGATCAACAGGACACTTTCAATGTATTCTAGTAGCAAGACTTATACGTTGGTTAGACATAACTGGTAATTAGTTTACGGAATTAACAACGCATATAAAGTATATTAATTAAAGGTAACTTTAATGAATAACTTCTATATTTCGGCAACGTCACATTGCCATCTTCAGGAACATAAAGATATGGTATGTGCACTCAGGAACTAACACAAAGCAAATGAAGAAGAAAGCAAGAAACTAATATTGTTCCTAAAGTCCTGATAGTGCCCTCTTGCGGGCTAATTTGGTAGTGTTGGCAAAATTAATTCATCGCAGCAAGTTTAAATACGAAAGATTATTCAAAGAATCTTCAGCAGCTCTAAAAAACGTTCCTAACCTCAACAAATTTGGGTGCATGAAACTGTCCCAAATTTGGGAGACTTTCATTATGAGAACTTCAGCCCAACTGCCAAGACTACCAAATTAGCCCGCAAGAGGGCACCATCAGGACTTTAGGAACAATATTAGTTTATTGCTTTCTTCCTCATTTGCTTTGTGTTAGTTCCTGAGTGCACATACCATATCTTTATGTTCCTGAAGATGGCAATGTGATGTTGCCGAAATATAGAAGTTATTCATTAAAGTTACCTTTAATTAATATACTTTATATGCATTGTTAATTCCATAAACTAATTACCAGTTACTTTCAATGTAGCCTCTACAAATCTACTTCCTGAGCCAGTTTATAACTTATGTTTGTTATGTTTCATTTTCAAAGTTGTATTTATTAATTATAATTAATTGAATATCAATTAATTGTGGATGCATTAAGTTTGCTTATTCACTAGCTGCACTAACTGAATCTTGTAAAGTTCAGGCTACAGTGCTTTGTATACATCACGGCAATAATCCATACCTCGTACGTCTGGATTTCAAGTTTCTGGTAATAAGTACCAATGCATCTGTTGTATTTCAGGAAATGAATATCTCAAATGAAAGGTGTGATTTTGCTCGCCTTCAGTTTCTATGACTGTGCCATTATTCTTTATAAAACTACAGTAGTGGGCAATTTATCTTCTGAACATGATGGAACATTATGTAATCCTTTGGAAATCATAAGGACACTCTTTCTATGAGGGTTGTAAATAAAATAGTGGCAACATATGCACAAAATGCAAAATAGTTTATATAATTGCATCCTTTCAATGTAATTTCCACCTGTTCCCGAATTTGTGGGAGCCACTGGATACCATCAGCAGTGATGCCTGTTGATACCAGCGATAGCGTGATGCAAATCAGGAAACTGCAGACCTCTGGGGGATTCTTTCATTTTGGAGAACGAGTCAAAGTTGCAAGAACTCATATCTGGTGAATATAGAGGATGTTCCAATGCTTTCCATCCACCACCTGTCCAACATATCTTCTATCACCAATTGTGACACATCATGCATTTTCGTACAACAAATATGGTGAAGAACCCATGAAAAATTTGGTCTGTGTGTTAACAGTCTGACCTTGGAGCATGCTGTGATAATGACACCATGAAGCTGCAGGCAATTATCAGCAGGACTTTCTTTGCTGGGTTCCTGGAGAAGTTTTTTCAGACAGGGATTGTCTGAAAGTTTGTCAGTTCAAGCTCATAAGCCATTGCCTAAGTTTCATCAATGGGCATGATATGATTCAGGAATGCATCGCATTCATTGTTCTAGGTGTTTATCAAACCTTTCCAGATCCCCTGCATATATTATCTCAATATGACAAAAATGAAAAGATAAGGGACTACGATGGCAAATGATTCAATTTAGGATGCGAGTTTTTTGGATGTGTGGAGTAAGCTTGAAGATTAGATTTGTGTAAGTGGAACGGCCCACACTTGAATTCATTTGCTATTAGGAGTCTTGAAAAACTAATAATTGGTATGAGACCTAACAGACAGTCAGGGAAACTAAATTATAATGGGGAGAATGGCAAGAATCTGTGTGTAAGAGCGACAATGTTACATAATCGTATTAATCACTAGAAATGGCATTATCATGGAAATTATTACCAGGAGAGAACGATTTTGATTTTGTGTTTGTCTGGTTCAGAACCATCAAGCGTGTGCAAAGATGGATGCATACATAAGGCACCAGAGAAGAACAGAGATCAGCAAGTGTGGAGCTGTGTCATGCAGACTACAGACAAGAGTAGACAAAAGAACATGACATTCAGGTAATTTATGTCTATATATGAATGCTAGGAGTATCACAAAAAAGGGATCGAGTTTGTTGCCTCAATATGTTGGAACTTCAGATTGTAAGCATTAGTGAGACCCAGCTATCAGAACTAGACATACTAACTGGTATCGAACTTAAAGGGTACAGTATTTTTCAGAAGGATAGACAGGATAGGAGAGGAGTGGGGATGCTGCTAATGATATCGGATAACTTGATTCCAATTACTGTTGAGACCTATGATTGTAATACTAGTAACAGTTTTCCATGCAGTGGCGAGTTTAAAGCCATTTGGTATGAGGTGGAATCTAACAAATACATAGTGGGATGCTATTACAGACCTAGTGGATTGGTTACTAGTGACGAGAAATGAATCACCAAATAAAGACGATGGGTGCAAAAACAGTAATCATAATGGAGGAATTCAATTATCCAAACATTAAATGGGTAGCAGTAAAATATCACGAGAAGAATGAAATTGAATTTATTGAACTGTTGCGAGACAACAGTTCAATAAATCAAGCAGCATATGATAGAAAGAACTAGAGTTCAAAGAGTGCTAGTTTGATTATTGTGTCAGAGGGATTTCAGTTAAAAACTTAACAATTCTGCCTCCAGTTGGTGACAGTGATCATGCAGTACTCACTAAGAAGTCACTAAGTTTATGAATGTTCCATTCAGGAAAGATTACATGCTAAACTACAAAGCAGAAAATTCTGACCAATAGAGGAGTATAGAGTCCAGTGCAATAGTATTGCTGCTGGATAGGAAGAATATCAATGGACATCTGGTATGAGGTGGAATCTAAAATACTTCAATGTGTCACAAGAGATCAGAGACTAAATAGGGGTGGAGTCAAATGGATGTGTAATCTTATTAAGCAAGAGATTCGTAAGAAAACGATCATGTGGAAGGGATACCGTGTGCATAAGAAAGATGTCTGTTACGAAAATTATAAGCAGCAGGCTAGAATAGTCAACTGTTGTACGGAAAGCAAAGTCTGAGTATGAAAAGAAACTGGCTCTGCGTGCTAAAGACAACCCACAAGAATTCTATCAATAAGCTGCTGCGAGTAAAAGAAAGCTTGAATATGAAAGAATAACCCTAATGAATGCATATGGTGTGAGGGTTACAGATGCAGAAAGGGTTCTTCAAATAATAGTGTATTTTGCTAAAAGTTTTCAACCTGGCGTGTGCAACACTGAGCTAACTGGTACCTCTTCTCAGAATGAAGACATTCAAATGTATGAGGACGAGGTAATAGAGCTGTTGCACAAACTGAAAAAGAATTCAGCATTAAGGACTAGTGGGATATCACCACGTGTGCTAAAAGAGTGTTCAGCTGAACTGGCTATTCCTTTGATAAGGCTATATATTCGAGTTTCAGAACAGGGACAATTCTAGAGGGGTGGAAAGAATGTATAGTAATCCCACTGCACTATGATGGTGCAAAAGACCGATGTGTCCAACTATCGACCAATCAGTATCTCAGGAGTGGTGGTGAACATTTTGGAAAAATGAGTTTACTAAGGGAAGGTCATGTTTCAGCAACTTGCTCACATTCTATAACAATGTTACCATTGAACCAGAGAAGGAAAATGGATACATCATGATAATTTTGGATTTTGGTAAGGCTTTTGACAGAATACAGTATGGTAGACTATTGCATAAATTGGAGAAAATGGGTTTGGATTATACAATATTAGCATGGATAAGAGGATGGCTGACTGACAGACATCAAAAAGTGGTGTACGGGGAATCTGAGTCTGCAAGGTTTAAGGTAACAAGTGGTGTACAACAAGGATCAGTGCTTGGTCCACTGTTATTCAATCTGTAAATTAATGATATCGGGAAGGATTTGACAAATGACATACAACTATTCGCTGATGACACAAAGATAGGTAGGGTAATCAGGAATGCTGCTGATATGCGGTTTTTACAGAATGATTTGAATAGGCTGGAAGTGTGGGTATGGGAAAATGAATATGTAAATGTTAAGTCAAGCACTTGGGCATAACAAAACTCAACATTATTAAGGATTTTGAAAGCAGAATGAAAATTTGTGAGTTAGCAAAGAAGTTCGATCTACAGGAATCCACAGTAAGAACAATCAAAAAGAAAGGTTTTGGAGAACATAGATTCTAACGAGGAACAAATTGTAGCAACAAGGCAAGGAATAAAAAAACATTAGCTTGCTATGAAGAAATTTTGCATGACAAGAAAAAGACATTATGCCATCAGACGAATCTATTAGATTTTATGAAACCATCGACATCAAAATAACTTTCTTTTTTTATGTACGAAAAACTACAATTATGATTATATTTCATAAAAAATATAGGTGTTTTTGTAAACATTTGGTCCCAATTGTATGTTTGTATATATATAAATTACATGCAAAATTATACCCCGAGTTATGTGAATTTGACTTAGGCGCTTTTCGTTGGTCCCACCTACCGCGTAACTTTGGGGTTTTACTGTATTACATTTAGTCTCATTGATTTCCATTGTGTAAAAACAAGCCAGACTGCATGAATAGCTCATCTGCTCCCCAACCAACATGCCACAAATTCAACAGTAGGCATGTTTCTAAAAAATCAGTACTTATTGTTAGATCATCACCCTAACTAATCAGAGGCTAGAATGAGCTGTCTTCAGAGCAGCGTTGAAGACAGCTCAATTCTTACAATCACATGCAACGGAAGAGGAACAGATACATCAGCACTTAAACATTATGAGTATTGCAAGTATCCATGTATTACAAGAGATATCAGTAAAGAATTTCTAAAAAAAAAAAATAAAAAAAAAAACATGCCGCTTAATATATATATATATATATATACTTCCATTTAATACAATGCTTATTATAAAAAATGTTATATTGAAAGATTAATACCGTTAAAAGTGGAACACTCCATTTACATACCAATCCCACATGCAAACGGATCATGCGAGAGTCTAAATCCTTGGTTGTAGGCGAGTTATCAAGCACATACTCTACCATCTTCACCCCTAATCCTCCGGTGTCTGATGATCTGGGAGAAAGCATTGTGTTTGCATCACTCCCTGGATAGGAGCCACTACGCCTCTGCACCATTATTGGTTGAGAAACAGCATGTTCTATTTAGAAACAGTGTTAACATTAGTCTTAACATAACGCATGAAGTAATCTTATGACATTACTCATATATATCCATTAGTTACATAGTTACATTAGTTAGATTTTTTTTAATGCTTGCTTATTCATGAGTATTATTTCAAGAAATATGATTGAATACAAAACATTAAAAATACATCAATTTTTTTCAACTTGATTCAAAAGCGGCATCATAATTCCAAATAAAACTGAATTATTTTTATTATGTATTAATAAACGAACCTTATCTCACACCAATATTATCTTCATATTAATGGCACTATAGCAATGCTAACTGAAATTATCATTATTATTGGCAATTATTAGTAATAATCTGACATATCTGGCTGGATCAAAATCAAGTCTGAGGGATGACTGCAGGTGTAAAAATAAAGTTTTTAATATTTCCTAGAAGAAAAATGTGGTTCCAGTTTTGACAAGGCTAAAAATCAAAGTCATCCTATAAAATGGAAGTAGTACCATCTGATGGCTTGCTAAAGTAAATGGTGCTTCTATACAGTTTGATATTCTCTTAATATCTCCCAAAGAAATCTTTAGTGCTTACCTGTTAGCATCAAGATTCTCCTCAAAGTTTTGCACAAATGACTATAGAAAACATTATTCTTTGAGAACAAGATCTGATGCTTAATACGTTCTTTAACATTTGATCAAGTCAGGAAAAAATCTTGTGCAACTCATATACTAATGAAGTCTTTTGCATCTCTCCATAATTATAAACAATTATGGAAATAAACATCTTTTGCTATGTTTTTTTTTATATTTCCTATGTCAAAAACACCTGGTTTATAATAAAATGGGAGGCAAGATCTATCATATAATTACATGATTAAGTATCTATTACCCTTAGTCTAGTGATGTTTTTTCAGCTCTACAAAATTCAGTTTCAAAACTCATTAATATACACAAATTCCCATCCATGAAAGGTTGAAATTTATGTTTAATACATTGGATAAGCTAAAGATTAGACAATCTGGAGACCAACTATGGACATTTTCTCAAGCTACTTCCAAACTCTAAGAAGTAGAGTGGTAATCTCACATGAAGTGGTGACAATCACCATGAAGAAGAAGACACCACCAAAGTCCCTACCTATTAAGTGATTCAAACCATACTTTGTTAAAAATAGTGACAAGTGACATATATTACACCTGCCATTTGTAGATCGATGCTTGGCGTTTTACCAAGTATAGTCGATTCATGCTGAAGGGGAGAAAGAAATGAAGGATATACGAATTGGTTACCAACATGCGAAATCACGTGCTTTCTTGTCTGTCACTGTACTAGTAATAGCTTGATTTTTGTTGTCGCTTTTTTGCATTTTTTTTTGTTATTAATTTGTATGATGGATCTAGTACAGTCAACAAGTTCTGTTGTTAAATGTTTCAGTAGCTCTGGCAAAAGAATATTGAATAACGTGCTGATATTCTGCGAAAAAGAATCGTTAAAAGACAGTCTCCTTGTTCCTCTTTCTCAAGTCATAAAACGTGCAAGTGCGGGCGTATCGGGGTCAACTGTTAAAAGAATTCATAGGGAATCAAAAGGTGGAAGGTAAGCCAAAATTTAAATCTGCTAAAAAAAGCGCCAGAGAAAGAAAACCATCAAAACTGTAGCTTTGAATGATTTTGATGTAGAAGTTATAAGAAGAACTAGTCATGAATTTTACGTGGTCGAGAAAAGAGTGCCAAGTGTTCCAAAATTGATTCCTGTGCTTAAAGAAAAAATCAATTTTCCTTGGAAAAGAGAAACTTTAAGGAAAATACTTCATGAAATCGGATTTTGTTTTAATGCTATTGAGTATGTTTGGGCAGAAGTGAAAAGTTTCACTCGCCAATGCAACGTAACTGGGGATATCGACATGTCGAAACTTTTTAAGCTTTTAGAACAGGCGACTGAAAGTATTACAGTTCAAAATTGGGGAAAATATTGCTCTCAATGTCACCTCATTGGAAATATGTATTGGGACAGAGACGGAATTATCGAAGAATTATGCGAACCTTTGGTGATCAGTTTAAGTGAAAGTGATGGCGATTTGGACACCAATTCAGATGACTATGAAGATTAAAAGGATTTGATAATGGTATTTTTTTCCAACCTTTTTTTTTGCTTGAGTTTGTTAAAAGAGTCGCAACAAATCATAAATAATTAATCGGTTTAGGACATTAAAATGTCTCAGTTCTCTCAACTGTAAGTATAGAATATCTACGTTCATTTGAAAAATATTTCTGTTTTTCTGTATAACTATTTTTATTTTATAGAAAACTTTCTTAAAAATAAATTTCGTTATATTTTTGTTTTATGCTATACTTTTTTTTAATTTTGTTAATACTCTATGTACATTTTTCCAACTGTTATACAAGCAAAATAGTTACACTTTAAAAACTATGATGTTCGGAAAAGAAAAGCTAAATTTTCCAACCTGTAATAATAAACAAACTCATTCCAGAAGACGGATTGATTACCCTATTATTGGATGGATTCTCCTCTTTCACTTCTGCCCAAACATACTGAATAGCATTAATATCGCAATGATATGGTGGTAGCGTCAAAGCTAGAATCCATGTTCTTTGAGCATTGTGTCGAATTTAAATAGTTTAGTTCTGGGCGAGTTTCTTTTGACCAAATTAAGCAATTCAATTTTTCGCATATCTGGGGAAGGAGAAATGTTATTTGCAGAGAGCCAATCCATAAGAACTTGCTTCTTATTAGACCAATTTGGAACTTTGTTTAATCTGATATTAAACGTTATCAATTATAACAACAGCATTTTTAAGAAGGTTTGGAATCAGTTTTTCTTCTGCCCACTTTTCGAAGATCGTAGAATTCATTAATTACACAGTCCAACACAATTTTTTCCGACTGTTATATGAGACTTGTTTTTTACTAATTTGGGAGCGCTGATTTCAAATATCAAACCTATTTTTCTCTATCACGGCAGGTTTTTCTTCTATGGCATTTTCTTTTTGCATTTTTCATTTGTAAGTTTTTGATATTTTTAAGGAGGCAGTACTATTTAGAGAATCAAAAAAATCGATTTTTTTTAATATTATTTTCTGAAAGTATGTACTTTTAAAAATCTGTTCCTAACTTTTTATCAAGAAATTCGAAAAATTCCCGAAGATATAGACTATTATTCAAAGCGGTGCACAGATCAGAATTGGAGCGCTCACCGCTCTCGCTTGTTAGTAAACGAATAAATGCATAAGAACCTGCAATGACACGTACTGACGCTTTGAATGCGAGAGAGGCCGATAACCGACTTAATACATTTAGGTGATGAAAAGTAGGCAATGACAACTGCCTAAAACAAATGAATGCTATATGCGTCATAGCATTCATTTGTTTTTTTTTTTTTCATAGCATTCATTTATTTTTTTATAAATATTATTGTAATTTTTAATGAATGTTGTTAAGTAGTTATGTATGAGCGCCAGTACGTGCCGTTGCAGGTTCTTACGCATTTATTCGTTTAGTAACAAGCGAGAGCAGTGGGCGCTCTGATTCTGATCTGCGCACCGCTTTGAATAATAGGCTATATCTTTAGGAATTTTTCGAATTTCTTGATAAAAAGTTAGGAACAGATTTTTAAAAGTAAAAATCTGTTTTGACAGGGGTTCTGAAACGTTTAACAACAGAACTTGTTGACTGTACTGGATCCGCCATACAATAATAATAAAAAAATAATGCAAAAAAACTACTATTAGTACAGGGACAGACAAGAAAGCACATGATTTTGCATGTTGGCGACCAATTCATATATCCTTCATTTCTTTCTCTCCTTCAGCATGAATCAACTATTCTTGGCAAAATGCCAAGGAGAGACCTACAAACGATGGGCATACTATATCTTTACTAAAAATTGTGTCTAAAGAGGTAAAATATTTTATTTGTTCCATAGGTTCTCTACTCAGAATGCAGTTGAAATTTCGATACCTACTTTTTTTTAGTTTATTCTTCATATTTAGTTAAAGAATTCCAGAGACTCACACTGGATTCGTTTAGGAGTACATCATTTACATAAATCAGTGTGCACTAAATTTAATATCTCCGATTCTGATATCCAGTATAATGCCACTTTCCAACATTATCTGTCTAAATGATGAATAAGAGTGGAGTGCACCCTTCCTAACGCCTAATTTTACAAAGCTCCTTCATTTCCAATGCTGGCTATCAACCTACATACTACATATTGCTCAATACCGTTCCGTTTACCTCATATAACTGTAGCATTATGAACAGTTTCACTTGATATCTTGTCATAGGCTTTTACAGATCTAAAAGCTTTAATACAGATCCCAACAAAATAAAATATAAAATATGATCTTAATTACCTGAACCAAGCTTGTTCTTCTCTGCTATAGTTTTTTCTCCCTCCACTCAAGTATGCTTGCATAAATTTTATCTGGAATGCTTAGTGCAGAAATTCCTCTATAATTCTCATATTCAGTTTTATTTTCCTTTTCATGGATGGGAATTATAAGTGCTCTACTCCAATCATCTGAAATTCAATCTTCTAAATTATGCACAAGTAGGCAATGTAAAACTTTCACACCATATTTGAGCATTTCTAGTTGAATATTTTAATAACTTGTTCTAACTCAGATATTGCTATGTATATCCAAACTGCACTCATTATGAATATTTTTCACCACCAAAACTCAAAGCTTCTGTTTCGCCAGGTTTACACACAGCTCTTTGCTGTAGTCTCTTAAGACATCTGCCAAATTACTTTTCAGAAACTTTTTCAACATTCTTCTTTACCAAGATGACCGTTTCAGCTTCTTGCATCTAACATGGAGTTCTGAACTTCTCTATCCTTGCAGCAACCAACCTCATCACCCAAGTCACCTCCTAGCTAAATCGATTAATCAATGTCCACCTCTTCCCAAAGACTCTAGTGGTGATATTCAATGGTTTGTTTCATTTTTATTTCCTCAAAAAAAATTTTCTTTAACTTTTGCTTAAAAAAAATCAAGCTAATTCTTTTAAAAAAATTTCTTTTACATATTTTTCACTTCTTTTCATTTTTATGCTATTTAAACTAAGTGATGATCACATTTAATTTCAAATCCCCTGTATATCTTCACAGGAAACTCCCATTTCCTGTGAAGATCACTGCAATGGTAATATAGTCAAGTTTGTGTGTGTGTGTGTGTGTGTGTGTGTGTCCTCTCTCCATTTGAACGCGAGCATCTTTACATTGAAAGATGCTTATTCTGTGTCCTCAACAGTAATTCAGCAAGAACTTACCATTATTATTAGATTTGTTCTTTTTGCCAAATTTTCCAAAAATTTTCTTTATACATAGGATTGTACTTATCCAACAAGGACCACCTTTTCCATTTTCCTTATGCCAGCTGCCCTCACTAATGATTAGAAATATAACGTTACTTTTCCTGAAAAGAACTTTCTGTGGGACAGAGTCAATAACTTTTATTGTCTAATTTTCTTTCATTTGAAGTTTACTTACATAACTCTACTTTAAATCGCACACTGATCCCTACTGTTCAAACATAACATTCTGTATTTCTTATTCAATGGGACTATTCTTCATCTCGGCAACATCAGTTATATCAATGTGGTACTTCTGTAGTTCTTCTGCCAGTTCAACCTTTTTCATTGATGTCTGTTCCAGTAGTCAACTTTATACTGTTCACCATGACCTCCACAAATAAGGCCTCTGCTGTTCACCAACAACAGAGGCCTTATTTAATTGTGTGATGATGATGTCCCATCTGTCATGAAACTTTATATTTTACCATCATATTTGTTTCTGGTTTAAGCCATTACAGATTATTTGGTCAGTTGGGTCCCAAATTTCCACCCAATCCTCACTCATTCAGTATCCAGAAAATACCCACTCATGGGGAGCACACATGGGTAGGTGAGAATTTGACATTAAATCGGAAGCCCAAGTTGTTTCTATGAATTGTTTAAAGTTTATGTAGTATCCTCCCAGTTATCTAGCTTAACCCTTAAGTTATCCCCTAAGATGCTAATTATGTTAAAAAAATAAAGTCAATATAAATAGTGATTATACTAAAATCACTATATATAAAATTTATTTGTATTCAAAATTCATCAATAAAGACTTTATGCAATGAATCATCCTCTAATATACAAATGCAAGTCCAAAAGAAGACAGAGTAATATTGAAGAAATTAAAACTGAGAAGAAGCCATTTAAGACCAATTCAAACTATGTTCCTACCTGATGCACTATTATGTCCTGTACTCCATGTTGAATCTCTCCACTGATCTGCTAAGAAAATTCCTTTGCTATCTTCAGGTTTCGGTCCTGTATCTTCAATTCCCCATAACTTTTTTGCTGAAGCAGGAATCTAAGAGAAAATAAAACCACTCTTCCTGACACATTAAAGTGAAATTTCTAAATGGATTTCATATTTTAAATATTTATTTAAAATATATATCAATCATTTGGTAATATCCATGATTAGTGGATAAAAAAAAGATTTCATTAAATCCAAACCATCAACTACAGAAACCTTTTCTAGACACACCTTCCCCAAACCAATGTCTCTGCACCAATATATATCTGCACACTGTGTGTGTGTGTGTGTGTGTGTGTGTGTGTGTGTGCGCGCGCGCGCTGGGGGGGGGGGGGGGGTTCTGAAGGAACTTTGTTTTTAATCCCACAAATCAAACTAATTGGGAATAATATACAACCAGTTATCTCTATTTTTGTCTACACACACACACACACACACCAGTGATGCTAGTCTTCTATTATTTTTATTTAATTATTGGAAAAGTTAAGGAGCAATGTCTAATCACCTTTGTAAACTAATAATTTACAGTTACCATAATATGTATGAATGTGTCCAATAAGTTGCCGTGGGATAGAATGAATTACATGTCATCCTATAATCTCTAGACATGCAGGTTCACAGTTATTCGAGGAATAATTTTTTTTAAAAAAAAAAGGTGAAAAAAGGAAATAAATTCGTTTGTGAAATATAAATAACCAAGAAAAACTACACCTGTGTGCACTTAATGTAGCTTATTAAATAACTATGGGACAGGCTTCTCTGTTCATATTGAGTGAACACAGAAGCAATTGCTGTCCAATTAAAGTGAAACTTCATGCTGCAAGAGGGATACCTATGAGGATGGCAACTCTTCCACAGGCAGGTCGTCCATCCTGTCCTTATGCACTATGGTAGTATTTTGTAATGTCAGATCATCTCTTGGCTTTAGGTATGTTTCTTGCAAGCAGAAGCATACTGATAATACTTCTTAAAGAGGATCTTGATGCCATTGACATTTTGGAATCTCTGACAATTCCATTGTAAGAATGTTTTCATTATTTCTTTTGGGGGGGTATCATCATCTACATTCCAATATTGATTAGTTTTGCATTTTTTTTAAAGAGAATTGATGGCCAGTATTCATCACTTCCTCTTCATCAGAAAAAAGGGAGGGGAAAGACATCATATTGTACTCCTTCTAGGACACTACTAGGTACATGAATTGTTTTATCTTTTTTTTTTTCTTTCTTTTTTTTTTTTTTTGGTGGGGGGAGGGGAGAATCCATGACATGAAAATGGTCCATGTCCCAATCTCTTTTATTTAGTATATGTTTCTATAGCAAGACCATCTTTGGCATGTCCTCAACAGTGAGTCTATGCTGATTGATTGGTCTGCTTCATTTGTTCAACAAAGATGGAAAGCAGGTCATATCATTCAGGGATGTTATAATTGTTTGAAGGTGGTACTGACATACATCCCTATTGATGCTTTTTTTTTTTTTTTTTTTTTTTTAATAGCAGTCTTCTCAGTGTTTACCAGATGTTGCTACCACTTTTGAGTATATTGCTCTTTGTCTCCTGATACATTGCTGTTCTTATTTTTTCCACCTCCTTGTATGCTCAGGAGTAAACTGGATGGTATCTTTCCCAATCAGAGCAATGATATTTGGTGTTTGAGAATGACCATACCTCTGACATTTAAAACAGGGCAAAAAGTTTGGGAAGAGAGCCTTAATGGGCAGTTGCAACTGCCTTCCTTGACCTTTTATTTCAGAGTGATCTCTTCGTCTGGTATGTCAAAGAGGTCCCTCTCTGTTTTGTGGGAGGTAACTGTAATTGTCATTACCCTGACAGATGTTGCACGCTGTAACTTTCCTGATTGTGTCTTAATTGGTGCTCTGATAACTGTATCTCCTGAATGCAGCTTCTTTACTATTTTTGGAGATTCTGCTAATCCTTTCAAACTCTTCTGGAGGAAGAAGGATGACTTTTTTCCAACGGGATGTTCCCCTGTTTAATGTATGATTAATAACAGTGGTGTTGCAGCATCCGATGTTTACCATTTATTATTTTCAATTGGTGTTTCTATGGTTTCATTACATGGTTGAGGCTTGCTGAGGGAGGGGGTCCCATTCTCAAGTGGACTTTTGTTCATCAGAGCTCTCCACCCACTACAGAGCCACAAATGGATGTCCACTCTCCAGCAAGCAATGACTGCGCTTGTGAACAGCTAGGGCTACCCCGGACCATGGAGAAGGAGACTTACTACAACACCCTTGACCTTTGCATGAAAGCCCATTAGCTGACTGATCCTGGACAGGGCTAACCAGGACCACCCATCTTGCTGAAACAGAGGCCAACATAGTGCAAGATCTTCTTTACAGCTGTCCACAGGTTGCATTGCATGGCAAACACGGCAGCAAGGCATTGATCCCAGTGACATTGGTGTAGAAGACACTAGTAACTCAGGAGAACTGAAGCGAAGAATATAGAAAGAAAAGCATAGAAAAAGAATTAGAGTAAAGAAGGCTGGTACCGTCACTGGGGAAGTCCTAACTACATGCACCTCAATATGAAGGGTTCATTCATTGGCACATATCCAAGTGAGTGATTTATGCTAAGAAGTCAGTGTCAATCCAGAGTAACACAGAACACAATTACCAAATAATTTTTTCCTGGTTCTTAATTTATCAAGTATTTCAAAAATAACTCTTTGCCTATCCCCTCAACATTTTGGCCTATGCTTGGCATACAAAACATGGCTGCATTGGAACCTGCTAGTTTTGCATGTATAGAAATGCCCTGAAGCAAGTATATTTTCAAAAGCCTTGATAAATATTTTAATGTTTGATTTCCTATTCATCATACAAGTAAATAATGGCATCAATCAAAAGAAAAAGAATGAGGCAAAAATTCTAAAATGTAGAAAATATTGGAAATTAGAATGTATCCTATGATATATTACTAAGAAACTGTTTTGACAAAAAAATTGGAAAGCAGCAGAAAACATTCCAAGAACAAGAATTAAATCAACTTAGGATACTAAACCTCAAATTATATGCCATGCCCTTCCACAGACATACCACCATAAATACACAAATTCACACTATGTTCTACTCACAAAGAATGGCAGCATCACATTCTGGGTAGGTAAATGTTTTTTTAGTCAGCCATACTGAAAAGCATAATGCAAAAAGTCAATGTAGTGACTCCAAGCCAGGTACTGTACCTCTTTCTACCAAACATCAGGACCAAAATTTGACCAGCAAGTAATTTCATTTCTAAATAGAATATCACTGACTAACCATTTTTATTCAACAAAGGGAGTCAATCAGACCCAACCTGCAAATATAATTTATTACTCAAAACAGTACTAAAAAAAAAAAGCCTCTAAAAGAGTTAGTGTCTTTCTCTATAAGCATTGCTATAGCTTGCAACCTACAAAATATTGAATAGACAGTTCTAACACTGCTGAAAGTCCTCTTGCAAATTCACATTAAGTTGACAAAAATTACACTTCCCAGCAGGTCATCTTATGTGAGTGATGAACCTAATTTTGGAATATTGTTATTTATTGCAATGTGTTATGCTCCCATGAGAATTTCAGCAATGACAAAAAAAAAAAAAAAAAAAAAAAAAAAAAAAAAAAAAAAAAAAAAGAGATATTAGGGATGATATTCATTGCAGACCTCAAGTTTTCCCATTCAACCAAATTTGGAGTATGCTTCTGACATTGCTTGGGACTGAAAATTTCAGCCTGGCTGGACTAAAGTGAAAGGAGGGTGTTGTGTACATATATGTGTGTGTGAAGGGGGGGGGGGGTGCATTGTTTGTAACTGCTTTTAGATGCTACTCTACACAGCTGTCCAAATTTGAAACATAACCGTTTCTCACAATGCTCCGGGTCTACAGAAATCCTTTTTCTGCTGACACTGCTACACATCACATTGTTCGACCATTGTGGTCTACAACAAAACTAGAAGTGAAAGCGAATGTACCCCTGTAGCATCTGCAGAGAAATGCAGGAACTGCTATAGGTCACATAGCTCAGCCATTGAGGTCTCCCAACAATTTCCACACAACTGGATCAAAATGGAGGAGAAAGGGTAGTGAAGGAGGGAAACCTTCCCATTATTGAACCAAATTCAATTTATAAAACTGTTTCACCTGCTTTGTCTTAAAAAGAAAAAAAGAGGGTTGATAGTGAATAAAAAAAAGCTTTAGGTAAAAAGTGAGTTGGGAATTGAGAAAGGACTTCTGCAATTTAGAAGTAGCGACTTGGATGACACTGTTTTAATGACTGAGAATGTAAATACCACTAATTACTAAAGTGCAGGAAAGTAGATAATTCTAAATTACAGCTAAAACTTTTCCCACTAAAACTTTTTTAAGGTGTTTATTATTATTTTTTGCAAGTATTTAAAAAAATGGCATGGGAAATTATTCAGGTTTATCTTTATCTGACAAGCAAATTATGTGATATTAAGCATTGGCAGTCTAGTCAACATAGACAACAAGAACAACTTCCTCTCTTCTGTTTCCACGAGAATTAGTCAACATAGAAACAGAAGAGAGGAAGTTGTTCTTGTTTGGCTCCGCATAGATCTCAGTCATCTCATACATAAAATTATTCAAATTTGTTTGCATGAATTAATTCTTTGCAAAAAATTAAAAATTATCATGCAATTTGTCTGAGTCTGATAATGGCTCAGCTATCTAGGTAAAAATTTTATTCCTCTTTCATGTGAAGTTCTGGCACTCTACCAGAATATCACAGACAAATCAAATGGTAGGATGTGTTGCATTTTCACACATAGGTGAGTCATCAGCATTGACAAATAAAAATGTGTGAGATGACTAAGACCTATGCAAAATATAAACAGGAAAGCATATGGAAGAAAGCATTGGATCTATTATTGAGAGAGTCATTATTGTCAAGGATTCATTCAATGATACAACTTCATCCATTTGTCTTGGCACTACCCCAGTGTTAAGCCCATTAAAGTCACCCATAAGAAGTATGGGCTCAAAGAAGTTACAAGATAATTATCAAGATTGATTTCATTTAACTCGGTACCTGGTGGTAAATAAATTGAACACAATGTAATAAGCAATCGCGATTGCTTCCAGTATTGCGCTGGAAATAATGGAAGGGAGTATATGACTGCTCACCAGTATAGCTACTCCTCTATTAGCAAGACCACCTCCAGTTCTGTTATTCCCTGTGAAGAATTACTGCCACCTAGCCTTTTCAATACTCTGATTTTTTTGCATATGCGATAATTACTGATTACTCATGCTTATGTTAGCAACCATACTGCGATTGTTATTATCCCCCCCCCCCCCCCCCCCCCCCCGAGGAGTGTTTGAACATGGTGATGGCTTTTAGTGAACTGATTCAGGTAAAACTGACAAAGCAAAAAATATTATACTAGTAATAAATTAATTAGGAAGAACTGGTCCGTTTACAATCGGGAGATGCGATATTACAATTGACAAGCATATCTGACAATATTCTCAGTATTAAAATATCTTTCTTAAGAAAGAATTTATATCCCTGATCCCTTTGCATCAAATAAAATTCCCTTTCACTTTGCTCTGTTAAATAGGATGGATGTTTAATTTTTGAGGGATATTATTTCTTGAGATATAGTGATTACGTTAGTGCTTCAACGTAAAGTATTATACCCAAAAACACTGATATCCGTAATTTAAAATATAAGAACACAATATAAAATAAAACATCTTTTAGTACTCAAACGAGAAATTGCAGATGTTTTTAGTATTCACTATCGGGTGGGGGAGAGAGAAAGAAAGGTAAAAAAACTGAATGGAAATGTTTACATACCGCTATTTATATACCATCAGAATTTCACCTCACCCCTATCCAAATTTTCGGGTTGCGCAATTTTGGTATCCAAAATATGCCTTATTAATTAATCCACGAAAGTATAGATCACTGAGAACTGTACACGCTACTTTAAATTTTACAATGGGAGTTATGTTTTAATGGTTTCTAAGAGGCCAGAAATACTCTGTTAATGTATACCGACCAAATAATAAAAATCTCTTTAAAAAAGGTAAACAACGGTGTTTGTTTACAAGAACACGGTACTGGGGAAACAAATAATTTGCAATATACAGATTGCGTACTAAGTATAGTTTAGTAATATTTTAAACGGATCTACAATGAATTATGAAAGGGGCGTTTAGGAAAAATGAACGTAAACAGAGTCAAAAATAAAACCTAATGCGGGCTGCACTATTAGTAGTTAAACGTATGTAGCAAAAGAAGAGTTAACTATTGCATCACCGAGACATCTGACAGTAACAATGGCTGGCGAAAGCGGAAGTACCCTTCGTCGGCCACAGACCGAATATTCGTAGTCATGGCAACCACCGCCAGAGACAAGCAATGGCCACGAAATGCATGGTTGCTTCTGCAGTTGATGCCACAGGTGCCCAGCGTTTGTGCGCTGAAAGTAAAACGTACTATGTACGTGCGCTATTTCGGAATCGAATCTGGAACGTTGTTTGCCTGGTCATACATTCTTTCATTTCATTATTTTTTCAATATACAGACCCAAAACCCCGACTTCCAAATTATAATCAGCTGTATGTAGATATTCAAAATACTTGAATATCCAATACAAACCTAATATCGTATTCTTATATATCCGTATACACTCATCCGTAATACTCATAAATTAAAGATGTCAAGAAATTATATTCTTGATTTAATCCTTTACCAAGTTCACGCAAACAATGCGCGGGAATTATCTTCACGACTGGGCTACTTGCCTATAAAGGCTAATTGACTTCAACATCAATTGCCTTAGTATCCCATAATATCCTTAAGGACATGTATAAAGCTATGCATTATGGGAAAGGCCACTACCCAAATCGGTTTAGACCTTTATTGAGGTCTCATCACTGAGAGCCAAACCCTTATAGTCCTTATAAGGACTGCTTTAAGGGGAGAAGCAAGAATGCTTTTCATCTTCCCCGTTATCTGTAGAGGACAGTGTAGGATAAGGTGGTATTGAGCTATTAAAGCTCTGATCATGACAAGAGGGTAACAGCAATAGCCGAGCCTCAGTTAGAACTTCATTGGTTACAGCATTGCCATCCATTACCCTCCAAGGGTATTAATCATTAAAGAGCCAAACCTAGGGATAAAGTAAAGTAGTCATATTTCACATATACAAGTAGTCAAAAGGTGTGACACACTTTATTAAAATACTCTGGTTAGAGATAGATATTGAAAGTTTTTTTTTTTCATTTGGTTAAATTATAAATTAAAAGATGCCAAGAAATTATATTCTTGTTCAAAGAATATAATTTCTTGACATCTTTTAATTTATTTTAACTAAGTGAAAAAACTCAACCGAATTCGTGGAATTATCTTTTCTTTCACGGTTTAGTGAAACAGAATTTTACTAACGAAAATTGTTGGAGCTCGAGAATTTAACATATTTTCAGAGACAAAAATTAACTTACGTTACAAAAAAAAAAAAAAAAAGAAAGAAAGAAAAAACCAATATTGATTCATTTAGTGAGTAAACACTATTTCCCAAACTACTGGGAAAACTTTACACATATATTTAAGACATTTATTAGCAAATAAATCTTAAGACCGCACAGACCCAGCGTATTCGTGCTATGTTTATTCTATTAAGAGCATAATTTCAAATGAACCCTCCTACATTAATGCGTGACTTCACAGTTTGGATGGAAAATAAAACAATTGTAGCGTTCTGAACAGCGTTTCCCTTGGTACCTTTATCGTGTGCTTTTCCAGATCTCACTGTTGACAAGCAAATTCCAAAGGTTCTCGGTATTTCTCATGGTACAATGATTCATCAGCCGAAAAGTGCTATAAGAAAACAAAGAATAACTATTTTTTTATACAATCCAACGTTTCATCGGATTACGTACGCCGACATTTATAATGGATAAAGTTTCAATTACACAATTAATGAAGTTAACTGTGTAACCGAAATATTATCCCTAATCTAATATGAATGGTATGAATATGAATATTACGAATTTTTAAAATCTGCACAAAACACTGAGAAATGTGAATTACGCGGAGATTTCAAAAGTAATGCTTGGGCGCACTACGCTTAGTAAATGGCCTTCATAGTCTTCTTTCATTCCTTCATCCCCCCCATAATAGTGGAGATCTCAGATTGCAGATGTACTTTTCGCGTTTTCCCGTACATAAGAAATGAGTCTTTTACAAGTTGATCGAAGCATGTTTAGCGCGGCAAGCGAATTTTTAACGACAAAAAAATGTGAGTGCTGTTTGAAATATCAGTCAATTACAAAGTTTTTGATGGTGAAACTGTAGCTGGAGCCTCCGTAGCTCAGTCAGTACAGACCAGTGTTTCTCAACCTGTGGTCCGCGACGATGGGGCAGGTGGTCCACAGGCAGACTTAAATTTTATATATATGTATATATATATATAAATTATCCAAACAAAAATTATAATTGAATAAGTAAAAAATTATTGAAATAAAATGGATACTTAAAAAAACAAAAATAGCGGCAGAATGACGAGTAATAAAAGAGGGGTGAAATCAACATGCTTCCGCCTTCCCTTGCTGTTTTTTCAGATTTGAAGTAAACATGTGTTATCCACATTTCTACTAATTGGTTGCTGTTTATTGATTTTATTATTGAAGGTTTCCTCCTTCAACCAAGGCTCAGTATATCTTCAGAAGTGCTAAGTTGGACAAAGTGTGTCCTGAGTTAACCCCAGTATTATATATTTATATATTTTTCAGAAACGTTTTTTTAATAATGGAAACATGGATTAGAACTAGGACTTAAATAAGAAAAGCAAACGAAACAGGTGATGCTAACCCTAACTGTGATACACGTATTGTAACGGCGAGTAAATATGATACTATTAAAGTAGAAGAAACAAGCAGTTCAAAGAAAAAATGCAATAGGAAATATAACGGTTCATATTTGGAATTCGGGTTTACTTGGTGTGGAGATGAAAGTGAACAGAAACCTCAATGTGTTTTGTGTTATGAAGTGTTGTCGAACGAGTAAAACATGCGAAACTCCGACGACATTTGGAAACTAAGCATTGTGATGTGAAAAATAGGCCACTTGAATTTTTTCAGCGACGATTAGGGACATTAAATCATGGGAAAGATAAAGTTTCGGCCATGGGTTCGATTAATACCAAGGCACTGGAAGTATCCTATCTTAATTTTGCGCATAACGAAAACAGGGAAACTTCATTCTATCGGGGAAAATTTACTACTTCCAGCTATAAAATTTGTGCTAAAAACTGTTTGGCAACAAGTTACTAAAAGATGTTGATTTGATTCTTCTTTCAAATGACACTGTCGGTCGCAGAATTAATGATATGCAGGTGCCGTAGAATCTCAGTTAATCGAAAGAGTTAAGAGCCCTTATTATTATTATTACATAACATCTCCAGAGAGTCCAAAGACTCATCGAGGGAGGGCACCTACTCTACAACTCTCCATCTCCACCACTCCACAAACCGCAACTACCTTCATCATCTACTGCCGACCACCACCACTAGTTTTCACAGACAATCACAAACGTCCATGCCCACGGCGGGATTCGAACCCGCAGCCTTTTGGCTGGAGAGCGGATACGCTAACTATTCTACCAACCAAGACGGCAATTATGCGTTACAAATAGACGATACTACTGATGTTACAAATGATGCACAATTAATATGCTACGTAAGATATGCGCATGATAACAACATTCATGAAGATATTCCGTTTTGTATAACTTTGCCATCCCAAACAAGTGGAGAAGTCCAGTTGTTCCGGATGACATTATGGAGAGGGTGAAATATTTCACAAAGTGATCCAGTGGGATCCAATGTATGGGCTTCTGTTCGGATGGAGCTCGCGCCCTTACAGGCAGGCATAGTGGGGTTGTTTCTAAGGTGAAGGAAGTAGCTCCAGATATGAATTGGGTACATTGTTTCAAACACGGGGATGCGTTAGCCTCCAAAGAAATGCCACCAGAATTTAAAATTACAACGCTGTAAAGCTAGAATTTTATTAAGGCTCGACCGTTAAATAACATGTTATTTTCAGTACTCCGCGATGAAATGGGTAGTGAATAACTTTTGCTTCATTCTGTAATTCGCTGGCTTTCCAGGGTCAAAGTACTAAGAAGGTTATTTCAGTTAAGACAGGAAGTTTTATTGTTTGCAAATGAACGTAATGCTGATTTAGCAACATTCCTTGTTGACGAAGCATGGTTATCAACACTATCCTATCTTTTTTTTTCGATAAAAGATATTTTTATCGAAATTAAATGAACTACAGGTAAATCTCTTCCTTCAGGGAAATTCTTTAACTGTTCTTGATGCCTACAACAAAATAAAGGCATTCGAGAAAAAACTGGTGTTATGGATTAGTTATGTAAAAGACACAATTTGCACCTTTTCCTACATTGGAATCCTTTTTAGTGGAAAATGATATTTTTGTTGATTCTGAATTTCTGGAAACGGTTTGTGACCACCTCAAAACTCTGAAACATTTTTTCGAATAAATTTTATAAGAAATTTCTGTGGGTGCGCGATCCATTTCAGGCTTACAGTCACGAAAAACCTTTCGTTATCGAAAAAAGAAAAGGTAATTGAGCTTTCAAGTGACATCGAACCAAACCAATTCCGTGATCTTGGTTTGGTTCGATTCTGGATCTCGCTTTCAGTGAGAAATGAATTTCCCGAATTATCTGGAGAAGCATTCAAAATTGTCATGCAGTTTTCTACAACCTATCTTTGTGAGAAATGATTTTCATTGCTTCTTCAAATAAAAACAAAATACATAAATAGTCTGTGTCTGTGTGTGTGTGTGCCAATATTGAGCCAGATATCTAGCAACCCTGGAAGGGCCGAGAAGCTCAACTATCTCATTAAAAGTAAATAGTAACATAATTATATCATATTATTTATTTGTTTAATAAAATTAAAATTTTATTCAATGATGATACTTTTAATCGTTTACTTCCAATTTAATTATGTTTTCATATGTATTGAAAACATGCTTTTAGATTTATTATGTTATAAAAGTTTTTCCCAAATGTTGGTAATGCCCACATAGGTTTTTTAAAAAAATTGCATAACTTAGTGGTCCGTAGAATTGTTTTAGGCATTTTACTGGTCCTTGGGTTCAGAAAGGTTGAGAAACGCTGGTATAGACGAAGCCTTCGGTCGGAAAGACCTGGGTTCAATTCCCGTCCAAGACGTGAGGAACTTTACGTGGTCTCTTTCGACTAAAGGTGAGTTAGCCGGTCTCATACGTCAGTAAGGGGGGTTTTTTTCACCCGGAATCTCCGGTTTTTCGTCCCGTAGAACAGGCAAACCGGCCCCGTGAACATACTCATACAAACACATCGACAAACATAGCACACACCGGGAGCCTTAGGGCCAACACCTTATTCTCGAGACGATCGCGGTTGTGAAGTCCACAGCTAAAGAACCTGTGTTTTGCAAGTCGATGGTTACGAAGACTGACGTTGCGGCCAAAAAAAAAAAAAAAAAACTGATGATTTCCGTAAGCAGAAACTGCAAATTCAGTTGGTGAGTAAGAGATCACTAGATTTGTGTGTGAGTGGCCTTGATACATGGAGCATTAAAATTAGAACATTGGATTAGCGATTCGAACAAATCATTATACAATTGGGCAACAACAGTGCATGTTAGATTCCGCGTCAGCCGGCTAGCAAAATTAAACAGACGAGAAGATGGTCGCCGACTGTTTTAACATTACCAAAAAGGAAGGCAATGCATTTATTCACAAAATACAGACTGGAAAGCTGGGCCTATCATTATAAATCCGAAATATAAATTCAGTCTGGAATACTTCCAGGATAGGAGAAGAGGGCCTGGAGTTCAAACCGCAACCTTCGGATGAAAAATGAAAGGTATCATTCACCCGTGGTAAAAGAAACGACACTTTGCATAGCTATAAAGCACTTGACAAAGCTGAACGTGTTGAAGAACATCCATGCCCCCCTCCCCCCAAAAAATGACAATGCAAGCATGAATACTGGAAAGGAAAATCGATCGGATCTGGAGGTAGAATTTCCTAACTTTAAGACGCATATCACATATCATGGTCAGAAGTAAGAAAAAGGTTCCGAATACAACAATAAGAGTTTTACTAAGACGACTTTGAAAAACTTGTTACGTGGTAGCGTACACGCATTGCAAGGGATGCGGATTGTGATGTTTCTTTTTAGGTGGTGAGCTATCAACAATGAAAGCATTAATTTCGGAAGCCGTGTTGTGAAGAGTACATTCGCGGGTGGGGTGGCTGTGTCTATCGAATGGTGCTGTTCACCAAATCTTTCAAAAGCCGTTCGAAAGATTTGGATTCGAATCTCATCAGGAGTGCGAAGAACCTTTAAGGGATTGAAAGATTTTTCATATGAAGGTGTGTTAGCCAGCCGCATACGAGGATTTGAACCAAATCCTTTCATTGATTCTACAAGAGATTCTTATTACCAGAATCCATCGCCAATAATGACACTATCAGAGAAAATGTTGAATTTTAAAAGCGACTTGCAAACGGGTTTCAAATAATATAACTGCACTTGCACGAAACTAAGCCAGTATGAAATCAAAATAAAATACTACAAATGGAGTTGTCTTCCAGTTTTATTTAAGATAATGTGATGTTTTCATGTAAAAATTACGAAATGTAGGTAAAAAATTATAAGCATGAGCACAGAGACATGGATCACTATTATTATTATTGGGTATCTCAATGGAGTCAAACGAGTCATCAGGAGAGGCCCACAGCATAGTTCACAATATACCTATCCACAACCCAACCAGAATTTCACCATGTGTGGCAGTAGCTTACTATTATTCACACACTATCTATGCTGATTCACTCACGAAGAACTAACAACCACTGCAGGCAACCCTTTCCACTCAATCACCACCCTAGTCGCAAAATAATTCTAGACTTGAATCTAGTTAGCAAAATAAGGAATTATTTTCCTAACTAGATTATTAACTAACTAAAGCTTTATTCAACTTTCACTGCCATATAATGAATATTTTTTCCACTTCTGTTCTATAAAACTTTTTCAGTACCTTGAATGTTTCTATCGTGTCACTTCTCTTCCATCTATCTGCCAATTTTTGTAACTCACAAATCTTCAATCCTTCTTCACACAGATCACTCCTCAGGTCCGAAACCATCTTGGTTACCTGCCACTGAATCCTCAACCACCTCCACGTCACCAAGAAACCCAGGCGAAAATCTGAGCACAATAGTTTAGTGGGAGCATATCCAACTTATTATAAGAGGAATAATGACTTTTTTTTTCTTCCTTTTGTCCCTCGTAGTAAACGTTTTTGAGCATCCAAGTGAGCTGGAGTGCTTTGCCAATATTTGGAATATGACTTCTGAACTTCAGTTTCCTATCTAATAACTCAGATAGCTGTCCTCATCAATAGAATATACAAACTGAAACGTTGTCAATTTAAAGTGAATACATTTAGCTATATTAAAAGAAAACCCGTTATCCTTTGACAATGACAACTTATTCAAATCATCCTGCAGATCGCTATGTAACCTTTATTTACTATAGTTCTTCCTAACTTAGCATCATCAGCAAACAACTGAATAACACCCTTCGAATCCAAAACCATTAATACAAATTAAAGAACAATAGACCACGAATAGCCTTGTGGCATACCACTGGTCACTTTTCTAATATTCGGCAACGCACTACCATATCTCTGACTCTCTCTCTCTCTCTCTCTCTTTATATATATATATATATATATATATATGGGTGTGTGTGTGTGTGTAATGGCACGTGAACTCACTTTCAGCAGGGCTCCTGAGAATATATTCACACTACAAAGTGAGACAATATCTCGCAGAACTCGTCAAACACACATAGTAAGCAAATGCGGTATCAATTTCAGCCTCAACGATGTACGTTTCTATCTCCATCTGCCGAAACACACGCACAGAAACTGAACAGAAATTTACTCATTTCACTTTTCATTTTTTTTTTTAATAATACTCCACCGATGAAAGGTCATGAAACTACAGCAAAATTAGCAAGCTGTTATATAATCTGGAAATTCTGCTATAGAAATGAGGGATTTATTATAGCCTTAACTTATTTGTGTCGCCGAAAAAAAAACTCTTGGCTCTTTATTGTAGTAATAATATACGAGTACACCTTTCTGGCAATTCGTATAGTAAAAGTAGGTAAATTCGGTTTACTTAAACCATGATATTATCCAGGTCTACCTACTCACTGATGAGACTTACCTCCATAAAGGTCTGGGTAGTGACCTTCCCCTCATAATGTAAAACAGCAATACATCTCCTAGGAGCTGCGTTTTACATTATGAGAAAATATTAAGGACAGTGATCGAAACTTCTCCACCCTTTGCTCCGAGTTGCACTACGAAGTGTGGACTTACGCTTGGACTCGCCGGAAGTTCTTCGGCATGAAACTCTTAGATTTCGATCTTCGAGTTTCTTATTCGGCTTTGAAATAATGAGGGATTTATTATCCCCTTAACTTAATCAAATACTTTTTTCAAGCCATGTTAGGCCTCCATTAGCTCTTTGTCAGTCCTGTGCATCATACATGATGCACACGGCGTTAACCTCAGTTGTTTGTGCATCTTGTGATATGCGTTTCATTTCTTCTCATCCTCCTTTTACCTTGCGGTGTCGAGGGTTTATTAATCATCGATCTCAAACCGTTCACAGGATAAGGTGGTCAAGCCCTACGCCCCGGTGTATCCTATGTCCTGTAGTGTTGAGTTCTCAAGGCCGGTTTGACTGCTTTGCGGGGATGAAAAACCCCAGGATAAACTGGGGGGGGGGGGGGGCTACTGTCAACGCCCAAGACCGGCTAACCTGAGAAAGATCCTTCAGCTCCTCACGTCACCTACGGGAGAATCGAACCTAGGACACTCCTTCCCCAGGCATATGGTTGCGAAGTGCACAGTCGCAAGGCTAACCGCGCGAGTTTTCATTTCATTTTTTTAATGCAATGATGGCAATCATACAGTTTAAAATTAAATATGAAATTGCATCACATCCAATGCACAACACCTGAGGTCAGCGCAGTGTGTTTCATATGTGATGCCCAGAACATATCAAGTGCTAAACGACGGTCGTCTCTCACAGGTAGATGAAATCATCCACCACCTAAAGGCATTCGCCAACACCCGTGCCACGAGGGATGGGAAGGGGGATCTTGAACAGCTACAGCCTGTAGTTGGCAGGCTGGTGGAACAGGTCGGCAGCGAAAGCGTTTAAGGAAACATATACACTTCTTTCATGAGTAAGTAAAACTTATAAGCTGCAATTCTGCCAACTTTCAGAGGAAGACTAAAAGGGGCAAAGACTACGGTTAAAAAATCTGCGAGAACATAACTAATGGCGATTCAGTTGATAAGTTATTTAATTTGATTTTAACCCGGTGACTTCTGAAATCGACTTTGAATAAATAATAACCCAAAGACTGATTTCGATCACAGTCCACTCGGCGTGCCAGTGGGCAGAAGATTTACTCACCTCTCACTAATTCACTTCATCTTTCATAGTAAAGTTCAGCAACTGCAGATATTTTCATGGTGACAATTCATTAGAAATGAATCCCCTCCTTTAAGTGCAACGGCTACTTACCATCTCTTGATGGTTCAACTCCAAACTCACTGAACAAATTTTTTCCTCTTCATTTAATCTCCATAGTGCTAACCGTCCAAACATCCTTATATATTTGTACCCTTTTGGGTAGAAATATATAAGGATGTTTATTACATTAGTTGTACCGTTTGGGGGTACAACTGCAGATCTTAAAATGTAAACTTAAGTCTCTTTTTCTCAACTTTCTGTCCGTTCTTGGTACATAAAACGCTCTCTCTCTCCAATGAACTGGCCTGGAAGAACTTCGTTACAGCGGTCTACTCTAAGAAACAAATTTTGTTCTACTGTGTATAAATTGTATATCGTGTTATCATCGTTATTTAGAGTATACGTGTTAATACTTGTCTGCTCGTTAATTTTAAATAGAACAAAAATTCGGTAGCCCTCATTTCCAGTAATATACTGCCGGTTGTTATGAGAGATTCAGTTTTACGATAGTGGGATAAACATGAGTTTATACATATAATACTATATCGCTATGTTATTTCCTTAGCTAATAATAAGGAAGTCAATATGACAAGCAGAAGGCGAATAGATGAAGAAAAGCAATAATTCGAGGTGTTTCCTTTCTTTGTCGATTTGAAAGGCACGTGTTTCTTTTATATTTTTATGGACTTTTTCTCAAAAAACAAACAGGATATATACGTAGGCTGTTCAATAAGTAATAAGACTATATTTATACAGAAAACAGATTACCTTTAACCGTCATCATTTACATGGTCTTTTTCGAAGTAACTACTGTGAGACGCAATGCATTTGTCCCAACGTTGCGTCCACTTCTTAAACACGTGTGAGAGTCCGTTTTTGAGAGTACTTTCAAAACCGCCTCCACAGCTTTTACACATGCTTTGTTGCTTTCGAAATGGCGGCCTCTTAGTGGTTTCTTGAGCTGAGGAAACAGCCAGAAATCGCACGGCGAGATCATGACTATATGGAGGGTGTGGTAAAATATATGTGTTGTTCTTCAGCAAAACGTCCACCACACAACCAGCAATATGTGGCCTTGCTTTATCGTGGTGCAATAAGAAGCCATTCTTCAGCAATGGACGCTTCCTTTTGACGTGCTTGATGATAATCGCTGCTATGTTGATCATTGTCTCTGTGATGGACGTTGAAGGTCTTCCCTCAAGTTTAAGATCTTCCACATTTTGCCTTCCTTCCTTAAAAGTTTTATGCCAGAGAAAAACACTTGCCCTCGACATTGCTTCATCGTGGAAAGCTTCGCGTATCATGTTAAAAGCGTCCGATGCCGATTTTTGCAAAATTTAATCGCATAACGCTGTTCTTCCAAGGACGCTTCCATTTCGAAGAGTGGTCGCACCTCGAAGGCGCGCCGATGAGCACTTGCGTTTAGTCACGTGACACTCTGGCACATCAGCTCGTATACGCCCTACTGTCAACGCCCAAGACCGGCTAACCTGAGAAAGATCCTTCAGCTCCTCACGTCACCTACGGGAGAATCGAACCTAGGACACTCCTTCCCCATGCATATGGTTGCGAAGTGCACAGTCGCAAGGCTAACCGCGCGAGTTTTCATTTCATTTCCGATGAGCACTTGCGTTTAGTCACGTGACACTCTGGCACATCAGCTCGTATACGCTATCAACCTCTTTTGTTAATACATACAGCAACATTTCTTTATTCCACAGAAATTAATATTGTGATGAGTGGTTTCGCCACAGTAAAATTAGTCTTATTACTTATTGACCAGCCCACGTGTGTGTGTGTGTGTGTGTGTGTGTGTGTGTGTGTGTGTGTGTGTGTGTGTGTGTGTGTGTGTGTGTGTGTGTGTGTGTGTGTGTGTGTGTGTGTGTATATATATAAAACATTCAAACAATTGTTCTGCAGCAGCTTTTTGCAAAATATGAAAATCACTAAGAAAAAATATTACAATTGACATTCGAAAAGAATGAGAAGACCATCGTAGACTTTTTAGATATGACAGAAATTGGAGAAATGATAGCAGGAAAAAATTCTCGTTTGTGTTATGAATTACTGATATGCTTGTTACTATGATGATTCAGTTACCTTTTGCCATTGTCTAAAGTATGGATGTTGATTTTGATTTACTTTTGCTTTTGGACCTTTCACAGTTAGTTTTGGAAATGTTGATAATTTGCTTCCATCTCAAGCTTTTGTATAAAGAGAACGCTGTCTTTATGTAAAAAGAAATAAAAATAACAAACTGGAATGGTTCGAATTTTAAAGAAGCGACTGAGGATAGAGTCAATATACACTGTTCGACCTGTAAACCAGTTAATTTTTCTTTTGCCCAAGGAGTGGGGGGGGGGGGAACTGCATTTACAATAATAACGCCGCCTTCAAAAATAGAAAACTGTCTTGGACACATTATCTAAAGCAAGAAAATATCTAGACTAAGACGTCTAGGATGATTTTAGGATCGAATCAGAAGTTTTAAAACCCATCGCGAAATATATATATTGAATAGACAAGGATGGAGTACAGGGTAGATAATCCAGTAACTTCACTTCCATTTACCATCTCAAGACATTCACAAGCATTCATGCTCACAGTGGGATTCGAAGACACAACTTGTGGGTTGGAGAGCGTGTCCGCTCTCCAATCATTGGCCGGAAACATGCTGAACAAAAAAAAAAAAAAAAAGAAAGAAAGCAGATTTGTGTTTGCTATACGAGAATGAAAAAGCATACCTTTGCTGTGGAAACCATTCTTGCATGCATTTCCAGGATCAAAAGTCTCCAACTGGAGCCCAATAAATTTCCTTTAACCGTGCGGATAATCCGGTTGTTTTACTGACCAAAGATGTATGTCTAGTAGTCAACTGTTTCCAAAAGCAACTTAATTAATACGAGCAAATGTCAGAGCCGGCTGTCTTTCTGAATGTACAAGCTGGCGAAACTAGAAGATAAAGCTGAACAAGTATGGCCTAATCATAAAAATAATATCTACGCACATTAACATTAAAATATTAAGTTGGCCTAAAAAACATCTTCCATAAAAATAAACCAGTCATATTAAAACATGTTGTTCAGCAAGGAATTCGACCGGTAATGAACCTAACCAATCGATTTTTTTTTTTAGGCTTAACAATGGTTTTTGACGTACACGCAGTTTTATTAAGAAATGTGAAACCATTATTTCAAGTATTTCGCAGAATACTTAATATGTTATTGGCATCGCTTTTGACCAACTGCAGAATACAATCCGATGGAGTTCGTAATTTATTATATCCGATACTAATTTTCAAAATTGGGGTTTAAACTGGATAATTCAAAACAAGGATATGTGAGATGACTGTGATCCTGAGCATTTTGTTGACTGTAATGTGTATACTGAAGTGTGCTTTCTCAATACATTGGTGTGTTGCATGCTCTATGTATTGTGCTTTCTCAATACATAGAGCATGCAACACACCAATTATTAGGTTTCTTCCCTCCAAATAAATAATAGGCAGTAATGACAATATATTTTCCTCTATTCTATAACCAGTAATAACTTCTCACTTCTCTGTATCCTACCATTGTTCATAAAACTAGTAAAGTGGTCATTTTTAATTTATACAGCAAGTATCAACAGTTGGGATAGCAGTCCCAACGCACACTCCCAATCGCATTTATTTCTTGCTCTTAACTATCTGTATAAATCAGCAAAATTGGTCGTAGTCCGATCTTATATGAAAGAAAAAAAAAAGTTAGTCATGCTACCTTACTCCTTGCCAATAAGGAACTGCCATAAAACTGTTTCACTGACATTAATTACAGAGACATACCGATAAGATTCACTCGATGTTTCATCATTGTCTTCTCATCCTTGCATATTTTTAAATAACGAAATATTCCAATGGTAGTCTTTGTACATTACATCAAAATTACTTGCATTAAAACACACAATTCCTCGGTCGGTGCCGACAATGGCTGTTGCATTTTTTATGGAAAGACCAGGGTTCGAATCCCTTACCAGATGCGATGAACGTTGTAAGAAGAGTGAACCAACAGGCTGCGGGTTCGAATCCGTGATTGTCTTTAGGTGGAAGATGAATTTCATCTCTCGGCGTGAGACCACCGCCTGACTCATTGGATGCCTGAAGTGGCTTAAAAAAGTTCCATGTTTGGTCACTAGAACATGATTTCCGGACTAGGCAAAAAAAAAAAAATAAATAAATAAATAAATAAATAAATAAAAATAAAAATAGGAAAAATATCCTTAGCCCACCCACGGTACGAATGTCCTACAGATTGAGCTTAGAGTCCGTTGCTGAGTGAATTTCAACGATGCCTTTTGCAATGGTGATTCGTGGCTTGAAATCGTGGAGGTGCTGCAACTTTTGAAATATACATACACACCGTGAGTAGTGTATACGTGTTTGGATAAAATATCAAAATTAGAGTAAAAATTAAAAAAAAAAAAACCATGAAAAAATATTATTATCGATAAAATTATACAGTTTAGTATAATTCAAAATTACTTAAAAATAAAATCCATTATCATAACCCCGATAATGTTCTAAAATAAAAACTACAACAAATGTTATGTCCTTAATTGTAATGTCTAAATATTTAAAGAGACGGAGTAAAACGATAAGCACTACGAACACTACTACTGGCGCAAACTGCATATAAACAGTGGAACTGCGCGACGGACAGTGCCGCATTACGCTAATAGCTCGCATCTCACTATGACGTGCATATGCTTGCGCGCGTAGCAATATGACACAGTGGTAAACACGGTGCTGCTAGCGTCCTTCGTCCTCCTAAGTGCTACAAGATGGATTTTTGTTATTTTTTTATAGAAAATAAGAGAATTGTATAGGATTGTTGATGATAAAATGAAATATTATATGCAAATATAAATAAATTAATAAATATATTTATATATCGAGAAAAATTGGGGGTGCTGCAGTTCCGCAGTGCCTATGTACGAGTCGCCCCTGGCCTTTTGGATAGCAAGACCTGGGTTCGAATCTCATCCATAAAGCCTAAAATTTTTATCCGGGCTTTTCAGCTGAAAGTGAGTTCTGCCAGCCTCAAACATAGGTGGCAGTTTTCCTTCCAGAAACCCTGATTCTTCATCTCGCAAAAAACATCCAGAACATGTAATTAACGGCCATCAAACACTATGCAGAGAGGTTTAAACACCTTATCAGGCATTAAATACGTTTCAAAGAAGACAAATTATTTTCGTCTCCGACTGAAGAGGGATGATGGACATAATTGGAGTAGTTGTCTTGTTTCGCTCCGGCAACGTCATAACGGACCTGAACATTTTCTCATATTCTGGCATTGCCGCATTACGCTTATTTTTTTCTTTTTTCATATCCAGATATACAAGTCAGGATCTAGACGTGTTATCCAGATCTTAATTTCTGTTGATCCGGGCAAATTTAAAAAGGTTAAAAACTGCACAGCGGCAAGTCATACAGTTTTTTTTTCCCTCCCCTGATCGCATCCTCAGAAGGCTGTAAAAAAAGTACAGTAGTGTATCTGGATTGGGGGTGATATATAATCCGCAAGACCTATCCATAATGCTCAATATGTCCCCCCCCCCCAAAAAAAAACGCTCCAGGACTCCAATAATCATAGTAATGATCTCGCAATGGAAGGGGCATTTACCAACACCGATAGATATCTACGTCAGTCGGAAGAGAACGCGAAAAGTACGATGCAAAAATATAAACTTCGCTTAAGAAGTTCATATTTTTGCATATTTTAGCCTAGTTTTTTTGACTAGGGCTAACTGTCTTGTCACTACGAAATGAATGCAAGGCGAAATGGAATTTCTTAGAATCTCGGCCCCATGGTTAAATTATTTTATGAGTTACGTTTCGATAATTTGGCTTCGTGTAGTGTGGGGAGAAGGGCTCTGCCTATCAAGTTGTCAACTAGATAGGTGCTAAAAACCTCTCACGGAGTAAATGGCTTAAAAAAAAATCAATAGACATTGGCTTTTTTAAGCCGTTTTCTTTTTTTCTTAAGTCTAAGCGCAATTTTAAACCTATAACTTCCATCTGAAATTCGGCTGCATAAACTCCTAAGTTGGAGCCATACTGCCTGTTAAATGAGTGTATTCTTCTGGTCGATTTTGCCTGTTGTGGAATGAAAATTCCACTAAAAACAGGCGAGTAAGAAATACCCTGGTGCCTCACAATTCTAACTCATTTTCAAATGAAGGTCCGTTAAAGGTTTCGTCTCCTTTGACGGGATTCAAACTTCGGTCTTTCCTACCGAAGAACAAACGTCCGAAATGTCTTCGCGATTTCATTCTCAATTTGAACAAGTATCGTTCTATCCCAAAATCCACACAACGAGGTTTATATATAAAATTTGGGTTTTATAAACAAGAAATGTTAGTTGAATCGTTTGCAATAGTATTTATATTATGGATAATGCTTTTTTTTATCTGAATATTTTCAGCGAATTGTTCATAAAATAAGCTAGTAAGTTATTTTAAAAGAAAATGAACTTTTCCCAAGCTTCAGATTTAATAAAATATGAATTGTGTAAGCAGAAACGCATACACATTTCCTTCTTGATTGCGAAATATCATTATAAAATTCAAGGTCGCAAACCTAACTTGCGTATGACTAGCTCTATAATAATATTATAAAGAAGTTCGCATGGCAAAGACAATATATTCTGAAATAAGGAATTTGAGGATAGCCATAGCTATGCCGTACAAGGTCTTCCCGCCCCTTTTAAGTGGGGGAGGGATATCGAGCAGATAATTTCCGTTATCTAAGTTGAACACGCCTGATCGGAATAATGTATTGTATAGTACAAACAGGAGCAAAGGGAAATTATATACCAAACATTAATCCGATACACTTTTCATTTTTTTAATATTCTCTTGGATGACATTTATAAATGAGCCACCAACTGAACTTCAACAAGCCTAATATTGGGGGGGGGGGGGGCGTTCTGGATTACACACAAATATGAAGATATTCCTTTCAATGCCTATTTCCCCCTGAAAATTACTAAGCAGAAATAATGAGGTGACTATGTAGATAATCTCAAAACACCCAAATGCCATTTTTGATTTACGTAAACATGCGAAATTATGTAATATCAGGCGGTGTACAGTTCCAGTACGCAACTCCCATTACACACACACACACACACACACACACACACACACACACACACAGTGTCAATGAAATCTAGGGTCTCTGGACGAGGCCACACCAGGCTTGCAAACCAAGATTTCACGAGATCGAAGGGTATAAAGTGCGTGAGTACGTAGGGTTCCTCAACCTATGTCTGCTCCTCTATTTGATGTTTCTATGGAAACGGTTACTGCTCGCAGTGGGATTAGTCACGTCTATTCGGACACAGATCAATACCGGGGAGAACGTCTACACTCTTCCTAAGGTAACAATTCATACCGACAGTATCAATTGTATGACAAACGGAAATATTAATGGGCTTAGATTGCATCTGTGAGCTTCCGCTATACTTTTTTATGAAAAGAGATTAAGTATGAAATAAAGACTCCTTAGGAAGTTTTTCCTGATTAACCCATTATTAATTAGCTGACGTTACTGTGTCTTTATCGTTTGCTCTTCGCTAACCTAACCAGCCAGTTCGTTTCAAGGTAACCACTAATAGTAAACTTAAATATTAGCTATTAGTATGCACGACTAAAACCAGAGAATGTAGTCTACATATTAATATATATTTTATAAATCTCGTGATCTGTCCTTACCCCACTTTCTTTTGTTCCTTCTTTATCAAGACTGCAACACGGCAAAAAAAAAAAACGACCTTGAGAATCGTGTTTATCCTTAAAGTTCAGTACGGTAACCTAGACCTACCCTGTCATAAATACTCAATATTAATATTTATGGTTATTTTGCCTATTTTTGTTTATGAGTACCCCTTATTTGATGCCATTGGCTTTTTACTAAATTTTTAGGGCATTACTAATGTTTTTTAAAGACAAATACATAGTAAAGAATATAAGGAATAATTTGGACATCCCTTTGTAGAATGTTCCTGGTTGTCTTCTTATTGAGCGGCGTCCGGCGATATGACTGAAAAAAAAAGGGAGTTGGAAATGTGGGTAAGCCAAAAGGTATGTAATACCTTTTGGCTTATAAACCCGGGTTTCAATTTCCAGTTTATAAACCCGGGTTTCAAGGACTGAATTCTTTGGAAAGAAGGTGAAAGATGGGGGGGGGGATGAAACAAGCTTAGGGGTTCTATTTTCCCCCCAAAAAAATGTCTTTCACTTTCTTCCCAAAGAATTCAGAGCCCACCCTTGAAACCCGGGTTTTAAACTCGCATACCTTTTGTCTTACCCACAGTATCTCCCTCATTTCCAACCACCCCTTTCAGTGATACCTCAGTAATATCACCATACGCTGCTCAATAAGAAAACCAAAACATCCTACAAAAGGTATGTCCAAAATGTTCCTTATATTCTTCATGTATTTGTCTTTAGAACATTAGTAAGGCCCTAAAAATTGAGTAAAAAGCCAATGGCATCAAAAAAGGGATACTCCTAAAGAAAAATATGCAAACTAGCCATAAAAATTAATATTTATTTAGAGGAGTAACATGGAAAATTAAAAAAAAAAAAAAAAACTCCATTGGTATTTGTTAGAAACAGCTTGAAATATTTTCGTCAGGCTACATTTCGCCGTGCTTTTTAAACAATCCCCTATATTTATCTATCATACAGCTCAGAAATTAGCTTATTAATAAAAAAAAGCTTCTCAATAAAAAAAAAATAATAATAACGTAAAGAAAAGAAAAACTTACGCCAGTTATTTATTACCAACTCACCACTATTACTCTCAAATCAACATTTTTCCTAAAATAATCGAAAAATCTCGAACTTCTGCGGTTCATTAGGCGCCTCCTATCACCAAGTATTCAATCAGTTTATTCTGGAGACCCTTCTCGCATACCGGGCAAAGGTGCTATGGAACGAAGAAATGAGAACTGATCAGGTATAAAGAGAATACCAATCCCTCTCCAAAAAAAAACTCATCCTGTGTCTTCTGTATTCTAGGCATCAAATTTTCTCTCCGTTGACTTCATCAATGGGATAATAGCAACTTAGTTGATTTCGCCTCTCCAAAACTGGATCATGCCTTTGCAAAAGGAATCCCCCCCCCCCCACACACACACTTCATCGCTTACATGCTCGGTCATTTTGTGATGCCAATAACCACTCTTCATATATCGCATCTATAACTGGAATTTTGTTTGGTCTACAATTCAATGTTATTTTATTCCCGAATATAGAATATCGATCCTGAAGTCCAGGATCGATATTCCTTAAGAAATTTTTCACTTTGTAAATCGCCCCACTTCTTACTCCACAGACGCCATCATGATTTGCATCTGTTCCGACACCCTATAAAGCCTGCGAGAAGTAGAGCAGCATTTAATTCATCCATTATGTTCGACTTCACCATAATAGTGACTGTTCCTTTCCAAAGTTATGAAATTTGATGGCAGAAGCAACAAAGCACATGAGGGCAGTATAATATACCTGTAAATTGCGTGTTTGTGTCTCCTAGACAGGGTATGAACTCGGGACTTTGTAATAGTATGGCAAATGACGTGAGTTTGTTCCTCGTCTTCAATACTCTTTACTACCTTGCTCAGTGTTTAACTTCCCTAGTTCCGTTTGTAATAATATCAATTCCCAGATAGAATTCGTATCTCGCCTTCCTTAGGCAACAAAAGCTACCATGAAAGAAATATTTCAGCTTTAAAGACGCCAAAGCTACGAGGCCAGTGTATTACTGGCTCTGTTCTACTGATCGGTTTGTTTCTTCTGAGAACCCTATATAAGTTCTTCGCTTGAAAACAGTACTTTGGGAGCGAGATGTTTAACTTCGCGAATAATGATGAGCTATGTCAGTAGTGACCAGCAATCTCTTATATAGGGAAAGGCCGTGCTAGTTTCCCCCATGTTGTCAGAATGTAGAACATTCGGTAGGTCAATGTTGAACGATCTAGAAGGTGTTAGGAAAAGAAGTAGGCCCCGAAAGAGATGGATCTGACTACAGCAAACAAGACCTAAACAGAATTGGCATTCAGTGGCATGTACACTCAGGACAGCACTCCGTGACTATTAGCTGCTTGAGGAACGTTGTTTCAACTCCACCACCTGTATACGCTATGCATATACACTGCTTGGAAGGAAGTCAACGGCCGCCATTATGTGAGAAACAAACAGCCATGGCACCCACCTTAATAACATGTAGGACTACCTTTCGCTGCGATGACCGCAGCAATCCTACGGAGCATACTTTCCACAATCGTACGACCGCTAACAATGGGAACGTTGAACCATTCTTCTTGTGGGGGGAGAAGGGACGTTCCTTAATCTCTAGTTCACCTCACAGCTCCACGGAGGCCAGTCGAGAGTGGAGACGTAGGAGATAATGGTCAGTTCCGTAGAAACGCCACAAAGTAGAAAGCTTTACATTGTCCAGAATGTTCTGATACCTCTTGTACTTCAATGCACCCCAAACGGTCCGAGGCCAAACCAGAAGAAACAGAACCATATCATTACACAGATGCCTCCGAATTTCATAGTTGGAGTTACACACTCTGGTAAGAGACGTTCACCGGTATTCGCTACACCCGTCCATTTGCTCGGTTGAAGGTGTAGCGTGATTCATCGCTCCATAACAGCTTTCCAAGCCGCACTGTACACGCTCTTTGCACCACTGCAGAGTACGCTGCATGTTGGTTCTGATAATGCGGGGTTTATATATTGTGGTCCTACCACGGAAACCCATGTTTTCGGGCTCGGTTCTTAATGTTTTGTGCAGATTAGCAACCTACAGTCACGTTTGGTGAGTCGTCCACTGCAGGTAGCACTTGCAGTTGACTCCCTGTGCTTTCATCTCAGTATTGTATCACTGATTGTTGATCTGGGATGGTCTAATTGTCAATAAATAGGCAGCCGAAAACGAACAGATAGGCCTTGCAACATGGTATCCCATCACAATGGCTCTTTCATTTCAAACTCCGTCAGTTCTCTTCTCACAGCCATTTCACCGAGCACATGGCCCTGGCATGGGAGCATCATTATTCCTCCAATTTATACCGGTTACAAACACGTGATTTGTTATATGAATGAACTTTGCCCAATGACGGGGGGGGTCACTTCTTTCCAAAGAGAATCGAAGTGCTAATATATCACATTCTGCGGGAAAAAAAAATGTGTCGAAAAAAAGCTGGGAGAAGACTTCTGTCGCCACCAGGACCACTGCGACTTAGTTCTCTGCGTGAATTAAAAATATGCAGATTCAAGTTTAGATAGTTTCATAAGAAGGCCACGAGACACATTTAAAACTGACATATTTTAAGCGTGTTGTATGTAAGTCTGTACAAATTTTCGTAAGATATTTATTTGGTTTACTAACTTGTACACCATGTGTGTGTCCTAAATTTCAGAAATTATTCCTTGGATTTACTAATACATTACTTTGATGACTCTTTGGATGAAAAGCTTTGAGATCGGATGTGGAGCGTAGGACTTGTGAATTGAAGAGAATAAAGAGTGAGTGCAGAACATGTATGCTTACTGTTTTTTCTATACTGCAAATAGTTTCAAGATACTTTTGACTTATATAATATAAGTTATATTATATTTAACACCCAACCACCATATTGTTTAGAGACTGGAAAGTTTTCCTTCTCTGTAAGGAGAAATGGTACATTTCTCCCTAAGCCTCTTTAAAATCGCATTAACAGTATCCAAACCAACACAGTGCTCATTGGCAATTCTGAGTGATGGATGAATGCTGAGAAAGAGTACATATTTTTGAAAGAATATTATTCTTTCTTGTAGATGTATCCCTGTGGGTGGTACACTGCAGGGCATTTTATAGCTACACAAAATGAATAAAACACTACGAATAACTTCATACAATGTTTATGAAGTTTTGTGCGTTTCAATAGTGAACATCGTAGACAGTTAAAACACGTAGCACTCACCCAAAATAGTGAACTAAAGCCAAAACCGAAACCAAAATTATTGTGCACTAAAACAAAACCCAAACCTTGACAAAAATTTGGCTTGTTCGGATTAATTTGTTCGCTACTGTACTTATCGGCACCGGTACGCAAAATCATTCCGTTTTTTGATTCATGCTGCCCTTTCATTATTGTTCTTCATACACTAATTCCTTTTATCCTCGTTTTTCTTTTATAATACTAACAGTGTATTCTGAAACAGTAGCACGACAGTTCTGTTCAGACGAGATTAGAACTCGACGCCCGTAATCGGAGGTTGCTTCCACAAGAAGAGAGATCAAGTTACATTATTCGTAACAAAAAAGAGGGGATACAGAATATAAGATAATGACTATCTTCACGCGATTTCTTTTCTCTCCCCCCCCCCTTTTTTTTTTGGTAGGGGTAGGATGAAAATGATAGCGTACTTTAATCATGACATATATGTGTACGTAGTGGCATGTACCCAATGTTCCCTGTAAGCTTTATGCACAATTTTGCTTTTCAGAATTTCTAATTTGGTCATTTTTTAATGTACTATTAAAAATAAATTATAAGGATAAATCATACTTGCGAGTTATTTTATTTAGTAATTTCCCCAATATTACTGTAACCCATTCCAACTTAACAGACTATTATAGCTAGACGAAAAAAGGGAACATTAATATGAGAAATAGTGCATTAATGTACCGATTGAATACGAGACTGAAAACTTGCTAACATATGAAGTATGTTACCAGGAACATTCCTGGTGCGGTTTTGAATAGAAAAATATCAGTAAGATACTTGTATTATTAGATTAATGAGACTCCTAACTTTGGGACAATTTTTTCTCTAAGAGAAAATGACTGACACTTCGGGAGACTAATATTTCGGTGTGGGTTTTCGCAGTTTAATAACCCTCTTACCTTTCTATTAACAAATACAACTGGGCAAAAATTCCCGGTTGTATTGTTAATAGAAAGAAAGATAGAACAACAGAATGCACATAAAGAGGGTATTTCTGTTCGTGTTCAATTGGGAAATCATCTTTATTCACTAACCTCTGCTGCAATTTATCATTTCCTTCAATTATGAATATAGGCAAGAAACCATTGAAGCATTAGCAATAGAAGTCACATATTTCTATGCCACATTACAGTTGTTGCAGACATCCCCAAATATCGTTTACGCTCATCAAAACTTGCTACAACTTTAATTCAAAAAGCCTTGGATAATTCTTGTTCCTTGAGAGACGCCTATCCCCACTTTGTAAAGTGAACTAGGTAAGTTTTAACTCCATTTGCAACAATATATATATTTGCGAATCATTATTTTTCAACACTTATAACCATCAAAACAAAAAATCGAAATCGATTGGATGTTCAACATGGCATGCTGCTGTTTTTTCAAAGACTATCTAATGGTTTATGGTTGTTATTCAAGCTAAACAGTCTTCGCATCATGTCTTTAAAAAATATTAAAAAAATGTACCGTATTAGGCAAGAAGCACATATACTACTATATTACAAATTTGTTTTTTAAATACTTTCTAAAAATAACAGTGATGATGATCAATAACACTTTAAACTTTAACCACGTAAAAAACATACAAGAATAAGAGTTTATAAAGTTTTGGCAAGACCTTCTCTACTGTACGGAAGTGGATTATGGACTATTAAAACTGCAGAAGAACAGAAACCGGAGAAATTCAATAATTGAATTCCTACAAAGAACAGCAGCCTATACTATCTGGAGAAAAAAAAAAAAAAAAAAGATATATGTAATCTAAATATAGACTCAGTAAATAAAAGTCAGAGGTCACCAGGAAAGACAGAATGAGGCTGGGAACAGGCCAATAGGTGTAAATTCCTGAAAGGATTTTTTTATAACTGTATTTCAATTTAATTCATTTACTTGTGATACTATGTATTTTATGCATTTAAAAACAATATTCTGAGAAGGGGCCCATAGGCTTCAAACTGCCAAAAGGGATTTCCATGATAAAAAAAAAAAAAAAAAGGGGGGGGGAGGTGGAAATCCACCTGTTCTGTGCGTTTGTGTATGCGGGATGCCGGAAAAAACTCCCACTCCGTCTGCGACATCTCGTCTGAAACAAACTTAGAATGACATTCTCAAGAGACACGTGGTGAACCACTAAATGACGTAGGAATCAATGTCGGCAGAAATCCTGAACAACGGAATGTTCGATTGTAATAACAATAAACACAATTCAGAGAAGGAAGTCCACACATTTTTGTCTAGCAATATAATAGGATAGCATCCATTCGAAAGAATTCTTTAAAATCATTACAGAAAATGGAACGAATGATGATTTATACAAAAACAGTATAAGGACAGCTTTGTTAGTTGCACCCCCCCCCAGACAAAAAATAAAATTAAAAAAAAAACAAAAAAAAAACTCGCAGTTGTAGGGATAAGACGGTGTCGATAAATTTTGTTTTAAAAGCACAATAAAACACTGTCAAATGTAATGACAATAATTCGTTGTCTCCAGTGGCATTTCTTAAGTTAAAGCGACTGTGGAACGGCGGCGAACGGTGTTGAAATATGGATATCGTATCACCAAATAGTAGCTTTTTTTTTTTCTTCACAGAACAAGGCAAAAAATAATAATAATAACAATCATCACAACCGAAATCAAAATATAAATTTTCAAAATTAATATGCACTCAGGGCGAAGGCTAAAAACAAATTCCTGGCACAAAACTGAAAAAGTCACTAACAGTTACAAAAAGACTCTTGTTATCCTCCTTTTCGGGATGGAGCTGTGTTCGATATTGTATTTTCGTAAGTGAAAGCAAACGTCATCAGAATTCTCAATTTATTGAAACTCTTTATCGCAATCGCGAGTGCCGATATTTGTCCTTCGGAGGAAAGGCCTGGGTTCATTTTCCATCTAGGGCGCAAGGAACTATACAACACAAAGTGATTTAGCCAGTCCCATAAGCAGATAGTGGAAGAATTTTCCCACGTAAGATGGAAAAACTAACAGGACACTGGCAGTTAACGTAATTACCTCTACTATGATTCTAACCAAACCAAACCAACACAATGGTCATGTTATTTGATTCAATCGTCGGTTTTTGTGATCAGCGCTAAATTTGGGTCTGGATAGCGCTCTCCTATGGGGTCCCCGCATTTACACAAATGTTAACATTCCCTTTTATAATCATGAAATTCTTTCCCATATAGAGATATTTACTTGATCAAGTTTAATTCCAATAAGCTGTAGTAATATAGAAGAGAAACAGGAGGGAAAAGTTTAATATAATTGTATCATTTATTGATGCCACTATTTTTGTAAAATGGATTTTGTCATAAAATATATACGGTTCGAAACTGATTTATGAATGCTACAAATCGCTGTTTTAACTATAAGAAATAAAAAAAAATTCAACAAAATGCTATAACATTTATAAAAATACATTTCAAATACTGCTAACAACAAACTTTATATCACGTTATATATTAAGTATTAATTCATGTACATATATGGAACTACAAAAAGACAGTTATAAAAGCATGAAATATTCTAAACATATTTACAAAGTATAATTTCAGGAGCCTCCGTACCTCAGTCGGTATCGACGATGCCCTTTCGGTTCGAGATTTGGGTTCAAATCCCGACTAGGAGGCGAACCTTTATCAGGGCTTATCAATGAAAGATGGATTAACGATCTCAAATGGGGATGGAAGGGTTTTCCTTTCGCCAAACAGGCAAATTGTTGGAACATCACACGCTATTTAGACATACATACATACAACGCATGGGGTTAGTCGCCCTATTATAAGCATTATCAGGTTTCAAAAAAAGCCAACTTTCTTAGAAGTGCCAGGACATTGAGCCTAACATGAAAAACGGAATAATTTATTTATTTCAAAATGGAAATTTCATAAAATGCTTGGATTCGTGTTACTCGAATAATACCGAGGTCGAGTTTCTTAAGATGAGACTCGAATCTTTCAGTATTTAGAATGGATTTCGTTTTGTTAGTAGCTAGTTCAGTTACTGCTCTGAATCTCGTCTCCACTAAATATGTTGGAAATGCTATAATAAGTAATTCAACTTCTTACGGAAGAAGGTATGAAAGTCGTTCGTAGATCTAAAAGTATTTAATAATAAAGATTGAGAGCTTCCATAAGCTCAGATGGCTTCGACAGACATCTTTGTTTGGAAGGCCTTGGGTTCGAATATAGTCTATGACGCGAGGAACCTTTATTAGGATTTTCAATTAAAGATGAGTAAGCCATTTCATACTAAAAGGTAGAGGGTTTTTCGTCCATCTAACAGGTAAACCGGCCTCGTGAACACACACACACACGCATCTACAGACAAAATACCAGGACTTGCAGCAGAGAAATGGCAAGTCGACTCCATTCATTGCCTATAACCTAATTAGGGAACTCAACTCGTCTTGGATGGCCGAAAATCGGGTGGGCGGAATCGTACAAAGTCATTTGGTAGCTAAATTAATTCTTCAGGCAAATTTTCATGAACACTTTGGCAGAACTATTATGAAATGATGCAAGTCTATGAATAAAATACACTGATTCCCTTCACATTCTGCAAAGAAATAAAACTTGTCTTATTTCTTTGCAGAATTTAACTTTTCAAATATATCAAAGATTGTCATATATTTGCGTAATATTTCAGTTTCAACAGCTAACAGATGGTAGGAGAAAAAACCAACCGACAATCTGCGTAAGAGAATGGGATTGAATTCTTTATTCTCGTGGCCCGGTTTAAGAAACAAATTCATTAGGAGTACGAGACTCGATTTTATTAATAACGCCGATAACAGAGTCACATACCTGTCGTTAAGATGTCTGGAGACTTCTGGTGCTGAAACATCTGTAACACCGGCTCCTACTATTTTTTTTAAGTTGGCAATTAAAACAGCGGTGTTAACTAACTATAGCTGCTGCTCATACAATTGCAGTAATAATCCCATCTTTGTGACAAATTTTTAGTTTCGAATATTGATAAAATTTGTATCAGATCTCAGTAATTCTGAAAATATTTTTATGGCAATTCATTCCTTATAAATCGAGTGGAGTGAGAGTCACATATGTATATGACCTTGTTTATCATGAGCTGTTAAAACAATTATGTCATTAATACATAGCCCTATCCTATCAGCCATATGGCTGATGGGGGTCAGCTATATGCTACCATACTAGCAAGATGATCATGAGCAAGGTGGTCCGTTGCCTCCTTGCCGCAGTATATTTTTTATGGCTGTATCTGTGTATGGGACCGATTTGACTGTTTTGAGGGATGAAAAACCCGAGTTACCGGGTTTTTCATCCCTCATGAGAAAGAACGCCTCCAACTCCGTATGAGACCGGTTAACTCATCTTTAGTCGAAAGAGACCAGATAAAGATTTCTCACGTCACTGGTGGGAATCGAACCAAGGTCTTTTCGACCAAAAGGCTTCGTCTATACGGACTTAGCTATGGAGACACAAATGCACAGGAAACTACGAAAATTATCAGTCTTCCGGTGAATGGTGTTGATTGAAAGAGTCAGTGATATAAGATATGCTAAATCTTTCTTCTTCAAAGCTAACCAGTCATATACTAACCTTGTGCGAACTGTACAATTTGGAGCGAATTCGTCACACAGAAATCGATAGGATTTTGGCTGGTAAAGGATACGAACAAGAGTATAATTTCTTGTCAAGTATAATTTAAATGTTTTCTTTCTGCTCTGATATGTTTTGTTGCATTCCTCCCCACACGAAATGATAATCTTACTGTTTACGATCAAGAACGAAAGTAGTATATTTCTGCGGACAACACGATATTCATCTCTAAGAAATCTCGAAACACTGGTGAACATAACTTTGGCCTCGAAATGCGACACGTTTCTATCATTTCCTTGGGGTGGTGTGTGTGTGGGGGGGTCATATAGACGCTTTATTTAATGTTGACTCTTTATTTTTTTTTTTTTACCGTTTAACATTTATTCTTGTATAATTTAATAGGACATATACTATTGGAATACTCTTATTTTTGATATGACAGTCGAGATATTTAACAAGTCTACATTATTCTTGTTTACACAGTACGAAAAAGTAAAATAGTTTATATATGTTACTCTTACTCTTTATGACAATATAAAGATAAAAAGTAGTCTTAAAACCAATGTAAATCAGTCCCCAAACTTCATGTATTTAAAACATTTCAGAAGTTTCTTTATGATAATATTACAAGGTGGTATCCAAAGCATCTTTCACAGCGATTGTCTGGTTTCAAAAACAAAAAAAAAAATAAATAAATAATAATAATAAGAATAATAATAATAATAATTCGTTGACATGGTTGGTCGTTTCTTTCTGAGCCTGGTGATAATTAAAAAGTGCATAAAGGACTGATGTTAAAAAATGGGAGATGTATTATGCAGATTACTTTCCCAGTTTTGAATGCTACGGGAGTTGTCATTTAAACTAGCTAATGTGCATGCATGAAAAATGTGAGCAGAAAAAAAATCAATGTGATAAGCCAACGCGCAGGGTGTCCTATTATAGGAAAATAATAATCAGTAGTCATGAGTAAATGTAAAATGCATTAAAAATCCTAGTGGAAAATGGAAGGACTGGGCGTTAAGTATTTTGAAGATAAATAACTGGATCTATATCAAAAATTGATAAAGGCTTAAAATAATTCTGTACGAGATGCAAATTCGAGGAAAGTTATACGTCTTTCTTGAGAAGACGTTCATATTTAAAAACTACTCATATATATACATAAGAGCTTAATGTTCTTAAATGAATTCTACTAGTGGAAATAGTTTTCTGCGAGATCCCACCTATCATGGAGAAGACGAAAATAACATTTTGTTCTTTAATGCGTATTTCTGCAGAACTGCCAGTCTGACCGAAATACCAGAGGTACTAGGATTTCAATAAACACCACAGCAGAAAGGTGGCAATATCTCTTTTGTGGATGTGCTGGGTGGGATTCACATTAAAATAAAGACAACGACGGAGAGGATGAACAACAACAACAAACAATGAAATTTCTTTTAAATTCTGGAGATAAGTTCTAAAATCCTTCTTATGAGATGATCACTCGCATGTCGTTTGATGGATTAAGCACACCAATAGGCTTTTTTTTAGACAAGAACTAGACAGATCCTTATCATTTACAGGTCGTTATACTCTAAGTTATTACACAGAGCTTATAATAACACTTGCCCTTAGGATATTTTGCTTCGACAGGAAAAAGACTATCAAGAATACATGCTTCAAAATAGCTTCGACTCTAGGAATATACAAGATCCATTGAAATAGTAGTATTCTTTCTTTTTTTTTCCTATCATCAGTGTTCCAATACACATTGGAACACTGATGATTGGGTCTAGAAACAGAGAAAACACATTGGAACACATTCACATTGGGTCTAGAAACAGAGAGAGCAATCAACGAATGTGTTGCGCTTTCCCCTTCACTTATTCTTCAGACCAAACACAGTTGCTCCTAAGATGCGCCGGATACTAACAGAATAAAATAAATAAATAAATAAATAAATATATATATATATTTTTTTTTACTCAGAAAGGAAGGACATAGGACCACACAAAGGTGATAAAGTGGACATAAACAGTGTAATAATTTATATACAGTAGGTATAAAGGTGATGAGAAATTTAAGCGATATTAAACAACCTGTGGGTAGAGAATCAATCGATATGTGGGCAATGGAAAAACGTTTTATCGTAGTCGCGTACATATTTGCTTATAACGGTGTGCTTCGTGTTTCTTTTTATCTCAATACCTGTAAAAATACTTAAACATTTTCTATAGGTGAGACATGCCCGCTTTTTTAGCATTTAAAGTAGCTCATGATTTATAGCGTGTTACAAGTTCAATTATATACCAGTATCACACGGGTTTCTCTTAAAAACTGTCTCCGTCGATGATTCTTTGCGAAAGTTTTTAGGTGCTAAAGGATTTCTTCGCTGGTGTGAAACCACCATGGTAATTTTAAAGGTCTGAAGCGTCTTGAAAGGGACTTTACGTCTGAGCAGGATTTCCGAATTGCTAACCAGTGCACTACAATAGTACGTGTCGGTGAGCTAAGGGTTAGATTTCCTTTAATAATTCTTTTAACTAACCAAGAACCGAAGCCGTATTTACTCACAGGACATGCCACCGATTACGGTTCCAGGTTATAAAACATGAACTAAGTTTTACAATATAAAATTATACCTAATGGGGAAAAAAAAAAAAAAAAAAAGCATGCCGAAATACTGGCACTAAAATCTTAAATTTGTCTTCATCTAGAGTTGCAGTTGTCCGACTAGGTTGCAACTCCATACAACCAATGTGATTGGTTTCTATATTTCTCTGATTTGCACCTGAGATTTTATTTATTGGAGCACAGCGCAATGATGCCATTTTTCATTACACTATTTTATTTTTAACACTGCTTATCGGGAAAGTGAACGACAAAGAATGTACTGCTGAATTTTTATAGAGGTGAAGGGTGGAGAAAACCGCAAACTCCGGATCCGCTGCCATCTATCTTATGGAAATTTGAGCCGAGTCTTCTGAATGGGTCATTAATATGTTTTAAATATGGACTTGGCGTGGAGAGTTGTACCAGTCATTAAATGGATTTCCAAAACTATGATTTGCGTATGAAGTAAATGTATCAATTTCTAGGATTGAAATAGCATTTCCCTTCACCTGTTGCTTTTCGAAAAACAGTGAAAAATCATGTTTATATAAATTATTTCACAACCTGTAGATAGCTTATCTGGCTGAATATTCAGAAGTAGATAAGCATCATGTCTCAATGCAACAATTAGAAAAATTTGTGAGATACATCAGGAACTACGACAATATTTTTACTTTAGTCAGTTCCAGTGAATGTAACGATGAACTTGACTCCGCCAAATCAAAAAAAAAAAAAAAAAAAAAAAAAAAAAAAAAAAAAAAAAACACCTAGAACCCTATTGCAACTGTTGAAAATTCAAAATCAAAACTGGCATAATACTTTCGAACACAACAAAGCATATAAATAAATAAAATAAAACTCTGAAGAGTATTTACATATCAACATAATTTCGCTAAACGTTTGCCTACAAAACATATTCAAACTCTTTTCATTGGTGATATTAGTTCGTACGAACTGAAAGCTATTGCATTAAGGGAATATGACACAGGCAGCTTCGTAAAATCATTTCAGAACAATCGGCTGAATACTGCTATACTATAAACCAATAGCAAATAGCAATATTTTCCTTCATGCGAATTACGGAAATATGAGCACACATCTAAATCCAACTAAACACGATTAATGAAGTGGGCTTCGACCGCCATTTTCCTCGTGACCACCCAAACAACGCTAGTCGACAAACGTGCATCGATTGAAACGAGAGGTCAATGCCACAAGCACGAGGAACTGGCATAGGTAGCTAATACGTGATCAGTGAGAAGCTGTTGATAGTCAGCAATAATAGATTTTCAAGGAAATTTTCTTCCGCAGAATACAGCAGTTCATTAAATATGAAATGCATATTTCGTAAGGAGAAAAAAAAAACATATCCGATTTTTTAAACAAAAAAAAAAAAAAATCATATCCAGTAACAAATTCCTCTGTTCCGAAGATAACAAAATTTTATTTATTCCTTATCAATTTAAAACATGAAATCTACAGACTTCTTATTCCAAGTCTAATTTTAGAGTCAGTATTTCACCAAGACAAACAACTAACCCGATTTAATTTAATATAGTTGTAAATCTCAAAGTGAATTATTAAAATAACATTGGTTAAGTAAAATAAGATCCTTCAAAAAACTGCGTACTATTTTTTTAAACATACAATACTGTTTTTTTTATTACACTTCTTTTTAGTGCATAAAATATTAAGCAAAACTGACACTAGATGGCACTAGAGCAGCCACAAAAGTAGACAGACTAGATTAGATAGCCACTGCATTTGCTGCTATTCACTCTTAACACGTTTAAAATGGACATTCTATCCTGTTTCAAAGACGAATCCAGTGATAGAGGTGAAACATTAAGGGCAGAAAATGAATGGTATCGTATTAATAACGATACTTTGGGTCTTAATTTCACGAGTACCTACTGACTTTGTATTAACTCTAAAAGAAAATACATGATAATTTCTGACAAGTCGTGTATGTGTGCGCAAGCGCACGCCAGAATTTTATTTTTTTTTCTTTCACGACAACAGTAGTGTGGCCATATATGACAAAATGAGTATATCATTACAGCAGCTAATAAGGACAACAATTTTAAGAAGTACTGGAGGTCGGCAGCGAAAATCGTAACTGTCTGAAAAGGACTCTTCTTAATGGTTGAGGTTTATCAGAAGCTCTTCTGATTAACATGTTCGGAACTTAAAAAAAAAATTAATTAATTTAAAAAAAATTGGGGCGATTATCGGAAACTTGTGTCATACAGGAAAATGATTATAAACTTATATTTGCCATATTGGGACTCAAATTCGTGGTGTATATCGGTTGTGATTTTAAGTGCTCCTGCAATAAGTGCTATTAAATATAATAATTAATTGGAAGCAACTGTAGTCGATTGCAGGGTACTGATCAAGATTGGGCTAGGAATTAACAGGTCGGTACATGCACGACAATAAATAAACGAGAAGTGACAAATATCCAAAGCAAGACCCCACTCCCTAAAGATGATAAACGGATTGTTTGGAAAAGTGCCAAAAATTTTCAAACTATGCATATGTAAGGAGAAATCATTACTTCCCTGTAATGATTTCTCCACCTTAACTTTCTCTCTCTGTCCTATCCAAGCAATTCTAGGCTTCGCCTGGAGGAAACATTTTCTCTAGACCTAGATACAGTCAGTGAATGTGTTATGCCACTGCTTGAAGAAAATGGGAAACAGTGAACGTCAAATTCCACAACACAAAGAAGAGTGGGGTAAGACTGTGCTATGGGAAATTTTAATTTAAGTCGATGGTTTAACATTTACAAGGCAAGCATGAAAGGTTTGGTGACCAGTACAACGATTTCTGGCAACTTAGAACTAATTAACGGAGGTTTCACCTCAAGTGATGGAACTTGCATTGGCCAGCTCAGCTCAGTTTCAACTGCTGCCAAAGAAATCGAAATTAGGTGGCTGAGGCGAGTAAATCTAAAGCGAAGGCTACAGTTATGAAGTCTGCGAAAAACCAAAACTGAGATCGCTCGTGATATTGAGCAAATATTCCAATTAATAAAACTGGCCCATACCTGTGTGCCATATCTCTGGCACACAGATATGGGTTCCTGACATTTTTAAATGTACATTCAAATTCGTATTAGAGCATTCAACGTACTTAGATATATACCCCGTTTTTAACGACGCAAAACCTGGTGTGAAACTATTTAAAAGGAACTCTGCCTCACAGTGGAAAATTAAATTCTAAGACTAGCTGTTGTGTGCTAAAATACAGCCTACCCCCCAACCTAATTGACCAACGCAAGAAAGTTGATCACGAACGCTGACAGTACTACTCTCTACCTCCAAAGGTAGCGTTCGAGTGAATGCAGAGATTATATTACGTAACTGTCGTCTTTGCCATCAAACTAAAGGTTTATGCAGTTGCGTAAAATAAACAAACAAATAATATTAAGCATGCGCGGCAATAGTAGTAGAATGCCCGCGCACGAGACTCAGTCTCCCGCTTACAATTAATGACGATGCACTAACGAAGTTCGTCGTGAAAAGGCGACAAAAACTGAGACGAACTGACAGTAGCATTTGCTGTTATTTTTTAACATTGTTTCGATATATGTACTATATTTTATTTACAATTATATCTTCAGTTGAATAAAAAAAAAGGTGTAATTCCATTTTTTTTTTAATTTTGGGAACTTAAGAAAGTCAACTCCAAGGTTGCCTAGCTCAACCCAATTACTGCTCAAAAGACAATGACTTGCGTATTTGCTTGTGGCTTACAAAGAACGTTGATGCGTTCACACAGGTTGGGAAGCTATATTGAGGCGTTCACTTGATTCTTCCCTGGATTTAAGTAATCCCAGTGCGTAACTAGAATCGCTATGTAAATATATTAAAATATCAACTAAATTAGTATTCTGGACTGGGGGGGGGGGGTATTAAATGTTCTATGAACACGAAAGGGATGTGAGAAAATATGAACTAGTATAGAAAAGATCCAAGATTAAATAAAGCATGTTGAAACAGAAAGGAGTCCGACCTCCTCCCTTCGGACACATGTGGTACTGACATGGTATAAGTAGTAGTTTTGCAAGAACTCGTGGATGAGGTTGACATAATACACTGCTTGGAGAGGAGTCAACGGACACCGGTGTGAGGAAAAAACAACCATGGCGTCCACTCCCCCCCCCTTTCCCTGCAATGGCCTCAGCAATCTCACGGGGCATCATACTTTCCACAAGAGTACGACAGCGAAAACAAAGTGAATTCTGGACCATTCTTCCTATAGGCGTATAATGAGGTCCTGGACTGTTGCGTAGGCGGACGTGCCTTGACCTAACCCTGACGATCCAGTTCATCCCACAGATGTTCAATAGGGTTGAGATCAGCGCTCTGTGGAGGCCAGTCAAGTGTGGTGATGTCATGTCTACAAACTACGCAGTTACAGCAGAAGCCTTATGATACGGTGCATAGTCTTGCAGAAAGAGACAGCGGTCATCCCGTAGAAATGACACAGTATAAAGTATTGAATTGTCTGGATACCTCGGAGTTCAATGTTCGTAGCACCACAAACAGTCCGCGGCAAAACCAAAATAAACTGAACCATACCATCACTCAATCACTTCCGGTTTTCATAGTTGGGTTACGCACTCTGGTTAAGAGACGTTCAATGGGCATTCCACATGTCCATCCGCTCAGTAGAGGATGTAACGTGGTTCGTCTCTCCATAACACAGCTTTCTCCGCTTCCACGTCCTACTTAACCCACATGCAGCGTCGTCTTCAGTAGTGCAAAGAGAGTGTAAAGTAGGACGTCTCGCCTATTGCGGTCCTACCATCGAAACCAATGTCGTGAGCATCGGTTCTGAAAGTTTTTGTGCAGATTCGTATTCCAATTGATGCCCAGAATTCCGAATTCAACGTGTCGGGCGACGAATGGCGGTTTTACATATTATCCTTCGTAGCACCCTACGGTCACATTCGGTGAGTGTTGTGACTCGTCCACTGGGATTAGTACTTGTAGTTGACACCCTGCGTTTCCATGTCAGTATAGTATCACTGATTACTGAACTAGGATGGCCAAATTTGCCAAACATCTATAACATGGCATCCTATCAAAACACCTCTTTCAAACCTCATCAGTTCCCTTCTCGCAACTATTTCATCTGGACACAGTTGCACTGACGTCGGAGCATCATATTCTTCCAAACAAGTGACTCGTTATAAATTAAAGATAACAAGAAATTATATACTTGGTTTAATCCTTTATCCAAGTGAAAGCAAAAAATTTTACGCCTGAAATATAATCATGACTGGGGCAACTTGTATATAGAAGCTAATGACTTCAAATCACTTGCCTTAGTATCCTATAATGCAAAGCACATATCTTATGGGTATGTATATATAATACTGTGCGTTATGGGAAGGGTCACTAACCAAACCAGTTTCGACCTTTATTGAGGTCTCGTCAGTGGGAGCCATACCCAGAAGTGATACCAACGTTGAATTAATGCAGAAGTCATATTCTCATATACGAGTAGCCAAAAGGTGTCACACCTTATTATTAAAATACTCTGGATTATATATAGCTGGAGGTTTTTCCACTTGGTTATACTATAAATTAAAGGTTCCCCAATAAATTATATACCTTAATTTAATTTACAGTATAACCAAGTGGAAAAACTCCCAACAACTACCTCTAATCCAGAGTATTTTAATAAGGTATGGCCTTTTGGCTTCTCGTATATGAAAATATGACTTCGGCATTATTTCAACCTAAGTATCATCTCTGGGTCTGGCTCCCACTGACGAGACCTCAATAAAGGTCGAAACCAGTCTGGGTAGTTACCCTTCCCATAATGCATAGCATTATATATACCCGTAAGGATATGTGCTTTGCATAATGGGATACTAAGGCAAGTGATGTGAAGTCATTAGCTTATATATATATATATATATGAGTTGCCCCAGTCCTGATAATATTTCAGGCGTAAACTTTTTGCTTACACTTGGATAAAGGCTTAAACCAAGTACTGTATATAATTTCTTGGTATCTTTAATTTATAGTATAACCAAGTGGAAAAACCTCTAACAACGTAACTCGTTACATGGCACCTTGCCCAAGGAAGTTTCAGTTGACTTCTTTCCAAGCAATGCAAAATGTACACTGTTAACTACGCGTAGTATTCTTTCACTGTAATAATCTCCATATAAAACACAAGTACGCTTCGCGTCATAGCGACAAGCTGACTATACACTGAACCACTTTTTATTGCCATTTGTAACAAATGTTTCGTTTCGACAAGGAAATTGCTAAACAAAGGATATCAGATATATATATCAATAAAATCAGAACAGCCACGGCAGAGGAATGGCAAGCATGCATACGGACGGACAATAAGTGTCATAAGTACACGGGTATCTAGGAATGCCTTTGTTACCATTCCAATAATCATTTGCTTGAAAACACTATTAATGCAATTAAAGATATCGGTTGCAGGTAGTATTTATATGAAGAACTACACGTGCTTCTACTTTAAATCTTCCTAAAATGGGCTAAATTTATACGTGAAGAATGACGTTCCTTGGCTAGCTTTTCCTCATACGAGATTTTCACTTCGTAAAAAGTGTGCATAAAAAGGCAGGAAAACTCACTTTAAAGGTATAATAGGTATTAAGTACAAGACCAGACCACAGAAGGGCAATTAATAAAAAGACAATTCTATAAAGCGCCACCTGATATCAGATATATATCAATATATAAGTTCAACAATTTCTTAGCTTATTAGAAAATCATATAAATATATACATAAACAAAAAATAAAGTTAGAAAAGATAAGCAGATTTAAAAAGCACTATCTCCCACAATGGAGATAGACGTAGACCATCGGATCGGTGGTCTACGTCTTCGCTATGCGTTCACTAATGGCGTGCATATAAGGAATAGGAATGAGAGTTATTTCTTCTGTACTAGAAGAGATCGAGATATCACGACTGTTTCAAGCTTTTTTGATGAAAGAATCCTTAAAACCATTAGATAAAAAGATGGATGAAATACTATAAATATTAATTTATAATATAACCAAGTGGAAAAAGTTCCAACAACGTAACTCATTACATGGCAACTTGCCCAAGGAAGTTTCAGTTGACTTCTTTCCAAGCAGTGTAAAATGTACACTGTTAACTACTCGTAGTATTCTTTCACTGTAATAATCTCCATATAAAACACACAAGTACGCTTTGTGTCACAGCGACAAGTTACTGACTATACTTTTACAGAAAGAACTATATAGAAAGTATAGTTTTTTCTGTAAAAGTTCGTCTGAAGAACATAAAGAATGAGCACGATGTACTGAAGTCTTTAATAGTTCCAGCCTTTTGACTAGGAAGGTGATGAAAATTATCTAAGACCTATATGAACCTTCTTTCGAAAAAAAGTGAAAAATGTAGGCTGATATCTAGTTGACGAAGAATTAGAAGATCTAAAACTGCTAATTGGTTACTTCTTCTAAGATGAATTGGATCAGAAGAGCAATTCAAAATTGCCATTCACAAATCTGTACTAATGTGTAAGTTCAGTTGAAATGTATCAAAATTACTCTGTTCAAAGGTGTTCCATGGTTATCAATAGCAGGAGAAATAGAATTATCCATGGTTATCCCTTCGATTTGTTGATATAATGTCTTTATAGGAAATAATCAGAACGCATTACAAAATCAAATAGCTGAACAATATCTGAAGGAATTTTTTCTTGAAGTAATCCAATGGTGTCAGATAAAGGAATATTAGTAAACAAGGATAAGACATCTAAACTAATCACGTCGGAAGCGTATAGATGCAGATCAGAAATATGTACATGGCAGTACTGAAAGGATAGTGTTCATTGGGGGAGGGGGGGATACTAATACTAGCTGATCATTTTTAATAAGGATTCTGAAGAAGAGCCCTTATCTCCCAAATTTATCAGTTGGGAACTAATAAGTTTGAGGCCTGGATGGAATCATATAGCCGGCAGTGGGCAAAAAAGCACAGATGAGATATGAGGCGTGCTACCGCTTTAAAAAAAAATGTACTTGCTTTCTTTAGGAAATCCCCCCTCTCCCCCCACATACACAGAGAGCCGTAAACAAACACAGTAGTAACCAAAAGACATAATTCTGAGGATTGTTAAGTCAGTTATGTGAAATTTAATTGGAAATTAATCAGAAGAGCAATTCAAAATTGCAAAGATATCATCCACAAATCGGATCGATTTTCATGCGCCATCCCTCCGAAAACTTTGCGAAGAATCACAAAGCAAGTCGCGATTTGCTTATTTCATGTCATAAAAATCCAAGTTATTAAAGCAGGGAAACTTAAGATGCTTAATATGGGCAATCTTTCGTTTCATACTTAAAACGTATTTTATTTGATATCGTTTACCACAGCAACAGGAGAAAAACAAATTACCTTGGTAGCAGAATGAATAAGGATGAGAGAAAGAATGGTTTAAAAGTGTTCTCCCAGCATTTTAAAAACTTTAGGAAGAACAGACTGTCACGAGTCTATCTAGTAGTACATGCGTACTTCGCATTTGGATTCTGTGTATGAAGATATCAAAAGTGCAAGTTCATTATTATCGCGGTATACAGAATCAATAAAGCTAAACGTGTTCATAGCTTTTTGCCATTACAAATGTAGTAGAGTGTAACCCTGTAATGAATTTAATAAAAACAACGTGCTAATTCTAATGATAGTTGTATTTTATGACGTCCGCCCGCAGTGGATGGGCTAAAGCTTTTTTGTTTTTGTTTTTTTATTATTAATTTCATAGTTTTTTGTATTATTACTATTACCAGACTTTTCAACAGAGGCCACACCAGCCGTCATGCCTTTGCTTAAATTCATTCACACAACCTGCTCTCACCATCTCCAAAAACAAGCCATTCCAATGACGCACCGCTATAGGAGAGAAAAATCTAGCTATCTCCCGTTTTTCTCGACTGCATTCATCCTCTCTCAACTTCTATGGATACCCTACATCTAGTCTTCTCCCGCGGTGATGACACCAGAAGTTCTGGGTTAGAACTTCTATCGTGTCACTCTCCTTTCTCCTGTTTGTATTCCACAAATTCTCAATCTGACATCATATTCTACATTCCACAATCGAGATATCTTTTTTAATACTCTCAGGTGTGATCAGTTTCTTCTAGAATAATCCAACCAATAACAGCGCGATGCCAGCAGTTTTCATATGCCCAGAATTCGCAATGTTACATTACATCGCAATGTTGTAGGCATTACAACTGTGCAAGTAGTCTTGCAATTCGGTTTCCGGATTATCGTACCTATTTTTTGCATTATCAACAAACAGCTATGACCCCTGTTAAATCCTTCCTAATATCATTGAAGATTGAATAATGGACCAAGAGCTGCGTCTTCCCTAGGGAATCCCACTGATTACCTAGAAGTTGCAGACTCAAGCTCCCTAACACTATTTTTAGATATGTCAATCAACTACTCTCTTCTCCAAGCTAACAGTTTATAATCCAATATCTTCCAACTTGTGCAACAGCCTTGAATGCTGTGTCCCGTCAAATGCCTTAGTAAAGTATCATGGTGTATTCATTCCCCTTGTCTAACTCCAATGTCGGCAAGTTGCTCGAAGACGTCCTTCATGCTGTTCATTGCATAGTACAGATTCTCTGTCACCCCACTTCTGTATCAGAGCTCTTACCAACTTCCATACTGATTGGTTGACAAGCGTCAGTTTATTATTACTATTATTGCACAATTGGAAAGCCTGCTGTAGGAGAGAAAAATATAGAAAAAATGTAGAAAACAAGCACGGCACTTTCAAGACCTCGGTCCTTCAATAAGTGGGACAGTGGTCTCTCACTGGGCGATGAAATTCATTCTCATCTAAAGACACCACAAGCATTCATGTCCACAGCGCATTTCGAACCCGCAGGTTATTGGCGTGAAAACGGAAACACTAACCACTCCACAAACCAGTGAATGAGAAGAAAGGTCGTATATAAACTGATGTTTTAAGAGATTATCCCCCAATTATCAGAAAGTGCCACATAAGAATCGACCGGTAAACCAACAAAAGTTTAAAGAAATCAGATAAAACTGTTGAGTTTTATAAAAGTAATATAATTATTGATGTCAAAATAATGTGTTATCATTTACTGGTAATTTATAACAATTCTTAAATGCATTATACCTTATCGGTCCGCAGAACGTATAATCATTCGAAATAAATTTTTTAAAAATATCACAAAGTTCGTCAAAGTTACAAAAGTAACCTGGTGATGTTCTGCAGTTTCAATTTACTGAATAACTACACCATATATTTATCTTCTCTTCTTGTGGCGTGGAACTGATAGTAAATCTGTATGCAGATTACCGGTGACATAAGATTTACGTTCACAGTAACTTTTAACGGGTGAGTCAGTCAACCACTGGAAGATGTTCTAGACAATAACGTGTATACATTCATAAAGAACAATCAACTGGCATTATATATAAATATATATATATATACAGTTCACCCTTGAAGAACGCAGGTTGGAAATGCGCGGTTTCCACTTATACGCGTTTTTTTTTTAATATAAATATATTGGAAATTTTGTGGGGGGAGTTTGCGACAAATTAAAACACTCGCAGACGAACCGCGTAACTTAGAAATATCGAAAAAAATAAGAAAAAGTTAGGTATGCAATGAATGCATAAAATGTGTAGACAGTATAGTCTATTTTATCATTTACTACCATAAAGTATATACAAATCTATTGTAAAAAGTTAAAATTTATCAAAACTTACAGACTTCACATGGCCATTTGCAGTCCAGAGAAATGTAAACAAACGTAAATATGCAGTATTAAATAACTGCATGAAATTAACTGTTATTAATTAGTTTAATGAATTAGCATAAAATAAAAATTGTATAACGATTCATTCATTGATTAGTGTATAGGCTAGGCCTACCGCGAAGTAATCATATCGATTGCAGTAGGCTACTATAAAGCAATCATATTACTGCTTCTTCATTATCAATGCATGAATCGTTATACCTGCAAATAAATGAAACATTTATTGTATTTATTTATTATCTGTATTTATATATATTATTTATTATTACAGACCTTTGTGTCGGTAAATACAGATATATTATCTGTATTTACCGATACTGTAAATCTATTTTCTCTTCCTTATGATTTTCTTTAAGGACATTTTCTTTTCTCTAGCTTATTTATAAAAAATATAGTATATAATACATACATACCATACAAAATGTGTTAATCGACTGTTTATGTTATCGGTAAAGCTTCCGGTCAACAGTAGACTATTAATAGTTAAGTTTTAGGGAAGTCAAAAGTTATACGCGGGGGTCGGTGCCCCTACCCCCACGTTGTTCAAGGGTCAATTGTATATATATATAAATCCCATGAGGCTATTCAGACAAGTGAAGGCAAATATATCAAACATGTTTCAATGTTTTAGGAAATTAAGGTTAAGTGTGCACAAATAATCGTATCTGTATAAATACCGGTATATATTTGAATGTGATAGTGACAGGCTGCATGTATGTGCTGTGTTCCAGGGCTCTAGTATATAATATTTAACATTCCAACTTGAATGTCTGAAATACACTATTTTAGACTAAGAACATCGGTTTGTTAATCTTAAACCAATGAATCGAAGGGTCTGATAGCCAAGTAGGTAAGGTTGACAGTGTGAATTAAGTGAAAAATTCTTCCGGTATATTTTGTACATTTATTTGCAATTTTGCACTTCACTGTCTGTTTTAAACTTCAGATGACCCAGCATAAAAGTAAAGAGAAAAATGCGTAATAAAAACTCAGGAAAGTATGTTGCATCTGTTAACATGTTAAATAAAAATTGTCAGGAAAAAAAAAAAAAAATCGAATAGATCAAATTTGCTATGTATTTGATCCGATGGTGGCTATTTCCTTAGCATTGTGCTGTTTCAAAAAGTTTTCGCAAGGAATATCATCCATTACCTCAATCGTGGTAACCGATGACTCTTAATATTTAAAATCGATTGAAAATTATCCAGCAATTTAAATTTTTGTAAAATAACGAACATTTCACACGAAAACCGAAATACCCCCCCCACACACACACACGGTAAGTTACCCATAAACGGGATATTAATCATGCATATTGAATAACCAGTCTTGATACTGGTATCTAGCAGAAGTCCATGCACATGGCGCAACTGGGTGATACAAACCAATTGAGAAAACGAGTACAGTGTGACAATCATAGAGATCTTGCAGACATGCCACACAATTGTACAGCATTTATCCATGTTGTATCTATAGGAGAGTTGGGTTGTTTAGTGGAAGGTGTGGCAAATGGCACTTATGACAAATCCATTCCACCTCTGCATGAGACATCCCCGGAAGCGCCTCCGTATTGCAATCCCGATGATGGTGATATACTATACAACTTAAAAGTTGCATTTACGCCGCTACAAAGCGTCTATGATGCCAAGATCGTCAGAACACCCGCATCCTCAAAGGGCATTTCAAAGATAAACGGCACATCACTTAGAACTGGCGTTTCATCTCAAAGAAAAACATCGGGTACCTTGGCAACTCACATGAATTCTATACATAGAATTCAACATGTTCGCAGCTTTAAAAAAGCTGCCGAAATGATGCGTTGTCCAACACAACGTAACAAAAAGTAAGTTTTCGATTTGAAACTATTTTGGTCGGTATATATATATATATATATATATATATATCAAGATGTATTGTATATATTAATGAATTAGGCTATGAGAGAAGTTACACAGCACAGCATAACAATGAGCAATCTCACTTCCCGATGCTATATTCAACATCCAGTTAAAGTTCGTTCGATGTATAACAGTTATTAATTTAGAACTCACTGCTAATAACTTTTTTCCTATTTAATCTAAAGATAACACGATAGGATGTACGAAACTAGTTATTAAAGATTTTCTAATGCTATACGTGGTTCCCACCTGATAAATAACTACGGGCATTTCACACCACGGAAACCTTAATTCATTGAAAAGTTCAGTAATTTTTAAAATAAATCATGAAGACAATCCCGCTATGGTAATTTGTTGCCTATTGTTCTCGTAGCCTAGTTTTAATATGTCAACTATTTATTCCGTTAATTTCGGCATTACTTTTTTTCCCCCCAATTCCCTTTAGAGCTCTAATATATTCTTCAGTCTTCCTACTAGGCAAGCATACAAGATGACAATAAATCGTCTCAGAATCTAATAATTTTTATCTTGAATTACAGAAGAGAGAGGGGGAAAAAAAGACAATTTGCATTGGCCATGAGCAAATGGACCTCTCAGTACCAATTTTTAAGGATTATTCTCATATCTACGAAAAACAGATGAGAACATGGGGAGAGCAAACAAAAGCTGTAAGGCATAAATAACGACGTTTTAAAGAAATGTCATTATTTATGTAAAGAAACGTCCTTGAGTGCTATCAGGAGCACTCAAGGAGCAAAGTGTTACAACTTATAGTTCGCGTTTTTTGACTACACTAATACAGGTATAACTACATCAAATCACGCTGTGGGAGCGCCTCCGTAACGAAGACATCTCACACTTACTCATTTATTAAGACCCGGATTCGAATTACTCTTGGAGTGTGGAGGTACTATCAGGAATTCTTTTGAAATGGTTAGAATCAGTCTTAACTACAAAAGCTTTCGACGTGCATGACAGGATTATTGGATAACATTAGCAATTAAGTAACATAATACACTGGAGACATACGGTCGTAGTTGCCTCGGCCAAAATTCTAATCATATACCATGTGATTAGATAAAAATTACCATGTTATACCACGCATAACATGGTAATTTTTTGTAACAATGCTTATTGTACGGGTAGGGATGGAGAGTGTATACTTAATAAGGTACAATAGGGGGATCTGCACTGGGATTATTTTCGGAATACGTGAATCCATAGCAGATTTCGTGCTATGCTGCACTTCGATAAAACGCGTCAGGTATCACATAACGCAAGTGCATCACTACTCAGTATCCACTGCAACTGTGTGAAAGTGTAAAAGTACGGATGGCCAACTGTATTATCATTCTTAAGCTCAGTCGTAACGCATTAAGGGGTACAACATTTTCGCCAACTACTATCAAGACAGTAGTACTATTTCTGTAAAGTTTAACCCTACGAATGATTATGTCTTTCATACATTATATACCGTGGGAGGGCTGAGGATTAGGGATCTCAGCTTCAGAGACCAAACACGGAATCTTTCAAGCAACTGACAAAGTAGAGGCGATCATATCCAGAAGATGCAACTATCTGCCACCTAAAAGTTTAAATAACTATATATATATATTAATTTATATTCATTCATGCATGTGACAAATCCCCAGAGAGTTTACACATTTTAAACATAAGCTTCTTGCATTTACAATATTTCAAAGTAAGACATTCTCTTCATTTCGGGTCAGCAATTTTTTTTTTTTTTGTTCCAAATTTCTTTTAAGTTTATTCCTTTTAGATTCATTCTATGTATAGTTCATTAAATTATATTTTTCGATTTGTATATCTGTTGTAACTGAAGGATTTTTTCAAGTTTGTCAAATTTTTCCTCAGTGCTTTCAATTTCAACCTTTTTATTTATTGCGAGATTCTATTCGGTTTTAAAAGCGTATGTTGTACTTTGAATTAAAGTTTTACAAATTCCTATTTTTTTTTGTTAGATTTCTATTTTTTCATACTGCCGAATTAAATATCCTGGTGTTTTTTTATAAATTTTTATTGTTATTTTACTTTGCATTATATTTTCACTGTTGATTTTTATTCCTAGGTACAAATACATTACTTGTTCTAATATTCTTTCGTTTAGTGCATTTATTTACATTCTATTCATTTTTTTTTTCTATGGATATTTCTGTAATAAGATTACTGTATATGGTTTAGCTTAAATTGTCTTTGGTGGTCATTCATTTCCTGTATTTTAAAAATGTACCGATATCAAGATTTGCATTAATACTAACTAATAAGCGCAAGGGGAAACATTGATCTATGTGGTCTGAAGTCTTGGGTGGAAAGAAATTGGAAACTGCTTCATTTTTGTGTGAATTTCACCAATGAAAGAATTTTTTTTCTTGCACGAGTACTGTACGAGCGAAAATTGAAATACTGTTCGTAAGCTTGTCTGACGTCAACACTGTACCCAATTTATGATTATGGTGCTTTTCATACAATAAACCCCTTTGAATTAAGTCGCCATCGTGACTATTGGCAGCAATATTATTTCAAAAGATGGACGTGTTAATCAGTGTTTTTCTTATATTCGCTATTATTAATTGTTAATGGAAGTTAATCGATTGTTCGCAAATCTGTTCCACCAACCTTAAATTGTCCGCTAAATAAAACTAGCCAATTGCGGTGCCCAAAATGAATGGTTTGCTGCACAATTCGTGAACTTTTCCCAAACATATTTGGAACTATGGAGAAAGCTGTTCGATAAGCTGAAGCACCGAGTTCAATTAAAAAGTGCGGTTGAATGAAAATATGTAATATTTAAGAAAATATTTTCACAAAGAGGATTTAAACGTTTTATTCGATGAAATTTCATATTTGAAATCGTTATCATATGAAAAAATTTCAGGAACTGAACAAGAAAAAAAATGGAAACTGACATGAAATTGGTTAGTTTTATTATTGTATACTCATGAGCAGTTGAATTAGAGATACCTGTCTAGTAGCGGGCAGCACCCCCTTTCGCCTTGACGACGGCGGCGATGATGCAGCGTGGCATGGACTCCACAAGGCACCAGAAGCATTGGGGAGCCAAACTGACCATGACCGCTGCATAGCCTCTCACAATGCACGGAGATGGATCGGAGCAGGATCCAGGGTGCGTATCTCTCTCTCGACAGCATCCCAGATGTGGTCAATAGGATTGAGGTCAGAGGACCTCGGGGACCAGCCAAGCATCCTCATGTCCATGGAGTGTTCATCCACCCACTTGCCACAATTCGGGAGCGGTGCATTATCTTGCTGTAAGTACAGGTCTCCTGCAGGGTGCTGTAGGTGCAGAAATGGGTGCACATGATCTGACAGCAGGTCCCTGTATCGTTCGCTGGTGAAGGACGAAGGTAGAATTACCAGGGGACCCATTTCATCCCACGTAAACAGTCCCCATACGAGGATACTACCACTGGCCTGAACTGTATCCTGCTGACAGGAGGGATCCATCGCTTCATGTGCTTGGCGACGCACTCGTCCCTGCCATCGGCGTGTACCTCGACTCATCAGTCCAGGCGACCTTTTTCCATGCGTCGAGGGTCCAATGGCGGTGTTCCTGCGCCCATGCTAATCGTTGTTCCTTGTGACGTGCGGTGAGTAGAGGTACCCTAGTCGGGAGGTGCCTTCTGTACCCCATAGCGAGGAGATGGTTCTGGATGGTGTGGCTGCTCACACGTCGTTATTGTCTAGCATTGAATTGGCGAGTGATCTGCAGCACTGTGACTCGCCTATCCGCTGTTACCAACCGATCTAGCCGACGGCGTCCCCTGTCAATGACACGTTGTACACCACGGCAGTTTTCCCTGGCGGCTGTAGTTTTACCCGATTCCATGTACTCACAGTACATTCTTGACACAGTGTCCTGTGAAAAGCCCAGTGCCTGCATGACTTCGTAGATGGAGTGCCCCCATACGCCTGGTTCCGACTATCTGGCCACGATCGAATTCGCTGAGATCTCAAGTCTTCCCCATTATGTGCTTGACTATTACTCAGACGGTCAGTACAAGGTCTGACGTAAGTATGTCATTCACATTGTATGCACTCACCACTAAGAGAAACAGTTCCACTCACTGCTGTGAGAAAAATCTAGCCCTTACCCCTTTCTTAACCGCGAAGAAATTTAACTTCCATGGATGCTCCTGTGTTCTCTCTACACTTCCCAAATAACGAAAATTTTTCAGACGATATCCTATAACGCCCATTCAGAAGTTTATAGACCTCTATCATATCATCCCTTTCTCATAAATAGTCTGCAGTCCACGAACTCTCAGTCTGTCATAATCTACATTCCATAACCCCGATATATATAATCTATGTAATTCTTTTCAGCTTCTTTATCCCTTCCGAATTCCGGAAACCACATCCACGCACAGTCCATGTATGGTTCTTATCAAGACCTTGTAAAGATGCAGAACAACGTAATTATCCTCTGGGCTATATTTACAATTTTTGCTATGTAACCTTTGAACTTCAAATTAATACCTACAACAAACATCGATAACCTCATCAATTTCTTGTAGCAATTATCTCCACTAACATAACATACTGTTGGAAATCTTATCATACCTAAGCGCGTAACTTCGGTGTGATGAGATTTTCAACTTATTTTCATTTGCTCATTGTTCCAGTTATTCAAATCACCCAGTACGTGTTGGATATCAGTAACATTCCTGATCACCCTGCGTATCTTTGCATTATCAGCAAACACTTGGACATCTGAAAGATCCTTTCCAAAATCATTAATGTAAAGATTGAACAATAGTCCAAGAACTGATTTCTGTGGTACACCTCTGGTCACGTAAATCTAGCAGATTGATACTCACCATATACCACTCTGATATCTATCCGTTAACTAACCACAGAAGTAAAGAGTTTATATTCCAATCTCATAATTCTCCAGTTTATGCAACAGCCTTTCATGTGGTATCCTGTAAATGCCTTAGCAAAATCTATCAGTGTATCCATTCCCTTTACCCAACTCAGCATAATCGTTATAAAATATGAGCAAATTGCTAAAACATGATCTCCCTTGCAGAGCATAGGTTGTTTGTCAACCCATTTCTGTATGCGAGTCGTTACCAACTTCTCTGAAATCTTCACCGCCACTCCAGAGAAAGTGATAGGTCGGTAGTTAAATACACCAGTTTTTGCGCCACCCTTGTACAACGGAACTACCATTTTTTCCATTTCTGTGGTATCTTTCATGAGCTGAGACAAGTTATATAAACATGTCAAAGGCCTGACCAATTCGAACGGCTGAATAAAATTCCAGACAGACATACGAAGTGTTAAGCTCAAGAGATTCGACAGCCATAATCTCAGTTACTGATGATGGCTAAGGGTGGAAAAAGTGTGCGTGTATACACACACACACACTTTTTTTCTGGTGAATTTATTTGGTGTGTTATGCTAGTTACCGAATTAATGCTAACAGTATTATTCTACGTCTAAGGCGACCCACATGGAGTAGTCATTAAAAAAAAAAAAAAAAATACAATTTCGGAACATACAAGCTAGTCATGTTCTTTCTTACTTCTCCCCCCCCCCTACAATGCACTCTGGAAAATAAATGTGTTTATCAGTTTGATTTACATGTGCAGTGGTGTAATTCACACGTTCTGGCATTGATGTCAGAACGCCAGTGAGAGGATATTTTACCAAGTATCGAAATTGTCACGGTAATAAAAAATTTAAAAAAAACCTTCGAAACAACCAAACTTAGTAATGAGCACTAGTATTGAACGTATACTCTACGCTTTTGAAGAAGGGGGAAGGAAAAATCTATCAATTTTTTACTATCAACGGTAAAGAAATAATTTCTAAAATAAAAAATACATTCGGCTGAACAAAATTCCAGACAGAAATAGGAGTGTTAAGCTCACAAGATTCGATAGCCATAACCTCAGTATTGGTGATGACTGACGATGGAAAAATGTGCACACACACACATTTTCCTTTTCTGGTGAATTTATTTGGTGGGCAATCCTCGGAAACAATTTATGCATAAATAAATAAATTTATTTATGCATATATAAAACGTGATCAATATCAATGCGCAGTGAACCTCAAACGACTCCAAATTGATATGTTTGTGAATCAAAAGACGTTCATTCATGTTCACAACATGTTACGTGATTCAGTCGTAAAATGTTATAGGTATTTACTCTGTATGTGTGGAAAGCTACACAAAAATACCTATATTAAGATACTTCTTTTCCAATTTACTAGCGAACGTTAAAAAAAAAAAGGTTGCTATTTGTGATTTACAAAATAAATCCTGCCTTAATATATATACAGTATATTTCCTGTTTAGTATGATGATTTTATGAAAATTCAATTAATTGAACTGATATAGTGAAAGGCGTGGCACATAGCTCATATTAATTATAAATTTTGATGCCAATCGGGAATCTTTTCCCTTACAGTATACTCAAATACAAAATAAGTATACTCAATGGAAAAAACTCACGTGCATGTGTCATATTAGTACCTATAACATTTAACGATAAATGTACTGTGATCAGGCCAACATTCAAGAGTGCGAAGAACTTAGCGGTAGGTAGGTAGTCCATATAAGCATAGATACGACGCTAGCTCAAACGAAATCACTTAGAAATAAGATCGTAATTTATTGTACAATATCATTATAGTTCGTTAAAAATAAAAAGCTCAAAAATTACCATAACAATAGTGTTAATTATCATTTGAAGGCCGGCGAATTGAAAAAAAAAAAAAATCGGTATTGCAAAGGCCTCTCGATTCAACCCCCCCCCCCCCCACACACACACACCGTGACACTACACCTGATTTAGCGTGTCCGAAAAGAAACTCGGATAACTTCCTACCCTACACTGGAAAATGGTTCTGTCCTAGACAGAGAAAGCACGTTGACTGTCTCGAGCCAATAGTGAAAACTTGCTGTCATGTAATGAGGCAGTGCTTTGGAGTACAAGTAATTCTTGTTGCGAGTGACAAGGTGACGACTAGATATGTAATTGATTCCAATTTTTGCATAAAAAAGAAGGAAAACCGACATTAATTATGTTGATAAAAATATTGCACTGTATTTTTATAAGGCTCTTTTCCCATATTCTGGTCGTCAACATTCATGATAGCCAAATGAAAGGCTTATTTAAACTTGAGAAGCCAAGCTAAATTCATCGAGCCTAACACATTTGTACAGTAATAACTGCAACGTGATATGTAAATACACTATTATATCACAAATTTATGATTTGCGGACATAATATCTGATTAAGTATGCGAACCTATTTATACATGTTTGTGTTATTTGACTGTCAGAAATTTTAAGGAATTGTGAACTTTGAGGTAGAATCTGGGTGCGAAGAAATAATCGTCAAATCAGATCTGATTTCAACTAATTGCGCTTAAAGTACATATCGATCTGGCTGGGAAGTTCTGTGGATCCAGTAAATGCAGATATATATATATATAAAATCTCGCTGAAAGGAAAAGCTGAACTTTTCCGTAAGTAATTCATAAACAAGAGAAAACAAATTTCAAAGTGATAAAAAATCTGTCACAACTTAAACCATACAGCTGACATTCATTTAAAGAAGAGGCTAGATTATTGAAAATCCTATTTTTTCGATGTTACATTACTTTTTTATCATGCATGATAAAAAAAAAAACAAAGCACACGACGAACAGCACTTCTGTTGTGCAGGTTACAAGCTAACTAGAAATGGACGATTCAAGTTTTCCGAATTATGCCAATGGTATTTTAATACTTCATAAAATTACAATAGGGAAAAAAAATCGACAAGAGTTAAACCTTCTATGATCTCGATCCATCGCAGGTGCAAGCTGCTCGAACTCTACGATACCACACGGTCTTGCCATAAATACTGTCACAACTTTCGCACACGACCGCGATGCCCACAGAATTGCTAATCCCGGTTCAGTCAGTGGCGCGCTGTGGGCATCAAACATTCGCGTGTTTATCAGTCAGAGTTGTCTAGCTATATGGGTTAACATGCAGTGGGAAGATTATGAGAACCGTGTAGCTGTAATAGCACTTTACAAGGTTGAAATGTAGTCACCTGTTATTTTGAACACGCTGAAAACACTCAGGATCAGTAGGAATGTTTCTGTATTGGACTATTAACAGTTATAGAAGACGTGTCTGAGAGCCAAAAAAAAAAAAAAAAAAGGCTGAGCAGGCTGCGTTAGGACCAAACAGCTTGTGAGGAATTGCGAAGACACACCACCGTAATCCTGTGAGAATGCAGAAAGTGATGTGATGAGAGACGAACGTTTCGAAGAGAACGATGTAACGTCTGCTAACTGATTACCTTGGGATAAGGAGCCTGTCGTACTTCTACTGAACACTTTCAACACCACAACTTATGCAACAGAGAGTGATAAAATCGAAGGCACTTCTCCAGCCTTACGTGAACAACACACAGAGATATTCAATATGAGATTTTCACCACTGAAGCGTTGTTTAACTGCCAAAACGATGAGCTATATGTCTCAGGTTGTCGCACAGCATGTGCCAAACACCCAGAATTCAGAGAAGTCACCACACCGCATCACTGATGGTTTGATGGAGTGTGACGTATCAGGGATAGCCAAGTTGCACTTCTATGAGAAAGAAGTCAAAATCCGCCAAAATGTATCCGTAATACTGTGCTGGAACCTGTGGCCATGTCTACTGTGAACAACTTGTTTCACAGTAGACATGGCCCTTCCACCAAGAGGGCTCAGCCTCTGCACATAAGGCAGAGACCACACAACAGTGGTCTGATTGGCTGTTTGAAAGTTCAGATGTGAATCTGTTGGACTTCGAACTGTGGTTGGAGAGTGAGAGAGTAGTCTTGCAAGAAACGACACCCCAGCATTGTCACGCTGAAGGTGGATATGGAGCAAATTCAGATGTCAGTTATGGCTGAATGTGTAGTGGTTGTCTACAGGCTTCAAAAAGTCAGTTAGGGCTAAATGGCCTTGCCCACTCCCTGTTGGCAATAAAAGCTATTAACAGATTTTTTTTATTTTTAACATACATGATGTTACCAAAGGTATTTGGACAATGAATATTCTACAACACATGTTGACGAATATTCATTGTTAATATACTATGCAAACAGATTGCACATGTATCTTCATGAGCTGCTTCAGATACCATATGGTCACTCACTTGGTCAGTGGTGTGCCACATCAGTCCTCATCAGGTGATGGTCCTCTTGTATGCTTTCCTGGAGTCTTCAACTCTCTGAAGATTGGTCACTCCAGAAACCATCCATCTCACTGATGGTCTACTCCCTCTTTTTCTAGGAACTTTACTTTCTATTAATGTTTTGAGAAGATCCTTTCAATATATCCAAAGTATTTCAACTTTCTTCTGTCGATATAGTTAAAGAACCTTAAAGTTCTACCGATCCTTTCGAGCACCCGCCCATTTGTCCTTTCAGTATATGATATCCTGAACAGCTTTCTGTAACATGACATCTCAAAAGCAACTATCCTTTTCTATCAGACTTCTTTAGGTTTCCAGTCTCACATCCACATTGTGTGGATGTGGAGTAGATCCATCCTTCCAGATTTTTGATAGGTCTCTGACTGTCGTTTTTGCCATTCATAATTTTCATCTAAACAGCAATTCTTCACATTAATGATGGACCCTAGGTACTCAAACTTGTCGACTTCCTCAACACTTATTTCTCAGGCCCTTCCCTATCTGTATTTTCTTTGAGAACCATAACCTCTGTTTTGATAGGACTGAGCTGAAGTTCTCAGTTGTTATTGATCTCATTAACTTTGTCAAGGATGGTCCAAGTTCTTCCTTTTCATTACAATGGAACATACCTGAGACTACTGATCAATTTACTACCTATTCTAATTCCTGTCTTAAGCTCATCCAACGCTACACTCATGATGCCCTCAGCATAGATACTAAATAGGTGAGGCGAAAATAGGCATCCTTGCCTAACTCCCTTTTCAAGCTGAAGGCAATCGTTAATGAACATTTGTTATTATCATGGGTTCTTGCCCACTGTACAAGTTAGCTATCAACCTGATAATGTGTTCTGGAAAACCCATTAGTTTCATTACTTCCCAAAGGTTTCACATGCTGAACACAGTCAAAAACTATAGTGTAGTCTATGAAACACATTACTATAGGGAGTCTAAATTCTTTATACTTTTCGATGATCTAAGGCAAAAAGGATCCGATCTCTGGTATCCTTACCTTTCCTAAACCTGCTTGTATCTCAGGCATCTCTGTCTCAAATTTCAGCCTTAATCCTATTTAGAATGATCTTGAATAAAATCTTGCTTGCATGAGAGATTAAACTAATAATTAATTCTCGCAATCCTTCATATCTCCCTTCTTGTGTAATGGTATGAAAATGTGATATGAACGTCTCCCAGTCTCCAGGCTATAATCCTGTCCCCCAACGTCTGGTTGGCTGAATGGTTAGCGAATCTGGTCTCCAGCCAAACGGCTGTGGATTTGAATCCTGCCATGGCATGGATATTTGTGATTGACTGTAGTAGTAATGGTGGTGGTGGACAGTAGATAATGGTGATGGTAGTATAAATGATATGGTTCGCTGTAGACAGAGAGTTGTAGAGTGGGTGCCCTCCCTTGATGAGTCTTTGGACTCCTTGGAGGTGTAACATAATAATGATAATGCGTAATCATAATTTATCAAAATTATCATAATAATGATAATAATAATTAACTCTGCTGGGACACCCGAGATCTTACTGTTGTTAAACTGCTGTTTCAACCTTATGCCTAAGTGGTATAAGTTCCAAATCAAAATTTTCCTGATGAGTACTCCTCCAAATTTTCCTTATCCTCTCTGCTGTATAGTTCCAAAACAGTATTCTTTCCATCTATTTTTAATTTACAGTTCTTTTGTTAGTATTGCTCTATTCCCTTTGAGGACATTCAATTTGGGCTTAAACCTGTACTTTAGGTAATGTAAAATGCCATCTTAATTTTGGAGAGTAGGGTACTACCCTGTTACTATGAATTAAACTATGAAAGTTTTGTAAGTTGATCTGAGAGCTTATGGGAATACAATCCTTGGCATCCCTGAGTTGCCAAAGCTACTTAAGCCAACTCAGAGATGCCAAGGATTGTATTCTTGTAAGCTCTCAGGTCAACTTATGAAACTTTCATAATTTCTACAAATATTCGACTTAAAATAATATGGATCTAATATCCACTTTGCCTATGTAGGTTTACATCACTGAAATGAAGCTGTATGGCTCTTTTTTTTAGTAATAGACCATCAGTTTTAAATTGCATGCCTTTCTGAGTAGCTCTCGGCTATCAGATCGACTGTCATGGTATCCCAGTGCTTGTGTTCAAGTAACCTTTATTTTACTTAATAATGGCCCCTAAGGGCAAGAATAGTGATACTGTCAATTTGGATATGCCAAATAGCAGCCCTAAAGTGCTTCCTTTTAAGTGAAAAAGGTGAAAGTTCTCAACTTCATAAAATAATAGGAGGGTAGTCTGAAAAGTTCTCGGCCTCGACCATAGATTGCAACACTATCAGCATTTTTTTTTTTCCTAAGTTGGTACATCTGCCATAAGCATCCATGTGAAATGTGAAATTGCAAGCCATTCTATCAAGTAGTTTGTTTTATACAGCTGTCTGAAGCAAAAGTGTTGTCTGTATCCCTTGAAATGGATAAAATTGAGTATCATGTGGTTATAAAATTCTTTGTAAAAAAAGGTTTAACGCAAAAGAACTCATTTGAAGTTCATAAAAGTTTATGGGCACTCTTCTCCTTTGTTTTTGACAAAGAAATGGGCTGCCAAGTTTAAACGTGGCCATACCAGCCTTGAAGATGATCCACATGAAGGACGTCCAAAAAGTGTAATAACACCAGAAATCATTGATCAAGTGCACAATATGGTATTTGATGACTGGCAAGTCAAATTGTGTGGAATTGCTGAGGCATTTCAAAAGAACATGTAGGATATATTTTGCATGAAGAATTGCAAATGAAAAAGCTTTGCGCAAGATGGGTGCCACACCTGCTCACAGCAGATCAAGAATATACTCGTATGAAAATCTCTGAACATTGCTTGCTTGGAGCATTTTAACAAGAATAAAACTGATTTTGTGTGTCGATTTATTACTATGGATGAGACTTGGACTCACCATTACCCACCAGAATCCAAATAGCTGTCACAACAGTGGACAGAAGCAGGTTGTTCGGCACTAAAGAAGACAAAGTTGGATCCATCAGCAGGAAAGGTCACAGCATCGGTGTTTTAGGATGCTAAAGGCATTTTGTTTATTAATTATCTTGAAAAGGGTAAAACAATAACCAGGGAATATTATTGCGATCTTTTAACCAGCATGAAAAAAAAAACCTGTTTGCAGAAGAAAAAAATCATCTTTCATCAGGTCAGTGTATCTGCCCACAAAGGTGTTTTGGCAATGGGAAAATTAAGGGATCTGCACTATGAATTGTTGGAACATCCACCCTATTCCCCAGATTTGGCTCCCTCTGACTTCTATCCCTTCCCAAAACAAAAACTCTTCCTCGCTGGTCAGCATTTTTCTTCAAATCAAGGTGATCTTACTGAGAACCACTACAGGGACAGGATAATTGTGCTGGAGCATTACTGGAATAAATGTATTAGTCTTCAGGTTGATTATGTTGAAATATAAAAATAATTTTGAAATTATATATTTGTTTTTTCATTGTTAGGCTGAGAACTTTTCATACTGCCCCTCGTAAATAAATAATAATATAAAAAATGTACACTGAGGTTGCTAAGATTTCCATTCGCATGTATGTTGTTATAACTGTTCTATTTTATTATTAGTTGTTGTTGGTAATCTCTTACTGTGCCTAATTTATATATAAATTAAACTTTATCATAGATATATATGTATAGGAAAACACATTTTATATATAGGGTTCAGTACTATCCATGAGGTGTCTTGGAATGCAGTACCCCCCCCCCCCAACTGACAACAGGGGACTACTGTATCATGTTACAAGAGAAATGACTGTACTCTAGATCAAAGGAAGTACAGAAAGTGTTTTCACTTAGTTATAAATATATAATACTTGACAAGTACAGTCAGACCCCGACTTACACGAATCCGGAGTGACGCAGTTTCTTATATGTACATATTCCCACCCCCGCTTCACACCTCACCACTAGTCATATCTTTCAGCCGCCGGCCGCATTCGCCTGTGTCGCACATGCTGTGAACAAACACTGACGTGTTTCGTGCGGTCTCCATTCATATACGATTTTTATAGTCTACAAACCTTGCGATTGTTTAATGTTATGTTCTTGATAAAAATTTTATCACATAAAAAATAATAATGTCATCCAAAAGAAGCAAGTCCGATTCTTCTACAGCTAGCATGAAAAGAAAAACATTGACTTTGGAAACAAAACTCAACATTATTAAGGATTTTGAAGGCAGAATGAAAATTTGTGAGCTAGCAAAGAAGTTCGATCTACAGGAATCCACAGTAAAAACAATCTTAAAAGAAAGGTTTACAGATTTTGGAGGACATAGATTCTAACGAGGAACGAATTGTAGCCACAAGGCAAGGAATAAAAAAATCATTAGCTTGCTATGAAGAAATTTTGCATGACAAGAAAAAGACATTATGCCGTCAGACGAATCTATTAGATTTTATGAAACCATCGAAATAACTTTCTTTTTCTATGTACGAAAAACTACAATTATGATTATATTTCATAAAAAATATAGGTGTTTTTGTAAACCTTTGGTCCCAATTGTATGTTTGTAAATATAAATTACATGCAAAATTATACCCCGAGTTACGCAAATTCGACTTAGGCACTTTTTGTTGGTCCTACCTACTGCGTAACTTCAGGGTTTTAGTGTAATTATTTTTGTTTTAATCCATTTCCCAAGTATAAGCAAGCAAAGTTTGCAAGTTTCTTCAGAAGTATCTACTAGTCTACCTGTATCTAGAGGTGTTTATATATATTATTCCCATGCACAAGTGTGCATGAATAATATATTCGCCTACAGCAAACAAATTGCATGTGTGGACAGGAGTCCAGAGTAATCTGTTAATGTTCTACTTAAACTGCTAGAGGATAGAGTTCTTTAGAAATGTGGATGAAAGATGACTGGGAGTAGCAGGTTCAGGGAGTATGCTGTTTGATAGTAAAGGATGTTGAGCAACTGTTGCTCTAAGTTCCTGTAGGGAACTTTCTAAGGCAAGCTAAATGGATGCTACTTGAGCCAAACAGTGGTCATGGAAATATCTATACAAGAGACAATACAGAAACTGATCTGTGAGAAATTGGGCATGGAGTCTTTGCCATTCATCAATCAAATTGTCCTTTTCTGAACAACATGAAAAATTTTTAGGGAGATCCTAGGCATACCACCCCAAACACGAGAGCAGTATTCCAAGGTTGGCAATATTTGGGATTTAAACAGCATAAGCAATTGGTCAGTTTTTAAGAAGTTGATGCTACAGAAGTGATATATGATTATGCCAGGATGACCAAACTCTGGGTCATCTTCACTGTTGAGCTGAGCATTATCAAAAGGCAAGTGGAGAAAAACTGAGGTTTTTTTTTTGGTTGGGGGAAGAATGAACAAAACTGTTGTAAAAGTAGATGTAGCTTAAAAATATCAAAGCGCTTTTACATCGATTTTTACATAGGTAAATTCTGATGAGAACTGTAAATAACCTTGTTTGTTTCTATGCATATTTTGCTAAATATTAATGTAGTTAACCCTATTATGGGAAGTGACTGTATTTACTGTTTTAACATCAAAAACAAAGGCAATGCTTTGCCATCGGAACTTTGTATATAGCTATGTGTAAGAGCACAAGAAAGTTGTTTACAGTTATGTGTATGAGAAGTTGTTTGCAAGCTCTGCGCATAATATCTTTAAAGTTAGTATCTAAGAGTGCTGCTAGGTTGAAACAAGTTTCTGCTGACCGGCAAGATATAAAAAAAGGGGAGTGCTCGGAGGAGAACAAAGAGCGGGTCTTTGTCCTTGCACTAAGGGTAGTAAACGCCGAATTCTTCCGCGTTTACTACCCTTAGTACAAGGACCCGAGATTGCAAAATAAAAGGGGGACTGAGTCGAGCATAAGGGGCTTCCAGTCATCGGCACAGCAGAGGACAGTTCAGAACCAGAGCAGTGGCATCAGAGAAAGAGGAGAGGCAAGGCCCCAGTTACTAAGCATGACATTTCAGGTCCAGTTGCCGACAGAGGAGAGCCGAGGTAGCAAAGGTGAAGCACTGTTACCGAAGAGAGCCAGTCGATGGCAGTTACAGTCATCGGAAGTCAGCAGTTAGAAGTAGAAGTTCCTGAAGTAGGATCCAGAGGAGAATTTGCCCGTATGCTGAAACCTCTTGCATGTGCTATTCGAGTACCACAGATAGCAGTCCAAAAGCCCGCCAATATACCGACGTGATACTGCTGAAGCAAGACACTCCTGAAGGAAGCTTAAGATCTGAGATGAAAGAAATGCCAGAAAGACTATAGTGTAAGACTCTTGACTGAATGTGCGACACAGCCTCTATAAGTTCCATCCTTTTTGTAATTTTTCTCTTATAATCTTGGAGATATGTTATATATGGACAGTTAAGAATTAGTTTAATAGTAATAAGAAGTGTCCATAAGAGAGTCAATTGGCATGTCAGAAGTTAATATCAAATTTGTAAACATAACTTAGCAGAGAGTTGGTTAACCTCTTTGGGAGTAAACTAGAAGTTTAATAAGTTGAATTTGTAAGCAGAGAGTAAATAAATTTTTGAGTTAAAGAGATCATTTAGTGTTGAAGTAAAAGGGTTCTAATTTTATGCTAATGTTTTTTTAGATGGGTAGAGAAAGCAATCTCCCTGTCATTTGATTCATGTATATAGTGGTGCCTTGGTTAACAACTGCCTCAACTAAATTACCGTCATTAACCATGGCACCACTGTATTTCATATTAACGTAAATAAATGTGTTTTGATTATTTGTTAAAAGAGTGCTGCCTGATCCTTTATCTTACAATGCACTGTTTCTAAAAATAATCGGACTTGTGAGCTGGAAACGACTAAGGCATTAAACGCGCAGTTTAATTACTTAAGAACCATGGCTGTTTATGTAAACTTTGTTGAAGGAATTGGCGCTAGTAAGAGAAAGAGAGATCTACCAGATGTTTTATTGAGTTTTATGCTGATTATTGATATATTGGATGGTGCAGTCTTATAAACAAATTTTCCAGTGTAACATATGTTACACTGTTTTGGGAGCATTGAAGTTGACCGGATTGTTTTTACACCAATCAAGGACACTGCAAAGATTAGTGCTCATGGCACTGATGACAAATGATCTTGAAGCTTGAGATGTTTGAGCAATGCAAGGTTTGGCAGATGAGTGGAAAGTGCTATCATCAGCAGAACTATGAATAGTTTGTAATCATGGTGATCACTAACAAAATTGTGGTGAGAGCATTAGATCGATAGCTTAATGGTAGACATTTATTATCTTTCTAGGGAAATGACTGTATAATGGCTTGCTACCATGCTCTAGAGTCAATGCCAGCTGATTAGAATTCAACGTATAAATGGTAGTTGTTGATTCAGAAGTCATCTCCTGAGCACAACAGGTGCGATTCCGCCAAGACTACCTATCTGGTATCCAGGTTTTTCTCAAGATTTTTTTTTTAATGTCTTTCCAGCAGATTTCAGAGGAAGCATGGGATACAATGTTCTATAATGAGGGAGATAATTTCCATGGTCATCTATGGAAGGGTTGGAAGAGAAGAATGAAACCAGGACACCAGTGTTGTTTTGAGGTGATGATACAATGCAATTATTAAGATGAGGCAGCACAGATGGACAACAGAAGTTCCCAACAGTTATGGAGAAGGACCATAAGGCAACGACTGCCAATGGCATAAGTGGCAATTTGGTTATGTTTGTCCGTGTTGAAGTTACACTTAGCCCTTTTAATGATGGTTTTACAAGTCTTGTGGACAACTATGTAGGCTGTGAAAGAAGCTAATATTTTGGCCTTAAGCCACTTGTGATAGGCTGTTTGCTTTTCTTGAACCACTCTGGCACACTTTGAACAGTGAGCAACAGTCCAACCATAGAAAGGAGGAATAAAGGTTACAAAGTCCTCCATTTGGCACTGTTGTAATGCTAGAATACATGAGCTTATGAATGCTTGAAGGAATGATGTTCCAGAAGAGATTGTGATCTGAATTACCAAGAGAAGAAGTTACCTGAACAGAGTAACAGAAGGAGAACTAGTTAAGAAGAGGTCCAGAGTGTTAGGTGAGTAAAGAGATTTGTCAGGAATTTTGGTAGGGAGATGAATAATCTGTTTTAAGTCGATGCTCACAGGAAAAAATCTGACTCTCTTCCAGTTTGTTCAGTGAAATTTGAAAAGGGGAGCCAATTAGAAGTGTGGAAATTTGGACTAAACAAAATCAAGCTTTGGCAAGGAGTAAGATGTCACTCAAAATTGGGAAAATGACAGATAGCCAACATGAATGCTACAAAATATGGCAAAGAAATCTTAAGTCACGGGTTGTCAAAAAGGGTTATCCTAGATTTCCTTAGGAAGGAATATCAGATCCCACAAAAGCACAAGCATTTCCCTAGTGGCAGAAGGACTCATACAGGGTATTCCTAATGATAGCAGATGAAATGCAGCCAACAAAAGTCAATTGGCAGATGGTAGTTCATTTGAGTCAATCTGGTGCAAGATTGAGGCTGATAGGACAAAATAAAACTGATTACCTAGGATAATGTGGAAGACATGCATCAGCAGATTAGTACAGTGTGTGCAAGTGGAGTAATTAATATGGGGGGTGGGGGACTTCAACTTCAAAGACATAGATTGGAAGGAGCAAAGACCACATGACAGGAAGAAACAGAATTTATACACTTACTGAAAGATTGGGGGTGGGTGGATGTATTTTGTTGTAGGTTCAGAAGGCCTGTTCATAACTAAGATGACTACATTGTCTCCAGTTCAGGAAAGTGATTGTGTGGACTTGACTTGGGAGGTATAAAATGTGAAAATTCCAGTTAATAAGGGGTATATGTGGAACTACAACACAGCTGATTATGAATCAGGAGGCAGCTTGAAGTACTGTAGCATAAAGTAAAGATCTGCAAGGGAAGGATGTTCACAGTGAATGGGCGATAGCCAGGGGGTATCTGGAGGAAGCAATATCACACTGTAAACTCATGATTAGGAGGGTAAATGATATAGCAGATAGATGGATAAGTAGTATCATTAAGCAAGCAGGTGGAATTAGCCAAACAGGAAATCCCAAAAAGTTTTTTCATTAAGTGGCAAATAGGAGGAAGATTGACAATGGAAGAGTGCAGACAGTAGAGGTAACGGAGGCAAACGAAATTGTTGACCTACTGAGTGATCATTTTGCAAGGAGGTACTTAGTACATTATAGAATATGAATGTAAATACAGCTGTAACAGAGACTGATGAATAATAATAATTTAGATATTTAAGATAGGCTATGGTAAATGTGACAGAAATTTGGGATTTAATCAGAAACAGAACATCAGGTTTGGATGCCTGAAGGTGATGGCATGCTTCATGTTACTATTAATAATAATAATAAATAAATAAAAAAAAAACATATTCACCTATTTTTTTTTTTTTTTTTTTTTTTGCAGTTTGAGAGTAAATTTTGGAGAGAGACTTATTTTTTGGTTTAACTATAGAGACACTAGTTATTCAGGCTTTCTTTCTTATTTAATGTTTCAGAAGATGAAGAGAAAAAAAGAAAACATGCAGTGAGAGAAAAACTCTTGAACATGTCTCCCATACAGAGAGCATTAAGTGTCCAAACCATGACATGACTTCAACAGTGCCGCCCCCCCCCCCCCATTCATACACTTACACAGCCTCTCTCCAGACATGATTTGGCAGTGAGATTATGCACCAGTTGATCAAGAAGCCTTTACCATCTGGTTTGGTCCCATTTGCTAACTAGTAGAAAGCCTACAGAAGTGCTGTACCCTTAAAGATAGGGGAGGTGTTCAATTTCTGCAGCACATTGGGCATGACCTCAATGGATATCACTGATATTGCATGTAGAAGGTTGAGAGATAGAGGTCAGAAACTGTGACCCTTTCTCTTGGAACCAAACATGGCAAATGACCACTTCAGGTTCCCAATAAGCAAGGCAGTGCTTCACTGGGTGATGAAAGTCATCCACCATACCTAGTAGGTCTAGTTAGCAACTACTCCAATCAGGAAGTCACTCGTTGATTTCACATCCATTTCCTCAGTCTCTTTTGGACACACATTTTTACTTATTTATACATAGTTCCAAAACCCTGCTCTAGAGAGCAAACACGGAACTTTTTCAAGCCACTTCAGACCTACAATTAACTTTCCCATTATGCAAAACAATATACACATTCCAAAGGAAGTGTACTTTGCATTATGGGATACTGAGGCAACTGAAGATACTTGAGTAAAGAATAACTTCTTGTCAGGTATAATACTGTTTGATCCTACTTCGTCTTAACTCTATACCTTGGATCCGACATGTTAGTTCACTACGATGTTCTTAAACAAAAAAGTTGGCAGTCGATTTCTAATGCAAATATAGAGAAAATTTATATTTATAGACTGCGCCACTCTATATCTGAATTAGTTCAAGAATTGAAGAAAAATCAACCCTCAACTATTTCTCCTTAAAATGTTATTAATATATATACTGGCCGAGTATATTTAACTTACTCAATTTACCCGCATTGGTTCGAACATTTTATGAATGGTGCAGTAAAAGAGATTCAGGCAAAATACAACTTTTGATTAACAAAACAAACATTTAATTTTATAATCACAAAATTTGCACTACCACCTCTTCACAAACAAACACTTTTAATTTTACACTTCCGTTAATTCTCTGCAATAGTTACTGTTAGTATAAGGAAATTCTAGGATGAAACTCACACACTTCTCTGTATAGGAATATTAAAGGTTGGAATAATCTTACCGATAATCTTTATTCTTCATCTACTTATACGTAAACACTTTTTATAACTGTAAACACTTAAACAGTAAACGGCACTCATTAAATAAATCTTCTAAGCAATAACTGAATTAATCATCAGTCACTATACACATAAACAAACGTTTTTGCATGAAGTACTACTGATCACTCATGAATTAAGGCAACACACAATAATGCTTAAATTGAGGTTTTACATGCACAGTTGTTCTTTCTTCCTGCATTCAATTAATTCTTTAGGCACTATAATTCTAAACACAGCTATCCTTAAACTTCAACTTTACAGCCTATACTATTCTCTAGTAACTCCGTGCTTTATTTCAAGATGTGTGTCCTTGAAAGGTTGGCCCTGAATTTAAATCTCAACTCAAGTATCGCTAGCCTATTTAGTAATCATTCAACTGTCTTCCGTAGCTATAATTGTTATTCTACAACTTAATAGCTAACTGCCTCTCAACTAGCAGACTTTAATTAGCTGCTTGAGTGACTTGCCAACTCTCTATTATCGCACTGTGATTCCCGAATGCTCCGATTCCAACCTGATGCTAATCCTCTCTCTCTCTGTTTCCTTATTATTTCTATTTTCAGCGTTCCTCGCTTATATATCCGTTCTTCCCGCCTAAATTATTCTTGTGATCTCTCTCTTTAACTAAAATCCTTCCAGTAAACTATCAGCATTTTCCTCACGCTCTGTTCCAAACTCGCGCTCGCTTACTTACATACGTCTCCATGACAACAAAACAAAACATAATAAAATTGAGCTATTGCATAACGTTAAACTTCTACAAGTAGGAATAAATAGAGAATATTTACATTTCAATTAATGCATAGTTAAAATATCAAATACAAATTTTTATAATATTAACATAGTAATAAATAAATTAGCTTAATAATATTTAATACAGTCTTATTACTATTAACACATATCTTTGATTAAATAAGGTTAAAGGTAATTATATGAATATTAATTATAAACAAGTGATTTACATTAAATAATATTTACAAGTCTAGCCTTTGTGATGGAAGATCATGTTGGATTCTGAAGCAAATAATAATTACTCCAATTTCTATATTTTCAGAATCTAACAATACTTTATAACCGATCCAAAAGAACTTCCTAGTTAATGAGGATGTGAAGAGTTGGCTACGTTTAACCTAAATAACTAGTGATTGGTGGTGAAACATTTTCAATCCATTCATGATACCAAGCTGATGGATTCAGGATATCTTACATCCAGTTCGTTGTATACAGAGTTGATACTTTTGAGAAGATATATTCTCAGAAGTATTCAGCATATTCTAAGTGTAATTTGAAACTAGATAAATATTCTCACTGCTAATAAAGAAATTTGCAAACAGAAGTAGTGTTGAATAGCAGTTTTTTTTTTCCCTTCCAAAAATTGCCCAATAAACTTCAAATCAGATCACTTTGGTATTGTGCATTTGGCATCCGTTTTCCTCAGAAAAGTTTTTTTGCTTTATTTAAGAGGATTCCATTAATATGGCGATTTATTTCTCAGACTGTTATCTTGTTTTTCACAGTGAGAGTTAAGTATGTTAATTTCTCATAATTTGCTTGTCTTGTACTGCTAAGTAACATGACACTCTGAGGGTATACAGTTTCCTTTTGTGATGAAAAGGAAAGCAGCAATGGTGGTGACTTCTAGTGATGAAAGTTGAAAAATGCCTTTTTTTTTTTGATGGGGCAGGGGTTGAGATTAAGTAACAATACAATGCTGCTAGCATTACAGAGTACTCAAAATGGTAAGTGTCTTGCTACCAGAAGGCTGGGTTCCAATTCCACATCAAAATTTTTTTTGGAATAAAATCATATATATTACTTCAGAAATGTGCTAATGTTGGCATTCCATGATGTTAAAAATTATATGACAGCAGATATTTATTACAAACACCACAGAAATAGAGAAAAAAGATACACTAAAAGGAATTAAAAGACGAACAACGTCTGGATATCTGAAATAATTAATTACACTATATAACAAATGAAATAAGCAGTAGCAGAAAATAATTCATAATTCAGAGAATGCATTTTGAGAACAGCATAATACATTTTCATAGCAGCCATATGAAAAAGAGAATTAGAGGAATTTCTTTATTAAGTATTCCAGGTGGGGTCTATGCAGTATGATTGAGAAGATGCTAAGAATTTTTTTTTATTTTAAATATTTGCTTTCTTCAAAAGATAGAATGCCATTCCTAGTTTTTGGGCAAGATGGTGGTGCAGAATTATGTGCAGGCCAAACAATACACATCCCGTTTGTGTTTGATTAAATTAGCAAGCATACAGACAAAACACTTTTACACTTAAAAAGTCCTTTGAAGCCGCTGTGATAAAGGTTAAAGGACAAAGCTTACTTAACTTCATGATATCAAAGAAATCTATATTATTCCAATACAGCTTCCAATTACAAAGATTTATTGGCAGATTTCAAGTCTTCAAAAGATTTAAAATCTTAACAGAGCCCTCAACATTTAAAATAAAATTATGTCTGTTGTAAAAAAAAAATAATTTGGCACTTTTGTCTTACTGATGTGTCAGCACCCCTCCATTTTATGTGACTTTCACACACAAAAAATTACTTATCTATCACACAGAGTACTGTAGGCAGGCTAAGGAAAGCTTTTAATAATATAGCTTTTTTTTTCTTTATTATTTACTTTTTACATGAAATCCTACTCTAGAGACTAAACATGGAACTTTATAAGCCACTTCAGACCTCAAAAAAAGCAAAGCAGTAAGTGGTCTTGCACTAAGAGATAGAAAAACTGCAGATGCTTAGATAATTCTAATTTGATAAGCCTAAAGTTGGAAATACCTGTTTAAAAAACTGTTTATGTTGCATACTAAATATTTCCCTACAGTGCATTTTAAGGGTTAAATGTACAATAAATTAAAGATGCCAAGAAATTATATTCTTGGTTTATCCCTTTATCCGAGTGTAAGCAAACAAAGTTACACTCAAATAAAGGTGTAAACCAAGTGAAGTAACTTCATGACTGAACAACTCGTATACAGAGGCTAATGACTTCACATCACTTGCTTCAGTATCCCAATAATGCAGAGCACATGTAGAATGCTATGTATTATGGGAAGGGCCACTACCCAGACCAGTTTCAACAGGGTCTCATCAGTAGAAGCCAGACCCAGAAGTTGAAGTAGTGCAGGTCATATTTCCATATACAAGTAGCCAAAAGGTATCACACCTTATTACTAAAATACTCTGGATTAGAAATAGATGTTTTTTCCACTTGGTTATACTATAAATTAAAGATGCCAAGAAATTATATTATTGGTTTAATCCTTTATCCAAGTGTAAGCAAACAAAATTTTAAATGCACTAAAACTACTAATGTGATATTTCTCATATTAATGTTGCCACCTTTTTTCAGCTAGCTATAATATAATCTGCAAACTTGTGAACACTAAGTTAATTCACTTAACAACTTAGTGTTCACATAGCTACAAAAATCCATCACTGTTTGCACAATTTCAAGCGACTAGATGATAGACACTAAACAAACATACCTGTGAAACCTGCTGACATCGGTGTCAGTTTGCCCACAGGTTACAGGCTAAACGTAACTAGTGTATTAAATAGGAATAAGTAAGATTAGAGTGGGGACACATCAGAACAATTATTAATTAAATAAATCAACAAGTATTAATTAAATCAACAAGTATGATTTATCATATAATTCATTTTTAGTAGTCCAAGCAAAAATTTTGTGCATGAAGCTACTAATATTTGCACTCCTCTTTTTGACCAGTATACAGAAAGACACAGGTGCACAGCTTAGAGGAAAGTGACTATAAGTACCCATTACTATCTGTTCCTCAAACTTAAAGACCACATCATTCTATATCCATCCATCAGCAGATGCAAAACTCCATATTTCAGTTATCCTCCTGGTTACCTGTCTCTGCATCTTTTCCACTATCTCCCCATCTCATGAGAACCCAGGTAACTACATCTACATGCAGCAGTCCAGATGCGATCCTATCAAAGCAGAGAATAATATGCTTTTTTTTCTTACGAGTCTTCGCTTCAGTAGTGCAGTTATCTGATGTGATGACTCATTCACCTCAGCAACATGCCCCTCCCCAACATTAACTCACTGCCAATCAGGGGCCAATTCAGTGGTTCATACCTCTTATATTTTAAATCCACTTTCCCTTCAAAATCAAAGTAGCTAATGCATCTATCCTGAATGTACATTTCGCTGAAGTAAATATTTATCATGCAAGTCATATTTAGTGAATCTGTTCCTTTCTTACCATCCACATTCTGATGCTCTGAAAACGTTGCAGAGATAACATCCTTATTCCTTTATGATTTGAAATAAAAAATTTTGATATTTTCAGAGACCTTCAGATTTCTTGCCATCTTAAAAATCAATCTTTTATATTTTTATTCAAGCATTAGGCATCTGCATTAAATAATAATATGAAATGTGTATTTGAGCAGAATGCTAATCAAAGTGCTGATTGATATTCAACCACTAAAGGATCTCTGAACTGCAATACGTCACTTTGTTTCTAACAAGGACTGCAAAGAAAATTTATGGATCCAAATGATAATTCAAATCTTGTCATTCAATTTATATATCATATCATGTTAAATTTAGGAATTCACTAAGAATACTTTTGTTATAGGACAGATAAGAATTTAGATTACACCACCAACCTGAATAGTTTAAATAGGTAATCAAAAATAAGTGCCTTACAGTCACTATCAGTGCAATTCCAATGAGTAAGCAACTGTTTTGGCACTTGACTAGAATAATTTTATTAACATTTAAATAACACAGGAAAAAGAAAAAACACTCAAATAGTACAAAAACAAATTAGAAAATATTTCATTTAATGATGACTTGTGTTTGCCATAAAACATAATAGAAGAATTTATTTTTTATTCATTGGAATAAAAAGATTTCTGCTGTATACTCATTCTTTCAGAATGACTGGAATGAAAATCCTTGTATAGTGAGATACATCCCCTGTCCAACAGACACTATATCAGAAGCAAGAAAAGCAAGTATCTTTATTGCATCACTAAATACAGTACAGAGATAAATATTGTAAATTGGACAACTGGAATGACAATGACCCAGCATAATGAAAAGCAAATCCCCTCACACAGATGCTATATACTGCATACAGGGAAGCCAAACAAAATATCAACTAAATACATTTGTCGTAGAGTGCCGTGCCTGTGCAGCGTTCAGTGGAAGTTACACTCCTCAGTGCTAAACTGCCCAAAGAAAGAGCGTCATGAGCTCGATTCTTGTCATCGACTAGAGGAACTTTTTGTAAGCCTTTTTTTTTTTTTTTTAAACTGGTTTCCGAGTTAGTCGATCTCTGGCAAGAGCAAGTTTTTTTTTTTTTTTTTTTTTTTTGCCGAAACTCGGGTTTTGCATCCCATAAACTCAAGAAAATCGACCGGAGAACCTACACTATTTTTGGCATCTGTTGACAAGTTGTCAACATTGGCTCGTGATTAGGGCACCGACTCCCATATCATAGCCCATGGTATGCAGGGTGCAGCATACCATTCGCTCAGTGACACTGCTTGGACTGCTGACATTGAAACTGAATGTGATTTGTGTTGCCATTGCCCTGCAGTTGGTCTGTATGAGGCTACAGTCTATGTTGACCCTTGATGCACTACTCTCAAGAACTCTATGGTTTTTACCACTCGGACGATAAAATGACTGATCTGTCTTGTGCCGGTAATACATCCATGATCAAAGCCAATAAGATCGGCACCTTTACCATGTTCATTGATTGTGTACACTGTTGGGAAGCCCAAATGTCTGCCTATTTACCATCTAAGTTTGTTTCGAGTACATTTCACTCTGCACGGGAGATGCCAATGTCAATTTCCCATTGCCCCTATCTCTAATGATTTGCCCATTGTGTGTGTGTGTGTGTGTGTGTGTGTGTGCATTATTTTACAAGCTGTAAATGATCTCATGTCTATAGTAATATTTTGTTGGATATCACCAGATGTGTCTTTTTCTTATAAAGCATGTATTCATTTCATTTTCCCCTTCCCAACCAATAAATACTGTAGCTACAAGAAAAACAAGTAGCTTTTTATTATTGTATCACTAAATATGGTACAGAAACATAAGATCACATAAAAATTTGTTTTTAAGCTGTTATGTGTAGATTTATCTGGCCCAGAAGAAGCCACCAGTTAATGTGGCGAAACTAGTAGGCTAATAGTTTGTATCAAAATCTCCGACCTATTAAACCCAATTTTTATGTGACCTTATGTAGTATATAATGGTTTTAACAGTTTTTGTACTGTTCAAAAAAGCATTCAACAGTACAGAAATAATTAGAATCCATGTACTATATTAAGAGGAAATTACTGTAACGAGAAACAACTGGAATGAAAATGACCCAGCATAATGAAAAACAACTCCGCGACAAACACTATACTGTATACAGGGAAGCAAAAGTTTTTTTTTAGAACCAAACACATCAACTTTCTAAATACATGGCCATAACCTGTTTCAAAATTTTAGTTGCAGAAAATACATGATCACACCTGTTCATAATGCAGTCAGTAGGTGCAGAAACCAAGCAATTTATGTAGAGCAAATTTTCTAAAGCAGAAAGATTAATATATATATAAAACCTGAAATAAGAACTACATTTGAGATTTCCAGCTTTATGGTTATTATTAGACCTCCATGGAGTCACAGGCTCATCAAGTGAGGTCATATTTCACCCACATCAGCTATACCTCCTCTTAAACTAAAACTGTTCCCCTCACTTATGGTTCTATGAGAGAAAAATCTAGCTCTTATCATCAGCAACTATTGAATCTACACAAACATAACTTCCACAGATGTCCCCTAATCCTCTCCTACCTTCTATATAATGACCTATTTTATCAGCCAATATCCTATAATACCCTCTCAAGAGTTTATAGACCTCTATCATATAACCTTCCCTCTTTCTTCTGTTTACCAGTTTCTGCAGTCCAAATACTTTCAATCTATCCTCATAATCTCGATATCATCTTTGTAACTCTTCTTCAGGTGAAGTCCAGGTGTAGTAAGCTCAAGGCCATATCAAGAAGAGGGAAAATGGCTTTGATTTCTTTACATCTCAATGTTCATTTCAACACCACAATTATCCTCTGAGTTGCAATAAGTTTACTGACACTTTCAGGATTGTACAAAGTGTAATTCCTCCAAGTCTTGGCCAATTATGGACAGACAAAGATTTAAAACTCTGCATTGAAGAGAATAATATATTACTATCATCAAGTCAGAACTAGCAGACTACATATCCAGATTTCTAGATATCTCCTTCATAGAAAAGATGAAAAGAAAAAAAAAAAAAGCTGACAGTAAAAAAAATTACAAATTGAATGATTTTGAAATAAACTTTTGAAAATTGTAAAAATTCAGTAGATCTGTTAAATAAAATGGCTGCTAAGTAAAGGGATGCCAGGGAGGGAAAGGGAAAAAAAAAATCCACCTAAAAGATAGGGTAACCAAATCTACCCTATATATATAAAATGATAAGCCTTTTTATGTCACGTTTTTTGTTTTTTTTAACGTTTTGAAACTCAGGGGCTACCCAACTTTCGAGTCTTCAAAATTAAAGGAGAACCGGTCTACCAGTCCAGAACTCAGGGGATTGGGGCCCTAGGCACGGGGGCTGGGGTTAAGAGTGTCAAGTCTTCAAAATTCGAGGAGAACCTGCCTACCAATCTGGAACGATGAGGCACCGCATGCGGCAGGGGGCTATCCCCCCCCCCCCCCCCCCGACGCATGCGGTAGACTCCTATGCCCCCCCCCCCAAGTAACTTATATCAAAATACAAAATTATACTGCTTCAATTTTTTTTTAAAGATTTCACATGGAATGACCCTTTACTGATCACAAACAGGTATGTGATATGAAAAGCTGATGGTAGTTAACTCTCACTACAGAGAAATCATGTGACCCACAGAAATTTTTTTGCCGACTTCTTTGGAAGTTTATGATTATGTTTACTGTAGTGAGTCATCTATATGCGCCAGAAAAGACTGTATATCCTAATTTATCGAAATTAAAATGGCTTAGGTAAGATAAGCTAAAACACTTTAAAGAAGTAACAGTAAGCTGAGTCTATCCACTAACACTGATATACTGCAAGATGAAGTATTAAAGGAATACTTTCTACTCATTCTCTTTAACTAGTGCCATACAAAATGAACTTTGTGCTACAAACTATAAATTTTATAAACATCTTTTAATTGTATAAAACAGCAACTCTTCTTTCAGGTATTAAAACTGTCGAGGCCTAGATGCAGAGACGATATCTAGATCTGGAGTAATTATCAACTAATTCATGAAAATATGAACAAAAAGTACTTTCTATACCAAGAGTTGAAAGCAATGTTGATTTGCAGAACACACAAAAATGAACACTCACCTCTAATGGATGGCCAGCAGTCTCTAATGCAAGGGCCTGAAAATCTGACTCCAATTCACTAGGATCACTACCTCTTACCTATTGCATCAAAAAATGGAATAAATAAATAAAATTTAAAAATTATGCAAATTTATTTGAATTAAACTTGATTTCAAATTTTGCATGCCTGCACATGTAGAAATATATTCAAATTAATCCCAAATCCCAATAGTTTATTATGAGAAATGTTAAAACTGGAAAATTAATGAGAAAATTTAAGACCAATAAAGACAGCATACTTTTTAATTAATAGTCTTGTTTTGAACAGCTTTCAAGATAATTATATATTTAAAATTTTTTAATTGATCCACTCTATTTTAAAACAAGAAACTAATAGAATACGCCACTTCAAGTGAAGAGTATTATGCACTTCCAAAAAGAAGTGTGTCATGCATAATGGATACTAAGGCAATTCATGTGAAGTCATCAGCCTCTATATAAAGAAGTAGCCTTTCTTGCAAAAACTGCTTGTTTACACTTGGATAAATACTAATGTAGTAAATAGGACTATCCATAGTTGTCCTTTCAATGTCTATAAAACTTATTTTTTCCAAGCCAGAAAGCCTGCACTAATTAAGAAATGATCTTGGAGTAATAAGATGAGAAATATTTCCTTATTAAGTAAACATCTCTGTCTCCTCCACTTTGAAATCAAAGCAATTTTTAATAATATATCCAGACTAGCCAATAAAATTGCAAATATGCCTAGAAGGAAACTTAGCAAGAAAGTACACCTCGGCACTGTCGACAAATTTAACCATTCAACATAGAGAACCTTTTTTTGTACATTTTAGATCACAGATATGTAGAGCTCTGGCATGATGAATGCAATTTATCAACAGTGGACTGCTTGACAAAGATCATACTTTGTCAAACAGTTTAACTGGTCTGTGTCAACTTATAACTTGAAGCATTCATTGATTAGAAATTCTCAGTTATACAGAAATTGCTAATTCAAAAGAAACTGTGATACTCCATAAACTGAAATTCGACCGACTCTGGCTGGAAACATCACTTCAACATCATTACAAGAACTGAGTTCTGCGAATGATGTTACATACCATAAAGAACACCAGTGGAGATCCGAGTTTTGGTAGTGATGGTTCACTTTTGTGTAAAATTTGGGAAACCTCAAACATCAGTTTTTGGCTTCATAATCCATGGATTATTTTTCCACACTTACCATCTAAAAAATTTAGCCTTGCACCCCATACCACTGGTATGGAATGCAGAGCCAGATTTATCAGACTCTACATCACAGAGGTGAATGAAAACAAACTAGGATACCCCATAAGCTGATATTTGACTGCTTCTTGCCAGAAACATTCCTTCAAAATCCAAATGAATTGTTTAGATAGTATGCCTGTATTTAAGTTCTGGAAAATAATCACAAAATCTGCTAATCCTTTTAATTCCTTTATAGGGAGTAGCCAAGGCCATTTTAGCCCCATCTAACTTTTGGAGACTGAGTGGAAGGTTCGGTCTCCACCGGTAGCCAATCAGAGATAGCAGGGGCAAGGTTATCTTGTAGGGATAAAAAGCCAGCTTGCCCATACCAGAGATTGACTAACTCATGAACCGGTCAGAAATTCATCATCATCATCATCAAATTCCTGATATTTACCCTCAAGGGGTGTACAGGATATGATATTACTACATGAAAAATTTACATCATTACTAACTTCCTATCTACAATTTTCCTCCAAATCAGTCTGTTACTTGTCAAGACTCCAACATTACCAGATCTTATATTTCTATCGTCTAACGCACTTTTTATCGTATCAATCCACCTATATCTTGGTCTTCCTCTGGGTGTTTTTCCTGCCAACCTGGCAGAAAACACTTGTTTGGCAAATCTTTCCTCTCCCATTCTGTTTAAGTGACCATACCACCTGAGATATGTTCTGCTAACACATTCCTGGATGCTGACAATGTCAAGTTCTTTCCTAATATCCTCATTTTTAATACATTATTGCCATTGATTCCATCTGTTCATGCCCCTAATCTTTCTCAAGACTCTCATATCTGCAGTCTCTAGTCTTTGGTCAAGTGTTTTACTTCTGACCAAGCTCTCAGATCCATAAGTTAAAATTGGTTTGAATGTTGTCTTGTATACAGCTAATTTAGTGTTCCTACTAATTTCTCTCTTATTCCATATGAATTTATTCAGTTGACTTCCTACCATACCAGCTTTGTTGATTCTATTGTCTATTTCCATATGTAATTTACCATCTTCACGAAAAATCGTGCCTAAGTAGCTGAAATGTTTTACTTCTATAAGTTCATCATTCAGGATACAGTTGATGTTTTAAATGTCTATTTTCATTGTCTTTGTCTTGTTATTGTTGACCTTCATACCATATCTATTACAATAGTTAATCAATTTAGTCAAGGAATCTTGAGACTTGTAGCAGATTTATTTAGAAGTATAGCATCATCCGCATGAAGCAAAGAGATGAGATCAATATCTCCACCGATTTAATACCACTTTCCTTCATAATGTGATCCATATAGATAATGAATAAGAGGGGATAATGTACATTCTTATCTGACCCAAGATTTAACATTACACCATCTTCCTGTACTTACTTCGATTCTAACTGCTGACTTACAACTCAAATAAAAACTAAGTATTGCTTGATATAATGCCCCCACTGACACCATACAACTGTAATGTTTTGAATAGCTTCTCATTTGGCACCTTATCATATGCTTTCTCCAGATCTACAAAACTTAAATTCAGATCTTAGCTATATTTCCATGACTTCTCAACTATTTGTTGTAAAGTGAAGATCTGATCCTGACAGCCTCTATTTGGCCTGAATCCAGCTTATTCTTCACCAAGCTTCTCTTCCACAATTATTCTCAACCGTTTCTCAAGTATACTTGCATAAATCTTACCAGGAACACTCGGTAAAGAAATACCTCTGTAATTCTCACATTCAGTTTTATTTCTCTTTTAATATATGAGTACTATGAGAGCTCTACTTCAATCATCTGGAATTCATCCCTCTGAACTATGCAGTGCAACCACTGTAAGACTTTTATACCTCCATACTTGAGCATTTCTGGTCAAATATCATCTACTCCTGCTGCCTTCCACATTTCAGGCCTTTGATGGCTTTTTCTACTTCAAGTATGGACACGTAATCCTGATTGCATGCCTGGTCAGTGTTTTTTTTTATCACTGTCAGAAATTGGCTTATAAAATGTTCCTCTAGTCTGCAACTAGAATTGAACTCATGGCACTCTTTCTTCAGGTTGTTTAGTACTGAGGAGCAAAAACCACTTCCACTAAGCTACACAGGCCTATCATTAACAATCAATTTTTTAAATATATAAAATTATATGTATACCCCTCACCATTGGATATTCATAACTATTCAATAGCTTTTTGTCTTTCTCATGCAGCTGTAATTGAAAGTGAAGCAATTCTTGCTTCACTTTCAATTTGCTACTTATAAATTATTAATTTATCCTATTTGTTTATAGTGATCACTATGAGGTGCATCCAGACTATATCCTAGTTTGAGATTTGATTTTCAGCATTACTCTATTGTCGCAAATTTACACATACTGTCAGCTCCCCGAAACAATCTGCCCCATATGATTATAGCCTTCAGGTCTTCAAAAAACACAACCACAAACTCTTTTCTTCCTTCCAACTACTCCCCCCCCCTCCAGCACTGTAATTCCTGGGCCCTCTTTTATATGTTGGGCTGATATATATCAGGGGCATATATTCTTGGTGTGCAATGCACACCTATGGAATAGCAATATTAGCGATATTATATTTTTGCATTTATTCCCATGAAAGACTCCCTTAATTGTTTCCTGGCTTTGCACGATTCCTAAAAATAAACGCAATGCATAATGCTTGATGAAGAGGACACTTTGATGTGTAAACATTCTTACTAAATAGCTTAAGGAAATTACAACCAACATACAATAGAATATACATTAAAATAAATTTTAATACACTTCCAATATTTCGGCAACGTCCCGTTGCCATTATCATCATCATCATCATCAAATTCCTGCCATGTACCCGTTGCCATTATCACAGGAACCTAAAAGTCCTGGTGGTGCCTTCTAGTGGGCAATATTGGGCTGAACATCTTCTGATGTAGGTTTCCCAAATTTGGGGCAGTCTCATGCAACCAAATTTGTTTAGGTTTGGATTGTTTCTTAGGGTTGAGGCTGATTCCATGAATAGCCTTTCGTATTTTAATTTACTACAGCGTATTATCGTGGCTTTTTTCCACTGTATTCTATGGCGGGTATCCAGCACATGGTCTGCAAGACCAGTGGCTGTGTTGGTGAAACCAGATGTAGTCCTTGTGTTCTGAAATTAGCTGTCCTGCCTGTTCGGCCAAAGTAAGACAGCTTACAGCTGCAAGGGACTTGGTATACACCAGGTAGGTCTGGGGGGGGGGGGGGGGGAGTTGGTCTTTTTAGAAGAAAGAATAGCTTCCTGCTTCGTTCCTCATTTACTGTGTGTTGTGCTTCACGTGTCTTGTATTTAAGTTCCTGCGCTAATGGCAACGTGATGTTGCCGAAATATTGGAAGTGTATTAAAATTTATTTTAATGTATATTCTATTGTATGTTGTAATTTGCTTAAGTTATTTAGTAAGAATGTATAACTAACGTCTAAGCCTTTCCAGGAAAATGAAGAGAATGACGTGTAAACATTGCATCACATTTGCATTAATAGCCAGGGTATGTGTTCACAAATATGGACATATTTGATTCCTTTGAGTACATGTACAGATTCTTAGCATTCCAATGGTTTTAAATTAACCAGAGGGTAAGGCAGGGCAAGTACTGAGACAAAAGCACTCAGAAATCACAGTCTGTGTTTGGCTATTGTGTCAACCAATCCAAATGAACGTTGTCATTTGTCATGAGTTGGTGTTTTTCTAAGTTTCAAATGTTTTGCATGTGTGAAGTGTGAATTGACGTGTTTAGGATACTAATGCAGACAAGTCTTTAATATATAGTTTTCTACAAATAATTTGTAACTTTCTTGTGCATATTTACAATGGGAAACAGTGCTGACAATCTACTGAATGTCATGTTTTCTGCCAGAACTTTTTGCAAGTTGTGTGTATGATTATACTCGAAGAAGGTTTTAACTTATTTATACTTCTTCTGCAGCTAGTCCCACTTAAGTACGGTCGTTGTTTTTAGTGAATCTCCTCTACAATCTCTTGTCTTGGGCTGCAACCACATCAAAGTTCTTCATCCTCAAGTCCTCCTCTACCAGCTCCCTCCATCTCTTCTTTGGCTGCCCATGCTTCCTCCACTCCTGCACATCCATCTACATGACCTGTCTTCCCATATACTCGCCCTCCCTCCTCATCATATGATCAAACCATCTCATCCTTGCCTCCTGTATCTTTGCTCCTAAGTTCATAATTTTCACCATTCTCCTTACAGTCATTTCTCAGATGATCCTTTCTGGTCGAACTGCACATCCAACTAAGCATTCTGATATCCTCTACCTCCATCCTTCTGATGTTATTTTTCCTCAGGGTGACAGTTTCCATAACATACGTCATAGATGGTCTCATTACTATTACTGTCCTGTAGATTTTGACATTTAGATTGATCGGCACCCTCTATCACAAAACGCTCCAGCCATCTCTCTCAAGTTCCTCCATCCCACTTCCTTCTCAGCCCCTCCATCCCCTTTCACTGTTGAACCTAAGTGTCTAAAGTCCCTAACCTTCCTGATGACATTTCCTTCCAGCTCCAGATCTGTCTCCTGCCATCCACTTTGCACCACATATACCCTGTCTTACTTCTGCTCAGCCTCACAACTCTCTCTTCCAGTACTTTCCACCATCTTTCTAGTTTAGTTGCCACTTCTTTTGATTCTGCATGCAGCATGATGCCATCCACATACAACATTGTCCAAGATGCGTCTTCTCTCACCTCTTCCACAATATTAAACAGGAACGGACTTAATGCTGACCCTTGATGCAAGTCAACTATCACTTGAAAACTCTCCCAGGCAGATCAGAACTCTTCTCTTCAGATTTCTGTACATCTCCTGCACCAACCTGACATATTTCTCTGGTACCTTCTCCCTCAGACACCTCTAGACCTTGCCTTGGCGCTCTATCGTAGACTTTTTCCAGAAAGTGTACGATAGAGTACCAAGTTCAATAAACACCATAGCTCCTGTTGTTTCTCTCGAAACTTTTCCATCATGTGTTGTAACTCAAAGATAGCATCTGTTATCGATCGACCAGGCATGAAGCCAAATTGTTCCTTTGCAATCTCCACCTCCTTCCTCAGTCTTCCATTAAGAACCCTTTCTAGGATTTTCATCTTGGGACACCAACTTTATTCCTCTGTTATTCTTACAGTCTTTTGCATACCTTTACCCTTGTAATGGGGGACAAGAGTACTTTCCCTCCACTCCTCAGAAGTATTTTCCTGTTGGAAAACTTTTTATGAATAGGTCTCACAGCAGGTCAATTCCCTCTTTCCCCAGTGCCTTCCATGCTTCCACTGGGATCCTGTCAGGGCCCAACGATTTTCCATTCTTCATCCTCTTTATGGCCTCCTTCGCTTTGGCACCATCCACTCATAAGGCTGCCCGTTGTCCCTACGAATCCTCATATTTTCCTCATTCAAAAGCCCTTCAAAGTATATTCTCCATCTGTTTCTTATATCCACATTCCTCCAGTGTCTTTGATTTGCCTCACATGTAAGATGTCCTTTTATGTCGTATTTCTACATTTTGCCAATCGATATATAAATTTATAAATGTACAGATATATAAATAAGTCGGAGCTTATATACACAAGTAAAATGAGTTATTTCAGCTTTTCTTTGGTTCAATCCAGAAAAATAATAATTTCCCAAGTGATTATTTTTCAAATTTCTGTACGTATTATATGGCTGTATTGAAAAATCTTATCAAAATTCAAATTATTCATGTCTCACTCTAGTATTTGCCAATGATAATCTAATCTCACCATGAAGCGTAAACCCTTTGTACTTCTCACATAAATAGCATGCATGAAGCATAGTTATTGTTCATTTGACCTACTTTCCATATTTAAAATCATATTAACTGATAAATTTAAAGTATTCAAAGTTATCCTACAATTAATTGCACTGGACTAATTAAGATGAGTGCTGATGCACTATCACTCTTAAAACTTTCATACATCAATAAAAATGTAGTCATATGGTCAAACTGACTGAATTACATACAATAAAATGTTCAATGGCTACTCATACCACTGTCTTACAATAATTTTTTTTGCCATTAATCAGATATTTTCCATTTTTAATATTTTTCATTTTTGGGGTGATTAAAAAAAAATTCAATTATAAAAAAATTTATCAATTGTATTTGAATAATATACATACTGTAAATATAAAAGTATGAAAAATACATAATATAAAAGAATATAAAAACAAACTGAAATATTCACTTTTCAAATAACAAAATGACTTGTGATGGCTAAGTTGGCTGTTTTAAGGAATGCTGTTCTGTAGGAAGTTTTACCCCTTTCGATGTTGAAGGCTGGGGGGTAGTCGGGGTCGTCTGAGTTGTCATCTTGACTTTGTTGTGAACGGCATCTCACAAATGTCTAGGGTAGATTGTGTGGTCACACACTTCTTGTCCTCGTAGATGGCTGTGTAGTTAGACACATCGGAATAGATACGCAGCTAACATTTTTGAGCCACTCAGTGTTTGGATCCATCGATTCTAATTTTGCTAATGTCATGTCTATCAAGTTAAAAACCTCGGCTAGTCCCTTCCTCGTAAATCTCTTTATGTCTGCCAGTTCAATCAGCTTGGTATTTTCTTCAGAATGTCTCCAACTAAATAAGGTCATCATTAGTTAGCTCTTCATCGTGACTCAAAAGAAAAGAAGCTTGTTAATGTCACCGTTATCCACTTCCATTCCACTTACTACAATAAGGCTGTCAAAGATGCACCTGCACAAAGCCGCAAGCATACTACTAGATTTATTACGTAACTGGTATATTCTTGATAAGTTCATTGGTTTCATTGTGAGTTCGCCAAGTGGGGGTCTCTGTCTAATGCTGTGTAGGTATCGGGATCTTCAAGAAGGCTTTTCATTTTGTCGTTATAATCTTCTGAGTTTAAAATCATTGTTGCACTGCCTTTGTCTGCTTTTATTATGACTGTTTTTGCCTGATTTGAGTTTAATAAGAGAGCTGTGAATTCTGTTTTTTGGTAGTAATTTGCAATTTAATAGTAATGCTGCACTTTTGTATCTCCTGGTACATTTCTTATTCCTTTTTAAATTTGGACTATGATATCAATTTTCGGGACTTGTTGTGGCGTTACAGCAAAATTAAAGCTTTCATAAAGATTTGTTTCATCCCTCGTTAGAACTCTTTCCTCTGCTGAAACTGAATGCCTGTGTGAAAGTGAGTGGACAGCATTAGTGAGACAGAGGTCATCAATCAATCCGACTGCCCTTTTCTGTATCAATACCGGTATTTTTAGGGAGTCAGTAGAGACACTGTCCAAGATGTGAGAGCAGTATTCAATGGTCTCACATCCGGTGTGATGCACAGGTGACTGTTTTTGGATGCACAAGAGGCAATAATTCACCACAGACAATCATAAAGTGACATATATATTATCATATGATATATAGTGGAGTAGAAAAAGAAATATATGAAAAAGCTAGCATAATGATTTAGACCCATAAATTAAAGCAAAAATAACTCATTATATGTAGTGGAATGAAAGAATATTAGAAGTTCAATTAAAATTAAATAAAGCAAATTTAACAAATGGAGTGTATGCCCATGAAGAAGGAAAAGAAGAAAACGATGACTTTTACCATACAAGTAAACATATAAAACTGGTTTAATTGGTCAGAAATATAGCCTACTAGTTTTGCTGACTTTACTGTTGGCTTCATCTGGGCACACAAAAAAAGCAACAAAAACAGCTTAAAACAGAAACGAGCTGAAGTTGCTTTCTGTGTGTCCAGACAAAGCCAACAATAAAGTCGGCAAAACTAGTAGGCTATATATCTGTGTACATATCTCTGACCAATTAAATCCAGTTTTATATGTTTACTTGTATAATATTCAGTTGGCTGAAAATACATTATCATGATGACTTTTACCAACAGTTACAAAGAATATATGAAAACATAAATAAAACAGACAATACAATTATAGCTAGACATCTTAATGCCAAAATAGGAATGAAAAAATTAATATGTAAAAATTTGGAGAACCAACAGTAAACAAATATAGAAAATGACTGATTATATAATATATAATCATTTAAAAATAATGAACACATTCTACCAACATAAAAATACACATAGATATACATGGCATGCAAGAGGACAAAAATCAATAATAGACTACTTTATAGCAAATCAAAAAGCAGCAAAGCTATTCCTAGATGTCGAAGTCAGGAGTGGGTTAGAAATAGATACAGATCATTATTTATTGCAGGCAAAATTAAAGTTTCCTCCAAATTGATTACAAATGATACAAAAAAATAAACGAACAAGAGAAACAATTTAATTACAATTTAATACTTTAAACCATTTAAAGTATAATAAATTTATACCAACAGAGAATTAATAACGATTTTGAAAAAATACAAGAAAACAAACAAAGACATTGAAAAATAATGGAATTATATAAAAGAAATTATTATATCAGCAGCATATGAAAGTTTAGGAAAACACAAAAAAAATCCCATTGTCTCACATATATATAAAAAAATTATATATGGGACAATGAAATAAAAATAATAATTGAAAATATAAAGCTGGCCTTTAAAAGATGGTTAAGTAGCAAAAAACAAGATCAAATTAAATATAAAAAAAAGATTTTTTTTAATTTGATTTTTATGGCACAAAGATCATACCATACTGTGCCAGAACACACAGGTCACAGCAATACAGTAACTGGTTATTAGGACAATCACAAACATCCATGCCCTTAGTGGGATTCAAACCTGCAGCCTCTTGTCTGGAGAGCGGATATGCTAACCACTTGGCCAACTAGCCAAAAGAGAAACCAGAAAGAGACACAGTGAAAACTGGTTAAAATTTGAATATGTCTAGAAAATGATATATACAAAATAAGACCGAATGAGTATAAAATACTAAAGCACTTGAATGCAGATATAAAATAATTCTTGGATCACTTTATAGATCTCTGGACAGATAATGCCAACGTTAAAAAAAATAAAATAAAATAAATTTACACCAAAACCTTACAAAATGCTTTAAATGCTTCTACATCTGTCACCCTCACACCATCTGCATTCAGAATAGTTGTCTTTCATATTCATCCTTTTCTTTTCTTTTACTTGCAGCATATCGATAGAATTCTTTGTGATTATCTTCAGCTTGCAGAGCTACTTTCTTTTTACACTCACATTTAGCTTTCTATACTACAGTTGTCTTCTGGCCCACTGCTTTTTTCATAACAGACAACTTTATGCACACAGTATTCCTTCCACATCTATTTGATTCTTACTCTAGTTATTCTTCAAGCTCTCGGGACACATGATATTGCATTGTTTAAATATTTTCAAAATGCTTCTGCAACTGATACCATTGCGCTGAACTATGTATACTCTTCATTTAGTCATAATTTCCTGCTTTGTTATTCAGCATGTAACCTTTTCCGAATGGAACGTTCATAAATTTAGCCACTTCCCAAGTGAGTCCAGCATGATCACTGGAGAATAGATACATCTTTAACTGAAACACCTTCTGACATCATAATCAAATCTAGTATTCTTTTACTTCTATCACATGCTGCTTAAGAAGGTTGTCAAAGCAGTTCAATTAATTCAGTTTCATTCTTCTCAAGATTTTACTGCTATACAATCAATGTGTGGATTAATTTAAGTCCCCTATTATGATTACTGTTTTTGTGCCCATTGTCTTTATTTAGTGATGCGTTCCTTCGTCACTAATAACTGATCCACTACGTCTGTCCACTATGTATTTCATCTTGTTATATTCCACCTCACACCAGATGGCTTCAAACTCACTGCCACATGAAAAACGATTACTAGTATTACAATCATAGGTCTCAACACTAATTGGATTCAAGTTATCTGATAGCATTAGTAGCACGTCCCCTCCTCTCCTATCCTTCCTAAAAATACTGTACCCTTTATACTCGATACCAGTTAGTAAAAAGTTAGGAAATCTATCATGGAAAAGCTTACAACTTCACAATGAACCACTTATGCAATTTTCTGCAATTAACTTGCCATCAGCCATCCCGCTCTTCATACATGATGGCTCCCAACTTCTTTGTAGGGGGTTACCTGAAGGAAAAGATGTATGTCAACAAGCCCCAGACAATTCAACGGCTGAACAAGAATATTTGTGCAGAAATTAGGGTGCTGCAACCAGAAATATTAACAGCTGTCATGGAACATGATGTAGAATAGGCCCATCTTTGAAAAGCAATGTGGTTTTTCATAAATAATAAAAAAAAACTCCAGGTTCTGCATTTCATTAAAAAAATGTTATTAAATGTTTAAACTCCTTTGTAACTTATAGGAGCAACTAATGATTTTCAATCACAGGAGCACTTATTAAGTCCAAGAAACAGATTAGATACATGCCTGCATGCAGTTTAGTTGGCCTAGTCCACACATTTATGACCCATCTGCTTTTTTTTCAGATTGTATAATAAACATATTTTACACATTCAGATATTTCGATCTCACATCATGATAAAATTCAACCATGTTTATAGAAAGAACAGAACACTGGTGCGGGAGGGTGCACACCATATCATTATACTCAAAAACAATATGAAAGAATGTTTCTCTGATGTTGTCTTAAACAGAATATAGCTTTGATGAAGTTAATTTATTTTATTTCATTTATTGTAATTTTATTTTATTTTCACTAGAGGTCAGGCCAGTAGAATAACCGTTGATCAAATCATTGTCTCTTCAGCATACTATCTGAAATGTAATTCAGCTTGTCTCTCTATATATATGATGATATATATGTCTCTGTATGTATATATATATATATATGATTAATTTCCCAGATGATAACCTTCATATGAAGGTCAAAACATTGGCAAATTAAAATTATTTATTACACGGTTGTAGAGTTCATAATTTGAGTAAAATGGAAACCATTTATATAATTAAAAAACATATTACACTCCTCCAAGGACCTCTCCCTCCCTTGGTCTACCCTGAGTATATAGAATCCAGTGCACCTATAACTTACCATATATTGGTGAAATTGGATGAAAATTCCAATCCACAAAAAAGAACATAAACGAGACATTCAATTTAACAATTTTAGTAAAAAAAAGGACTTTAGGATCATGCTCTTAACACCCTATATTAAACTGACTGAAAAGTATCTATTCCCTACTTCATAGAAAATCCTGGTATGAATGCAAATTTAAGGAAGCCTGTAAAATTTTGATCAACAATCCTACTCTAAACAATAGTGGTGGCATAAAAATCCTAAAAATTTGGATTGCACGCATTCAGGACTCTAAGCAATAATTTCAATCCTTATTGGCCACCATCTGTAGTGTTTTGTTCTAATTTATCTGCAAGTAATTATGTGATCACATTGCTCTCTAGTTTAATATTAATATATCCCTTAACGATTTGTAACAAATAACAAGACTCTAACTTTGATGTAGTACGTTTTTTCCCTGCCACCAGAGATCATGTCAGTGGTAATTGAGCAAATTAGTGTGACTAACATATTCTGTCATACTTTGTGACAACATGCTTGTCAGTTTCTTGGGCCCACTAGTTTAGGTTTTATCCTGTTTCCACTCTACAATAACCTCACTGACAATAGACCAGGGCACATGCAATGTGGCAGAAATCTCTCGAACTGAGTGACGAATTCCATCACAGCACATTTGAATGGGCTCGACTCTTTTCATCCACTCATCCTGACAGCAAAGAATGTCTACACTGCTAATGTTCATGTGCCTGTTCTTATATAGCATTGCAGACATGTAACATGGATGAGGCAACATATAGCTATTGGGGTGTCTGGACACTTTTGGCAATAGTGCAAATGCACTAGAGCAGTGCTTCCCAAACTTCTGGATGTCAGGGCCCCCTTTATAAAAATTAAAATATTTCATGGTCCCCCTCGGAAAAAAAATCGTAATTGAGACATATATTATTATAATATTTATTGTATTTATATTCAATACCAATTTATATCGAAAAACATATGCAGCAAATATTGCAAAAAATCAAATGCAAATATTACATTTTTAGCATCTCACATACACATGACATGGCACATTATCTCAGATTTTTAAATAGATAGATATATTGTTATTGTACATTTGCATATGAAACAAGACGATTAGTAATAAAGAAAGACTTAAAAACATGAAAGAAGTTTAATAACAATTTAATGTGATGGATGTGTTTCAATACTGCTACACAAAAAGTCAATATCAGGTGAAATATTTGAAATGGCTATTCTTAGATTTCTTTCCAATTCTTCCATTGATAAGGACCTATTTTATTTTTAATTATCAATAACGATGAAAATGCTGTTTCACAAAAGGTATGTAGATGCGAAAGGAATTAACATATTTAAGGCTGCGTTTGCCAATGAAGGATATTCTTTTTGTCGTTGAATCCAATCGGATAAATCACTGTTAAGAAATTCCGATTCGAGGGTTGGGATGACCATGGGAGATTGCTAAATTGTAGAGAAGGAGCAAATGGTGTTCTTATCCAATCATATTATTTATCTTCATTCAAATTAGGAAAATATTTTTCAAAAAAAATCATAGAATTTGTGAAGTGGTTAATTATTATCCTTTTATTTTCTGTTGATAGTAAAATATTATTTTCTTTAACATATTTATGAAGAGAAGTAAACATTTCCATTTTATTATCCTTAAAAATTTTTCACTGCGCAGAAAGTTTACTTTGAAATGCTTGCAATTTAATGTTTAGTGTTAATATATTGGTGCTTTATCCTTGCAGAGAAGGATTCAATTCATTAACTTTTTCGAAAAAATCCGACACATAAGAAATGAAACACAACCAATTTTGATCACAAAAATGAGATGCTAACATGGAATTCTTATCAAGAAGAAAAATTCGTAGTTCATCTTTCAATATTAAAACTCATTTCAGAACTTTTCCGCGGGACAACCACCTTATTTCTGTGTGATATAAAAGAGTGTAATAATTGGAATCCATCTCTTGGCATAAAATACGAAACAGTCTTATATTAGTAGCATTACTTTTTTATAATTAACTACAATAGAAACTTTTGATAACATTTTACTCGGCGATTCTTCCATTTGTCAAAATACTAAGTTTTCTCTATGGATAAGGCAATGAACATGTCTTGCATTCGGATAAACCTTTTTTACTTCTGCTACAAAACCTGAAATTCTCTCCATGATGGCTGCAGCACCATCAGTGCAAATTCCGATGCACTTTTGCCAATCAAGTTCGTATTCTTTAAAAAAAATTATTCACTTTTTCAAATATATCTTTTCCTTTGGTTGTACCAGAAAGATTTCTGCAAAACAATAGATCTTCATGAATTTGAAAATTATAGGGGTATCTAACAAAAACCATTAAATAGCATCCTTTGTATTATCCGTAGATCCATCAAGCTGAATGGCAAATGCATAACTTTGTTTGATTCGTGAAATTAATGTAGACATGATATTATCGGCAATGCAATCTATTCTTCTTTTAATCGTGTTATCAGACACAGGAATTTTTTTTAAAGGTTCTGATATTTCGGAACAAGTTTCACAAATTTTTATTGCCGCTGATAAGACAAGGTCTTCATCAATTGTATGAGGTTTCTTTGTTTTTGCAATTAACAAAGCAATTTCGAAAGATACTTTTACTAATTTGTCATTCAATTTAACATGCCTTGAAAAACATTTAGTTTGTCGTTTTAATTCTTCAGCCTTTCTTTGAAAAAACTCAATTTTCTTACTCTTATATTCCCCGTGAACAGTATCTAAATGGCAACAAAGTTTTCCGTGTCGCATGCAATCATTTGATAATGGTTTACAGCAAATTACATACATAGGTTTGTTTGGATTATTATATGATGGTACAAACCCATATTTGAAATAAGAAGGATCGTATTTTCAAATTTTTTCATGCGACATTTTTTGCCTCTTACCTGAAGACTACGTGGGGTGTTCTGGTAAAATATGAAATACTGTCCTTTTTTTTTTTTTGAGTCTGTTTCTGCTTCTTCTGACTGTTTGTTGGATTATTTTATTTTTATTTTATCAGCCACTTATCCATCTCAGGGTTAAATTTTTAACGTAGAATAGATCATATAATAGCACCACAGACTAACAACATAAAATTAGTGAATATTTCCTGAATAAGGGACTCCCCGGAACAGGAACATTTTTCTCTTTTGTGACTTTTCTTCCTTTATGGTAATTAAGCTTAATGCGAAACAGACAGCAAAGGCAGGTTATTAAACGTGCATATGATTCGTGCAGTATTAACAAAAGATCGTACGACTGAAAGATAAAAGCATAGCTGACAATTGAGTTGAAATGCTAACTCTCTTCAACCGAATTTCATATGTGAAACTGCCATAACATTCACTATATATATATTTCTTAGTTTTAACATGTTCGGTTGAATTTTATTGCTGCCTTGCGAAATATCGATGAACTCACACACATCTAATTAATAACAATAGTTTTTGGTTAGATAATGTGTTTGTCGGTGCAATATATGATTTTGCTTGAGTCTATATATACAGCACAGTTTATGTATGAGGGGACGTGATTCATTAATTAGTGTCGTTTTTATCTTAATTGTCTCTAATTGCACTATTTGTTGAGAAATATATTAGCAGACTGCTCATACCTTAATCACTGACATAATAAAAGTACTTGTTTTTCTTGCTTCTGTAGTATAGTAACTGTTGGGGAGGGCGTGTTGTTTACCGCTGCAAGCGAGTTACTATCGCCCCACGTGAACTTGTTTAAGTTCTTTTTCATGTGTGAAGTATATGCGAAACTTTTATTGGTAACAGAAAACTAGCTCGGATGACAGTGATAATAAAAAACGAGTTTTGATATGTATATAAAGTCAATATCAACAGTCGCTTGATTAAGAACGCATGATGAAAGGGACAGGAAGATTTGGAGCTTCCCCAGAGAGCATTCAAAGTAAATACAATTTACTTGTATTAAGATTTTAAATCACTGCTTTGAAATGAAACTTATATGAATAAGCATATTTAGTAATATTCATTATTGGTGCTTAAGGGTCAAAGCTGTATAACTGAGAGGAGACCTCCACATAGCCTTTAAAGGAATGCGGAGAACCGACCAGGGCTTCTGACCTAATGTCCAATCCTCACCTTCTCGTGGTGCACCCTGTTGGGTATCTACTTTGATACTGAACAAACGAGGATGGGCTGGCAATTTGGGATTTAGCCGACCAAATTGTATTCTTATTGGTTAAACCAAAATAAAAAATGATGGTACAACATGACAAAATTTCATGCCGGCTGGGGCGTCGCCCGGTTAAACAAGGCCCCCGTTGTTTTTGCCAGGGAACCAGGGTGAACAGCGAAAAGTCAGCTACTGGAACAAATCTGAAAACAAACCCCAACTCAACATCACCAGAGTTAAAGATCGGTACTATCAACGTAAGAAGCCTGAATGGCAAAGAAATGGAGCTAGCTGAGGAATTAGATAAGTACCAGATCGACATAATAGGGGTGACTGAAACAAAAAAGACCAAAACTGGTGAGATCTTTCTGAGCAATAAATACAAAATGTTATATTCAGGCAATAACAATCAAGGAAAAGAAGGAGTAGCCATAGTATTCAACACAAAATACGAGGCTAATCTTCTTGAATGGCAGTCAGTCTCAAGTAGAGTAATGTGGGCAAATATGAGAATGGGGAACTGGACAATGAGACTTATTTGTGCCTATGGTCCCACAGAAGGTTCTACTAAGGTAGAAGTGGAGGAATTTTTTGAGGCTTTAGAAAAAGCAACTGACACAATGAAAAAGGAAAAGTTGGTCCTTGTTGGGGATCTAAATAGTAGAGTAGGAAATGATTGTGAGACATACAAAAATATTTTGGGAAAATTTGGAGAAAAGAGCAAAGCTAATAATAATGGCAAATATCTGTTGGATTTCTGCTCAGGACATGGACTGGTTATTACTAACACCATGTTCCAACATAAAAATGTGCACAAATTCACATGGAGAGAAGAGGCAAGGAATAAGAAAAGTCTCATTGACTATGTTATTGTTGATAGTGATGTTTTCTCCCTGGTGCAGGACACCAGAGTGTACAGAGGATTTGAAATTGGAAGTGATCACTATTTAGTCTTGAGCAGGATAAAATTGAATTTCATATTGAAAAAAATAACATGTAAGAAAGTTTTAAAGCGAATAAAAGTTGAGCAGCTCTCAGATGTAAACTGTAGACTAAAATACAGAAATATTATTGAAAAGAAAATGAAAGAGTTTGAGAACAGGAATCAAACCTTGGAGATTCAGTGGCAAACTCTAAAGGAAACATTGATTGATTCTGCCAGAGAGGCATGTGGTGAGGTTGTGTGCAAAGATAAAAAAATCAGAACTCCCTGGTGGACACAGGAAGTTAAAGAGGCAGTGAAGGAAAAGAAGAAAGCATATCAAAAGTTCCTGGCAAATAAGTCAGCTTTTACTCTTACAGAATACAGAGACAAATGTAAGAAAGCTAAACAGTGTGTAAAACTAGCTAAACAAAAGTCATGGGAGGACTTTGGCAAGAATATAGAAAATAAATATCAAGAAGGTGGCAAAATATTCTGGAGGTTGTTGAAGAAGCTTAGGAATGGAGGAAAGAGTGCTGTAAAAGGAATTAGAGATGATAAAGGTGAAATGAAAACAGGAGAAAAAGATATCCTTGAAGTATGGAGTAATTACTTTGAAAAACTGCTAAATGAAACAAGCAGTGATGACAGCACAGTGATAAAAAACACTGACCAGGCATGCAGTCAGGAATACATATCCATACTTGAAGTAGAAAAAGCCATCAAAGGCTTGAAATGTGGAAAGGCAGCAGGAGTAGATGATATTCGACCAGAAATGCTGAAGTATGGTGGTATAAGAGTCTTACAGTGGCTGCACTGCATAGTTCAGAAAGCCTGGACAGAGGGACGAATTCCCGATGATTGGAGTAGAGCTCTCATAGTACCCATATATAAAAAGGGAAATAAAACTGAATGTGAGAATTACAGAGGTATTTCCCTACTGAGTGTTCCTGGCAAGATCTATGCAAGTATACTTGAGAAACGGTTGAGAAGAATTGTGGAAGAAAAGCTTGGTGAAGAACAAGCTGGATTCAGGCCAAATAGAGGCTGTCAGGATCAGATCTTCACTTTACGACAAATAGTCGAGAAAGCATGGGAATATAACAAAGATCTGTATTTAAGTTTTGTCGATTTGGAAAAGGCATATGACAAGGTGCCAAGAGAGAAGCTATTCAATACGCTGCAGTTATATGGTGTCAATGGGGCATTATATCAAGCAATACTTAGTCTTTATTTGAGTTGTGAGTCTGCAGTTAGAATTGAAGGAAGTACAGGAAGATGGTTTAATGTTAAATCTGGTGTGAGACAAGGATGTACGTTATCCCCTCTGTTATTCATTATCTATATGGATCACATTATGAAGGAATGTGGTATTAAACCTGATATCAAAATTGGAGATGTTAATGTCAGCTCTTTGCTTTATGCGGATGATGTTATACTTCTAAATAAATCCGCTACAAGTCTGCAAGATTCTCTGACTAAATTGAATAGCTGTTGTAATAGATATGGTATGAAGGTCAGCAATAAAAAGACAAAGACAATGAAAATAGGCAGAATCATTGAAAATGTCAACTGTGTTGTGAATGGAAAACCTGTGGAACAAGTAAAACATTTCAGCTACTTAGGCACAATTTTTACTGAAGATGGTAAACTAAATATAGAAATAGACAACAGAATCAGCAAAGCTGGTATCGTGGGAAGTCAATTGAATAAATTCATATGGAATAAGAAAGAAATTAGTCGGAACACTAAATTAGCTGTATACAAGACTGTGTTCAAACCAATTTTAACTTATGGATCTGAGAGCTGGGTCAGAAGTAAAACACTTGACCAAAGACTAGAGACCGCAGATATGAGAGTCCTGAGAAAGATTAGAGGCGTGAACAGATGGCATCAATGGCAATATCATATTAAAAACGAGGATATTAGGAAAGAACTTGACATTGTCAGCATCCAGGAATGCGTTAGCAGAGCTAATCTCAGATGGTATGGTCACTTAAATAGAATGGGAGAGGAAAGATTAGCTAAACAAGTGTTCTCTGCCAGGTTGGCAGGAAAACGACCCAGAGGAAGACCAAGATATAGGTGGATTGATACGGTACAAAGTGCCTTAGACGATAGAAATATAAGATCTGATAATGTTGGAGTCTTGACAAGTAACAGACTGATTTGGAGGAAAATTGTAGATAGGAAGTTAGTAATGATGTAATTTTTTCATGTAGTACTGTCATATCCTGTACACCCCTTGAGGGTACATGGCAGGAATTTGATGATGATGATGATGATGAGTAATATTCATTAAGCGCCAAAATACGCAGGAAGCAAAGTTTGTGAACCAACACCAATGTGTGCATTAAAATATAAAAAATAACAAAAAATAAATAATAAAAGTTAAATAGGTTTATTTTAAGATAAGAAAAATCTACTTAGTCTTAAAACATTTTAAATTTGTTTTCATTATTTCACGGTCTCCCTCAACAAAACTTACGGCCCCCCAAGGGGACTGCGGCCCACAGTTTGGAAAACGCTGCACTAGAGATGAAAAAGGGGAAGGACAGCATAGACAGAAACTAGGTTGGCCTTAGTATACTAAAGAATGGTATGGAGATCATTGTGTAAACAATATATGAAGTTATGAATCCTCAAAAAAACACAGGGAAATTATTTATACTTTCTAGGAATGGACAATTCATTAATTCTCTTTGAAATCTGTTCTCCACGTTACAGTCCCACTATGGGCATTTATTTAAAGTCTAAGCAGTAGATGATTTTCAACACTCAGTAGAAGATCCTATTTACAGGAAGCCTAAAGTGGTTATAATTATTTTTGTTGTTTTAATCCTTAGTCCACCCACAGTACTAGAAATTCTATTTAAGCATACAACATATTTCCATGTTTTTTTTTTTTTTTAATCAAGTTCATCCAACTTTTCATGGTCAATACACTTCTACAGAAGGAGACACAGACAAGCAATGACTTTATTAAAGATGCTTCTCTCTCTCTACGCTTGAACTTTCTGTTACTAATTTCATTTATAAAGGCCCCTGATCTGTATTTCTCAGGAATTTTTAACATTAGATATATTTTTAAGTGAATCCTACAGACAAAGAGTTGGAACCTATAGCACCTTTAGTGCTCTGGATAGGCTAAGTATCAGATAATCGAGAAAATACAACAATACTTTTCAGGCCACTTCGACCCTCCAAAATAAGCAAGATGGTCTCGCACCAGAATCAAAATTTATAAATCATTGACTTTTCACATCAAATAACAATGCCCATCCAATGAGTGATGACCAGTCAGAAATATCTCAGGTCTGTATTTTCAATGGTTGCTGTATTTGGATATGAGTGTAGCTTAGTGTTATAAATATTTAAATACTTTCAGGTTTAGTTATGTTGCAATAGAGCCCTTGTCCTTCCTGCTCAAAGTCAAAACAAAATTTAAAAAACCAAGTGCATTGAAAACTAAATCAGAAATAATAATAATAAAACCTTGTAAAAGATTGTCAATTTATATGCTTTGCAATGTTTAGAATAGATTTAGCTACAAAATTCAAAAGTTTAAATGCTATGAAGCATATATATTTTAAAGAATAAAATGTTCTTTTAATGAGGCTCATGTAATGAAAGAAGATATTAACACAATCAGTATGCCTGGAGTATGCTGAACCCCAATAAAGTCCAGTCAGTCTGCAGCAACCAATTCCTCTATCTACACCATGCTGGTGCACACATTAGTAGCTCAGGATATATCTACTCCAGTCAACAGGAATAAGACCATTGGACATTTAGGAGTGAGCTAATATATGAAAGAGTTAAGGTGTATCATACAATATATACATGAAAACACAAGGTAAAAGTATATTAATAAATAATACTTTTATCTAGTGCTTTCATGTATATATTGTATCGTACTATGGCACAAGTTTCTCTTAAAACTAGAAAATGTACCATCTACACCCCCTCCCTCAGAAGAAAGGCCAAAACTGTAGTATCAGGCACCACAAAATAGATGAGTTTCAGTGTAATACCAACACTCTGCTTACTGGATATATGAAGTGGCCAGAATCATGTTTGCCTTCCAGAGCAAAGATCAAGTTTATTTTTATTTTTTTCCCATTTCTTCCAGCATCCAATATAAGCTATACTAAGGAATTAACCAGACCTCTTAAAAAAAATTTTTTTTCCCTTGAGGATACAGCTTTAATACTGCTACTTTACAGACCAGACAACTAGAGGGTACTTTGGATTAATTTAGTGGTAAGGCTTAAGGGTTTCCTGATCAGCTAATGAATAATCTTTCTGCTATAATGCTACCAGATGTTCCTGAAAGGAGGTAGAAGATGGCAAGTAGTGAGTATAGGGACAGTCAAAACCACAACTTACAGGAGTTAGGTGATTTTTTTTTATATATATAAACAGAAAGAATTTTTTTAAATTTTCTTGAAAAGCTGAGGTATATTCATTGGGAGAATATCCAGTAATATCCGAAATTTGCATGGTGTCCATATACCTTGCCAATATACTGTCTGTGCGCGCGCTACAACTTGTTTTAGAAAATACTTTACATAAATTGTTTGCTTTCTGTACCCGACAGCTGCATTATAAACATGGCTTACCATGTAATTTTGTCAATTGAAAAATTTGAAACAGGGTGTTGGAACAAATGTATTTAAGTTAGATACTGTTTTCAGTGCTACGATAGAACTGTTTTGCTAAGTGCATGCAACATAGTATGTATGGGTGGAGACATGCTTTTTATGTTAGTGTAAATGTCTCTATACTGTATTTAATGATGCAATACAATACAATACTTATACTACCTTGTTTTTCATGTTGCTTCTGAAGTATAGTGTCTATTAAAGATGGGATTTTTTGTACACTAAAATAAAAATATTTTGTAAACATTTTCATTCTAGTGTTCATAACATCATATGTGAAAAACATAGGATTTGGGGAAGAATGGTCAATTCTGATGATCAGAAATTATTAATGTATATATTACTAAGTAAAAGGTGTACACTAATCATCAGCGAATAAAAGAAAATTTTTTGAAAATCAAGTGAATTATAAAAATAAAAAAAAAAAACAGAAATAAACAGATAAAAAGCACAACAAATTGCAAAAAGGTGATTTGCTGCTCCTTCAACCCATATGTATTCCTGCCATTCCTTAGATGAATCACCTGATCAACATTATTAGTTCACTAAATAATAATCTCCTCCCTATTGTTACTGAGCTACCTGATGTATACAGTCACCATTTATCATTGGTTAGTTATGGTTCACAAAAAAATCTCTTTCCTTCTCATAAGTTTTTTTTTTCTTATTTTAATTATGCTCACCATAAATACAAATATGCATGCCTAGAGTTTATAGGATTGTGTTGTTTACCCCATTCGGCAACTTCTAGAACACACGTATATCATGAATGCAAATTATTAATAGCTCATCTGCAGTAATTAAATTACTTCTATATTTTGCCTGTTCTTTCTCTCCCATATATTTGTCATTCTCAAATTAATGATTCACGTGGTTACACCTTTTAGTGATTCATATAGCATTCTCCTTAATTGTTTTCTAATATATCCTAAAACAAGCATCATGATGTGGCATGTCTACTGATACATAAACAGAAAATTAGTGGCATCTCTCTCTTCCTGCTCAAAAATTCATCGGCATGTAGAATCACTGGTATGAATGTGTAAAAGTTTTTCAATGCATAAAAGCTGAGAAAGCTATGCTTATATTTTCCGGCCTGGTTGGTCGAGTGGTTAGAGTGTATCCGCTCTCCAGCCAAAAGGCTGCAGGTTCAAATCCGCCGTGGGCATGGATGTTGTGATTATCTGTGAAAGTACTAGTGGTGGTAGCTGGCAGTAGATGGCGTTGGTGTTAGATGATGAAGATTGGTGGAGTAGTGAGACGAAGAGTTGTAGAGTAGATGCCCTCCCTTGACGAGTCTTTGGACTCCTAGGAGGTGTGATGTAATAATAATATCAAGGCTCATATTAAGTTTATGCCAGGAAAAGCTGGATGTGAAAGTCAGCTGAAAGAAAGAAAGAAGAGGAAAACTGATCTTGAAAGAAAACTAAAACATTATCCAGTTCTAGGTAATAAGATAGAACTCTTAATAGCACTGAAATTCACTAAGTTGCCTTCATCCCACTTGAGAATGACGAGAAGATCAGTATTTAAAATATTAGTTATGGCAGATTTTGAAGCTTCAAATCAGTTGAGTACTACAGTTTCTCTTGAATGAACAGTCCACAAAAAATTCTTTGCTAGAATATTCATCAAAGAAAAAAAAATTTCTTCCCAAGAAAATTCTTTAGTGACTTTTTGTGAACTGGTTCTTTACTATATCAATTTTAAGGCTGATATTGGAATGACACACATACAAATACGTGAAAAACAAATGCAAAACAAGAAATGTTAGAAAATATAATTGCTTTTTATATTATTTAATTAGATTTTATTTAGTTATTTATATATTTTTTTATTGTGTATAAAGTGAAATTAATAGACTTGTATAAATTTGGACTTAGGTAAATTATCCTCAAATGATTATAAAAAATATAATAAAAAGTTCACTTATCACACATACAATACTTGCATGTCACTCCACAGATATCAATGACTGTTCGCAAGGCAGACAGCTTACATCTTTCTTACTATTAAACATAAACATGCTGTGTATTTGTATTCATGCACTTTCATAACTTTTAGTTTTTGTCTGCACTGGAGTAGAATACAATCATGACTGGAAAAGGGACACAAGTGGAAAAAGTTTAACTGTATGCAAATTCAACAAAAATTGACCTAGAGTTGAAAACGAAAATTAAAAAACAGTTATCTAATATTTATCTGGCAATTATGTTTTTAAAATTCTGTACTAGATACATAATTGTGTTCTGCTGCATATTTAGAAGTTTTCGATGTTGATTTGTGCTATAGCATAAGTTAAGAACATCTTTTGTAAGTAGTTTTTGGTACTGAGACCACATTATGATGTAAATAAAGTTTAATTTAAAAAAAATAAATAAAAAAAAAAACAATTGCAACCTGACAACTCACGGACCAGCGAGCCACTTTGTCTGCGACATTGATGTCTGTGTTTCTTTGAATACAATGTAAAAGTGGCTCTTTTATCTTTACAAAAATTATCAAGATTCCTGAGATTCATTGCTCTTGTTGCATTTGTTATATATGCCAGAGAGGAAGGTCAGGAGAGATCCTCATGTCTGAATATACGTAGAATATGTCAAAAAAAAGAGAAGAGAAGAGAACATAAATCAAGCCTGGCATTCCACACAGCTAATACAGGCCATGAAGTACTTTGGCAACAAACAAAAATGTCACACATTGATCATAACTGTTTCAAAATTTAAAGCCTTGCATATGACTAGAATCCCTACACAACGTAATAAAATCAAGACTTAATTTTACATCAAGTATGCTTTCATCAAAAATGTAACTGTCACGGACCTAGGAACATGTGTGATACCACAGAACATGATAGCAACAACTAGCAATGTTCCAACATGTATAGAGTACAAATTTACTATTTGGATTCTAGTTTATCAATTACAGTGGTATCTCACTAATCCGAACCTCTTTAGTCCGAACCATCCAGTAATCCGAACTGCGGTTTGAAAGAAAAAAAAAGTTTTATTTATTATAAATTATTTGGTGCAGTTATTTTTATTTAATAATTATTATTTTAACTATTATTATTTATTTTATTATCATTACAGCACAGTATTTTTTTCTCATACTGTTGATTCTACGGTTATAGTGTAAGCCTATTTTGATTTATTGTATGTTCACATTTGCTTGGGAAGTCGTAGAACCTGAAGCAATTCGAGCATCATGGAAGAAACTGTGGCCTTCTAGAATTTACCAAGATAACTATGGTGATACACATAATTTGGTTAAAAATATAAATCAAGATCTTGAAATTTCACAAAAAGATGTTACGGAATGGATTACAGGTAGAACTAAAAGTGAATTTGAAATAGAATCAGATGCTGAAATTATAAATATGATGCTACAGAATGAATTAGAAGATGATGATGACGATAAAGAACTCGAAGAAAAAAAAGTAAAACATGAAGAGGCAGTTGACAGTTTTACAATGTGTATAGAATGGGCTAAGCAGAATGATACGCCATTCCACAAAATTTTATTGCTAACGCAGCTCCGAGAAGAATCATTCGAAAAAAGTTTAGCTTCCAAGAAGCAAAAGAAAATCAGCGACTTTTTTACAAAGAAATTTTTTTAAAAAAATATTTTTTTTTGTTATTTTGTGGAACTTTTTTTTGTGTGTGTACAAGAAAGTGATATTTTTTTATTAAGTTATGTTATGTACCGAACTATGCAATTTTATTAAATCAGAATCCTCAACAATACAGTATATATAAACTAAAATTTTTACTAAAATAATCTTTTGTATTGTAGTTTTATATTTCAGTACAGTAGCTTTTTTTCTATCAGTTACTTCATTTATTTACAGAATTAAATTGATATACCATTAGAATCCGATTATTTTTGTCTTAAACACTCGTTATTGTCTCTTGGGGGACATGGTCGACCATGGTTTTTATTAGTTCGGATTAGCGAGATACCACTGTACATGATAACTTCAATACGTGTAATTAATTGTTAATAGGCTTTTGTTATGTAAAACTTTTCTGTATCGGGACACATGATGTAAGTCTTATAATTTACAAAACTTGTCAGGTTTTAATTGTTTATTTTTATTCAGCTCTTTATTTATATCATGATGTAATCTAAATACTACCCAGAAACTTTTGTTTCCATCTAAAAACATATTTACCCTAAGTTCCCCATGAAAATGTGCACACACACACACAACCCTGTTCAACATCGCCACTTCATAATATAATGTTTTTTCTTGATGAAAATTTCTGGAAAACACCAGTAAAGGCATTTTTTACCATGCACATGAAGATGGACAAATTAATTCGACAAAGTGCGAGGTGAAAGAGATGACACTTTTTGTCTATTATCGAAGAACTATTATGAAAAGAGAAGAAAGAGAGAAGCACCAATGTTCAGTCATCCCTTGATAATTTCATATAGAAGATTGAATGGTAAAAGTAAACATTTTTGTTTCTTTCTCACAATATTTGCACCTTATATTACTTTGTATTAATAATTGCAAAAAAAAAAAAAAAAAAATTTAATTAAATTCAAATGATGGTACAACATGACAGAATTTCATGCAGGCTAGGGCATCGTCCAGTTGAACAAGTTCCCCCGTTGTTTTTGCCATGGAAACAGAACACAGCGAAAAGTCAGCTACTGGAACAAACCCTAAAACCCACACCAACTCAACATCACAAGAGTTCAAGATCGGTACCTATCAACATAAAAAGCCTAAATGGCAAAGAAATGGAGCTAGCTGAGGAATTGGATAAGTACCAGATCGACATAATAGCGGTGACCGAAACAAAAAAGGCAAAAACTGGTAAGATCTTTCTGAGCAACAAATACAAAATGTTATATTCAGGCAATGACAATCAAGGAAATGAAGGGGTAGCCATAGTATTCAACACTAAATATGAGTTGAATGGCAGGCAGTCTCAAGTAGAGTGATGTGGGCAAATATGAGAATGGGAACTGGACAATGAGACATAACTGTGTCCTATGGTCCCACAGAAGGTTCGACTAATGTAGCAGTGGAGGAATTTTTTGAGGCTTTAGAGAAAGCAATTGACACAATGAAAAACAAAAAATTGGTCCTTGTTGGAGATCTAAATAGAGTAGGAAATGATTGTCAGATATTTTGGGAAAATTTGGAGAAAAGAGCAAAGCTAATAACAATTGCAAATACTTGATGGATTTCTGCTCAGGACATGGACTGAACAGAAATGAGAGGTGTCAGTAATAACCAGTGCACAAATTCACATGGAGAGAAGAGGCAAGGAATAAGAAAAGTCTCATTGACTATGTTATTGTTGATAGCGATGTTTTCTCCCTGGTGCAGGACACCGATGTACAGAGAATTTGAAATTGGAAGTGATCACTATTTAGTCTTGAGCAGGATAGAATTGATTTCCATATTGAAAAGAAGAACATGTAAGAAAGTTTTAAAGTGATTAAAAGTTGAGCAGCTGTCAGATGTCAACTGTGGACTAAAATACACAAATATTATTCAAGAAAAAATGAAAGAGTTTCAGAACAGGAATCAAACCTTGGAGATTCAGTACATGCCAGATTCAGGCATATGCTGAGGTTGTCTGCAAAGATAGAAAAATCAGAACGCATTGGTGGACACAGGAAGTTAAAGAGGCAGTGAAGGAAAAGAAGAAAGCACAGCAAAAGTTCCTGGCAAATAAGTCTGCTTGTGCTCTTAGAGAATACAGAGACAAATGTAAGAAAGGTTAACACTGTGTAAAACTGGCTAAGCAAAAGTCATGGGACGACTTTAGTAAGAACATAGAAAATAAATATCAAAAAGGTTGCAAGATATTCTGGAGGCTGTTGAAGAAACTCAGAAATGGAGGAAAGAGTGCTTTCCTTTTTAAAAGGAATTAGAGATGATAAAGGTGACATGAAAACAGGAGAAAAAGATATCTTTGAAATATGCAGTAATTACTTCAAAAAATTGACATACTTGAAGTAGAAAAAGCCATCAAAAGCCTGAAATGTGAAAAGGCAGCAGGAGTGGATGATATTCTACCAGAAATGCTCAAGTATGGAGGTATAAAAGTCTTACAATGGCTGCACTGCATAGTTCAGAAGGCCAGAGAGAGGGACGAATTCCAGATGATTGGAGTAGAGCTCTCATAGTACCCATATATATAAAAAAAGGGAAATAAAACTGAATGTGAAAATTACAGAGGTATTTCATTACTGAGTGTTAGTGGTAAGATATATGCAAGTATACTTGAGAAACCTTTCAGAAGGATTGTAGAAGAGAAGCTTGGCGAAGAAGAAGCTGGATTCAGGCCAAATAGAGGCTGTCAGCATCAGATTTTCACCTTACAACAGATAGTTGAGAAATCATGGGAATATAACAAAGATCTCTATTTAAGTTTTGTAGATCTGGAAACGGCATATGACAAGGTGCCAAGAGAGAAGCTATTCAAAACACTCCAGTTATATGGTGTTAATGAGGCATTATATCAAGCAACACTTGGTCGATCTTTATTTCAGTTGTAAGTCAGCAGTTAGAATTGAAGGAAGTACAGGAAAATGGTTTAATGTTAAATCCGGTGTCACACAAGGATGTACATTATCCCCTCTGTTATTCATTATCTATATGGATCACATTATGAAGGAAAGTGGTATTAAACCTGATATCAAAATTGGAGATGTTAAGCTCATATCTTTGCTTTATGCAGATGGTGTTATACTTCTAAATAAATCTGCTACAAGTCTGCAAGATTCCCTCACTAAATTGAATAACTGTTGTAATAGATAGATATGGTATGGTCAGCATTAGGAAAGACAAAGACAATGAAAATAGACAGAAACATTGAAAATATCAACTGCATTGTGAATGGAGAACCTATGGAACATGTAAAACATTTCAGCTACTTAGCCACGAGTTTCGGTGAAGATAGTAAATTAAATATAGAAAGAGACAACAGTCTCAACAAAGCTGGTATGGTACCAAAGGAATAAATTTATATGGAATAAGAGAGAAATTAGCCAACACACTAAATTAACTGTATATAAGACAGTGTTCAAACCAATTTTAACTTATGGATCTGATAGTTGGGTTAGAAATAAAACACTTGACCAAAGACTGCAGATATGAGAGTCCTGAGAAAGATTAGGGACATGAAAAGATGGCATCAATGGCAATATCATATTAAAAATGAGGATATTAGGAAAGAACTTGACATTGTCAGCATCCAGGAATGCATTAGCAGAGCTAATCTCATATTATGTATGGTCACTTAAACAGAATGGGAGAGAAAAAATTAGCAAAACAAGTGTTCTTTGCCAGGTTGACAGGAAAAAGACCCAGAGGAAGACCAAGATATAGGTGGATTGATACAGTAAAAAGTGCCTTAGAAGACAGAAATATAAGACCAGATAATATTGGAGTTCTGACAGGTAAAAGACTGATTTGGAGGAAAATTATAGATATGAAGTTAGTAATGATGTAAATTTTTCATGTAGTACTATCATATCCTGGTAAATCCCTTGAGGTTATATATCAGGAATTTGATTATGACTGCACACCAAAATTTAATGTGTGCATTCTGAGAATAAAACCAATAGAAATAATGTGCAAAATATGTTAATGCTCTACAGCACATACATTCACACTGCAAACACATAATCAACAGGGTATAATTAAGGACTAAGAAGGTTAAATCTGATTTATGTAAAGTTTGCAGAACATAACTCTGAAGTCTGGGAGTGTCTGTATTTTATTGCTCAGTGATTTATCTAATTTCTATTTCTTCTTTACATGTTTTTTCTTAAAATCGTTTAAATCAATTTTTCTTACTTAGATACCATAGAATCTATAGACAGAATATTAATTTTTAAAGAACCTGGCATAGGATAGCTAACGGCATGAAATTATAAATGTTTATTTCTTTAAACCTTTCAATATTTTTGTGTACACTTAAGAAACTTATCCAGATTTTTTTTTTTTATTTTTTTTTTTACTGAATTACTTTGAAAGATAAAGTAGTTTTAATTATAAGATACGAGTATATTTTGGAATGAACTCCACTGGTCTTGCATAGTAATGAGTTGGAAGGCGATTGTTTTAAAGTGCTAGTTCACAACTGTGTGCACCAATGAATAATTATATTAAAGAAAATGGTAAATAAAAAAAAAAAAAAAATCAGCTAATGCCTTTTATTCCCTTATAGGGAGTAGATGAAGCCTTTATACCCTATCTAGCTTTTGGAGACTGAGTGGGCAGTTCAATCTTCACCGGTAGACAATCAGAGATAGCTGGCCCATGTCTATCACCAATTATAACAGCCACCGATGAAGAGGCTGGCAAACAAGTGCTGCCATCTCTTGGTACCTAACCCTAACAAGATATACTTGTTAGCGTTAGGTACATAAACTCAAGAAAGTTAACTGTAGGATCCACATTATTTCAGACATCTGAAATAATGTGGGTCCTACAGTCGATTTTCTTGAGTTTATGGGATAAACAACCCAAGTTTCCGGGAGGAAAAACCTGCTTGCCCGTGCCAGAGATCTACTAACTCGGAAACTTGTCGAAGAAAGGCTTAGAAAAAGTTCCTCCAGTTGGCAACTAGACTTAAACTTAAGTCTAACTTCGAGTGACCAAGCACAGAGGATGCAAGCACCACTTCCACTGAGTTACACAGGCCTTTAAAGAATATTCTATGAAGAAAATCATAAAAGCACATAAATCCTTTCATGTTGTAAATCACCTTAGGGCAAAATTCCCATCTGTGGCCGTAATACTAGTCTTCACCTTATTTCCCAAATATGAACATTTCATGAACTGAAGAAATTTTGTAACTATATTTATATTCTCATTTGAGCCTCTGTAGCTCAGTCAGTATAGATGAAGCCCTTTGGTTGGAAAGACCTGGCCTCACTTCATGGATCCTATCCATGAAGTGAGGAACCATTATCTGGTCTCTTTCAAGGTGAGTTTGCCAGTCTCATACAGAAGTAGAGGGTTTTTCATCCCCCAGAACAGGCAAAATGGCCCTATGAACACACATGTCTACAAACACAAGACACTCCTATAATAAGGTTTGACGAACCTATTCCATAAGATTTCAGTTTCAAATGCCTGCACACAGTGAAGTGTGTGTGTCTATATGAGCATAAATCAGAGAAGGGATTCTCATTTGAAACACAAATGTATAGCTGCATTTTCCCAAAGCAAAATATATAATTAATTCTCTTGGGAACAGTTAAACTAATCAGAAATATGTGTAGCTAGAATAGTTCAGTAAATGTTGAAAAAAAAAAAAAAAAAAAACTAGTCTGACTACACAACACTTTTTTTCTCCCTAAAAGGTAATTCTATCATGTCAAAAAAAGGTACAAAAATCATTCAGTGCTTTGTGTGTGACAATGCACAACATTATGTCATACCAGTACTATTATTACTAGTAATGTCTGGATGCAGTACATCCAGAAATTTGCAACATTCAGTATTTTTTTTTCATCTCGTATGCAACAAGTTCTTTAACAAAATTTTTCATTATGGCTATTGTTAAGATATTTGATTTATTATACTTTTTTTTTTATATCTGCTATATCAAATTTTTATTAAGTATCATATACAGCATATTTAATTTTTATATATTTGTACAATAAATTTATGCTTAATCCAACGTGTTCATCAAGTTATACTTAATTTGTTATAATATCCGTTTTTTTTTTTTTCCTTTATTATTTTAATTTTCTCCTGCCAGAAAAGATTGAGCACCAGCATATATTGTTTTATAACAAAAGTGCTGATCATATCAGATCATTTATAATTTTTCGATAATAAAACCGAACTGATTATTATGAATTAAAAATTATATAAAGTTTGAAGTAATTACGCAGAATTAATCTTGACAAAATTACTATATCCACTTACAAAAGAAATATCAGAATTTCTGTTTAGAATAATCAAAAGGATGAAACAGGAAATTCCTGATAAAAACTGGGTTACTGCTTAGGCATTTTACTGTAACTTCTGAGAAGCATTTCTTAAAAATCTCACTTAGCTCTTAGAAAGGTAATTACTTGGACTATCTAGTATATCTAATGATGGCTGTCCAGAAAGACATGATATAGTCTTGCTAAGAGACAGTCAATTTCAGAAATGGTAAAGATCAGTAGTTGTAGTAGCAATCAGGACTTCATTTTATGGGAAGAAAAACATAAATCATTTTATATTGGAAAATATAAGTCTATTTGTAAAAATTAAAATTTGAAGTAAAATATTAAAATAATTTGAACTGTATTATTCCCCAAAATAACTGGTATCAGGAAAAGAAAAGAAAGTAGTGGAATAATCAACCTATAACAGCTGGAAATTAGACAAAAAGAAGCTATAATTCAATTTCTGATGAAGATGAGGAGGGAAACAAATGTAATTGACATATTCAAACTTGCTATTTTTAGCTGCTAAGAATTGGACAATATCATTGAAATGAGCATTCTATTTAAAAAAACCTATTGAATTTTTAACCAAAAGGTGAAAGGAAGACTGGGGTTTTTTGAAATTTTACTCTAAATAAATATGTGATATTGACAAGTCTCCAAATCGTCAAGTAATAATACAGTCATCATCATCAAATTCCTGTAATGCACTCTCAAGGGGTGTACAGGATATGATAGTACTACATGAAAAATTTACATCATTACTATCTTCCTATCTACAATTCTTCTCCAAATCAGTCTGTTACTTGTCAAGACTTCAATATTATCAGATCTTATATTTCTATCGTCTAAGGCACTTTGTACCGTATCAATCCACCTATATCTTGGTCTTCCTCTGGGTCTTTTTCCTGCCAACCTGGCAGAAAACACTTGTTTCGCAAATCTTTCCTCTCCCATTCTGTTTAAGTGACCATACCACCTGAGATATGCTCTGCTAACACATTCCTGGATGCTGACAATGTCAAGTTCTTTCCTAATATCCTCGTTTTTAATATGATATTGCCATTGATGCCATCTGTTCACCCGTCTAATCTTTCTCAGGATTCTCATATCTGTGGTCTCTCGTCTTTGGTCAAGTGTTTTACTTCTAACCCAGCTCTCAGATCCATAAGTTAAAACTGGTTTGAACACTGTCTTGTATACAGCTAATTTAGTGTTGTGACTAATTTCTCTCTTATTCCATATGAATTTATTCAATTGACTTCCTACTATACCAGCTTTATTGATTCCGTTGCCTATTTCCATATTTAATTTACCATCTTCACTAAAAATCGTGCCTGAGTAGGTGAAATGTTTCACTTATTCCACAGGTTCTCCGTTCACAATGCGGTTGACACTTTCAACGATTGTGCCTATTTTCATCGTCTTTGTCTTTTTATTGCTGACCTTCATACCATATCTATTACAACAGTTATTCAATTTAGTCAAGGAATCTTGCAGACTCGTAGCAGATTTATTGATAAGTATAACATCGTCCGCATAAAGCAAAGAGCTGACATGAACATCTCTAATTCTGATATCATGTTTAATACCACTTTCCTTCATAATGTGATCCATATAGATAATGAATAACAGAGGGGATAATGTACATCCTTGTCTCACACCAGATTTAACATTAAACCATCTTCCTGTACTTCCTTCAATTCTAACTGCTGACTTACAACTCAAATAAAGACTAAGTATTGCTTCAGGTAATGCCCCACTGACACAATATAACTGTATCTCTTGGCACCTTGTCATATGCCTTTTCCAGATCGACAAAACGTAAATATAGATTTTTGTTATATTCCGAAGCATTCTCAACTATCTGTCGTAAAGTGAAGATCTGATCCTGACAGCCTCTTTTTGGCCTGAATCCAGCTTGTTCTTCACCAAGCTTCTCTTCCACAATTCTTCTCAACCGTTTCTCAAATATACTTGCTTATATCTTACCAGGAACACTCAGAAGGGAAATACTTCTGCAATTCTCACATTCCGTTTTATTTCCCTTTTTATATATGGGCACTATGAGAGTTCTACTCCAATCTTCGGGAATTCGTCCCTCTGTCCAGGCCTTCTGAACTATGCAGTGCAGCCACTGTAAGACTTTTATACCACCATACTTCAGCATTTCTGGTCGAATATCATCTACTCCTGCTGCCTTTCCAGATTTCAAGCCTTTAATGGCTTTTTCTACTTGAAGTATGGATATGTATTCCTGACTGTATGTCTGTTGAGTGTTTTTTTACCACTGTGCTGTCATCACTGCTTGTTTCATTTAGCAATTTTTCGAAGTAATTACTCCATACTTCAAGGATATCTTTTTCTCCTGTTTTCATGTCACCTTTATCATATCTAACTACTTTTACAGCACTATTTTCTCAATTTCTAAACTTCTTCAACAACCTCCAGAATATCTTACCACCTTCTTGATATTTTTTTCTATGTTCTTCCCAAAGTTCTCCCATGACTTTTGTTTAGCTAGTTTTACAGTGTTTAGCTTTCTTACATTTGTCTCTGTATTCTCTAAGAGCACAAGCTGACTTATTTGCCAGGAACTTTTGATATGCTTTCTTCTTTTCCTTCACCGCCTCTTTAGCTTCCTGTGTCCACCATGGAGTTCTGATTTTTCTATCCTTGCAGTCAACTTCATCACATGCCTCTCTGGCTGAATCAATCAGTGTTTCCTTCAAGACTTGCCACTGAATCTCCAAGGTTTAGTTGCTGTTCTCAAACTCTTTCATTTTTTTACTCAATAATCTTTGTGTATTTTAGTCTACAGTTCACATCTGAGAGCTGCTCAACTTTTAATCACTTTAAAACTTTCTTACATGTTCTTGTTTTCAATATGGAAATCAATTTTATCCTGCTCAAGACTAAATAGTGATCACTTCCAATTTCAAATCCTCTGTACACTCTAGTGTCCTGCACCAGGGTGAAAACATTACTATCAATGAGACTTTTCTTATTGCTTGCCTCTTCTCTCCATGTGAATTTGTGCACATTTTTATATTGGAACATGGTGTTAGTAATAACCAGTCCATGTCTGAGCAGAAATCCCACAGGAATCCCAAAATATTTTTGTATGTCTGACAATCATTTCCTACTCTGCTCTTTATGTCCCCAACAAGGACCAACTTTTCCTTTTTCATTGTGGCAGTTGCATTCTCAGAAGTAGGGATGCACAGACTGCGGCCCTCTGAGGTGGGCCACCAGCAAATCTGTTAATTTGCTGGTGGCCCACCTCACCGTGTATTATTTTAACTTTAACAAGTTACACGATAGGTAATTTTTAAAAATGGTACATGCGCAAATCAAAGTAGCTGTGATGTCACAATTGCTTGTCTCTACTTACGATAATCGGTTAGTAATAATGTTAACAAATTTTATAATTCGTCTATTTGTCATATGAGTATTTTGTTTTCGTAGGTACGGTTGCTACAATTAATTATCACTCCTAGGAAACGGTAAAAAAATAAATTCTACAATGGATGAAGCAGGGCCAAGTAGGAAACACAAACTACAGGATGAAAAATGGCAGTTTCGGTATAGCTGGACCGAAAATATGGTTTTGTGCAGTCGTTTAATAATAGCGTGTGCTTGATTTGCAAAAGTACTGTAGCGATTTGCAAAAGTGCTGTAGTCATACCAAAAGAATATAAGCCATACAATATAAGGAGACACGATGAAAGTCTGCATTCTACATTTTCATATCTATCCGAAGAACTACGTAAACAAAAGATTTCATTTTTGAAAAGAGAATTGACAGGTCAGCAAGTGATGTTTACAAAACCTATTCAAGATTTGGAAATTGCAACAGAAATAAGTTTTGAAATATCTCGCCTTATAGCAAAAAGGTGCTGACCATTTGCAGATGGAGATTTCGTTAAAGATTGGCTTGAGATAACTGCTAAAAAAATTTGTCCTGAATCAGCCAAAAATGTTGAGAAAATTCAGTTAAACAAGATGACTGTGCAAAAAAGAATTACTGCAATGTCGGAAAATGTAAAGGACCAATTAACATCTTATTCAAAGAAATTTGCTTATTTTTCATTAGCTATTGATGAATCAACTGACATCACTTCCACATCCCAGTTGTTAATATTTGCACGTGTAATAACACAAGAGTTTGAGGTAAGTGAAGATCTGATTGGAATGAGTTCATTGTCAGATCAAACAAAAGGTAATGACATGTTCACTGGGCTTTTGGAACAGTGTTCCAAAATTGATTTAAATCTGACAAAATTATCAGGTATCACGACTGACGGAGCTAATTCTGGACCGTCGTCGTCGTCCGGTAGCATCCTCTAGCAAGAGAGCTGCAGCAGATGAGCAGCTCTTCTCATTCTGGATAGGTAACATTATTGAAACAGCATTTGGGACGGCACGATGATGAGTTGATACAATTCCACTGTATATAATCCATCAGGAGAGCTTGTGCCCTAAGAAAGTTGGATTTGAACATGTCATGAAAGTTGTGGTTTCAATGATTAATTTTATAAAATCCCGTGGCCTTAATCACCGACAATTTAAAAAGTTTCTTGAAGACATTGAAAGTGAATATGGTGACTTAATTTTTTACGCAGAAGTGAGGTGGCTAAGTCGTGGACAAACATCGGAGCGGTTCCTAAACTTAATTGATGAAATTGAAATCTTCATGACCGAAAAAAAAAAAAAAAAACGTCCCTGACATAAAAAATCCGGATTGGTTATGTGACTTAGCCTTTCCGGTTGACATTACTAATCATTTAAATACTTTAAATACACGACTTCAGGGCAAAGATCAATTGGTTACTCAACTTTACGGCCACATTTTGTCTTTTCAGTGCAAGTTAAATCTATTTCAAATCCAACTGAAGCCAGGGAATTACATCCATTTTCCTAATTATAAGAAAGTTTTTGAAAAGTTCAATGTCAAACTTCAAAACTGTGCATGTTGAAAAGATTGATAACTTGATATCAGCCTTCAAGGATCGGTTTTCTGATTTTAGAAAAGTGAAACCGTTGCTAGATTTATTTAGCAATCATTTTGACCGAAAATGCATCCGAATCAGCACAGCTTGAACTCACTGACATTCAAAACGATGAGAGCCTGCGAAATAAATTTAACGAAGGCAATTTATTAAACTTCTATCATTGTGTCGATAAAAACAATTATAAATGGTTGCTAGATAATCCATTAAAATGTGCAAACCTCTTTGGCTCAACATATATTTGTGAACAAACTTTTTCAGTCATGAATATTAACAAATCGAAAAATAGGAACAGCTTAACTGATGAAAATTTAGAATCAATTTTGCAGTTGGCTACTACAAAACTCGAACCAAATATCAAAACAATTGTCCAATCAATGCAATGTCATGCATCAAATTAAATTCACTTACTTTTTATTTCCTTTTTTGTAACAATTATGATAGGCATAAATAAAATAAACAACATATGGTAGATAACTTTCAAGTTTTTTTTTTGGCAGCCCTCCCATAAGTAACAGCAGAACTACGCAGCCCTCAGACTTAACAAGTTTGTGCATCCCTGCTCTAAAGCATCAAAAAATTCCTTCTACCTTAGTAGAACCTTCTGTGGGATCATAGGTACAAATAAGTCTCATTGTCCAGTTCCCCATTCTCATATTTGCCCACATCACTCTACTTGAGACTGCCTGCCATTCAAGAAGATTAGCCTCGTATTTAGTGTTGAATACTATGGTTAATCCTTCTTTTCCTTGATTGTCATTGCCTGAATATAACATTTTGTATTTATGCTCAGAAAGATCTCACTAGTTTTTGTCTTTTTTGTTTCAGTCACTCCTATTATGTCGATCTGGTACTTATCTAATTCCTCAGCTAGCCCCATTTCTTTGCCATTCAGTCTTCTTATGTTGATAGTACTGATCTTTAACTCTGGTGATATTGAGTTGGGTTGTGTTTTCAGATTTGTTCCAGTAGCTGACTTTTCACTGTTCACCCTGGTTCCCTGGCAAAAACAACAGGAGCCTTGTTTAACCGGGCGACACCCCAGCAGGCATGAAATGTTGTCATGTTGTACCATCATTTTGTATTTTGGTTTAAGCCAATAAGAATACAATTTGTTCAGCTAAATCCCAAATTGCCAGCCCATCCTTGTTCATTTAGTGTCCGGGTAGATACCCAACAGGGTGCACCATGAGAAGGTGAGGATTGGACATTAGGTCAGAAGCCCTGGTCGGTTCTCTGCATTCGTAATAATACAGTAAAGGAAGTAGTGCAGGCATGGCTGCCTGAGTGGTTAGTGTATCCACTCCTCAACCAACAGGCTGAGGGTTCAGATTCTACCACGGGCAGACCTTTGTCCAGTGTTAAACTATCACCATGTTTATTATAGGCCTGAATTTGCTTGAAAAAAGTTGGTTTCTACAGTAATATTTCTGGAATAGGTAAAAAATATATAAAGCATAGAAAGAATTGTTTCCCCTCCATTTTTATAATACCTACAGTACTAATGTACTGTAAGTAGGTTTACAGGTACTTTCTAGATGATAGTCACATGAAAAAAGTTTAGCATCATCAAAGAAATAAAACAAGGAATGTTCAAATATTTCAATGTTTATTTATTTTAAAAATTTTTTATAAATATTTCAAAATAATTTTCGACACAATCAAGCATCTGAAAATAGCGTAAAAATAATTTCCACGGTATTTGCAATAAAAAAACTTTTTTTTCTATTCCACTAACTGACTTGGAAAATAAAATTCCAGTAACACAAATTTATTAATAAAGATGGATTACATCACACGTTGAAAAGATATAATTTATGTTATTTTATTTCCACATATCTGAAATTCACTTTTATCTCATGAGCACACACACACACTAAATAACATCCAAACAAAATGTCACAAAGCTTATATTTACAGTAGCATCTCTACCATCCATAACTTAAAATGAAACCAGTTTTTATACTCTGGAACCAGAGGTCAGAAATCTGCTGCTTACCATTTGCTTCTTGGTGCCTGCATTTTTCTTACTGGCTTTTTCCTGTTGTGCGAATTTTTTTTGCTACCAAAAGGATGATATACTGACTTCACTGATTTTAATGGTTAAGTTAACTTTTGAAGCCTGCATGCCAGAGGAATATGCACCTTGGTGATTATGTTGCTGGAAATGAGTTTTAAATGGAAATTCAACAATATGGTACTTCTTAATATCTGTTTAGTGGTTTTTAAAAAGACTGTTTTCTGGCCATCAGAATCTTTTCTGTGGCCCATATCATCCCAATCCCTTTCAAAATTTCATATCACATTTTATTGCTGCATGCAGCAAATCTCTATAACCTCTGGTCCCAGAATATGAAAACTGCAGTTATGGATGTCAGAACTGCTGCTGTGAATATATATCTGTTAAGATAATGAAAGATAGTTTCTACAATGAGACGAAAAAGATTTCAATCAAGTGGTCTGAAAAGTCACATTTCTTATATTTTGGTAAGATATTAAAGATTTATGAGAACTAAGAACCAAGTGTTATGAAATAATTATGGCAAGATGCTCATCAACTTTATTTTAAATGAGAAGCAGTACAAATTGAGTGATAATGGCCATTTATTTATAAAGGACAAATAAAATGAAGAAAAAACTTTTGGAAATGTGATAAGTTTTAAAAAATGCACTATCTTGCACACGTATGTATACAACTGGTATCAGTATTATCAAGCAAATTAAATAGCAATCATGTGGGTAACATTGCTTGTGCTGAAGCTGCAAAAGTACTTAACGGTATTAAAAATTAGCCCATACAACTCAAGCTGGGACTCTGTATTATGATACATGAGCGTGATAAGAAAAGCAAAAGCAGATTATGAAAGGAAACTAGCTATGCAAGCTAAAGAGAATCCCAAACAGTTCTTCAAATATGCTTCAAGTAAAAGAAAAACTGTACACGGCTGAATGATTTTAAGGAATACCGATGGCAAGGAGGTCACTGAATCAGTCGATATAGTGTTACTGAGTGAGCACTTTGCAAGCGTATATCATCCAGGTGGTGACATTGAAAGAATGAAGGAACCATTAGTTTATACGGGAATTGTGGTGAATGAAGTGGAGGTGAATAGTCTGTTACAGAACCTTAATGTGAATACATCTGTAGGATTGGATGGTATACCAGCACGGGTCTTACGTGAAGCGGCTAAAAAATTATCAGTGCCCTTGACCATGTTGTTTAATCAGAGTCTGGGGTCTGATTTAGTCCTAAAGGTGTGGAAAGACGGGGAAAACAGTTCCACTGCATAAAGATGGATCCAAGACTACCATTGCAAATTACTGACCGATCAGCATATCAGGAGTCATTGTCGACATCTTGGAAAAAGTAGTCAATGAAAAAATACAGGAATGGATTGATGAAAATGAGATACTGTATGGGGTACAGCATGGCTTTGTGAAGGGTATATCAGGCCTCAGTAACTTGCTCAAGTTTTATAACACAGTGACAGCTGAACTGGATAAGGGTAATGGGTTTACAGTGATACTGCTGGACCTGGGTAAGGCCTTTGACAGGATACGACATGGAATTCTAATCCGTAAACTGCAACATATGGGAATGGATAAAGGGTTGGTGAGATGGATGGGTGGGTGGTTGATGGAGAGATATCAGAGAGTAGTTTATTCAGGAGTAGAGTCCAAAAGACGGCCTGTGACTAGTGGTGTGCAGCAGGGCTCTATTCTTAGACCACTCCTGTTTATTTTGTTCATTAACGATATAGGGAAGGATCTAAGAGGAACGGTTCATTTGTTCCCTGATGATGCAAAGTTAGGTAGGGCAATAGTGAATGCAGAAGATGTCAAAATCTTGCAGGATGATTTGGATAGATTGGAGGTCTGGGTTAAGAAGAATGGATGTCAATTTAATGTGACAAAATGTAAGGTTATGCATTTTGTGGTGAAAAGATTAGCAATGGTATACCACATTGGTGGAACTGTACTCCAGGAGATTGATGAGGCCAGGGACTTGGAAGTATTGGTGGATAGGGAGATGAAGTTTAGGGGGCACATTGCAAAAGTGGCTAAATCAGCTCATCAAATCACTCGGTTGCTGAAGAATACTTTGACGAGCAGAGATAAGCAATAACAAGACAATGAAAATAGGCAGAAGCATTGAAAATATCAACTGCATTGTGAATGGAGCATCCATGTGAAATTGCAAGTGATTCTATCAAGTAGTTTGTTTCATACATCTGTCTGAAGCAAAAGTGCTGTCTCGATCAGGCATGATTTTTAGTGAAGATGGTAAATTAAATATGGAAATAGACAACAGAATCAACAAAGCTAGTATGGTAGGAAGTCAATTGAGTAAATTCGTATGGAATAAGAGAGAAATTAGTGGGAACACTAAATTAGCTGTATGAGAGCTGGGTCAGAAGTAAAACACTTGACCAAAGACTAGAGACCATGGATATGAGAGTCCTGAGAAAGATTAGAGACGTGAACAGATGGCATCAATGGCAATATCATATTAAAAATGAGGAAATTAGGGAAAAAAAACTTGACATTGTTAGCAGAGCTAATCTCAGATGATATGGTCACGTTGCAGAAAGGGTATTCGAAATAGGAGAGGAAAGATTAACAAAACAAGTGTTCTCTGTCTGGTTGGCAAGAAAAAGACTCAGAGGAAGACCAAGATATAGGTGAATTGATAAAGTAAAAAGTGCTTTAGAAGACAGAAATATAACACCAGATAATATTGGAGTCCTGACAGGTGACTGATTCGGAGGAAAATTGTAGCTAGAAAGTTAGTAATGATGTAAATATTTCATGTAGTACTATCATATACACCCCTTGAGGCAGGAATTTGATGATGAAGATGAAAAAACCAGATAATAACAGAAGAAATACTGTATATGTATATGACTAGAGGGGCTCCCCCCCCCAAGTATACACACACACACACACACACACACACACACACACACACACACACACACACACACACACACACACACACTAGAGGGGCTCCCCCCCAAGTATATATATATCTCACACACAAGAAATGCAGAAACTCTTATCACATCAATGCTGTGTGTTGGCAATGGGAAAATGTTCATATTATTATTTATAGATTTTTTTTTTTTTTTTTTGGTGAAATAGTTTACTTTTCAATTGTACCATGCGTTCCCGATTGATAAAAACGGATTTTGTGAAAAAAAACATAATTTTAGTATTATGAAAATAACATGAGCATCTTCTGCTGACGATTTCTCTGTAGGTATTCAGAAAAATGTGTGTACTTATAGTAACTGTTTTTCTTACTTTCCCATTAGAAATAAAAATTTGATAACAGTAATAGTTAATCTTATTTTATTCGTTCTTCCTGGGTAAATGAGAATAATATAATGTTATATTATTGTGATGTAACTATTGTTATCGTTGTGCTGTTATTATAGAATACAGTTTACATTATGATAACACAAGTTTTCTGATATAAATTGATATGTATATGAAAAAAGTTCCTTTATCTCATATTTAGTAAAATATTACTATTAACAATAACACTATTTTCTATGTTCTATATTCAGATTTCTTGTTTTTTCTTTTCAAGTAAATGTAAAACTTGAAGCCTGGTGTGTTTTATGCAAACTCTGCCTTAGTCTACTCAATCATTTTCGTGACTGAGACAATTAAAGCTTGGGTAGCCAACTTTTGAGGGTCGCTGCTTTTTTTTTTTTTTTTACTAAGTGGCTGCAGATTAGAACCCTCAATACTGGTACGTCCGTGCAGTTAGCCTAGTGGCTTTGTGCTTCACAACCATAGGCCTGGGGAAGGAGTGTCCTAGGTTCGATTCCCATCAACGACGTGAGGAGCTCAAGGATCTTCTTCAGCCATAGCCGAATTAGCTGGTCTTGGACGTGGACAGCAGGGTTTATTCTGCCAGTTTATCTGGTGTTTTTCATCCCACAAGCAGGCAAACCGGTCCGAAAACACACAGGGATTACAGTCAGGAATACTGACCCAGCCATAGGTCTGATTCGTCAGCCTATGCCGGTTCCAGAGCGCGGATAAAATTTTGGGGGACTAGATGGTACCGTGAACCATCACACGGAATTTATTTATTTATTTATTTTAATACTGGTACGAATGCCTATGAAAATATTCAGGTGGGTAGATAAATTTGGTTCTGTAAATAGCATAATACAAGTCATCATGCAGTTTATTGGAGGCTTGAATTGTGTTATAGATTTCCAAACTCTTGTGGTTATGGACATAAAAAAAAAGAAAAGTGTTTGCACCTAGAGGGCATGCATTCTGATAATATAACCTATTTTTATTTTATTCCCTCAAAAAAAAAAGGTACCATTAGCCATGTCAAGAAGGAACAATATATTATTCTGCATGTGTTATAAAAACAACTGAAATTCCTCTTCAAGAGGAACTGGAATCATTACACTCAACCACCTCTCTCTCTCTCTCTCTCTCTCTCTCTATATATATATATATATATATATATAGAGAGAGAGAGAGAGAGAGAGAGAGACATGCAGTTAGCCGACTGGCTATGCGCTTCGCAACCATATGCCTGGGAAAAGAGTGTCCTAGGTTCGACGCCCATCAACGCCGTGGAGCTTAAGGATCTTTTTCAGACATAGCCAAGTTAGCTGGTCATGGGTGTGGACTGACGGTTTTTCCTCCCCAGTTTATCTGGGGTTTTTCCTCCTGCAAGCAGGCAAACCGGCCCCCCGTGAACACACGCATCTACAGACATAGGATACACCGGGAGGCATAGGACTAGCCACTCTATCCCCGAGATGGGTATGGCTTAGAAGGGCTAAGGATAGCCCCATAACAGGCCACTAGGCCTAACATGTGAAGGGAAGAGGATATATATATATATATATATATATATATATATACTTGTAACCCAGAAAAGGAGTTTTGATGGCCCTAAAAGGGAATATTTCTATTTTTATACTATTCAGAATTTACATATCTTAAACAGTATGGAACAAGGACGAAGTTACAAAGCAGTTTTACATTCTGGTCACCAGATTATTATCTTCTTTCATGCAGTGTTTCATTTTATTTCATTTATTTTTTTTTTTTGTGGATGGTAAAGTTTCTGAGAAATAGAGTTAGCAGCATTCAACTACGGAAGTCTGGAAGAATTGCCTGTTTCCTGCTTGCTGAAGGAGGACCATAAACTGACAATTTCTACACTGCAATCTAGATGCTATGGTAGACATATCTTTTCTTGTACAGGAGGAAACTGTTCCAAATAATAAAATCCAATATGTCCAAACACTTTTTTTGTAATTTTTTTTTTACGCTGTTTCCTCATTAGAATAAAATGACAGCTACTGATCACACCTCCCTTAGTGTCAGTATATGCACAAAAACAGCAATGGGTTTGTCCTTCATACTTCTTCACAGACTCCATTGATGGATTGTACAGCAAAGATAGGAGAAAAACATCTTTTTTGTCTTTCCAACATAGTGCAAAGATTCCCTCGCTGCTAAGCTCAGATTTCAACCTTGGAGAGTTTCCTGATGACAGATCTGGAGGATGTCTCTACTTTTTGCATTTAGGTACAGTAACAATCTGTATGATGCTGTAAATGCAAATCAGCGAGTTCAGGACACATACAGTAGTTATCCGTTTTTCCTGGGGTTTTTCCTCCTGCAAGCAGGCAAACCGGCCCCCCGTAACTTGGTAACCTTTCCCCAGCAAGGAGTCTAATAATTCCATTACCACAGCATCCACAAGGGAGGATCTGATCATTTATCATGTTTGAGTACAGTTTGCTTTTCCCTATAAGGTTTGAAATCCCTAAGTTATCCACTTTGCTCTATTTGGGGGAAATACTGCTTAACATTTCAATCTACCTTTAAATGGCATAAGCCTTTCATTGATGTTCACATCTCTCTCAGGAATGTAGTGTTCTAAATTTCTGATGAATTTTCATCAGAAAATCATAAATTTTGTTGAGGACTAGGCAATGATGTGTTGCCTGATCATATTCCTCATTATTCTGAAAATGCAAATATTTCGCAATGAGAATGAATTGTTTTTCAGTCATAACATCACGAAACACTGATGTGTTCAGAATCCATTCTATAGGTCATGCAAGTAGAAATACATTTCGAGAGTGGGCTTTTTCACAATACCTTGCAGTCCATCTGCATTGTACAAATGCTTCTTTCTGTCAAAACAGACCACAGATCCACAAATTCTACATCATTCCTTTTGCACAATCTACATATGGACTCATTGCTCTCCTCCTCAGTTCACCTCTACTGATGTTTTTCACAGTTGACTTCTGTGACGGTCTATTTTTACTCTGTGAATGCAACCTATTGCCTAAATGTCGTGTGCAACAGTGCAAACTGATATCATGTGAGAAGAGGGGAAAAAAATAAAAAAAAAAATGGAAGATTTGATCTTTCTCTGACAAATTTAGAAACAAAAACAAATCTAGATATACACAAAAAAGTGACAAAATGTGCATGAAAAAAAAAATACACCTTTTAAGTAAAAGTTTATCATTTTATTATGTTAATAATTAACATGTAAAAAATATGTAAAACTAGATTTACTGTCTCCAAGAAATCTAATTTCTTTTGCTCACAAGCTGCAATCAAGAGTAAGTAGTAAATGAAGACTATGCATTTGTCAGTTTTGAATGCTATTTTTACCAGGTTTTTTTTTTTTTTATCCTCCCTGATGATGTTCTTTCAACAAGGATAAAATATCAGAAGCAACAAATTGCTTTTAATATTTTTCACATCTGTTGAGCATTACTGACTTCATAAAAAGTGCTAAAAAAAATAAAATAGTGATTGTACATTTGTTTAATATTCATTTTATTTTTTTAATCTATTTTGAAATACATACTTGATGCTAACAGGCATTATAAAATTTAATTTGAATCAGGGGGGAAAGTGTGCCTCAGAAAATCAAAGTCAAGCAGATCTAAACAGATTTTTTTAATACATTTGAAAAGAAAAATCATCATAACATGGATGTCAGAATAAGCAGTATCATGTTAAATGGATAAACATTTGTTTTTCAAATATCTTTCCTAAGTGAATGTGTGAAACACAAAAATATAATAACTTTTGATAATAAATATGAAGTATCTAAAGATGATTTTCTGTCAATTCTGTCGATTAAAGTAGAGTAGGTTGTAAACCTACTCTAGAGTACCATGTGGGGTAAAAATCCAAAACCCATTCTAGACTGAACATGGTACTTTTTCCCAAACTGCTTCAGGCATCTAATCAAAATGACAGCAATCTCACACTAAACAGCAAAAAATCATTTACTGCTTAAAGACATTCCCAAACATCTATGCCACAAAGGGATTTGAATACACAGCTGGCTGGATGAAGAACATGGTACTGTCCACTCATCCAACCATGACAGCATATGCAAATCTAATGTTGACAATGCTTTATAAATATTTTTCTTTTCTTTGACACATTTATACTGGGCTGTGTTTTGGCCTTATTTCACACTGGTCATCCACATGCACACATGCTGACTAGAATTTAGTTTAATTTAGTGAAATGAAATAAATTCTTAAAACAATTGAGCAGCATTTTTTTAACTTCTAAAATTTGTCAGCATTAGTTACAATCAAGCAAAAGAAATAACTATATGAGATAAGGAAATTATTGGCAAGTCATAAAAAGGTGCATTTTAAAATAGTATTCTTGTATGACACCATTAATTATGACAACAGACTTATTTTTAATACATGTGCAGAACACATAATTTTGCCATTAAAATGGTGCAACTGAAATGTGTTAAAAGTAATTATATATACAGTCATACCCCAACTTACGCGATTTCTTATATGTACGTATTCCCATCCCACTTCACGCCTCACCACTAGTGAGGCGTGAAGTGGGATGGGAACTAGTGACACTAGAGATTGCCGGCCGCAATCTCCAGTGTCACACATGCTGTGAACAAGCACTGACGTGTTTCGCGTGGTCTCCATTCATACACGATTTTTATAGTCTACAAACCTTGCAATTGTTTAATGTTATGTTCTTGATAAAAAGTTTATCACATAAAAAATAATAATGTCGTCCAAAAGAATCGAGTCCGATTCTTCTACAGCTAGCAAGAAAAGAAAAACATTGACTTTGGAAACAAAACTCAACATTAAGGATTTTGAAGGCAGAATGAAAATTTGTGAGCTAGCAAAGAAGTTCGATCTACAGGAATCCACAGTAAGAACCATCAAAAAGAAAGGTTTACAGATTTTGTAGGACATAGATTCTAACGAGGAACAAATTGTAGCCACAAGGCAAGGAATAAAAAAAGCATTGGCTTGTTATGAAGAAATTTTGTGTGACAAGAAATCTATTAGATTTTATGAAACCATCGACATCGAAATAACTTATTTTTTTTTATGTACAAAAAACTACAATTATGATTATATTTCTTAAAAAATATAGGTGTTTCTGTAAACCTTTGGTCCCAATTGTATGTTTGTATATATAAATTACATGCAAAATTATACCCTGAGTTACTCGAATTCGACTTACACGCTTTTTGTTGGTCCCACGTACCGCGTAACTTCGGGGTTTTACTGTACTAATATCATTAAATTCCAATGAGCCAAAAAAAAAAGGATGATTTATGTACAGAACAGTTTGAAACGGTTCAGAGTTTAATTTTTGAATGTCAGTATTTCTACTGCTTTTGCAAGAAATGGTTAATAAATTTATATTAGTCAAAGATATCTACATAGTGATAGTATTACCTGTAAAAATACTGTCAAATGTATTTTCCCTACACAAGTTATTCCAGGCCTGGAATAACTTGTGTAGGGAAGGATAGAAAGAAAAATTAATTAAATAAGTAGTTATGCATTTTGCATTAAAAAAAAAGGGAAATTAAGAAAGATAATGAAAATGCACAAAATGTATGTACAGTCCCTATACACAGATTTCTTACAACTGAAAAGTTTGAAAAATTATGAGTGAATATTGCAACTGTTGAGTGATGTTACACTTATTATAGATTACATTATGGATTACGTAAAATGATGAAACATGAACTTAAATCATATAATACTAGGAAAATTGAAAAAACAATAGTAATATGAATAAAGCCATATTCATGGGTGTGCGAACTGTGTGGTGGCACAGGGCCCTGCAAAGCGCAAAAAATTAAAAAAAGAAAATCAATTAATTTTTTTAAATTATTATATAAATTAATATTGTAATTATTATATAAAAATATTATATAGAAAAATATATGTATATAATTTTACAACCAACTGTTGTTGTTAATTTAAGCGAAATAAGATCGTAGCGCTAGTATTTGAAACTACTCTAAGATATATAACAATATCGTACAACATAGTGTTAAATAGGGGAAAGTGCATTTTAAAACAGGTGTTTTTAATAATTTTAAGGAATTTTTTATTTTAGTTTATGATTTTATGAACAAGTAAGTATATACATGTGCTGTCATAGCAATTTTTTTTATGACATTACTTGCAAAACATTTTAAAAAATATATTTTGTAAACTGGTTTTAGGTTATCCGACATCAGATTTTTTCTTCAATAGCGGTTTCATCTATATTAGATTTATTTAGTTTCTAATATTATCTATTTTAGATATATTTTATTTATCAGGTAAGTAATTTTGTTTTAATTTATTAAAATATTTTATCTATCGTATTTAATTCTAGAGTAGACTAGTCGTGAGAGAGATTATTATGGAAGAAAATACCCAAGTGGGCATGAAAAACGGAAGCGAAAACAAGAAAAATGAGGAACGTCAAAGAAATTCGCTGTTTAAATTTATGAAGTTGAACTCGTATATTTGTTCAGATGTCAGTTGATAATGGGAGTTCTGAAATAACTACAAACAGTTCTTTGGCTTCAACATTAATTAATAATGACAGTTCTGAAATACTCAAAGGAATCAGAGAACATGACGCGTTTGGTCAAACAATGAGTATTGAAGATCCTAAAACTGAGATACCAAGAGGAAGGTGAACTATTTACTATTGATGATCCAGCAACATGGCCCAAACTTTTGAACAATGCAACACTAACACAAATTGTACAACGTGGTCCACCATCTCCTCCGACTGAAAATGATTTTCCAAAAAATGACAACGAGAGGTGTTTTTCCACAGCTTACTATGTTAGAACAATTGAAAAAGGAGAGAAGCAAAACAGAAGATGGCTTGTATATTCAAACTCTTCCAACTCTATTTTTTGATTTTGTTGCAAATTATTTTCTTCTGATGATAATTTTTTTATCTAATAATGGCTATTCTTACTGGCAACATGTAAGTGAAAGATTAAAGTCACACGAACGAAATCCAGTGCACATGAAATGCATGTATTCATGGACACAAATGGAATGTAATTTAAAAAACCACAATACAATTCAAAATGTCATAAAATTTGAAGCAGAACGGTTCAGAAATGTTTTAAGACGAATAGTTGCAGCAATTCTTTATTTATCCGAACATAATTTAGCTTTTAGAGGCAATTTTGATACTTTGTACACAGCCCATAATGGTAATTTTTTTGAAATCATAGAATCAATTGCAGAATTTGATCCGCTTTTAAAAGATCATTTAACGCGATGTTCAAAAAAAAATTATAAGAAAGAAACAAAATTCGTATCTATCACCCACTGTGCAAAATTAATTAATTGTTGATATGGGAACCAAAATTCAACAAAATATTGTAAATATGATACGACAGGCAAAATACTATTCAATAATTCTTGACTGTACTCCTGAAGTTAGTCATCAGGAGCAAATTTCAGTAATTTTTAGATTTTTACATATATTTATTGAAATTCGTGAACACTTTTTGACGTTCTTAACAACTAATGACACTACTGGTAAAGGTATATATGAAAATATAAAATCACTTTTGAATAAATTAAATTTTAAATTGTAGAGGGATTGTATGATAACAGAGCAAATATGAAAGGAGTATATAAGCGAGTCCATGCTTACATTTTAAATAAAAACAAAAAGGCATTTTATACTCCTTGCAGCTGTCATAATTTAAATTTGATTTTAGGGGATGTTGCAAAATCATTAATTATAGCAATAATTTTTTTAATGTTATACAAAAAATATATACATTATTTGCTGCCTCAACTTCACGTTGGGACATATTAAAGAAATTTGTTAAACAATTAACTCCAAAACTGTTATGTGGTACAAGATGGGAATGTAGAATAGAATCAGTTAGAGCTGTACGTTATCAAATTCCAGAATTTTTAAATGCACTAAAAGAATTATTTAAAACTGCATCAGACAATACTATCAAATTGGAAGTGGTTTTAATATATGAACAAATAGATTCATTTGAGTTTATACTAAGCCTTGTAATTTGGTATGAGCTTTTGTCAAAAGTTAATTTAGTAAGTAAAGTATTACAAAATGCAAAAATTTCCATAGACGTAGCAACTAAGCATATTCAAGTTAGTGCAGTACTTTGAAGAACAGAGAATATCAGGATTTAATAGCTGTTTTGAGATTGCTAAAGAACTGTCAAATCTATTAGAAATAGAAATTAAATTTAAAGAGTCAAGTACGTTGAAGAAAAGTATTTTTTGATTATGAAATGCTTGATGAATCACACATAGGTGATAACAAAGATAATTTTAGGATAAATTTCTTTTTTTGTAATTTTAGATACTGCTCTACAATCTGTCAAAAAAATATGTGAATTGTATGAAATTCACCAAAAATCATTTGAATTTCTTTATATGAAATTAATAAGAAAAATTAGAGAAAATGAATTAAAATTTTGCTGCAAACAGCTGTATCAAAAATTAAATACAGATATTGATGAATCTGAATTTTATAATGAATTAATTATTTTTAGAAATATTGTTCCAGACGATGCACCATTAATATTTTAAAATTCATAACTGCAAATAATTTGTCGTATATTTATCCAAATATTACCACAACATTTAAAATATTATTGATCAGTCCAGTTACGGTTGCATCAACAGAAAGGTCATTTTCCAAATTAAAATTAATAAAAACCTATTTGCGATCTTCTATGTCTCAAGAACGTTTGTCGTCCCTGGCAATAATATCTATCGAGCATGAAATTGCAAAAAATTTGAATTTTGATAGCGTTATAAATGATTTTATTGATAAGCGCATTAGGTTAAATAAAATTTAATATATTAAGATTTCTTTTAAATATTATAAGTTGTTATACATATATTTCATTCTTTATAGTAAAAATGGATATTTTTTTCATATTTTTATATTATTAAATAAATCATTGTTCTGGTGTATTTATATGATAATGTGTACTTACATAATAAAATTACATATCATGTACATACAAACACATTTATTTTTAACTAATTTTTTCCCTTTACTTAAATTGATGCTAAAGAGCATACTTGTTTATTTATGTGCATAAATGTTTTTCATATTTGATTTAATTAATTAACAAGATATTCTTCCATTTAAAATTTCCATAAATGTTACTTTCATGGGCCCCGCTTTTCCATTTGGCACAGGGTCCTGCAAAATGTAGAAACGGCCCTGAACATGAAGGTCCTAAGATGAACATTATCAGTTGGAACAAAGGAAATAGCTGCTGTAAGAGGAGAAAATGGTGAACTTATAAAAAAAAAATAGAGATGCAATAATCAAAAGAATTCAGGAATTTTATACTGAACTCTATGACGAAAAAGTGACATCCAAGAATCATCTATGATTAACTCGAGTGAGGAAGAACATGATGCCCCTGAGATCTTGCAAGGCGAAGTGGAAATGGCACTGCGAGAAATGAAGAATGGAAAGGCCCCAGGAGAAGATGGAATTATGGTAGACTTCTTAAAACTGGGAGGAAGTCATCTGTTTGATGCCCTGTCATCAAACAGCTGACTAAACTCTTTAATAAATGCCTAAAACAGAGAAAAATTCCAAAAAATTGGAACAATTCACTTCTAATATTAATTTTTAAAAAGGGCAATAAGGAAGAAATTAAAAACTACAAACCAATAAGCCTACTCCCCACCATATATAAAGTTTTCACAAAAATTATAAATAATAGAATAAAATCTAAACTAGAGGGAATGCAATCCTGTGAACAAGCTGGATTTAGAAAGAATTACAATACTTTGGACCATATTCACACATTAAGACAGCTCATTGAAAAATCAATTGAATACAATAAACCCTTATGTCTGGCCTATATAGACTACGAAAAAGCATTCGATTCAGTTAAAACATCTGCAACACTAAAAACACTTGAAACCCAGGGAACTGAGAAACCATATATTGAAACACTAAAAACATATTTACAATAATGCAACTTCTGTAATTAAATTATATAAAAATAAAAACAGTGAAAAGTTCCCAATACAAAAAGGCATCCAGCAAGGCGACACCATATCTCCCAAATTATTTACAGCAGCACTAGAAGAAGTCTTTAGAAGCCTTGACTGGGAAACAAAAGGAATAAACATAAATAGAGAAAGGCTGCATCATCTGAAATTTGCAGATGATATTGTCCTAATTTTGTCATGTCATACCATCATTTTTTATTTTGATGTAATTTTTTTTCATGTAGTACTATCATATCCTGTACACCCCTTGAGGGTACATGGCAGGAATTTGATGATGATGATGATGATATTGTCCTAATATCAGATAATCTTGAAGATCTGGAAGAAAGGCTAAATCAACTAAATGAAGCCTCCAGAGTAACTGGATTAAAAATAAATAGAGAAAAAACAAAAATAATGATGAATAAATATATTAACCATAGAACTGTCAAAGTTGAAAACCATGAAAAAGAACAAGTTACTTCATATGTATATTTGGGCCAATTGTTATCCTTTGAGGAGTGCCAAAGAAAAGATTGAACGAAGAATTCACCTTGGATGGATGGCTTATGGGAAAATAAGAGACATATTCAGAAGTGATATCCCTATGAGTCTAAAAAGGAAAAGCTTTCGACCAGTGCACACTTCCTGTCCTAACATATGGAGGAGAAACATGGACTTTAACAGAAGTCCTAAACAAAAAGCTGAGAACAACGCAACATCACATGGAAAGAAGTATGCTAAAAATAACATTAAGAGATAGGAAGACAAATACCTAGTTAAGATCTCAAACAGGTGTCATGAATATTGGTAAAATACATTAAATAGGCTAAGTGGAGATGGGCTGGCCATATTGCCAGATGCAGTGATAGGAGATGGACTAGAAAAACAACAGAGTGGAGACCAATGGATGGAGCAAGACAAAGAGGAAGACCGAGAGGAAGGTGGAGAGATGAACTGGAACAAATTGCAGGAGTGAGATGGATGGGAGAGGAAGAAATTTGAGTGATCTGGAAAACCATGGGGGAGACCTTCGTCCAGCAGTGGACAGAACCAAAAGGTTGAAGAAGAAGATATTGCTTCTGCCACAAAATCTGCTCACCTGGTTGACTGAATAGATAATGTATCTGCTTTCCAATCAAAGGCTATATATGCATATCCAACCACAAGCATATGCAATTATCTTTAGATTGGTAAATATTTCATCACAATGTGAGACCACCATGATATAAGAGGCTTTATGCAATGCAGTCTCTAGAAAAGGGTTCCTGGACTATCTAATATTTAGCTCATCCTTGGTACTAAGGTAGGCTAAAGATTACTACATAAGGTACTACGGGTTTACAGTCCTTCATGGGCAAGATTCACATAAAAATAGAATAAATTCTCAATTTCCTAAATTATGTTTTAAAGATGACCTTTAAGTTAAAATAATATTTTACCACATTAAAACTTTGAAAGTTTAATTTATTCATCATGTTATCAAACAGTACTAAGGCAGCAATGGTATACACTGCAATATAATTTATCGACAGCTATAAACCTACACCTATACACATCACTGCATAACGAATGGAAACAGATTAACACCTTCATGCTGGGGAATAATTAGGTATTTGTTGCGTTACTGCAAGAACTCGCTATACCATATGTATGCCCCTTCAGTGTCGAGCAGGTACATTTTCACATAGTTTATCCAGTATGTTATTATTATAATGGGTGTTAGACCCTACATTGACACACTAGCCATTATTCACACAATACCTCATATTTCTCCTTACTCATTCACAGATAAAGCACTCACAACCACCTCCAGCAATTCACTCCACACATTCACCAGCCTCCAAGCAAAAAATTCTAGTCCTAACACCCTTGTTAACTACATTCTTGCATAATTTCTTTCCCTCCCCTTATTCTCTCCCTTCCTGCACTATACAGGAGAAAAAAAAAGTCCCAGTATCAATCCTATAAAACCCCTTTAATAGCTTATATGCTGCTCTATCTCCTCTCTTATACTTATCAGCTAGTTTTGAGCCCACAAACCTGCAACAATCTTTGTCACTTGCCTCTGGATTCTCTCACCGTGGCCTTCTGCTGTTTTTTTTTTTTTTTTTTTTTTTTTTTTTTTTAAAACCACCTTTGCAATATGCCTCTAAACTGCAGTTCAGGTTACCTTGAAGTCCCTTGTCTTGTCAATTTGCAGTTCAATTCCATCAATATAGTGCACAGCATGCAATCTCATCCTCCCAAAGTGTATCACCTTACACTTAGCTATGTTAAACTGACAGCCATTCAACTATGCCATAGTGTCAGCATATTTAAGTCATCCTGCAAGATATCTACATCACCTTCACTGACTATGGCTCTTCCTAGTTTTGCATCATAAGTAAACAAGTAGATATTTATTCAAATATTTCCAACATCATTAATATATAAATTAAACAACAGATGACCAAGTACTGAGCCTTGAGGTGCATCACTAGTCACCTGCCTCCTCCTCCTGGACTCAACTCCTCCAAAAACCACTGATATCTGTCCATTAGTCACCCTCTAATCCAAATCATCAACTTCAGATCCATTCCCATTTGCTCCAATTTATGCCGAGTTCCATGTAGAACCCTGTCAAATGCCTTTGCAAAGACCAGCAGTATCACTGAAACCACATTTTTGTATTAGTTCAACTTTTTCTGAAGGATTTTCCAACATTAGCATTTGTGAAATGTCTTAATGATATAGAAAATGTCAAATGCAAACTAAATTCATATATATTTCTTTATTTGCTTTACCTGAACCATTTCCTTTCTACATTATAAACAGGAATTACCATGTAAGAGAATTTTAGGAGAATGTATTTAGTTACATACTGTATTTCAGTGCTTCCCAAACTTCTGGATGTCAGGGCCCCCTTTGCAAAAATTAAAATATTTCATGACCCCCCTCGAAAAAAATCGTAATAGAGATATATTATTATTATATTTATTGTATTTATATTCAATACAAAACATACACAGCAAATATTGCAAAAATCAAATGCATATATTACATTTTTTGCCTCTTACCGTTTGGTTCTAAAGACGATACGGTCTGTTCTGGTAAAATATGAAATACTGTCCTTTTTTTTTTTTTAGTCTGTTTCTGCTTCTTCTGATTGTTCGTGGGATTTTTTTTTAATTTTTTATCAACCACTTATCCATCTCAGGGTTAAATTTTTTAACGTAGAATAGATCGAATAATATCACCACTTACCAATACTGGCACACCACAGACTGATAACATGAAATTAGTGAATATTACTTGAATACGGGAATCCCCAGACCAGGAACATTTTTCGCTTTTGTGACTTTTCTCCTTTTACGGTAATTAAGCCTAATGCGAAACAGACAGCAAAGGTAGTCTGTTTATTAAAACGTGCATATGGTTGGTGCGGTATTAACAAAAGATCGCGCAACCGAAAGATAAAAGCATAGCTGACAATTGAGTTGAAATGCTAACTCTCTTCAACCGAATTCCATATGTGAAACTGCCATAACATTTAATATATATATATATATATATATATTACTTAGTTTTAACACTTTTACGAATTTTAACACGCTTGGTTGAATTTTAATAACAATAGTTTTTAGTTAGATACTATGTTTGCCCATGCAACATGGTTTTGTTTCAGTCTATACAGCATAGTTTCTGTATGAGAGGACATGTGATTCATTAATTAGTGTGTTTTTATCCCAGTTGTCTCTAATTGCACTATTTGTTGAGAAATATATTACACGCTCCTCATACCTTATTCACTGGCATAATAAAAGTACTTATTTTTATTGCCTCTGCAGTATAGTGGCTCTTAGGGAGGGCGTGTTGTTTACCACTGCAAGCGAGTTACTACATCCCCACATGAACTTGTTTAAGCTTTTTTTCATGTGTGAAGTATATGCGAAACTTTTATTGGTAACAGAAAACTAGCTCGGATGACAGTGATAATATAAAACGAGTTTTGATATGTATATAAAGTCAATATCAACAGTCCCTGATTACGAACGCATTATGAAAGGGACAAAGATTTGGAACTTCCCTGGAGAACATTCGAAGTAAATACAATTAACCACTGCTTTGAAATGAAACATATGAATAAGCAATATTTACTAATATTCATTAAGCGCCGAAATACGCAGGAAGCAAAGTTTGTGAACCAACACCAATGTGTGAATTTTTCCATTAAAATATAAAAAATAACAAAAAAGAATTAATAAAAGTTAAATACGTTTCTTTTAAAATAAAAAAAATATACTTAGTCTTAAAACATTTTAAATTTGTTTTCATTATTTCACGGCCCCCCTCAACAAAACCTACGGCCCCCAAGGGGGCCGCGGCCCACAGATTGGGAAGCGCTGCTGTATTTGGTGCTATAATAAAATTGATTTGCTTCTATGTAATATGTCTGTGGAAGATGTTTTTAATTATATAGGGTCATTTTCATACCATATTTAGCGATAATTATGCTAATTATAGCTAGATGTGCTATGCTAATCCCTTGTATTATAAGAAGAGGACTGGCTGTTGATTTCCAACAAAACCCTCACTCATGCAGGATATATATTACTGATATAAAAAAAAAAAATGCTGACAAAAAACTCATAATCAAGGTAAAATTCAAATAGTTGGAAATTATGTAATTACTATGTAAATAGTGTATATACAGATTATTAGTGAATAAAAGAAAATTCTGGAAATAAAGCAAAATATAAAAAAAAAAAAAAAAACAGAGAAAGAAATAACAAGCACAACAAATTGTACAAGCTAATTTGCTGCTCCATCACGGCAAATCTATTCCTGTCACACATCTTCCCTGCCCCCTCAAAGCACATCTGGTTAAAATCTAAGAACATGTCACAATGAGGCACATCCTCTCATATACAAACAGTGGAAAGGCAACATGAATCCTCTCCCCCAGCCTTGTGGTCAAGGTGGCAGCGATAGTTTCTCACTTATCCTGGCATGATAATGTTAAGATCATGCACTTGAACCAAAGAAAGGCAGAAATAATATATCAGTATTTCTACAATTAGCTCAAAATAAATATCTAATAACAAAAAAAGTTCAATTCACTTTTGAAGCAATTACAATTGTATACATTAAACTCTGAAAAATAAGCATTTCAAGTAATTTACAGTAGCTTTAAAGATAAAAATCTGTGTTTTGCAGCCAAGGCCACATGCAAGCGGTCATTATACGTTATTTCATTTAATATGGCTTACGCTCACAAAAGGTTGAGTTGTGAAACTATAGCACATTTGTGCCATGGGTGGGGATTTTTTTTTTTTTTCCTATTATTATTTACATCTTTTACCTGGTCTCGGAAACACTCTAGAAACCAACATTGAACTTTTTCAAGCCACTTCAGGCCACCAACAAGCTGGGTGGTAGTCTCAAACCAGGTGATGAAATTCATCTCCCACCTAAAGACAATCATCACAAACATCCATGCCCACAGCAGGATTTGAACTGCAACCTGTCAGTTGGAAAGCAAATATGCTAACCATTTGGCCAACCAGGCCAGCTAATACTGATTAATATCCAGAATATTGGGCATTCTGTTATTCATTTAACAAAAATATTTGTCTATTATTATTTTAATTCTGATCATTTGATGTACCTACATAATATTAAAGTTAAAAAATTAAAGAAAAAAAAATTTTGATAAGTGTAACATTCAAAGTATGCAACCTAAATGGGGAGGGGGGGGAGCAACTACTTTTAAGCAACAACTCAATCTAAAACAAATCAATGCAACTAGAAATTATATAGTGCAATAATTACATATATTGTAATTATATATATATTTTCCACAGGTTGTATACTTAGTATATAACTAGTATTATTTGACACCTCCAGGGAGTCCAAAGACTCATTGAGGGAGGGCACCTACTCTACAAATCTCTGTCCCCACCATTCAACTTCGTCCACCATCTGCATCATCTACTGTCCACCACCACCACTAGTATTTTCACAATCACAAACATCCATGCCCATGGCAGGATTCGAACCTGCAGCCTTTTGGCTGGAGAGCGGATACGTTAACTACTCAGCCAACCAGGACAGCAATATAACAAGTATATATATATATATATATATAACCTTAGTATATAATAATCAGGTTTCTGTGGTTAAACAATTAAAGCCGACAAGTTTTGTGCATCATAGGACACTCCTTATATTATAATGTGGTCTCAATACCAAAAACTGCCTACAAAACTATGCTTCCATTCCCACCTATTACATAATTGCACATTACCATGAAACCAAGTGTTTATTATTTTTTTTTTAGTTGCGAGTTGAAGACATGCAAGAATACCAATGTGCTATGAAGTTCAAACAGAAATCAGAAAATCACATATCAATGATGAACCTTCCCACCCCCCATACCAAGACAAATATAAAAGTGCAATATCAGTATCAGAAGACATTTCACAAGAACCATAGCTCTTTTCTCCTTTCTTCCCCCACTTAATTGCATATATTTCTTTTAAGAGCATCTGTAAAATTTTATTAGAGAGAGAGAGCGCATTATGAATAGATTTTAGAGTATTGGCTTAAATGCTGAACAGTGCTATCTATTTCCTTATTAATCATCTATCTATAGTAGATATATAAATAATTAAATCTATACCACAATCAAAAGTGCAGCAGCTATTATGGTATTGATAATATTATAATCAATGTGGGCTCAAGATATAATGTGAACCATCGAAGTTGGCATTACAGCATCCAGTTAGTAAGTTGGCGTGATGGATAGTGCAATTTAAAAATACTGTGCATGCAAAATAAATGTAATAACAAAAAGATATCTGAAAAATGCATTCCATAATATTCTATCATGTTCCATTTCATTAATAGAAATGAGAAAGCATTTAAATATGATATACAAGACTTAAAATTAGATGTCTTCTCATTCTGTTAATGTGGATAAGCACCCACATTTTTATCCATGCTCTATAAGCATGAGCAAATAAAAATTTGTCAAATGTCTTCACTAAGCTACTTGCATTATACAGAGTAACTGACTTAATATCAAAATGACCTAGTATCCCATAATGTACTCCTTTCTCAGGTGTATATCCATGCAGTCAGACAAGTCACTACCTAGACTGGTTTCGATCTTCATTATGGCCTCATCAGTTATTGAGTTATCCTTGGTATCTCTGCCAGATTGGCAGAAATATCTAGGGTTAACTCAATGGCAAAAGTCATATTTCCATATACAAGTAGCAAATGGTGTATCACCATATTATGACAATATGGTGATACTTAATATCATATACAAATTTTTTGCCTACTCCATTTTATTTTAAATGAGTTTTAATTATTCTTCCACCCCTTCAGGAAAATCAGATTGCATGAATTCCTCCAATTCAAAAACTCCTGCAACTATTGGAAAAAACATATACAGTCAATTCTCACTAAAGCAAACAATATTATAGTCAAACTACCTACCAAAAAAATGTGCTGGACAAAGACCTATAGCATCAACAATTAACTACATTGTCATAAAGAATAATCCAACCAGTGATAGAAAGAGAAGAAACTTTCAACATGCCAATACCAAATTTTTTTCTAAAAAAATTTTGGTATTGGCATCTACAGTACATCATATAAGTGATGTAGAGTACCCAATAAAGATAAATAAATGAAATCTGATTATTCAGAAATCAATATGAATACACAATAGAGATTTCTGATGAGCCAATTATGGCAGCATAAACAGACTAACTTAATCACAATTTAATTTATATATGAAGTCAAATATACTTTGCTTTATTTGATCTAATCTGATAACTTAGAAGTTCCTTATATATCATTCAAAAAAGATGTTTAGAAGTAAAAAAGGGTTTGCAAAACTTATAAAAAATCCAACCATGGTTAATCAACCCAATAATAGTGCAAGTTACCACAAATGCAAAAAATATTAATGTGTTCTAAAGGCACTAATCCTTTATAAAATTCTACATATTATTTTGGGCTGAATCTCTTAGTATACAAAACATATTCCTGTTTTCTCTTTTCTATATATATTAACAAGGGAACTTTCCAACTTTTCCTTCAAGTTTTCCTGAAACACATGCCTTCAGAAACAAATAAATGAATATATTTACATTTATATAAGGCAGATTGTTGCTCAAGTTCATTGCTTGAAATAGACTAGACAAGAAAATACTTTTTTTTCTTTTTTTTAAATAATGCCAAACTGTATACATGAAAAGTTGTAAACCTACGACACAGTTCATTAAGTACACTAAAGGATGCTTTGGTTTTAGAAGTGGAAAACAACACAATGTTTGGTTTTCGAATCCATTTCAACCTTCCAAAATAAAGAGCACAGTGCTCTCAACAGATAATTTGAACTTTATGAAACTACTGACATTGTTTCCAACATCAAATATCACATTGTAGAAAAGAAAAACTGAACTAATTCAATTAAATGCAACAGAATGTAAAGATGCAAGTACTGTAATGACATCTTGATTTAGCAATGAACTTTTTATTCCACTTTTAAAAATTCTGAGTATAAGTACTTCATTATCTCTAACATTCACAGCTCTTCCTATGTACTGTAATATTTAAAGCAAAAAATAAGCAAATGTTTGGCCCATATAACCCTAGACATTTTTAAAAATTTCTTCCTGTAAGACTGACTTTAATCTTATGATTTCAACACTCAAAATGTGCAACTGAGAAAAAACGGACATCTAGAGATCCAATTCCCAGCTAACATGCTGGAACCTTTATACTGTACAAACCACAGTGTTATTTAAAAATATACCTCATAATGCCAAATTACTTATCTTTACTGCATCTAATGAAGTGGAGAAATTATGCTTAAAACTTATTAACAGAAGCACAAATACTAGTTTATTCAAACTCAGAGTCAACAGGCAATGTGCTATACCAGAATGATATTTGTATGACCTGCCACTTCAGACCAATATTTCAGTTCCCTGTCATCTTGTATATTAGAGAAAATATGACAAAAAAATTTGGGTGTGGCCCACACAAAAACATGTTTAAACTCATTCAGTCCCATGTTTCTTAACTTAAAATATAATACAAACTAGGCCAGCCTGGTTAGCATACCTGCTCTTCAACAAGCTGTTTGAATTCCACCCTTGACATGGATGTCTATGAATGCCCTTAAGGAGAAAGATAAAATTCATTGCCTGTTGCGAGACCACCATTCTAGTTCATTGGACACTTGAAGCCCTAAAGTTCAGTTTGGTCTCTAGAGCAGAGTTGCTGTATTATGTAAAAAAAAAATTTATTAAAAAAAAAAAAAAAAAGTTGGCTCACTCATAGTACTAATGCGCTACAGGCTTACAACCTTTCATAAAAAAAATAAATCTTTGATATGGATATTGTTCTAGACACCAGCAGATAATTACATATAGTTGTTATTTCTTAATTGCTTGGCCATATATAATTGTATGCTGATCACTAGAACAATACCCATATTCACAAAGATTGGGTTTTTGTGCAGGAGACAGTAACTCTCTTGCATACGTTATAGCTGGTTTTAAAAATCTACATAACTCTCATTAGTGAAACACTAAATGAAAAGATCAGTTCATTGAGAATTAGCATTTTCAGTTATTAAAACTAAACCTGATATGTAAGAATGAACTGGTATATGTATAGGTCACATGTAAAAATTAAGAAGGTTAGTCATTTTCAGAAGCGAATTACATTTCTTGTCGACTTCTGAGAATGATCTCAGAAGCCAAACAGGAAATCTGATTTTCTTTTTCTGCCTTTGTTTTGTTAAAAATAGCCAAAGTATTAATAACAAAACTTGAATTATAACTTTGGCTGTACACAAATGTTTTATGTTTTATGTTAAGGAGTCATGTTATAAACAAACATGACTCCTTAACAAATTTAAAATTACCAAGCTATACATATAATTCTCACCTCCAAAACACTGTCATCTCCTAAAGCCCAACGCGTTTGTTTATTATAGCTCTGAAAATCCGGATCAGTTTGAGGTCTTTGAAAAAAATATCCAACCATTGCATCGTCCTGGGATCGTGATGCACTATGCCGTACAGAAGGTACACTGTTCATCTCCGAATGGCCACTTCCGTTGGCAAGCATTCCGTGCTGCTGTCGGCTTTCCCAAACCACTTCATTCATACTATAAGAGAAAATTATATTATTAATGGGTTGTAAAATTAGCAGTAACAAATAAGAATTTGAATTATAATTATCCTGTTAAAATGTCCTTAAAATATGAACTTGTAAAAATTTTAGAATATATATATATATATATATATATATATATGTGTGTGTGTGTGTGTGTGTGTGTAAACATAACAGTGATAACGATTCTAGCTTTACAGGAAACTTACTACCAGTAAAAATTTATATTATTCATAATATAAATATGTATAAATGTTCATGCATTGTGAACATAGTAAAGGTGGATAAATACTGATATGAACCAACTACAAAAAAAATATAAATAAATAAAAATAATAAATTAAGACCTGAGGCATTTATAAAGGCACATGCTTTATAAACAAATTCAATGCATTAAATATAAAAATTAATTTTAATAATATTAATGTATCAATTTATATGCAGTGTATATATTTATAAAGCTGGTTGATACAGATGCTTGTTTATCTTTTGATTTCCCATGTGCTAAAAAAGTAGGGGAGGATGGAAAGTCAGAATCACTTCACATTGATGAATAACACAATGGCTAAAAACTGTATTGAAATGGTTTCAGATATTAAAAAACAAGTGTAAGCAATCAAGCTAATAAAAACTTGAATCTGTAACTACCTCTTGATCGGTAAACAACTGCTATAAACAAATATCTGTAACGAAAGTCACATGTCAAAACAATACCATGTCAAAGTTCTTGCTATTTCTGAAAGAATTACCTTTCCCCCTTGAAAATTAATTCTGTGTTTATTCCAAGTTTGGCACATACAATAAAATGTACAACTAAGGATTAAAGTCACTTTACTGAAGAAGGAATACATCGAAATAGTTCACAACACAAAGAAATATTCCTTAAAAAAAAAAAAAAAAATACTCCATACTGGTCACAGGGAATTAAAGCTCAACTGACTTGCGAGGGCCAATAAATCCTCCAGCTACGGCTTTGACAAATAACTTCTTACATGGCGTTTTAAAACCACGCTTGCTTGCAATTAAGCGAAAACTTAACTCAAGCGTTTACTTTCTTCATACTAGCTTCTGAACAAGGAAAGTAACTGTTCCACGCTGTTTAAATTCGGAGTATATAAACATAAGGCGCCAAACTCGAAATCACAACAGAGGAAGTATAATTTATAAATTTTATGTTATCACTTTCTCAATAACTTTTTTTAAATGAAAGTTGTCTAATGACAGTTTGAAATTTCACTAAACTTCAAAGAAAAGCAATAGTATTACTTCATGCAGTCCTTAGTGGTCAATTTTACATTCAAAACAATACAATTATGTGCTAAAAGGTGCGACGCAACGCTAGCCTGTGCAATACCTGGTAAAGCTTTATTTCCGCTCTCACCAAGTTCAACAGCCGATAATACAAGGCTTTCCATATACACAATGGCGTTATGGCGTCAGCTACAGAGCACGCACTAGGTACCTAGGTCTCACAATTTAGCCATAAATTTGCTAGTAATACAACGACCAGCGAAAAAATAACTAATTCATATCTCAGTCAATGTCATACATGATAACGAATTATACAAAAACTTACCGTGATGCAGCAGATTTGAAGAACCCACAACGCTAAATTCACAACATGGCGTACGACATACTAGAGAACAAATGCATGATGGGTACCATGTGCTTTCTCTAAAAGTGACGTCAGTTGAAATCCCACTTTTATAGTAATAGAATCACAGTTATCTCACACCTTTGCCTACAGCTTTCTTTTACATAGGTAGCACTATTATTGTACACTAATATCCGTCCTTGATATCTTCATATCAGTAACATGGTTGGTAAACCGGCTCAAATCATCTGACAAGTCCTTTGTCTCCAAACCTCCACCCAAGACACTAACTTCCTTCCATTCACCTTCGTGAAATGACTATCCTTCCGCCCTCTTGTGACGACTTCATGATTAAAGAAAAGAATTTTGGTTTAATGAAATTGGAACAATCTTGTTTTCATATTCACCAAATAATTTTCTTCCTGATATACGACATTTCTAAAAAAAAAAAAAAAAAAAAAAGTAACTCTTTATGGAAAGGATCCCTATTAGTAGCCAAAACTGAAAATAAAAAACAGCTTTGTATTATATATCAGCACATAGTTTTATTTAATTTGATTGGTAACTGTAGCATTATTACATTGGAAAATAAATTATTATTGATAAGAAAATTGGCACTTCTGCAATGTATTTTTTTTTTTTTTTGGAAGTCAATGCTAGAAATGAAATCTGCTATTTATGCAGCTAATTTCTACAAATATTAATTCGCACTATTCCAAGGAAGAGATTATTGTTGTTGTTGTTGTTGTTGTTGTTGTTTCTAATAACCAATGACCGTAGTACTCATTCGAATACGTAGTATACTTCATGTCATTTCATCAATGATATAAAGAAAACCTCTTCGGTTATTTTTACTTAAACTTGCAGTCGAACTTTTTAAATGCAGTGCGTTAAATGTCTTTGTTATGTTATAAAACGCCACATCTCATAATAATAACATCTATTATCATTATTATTAAAACACTCCCAGATATAGCGCCAACTTTGATATTAGGATTTATTCTCAACTTCCTGTTCGTTCTAGTGCACTCTGTTACTGTGATATGGAAATAATTTAGTAGAATTGGGGAATATTGATGAGAGAAGATTACAAAGATCTCTGATGTTACCTGATTGTCCGAATACGTTTTTAATCCTCCTAACAGAAATAAGAGGATTAATTTACCACACTAATCTCTTTTCTACTAAAATGCCTTACCACAGGGGTTCCTAAACTTCTTGCTAAAGTGAACCCCTAAAGCAAGCAAAATATTTTGCCGGGCCTCACAGTTCAATCTTTAAAATACACATGAAAAAAGGAAGAAATCAATAAACACTCACCATTTTACAATTTAGTGTTCCGTAAATTTTAAAATTTTAAGTTCATTTTAATGACTACAGTGCAGTTGTGGTTTTGAACTGCAGGTTTTCAAAATCTGGTATAACAGACGTAACTTATAGAACAAATAATTTCATATCATCAATTCATTAATTAAAAATAAAAAAAAAGTGAATGTTCGGAAGCAAGATTTGTGGAACCCTAGAATTCAGTTGTGGAGCTCTAGAGCTCCACTTTGGGAAACCCTGCCTTACCAAACATTCAGTTAAATATTTTTATTTAAACTAAAAGGTTTGATGATGATCTGTGGTATTTCTTGAAATTTAGCCTCATAATTAATTTTCTAACATACAAACATACAGTATGTACTCTTAAAGAAATCAGCTTATCGAATTTCATAAGTTGTTCAACCTCCGTAATTTTCTAGAAATCTTGTATTGAAGGTTCTCTTTCATTGTTTAGTTCCCTCATTTTGTAGAAAACAGTTTTAGGAAGGCCGTTTCATTCTTTAAGGGTTATAATTTTGTAATGGTAATTAATAAATGTGTGTACTTTAGTAACAAAAAAACAGTTATAATTTCATATGAAATTTAAATGTAGAGTGCAGAAATATGAAATTGGAGAAAACATGGATTATTATTATTACCTCAGACCTCGAGGGAGGCATTAAATCACCCAATCCAGCTGTCGTTCCTTTCCTTAAACTCATTCACACTAGGAGGTGCACATTACCCCTAAAGGCAAACTATACCACTCACTCACTACTCTGTGAGAGAAAAAGCTAGCTCTTACACCCCTTTCTTAACTGTAAACAACCAACCTCAATGGATGCCCCATTTTCTCTCCCCACCTTCCTATAATAGCCATTCAAAAGTTTATAGACATCTGGCATATCACCCTTCTTTCTCCTGTTAACCAGAGTCTGTAATCTACATACCCGCAATCTGTTCTCATAATCTAAATTCATAATCCGGTAACTCTTCTTTACACCCTTCCCACAGCTTCTTTAGCCCTTACAATCTAGGAAACTAAATCTTCCCTCAATAATCCAAGTGTGGTCTTATCAAAGGCTTATAAAGAGGCAAAATGACTTCCTTAGCCTTACATGTCAAAGTTCGCTTCAACATTGCAATATAATTGTGATGTTGAAGTGAACCTGAGTTGTATTTGCAACTTTTCTTATATTACCTTTGAACTTCAAATTCCTATCCACCAATATGCCAAGATGCCTCGCCTCCTCAGTTTCTTGTAGCATAACCCTGCTAATATAATATATAACTGGAAATCTAATCATACCAACGTGCATAACTTGACACTTACTGACATTAAACTGAAAACCCTTTTCATTTGCCCAAATTTGCAGCTTATCCAAATCATTGAATATCAGTAGCATCTCTCATTGCCCTGCTTATCTTTGCATCATCGGCAAACAATTGCACATCTAATGTTAGACCCTGCCTGGTGTCATTAATGTATAGATTGAACAATAATTGCCCAAGAACGGAACCCTGAGGTACAACACTAGTCACCTTAAATCTGGCAGATTCACACCCACTGTATACCACTTTTTGATTTCTGTCTGGCAACCATCCCCGATCCAAGTCGAGTGTTTATATTCCAATCACATATTCTCCAGTTTATGCAACAGCCTTTGGTGTGGTAGCCTATCAAATGCCTTAGAAAAAACCATCATTATTTAGTGTATCCATTCATTTTATCCAAGTCAGCCATAACATTGTTTTAAAATATGAGCAAATTGCTAAAACTGACCTTCCTTTAGTAAACCCATGCTGCTCCTTGCAGAGTATAGTTTACTTGTCTACCCATTTCTGCATGCGAGATCTTATCAACTTCTCTAAAATCTTCACTACCACACCGGAGATACTGATGGGTCGGTAGTTGGACACATCAGTTTTTGCATCACCCTTGTACAATGGAACTATCATACATTCCTTCTATTCCTGTGGTACATTCCTAAGCTGAGACTGAAATTATACAAACATGTGAAAGGCGTAGCCAGTTCGGCTGAACATTCCTTCAGCAAACGGGCTGATATTCCATCTGTCCCAACAGAAAAATTCTTATGCAGGTTATGCAACAGCTCTTCAACCTCATTTTCACGAACCTCTAACTCTTCATCCAATGTAGCAATAGCACTGTGCACCATGTTAATATGTTTTAGCAAAGTGAGCACTCATTAACTGAACAATCTCATTAGCTTCCGATACTCGAGTACCATGTGCATCCAATAAATTTATTCTTTTTTTATTCATTCTTTTGCTTGCAGCATAATGATAAAATTCTTTTGGATTGCTTTTAGTTTGCATGGCCAATTTCTTTTCATTCTCCGATTAAGCTTTCTGCACAATACTCGTTACTTATCTTTCCTGAACTTTATATATTTCATAAATCCTCTCACTTTTATTCTCACGATATTCTTTCCACATCATCTTCTTGTGAATCGCTTGCTTAATAAGGTTGCACATCCATTCCACTCCAAACCTATTTATTCCTCGAACACCAGAGATATATTCAGATGCTGGATCATTTAATCTGGTGAAATCTCAACAATCTATTGAAAGGCCTATGTAACTCAATGAAAGTGGTGCCTACATCCTCTGTACTAGGCCTTCCAAAGATAGACTGAAGTTCAAATCTAGTCACCGAACGGAATATATTTCCAATAAGAACATAATTCATATTAGAATAAATCGAATAACATGTAACATAATAAGAGATTTTATTTCTAATAAGAAAATATTTTGACAGCGTTAAATGTTCGTTTATTTCTTAACGAAATGAATTCACATTTCAGATTTCATCATTCTTGAGAAGACCACTTTTTTATCGTAGAAATCACTTAGGACATGCATTTGGAATGTCTGTATCAAAAAGAAAAATTCTAGGATTATCTACAAAGCACGGACAAGACGAATATTATTTGTGTAATGAACGTTAGATTGTTCTACAGATAGTTCATATACAATTAAGCAGTATAAATGAATTATCTCTAGGCCAATCTGTTGAAAGGTCTGTAGCTCAGTGGAAGTGATGCTTGCATCCTTTCCGCTAGGCCACCCAAATATAAAATTAAATTCAAGAATATATTTTCAATAAGAATATACTTTTATTGGAAATATATTTATACTCCGATAAAAGTTAATACGCCAGAAAAGTTAAGTCGATTTTTGGAAGTGAATGCCCAAGCATTTTAAAAATGCAGGAAGTCAACAAAAATAGACTCACTGACTTTTCCATGATAATTCTGGAGTTAATGAAAAAGTATCTCCTATGCCTTTGTTAAAATCACATGGTGAGACCTCAATTTTTAAACAAAAAATTTAAAGAGGCCTCACCAGGTGATTTTAAAACTAGAACTACGGTATTTTAACCTTTTAGAACTGGAGCATTAGACGATATTGCAGAAAATTCAAGATTTTTGGAGATGATTGAAGTTTCCTTATTGCATTTTAAAAGACAAATTTATTTGCATAACATAATATGTAGATAATCGAAACTAAATCTGACGGCATGTGTTAGTTATTCCTTATTTCCGAAGTGTCTTATGTTTATATAGGGAGGTAACTGAATCAGTTGATATAGTGAAATTACTGATATTGCAGGAATGAAGGAACCAATAGCTTATACGGGAATTGAGGTGAATGAAATGGAGGTGAACAGTATATTACAAAACCTTAATGTGAATACATCTGTGGGATTGGAATGTATACCAGCTCGGATCTTACGTGAAGCGGCTAAAGAACTGTCAGTGCCCTTGACCATTTTGTCTCGTCTAATGCTCCAGTTTTGTTTAATTTGAGTCTCGGGTCTGAGTTAGTTCCGAGGGGGCGGAAAAAACTGCATAAAGGAGGTTCCAAAACTGCTGTTGCAAATTTCCGACCGATCAGCATATCAGGAGTCGTTGTCAATGTCTTGGAGAACGTAGTCAAGGGAAAAATACAGGAATGGATTGATGAAAATGAGATACTGTACGGGGGATAGCATGGCTTTGTGAAGGGTAGATCATGCCTCAGTAACTTGCTCACGTTTTATAATACAGTGACGGCTGAACTGGAGCAGGGTAATGGGTTTACAGTGATACTGCTGGACCTTGCTACGGCCTTTGACAGGATACCACATGGAATTCTAATCATAAAACTGCAGCATATGGGGATGGATATAGGGTTGGTGAGATGGATAGGAGGGTGGTTGATGGAGAGATATTAGAGAGTAGTTTATTCAGGGGTAGAGTCAAAAAGACAGCCTGTGACTAGTGGTATGCCACAGGATTCTGTTCTTGGACCACTACTATTTAATTTGTTCATTAACGATATAGGAAAGAATCTGAGAGGAACTGTTCATTTGTTTGTTGAGGATGCAAAGTTGGGTAGAGCAATTGTGAATAAACATCATGCCAAAATTTTGCAGGATGATTTCGATAGATTGGAGGACTGGGCTAAGGAGAATGGTGGTCAATTTAATGTGGCAAAATGCAAGGTTATACATTTTGGGGTGAAAAGATTAGCAGCAATATACCACATTGGTGGAACTGTACTCCAGGAGATTGACGAAGCCATGGTGGAAGTGTTCCTGGATAGGGAGTTGAAGTTTTGGGGGCACATTGCAAAAGTGGCTAAATCAGCTCATTAAATCACTTGGTTACTGAAGAATACTTTGACGAGCAGAGACAAGCAAGTTATTGTTCCTCTGTATCGAGCCTTGATAAGACCCCATCTGGACTATTCTGCCCATATCTGGGTGCCAGGGTTTCTTCTTGATGGGGAGGAGGTGGAGAGGATCCAGAGGTGAGTGACCAAAATGATAGCAGGTCTATGGAATGAACCTTATGAGAACAGGTGGGTGATTTGTGGGTTGCAGAAATTGGTTGATAGGCGGAAAAGGGGTGATATGATTGAGACATTCAAATTATTAAATGGTTTTTATAAGATTAATTCAGAGGATATTTTTCAGAATAGGACTGGTGGTGGGAGGACTAGGGGAAATCCTTGGAAACTTGGAAAGAGTGTGGTTAGCAATGGTGTTAAAACTAGGTTTTTTACTTGGAGAGTGGTGAATTACTGGAATAAGTTGCCAGAGTCTGTTTTGGGTGCCATGACTGTGAATGAGTTCAAGGCAAAGTATGATAGATACTGTGTGGATATTGAACAGTTGTTCTTGACATGATGTTCAGGGCCTCCCTCGATGAGTCTAAGGACTGCTTGGATTTGCCCGTAATAATAATAATAATAATAATAATAATAATAATAATTTTTTTTTAAACATTTTATTATGTCTCAGTATAAATTACATACAATAATAATATTTACAATATTTACAATAAGGATTACACAGAATTTTTGAATTTAGAATATACATGATTTTTTTTAAACATTTTATTATGTCTCAGTATAAGTTACATACAATAATAATATTTACAGTATTTACAATAAGGATTATACAGAATTTTTTTTTTTTTTTTTTTTTATGTCTCAGATGAATTGCATATATAGTGGCTGTATTACAAGTGTGTATAACAGATACTTGCAAGTTCGTAATTTTCTTCCTCGAAGCTTAGCAGAGCTTATCTGAGAAATAATAGATGACAGAGGGTGGTGGTTTCATGGTAGTTCCTATATTGGTCACAAGCCAGGTGTTGATTTTACTGTTTGTAATAATAATAATAATAATAATAATAATAATAATAATAATATATACTACGTGTGTTCTTCGGGCGTATTTGCTGTTTTGAGGAACAAAAAATCCGAGCATCAGTATGAAACCGACTAACTTTCCATTTGAATAAAAGAAAGTCTCATGCCATAGATGGAATTCGAACACAGGTCTTTCGAATCAAAGAACTCGTCTATACCAATTGGGCTAAGGAGTCAGTGTGCCTCTATAGGTTAACATAAATCAGGAAGGTAGGAATGCCAAGCATTCAACTGGGCAATGCCATAGATGTCAAAAGTTTGGGCATGCCCAGAAAATGTGTAGGGCCGAATTTAAATGCTTGAAGTGTGAGGTCGGTCACCCAACGAACACATGCTCTAAGCCAAAATCTACCCCAGTCAAATGTGCCAACTGTGGCGGTCCTCACACTGCCAACTACAGAGGATGTGTGCATAATCCACGTAATAGAAAATCTGAAGACTGAACATTCTCTTCTTCTATTAGCTGACCTACATCAGCGACTATCTCACAGCCTCCTAAAGTTCAGAATAAAGACTCAGAAGCCCATCTGCTGAAAACTGAGGTCCCCAAAAAAACAACTCAAAAACAGCAGTCTAGGACATATGCGGATGTAACCCGCCCTAAACAGACATCCCTAGAACAGTCAGCATCATGCCCAAATTTGACAGCTATCATTACCGCTTCCTTGGCAAATATGCTATTAGATTTTAGCAGATCCAAAAAAAAATAAAAAATAAAAAAAATCAGCTAACGCCTTTTTATTCCCGTATACGGGAGTAGGCGAGGCCATTTAGCCCTATCTAACTTTTGGAGACTGAGTGGTGAGTTCAATCTCCACTGGTACCCAATCAGAGACAGATGGCCCAAGGCTATCACTAATTAAGCGGTACGCAGTGAAGAGAGACGGCTCAAATGTGCCGCCATCTCGTGGTCCCTAACCCTAACACAATATACTGTATATTTTTTTTTAATGTCTGAAATAATGTGGGTTCTACGGTCCATTTTCTTGAGTTTACAGGACGAAAAACCCGAGTTTCCGGGAGGAAAAACCTGCTTGCCCGTGCCAGAGATCGACTAACTCGGGAACCGGTCGAAAAAAGGCTTAGAAAAATTTCCTCTAGTCGCCGACTAGACTCGAAACCAAGCCTTCCTTCGTGCGGCCAAGTGCGGTGGTGTGCAAACGCCACATCCACTGAGCTACACAGGCTCTTTTAGCAGATCCAATCCTTCATAAAGTTCTACTAACAGATTTCTAAAAGAGACCCAAGTCATCATTTCAGCGCTCACTGATGAACGGTAAAAAATTAAAACCAGACTCCCTAGAGATCATAGCCTGGAATGCAAACGGCTTGAGAAATAAGATCCTAGAACTTCAAAATTTTGTCCACAGACATCAGCCAGATGTCCTTTTACTAAATGGAACGCACCTAAGACCTGCAAACAATCCCAAAATTTATGGATATCAATCGTACAGAACTGACAGATCAACCCACAGAGGTGGAGGCACGGCAATTTTCATCAAGAATTTTATCTCTCATCACTCCACAAGCATTCCTCCTACCTCCAATCTTCAGGTCACTGGCATTGAGATTCTCACGAGTTCTGTCGGCAAATTAGAAATTTTGCAGCATACCATCCCCACAAAATTCATTATTATTTTCGGATTTGAACGCCTTATTTGACACTGGAGAGCCTACCAGTGTGGCAGGTGATTTAAATGCCAAGCATTCAACCTGGAATAGCCATTCCACCAACAAAAATGGACAGATACTACAGAACTATGCTGATTTCAACAACCTTCATGTAATAGGTCCTGCTGATCCCACCCATCACAACACTTATGGTAGGGCTGATGTATTGGGCATAGCCATACTGCAGCACATCAGACTCCAATACAATCTAATAACAATCAATGATTTATCATCAGATCATAATCCAATAAGGTTAAAATTAGGAAATCTTGAAAAATTACCCTCCCCTCACTCATTTATTCCTTGGGAAAGGCTCTCCAAGGTGCTTCCAATTTATATTGGTCCTGTTCCCATCATTAAATCAAAAGAGGAAATTGAAACAGCTGTCAAAAATCTAACAGAACAGATTACAGCAGCCTATCTAGCAGTTACTACCCCTGCAACTACCCACAAATCCAACCACTTGCCTGAAGATATTATGCATCTGATTAGGGAAAAAAATAAGGCTAGAAAAAGATACCACAACACCAGGGCGCCACAAGACAAGCGGATCTTAAACAGGTTCAATTCTGCAGTGATCTAGGAGGTCTTGAGTTGAGGTCTATGAGTACTCACAGCTCATAGACTTCAACTCTGGGAAGAAAAACTGACCTCCATCTCCACTGACAATCACTCTGTATGGAATCTTATCCGAAAGATTAAAAACAGAAATAAACCTCTTCCCCCTCTTCAAACAGATTCAGGTCTCATCTACACTGATGCTGATAAAGCTGAGGCAATAGCAAATCATCTTGAAAAACAATGCAAACCCGCATATGACCACCTTGATATTAGTCATATCTACAGATCCACCATAACGTCAGATATTCGCTCAATTCAGCTCTCACACATTCCACTCAAATTGCACCCATCTCACCTGCTGAAATATATGCTATTATTCAGAAATTCAAGAATAAAAAGGCTCCTGGACCCGATGGTATCTCCAACAAAGTTACAAAACTTCTACCACGTAAAGCTATTGTTCATTTAGCAAATATAATCAACTCCATCCTTCACTACAAATATTTCCCTTCCTACTGGAAACACAACAAATACACAGATTGGTGGAACATATCATCACAGGTTTTAACTGGCGTCAATGCACTGGGGCTGTTTTCCTAGACTTAGCCAGTGCATTTGACAAGGTTTGGCATTATGGTTTGCTATACAAACTAATATCATCTGGTGTACCAATCGGAATCATTCAACTCATCAAGGCATACCTCTACGATAGGCGCATACAAGTGAGATTGAGTAGAGTAGTCTCTACACAGAAACACATCTTGGCTAGATTTCCACAATGGTCCTTACTAGCATCAATCATATTCTCCTTATACTTGCATGATCTACCACACAACCCATTATCTTCAATTAAAGCTCTTCACGCCGATGACAGCGATATTAGCCAGATCATTAAAGCCTCATCTAGCCATCAAGAAACTGCAAGAAAACCTACTGCAAATTGAACAATATTTTGCCAAATGGCGACTCCTGGTGAATCCTCTGGAAAGCGTAGCCGTCCTATTCTCTAGGAGATCAGTGCTTCCTAAAGAAGATATTCTCCTATTTAACACAAAAATTCAGTGGAAAACAGAGATCAAACATCTTGGTGTAGTACTGGACAGAAAACTGACTTTCAACTCTCATATCAAGACTCTCTGTGCAAACACATCAAAAACCATAGCCCAGCTCTACCCGTTAATTAATAGAAACAGTAAGCTGAGCACCATAATCAAACTTCTCATATACAAACTGATGGTTCGTCCAATACTCACATACGCCTCACCGGCCTGGAGCCATACTTCAAACTCGAATATTATCAAATTACAATGCATTCAGAACAAGTGTCTTAGAATGATCCTGGGGGCCCCATGGTTCATCCGAATTGTCCAACTGCACCGGGAGGTCCCCCTTAATTTATACTTTCGTACAGACTATAGCAACCAAATTCTTCTCAAAAGCAACTGTGCACCCTAACAGACTGATCCAACTGGCTGCTGACAATGATGCAATGGACTATTCTGAGCACAAAAGACCTAAAGCCATCCTCAACCCCAACACTGAGGATTAATCTCCTAGCCCACTAAAGGCGAGCAATTAGCTAATAAACTCTCTCAACTCACGGTCTCTATTAAGATAGCCGGGAATATGAAAAGCTTTTGCTTCACCCGTTAAGCCAGTAATGTTAATAGTTAATAGCAACATGCAACTAGTTTAAGTCCTATCCTACTAAAATTAATAAATAAAATATTTAAAACAGGACAGATACCAAGTATGCTAAAGATCTCCATAATCACACCCATTTACAAACATGGAAAAAGAAATTTAATCAGCAATTACAGACCCATAGCAACATTACCAATTATCAATCAAATTATGGAGCGAATCATACTGAAGAAACTCACAGCATACACAGAGACCTTTCATATTATCCCCAAAACACAATATGGTTTTCAGAAAAATAAGGGAACAACATCTCTCTTGGAAGACTTCGCAGACGTAATTAATACCGCCTTAGACAAAAACAAAATTGCCATGGTAGTCTTTATTGATCTAACTAAAGCATTCGATACACTCACACATCAAACCTTGTTAGAAAAGTTGAGGCATGTTGGAATAGACGAGCCTCTTCACAGGTGGAGTACCACAGGGAGCTGTACTCTCCCCAACTCTATTCAACATTTACACGCACGATATTAATCAGCTACCACTCAAAGGTAAGATATTCCAATACGCAGACGATACAGCAATAATATCCACCCTCAATAACGCAAGCATAGCCCAAACAAATATGCAACATGACATAAATCTGATCATAGACTGCCTCACGAAAAACTCCATACACCTAAACTCAGAAAAGACAAAATTAATGATATTCAGAAATCCACTGACTCGACCAGTTGATAACAAATATATAACCATCGAACATGCACTTTCCAATATAAAAAACACACAGAACAGCAAAACCACTACAGTCACTCAGGTTGAAACAATACGATACCTTGGAATTTACTTCGATGCAGATATGAACTGGAATAGCCACATAAACCATCTACACAACAAACTCCGAACAATAAGTGGCAAACTCTACAGGTTAAAAGACATAGTTCCCATACACCTAAAAACACTAATATACAAAGCACTATGCCAAAATATACTAAGATACACTATAACAATGTATGCTTTCTGTGCACCTTACAAATTAAATAGATTAATCTCGCTACAGTACAAAATGATAAAACTGATCTTTTGGGAACAAAGAGAAAATAACGACCTTATATACATTGCAATGTCAGAACACAAAATACTGACAGCAAAACATTTATGTCACTATGCAGCTTTGCTAAAACATTATTTCAACTACAGGACAGTCAGAAATACATACCGTATAACAAGACCTCAGACAACTAATTATATCACATATAAATACAATGATCACTACGGAAAGACCACGTGAAACTACTACATCCCAGACATGATAAACAAATTACCTTTTGAATACAGACACCTTAAAAACCACAATAGCCTGAAAAGAGCTCTAAGGACATACTATGAACAAGAAACACGCACCCAAAATACCATACAAACTTAATGAAACACAAGATATTCGTTCAGGCTTCCAGTTCAGCGATGCATCAATACATTCCAAGTTTGTGTGTGTGTGTGTGTGTGTGTGTGTGTGTGTGTGTGTGTGTGTGTGTGTGTGTGTGTGTGTGTGTGTGTGTGTGTGTGTGTGTGTGTGTGTGTGTGTGTGTGTGTGTGTGTGCGTGCGCGCGCGCGTGCGCCCAACGTCAAGCTTCCCAACACAGCAAAAAAAACAATAAATAATAACCAACTGGTGTCATCCTCAGATAAGAACTGCTGGCACTGCCTCTGCACTCTCATGCTGTGGCAAAAAGCGGATAGGCGTGGCGACGGGAAGTGGGAAAAGGACACCTTGGTGGAACCAAGATGTCCAAAAAGCTGTCCAGCAAAAAAGGAGGCCTATCTAACATGGCTTGGGGTCAAGTCACCTGAGATGCGTTTCTGGTACGCTGAGGCATGAAAAGTTGCTGCTGAGGCAGTAAAGACAGCAAAGCAGATAACTTGGGAATCCTTTGGAGAAAGATTAGACTCGTCTTATGCAAATGCAAACAAAGTTTTCTAGCAGACAATCCGCCGCCTTCGAGGGAAGAAATCGTGCACAGCAAGGACAGTTAAGGCCTCTGATGGTGCACTTTTAACAACCGAGAAGGATATCCTCCACGGATGGAGGGAATACTCTGACAGCCTTGTTAACCCGGGTGGCCTAGCAGTTGTGGAAATCCAAGAGGTACAGATCTGGGTGATGACTAGTCTCACAGCAGAAGAGGTCCATTTAGCAATAAAATCGCTAAAATAGGGCAAGGCTGCGGGATGATGAAATTCAGTTAGAAATGCTAAAAGCCTTAAATCGAAACGGCGTACTTTGGATGGCTCGAGTGTGTCAGGCTGCTTGGATATCTGGGCGAGCAAACAAAGCAATGGCAGGCAGGCATAATAATACCAGTCTTTAAGAAGGGAGACCAGAAGGATTGCAGTAACTATCGTGGCATCTCTCTGCTCAGCCTGCCTGGGAAAGTGTATGCTAAGTGCTTCGAAAGACGGTACAGGAGCATAGTTGAGTCAAAGTTCCAGGAAGAACAATGTGACTTTCGTCCTGGTAGAAGCACAACTGACCAAATCTTCATTTTAAGGCAAGTCTTTGAGAAATCTTGGGAATATGCCAAGAATGTCTACACGTTTTATGGACTTGGAGAAGGCATATGACCGGGTTCCTCGGGATAAGCTTTGGCAAGTAGTACAGGTGTATGGAGTGGATAGCCAACTATTAGCTGCCATCAAGTCCCTGTATGAATGCCCTGAGTTTTGTGTCAGGGTAAACAGCACAAAGTCTGAACCTTTCACAGTCTCCGTTGGCCTCTGCCAAGGGTGTGTTCTGTCACCCCTACTTTTCATAATATTTATGGACTGGATCGATAGGCACAGCCGAGGCAGTGAGTGTCTCAGAATTGGAAGATGTAGAATTAAACGTCTGCTTTTTGCAGATGACCTAGTTCTGCTTAGCTCTTCCACAGCTGACCTCCAGCGGACCCTGGATAGGTTTGTAGCTGTTTGTGCAGACACAGGAATGAAGATCAGTGTGGCCAAAACTGATTCATTTTGGTCTCAAGAGCATTCCAGTGCACTCTACATGTAAGTTGAATCCTAATCAGGCAGGTGGAGAAGTTTAATACTTTGGGTCCATATTTACGAATAATGGAAAATGGGACATAGAGCTAGATACTCGGATTGGTTAAGCAAGCTCAATATTGTGGGAGCTTGGCCGTTCTGTAGTATTGAAGCGGGAGTTAAGTCAGAAGCAAAGCTAGCTGTCTTCAATATAGTCTATGTCCCCGTCCTCACCCTATGGTCATGAGAGCTGGGTAACGACTGAAAGAATGCGGACACGAATCCAATTGGCTGAAATGAGGTTCTTTCGAGGGGTTGCGAGGCTGACAAGACTCGACATATTCAGAAGCTCTGCAATTCGGAAAACCCTCGATACTCAACCGTTGCTTCTCCGTGTTGAGATATCACAATTACGTTGGTATTGGCACCTGGTCAGAATGCCACAAGAAAGCTCCCCCAGCAGGCCATCTTTGCGAAGCCATAGGGTGGGAGGCCACGTGGAAGGCCAAGGACTCACTGGATAGATTATATCCAAAACCTTGGGTGGACATGTTTGGGAGTCCCACCAGAACACCTGATCTTGGTGGCGGAGGATCGTGACCATTGGAAGCTTCTCTTGCAGCTTCTGCCCACACAACCCAATTAGGAAAGGTGGGCCTTGAAGATTTATGTATGTATATACACTAAATTTGTAATTTTAGCAAATATCTAATTCTCTCTTAACGTTACATATATTCCTTCGATAAACAGGATGTGGAAAGCCATTCCTCATATTTTCACACTAGCAGATAAAAACGGACTTTGTGTATTTGTTCTAGCTTTTCGATTTTCTACTATGTCCACTTTTGTTATGAGTTTATCAAATGCAAAAAAAAAAAAGAATCCTTCTGATATATATCTTGTACATTGTTTGGAATAGTTTGTAACTAACTCACATTTTTCAGTCCTTTCCTGATTTTCAAGATCCACAATCAACCAAGTATATTGTTTTCTAAATTAGTAGGATAAGTAAATATCCATGCCTACTTAAATACAGTATATTTAATGTGTGAACTGCGTGTGTTCTTCTGGCCAGTCTCCAGTTTTGCGCCATGAAAAACTAGAGTTGCCCAGAGTTGCCTAGAGTTGCCCAACCTTTCAATCTCTTATTGAAACTGGCTGATTCATTTTCAGCTGAAACATCCTTATATAGGATTCTTTGCATATTAGTCGGACCTAGGTGTTTCTAACCGAAGATTATTGTTATTACCAAGTGTGCTACAGAGAATCTGTTGTGGTCGTTCATCTGAATTAAAATCTATTATTTCTTACTAGTTTTGTAACTTAAATATTTAGAAGAAAAATAAATAATCTAAGCGCAAAAATGTCCAAGTAAACAGATTCTGAAACGATGAAATGGTCTGAAAAGTTCTCGGCCTAACAATGAAAAAACGAATTTATAATTTCAAAATTATTTTTATTTTTCAACAAAATCTCCCTTAAGACTAATACATTTATTTCAGGGATGTTCCAGTATCGTGTCCCTGTAGTGGTTCTCAGTAAGATCTGCAAAATACTCCTCTACAGCTGCAATCACCTCTTTATTCGAAGACAAACGCAGACCAGCGAGGAAGAGTTTTGGTTTTGGAAAAAGAGATAGAAATCAGAGGGAGCCGAATCTGGGGATAGGGTGGATGTCCCAACAATTCATAGTGCAAATCCCTTAATTTTCCCATTGCCAAAACACCTTTCTGGGTAGGTATTCTGTCCTGATAAAAGATGATTTTTTTCTTCTGCAAACCAGGTCTTTACGAATGTTTTCATCTAGTCTGGTTAAAAGATCAGAATAATATTTCCCGGTTATTGTTTTACTCTTTTCAAGATAATTAATAAAGCATCCTAAAACACCGATGTCATGACCTTCCCTGCTGATGGAACCGACTTTGTCTTCTTTGGCGCTGAACAACCGGCTTTAAACAGTGCTCCAAGCACTGTTCAAAGATTTTTCATGCGAGTGCGTTTTTGATCCGCTGTGAGCAAGCGCAGCACCCAACTTACGCAAAGCTTTTTCATATGTAATTCTTCATGCAAAATATATCTCACACGTTCTTTTGAAACGCCTATAGTCTCAGCAATTTCATGCACTTTGACTTACTGGTCATCCAATACCATATTGTGCATTTGATGAATGATTTCTGGTGTTGTTACACTTTTTGGACCTCCTTCACGTGGATCATCTTCAAGGCTGGTAAGGCCGCGTTTAAACTCGGCAGCCCATTTCTTAATTGTCGAAAACGAAAGAGAAGAATTCCCATAAACATTTATGAACTTCGAATGAATTTCTTTCGGCGTTAAACCTTTTACAATGAATTTCATAATCGCGCGATACTCAATTTTATCCATTTTAAGGGATACAGACAAAACTTTTGCTTCAGACAGCTGTATAAAACAAACTCCCAGATAAAATGACTTTCAATTTCACATATGGATGCTTATGACAGATGTACCAACTTAGAAATGTTGCCATCTATATTCGAGGCCGAGAATTTTTCAGACCACCCTGAGTCGATAATAAAATGAACTGTAGAAAACTCAAGTCTATTGTTTCATACATTATTTTAGCAATCAGCTTTCTCTCACAGTTTCCATTGTCTAAATCGAGCCTTAATTCTTAGTATGCTCTCTCTTTGCTCCTTCTCTGAGCAAATAAACTTATTAGATTCCCTCATAAGAAATCCAAATATGGCTTATGTTTCAATAATGCAGTTTATAGACAGTTTAGATTATTTTTATGAGTTATATCACCACTGTATTCACTCTTCCGAATTTTACAATTTTATCAGTGTGGGCAATGTAAGGTATTCCAGAGGAATATTACCTATTGTAAATACCTTGATATTTTTGAGAAAAAATTACTATGTTCAGAAGATCTGAACAGCTGCATAGTTTTGGGACTAGATTTTAAGAAATCCTAGTATTTAAATATTTTAATCAAGAAGTGAAATTCTACTGAGGTGTTTTCACGATTTGAACAAACAATATGCTTCGACAATTCCTTCCTCCACTTAATGGTATTAATACATGGAAATACATGAGGAAGTAATAGTCTGATCTCATGATAACCCTGAACCTACTGTGTTGTTAAAACTATTGTGTGTGCTATATAGGCAAGTATATTGATTAAGTTTCAATACTCAAGTAACATATTTTATCTATTGCAGCAAGGTGATTTTGCAATTTTGGCATGTTGCATCAGAATTTTTTAAGCCTGATTTCCATTTTATAGGCGGAACAGTAACTATATGTTATTCTATGAGGAGTTCCTGCATAAAAGATTTTGATTGCGGAAGTATCATGATTATCATATACCATGTCAATGTTATTATTTGCATTCTCTTTGCATCCCTTAAATTTCGGTCATTATTAAATGATGCCTAGACTGGCTTCTTAGAAATAATCTCAAGGTTAGATGCTCTTCCTTTCGAAAAATAGGAGGTTACAATATGAAACCAATCCAACAAGTTCGTATTTGGTATAATAATTACTGGGCCTAAAGAATATACAAACATTTGAATGTTTGTATATTCTTTAGGTAATTTGAAAATTATCTAAATTTGAATTATTTCGATTTCTGTGGTTGTAAAGACGTTCTTTAAAATTCAAATATAATAATCACATGATGAGAACTTAAATAATAATATTAGTACAACGTTATTAAACATACAAATGCCCAATCGTGTAGAAGGCTTATGTGTTCGTCACACATGTTGATTGGATTTTAACGGTATAGATACGAACACAGATTGATAAGAAAATAAGTATTTATTAACTTAAACGCTAATATTTCGTTGGTATTATATACAGCACAGCATCCTCAGAGCATACAAACAAAGTTTGCTACAGTAGCGGAACAACCGCAATCCGGTGTAACAGTGGAACTAGTACGAGTAATTGTAGCATGCAACACAAAGACTAAAGTCCTAGTTAGCCGGCATCTAAGTTTAAAAAAAAAAGAAAGATATTAATTGGTCTTAGGATGACTGTCTCCTAAATCTTTGGTAGATTTATACAGCCATATTTGTTGAGGTTTGGAGTATCTTTCAGGGCTTCTGTTGATTCTAGGAACAACCTCGCTGACTTGTAAAAGCTTCTGTGCAATACTTTTGTTTTTTTCCAATTGATCCTTTGTGCAGGGGTATCCAGAGCATGGTCTGCCAGACCCGACTTGCCATAGCGAAAGTGCTGGATATATTTTTTGTGTTCACTGAGGCAGATGTCCACAGTTCTTCCTGTCTGTCCATAGGCTCGATGACATGAACTCCTGCATGCGATAAAGAAGAGAATCTGCCCTTTGGTGAACGGATGAGAGTTGCCAATTTCACATAAGAGTTAAACAAAGTACGTAGTTGGTGTTTGTTAAGCACCCTAGATATATTTTCAGATGTGTCTTTAATGTATGGGATGGTTATAGTTTTGTTGTAGTCTTCTGTGGTAGATAGTGGGTGGAGGGGGGATTTTGGAAGGGCATTTGGTATTATCTTACGGGGATTATAGCCAGTGATCAGGAAGGTGTGATGCAGGTGAGAAAGTTTAGCAGTGAGAGCAATGTGATTGGAACAAATTGCTCTAGCTCTGTGGGTTAGTGTTTTTAAGATACCATATTATTGAGAAGGGTGATGGTGTGATTGTTTGTTTAAATATCTCCCTGTATGTGTGGGTTTTCTATAAACCGAGAATGATAAGGAACCTTCTGGAAGAGGTGTGATAAGTGTGTCCAAGAAGGGTAGACAGTCATTGGTTTCTAGTTCCATTGTAAAGTGGATTTTAAGGTGTTGGCTATTTAGATGCACTAAAAATCTATTCAATGTGTCTGGGCCATGTGGCCAAATAGCAAAGACATCAACAACATAGCGTAGCCAGAGACTAGGTTTGAGAGTGGCTGTGTTGACAGCTAGCTTTTCCAGATGTTCTATGTAGAAGTTGGCTAAGGGGGGGGGGGATCCCATAGCTGTCCCATCTAATTGTTTGTATATTTTCCCTTTCCATGTAAAATAACCTGCCTGTACTGTGAATTTAAATAGCTGAAATATATCAGGGGAAATTGTGGATTTAGTAATTTAAGAGTTTCAATTAATGGTAATGTACACTCCATCGATATGGTACAAAGCTAGTAATCACTGCACTCCAAAATAACCTTATAACCTTCATAACCTTACACTTTACCACATTAAATTGGCATCCGTTTTCCTTTGCACATACTGCCAGTCTATTTAAATCATCCTGTAAAATATGAACATCATTTTTGTTACTATTGCCCTACCTAATTTTGCAAACTGCAAACAAATGAATATTTCTCTTCGGATTATTTGCTATATCTTTACTGAACAAATTAAACAGTAACGGTCCAAGTACAGAGCCCTGTGAGTCGCAGGCCTTCTACAGGACTGTGCGCCTGCATATACTTCTTATAATATCTCTCCATCAACTACTCTTTTATTCACAACATCAGCTTCATATCCATATTCATTTGATGTAACTTATGTATCAGAATTCCATGTGGTATCCTATCAAATGCTGCCTTTGCGAAGTACAATACTATGACCGTGCAGCCCTTGCTTTCATCCAACTCGTCTGTTACCTTATTATAGAAAATGAGCAACTTACTGAAGCATTACCTACATATCATAAAGCCACGCTACCTCCATACGATATCCGATTCCTAATTCACCCATTCATGAATTTTGTATTTAACCAACTTCTCATACTAATTGGTCTATAATTAGCTACTTCTGTTTTGGGACTCTACAAGAGCCGAGACAGATTAAACAAGCCAGTCAAAGGGACTACCAAATCCCTAGCATATCTTCGTAAGAAACGAGCTGATATCCGATTACAGTAAGTATGACAACACTTACTGGAACGTAAGTGTTGTCACATGCCTGTTGCACAACTCAAGTACATTGAGTTCACCCATGCGAAAGAAGACTTGTTCCAATGTGGCCACTGTTCACGTGGACCAGAAATTGCATACTGTACAGAGCATTCTTAAAAAGTAGAACGTAACGTGTCTGAAGGAATGTTCGTCATAGTCCGAGATACGTTGTTCTTTAAAGCTGCCCAGTTCGAGACACCGCCACGACAGACGTTGGCCTTTAGGTAACCCCACAACCAAAAATCTCATGGAGTAATATCAGGGGAAATAGGTGGCCATGCAACTGGAAAGAAGCGACTAATCACTCCTTCTTCTGTGAAGTGATACTGTAGAACTGCTGTACTGGTTATGCACAGGGCTGGCCATCTCGGGGGTGCGATGGGTGCAATGCACCCGGGCCCCACGATCGAGTGGGCACAGTCGGTACACATTTGTGGAAACGTTTTTTTTTTCCTCCTAATTTTGCTTATAACTGAAGGGATTTCATCGACAGGATTTTAGGGGCCCTGGTAATAATAACATCTCTGTGTTTCTCTATTATATTAGGTTTTTTGCTTAACCCTTTTGATGCGTTTATGCAGTGTATAAAAATTAACAAACATGATTTCGTTTTCATCTTAAAATGCTAAAATGCCTGATTCATCATTAGTTTTTTTCTAATCTGTTACACATTTATATCATTTGGCTCGTTATCGAAACCGTTGAAAAAATATTTATTATATTCTTTATATATGGTTAGTCTAGAGCAGGGGTGGACAACCCTTAACATGCCTGCCAAACGTGGCACTCCAATGACTTTTTTCCGGCACGCAACCCAGGGCTCATCTTAAAAAATAATTAAATAAAAAAATACATTTCAAACATCTTCGCTGACACATATTTTAACTTAAATTAATAATTTTATTAAGTACAGCTATACCAAATAAAAATTCAATAATTAATTGAACTCTGCCAACTGTTTCATAATAATAAGTAATAAGAAAATTAGAAACAAACATCCTATTTCCAAGCCATCGATATATCTCCGCGATATACTGATGTACAAGTTTTGTCCAGTTCAGTTGTTGCATTATTCGTCAGGCATCCAGACGTGGCGTGACTCCTTTACCATCATTTGATATATCTTTTCATGTTTCGTAAAGAACGTATCCGTTTTCTAAAGTGTATTTGGATTTGGATTTTATTAAATCGTAAGTCATTAAAATATGGATTGGAAGTATTTGTTGTCAATTAATATGTTTACCTTATTAGATATAAAAGCAAATTTCCTTTACATTGATTTTCGGAAAGTAAAGTTTTCAGTTTTTTTCGTAAAATCCTCGCATATATTGCAATTGCTATTTCCTGCCTAGAGAGCAGTTTCCTTGTGTGCATCCTACCCAAATAGCACCATCCTTTTTCCCATTATTTCAAGCAAAAATTAGCAGTAATTTACAAGACTTTAGATACTTAATGAACAATCCTTCACGAATGACTAATGAACAATCCTTTACGAATGACTAATGAACAATCCTTTACGAATGACTAATGAACAGACAGCCATGGTACCAGGCCAGTAAAGATATGAGCATATGATTGGTGCGGTATTAACAAAAGATCGCGCGAGTCAAAGATAAAAGTCAGCAGACAATTTTTGAATTGAAATGCTAATTCTCTTCAACTAAATTCAATATCTGAAAGTGCCATAGCAATATTGCCTATATATTTCCTAGCTTTAACACGTTTACGAATTTTAACACTTTCTGTTGATTTTTATTGTTGCTCTGCATTTGAGCTGGGGGGGGGGGACAGACCCCCACACATCTAGTTTTTAGTGTTTGCCAGTGAAGCATATTGTTTTGCTTGCGGCTAAATAGCATAGTTTTTGGGGGAAGAGACATGCGATTCATTAATTAGTGCCATTTTTATTCCAGCTGTCTCTAATTGCACTATTTGTTGAGAAATATATTACACAGTCTGCAAATGTTTGTACCTTATTCAGCGATATAATAAAACGACCTGCTTTTACTTGCGTCTGCAGACGCATTGGCTAGTATGAAGGGCGCGTGGTTTGCCACGGGGTCTGTTGCCATGAAGTGAACGTGATTAAACTTTTGTTTTTCTGTGCGAGGTTATGCAAAACTTTTCAATTTCTTTTTTTCGCAAAGTAAAATCAGGGGTGCGAGTTATACGCGAAGACCAGTTATATTCAAGTAAATACGGTAAGTTATTTTTAAAGCTATGTGAAAAGTATTATCAATATTCAGGATTATGAAGTGTTGTCTGCACATGATTAGATCTCAACTACGTTAATTTCAACTTCAGTTAATAGTGATAGATAAGGGTGAAACTGATGCACTGAAGTAAACAAACGAAAAAAATAAACACATTCCTTGAGTGTTTCTAAAATTTTGTAATTGTAAAAAGTATGTACATATTTAACTTTTTGTTAATTCAAGGGATAAAAATATTTAATATTATTTACTTATTCGACAGGCAAAGCCTAACCCATAATGTCCATGCCAAGAAAGTATCTCTCTGGGTGTTAAAAAAAGGAAATCAGCAGAAAAGAAAAAAGGAAAAGAAAAATCTCGAAAAGTCACAAGTAGATTTGGTTTCATGGCTACAAAATAAATCTGACAACGAAATTGCTACGACTTCAGCAGTTGCGATTCAAACTTCCACTGAAGAAGAAAACTCCAAAGAAGCTACACAACTTTTCAACGAAAATGTAGAAACTGTGGGATTCGTCGAAAAAGACGCGTCTGATTATACAAACGTTTTGGATACAGCAAATAACGATGAAAACAATAATAACGATGGTGATCAAGTGAATATAAATGATCCAAGTTTGTGGACAAATATTATAACTGATAAATTTAGATTATTTTGTGTTAAAACCGGACCTAAACAACATCATCAAGACGCATTCGTTAAGAATGTTGACGGTAGATCATTTTCTGCATCGTACTATTTTAAAAATATGCCAAATGGTGAAACTCAGCTTCGCAGCTGGTTAGTTTACTCAAAAGCTCAAGACTCAGTATTTTGCTTTTGTTGTGTATTATTTTCCAAAAGAAGAGGAAAAGATCAATCAACACGATTTATATATGGTTTTAATAAATGGAGAAAACTGTCATCTGTAATTCGAGATCATGAGCTTTCTTTTGGTCACTTTAATTATTTTATTGCTTGGCAAGAATTATTAAAAAGGCTTAATTTATGTTAAGCCTTTTTAATAATTCAAATTAATATAAATAAAGAAACGGAACGTCTAAAATTACTATTCCAAAGAATTGTAGATGTAATTCTATTTTTAGCAAGTAATAATCTATCATTTCGAGGATCCCATGAAACAATAGAAACGCCGAATAATGGAAATTTTTTAAGTTTAATAGAATTATTAAGTAAATATGATCCTGTGCTAATGGATCATGTAAACAGAATTAAAAATACGAATAAAAGAATTGTGCATCATTTGGCGCATAGATTTCAAGAGGAAATTATTGCTGCATTAGGTAATGAAGTCCTTAATAAAATTAAAGACGATATAAAAGCAGCCATATATTACAGTATCCAAATGGATTGCACTCTTGATATTTCTCACAAGGAACAAACTTCAATAATTATTAGATATGTAAATTTTTCAGACAAAAAATTAATTATAAATGAGTCATTTATAGGATTTATTGAAGTAACTGATGTGACTATTGAAGGACTAGCAAATTCGCTTTTAAAAAGAATAGGTGAGCTTGATTTAGATATTATGAATTGTAGAGGGCAAGCATACGATAACGGTAGCAATATGAAGGGAACATATAAAGGCGTACAATCTAGAATAATTAGTTTAAGCCCTCATGCAATTTATGTACCTTGCTTATCACGTTCTTTTAATTTGTGATGCTGCTTCCAATAGTATATATTGTAAAAAAATTTTCGGAATATTGCAACGTTTATACTGCGTATTTTCTGCATCTACAAAAAGGTAGGAAATTATATAAAAGCATTTAAACTTACGCTTAAACCATTATGTGATACTCGATGGGAAGCCAGAGTAGATGCAGTCAAAGCAGTGTATACACACACACACACACATAGGCATTATAAGTTTGAACAAACTTATAATGCCTTAGAAGAATTTATTGGTGCAATTAATGATAACACAGCAATATCCGAAGCTAAAAGTCTACTAGATTCATTACAAGAAATGCCATTTATTTTAAGTTTATCGATGTGGTTTACAATATTGTCAAAAATTAATAGTATCAACAAACTATTTCAAGCAAAAACAATTGTTCTTGACTCTGCTTTTAATTTAGTGAATAAAATTTAAAATTAAATCCAAAATTTAAGATCAAAATTTAACACATTTTTAGACGACGCAAACATGATAGCACGAAATTTGAATATTTCCGAAGACATCCCTGAAAAAAGATTATTTCCCGAACTAGCAGAAGATGAAGTTTTACATAACCTGGTAGAGGAATTTAGATGTCACTTTTTCAACGTTGTGATTGATACTGTTATTGTACAAATAGATGAGAGATTTAAAAATATACCCAATGTTATTTCTTATTTTAAATTAATCACTGATATAAAAACATTAGAAAAAAATGAACTAGAAAACTGCTCAAGGGATTTTGTAAAATATTATAGTAAAAATGTAAATGAAGACTTAATCCAGAAAATTGATTTGTTACGAGAATTGATCTTGGATCAAAAAAAATGTAAATAACGCGCAAGACGTATTGCAATATATATTAAATAATAGTTATAATGAACTATTTTCAAATGGGCTAACTGTATTGAAAATTTTCTTTACGTTACCAGTTACTATAGCAAGTGCAGACCGTTCTTTTAGCAAATTAAAATTGATAAAGAGGTATCTTCGGTCAAGTATGTGCGAAGAACGCTTAAATGCACTTGCTATATTAAGCATCGAAAAGGAAATTGCCAAGAATTGTAATTTTTCGAAAATGATTAATGACATAACAAAAAAAAATCGCATATTTAAATAAATACACAATATACGTGTTAGTAAAATTAGGCCCCTAAATAGTAAACCTATTTATTTTTTTTATGCGCTTAAATTATTTTTTGATTACTTTAAACAATAAGTAATTGTAAATAGTTTTTTGCGTTAGTTGGTGAACCAAGTTACTTTTGTTTGTGTTAAATATTTATTTATTTTAATTATTTAATACTTTTGTTTTGTGTTCAGTAAACGTTAACTGTTATATTTCGAATGTGTTTTTTTTTTTTTTTTTTGGTTTTCCTGTGACAAAATTATTTGCAGGTAAGAGGATTTACAATACGTTTATTTTGAATCCTTTAATTTTTATCTTTGAAAAATATTTTAGGGCCCCAAAAGGTTTCTTGCACCCGGGTCCCTTTATAGAGAAGGTCGGCCCTGGTTATGCAGCATGGTCTCTTACAGACATCGTCGTTGCTGAATGACAAAACTGTTCAGTATGTCACGATATTAACGTGCAGTAATGGAACAAGTTTCAGGTTCTGTCAGAGTGGTGTCTTCAAAGAAGAATGGTCATAGGATAAAATCTCCTGTGAAGCCATACCAAACGGTAATCTTGGATGAATGTAATGGGAGTTTCTGAAGTGTACGGCGTGATTCGTAAGCCCAAATTCGACATGGGCATTTAGAGTTCCATTCAGATAAAAATGCGCCATATCTCCCACAGAATGTTCCAAGGCGACCTTAAATCTGACCAGAAATGTCAGAGCAAATGTCATTCGCTGACCATAATCATCGTGTAGCAGCTCTTGTAAGTAGCTGATCTTGTATAGATAAAATGTAATCATTGTGGACAAGACTTTCCGTGCGGTGGAATAAAGCATATCCAATTGTCTCGCTACGTCAGGGACTCTGCTAGTACATACCAGCAATATTTTCGTGTATCTGTCGACAATTTGCAGTGGCAACTTCTTCAATTACCCGTGGTGGCACTGGTTTCCATCCTCTTCCAGGTCGAATTTCCAAAGTTCCTGTTTCTTCAAACTTCGGAATGATCGATTTAACTGCGTCAGCTGACAAAGGACCTTTACACAAGTTCTGGCAGGTTCTAAACTTATGAAGACCTGCTTATGCATTGCACTCGTTGAGGTAAAATAACTTTACAAGTAACGCGCGATAAAGTAAAGTGAGGCACATGCCCGATTATCAGTAGCGTTTGTGAGTTTTCCCTTTACTTTATAGCCCTTACGATGTCAGCAAAACAGGAGTTCAACTTCGTTTATACAAATTTTCGGAAATCAAGCATTCGACAAGTTTGATTACTTTCCCTACCAAATTTCGTGACATTCTGAATGTTAGATCGAGCTACGTAAGGGTGTGAATAGGAAAAGCTTAATTATGGCCACCCTGTACACAAATCATTGTGTAGCATTGCAACAAAATATTTTACAAAGTTAGCACTAACTGCTGTATAGTTGATTTACAATAATAATTAGATTTCAATAATTATGATAATAATATTAATTTTTTTTATTAATATCGAAGTTTATTATTATACAACATATTGTGTAACTCAGTGGAAGTGACACTTGCATCATCTGTGCTAGGCCTCCCGAAGATAGACTTATAGTTCAACACTAGTTACTGCTGGAGGAACTTTTTTTAAGCTTTTCTTCGACCGGATTCCGAGTTAGTCCATCTCTGGAGCGGACAAGCGGGTTTTTTCTCCGGGAAACTCCGGTTTTTCGTCCAGTGAACCACAAAATCGACCGCAGAACCCACATTATTTCAGATAATAATACAGTGGTACTTCGACTTACGAACCGCTTGACATACGAACTTTTTTCATATCCCATTTTGACCTCGAGATACGAACCTATACTCGGGATAAACCGTGATGCTTTTCTTTTCAAATGAACTAAAGCCTGTTTTACATTATACTTTTTTAACTTTTTTCCCTAGTACTAGAAACAGGCTTAATGCAGAGTACAGCACCAGCATATATGAATGCACGTTTAGCTGAGCGCGTGCTAAACCGACTTTATGTAACGATTGTTGTTACTGCGTCGTATTTATCTGAAATACGACGAAAGGTGCAGGTATTCTAAGTTCGTTTGAAAAAATTTCTGTTTTTCTGTATAATCATTTTTATTTTATAGAAAACTTTCTTTAGTTAAATTTTTGTTTTATGCTATACCTTTTTTAATTTTGTTAATACTCTACGTACATTTTTCCAACTGTTATACAAGCAAAATAGTTACACTTTAAAAACCACAATGTTCATAAAAGAAAAGCTAAATTTTCCGAACTCATCCAAGAAGATAGATTGATTGCCCTATTATCGGAATGGATTCTCCTTTTTCTGACATGCGCAGGTGTCAAGGGATCTTTAATCGGTGGGCGAACTATAGGATGACCAACCAATTTTTTAACCGAATATGGATGGTATGAGTAGAAATGGAGATAGTTTCCGATATGCGTGGGTTTGTGGTATATTTTCGTGGCTATTTTGTTGTTTTTTCTGATTAATGTCAAGTTTAAGAAATTGACAGATTCGTTCTATTCGGTTTCTATGGTGAATTTTAGTCTGTTGCTGTAACTGTTAATGCACGCTTGTAAGGTGGTGATGTGTGTTGGTTCTCCAATGCATAGAATATCGTCCACGTATCTGCCATAAAAGGTGATGCGGGGGGGGGTGAAGTGGGAGTGATTCTATGTGTGCTAGGAATAATTCCGCTACTTGTCCGCTGATGTTTTGGCATATGGGGAGTCCGAAAATTTGAATATACATGTTGTTGTTGTTGAACTCGAAGAAGTTTGCCGAGATTATTAGCTTGATTGAGTTTATAATATCATTAGGTGTTAATTTTGTTCGAGAGTGTAGGGTGTGGGTAGCGTGTGAGTAGCGTATGTACGATGTCTAATGTTCTGGGAACGTCCACGTTAGTGTATAATGAAGCGGTATCCAACGAAGTGAGGATGTCTTCTTGGGATAGGATCATGCTATTTATTTTTTGAAAAAGGTGGTCCGTATTTTTCATCATCGAGTTTGACGTTGTAATTAATGGTTTTAGTAGTTTGGCTACGAATTTCGATAAAGGTGCTGTGGTGGTATTTTTGTAGGAGACTATTGGCTATCGGGCTATCAAAACCCACAAAAACGGCTATCGGGTAGCCGTTTTTGTGGGTTCTGAGCACTCTTCCAACTACTAACCGCGTTCAAACTTGCTTAACTTTTTGCGAGCCATTAGTAGCAGAGAATCTCCAAATACCTCGCGCGTCGATTGTTAATACCATAATTCCCTCAATTCTTTATTTATATTTATTTTCATTTTCTTAATGACAATTTTATTTCTCTCACTTCTTTTTTTTTTTATATATATATTTACTCACTCTGAAGAAGCCACTCGTCCCTTGGAAACTAGTCTGCATTTCTTATGTGATTTCCATTTCTTAACGCCAATAAAAACCCAGTTTTTGGGTCGTAAAATTTTCTTTATCAAAGAGCGAGCGCGCGAATGCGTATATCGTTAGCTAACAATAACAAGATGATATTTTAATGCAATCATATTTATCTTGAGATAAAGCAACTACAACAGAGCCATACAGAAATATTAAATTCCTCATAGAAGAAAATGGTTGAATCGATGTTTTCATTTATAAATGTCTCAGTGTGAGGGAATATACATTTTCGGTGATAACTCCGCCTACTGGATAGAATGTGCATCACATGAGATGAAAGAAAGAAATCAAACTTTTCGTTTGTTACTAGCCAGATCAATTAGGTTTATCGGCAGCGCTCGAAATAAGTAAAACCTCATTAGTGAGTATTATTAATATTATTATTAAAATACATCATGTTAATATATTTTCTAAACTTTAATATAGTAAGTTATTTTTAAATAAAATAAGAAATAAATAATTATTAACTCTCAAATTGGACTTAAAGTGCCGTCTGAATAATGAACATAAATGAACTTGACGATGAATACTATAACGACGAGATCTACAGCTACTGACTATCTGTGAAAAAAAGATATAACGAACTGTCGTGAGAGAGGGACAAAAATGAATGAACTGTTTGGCTGCTTATTTTATTGTAGATTAGATGAATGAAAGAAAAAAACAGTCCGATGGAAGGCCTGATTACTTACAGATATGAATCAGATCATGACTGCTTTTGAACCTGTAAAATAAACAATCGACCTGAATAAATAACACTAATAAAAAAAAAAAACATGGATTTATTCAGTTGTGAATTTCTGAGGACTCGTCCATTGTGTTGTTTTGAATTACAGCCGAAGTAACTATGGCTGTGTGGATCATTATTTTATGTGTGTTTATCTGGACATTTTGTCTGTTGTGAACTTCAGAAATCTAAAACCAACAGACTGAACGTAAAACTAAAATTCCACAATATTAGTAAATTATAGAATGATTCTTTAGCTAATCAGACTAAAAAAAAAAAAACTACCCAAAGGAATTTAAATTGTACTTTGTGTGTGTGTTGTATGGCCTCGGTGACCATAATCGAACTTATTACTCGGTAGATTTAGAATTATGAAGATTATTACGAATTAAAATAATATAGATCTGGGTCACAAAAAAAACGGGGGGGGGGGAGAATGATGAAGTTCTTCTGTTACACTGTGTACACGGATATTAGCGGAGAAATCAATTAAATGCAGCTCTTACTTTTGACTTTATCAAGACATTTGACAGTGTTTTCCATAAATATTTATTCACCCGTTGGGGGGGGGGGGGGAGTAACTCCTCATTTCATGTGATATGAAACACTAAACTCAGAGCTACAAGTAAAATCGCCGTATATAGGCACATTACAAAAACATTTTCAGTCCAACGTTCAATTGAACTGGAATGCAGCTTGTGTCAATACGAATTTATTTCAGCATCATCCCTACTTATCTTTCTTGAATAGTAAACAGTAATTATAGGGAAGCAAAAATAACTACCTTTACTTATCACAAAGCAGCAGTTACGGGGTGAGAAAACCTAAAAGGATTTTGAAGAGTGAGAGAGATTTGAAAAAAAAAAAAAAACACTGAAATCTTAGAAGAGTCTGCCAGTTTAAAATGCAAATGAAAAAGGATAAAAAGGTCCGTGACTGGTCAATGTACTTACAAAGAAAATAAAGAGTTTGGCGAATGTGCAATGATCACCAATTCCTATATAACAACGGTACGAAACGAAAGCAAAATAAAGCGAACGGTGATGCAAGAAACAACAAAGAAATTTATTGATACTGAAAAAAGCCAACATATGCAACTGAAATGCAGTAAAAATTGAATATGCCTGAAGACAATAATAAACCTCGATAAAACACGAATCACCTATGGGAATCAAATTTTTTTTATTATTTATTCGTGTGGGGTACCCCCGTTCCTTAGGACTGGTTCAGCCCTCCCACTGATGGATTAAGTATGTATTTTTTGACTGTAGCCTGTGTGTTCACGGGTTCGGTTTGCCTGCTCGCGGGATGAAAAACCCCAGATAAACTGTGGGGAAACCCTGCTGTCCACGCCCAAGACCGGCTAACTTGAATATGCCTGAAGACAATAATAAACCTCGATAAAACACGAATCACCTATGGGAATCAAATTTTTTTTAATTATTTATTCGTGTGGGGTACCCCCGTTCCTCAGGACTGGTTCAGCCCTCCCACTGATGGATTAAGTATGTATTTTTTGACTGTAGCCTGTGTGTTCACGGGTTCGGTTTGCCTGCTCGCGGGATGAAAAACCCCAGATAAACTGTGGGGAAACCCTGCTGTCCACGCCCAAGACCGGCTAACTTGGCTATGGCTGAGAAAGAACTTTAAGCTCCTCACGTCTCCGACGGGAATCGAACCTAGGACACTCCTTCCCTAGGCATATGGTTGCGAAGCACATAGCCACTAGGCTAACCGTGGGACGGAACCAAAAATCGAACAAGTGCAGTCTTACACCACCACGAGTTGGATTACGTTGAGTTGTTCGAATTGCAGCCGAAGCAGCTAATACTATAAGACCAGTATATTACGTATTGCGTATATTGATGGCGTGTGTTCTTCTGTCCAGTTTGCTTGTTCTGTGGGATGAAAAACTGAGATTCCGGGAGGAATAACCCCGCTACCTCCGTACGAACTGGTGTTGCATCACTGCACATCTTGAATTTGAAGATCTAGGTGAGATAAGCTTAAAGAGGTTCGGAATATATATATATATATATATATATATATATATAGAAGCATCGCAAATTCTGCACAATAAGATCAAAGAAAGAACTAGAGCAGAATATATAAGACGATTAAGAAAACTCCTTAAGTCAATATTTAATGCTGGAAATTTGATAAAAGCAATTAATACCTGGGCCATACCTGTTCTGAGATATTCAACAGGCATTGTTGAATGGACCCAGCTAGAGATGGAAGATTTAGACCGTAAAACTCGAAAATTAATGACAATGCACCATGCTTTCAATCCTCGCAGTAACATTGATATGCTCTATCTATCACTCAAAAAAGGAGGTAGAGGATTATTACAAGTGAAGCAAGTTATTGAAGAAGAAAAACGAAATTCGAATGCTTATCTGCAGCAAACAAAGGAAAAATTTTTTAATTGAGGTAAGGAAAGAGGGTTTATTTAATCCCATGGAGACAAAATTGGAATACAAAACCAACCAAGTAAAAGTGAGAACGGAAAGATGGAAAAATAAGGCACCTCATGGAAAATACCTTCATGGAATAGAGGACAGCACTAACAGCAACTTGACCTGGCAATGGTTGAGAAATGGAGTACTAAAGAAAGAAACAGGATCGGTAATTTTTGCAGCACAAGAACAGGCCATTAAAACCAACGTTATGAAAGCAAAAATACAAAGCATTCAAGAAAACGGTAAATACCGATCGTACAAAGAAAAGGAAGAAACGGTAGACCACATTATAAGTGGATGCAGCAAAATCGCACAGATTGAGTACCGTGAAAGGCATGATTACATAGCTGAGATAATCCACTGGCATTTATGTAAAAAGTATGGGTTTAAAGTATCTAAAGACTATTGGAAGCATAAAGTTCACCAGAAAGTGGTTGAGAATGAAAAGGCTAAAATGCTTTGGGATTTCAAAATCCAGACTGACAAAAGCTTGGAATGTAATACACCCGATATCACATTGGTTGAAAATAGTGAAAACAAGGGTGTTCAGTTTATCGAAATATCAGTACGAGAAGAGAGTCGGAATGATAACAAAGATAATGAAAAAATTATAAAGTATCGCGATTTGTAAATCGAAGTTGAACGAATCTGCCAATAAAAAACGGAAGTTGTTCCCATAATAATAGGTGTTTTAGGCGCCATCCCCAAAACATTGAAAGAACATCTAGAAGCACTCGAGTTAGATGGATTAAAAATTGGGCAGCTTCAAAAGGCTGCTTTGTTCGGCACAGCTTGCATTTTCAGAAAGTATTTCCACAACTCATAGGCCCTTGGGTAGGGCTCGAATTAGTGGAATATAACCAGCCTTTTACTTAAGACTGAGGAAGCAAATCAAGTTTGATGCATATTATATATATATAAAGACAGTGTGTTAATTCTTTCTCCGAAACAACTAAATTTCAGTTAATTATAAAAGGATTGAATTCTTTCAAAGAAATTACAGTCCGCATTTATTCATGGAAGTACTGAAAAAATATAATAAAATGAAAAATAAATAACGCACATTGAATCCCTACTTCTGACGAAGCCCCAGGTCATGTACCAGAAATTACTGTAGAAATTAATTACCGACGATGGTGATTGAGTAGATAGCGCCACCGTTTTCAATCCTTCAAATGGATTGGAATCGCGCATCGCACTGTGTGGGCCAGTTTGCCTCAAAGAACTCTTGAATCACTTGATGCTAAGCATGGCACGACGTTGTGAGACCTGTATCGCAGTTTTGGGTGGACATTCCATACTGAAATATCTTTCGGCATAGTTTTCTGTGAGCACTGTATATGGATTCCTTTACCACGTTCTTAGGAAATATATAACTGTTGCCAAAAACGTAGTATTGCAATTTAATTTGTACGAAATTTATAACACATTTTTTGTGTAATATAATTTATTAGTATGCTGGCAATAAATTAATCTCCGCATTTGGCTGTAGTCATGAAATTTTTTTCATCTTCTTCTTCTTCGTCTATGATCTCTTATGCTTTTAAGCGTCGAGATTTTGCCAAAGAGATTTCCATGCCGTCCTGTCCAAGGTTTGTTGTTTTGCTTCTTTCCACTTAATTCCCTTCTTTTCCAATTTTTATTTAATTTCCTTTTGCCAACCTTTCCTGGGTCTGCCTATGTATCTTTTTCCTATTTTCTGGCTTTCGTATACAGTTTTTGCTATTCTTCCTTCTTCCATTCGATTGAGATGTCCAAACCATCTCATTTGGGCTTGTGTTATGAATTGATTCAGAGGTGCAACTTGGAGGCCATCTCTTATGGTTTGATTTCTTATTCGGTCTAGTCTTATTTTTTGTGCCACTTTCCTGAGATTTCAATTGTTTGTAGTTTATTTGTGTTTCCTGTTGTTAAACACCAAGACTCACAACTGTATGTTAATGTTGGTAGAAACACTGAACGGTACACTGCCATTTTGGTATTTTGGGTGACTTCTTTCTTATCTAGGAGTGGGCCTTTCATCGCATAGAATAGCTTTGTTCCCCCTCTTGTCCTGTTGTTAATTTCTGTGTCTAGTCTAGCATCTTCTTGTATATATGATCCCAAGTATTTAAAGGAGTGGACTTGTTCCAGTTGGTGATTCTCTATTTTTATTATGTGTTTTTGTTGGTTTCTAGATATGATCATTGTTTTAGTTTTATTTATATTTATGGTCATATTCCTTTTCTTTGTTTCTTCATACCAAATGTTGATATTGTACTGCAGATCTTCAGCTGTATTTGCTAGAATCACTACATCATCTGCAAAAGCCATATGCGAAATCCTGGTTTCTCTCAGTTTCCTGTATCCTAAGTGGATAGCTTAGGATACAGCCTTGCCTCACTCCTACATTTGTTTCAAATTCTTTTGATCTATTATTACAGGTTCTTACATAATTTCTATTACATTTGTAGAGGCTTTGTATGGCTGCTATTAAGTTATCTTGTATCTTGTTTTTCTTTAATGTTTGCCATATTAAGTGTCTGGGAACTCGGTCAAAGGCCTTTTCAAAATCTATAAAACATGAATGTAGTTCTTTTCCATATTCCAATGTTTTCTCTGATATTTGTCTAAGACTGAAGATAAGATCCTGTGTGCTTCTATTTTTTCGAAAGCCATATTACATTTCATCCAGTGTGTCCTCTATTTGATTCCTAAGCCTCGCTTCTAAAATGCGGGTATATAATTTTCCTGGAACGCTTAAAAGCAAATTCCTCTATGGTTTTCACATTTGCGGTTGTCTCTTTTCTTAAATATAGGGATTATTATAGCTACTTCCCAGTCTTTGGGAATAATTTTCTTTTTCCATACAACATTGAATAGGTGTAAAAGAAATGTTATGGCTTTCGTTCCGAAATTCTTTACCATTTCTGGTGTTATTTGGTCATAGCCTGCTGATTTGCCCATTTTTATTTTATTTATTGCTGCTAACAGTTCATTTGCATGAATTTCTTCACCCTGATCTTCTATTTTGCTTGTGTATCTTGCTCTTAAGGTTCTATTTTTTCCGTGTCCTGCATCTTCCAATAATTCTTGAAAGTACTGTTTCCATCATTCCATGATGTCTTCGGAATTTGTGAGTAACTTTCCATCCTTATTTTTGATAAATTTTATGGGGCATTTTCTCTGACCTCATTCTTCTTAAAACATTATAGAAGAGTTTTTAGTTTCCTTTAAAATTTTGTTCTAAAGTATGTCCGAAGTCTTCCCAGCATTTTCTTTTCTCTGCTTTCACTAAGGTTTTAACTTTGTTTCTTTGGTTGTTGTATAGTTCTCTATCAACCTGCAGCTTTGATGTTATATATCTCTTCCATAATTGCTTTTTCTTTTTAATTTCTTCTTTTAGTTCTTCAGTCCACCAGGGTGTTTTATGTTTCTTCTGTTTATTATTTAACGATACACCACAAATTTCTTTGCTTGTTTCTAGAAGTGTTTTGAACCTGTACCATAGGTTTTCTACATCTTGGTCTTCATATATCTCTTTTTCTACTTCTTTCATCTTCTCTTCTATTTTACTTTTATACTCAATGGCTGTTTCTTCTTTCTTTAGTTTCATATACAGTTAAAAATGTAGTTCGTCCTTGGCTTTTGGACATCAATCGATATCACATGTCTCTTCTCACCGGACCCAATTTGGCATATTTCAATGCGCAGTAAGAACCCCGTGTTGTCTGTTTATAAAATGCTAAGTTGGTTTTTCTTTATAATTCTGTTTTTCGTCTCTTCAGTTAGGTAATTGTTTTTGCTCTGATCCACACATTTCCAAATAATATCTTTAAATCAATTCTTGTAGGTATGGGAATATTTATTCCTGTACCACTTTAAATGTTCTTATTTTCTAAGCCCCTGTTCCCACAAATTGTGTCACAGTTGTTTATGAAAAGATTATAACAAATAGCATTCACTGGTCTCTGTATGATGCAAACTTTAGTATGAAAACCCAAAAGTCTTCTATTGGGTTGTGATTCCGACTGTTCAGGCCAGTCAAGTTTTTCGCATTATTTTCTTCAAATATTTTAATCGCGTCCGCAGAATACGAGATAGTGCATTGTTTTGTGGAGATGAATTTAGGGAAATTTCGAAACTTATACTCTCTGTGAGGAATGTGTCCAAAATTAGAATTCCATTTGTTGTTAGAATAATTTCTTCTATTTAAGGAGCAATTTCTTGCAATGTGTAGAACTTTATTGCAATTAAAGCACTTAGGAGGATCTCTATAATCAATGAGATATTCTCTCCTTGTCAGATGTTGAGAAACAATGGACATCTGTTGTCTAACATTCTCTAGAGCTTGGCCAGATTAGCAAAATGGGTTTATTTTGTCTTTCCACTTCCAGTTTGATCATCTCGCTAATTTTATCTGCTGTGGGGTTGTAGTCTTCTTGAGATTTTTCAGTGATTGCTGCTAATTGTTTCATCACTTCATCAAAACTATTCATTATTGGTTGTTGCAACTTCTCCTCTTCCTGGTGAACTAAGGTTTGTACTTCTTTCATTAACTTCATGTTGGATTGTTCATTACTCTCAGATATGCGGTTACAATTTATGGAATTCTCTTTATTAATTTTCTTCTCTTCCTCTTTCTTTTTATTCTCCTTTGAGGTTTCATTTAGGCCTAGGGAACAATCAGTCTTTTCTATGATGTATACATGGCCTACATTGGATGAGGGACAAAGGTCTCCTATTTTCTGTTTCTTTGACAGCTATAAGGCACTCCTCTAGTGTGGTGATCTTCTTTTTATAGGCTGTGTCCCTCAGTTCTGGCTTAACACCAGTGGTGTGTTGTTAATGTTTTTAAGTCGGGTGAGCCGGTTATTAAAATTCTTTATTAAAGGATAGACGATGAATGTGGTATATACTTTTTCTCATAAATATTTTGAAATTGTATAATAAACACTTACATATATTATTATTATTATTATTATTATTATTATTATTATTATTATTATTATTATTATTATTATCATCATCAAAAATAAATGCATAAAGGAGAATTCACAAAACCCAAACTCAATTTACGAACTGGAATTTGGAAACGATTTTATTTACTAAAGAATGACTGTATTCATTAAAACACAAACACGTTATCAAAACTCCCGAATTGGGTATTGGAATAAACAATAATGCCTATTTTTCGGCGAATTTCCACGAATTTGCAATATTAAGTTCTTGGAAATGCAACATTGTTGCACTATCGATAAATACAAAAATTCGTCGCGACGGCTACAGTCTCTGGTGATTTGATCGACTATGAGTGGTAATATTAGTGTTACATTTTTTTGTTCAGGATTTCATTTGATAATAGGTAAGTTGTAGGTAATATAGGAAAATTTTCTATGTTTTTATTTCGGTTTTTTCTTTTTTTTTTTAATAATTAAAATAATTTTAATCAGGGTTAGTTTTGCGGTCGAAAAAGCGGACAGCCGTTAGTTGAAAACATGAAATAGAACGAAACTTCTTAAACATTAAAAGGACAAAATTTGAAGAAGCAGAAACAAAGGCATCTGAAGATACAATAGAACTTTGTGAAGAATCAAATTTTTCATAAAGCGAGCCGGTTGTCTCGATGAGTCTAAGGACTCCTGGAGTAGCCCGTGGTAATAATAATAATAATAAAGCGAGCCAATTGTTAAAAATTTACCAACACACCACTGCTTAACAACTTGTCGAAACTGTTGATATACTACCCAATCCAAATGAGGTTTATCTGCATTGGATACATTCAGACTGTTAGAAAGAGTTAACAAGTGATTGTAGAATTCGGCAACACTCTCCTTATCATTTTGTGTGACCCTTTGTAGTTTTCACAGATTTGGCCCAACACTTCTCAGTTTAGAAAATTGAGATAATAAAATTTCCTTAAATTTTGAGTATTCAAATGTTTCTCTAAGTATTGGAGATGAGCATAAAAATGTTTTTGCTTTACCAATCAATTTGTTTCTGAGCAATATCAATAACTGAAAGTCAGTCCAATTTGCTGTCTCTCTGAGTTTTTCAATAAAGGTAAAAAATGACAATACATCATCTGATTCCTCCCCTGAAAATTGAGGAAAGACCTGTTGGGGATTCACAGTTCTAAAGAATTCACTGTCTTCCATTTCTGTGCTAGATGTAACAGCCATATTGGATTATCATATAGGGCTAAAAATGGCCTCGCCTACTCCCTATATATACGGGAACAAGAAGGCGTTAGCTGTTTTTTTTTTTTTAATTCTCAAAACTTAAGTTTAAAACTATTGAAATTATAATTCTTTGCCTGATTTGTTTCACAACCAACTCACCGTGATTCACCAAACTTTACCACTAAGTTTTAGGAAATAGTTCCTCTAGTTAAATATATATAAAAAAAAACTTAATCTCTCAATTAATACTCGTGAATCAGCATCCTGCCGATGCGCCATTTTGTTGGATCATAACTTCTTCTCAATCACGTTTTATCATCTTACAATTTTCTCTCTTTAGTATTTAACTAGTTGTAAGCTGATATATCAATCGAATATGGAGCGAATTTATATTATACTGCACCACTCCATATCCTGAATTGCAAGAGTAATTTAGATAAATCAACCTTCAACTGTATTAGGTTATCATAAGCTGATTTTAGGCCGAGGTTTTTATTCTTACTACATAAGGTTCCCACCAAGATTCGTATTATTTTAATGAGCGGTGCAATGAAACAATCAGGCAAATACAAGATTCAATTCAAATAAAATTATTTAATGCGGTGTCACATAAATTACATCATAACACAGTATTCCAACAAGAACATTATAATTAAACAAATATAAAGCTCTCATTAGGATTCTAGTATACTACTCAGCTGAGCTTAAACTTTATAATTAAAGATTATATTTAACAGATTCCTCAGGGACTCACTTTAGTGAGTATACAGGCATGGTAAACCAGAGGTACCTGGTGCTGGACCATGCTTTACTTCATGTAATAAACATCTGTAGACTGCTCCCTCCTCTTCCTCCCTTGCTTCTTTCTTTCTTCTCTTCTTGCTCCTTCCCCTGAATGCTATTAGAGTATTCGAGTGGAATCTTTCCTGTTTTACTGTGTCATTTCATCTCGTGCTAACAGGATATTATCAAACATTGTAACATGATCAGGCCATCAAAAAATGTTCATCCCACATCGTCCACGTTCGGGGTTTAGGCAGAGGGAACCCTTCGAAAAATATGTTACAGTCTCCCTTAGACACCACTCCTCAGCACTCTGCTAGACGAAACTCCATCAATGGGCCCGCTACCGTTTGGGGAGGAGTTTAGGGGCAGCGCAAAGAAATGGTTCTGCAAAAGGACGGAAATGGCAACGACAACGACGTCAGACTATGGCTTTAGGCAACTGCAACATCTTCTCTCTGACAGGGAAGGAGTTGGAACTGGTCGAGTAAGCCAAGTGCTGCCAGCTAGACTTAGTTGGGCTTTCTTCGACTAAGAGGAGAGGCTCTGGAACTGTCGACCTGGATAAGGGATGGAAGCTCTACTACTCTGGTGTGAGCCCGACAATGTCTGCTCAGGCGGGTGTGGGGATTCTCACAAACCCCCAGCTGTCAGACTGTGTTGCTGAGTGGATCCCATTTGAGGGAGGGGTATGTGTGTGTTAAGGCTTGAGATGAAAAACCATGATTTGGCTGTGGTGCAAGCCTATGCATCTAATCTGGAGTCAGAATACTCTGCCTTCCTAGAGGAAGTGGATGCTACTTTTGACAGGGTGGCAGACATGGAATCAGTCCTGCTAATGGGAGACTTCAATGCACATGTTGGAACAGATGACCGGACATGGATGGATGTGGTTGGGAGGAACGGCGCTCGTGACCTTAACGCGATGGGTTGAAATTATTGAACTTCTGCTGTACTAACAGCTTGTCCATAATGAATATCTTCTTCCAGCACCGAGAAGTTCATAAGTATACCTGGTACAGGGATACACTAGAACAAAGGTCTCTGATTGACTTCTTTATAGTCTCAGCAGACCTATTTTCCTCAGTGTTGGACATTCGTGTGATCAGAGGGGCAGACCTGTCAACTGACCACCACCACGTTGTGCACTCTACGGCTTCAGAAACCAGATACTACCATTAATGCTGGTAGGCCTAAGCAGCAATACCACGTGAAATGGCAGACATTGGAAATTGAGGCTGTGAGGAAGAATTTTGCAGATGACATTTCCTCCAGATTCAAAGAGATTCCCAAGCATACTTCAGATGTTGAGGAAGAGTGGAAGCTGTTCAGAACAGCTGTCACTGCCTCTGCACTCTCATGCTGTGGCAGAATGCGACTCAGCATGGCAACGGGCAGTGAGAAAAGGACACATTGGTGGAACTAAGAAGTCCAAAAAACTGTCCAGGCAAAAAAGGAGTCCTACCTAACATGGTTTAGGGTCAGGTCGCCTGAGATGCATTTGCGGTATGCTGAGGCACGAAAAGCTGCTGCTAAGGCAGTAAAGACAGCAAAGCAGATAACTTGGGAATCCTTTGGAGAAAGATTAGACTCATCCTATGCAAATGCAAACAAAGTATTCTAGCAGACCCTCCGCCGCCTTCGAGGGAGGAAATCGTGCACAGCAAGGACAGTTAAGGCCTCTGATGGTGCACTTTTAACAACCGAGGATATCCTCCACAGATGGAGGGAATACTCTGAGAGCCTTCTTAACCCAGGGCGCCCAGCAGTTGTGGAAATCCAAGAGGTACAGATCTGGGTGATGACTAGTGTCACAGCAGAAGAGGTCCATTTAGCAATAAAATCGCTAAAATAGGGCAAGGCTGCTGGTGATGATGAAATTCGGCCCGAAATGATAAAAGCCTTAAATCGAGATGGCGTTCTTTGGATGACTCGAGTGTGTCCGGCTGCTTGGATATCTGGGCGAATACCAAAGCAATGGCAGACAGGCATAATAATGCTAGTCTTTAAGAAGGGAGACCAGAAGGATTGCAGTAACTATCGTGGCATCTCTCTGCTCAGCCTGCCTGGGAAAGTGTATGCTAAGTGCTTCGAAAGACGGTGCAGGAGCATAGTTGAGTCAAAGTTCCAGGAAGAACAATGTGCTTTCGTCCTGGTAGAAGCACAACTGACCAAATCTTCACTTTAAGGCAAGTCTTTGAGAAATCTTGGGAACATGCCAAGAATGTCTACACGTTTTGTGGACATGGAGAAGGCATATGACCAGGTTCTTCTGGATACGCTTTGGCAATAGTACAGGTGTATGGAGTGGATGGCCAACTATTAGCTGCCATCAGGTCCCTGTATGAATGCCCAGAGTTTTGTCTCAGGGTAAACAGCACAAAGTCTGAACCTTTCACAGTCTCTGTTGGCCTCTGCCGAGGGTGTGTTATGTCACCCCTCCTTTTCATAATATTTATGGAATGGATTGATAGGGGTATGTTAGAATTGGAAGGTGTAGCATTGGACGTCTGCTTTTTGCAGATGATCTAGTTCTGCTTAGCTCTTCCACAGGTGACCTCCAGCGACCCTGGATAAGTTTGTAGCTGTCTGTGCAGATGCTGGAATGAAGATCAGTGTGGCCAAAACTGAAACATTTGTGGCCTCAAGACAACCATTCCAGTGCACTCTACATGTAAGTGGAGTCCCAATCAGGCAAGTGGAGAAGCTTAAATACCTTGGGTCCATATTCACGAATGATGGAAAATGGGACGTAGAGCTAGACACTCGAATTGGTTAGCAAGCTCAATATTGAGGGAGCTTGGCCGTTCGATAGTTTTAAAGCGGGAGTTAAGCCAGAAGGCAAAGCTAGCTGTCTTCAATACAGTCTATGTCCCCATCCTCCCTACAGTCATGAGAGTTGGGGAATGACCGAAAGAATGCGGACACGAATCCAAGCGGCTGAAATGAGGTTCCTTCGAGGGAGGCTAATAAGACTCGACATAGTCAGAAGCTCTGCAATTTGGGAAAACCCTCAATACTCAATCGTTGCTTCTTCGAGTTGAGAGATCACAATTACATTGGTATGGGCACCTGGTCAAAATGCCACAAGAGAGGCTCCCTCAGCAGGCCCTCTTTGCCAAGCCAGAGGGTGGGAGGCCACGTGGAAGGCCAAGGACTCGCTGGATAGATTATATCCAAAACCTCGGGTGGACACGTTTGGGAATCCCACCAGAACACCTGAGCTTGGTGGCAGAGGATCGTGACCATTGGAAGTTTCTCTTGCAGCTGTTGCCCCCACAACCCAATTAGGAAATGTGGGCCTTGAAGATGTATGTATGTATTTAACAGATCTTATTCTTCTTATTACAGAGAACTTCTGTCATAACCTTACTCTGATCAAGGTTACATCTCAAAACATTTAAATATCAAATCAGTTCCAAGATATTCAGAAAGAATACAACTCGTGCACCATCAGACATTTATTTGTAATTCTCTAAGCTCAGTTAATCAAAATTAGTTCTTGTAAGTTCGAGATTCCTAAATTTTAACAAATATGCTTCAAGGTGTTCTCGTTCAGTCAATGAACACTTAATTCAATAAAATAGCACTTATCACTTGAAGAGGGGAAAAGTCTTAGCACATCACACATTAAATCTTGACTCGCTGAATGCAGCAACTAGGAACAATTTACTTTTGGCGGAATTAATTTTCGTTACTTCTCACTACGTATAGTATAGGTAATCTTACCAGAATATAGCTTCATCACATCTTAAGGAGATCGAACTACAATTTTTAAAGTCCTTGCTGACTTTTACTTTGTAGTAACACAAACTTAAAAGAATCTTCCATTTCCGCGACTTATTTATAGACTCGGGAGAATATAACCTTTATGCACTTGGTTTAAATTATCCACCTATTTCTTCTTTTTCTTATACGTATTAATCTATTTCTAGTACTATTTAACTGCTAGGCGTTAGTTAATTTTGGTAAAAATCCAACTCAGAAAAAGGTAAATTGCCAAGCGATTCCTGGTCCTTTAAATTCCGTTTTTGGCACGTCAAAATTCCCATCTAGTCTCCAGCTACCGTTCTCTATACTCCTCTATTCGATTCTGTCTTTACTTTTGTTTTCGTATCCACTCCTTCCTTTTTCCCGCCAATAACTGGTTCTCACCGGTTAGGCTCACATCAAACTTGTTTTTCCCTTTGTATATAGTAGTTCACGCTCCATGTTTTCTCACAACAACCGATCAAATGATATCACAAAGAATCTTCTGGATATATTAAAATTACATACATTACCGTTTCTAATAGTATTATTAAAAGAATAAAGCAAATAAAATAAATGACACTTTAATATAGAGGCTTTTCATGTCTATAATATATTTAAAAATTACATAAATAAAATTAAAATTAAAACTAACAAAACTAAAAAGGAATCCATGAATAACATTGTACAAGCAAGAGACTAACAAAATAAATTTAAATAAATCCTGCTTATGATATGGTAGGTCTTGTTAATTATGAATGAAGTATTATTAATTATAAATATCTCCATTCACAATTTAACAACACCACGGTGCTTGACTGCATGAAGGAAGACTTAGATTCGAGTCTAGTCGACGACTAGAGGAAATTTTTCTAAGCCTTTTTTCATCCGGTTCTCGAGTTAGTCGATCTCTGGCACAGGCAAGCGGGTTTTTTCTCCTGGAAACTCTGGATTTTCGTCCCGTAAACTCAAGAAAATCTACCCTAAAATCAAGAAATCAAGAAAATCGAGTGGAGAAATTATTAATGTTATTTCATATGAACATTTGCTATGGAAATATAGTATATATAGAATATACATAGTGCAGAATCAAACGCCTGTGCAAAATTGGGACGAGCGAGTTGGTAAGAGATGGGTTATTAATAAATCGAATTGCTTTCCTCTGTATTGAGTTAAGCATTTCGAGGGAGCTTTTAGGGGGCCCCACCACAAATGTACGAGCAGTATTCAATAGCCTGGCGGATTTGTAATTTGTATAAGGTTAACAGCTGTTCAGAGGTGACATAACATCTTGAGCGAAAGAGAAATCCTAGTTTTTTAGAAGCCAAGGAGGCAATTCAGGGAAACTAGAGTTGTTGAGGGGGGGGGGGGGAGTAGAGATACAGTCCTTATGGAGGCAGTTGAATGTAAGAATGAATATAATATGCCAGAGCAAATAAGGACAACAAATCTGAGTGGGATAGTTAATATAAGGCATCAAGGTAGGGTTGGGGCTAATGGGGGTCTTAAATTCATGTACACTAATACTAGGAGTATTAGGAACAAGAAGGAAGAGTTTTTGTCCATGGTTGGCACTTCCAGACCACAGGTTATAGGTATTAGTGAAACATGGCTGACTGTAGATGATATAACTAGTGGGATTGAATGTGATGGGTATAGTGTGTTCAGGAATGACAGAGAGAATAAAATGGGGGGGAGGAGTATTGTTGATGATAGCTGATGAGCTCCAGCCAAGGAGAATAGAAGTTGAATTGCAGGATAGAGAAAAGAGCACATTTGAGGCCATTTTGTGTGAGATTGTGGCTAGCAGAACTAAATATACAATTGGGTGCTGCTATAGACCAGGTGATGGAAAAGATGGTGGTGACAGTATGCACAAGCAAATAGAAGAAATGGGTGGAAGGAGGGTGATTATTATGGGAGATTTCAACTATGGTCGCATTAATTGGAGTGAGGAGAGGACACACGGGAGGATGGAACTGGATTTTATGCGGTTATTAAGGGATAACTATCTGCGACAGCATGTAATGGAAAATACTAGGGGTCAGAGAGTGCTTGACCTAGTAATTACATCTGAGGATTTGGCTGTAACAAATATGACCACATTGCCACCAACTGGTGAGAGTGATCATAGGGTCTTGACTTGGGAGGTGGCTAAAGGTGTGGAATTTACAATTAAGACAGGGTACATGTGGAATTATCGGGTTGGAAAGTATGACAAGTTTAGGAATTTGATTGGTTCAGTGCCATGGCATGTACAACTGCAAGGACTAGAAGTTGATAGTGCATGGGAGGTAGTTAAGAAGTGCTTGCATGAAGCAATGGCTGACTGTATACCTAGAGTCCGAATAATAAATCAAGTAGGGGTTAAATGGATGAATAACACCATTAAGCTTGAGTTGCAAAAAAAAAAAAAACAACTATGGAGGGAATTTAAGGAGAAGGGTGACCGGCAGGCACCTGAACGGTATAAAGTGCAGGCCAGAAGGGTGACGAGTGTGGTAAGAAAAGCAAAAAAGGATTACGAAAGAACATTGCCCATGCAGGCTAAAGAGAATCCTAAACAGTTTTTTAGATATGTAGCAAGTAAAAGGAAAAATGTACATGGCAGATTGATTTTAAAGAATGCCGATGGTAGGGAGGTAACTGAATCAGTTGAGATAGTTGAGTTACTGAGTGAGCACTTTGCAAAAGTATATCATCCAGGTGGTGACATTGCAGAAACGAATAAACCAGTAGATTATACAGGAATTGTGGTTAATGAAGTGGAGGTGAGTAGTCTATTGCATAACCTCAATGTCAATACATCTGTGGGATTGGATGGTATACCAGCTCGTGTTGTACGAGAAGCAGCTAAAGAATTGTCAGTACCCTTGACCATTTTGTTTAATTTGAGCCTCAGGTCTGGGTTAGTCCCGAGCGGGTGGAAAGAGGGGAAAATAGTTCCACTGCATAAAGGTGGTTCCAAGACAGCTGTTGTAAATTACCGACCGATTAGCATATCAGGAATCATTATCAAGGTCTCAGAGAAATTAGTCAAGAAAAGAATACAGGATTGGATAGATGAAAATGGGATATTGTATGGGGGACAACATGGTTTTGTGAAGGGTAGATCATGCCTCAGTAACTTGCTCACGTTTTATAACACAGTGACGGCTGAACTGGATAGGGGTAATGGGTTTACAGTGATACTACTGGACCTTGCCAAGGCCTTTGATAGGATACCACATGGAACCCTAATCAGTAAACTGGAGCAGATGGGTATAGATATAGGGTTGGTGAGATGGATAAGAGGGTGGTTGAAGGAGAGATATCAAAGAGTGGTTTATTCAGGAGTGGAGTCTAAAAGACGTCTTGTGACTAGTGAAGTGCCACAGGGCTCTGTTCTTGGACCACTGCTTTTCAATTTGTTCATCAATGATATTGGAAAGGATCTGAGAGGAAGTGTTCACTTGTTTGCTGATGACGCAAAGTTGGGTAGAGCAATTGTGAGTGCACAGGATGTCAAAATTTTACAGGATGATTTGGATAGTTTGGAGGACTGGGCTAGGAAAAATGGATGTCAATTTAATGTGGCAAAGTGTAAGGTTATGCACTTTGGGGTGAAAAGAATAGCAGCAGTATATCGCATTGGTGGAACCATACTCCAGGAGATTGATGAGGCCAGGGATTTGGGAGTGTTGGTGGATAGGGAATTGAAGTTTAGGGGGCACATTGCAAAAGTAACTAAAACAGCTCACCAAATCACTTGGCTTCTGAAAAATACTTTAACATGCAGAGACGAACAAGTTGTTGTTCCTCTGTATCGAGCCTTGATAAGACCCCATCTGGACTTCTGTGCCCAGCTATGGGCACCAGGGTTTCTTCGTGATGGGGAGAAAGTGGAGAGGGTCCAGAGACGAGTGACCAAGATGATAGCAGGTCTGTGGAATGAACCTTATGAGAATAGGTTGAAGATTTGTGGGTTGCAGAAATTGGACGATAGGCGAAGGAGGGGTGATATGATTGAGACATTCAAATTACTGGAGGGTTTTTATAAGATTGATCCAGAAGATATTTTTGAAAATATGACTGGTGGTGGGAGGACTAGGGGCCATGCATGGAAGCTGGGCAAGAGCGTGGTTGACAAGGGTGTTAGAGCTAGGTTCTTTACTTGGAGAGTGGTAAATGAGTGGAATAAGCTTCCAGAGTCTGTTGTGGGTGCTACGACCGTGAATGAGTTCAAGGCAAGATAGATACTGTGTGAATGTTGAATAGTTGTTCTTGACATGATGTTGGGGCCTCCCTCGATGAGTCTGTCGACTCCTTGGAGTTTCCCGGAACAATAATAATAATAATAATAATAATAATAATAATAGTTGTGATGTGTTTATACCAGGAGAGACAGAATCTTGATGTCAGGGTAATTCCAAGAAGAGAAATCTCAATTTGTCTGGAAATTTGAGTGTTGTCAAAGGTAATACTGGGAGAAAATTGTTCTTTTCTTGTGAAATAACGCAGAACTGGGGTTTGCCAACATTGAAATTGACGAGATTATCTAATCCCCATTTTAGTTTGGAGATCAGAATTGAGGGCAGTTGTGGTTAGTAATCTGTAGGTTTAGGCGATTTCTGTAGAGTAAGGTTTATCAAATGAAATGGAGTGCGATGTGCTGTCATCTGCAAAACTATTCAGTTGGAGGTAAACTGAAGTGAGTCATTGACATATAGAAGGAAAGGGATTGGTGAGAGAACAGAACCTTGTGAAACCCCAGCATTATTTGAATGGTGTAAGGATAAGGAACCATCCACCATCATACATGGTCTGTGTCCAGATAGAAAGTTGGCAATTCAATTGCAAAAGTCCTGTGACAGACCAAATGATGGGAGTTTGTTTAGAAAACGTTTGTGCCAGACCCGGTCAAAAGCTATGGAAATATCACGTCAACCATTTGAGATTCATCAATCTTCTCCATGGTACACAGCTAATAAACGGCAACGAAAGAATTCATACTGGTGGTCGTTTATTAGCTGGGTACCTTCGAGATAGTGCAATAGTTGGGAATTGATGATTCTCTCCATTACTTTAGACAGGACTGAGATGAGTGAGATAGGGCAGTAGAGTGATGGCAGTGATTTGCAATTCTTCTTGGGAATGGTCTCAACATAGGTCAATTTCCAGGCTTTGGAATAGATACCAGTGGAGTAAGAGAGAGTATATACAGGTGACATAGGATAGGAGTCAGTTCTGGTGCACAAACCTTCAGGACAATTGGAGGAATGCCATCAGGGTGAGGAGACTTTTTTGTGTTTCTAATTTGGACAATATTTCTCTTATCTCTTTGTGGCAAAAGGATATAAGAGCATTGTGTATTGGGCATCTGAAATGATTGGGAGACATTTGCTCTGGTCAGTTATGCATGCAGTGGAGGTAAAGTGTAAAGCCAGAAGATTGGCTTTTTCTGTGGGTGATGATGCAATAGAGCCATCTGAATATAATAGGGATGGGAACAGTGTTGGAAAAAAGTTATGAACAATTGATTTGGCAAGAGACCAAAAGGCTGGGCTGCCGATTGGACAGGCTGCAAGTTTACTGCTTTTTTTTCCCTGAAATTTTGTTTTAGAAGCATTGATAGTTTTCTTGCAGCTAATTCTGGCTTGAATATAAGCACTAAGCGAGGATGGAGTTCTTGATGTAAGCCAGTTGCAGTATGCTTGATTTTTTATTTGTACAACCTTGGCACATCTTTTGGAGAACCAGGAAACAAGAGACCTCACATCTCTTAGTTAAGGGGAGACAGTTCAGAGTAGTTTGAGAAATGTAAGGATATGCTCGGTGCATATGTTTAGGTTGGAAGGTTGGAAACAATAGTGCAACCATGGGAATGAGGCAGAGAAGACATAGGGCTGTCCCACTTGGCACTGTTATAATGCCAAACTACTATTATATGGGAATGGCTGTGTAAGTGTTGGTGCATGGGGAGGAGACAAGCACTAGATTTTCATTAGTGAGGTCACAATTAACTATGGGGGTTACACCATATCCATTGTGTATTGTCACTGGCAAGGTAGAGATGTAGGGTGTTTAGTGAGTCGTTAGGGTTATCTGGTATCGTAATTGGCATGTTCACATGTCTGCCAGGATACCAGATAACCCTAAACAACCAATATACCATGTGGTCGTTAGTGATGGCAAATGTTTCAGCATCTCTGCCTTCTAGATCTGTGCAACTGGAGCAGGAAAGCCAGTTGGTGTTATAGACATTAAAATCTCCTAAGAGGGTGATTTCTCTCTTAGGGAAGTGGGACTGCAGAAAATCAATGTTTGTGGAGAATAAATTAAAGAGCTCAGAGTGACTGGTGGCATCAGGGGAATGATAGAGACAGCAAATGAATTTGACTCAGTAGAGAGTTATATTTTCAACCAAAGAAGGTCAAAGTGGAGCGATTCCAGGTTGGGTGCTCTCTGGCCGGGTATTTCAGAGTGGACATATGCACAGACACCACCCTTCGGTCGAAAGGAGTGTTAAAGAATGTGTAATTTGGAAAGTTGAGATGAATAATGTTGGGGAGAGGTGACCTTTGAATTTCAGCGAAGAAGAATAGGTAGGGGTTTCATAGAATTGAGATGGTAGTGGCCATTAGTAAGGTTGGAGCTGAAGTCACGGAGGTGCCAAGTTCTGTGCAAGTGGATATGCAAGGCTCTATGAGGCATATATTTGACAGCAAGGTGCATACTGGTTTCCACAGTGGCTACTAGTGGTGTCACTTAATCTTTGCACCAATTTTTCTTATTTGTAGTCGATGGTCCAACTGTTGTCTCCATTTTGGCGTTTTTCTTCAAGTTGTTCTCTCTTGACGAAAGTTAGTTCAAGTCGAGCATGTAAGTGCTCTTGAACTTGTTTTTAATCGCTGTTTTTAGTTTAGATGTGTTTTTCGGTTTCACGAGGCGTGAAAAGTTCGTCTTGTCATTTCTTTTATTTGTGGGTCCAAACCAATGGCACCTGACGATATTTCTAGAATCAAAGTTGCATTGTTCTGCTAATTTGCTGATGTAATCTTATAGTAATTCGCCAACTTCCGTCGGAAAGTTCAGAATTCTGGAGTACTGCTAATGCGATTAGGTGGTCGCAGAGGTCGTTAGCTTTGGTAGGCAAGGATGTACTTGCGTTGCAGCATTGAGGGTTCAAGCTTAGATTTTGGAGGAGAAGTGTAGTTCGGGATTTTCGACATGTTTACCTAAGTCCAGAAGCTGGTTTAGAGAAGGGAAGTTCAGCAAACAGAAGGGCTGGTATAATTCGAAAAGTAGTTTGCTTGCCGATTCCATTTTTGCGCAGGAAGCATGGAGCCAGTGACTACAAAAATTGCATAAAATACAATTTTTCTTATCGGTAACATCCATTTTACAGCTACGGCTGGAAAATGGATGTTACCGATTGATCGATTATATAAATTTCATTAGGTTTGTCAGTGATCGATGGCGCAGCTCTGACGAGAAACAAGGTGCTCTTCCGTTGTTGCCTTTGTTTCCGCCATCTTTGCTTGCACGATAGGCAGAATGAGCTTCTTTTTAATTGAAAAGGTAACTGACTTGATGCACTATAAGTACTTATGGGTCATGCAGAAGTAATTGGCTCAATACTCACTATTGTGATTTCAGTTTATTGGTTAATTTGAGCGACAACCTGTATATTTTTCACCTGATACAAAACTCGAGGTTCTGGAGGGAAGTCCTCCCTTATATTTATAGCACGGCGTATTTTGCATTATCTTGTAGTTCGTCAGTCATTTATGTACTCAGTTGTAGCACATTATTTATTCACTTGACCCTGGGCCATTTTTGAAAAAGACGTATTTTGTCATAATTATCAATGCATTTTTTCTTCCATGTGAACCAATAATCGCATTATTTTGAAAGGATTTATCATCATTCAAAGATTATATATATAGTAACATGTTGAGGCCTAATAGCAATATTTACGAACTTTTGAACGCATGAGAGACCATTAACTTCATATCATCTGGAAACATTCAAATCTTTTCCAATATCATTTCCTACAAATTCAACATGGGTCTCCAAAACAAATCCTTGGGGGAAAACTACCAGACTTCCATCTTCTGGGATATTGCTCCAGCAGGCGCAATTTGTTGTTACCTTATCAAATAAGTAATCACCAATCCAGTACTCCAATCCTATCTGTTCTCATGTAATTACCAGCTTGTCATATGGCAAGATAAAATAACTATAAAAAAGGTAGGTCTATCAAAGGCTTTTGTGAAATCTAAATATAAACTGCATATGCATTCCCCCTTGTCCAATGCATTCATAACCTACTTATAATAAGTAAATAGATTGCTAAGACATTAACTTCCTTTAGGAATGGTTGTTCTATTGTTTGCTAAGACATTAACTTTCTTTAGGAATGGTTGTTCTATTGTCAAACCTGTTCTGAATCCTTGTCACTAGCTTCTCTAACGCCTTGATTACAACTCCAGGCAAAGAGGTAGAATTTGAAGGCTTATTTGAAGCCTTAGTCATATCACTTCCTCTTATGGGGTAGAACAATTTTTTTCCTCTTTCTACTCCTTTGGAATTTGGGCCAACCTACTCATGTTAAAAAAGTTAAAGTTGTTGCTAACTTCCTGGAACATTTTCTCAAGACATGTGGTGATATATCATTAATTTATAAAGCCTTATTGATAGCAAATTTACTCAGTTGCTCATATACTTCCAGCTCACTTAATGAATGGCTTTTTCTTCCTACCCACTGCTATCAACTCCTGCTTAATATTACATTCACAAGGGTGAAATACCATTATAATTGATCATTCAACATCTCAGTTATGTCCTTCCCACTGGTTATCAATTATCATTTCCACTAAATATCATCCCTCCATAATCATTCTTTTTTTTTTTTGCTGGCCATCCATTAATCTCCTAGGATTTCTTTCATGTCACCTCTGAAAGACCTTGTTTACATAGTGACATCATCAGGCGAGTAGTGAAGTTCTCTGATTTTTTCGTGGCAAAAATGAGTGCATAACCCCCAAGCAAAATGAACACGAATGTGAGCTCAGTGAAAGTGGTGGTTATACTAAACTGCCCAAAGAAAGAGCGTCACAAGTTTGATTCTAGTCGCTGACTAGAGGATCTTTTTAAGCCTTTTTTTTAACGGGTTCCCAAGTTAGCCGATCTCTTGCACGGGCAAGCTTGTTCTCTTGGAATCTCGGGTTTTTCATCCCGTAAACGCAAGAAAATCGACCGTAGAACCAACACTATTTTCAGATATTAAAAATATTGTATTAGGTACAATTAGATGGCAGCACTTGTTAACCGTCTCTTCACTGCATGCTGCTTAATTAGTGATAGCCTTGGGCCAGCTATAGCTATCTCTGATTGGCTAATGGTGGAGATTGCACTGCCCACTCAGTCTCCAAAAGTTAGAGGGGGCTAAAACAGCTTTGCTTACTTCCTATACGAGTATAAAAGGCATTAGCTGATTTTTTTGTTTGAAACAATGAGTAATTTTATTATTTTTATTAATAAAATGAATAAATAAAATATTAATAAAATGGCATATTCTATTAATCTTTTCGGGCATTTTTGCTGGCCTGGCCAGCTGAGTAGTTAGTGTATCTACTCTCTATCCAAAAAGGTGCTGGTTCGAATCCCACCATGGTCATGGATGTTTGATTGTCTGTGGAAATACTAGTGGTGGTGGTCGGCGGTAGATGGCGTTGGTGTAGACGGAAACTTTAGAGTAGATGCCCTCGCTCAACGAGTCTTTGGACTCCCTGGAGTGTTATAGTGTTATGTAATAATAAATTGTGCCAAAGTATTAGTATTTATTTATGTTAAAAAAGCTTTCTTTTTGCAATGGTCCCCCAATATTTTTTTACAGATGGTTATACATAATAACATAATACATAACCACAGCGAGAATGAAAATTAATTTCACAACTGTTATGTTTACTCATACATGAGAGGTTGGTTGGTGAACATATGATACATTTAAACTGTCTATGAGAAAAGGTTTGAGTAAGGAAGAACTCGTTCTCATTGAAATTAATTTTCATTCTTGCTGTGGTTATGTATTATGTTATTATGTAGTATATTATGTATAACCATCTGTGTCTGGGCAAGTTCTTAAGAAACACAAAGGATATGCTGTTCCAGAGTGCAGCAGTAATAAGAATGAAAGAGGAAGAATAGAAATATGTTCACACTATATATCGAGATATGGGTGAAATAGATAAATATATCTCCTGTTAATCGGCATTGGCAGAATCCATATACCAGCAGTCGTTTATTTGTTGGGTCTTTATGAGGCAGCATAGGAGTAGGATGTTCATAGTTCTTTCCATTGCTTTGGAGAGTATTTGAAGTGAAAGCGACTGGGTAGTAGTTTGATGGTAAGGTTTATCATCAAACAAACTATTTGATGGTAAAGATATATACATCAGTGGAATAAGACAGCATAAAAAAGTGACTCAGAACAGAGTCAACTCTGGAGTGCAATTATTCCAGACAGTTGGAGGAATGCCATTAGGAGACATCTTGATATCTAATGTGAACAGGATTTTTCTGATGCAAGGTCACAGAAAAATATGAGTGTTGGGAGTTTGGGAATAGCTGGAAACATTTACCACACTCATCTATGTATTCTGTTGTTCAGTCCAATGAATTTTTCAGTTGAATTGTCTGAGTTGTAGAAATTTTTCACTTGATAACTAACATTAAGCAAGACCCCCCCAACCCCCAAGAGAGGCCAAAGATGAATGACAAAAATTATTATTATTATGGATATCTCCATGGAGTCAGTAGGCTCATTGCAGGAGACCCGAACTATCAAAACAGTATCTATCATATCTCTTCATGAATTCATTTAAACACGAAGAACTCACAACTGAGTCAGGCAATGCATTCCTCATTCACCACCCTCCAGGCGAAAAACTTTGTTCTCATACCCTTGTTAACCACTTTTCCTTAATTTCCAGGGATGACCTCTTGTTCTTCCATCACTATCAACACAGCTGAAATATTTTCTCTGCATCAATCCTATAAAAACCTTTTAGCAATTTAAATGTTTCTATCATATCCCCTCTTCTCTGCAATCCACAAGCTCTCAATCTATCAATGTAGGGAGCATTTTTTTTACATCACTCAACAACTTAGTCACTCTCCTATGAACTCTCTCCACAACCTCATCTGAAAGGAATCCAGGTGACCAGATTTGAGCACAGTAATCCAAATGTGGAAGTATCATCGCTTTATGGAGGGGAATAATAACCACTTTATCTCTGGATGTTAGTGTGTTCTTCAATAACCAAGTAATCCTATGTGCAATCTTGGACACCTTAGCAATGTGTCCTCTGAACTTCATCTCCCTATCCAACACCCCCCCCACAAGTCCTTAGCCTCATCAATCTCTTGGAGTACTGTTCCATCAATGTAGTACACAGCTGGTAATCTTTTAATCCCAAAATGCATAACTTGACACTTTTCCACATTGAACTGACATCCATTACCTTTTTTTTGCCAGCTTATTTAAATCATCCTGCAAACTCTCGACATCACCTTGATATTTTATTGTGCTACCCAACTTTGCTTCATCAGCAAACAACTGAATATCTTCTTTTAAGCCATTTCCTATATCATTTATGTACAAATTAAACAATAATGGCCCAAGCACAGAGCCCTGAGGCATACCACTGGTCACCTGCCTCATCCTGGACTCTGCTCCTCCATACACTATTTTCTGGTGTTTCTCCGTGAATCATTCTCTTATTAATATCACCAGTTTAGTATCCATCCCCATCTGCTCCAACTTGTGCAAAAGTATTCCATGGGGTATCCTGTCAAAAGCCTTAGCAAAATCCAGAAGTACCACTGTGTAGCCATTTCCTTAGTCCAGCTCAGATGTCATTCTATGATAAAAAGTTAATAAATTGCTAAGGCAGGATCGACCTTTAACAAAACCCTGTTGGCACCTATAGAGTATCATATCCTGATCCACCCATTCTTGAATTCTGTCTTTAACCAACTTTTTCAATACTTTTACGACTCCCGAGACGGTGATGGGCCTGTAATTAACTGTCACAGTTTTAGAGCCACCTTTATGCAAAGGAACCACTTTGCCTTCCTTCCACTCCTTAGGGACCATACCAGAGTTCAAACTTAAGTTAAATAACCAAGTAAGAGGCGTCAACAATTCCTTCACGCAACACCCGAGCTGATATTCCATCTAAACCTACAGCAGTGTCTGTATTTAAATTTTGCAATATACTAAGTACCTCTGATTTATTAACTTCACTTCTTACATTAGTTATTGCTACATGTACAGATATCCTCACTTGGGTGATAGACTTTTGAAAAGTAATCACTCAGCAACTCTACTATTACATCTGAATTGGTCACCTCAATACCATCAACACCCACTAAAGTTATCCTTCCAAAGTCATTCTTCCTTTTACTTGCCACATAGTGGAAGAACTCTTTGGGATTATCCTTGATCTCCTTGGCTAAGGTCTTCTCATAATCTGATTTAGCTTTTCTTACTATGCTGGTAACCTTCCTAGCTTGAGCCTTGTACTGCTCATGGGTGTACTGATTACCTTTCTCTTTGTACATTCTCCATAACATTTTTTTTTGCAGATCAAACTTGATACTACTACTCATCCATCTAACACCTACCTTTTTTGTCTTTCTGACCATGGGGATACATTCTGATATTGCCTTCCTCAGATATCTGCTGATTTTATCCCATGCACTGCTAACATCTTCCCTCTGCAATATATTCTGCTATGGGGCTGTAAGCTCACTCCAAAGCTTGCTATAATTGCCTAACCACATGATCGCTCTCACCAAATGGAGGTAACGAGGACACCTTACTTATGCATATCTCCTCTGAACCAATGACCAGGTCCAACTCTCACATCATGTATCCCTTTTGTGCGCTTGTTCAAGTAATTATCTCTTAGATGTATGAATTCCATTTCCTTTTTGCCAATTGATATTTCCTCCTTCCAAATGATATCACCATAATTAAAATCCCCCATAATAATCACTAACCTTGCACTAATTTGCTGATGCATGAATTCAATATCACCCCCTGGCCTATAGCAGCAACCAACTGTATATTTGGTTGCATTGGTCACTATTTCACACCAGACCACCTCAAATGACCTATCATTCGCATGTCTATCCTCTTGATATACTACTTTCTTTGACTGCAACTCATGAGCTATCATCAACAGTACTACTCCCCCCATTCTATCTTCTCTATCCTCCCTGAAAATACTGTACCCATCAGATTCAATTCCAGTAACCACAAATGATATCAGCATCTGGAGTTTAATTTATGAAGATAGTTTGAGGGAATATGGATTACAGAGTTTGGTGGACAGGAGGAAAAGGGATTCTACCAGACTAATACAGAAGGAATTATAAAAAGAGTGGATGTTAAGAACAAGAGGCCATCCATGGAAGTTGTATAAAAACATGGTGAAGTAGGCTGTGAGGAGTAGTTTTTTATGTGGACAGTTGTTGGTGAGCAGAATGCATTGCCAGAGTGCACTGTAAATAACTTCAAAGTTCATTATGATAGACATGTTGCTGGTTTAGTGGGCCTCCCACGATGAGTCTATTGACTCCATGGAGGTTAACAAAATAATAATATATAAAGTGGAATGACTACAGCCTTCTGCCTAGATTCTGATAGTTCTTCCCCACCCTATATTCTATTCAGAAAATGAGTTTCATCAGTATATTTGAACAGTTTCATGTTAATAATACCCTCTTCAATTTAATAGTATATATTAAATAACTTTATTTTGAAGTTATTTAATATATTATTCAATTCATGTATAGAAATGTGTTCTACCCAATTATTTTTTGAATTCCAGCATTTCTTTCATAGTATGTGACCATAAATCTTGAAACTTTACCCATATAGTTTTATCAACCACATTTCTTATATTCTTTATTTCTTATACAAACTGTTTAAAATGTTATAAGTTACTGGACTGAATTTTGTCTCTCTAAATTAGATATGAAATTATTCTAGCTTTCTCTGTCTTTTTCTCACTTCTCTTTAAGCTACATTTTCTTTGTATGATATTCAATATTCAATTGATCTGGTTAAGAGATTACTTTTTTTGAAAGTGTTTTTCTTCTAGAATCCTAGGAGTGTTCTCAACTAGTGTCTAAGGACCTCTTTTATAATGTCATCCCTTCTTTTATGCCTAAACTTCCAAATGCTGCTGTTTTAATATACCACAAATGTTTAATAATTCTTCTTAGATTGCTTCAATGACATGTATATGCTCAAGTGAAAAAGCCACTTTACACCGAGGTCTCTGTCTCCCCCTACTCTATATATTTAAAGAGAGAGAAAAAGAAACCAAATATGGGTTCCCACATATTTAATCCTTAGCCCACAACCCTAATGTACTAAATGTTTACAAAACCTTATGACCAGGTTTCTCAAAAAAAAACATAAATTAAAAAAAGCAGTTTTTTTTTGAAAGTTGTAAATTGCAGTGCTGAAAATATTTTCAGTTTTCTTTTCCAAACAGCTGCTCTTTTCTTGTCCTATGTTAAGTAATTCTATACTTCATCACAGCACGAATATGATATCACAATATTGACATTACTTGCCTGTTGCAGCATAATATTCCATAGTATAATAAGTGAGTGAGCTCATAATATAATAAGTGAACTCTTGTTGCTCTACTAGTTGTGCTGTCAAACTGATGTATATTGTAATGATTACTAACATGTTCAACATGGTGTTCAAGCACAATGTATTCAGTAATATATTGAAAGTACAAATGGTATTTGTAACTACTGTATTTGAATATCAGTATAAACTCATACATTATATTCTGAGAGAAAAGCAAGAAATCAGCCATAAAAGGCACTAATTAAGTAAACTATTAATTTTTTTTACAATATTTTGAAAGCAAAAGGTGTTTTTGCATGTTTAAAAAGGACATAACACGTAGTAATAACTAAGGTTTGCATATTAAATAATATACAATGAAGATATTAAAGATTCATATTTTTTATTATTATTATTATTATTCAGGCCTCCATGGAGTCAAAAGACTCATCGTGGGAGGTCCTTCCTAAGAACATAAAAGTCTGTCAAGACTCATTGAGGGGAGGTTTCCCCCTAAGAAACACAAAGTCTATCATACCACTCCTTAAACTCATTGACCGTTCTCGCCCTCACCACTCTATCAGGCAATGCATTCCACGGTTCAACCACTCTCCATGCAAAGAAACCACTCCTCACCCTCTTGCTCACAGTTTCCTTCCGTAACTTCCAGGGATGGCCTCTTGTCATCACTCCTTCCCGCTGTTCAACCAAGTGAAAGAACTCCCCAATGTCAACCCTGTAACCACCTCTCAACAGTTTAAAAGTCTCAATCATATCACCTCTCCTTCTTCTATCTGCCAAACTCTGCAGTCCACATTCCCTCAGCCGATTCTCATAACTATCCTTGTACAGTCCTGAGACCATCTTTGTCATCCGTCTTTGTATCTTTTCCACAGTTAATTTATCCCCTTCAAATCCTGGGGACCAAATCTCAGAACAATAATCCAAGTGTGGTCTGATCAGAGACTTACAACGGAATGATAACCCTCATCTCTGCAGGTCAGTGTCTCCTTCTCATAATTGCAGCAACCCTCTGTGTTACCTTCACCACCTTTGCAATATGTCCCCTAAACTTCAGGTTTCTATCAATCATCAACCCCAGATCTCTTGTCTCCCCAACTTCCTCCAGTAGAACTCTCCCATAGAGTATGCAGCATCCCATCGATGTTTCCCAAACCTCAAGACCTTACATTTTGCTGCATTAAACTGACACTGTCCACGCGGTTAGCCTAGTGGCTTTGCGCTTCGCAACCATATGCCTGGGGAAGGAGTGTCCTAGGTTCGATTCCCATCTACGACATGAGGAGCTTAAGGATCTTCCTCAGTAATAGCCAAGTTAGCCGGTCTTGGGCGTGGGCAGCAGGGTTTTTCCCGCCAGTTTATCTGGGGTTTTTCATCCCGCAAGCAGGCAAACAGGCCCAGTGAACCCACAGGTTACAGTCATAAATACTTACGGCAAGGAAGGCAACGGGAAACCACCTTGCTCATAATCATCTCTCCCTAGAATGGTAGCATATAGCTACCCCTCCTGCGGCCGTATGGCAGATGGGAACCAGAAGAAGAAAACTGACACCCAGATTCATTTGCCCATCTATCTAGCTTATTCAAATCCTCTTGCAGTGCTACCACATCTGCACTATTACTAATAATCCTTCCCAGTTTCACATCATCCGCAAACAACTGAATATCCCCTTGCAATCCACTGGCAATGTCATTGATATAAAGGTTAAACAATATAGGTCCTAGTACTGAGCACTGGGGGACCCCACTTGTAACCTTCTGTCTCCTTGAAACTGCTCCACCATACTTTTATGGCTTTTATAGCCAAATTTAATAAAACTTTCAAAATTAATAAAATTTTCAAAATTTTACCTGAGTTTATGAAAATATAATCTTCAGCACAGGAGTTGCCTTGGAGCCCATGTGTCATCATCACCATCATCATCAAATTCCTGCCATGCACCCCTTGTGGGTACATGGCAGGAATTTGATGATGATGATACAGGATATGATAGTACTACATGAAAAAATTATATCATTACTAACTTCCTATCTACAATTTTCCTCCAAGTCAGTCTGTTACTTGTCAAGACTCCAACATTATCAAATCTTACATTTCTATCGTCTAAGGCACTTTGTACCGTATCAATCCACCTATATCTTGGTGTTCCTCTGGGTCGTTTTCCTGCCAACCTAGCAGAGAACACTTGTTTTGCTAATCTATCCTTGCCTGTTCTGTTTAGGTGACCATACCACCCGAGATTAGCTCTGCTAATGCATTCCTGGATGCTGACAATGTCAAGTTCTTTCCTAATATCCTCGTTTTTAATATGATATTGCCATTGATGCCATCTGTTCACGCCTATAATCTTTCTCAGGACTCTCATATCTGCGGTCTCTAGTCTGGTCAAGTGTTTTACTTCTGACCCAGCTCTCAATTCCATAAGTTAAAACTGGTTTGAACACCGTCTTGTATACAGCTAATTTAGTGTTCCGACTAAATTCTCTCTTATTCCATATGAATTTATTCAATTGACTTCTCACCATACCAGCTTTGCTGATTCTGTTGTCTATTTCTATATTTAATTTACCATCTTCAGTAAAAATCGTGCCTAAGTAGCTGAAATGTTTTACTTGTTCCACAGGTTCTCCATTCACAACTCAGTTGACAATTTTCAATGATTCTGCCTATTTTCATTGTCTTTGTCTTTTTATTGCTGACCTTCATACCATATCTATTACAACAGCTATTCAATTTAGTCAGAGAATCTTGCAGACTTCTAGCAGATTTATTTAGAAGTATAACATCATCCGCATAAAGCAAAGAGCTGACATTAACATCTCCAATTTTGATATCATGTTTAATACAACTTTCCTTCATAATGTGATCCGTATAGATAATGAATAACAGAGGGGATAATGTACATCCTTGTCTCACACCAGATTTAACATTAAACCATCTTCCTGTACTTCCTTCAATTCTAACTGCTGACTTACAACTCAAATAAAGACTAAGTACTGCTTGATATAATGCCCCATTGACACCATATAACTGCAACGTATTGAATAGCTTCTCTCTTGGCACCTTATCATATGCCTTTTCCAAATCGACAAAACTTAAATACAGATCTTTGTTATATTCCCATGCTTTCTCGACTATTTGTCGTAAAGTGAAGATCTGATCCTGACAGCCTCTATTTGGCCTGAATCCAGCTTGTTCTTCACCAAGCTTCTCTTCCACAATCCTTCTCAACCGTTTCTCAAGTATACTTGCATAGATCTTGCCAGGAACACTCAGTAGGGAAATACCTCTGTAATTCTCACATTCAGTTTTATTTCCCTTTTTATATATGGGTACTATGAGAGCTCTACTCCAATCATCGGGAATTCGTCCCGCTGTCCAGGCTTACTGATCTATGCAGTGCAGCCACTGTAAGACTCTTATACCACCATACTTCAGCATTTCTGTTCGAATATCATCTATTCCAGCTGCCTTTCCACATTTCAAGCCTTTGATGGCTTTTTCTACTTCAAGTATGGATATGTATTCCTGCCTGCATGCCTGGTGAGTGTTTTTTACCACTGTGCTGTCATCACTGCTTGTTTCATTTAGCAGTTTTTCAAAGTAATTACTCCATACTTCAAGGATATCTTTTTCTCCCATTTTCATGTCACCTTTATCATCTATAACTCCTTTTACAGCACTCTTTCCTCCATTCCTAAGCTTCTTCAACAACCTCCAAATATTTTGCCACCTTCTTGATATTTATTTTCTATATTCTTGCCAAAGTCCTCCCATGACTTTTGTTTAGCTAGTTTTACACAGTGTTTAGCATTCTTGCATTTGTCTCTATATTCTCTAAGAGCACAAGCTGACTTATTTGACAGGAACTTTTGCTATGCTTTCTTCTTTTCCTTCACTGCCTCTTTAACTTCCTGTATCCACCAGGGAGTTCTAATTTTGCTATCCTTGCAGACAACTTCACCACATGCCTCTCTGGCAGAATCAATCAATGTTTTCTTCAGAGTTTGCCACTGAATCTCCAAGGTTTGATTCCTGTTCTCAAACCTTTTCATTTTTTCTTCAATAATCTTTGTGTATTTTAGTCTACAGTTCACATCTGAGAGCTGCTCAACTTTTATTCGCTTTAAAACTTTCTTACATGTTATTCTTTTAAATATGAAATTCAATTTTATCCTGCTCAAGACTAAATAGTGATCACTTCCAATTTCAAATCCTCTGTACACTCTGGTGTCCTGCACCAGGAAGAAAACATCACTATCAACAATAACATAGTCAATGAGACTTTTCTTATTCCTAGCCTCTTCTCTCCATGTGAATTTGTGCACATTTTTATGTTGGAACATTGTGTTAGTAATAACCAGTCCATGTCCTGAGCAGAAATCCAACAGATATTTGCCATTATATGTGTTTGCCTTGTAAAATGTCAAACTTTCCAAAAAGTTATTTTATTTGGCTATAAAAAAAGGAAACCTTTCTGGCTCTATATCTTGCCATTATATATTAAAATTTTGTATTGTTTTCTATATTTAAAAATGTTTAACACCTTAATTTAATACAGCACTCTTGCATTTCAAAGACTGGGTAATTTCGTTAAAAGAGCAATGAATTACAATGTTTGGTTTTTTCAATTTTTATGTGGGTATGTGTTTTCTCCTGAAAAAAAAGGATAAGCACAAACTTCTGGTATGCTTTAAATTTTAATGTTTATTTTTTATTATGCTTTGTGCATTCATATTTTAACATTACAAGGTTAATATAAATATCTGCATTTCTTTAACTACAATTTAAAAAACAAAGTAATTTATATTAGAAGTCCATAATACCTCATTATCATTAATTCTTATTCTACAACTTTACCACCATAAAATATTTGAAATCGAATATTTATATAGATCCATTTACACGGATGGATAACACACTTGTCTATGATTCAAAGTGAAACTAGAAACAGATGTGGTCCATATTTACATATAGTTTACATAAAAATATAAACACTACGTATATCTCAATGTTATCTTCTATGCCAAGGTTGTCTTAAAAAGTATATTAAGTTGATCTGGAAAAAATTTTCCAAGTATAATAAGCTAATTTTTTTTTTTTTTTTTTTTTTTTTTTTAATGTCAGTATTTATATCTATTAACTTTTCCAAAAATGACCTTTCAATTTTCTGAAAAGGGAATTCAATTTCCTGGGAAAGGAGAATCTATCTGACTCTTGGTGTGTGTGTGTGTGTGTGTGTGTGTGTGTGTGTGTGTGTGTGTGTGTGTGTGTGTGTGTGTGTGCAACCAAATCAGTCTTGCTTGAAAAGGTCTAGAACATCGGTTCCCAACTGGTGGTATGCGTACCACTGGGGGTACATGCTGGGCCATTCAGGGGTACACAAAAAATAATCAGTAATGGTAGAAAAACAAGGTAAATAAACAAAATGCAAAACATTAGTTATGGAACAATAAATGTCAGTATTTAAAAACAACTATTTTAAAAACAAGGGATACAATTTATAGAAATGGGTTTAAAAGGGGGTACACAGAAGTGGAAAAGGTTGGGAACCACTGGTCTAGAACATTCTCATTGTAAATGAGATTTAAATTCAGCTCATTTTCAAACAAGAGATGCATTTTATCCAATATGCTAAGAAGCACCCAAAATATCTATAATATAAATAAACTATTTTATATATATAAATTAACATATTATTTACAATTCATAAAATAATAAAAATATTTAAAAAATAAAATAAAATAAAATGAAGTTTGAACCTACTACAAGAAAAGTTACAGCTTATTCCTCACATAAATAGGCTATACTACTTTCACAAGTTGCATTAGTATTGCATCATATACCATTTAAATATTACAAAAAATTGTTACAGTCAATCACTCATACTTGATTGGATTATAGTTTGATGAAAATGTCTCCTAACAAGTAAAATACAGTTATTTTAATCAACACAAAAAATGGCAAATGAGCACTTAATTTAAAAACAAAAACATGAAAAAAAAAAGTCTTAGTAAAACTTTCATACTGCTTTCACATGTCACTGGCATACTTTGGACCAAGCAAGATATGGCTATCCAAGGAGGACACATTGAAATAAAACAAGGCAGGTTTGCTACTTTCAGGAAAGACAGAGAAGAAGAAAAAAAAGAGGAATAATCTTAGGGGCATCAGATAAACTACCTGATGAAGTTTTAAGGTATTTGGTGAGAAAGCCATAGGTGTGGAAATGTTGAGGCAGGGAGCAACAAGATAACTAAGCATATAACATTAAGAAGGTAGCAGATTGTCATGAGATATTTAACTAACAATGACTGAAAAGTACACTTGAGTTATTTGAGATAATTAAATGATTATTACAGCATATGATAGAGGAAATAAAAAGTGTATAAGAACTAAACTTGGAGACCATGTAGAATATAAATAATAAATGTTGCATTCATTGAGGAAAAGATGTTATGAAGAAAATGATAAAAAAAAAAAAAAAAAAAAAAGACAAGATTTACATGAATATAAACATGGGAAAGAGGAGGGGCATGTGCGGTAAGGAAGGGAAAAACAGAGTATGAAAAGAAAACTGACAGAACTACCAAAAAGTGGCCAGTCAGAAAGTTGTCATTATTAACAATCAAAGTTGTTGGAAATGAGGGTGACAGAAGCAGATATTTTTGCTGAAATGTTTAATGAATATTCTGTGATAGCATTTCATGTAAAAGAGAAAAAATACTGGTCAACAATGAGGAAAGTCTAAAATGTGAGCACAAAGTGTCTGAGATGTCTTTCTGTGAAGTTTCCATAATTAAAAAATCATGATATACAATCATCATCATAATTTTCTACTGTGCCACGTGTAATTAAGTAAGTCTAATATTAATAACGCTGTAGGACTGGATGAGATATTGCTACATGTTAATGAAGGAAATGTACAGAGAAACTAGCAGTACCTTTGACTTGGCTGAGTCCTGAAAGAGAGGTTCTGGAGGAGAAAAAAGGAGGGAAGACAGTGGTACTGCAAGAAATAGAATCCAAAATAGCAGGGCCAACATACATTCTGGTGAATATGATTATGGTTAGATTATTAGGCTAGATTGGTGAAATAGTAATCTGTACAGAGAACATGCACAGTTTTTTTCTGGATTTTACAAAGACAAACTGATAGAATGATATGGTAATAAATTGACATGACAAATCAATACTAAAACTGTGGAGAATGGATAGTGGAATGGTCTCTTGGGTATGAGGATTGTTGTATGACAGGTTATCTAGAATAATATACAAGAGGTGCTGTCTCAAAGGAGGGAGGGAAGTGCTATTGTTCCAGAACAACAGGATTCCGTTCTGAGAATGTTATTTTTTAAATTTTGTTGGTGATCTGGTCCAAGGTATGCAGTTGTTTGTATCCTAGTTTAGCAATAAATATTGCTACAACTTGAACAGCAAATTAACCTTTAATCTATCAGTACATATAAACCACATTTCTAATGTGCACATATTGGCAATGTTTGAAATGTCCCCCATTTGCCTTCATGCATGCCCGAAGTCTGTGAGGCCACATATCAATGGTGGCATGCACAACATCCAACGGAAACACTGCCACTACTCACTCCAAATCCATCTTCAGGCTGATGATGCTGGGGTGTCGTTTCTTGCAGGCTTTTTGCTCAAGCTCTGACAACAATTTCAAGTCCAATGGATTCAGATCCATTGGACTTCCAGACATCTAGTCAGATGGTGATATGTAGTTGGGCACATTCACCTCCAACAACTGTTGTGTGATCCTCGCCCTGTGTGCAGAGGCCGAGTCCTGTTGGACAGTCCATTTCCTACGTGAAACAATGTTCTTCAGGAGCCATGCTACCGGTTCCAGCACAGTGTCTTGATACACTTTGACAGGTTTTGACCCCTTTCTTGCAGAAATGCAACTTGGATTTCGTCGTCATCCCACAATCCATTACTGACGTGGGATGACGACGTATCTGAATTGCGAGTATTATGGAACATGCTGTGGGACCATCTGGGGCACATACCCGACACTTCTTAAGGTGTTAAGAAGTGTCCAGTAGAACGATGATAGGCTCTTACCCCAGGTCATCAGTTAGTACATGTGACATCATTCTTGGTGAAACATTCCTCTCTCACGATATCACTTGCTGCATTCTCACAGGATTATAGCAAAGGTATACCTTCACGGCCCTCACACGTTATCTGCTAACGCAGCATGGCCTACCTGTTATTTGGTAGCCAGATACATTTTCTGTATCATTATAATGGTTAATAGTCCAATACACAAACATCCTACTGATTCTATGTTTTTAGCATGTTGAAAATAACAGGTGGCTGCATTCCAACCTTGTGAGGTGCTATTACAGCTTTATGGTTCTCATAATCTCCCTGCTGCATGTTAACCTGTACAGCTAGACTTCTCTCTCTCTCTCTCTCTCTCTACTGATAAACACATGAATGTTGGCTGTGCAATGCACCACTAACAGAACCATGCTCATGCAATTCTGTGGGCAGTGTAGGAGGTGTACAGAAGTTGTTACAGTATTTATGGCAAGACTGTGTAGATAAGTGTGAATTTTGGAAGGATAACAGTAGAGAATTCTGATGCAATGTAATTTTAGGAAGACTTGATGAAGCTGATATGGTGGACATATGAGCAGGAGAAAATGTTATTGTAGCTACTTTAAATATTTTCTAAATAAGAGATCCAGATATAATATATTAGGTGGATTTTAAATTTTTAAAAATTAAAATAAGTTTAAGATAATGAAGATAGAGATAACTGCAAAATGCAAAGCAATGAAACACTTAATAAGCACCAAATGTGACAAAGTATTAAGCAGCTGCTGTTCACATTTCCCTACTACTGTTATAACATTAATCAGAGACAAAAATCCTTATGGGGGCGAGAGAACCAGAAAAAAATCACACAACAGAATTGCAGGAATGTGATCTAGACATCATTACAATTGACCTGTTATCTGGTAGAAAGTCTCCTGAAAATATGAAGTTTGTATAGGTTCATTTTAATTCAGATTTGTAATATCACTTTTATTTCAGCATCGCTAACTGGCCCTGGATTCAATGTGGCAAGTCTACACTATCCACACAATGCCTGCTTACTGTGTCCCTGAAACTCATTTATTGATAAGGCACCCAATTTCCTCTAGTAATCCCCATTCCATTAATTTATTCTCTCCAAGCAAAATCACACTCTTACTCAATTATTTCTAGAGATTATATCTTGCTCTTATCCCTCTTGGTATATTAAAATTTCTTCTAATCTATCTTATAAAAGACACTTAGTAACCCATCTTTCTACACTCCCTATATTTCTACTTATCAAAATTACACATTCTGCAAATTTTTCACTCACATCCCAAGTTTTGTTTATCAGCCAGATTGGCAGAGTTGATACCATCTCTGTCCCATCTTACAAGCTGGACAATTATGAATGTCTTTAGGTGATAGATGATTTTCCTTGCCAGTGTTATTAACTTATCTTCAGCCCATCTTTTTGTGGGTGGAAATAACACTTATAAAAAATTACTAATGCTTTTCCCAGCTTAGCATCACAAACAACTGGATATTCTCTGGACTCCACATGATTCATTCAAGTCTTTTGTAATGAAAATTCATTTCAATCAGTCATATTGTATTATTAAATTATAGATGTAGAATGTTTTAGGGAAATCTTTCTTCACAATTGCACAAATAATTATGTCATCATCTCTTACCATATGATAAGTTGAAAGTAAGTCAATGAACTGAATTGCAGAAAAAGGCATTTTTAAAGCATATTCTGCATCTTCAAGTGATTTATTGTTACACCAGTTTTCATTTCATGGAGAATACATGGATACCAAAAAGTAGAGATATTGCTCATTATAGTATACCTCACATTCCATTAAAACAAACAGATGCAAGCAAGCTAAATTCAAATGTACGAATAGGAAGCATATTACAAGCTATATAATCACTGATATGTAATCAAGAATGAAATGACACCAAAAATATAAAATTAACCAGAAACTTTAGTTAACTTTTTCAGTGTGTGTGTGAGTGAGTGAGGGAGAGAGAACAGATAATGACAATTCTCTTTCTTAGTTGGGATTTGTACATAACAGTAATTAACTGAGGAGATTTAGACAGGAGATTATTTTATTTATAATTATATAATAAATGTTACTTTCTAAAACCTTTTCATTAAGGTAAACACAGGAAAAATTATACTGCACAATATATTTTTTTAAGTGTCTTCTCAAAAATGAAGAGTAAGAAAATGCACAAATTATATAAACATATGCAGACAAATATAGTTATGATTTGTTGTAATCTTGTATGTTTGCATGCTTTTAGGATTTATAATGGTGTAAAAAAAGTATCTCCAATTACTATTTTCCAAGTATGAAGTTATAATATGTTCATATATATATATATATATATATGAACACACCCTTATTTACTCAAATAAGAAAAATTATATCCTTACAACGGATAATCACACACACACACACACACACATATATATATATATATATATATACAGAACTTGACAAAGACACTTGCCTGTGGCAAGTAGATTTTGCCAGCTGAGATAAATAACTGAAGACTGAACAAAATAGATTTCTTTTTTTGTTTAATAAAAAAAATAATTTTCCAAAAATCTTTTTTTTTGCTTTAAAAAACACAAATGCAGCACCAATGATCAGTTTGTGAAATTCCTATTAACTTATTGGGACATATCATTTAAAAAAAAAGTCTTGTGCCAGAACATATTTTGTGTGGTGAGTAGGATTTTGCATAATTTGTCGAGCCCTGCATAGTAATACATGAACCACACCCTTACAATATATTCCTGAAAAATAAATATAATACATTATAAGAATAACACAACAAACAAAAACATTTCTGAAGGATGCAAAATTCTAACATACTTGTAATATCTCAAATAAGTTAACACATTGGACCAAAATCTTAGATATAGCAGAGTGTAGTTAACCATTTTAAAATAACCAATACTTTTTTCCAAAAAAAAAATAAAATATATATATATATATATATAAAGAAATATACTGGGAATGGCAGAGGAACAAGACCTATAATTGATTGTATTATTACTAATCAGAAACTAGCTCCACGTGTGAGAGATGTACATGTTTACAGAGGAAATTAAATTTTTTCAGATTATTAGTAGTCTCTAAAATAGAAATACTAACAAAATGGAGAAAGGAAGTAAATAAGGAAAAAACAAGAAATAGAACAAGTATACAAAGTATATCTGTTACGAGAAGAAAGCATTAGAATGCTATATCAATCACGATTAACAGATTACCTAAAAGAAGCCCAAATCAATGAAGATATAGAAGAAGAATGGAAAACTTTAATAAAGTTAATCCATAAGACAGCCTCTGAAGTACTTGGAAAGAAAAATAAAATATTAAAAACATTAAAAATCTGGAACACAGATATAGAAAATACAATAAAAGAAAAACAAATGGTATACAAATCACTCCTTCAAAAACACACAAAGTAAACAGAAGAAATATAGCTAAAACCATAGTACATAGTACAGAAAGCTCACCAAGATTCTTGAGACAGATTTCTTAATAAAATAGAAGAAGACATACATGGAAAACAAGACAGCCTACAAATATTAAGGAAATTAAACAACAAACAAAGAGATACAGCACAAATCAACACAATACAAGAGAAACAATGGCTAGAACATTATAAGAATTTATGGTATGCCCCAAATTTAATAACAGAAAATAATAATGAAGAAATCAGCACTGATATAGAACCAGTAAAATTCGAAGAACAAAAAAGAAGCAATAAGAGTATCAAAAAATAGAAAATCAACTGGATTAGATGGCATAAATATGGAGCTTATTTTTTATTGGAAATATGGTGGAGAATATTTACATAACAGATTCTTAAATTAATAAATAACTGTTGGAGGTAATAAATGAACAGAAGAGATTGAAATAAATCAGGGTGTCAGACAGGGATGTAGCTTATCTCCAACTCTATTCAATATATATATTGATCAGATTATTAAAATATGGAAAAAACAATAAAACAAGGTATCCAAGTTAACCAGAAGCAACTGTTATCAATACAGTGCTGTATGCAGATGATCACATTATATAACAAGACAATTATTATTATTATTATTATTATGTGAACACCTCCAGGAAGTCCAAAGACTCATCAAGGGAGAGTGTGCCAACAGCATCGAATGATTGAACCCCTTCCAACTACTAACCGTGCTCAAACTTGCTTAAGTTTTTGCAAGCCGTTAGTAGCAGAGGCTCTACCAATCGATCAACCTTTAAAGATGACTTTCAAAAATCAGTTTACGAATTAAACAAAATAAGCCAACAATACAATAAAACGAAAGTCATGGTATTTAAAGATCAGGATCATGTTAGATCAAAAATAGTTATAGAAAATAAAATAGAACAGATAACACAGTTTAATTATTTAGACTGCATAATAACATATCTAAATGATAAAGATATAGATGAAAAAATAAAGAAATTTCAGAAAATTTGTGGAACAATTAAAAGGGCACTGAATAAAGAAACAAGATGAGAAACTCGGCTAAAATTTTATAAAGTAATTTTATGAAATGGACATTCCCACTCTATTATATGATTCAGAAACATGGATGATTAAAAGATCAAAGTAAAGTACAAGCTGCAGAGATGAGATTTTTAAGAACAATTAAAGGATGCACAAAATTGGACCATATAAGAAATGAAGACATCAAAAAAGAACTAGATATAACATAAATGAAAAGATCAAGGGATAGGGAGAGAAATGGAAAAAAACATCTCTAGGATGGAAAGATATCAGCTACCAAAAGAGGTGGATAGATATAGATCAAAAAAGGGAAGGAGAGAGAGACCAACATAAGATGGAAAGACCAGTGAAGCCAGAACAGGAAAATGCCTTGAAGAGAAGAAGTTAACCACTGGATGCATATTTAAGGTATTGCTTCTAGTTTGCAGAACATGCAGATGTCATGTTTAGCTGAAGTATGTTTGAAAAACAGTTTATGTTATTATAAAGAATTTAAGATAAACATCAACATAAAAAAAGTATATCTGCCACATTTGTAAGAGAATAAGTCCAAAGCAAGAAAATTTAGGTGGTGTACGTCTATACCATTCATCAATCCTAAAACTGAAACAACGGTTGCTAAACAGCATGTTGCAAGGTATTATTATATATGAATGTATTAGGCAGGAAATTTGTCTATCTTTTCAGCTTATTTCATCTAACATAACTGTTACAGTAGATATTGTTTCCTTAACTACTCAGATTTTAAGTAATGAAAGTCACACCAAGGAGGGAAAAAAAAGCATGATTTGATCTTTGTTGTTAAAATACTGAATCAAAACATTTTTAGTGATTTATATACTAATCTTTTCAGCTTATTTCATCTAACATAATTATTAGAGTAGATATTTTGTTTCCTCAACTACTCAGATTTTAAGTAATGAAAGTCACACAAAGAAGGGAAAAACATGATTTGATCTTTTTGTTAAAATACCGAATCAGAACATTTTTAGTGATTTATACACTAATATCATAATTTAGTTGAAAAGTTATGTAACGGGCTGTTTTATTTCATAAGCCTGTAATAAATGAATTAAAAAATTCAGTTTCGAAAACATACATGTCACACTGCAAAGTACAACAACAAACTAATATACTAATGTGACTGGGAAAACCTTTTTTCAGTTATTTTAAAATTACTAATTGATTATCTGTAAACTATAATATTCTGATAAGTATATTACTGTTTTATCTGATATTCATTAGTAATTTTAAAATAAACTACTTAACAGATATCAAAATACTTCATTCCAGAAAGATTATTTTATATGGAAATATTAAGAAATTATTTCATTATATAAAATATATACATATCTTGTATAATATAATAAATATTTTTTATTGTTTTTTTTACACAATCTTATATAGATTTTGTGGTCAAAGCATTTGGATGAATGATTCATTTTATATAAATGAATCATTCATCCAAATGCTTTGAGCACAAAAGCTGAAAACATAAAGGACAAAAGGAAAATGAGGGAATCCTCTGCATTAAAATAAAGACACATTTTATTTAAAATTATAAAAAGAAATCTCACTTTTCAAAATTAAATAGAAACTTGATATTAAAGAGATAAAAATCCTATGTTGTTATATAGCCAGTAAGTGAAACTCAAGATTGAGAACTACGATCTATGAGTTTCAATGCCGAAAAACTATCGGCGAAGGCAATTCGAAGCAAAGGTGGAGCAAGCTCCCTCACTATTCTTGATATTCTCTCATAATGTAAAACACAGCTCCTAGGAGATGTAATACTGTCATTACATTATGAGGAGAGGTCACTACCCAGACCGGTTTCAACCTTTTTTGAGGTCTCATCAGTGAGTAGATAGGCCTGGAAGATATCAAAGCTTAGTGAAAAGAACTTACATACCTTCACTATACAAATGCCATAAAGGTGTGCTTATATTTTGTAATTAAAATGAAAAGCCAAATGGCTAGTTTTCTGGCAACTTAATAGACATTAAAGGGATAAAAATCCTATGTTGTTATATAGCCAGTAAGTGAAACTCAAGATCGAGAACTACGATCTATGAGTTTCAATGCCGAAAAACTATCGGCGAAGGCATATAACAACATAGGATTTTTATCCCTTTAATATCTATTAAGTTCCCAGAAAACTAGCCATTTGGCTTTTCATTTTAATTACAAAATATAAGCACACCTTTATGGCATTCGTATAGTGAAGGTATGTAAGTTCTTTTCACTAAGCTTTGATATCTTCCAGGCCTACCTACTCACTGATGAGATCTCAAAAAAGGTTAAAACCGGTCTGGGTAGTGACCTCTCCTCATAATGTAATGACAGTATTACATCTCCTAGGAGCTGTGTTTTACATTATGAGAGAATATCAAGAATAGTGAGGGATCTTGCTCCACCTTTGCTTCGAATTGCCTTCACCGATAGTTTTTCGGCATTGAAACTCATAGATCGTAGTTCTCGATCTTGAGTTTCACTTACTGGCTATATAACAACATAGGATTTTTATCCCTTTAATATCTACTAAGTTGCCAGAAAACTAGCCATTTGGCTTTTCATTTTAATTACAAAATAGAAACTTGATTAAAAATGTAAAATAAAATAGATAATTGTAGAGAATTTTTAATGTTAACATTAAAATACTGCTCACATAGAGAAAGCACACACACACACCTTCAAAGAAATATTCAAATCAATAATCTTGAATCATTATATGTCCAGTTCAACTTATTGTCAGAATTTAGTTGTGAACACTGAATTAAAGATGGATACTTATGAGCTTAAACTTATGAGGAAATGTTAACTGATGTAAAATTTTCATATTAGTATATATGGCATCCTCATCAGTATATCGACAATGGAACACAAAATAGAATGCAATGACATTTATTTTTAAAAAACACCATTGCAGTGCAAATAAAACAGCAGATGGTCAGCATGATCCAAGTTTAAAAAAAAATAAAATAAAATAAAAAAAAAACATATATAAATATTATAATAATTAGCAATTTACATAAGATTGATACAATAATATTTCCCACAAAGGGGATTACTGAATGCCATCAGATCATAAATTCAGGAAATTCAGAAAGGCATCACAGTTCTCTTTGTATAACCATTCTGAACATGCCATGTTGGTTTTCTTCCGACATGGCATGCTCAGCAAGGCCAGACTGCTCCATTCATGATACTGGATGTAAGTTTCATGTTCTCACATCAGATAGCTACAGAATTACTAGACTATCCAAAGTAAGAAAAGCTATGTGAGCAAGGGATCTTGGTAGACAGCTGAAAAGCTGAGTGGAGGAAACTTGTCTTTGGGTGAGGATAGGAAGGTAGAAATCTTCCTGACAGGACAAAAGGACACAATTTGATAGATCTTAGAACTTTAGTAACATATTCAGAAATTTGTTTAATATATGGAAGCAGGATTCGAGGGATTTCTTCCAGAGACCTAGAGAGTGGCAGTTTAAAGCTATTAAACTTTAAACTCATTAAAAAACATCTTTTTATAATGTTAGATCTGATATAATTCAATTCTTATAGTCTTCAGGGGAATATGCATTATGAGACAGTGTAATAAGGTCTTAATGGTTCTGACTTTTTGACTGGAATAATGATGATGAAAAGTATAGATATAACAATTCATATGTGTTCCCTTTCAAAAAATTGAAAATTGTCAACTATCATGTGGTTGACAAAGAATCAATAAATATAATATAGAAAGGCTGGATGATTTTTATTCCCCCTAAAGGTAAACTGCATTCTAGGATAATAAAAGCTATTTTATTATACTGCAGGTTTAGGAGATGATTTTCAAAATACTCCATGTAGTAGTTGGCAAGCACAGACGAGAGAGTGGGGGGGTGGAGAGAACTCATGGCTGTACCTTCAAAATCTGCTAAAGTAATTTGTCCTGAACACTAAAAAAAAACAGAATGGATACAAAATCAAAAAAAGTTTGATAATGTTCAGAGGAAAATCTTGTTTAAGTAAATTAATAGTATCTGTCAAAGAAATGTTTGTGAAAATGAGATACTACAAGGTGATTCTAAATTATTGTTGGGGTTTCTATGGCCTACAATTACAGAATATGAAAGTAACTCAAAAGATTTTTATTTGGCAACGCTGTACTCGCTGCATTGATATCTGATAGATAATATGACATCATACTTTTAAATAGCGAATGTTCAAGAGAAAGCAATATGCATACTTTGGTTTTTTGAAACAAAGTTCATTATTATAATTTTAGTTTAATCCTTTATCCAAGTGTGTGCAAACAAAGTTTGCGCCTGAAAGTATCTTCAGGACTGGGGTAAAATGGTACAACACCGGGCACACACTTTATCCAAGTGGTTGCTTAATCCCTTTGTTTGCACACACTTGGATAAAGGATTAAACTAAAATTATTATAGTCTGACCAAGTGAAAAATAAACTTTCGACATCAAAGTTCATTATTATAATGCAACAGAACTAAGCATGGAAAACATCCACTTTCAGATACTGCTATCCAAGATTGGTTCAAGTAATTTCAGCAATAAAAAGGAGCAGGAAGATCAAGTACTTCGCAGAAAGATGTTGATCAAATCCAGGAATAATTTTATCGAAGCCCACAAAAATCAACTAGATGAGCATCTTTGTAGTTAAGTATACCACAAACAACTGTTTGGAGGGTTGTTCATAACTACCTTCAACTCTGTGCCTACAAACTGCAGATCTTTACAGCTGGATGATAAACATCATGTTGGAGGCTTAATGGATTGTATACAGCACTCAGAAAGGATTAAAAACAATTTAATTCTTCCTATATTTCGTCTCAGTCAATGAGACATCTTCAGGGATTACAAAAAACTAATGTAACATAAAAACAAATAAAAAACAATACTAAGTCCAACCAACCAATAGAACTTTAGTGGGTGACACTAAAGTTCTATCTAGGTGGCCTGGAATGTAAAGTGGGACCTCTGGTGATAAGCGTTTCCCAAATCTTAGGAAGCTTAATGCAACCATATTTGTTAAGATTTGGTTGATTCCTGAGAGCTGCTGCTGATTCTAAGAATAGTCTTTCTCTTTTGAATTTGCTGTGGTGGAGCATGGTGGTTTTTTCCCATGAGATCCTGTGGGTTGTATCCAAGACATGGTCAGCCAGGCCTGACTGACCATTGTTGTGGTTACAGATGTATGACTTATGTTCCTCCAGGCACTGAGAGAGGAGGGAGCTGATCTTTTGTAGAGCAGATAAGGGTAGCAAGTTTGCGGTGGGGCTTAAATGCTGTGTGAGGTTGTACTTTTTTAAAATCTTGGCTATTTTTTCAGATGTGCTACGGATGTAGGGTATGGTGACGGCATTTCTAAACTCTTTTTGAAGAGAAGACCGAGGAATGGGGAGGACCTGATTATTTTTTGAATGCTGTGATCGCTGTAGCCATTGGAGAGGAAAGTGTTGTGTATGTGGTCAAGCTTAGTTGTAAGGGCGGTTCCACTGGAACAAAGATTGTGGGCTCTCTTGGTAAGAGTTTTAATAATGCCATATTGTTGAGTAGAGTGGTGGTGGTGGGAGCGTTTGTGGATGTATCTGCCTGTGTGCATGGGTTTTCTATATACCGTTGGGAAGACGTGTAACTAAGGTGTCTACGAAGGGCAATTGTTCTTTTCCATCGTGAACTGGATGCTTGGATGTAGGCTGTTCAGATGACTGAAGAAGGCGTCTAATGTATCTGGGCCATGAGGCCAAATAGAGAACACATCATCTACATATCTTAGCCAGATGGAAGGTTTGAGAGGGGCTGAGTCTATGGCTCGTTTTTCAAAATCTTCCATATAAAAATTGGCAAGAGGGGGGAACCCATGGCAGTTCCTTCTATCTCCTTATAGATTTTGTTCTTCCAACAAAATGGTTGCATTAAGCTTTCTAAGATATGGGAAACGCTTATCACCAGAGGTCCCACTTTACATTCCAGGCCACCTAGATAGAACTTTAGTGTCACCCATGTGGTTGGGCTTAGTATTGTTTGTTATTTGTTTCTATGTTACATTAGTTTTTTTGTAATCCCTGAAGATGTCTCATTGACTGAGACGAAATATATTAAGAATTAAATTCTGTTTTTAATCCTTTCTGAGTGCTGTATACAATCCATTAAATCTTGGAAGAACAAAATCTATAAGCAGATAGAAGGAAATGCCATGTGTTCCCCCTCATCACAGCCCCTCCTGCCAATTTTTATATGGAAGATTTTGAAAAACGAGCCACAGATTCAGCCCCCTCTCAAACCCCCCATCTGGCTAAGATATGTAAATGATGTGTTCTCTATTTGGCCTCGTGGCCCAGACACATTAGATGCCTTCCTCAGTCACCTGAACAGCCTACATCCAAGAATCCAGTTCACGATGGAAAAAGAAAAGAACAATTGCTTACCCTTCCTAGACACCTTAGTTACACACCTTCCCAATGGTACATTTTCCTTCACGGTATATAGAAAACCCACGCACACAGGCAGATACATCCACAAACGCTCCCACCACCACCACCCTACTCAACAATATGGCATTATTAAAACTCTTACCAAGAAAGCCCACAATCTTTGTTCCAGTGGAATCGCCCTTACAACTGAGCTTGACCACATACACAACACTTTCCTCTCCAATGGCTACAGCGATCACAGCATTAAAAAAATAATCAGGTCCTCCCCCATTCCCCAATCTTCTCTTCAAAAAGAGTTTAGAAATGCCATCACCATACCCTACATCCATGGTACATCTGAAAAAAATAGCCAAGATTTTTAAAAAGTACAATCTACACACAGCATTTAAGCTCCACCACAAACTTGCTACCCTTATCTGCTCTACAAAAGATCAGCTCCCTCCTCTCTCGGTGACTGGAGTCTATAAAGTACCCTGTTACCCTGTTCCTGTAAACTGGCGTACTTTGGACAGACAGGCAGATCAGCTACTATCCACCTGGAGGAACATAAGTCATACATCTGCAACCACAACTATCTTGGATACAACCCACAGGATCTCATGGAAAAAAATCACCATGCTCCACCACAGCAAATTCAAAAGAGAAAGACTATTCTTAGAATCAGCAGCAGCTCTCAGAAATCAAATCTTAACAAATATGGTTGCAATAAGCTTCCTAAGATTTGGGAAACGCTTATCACCAGAGGTCCCACTTTACATTCCAGGCCACCTAGATAGGACTTTAGTGTCACCCACGTGGTTGGGCTTAGTATTGTTTGTTATTTGTTTTTATGTTACATTAGTTTTTTTGTAATCCCTGAAGATGTCTCATTGACTGAGACAAAATATAGGAAGAATTAAATTGTTTTTAATCCTTTCTGAGTGCTGTATACAATCCATTAAGCCTCCAACATGATGTCCTCACAGCACTTAAGTTTCTACACACGGATGATAAACCTCGCTGTTTCCAATTTGCCCAAGACATCTTGTCAAAATTTGAGGCTGATGAAAATTTCCTTCAGAAATGGATATTTAGTGATGAAGAAACATTTTGCATATCAGGAAGACTGAACTGTCAAAACTGCAGAATATGGGGATCAGAAAACCCTCACGCCATTCAAGTATGGTATAAAGGTGTCTGTGTGCTTTGACATGTTTGAAAGTTTTGGGGCTCTTTTTCTTTGCAGAAAAAATGTGACAGCAGTGAACTATCTGGACATGCCACAGCTATATCAGTTAACCCAATTGGAAGATCATCAACCAATGTGGTGTTCCAGCAAGATGGAGTACTGTCACATTGGGCTCTTATTGTCTGAGAATGTCTTGACATGCATTTTCCTGGGTGCTGGGTTCGGCAGGTGGCCTTGGATGAACTGAAGACCAAAATTGTTGCTATAATAGAAACAGTTACACCACAAATGATGGAGGACACTTGGAGGGAAAGTGATTATTGCTTGGACATCTTACATGCCACAAAAAGTGCACGTTGAAGTTGTTTAGCATTCTGCAATATTGATTCTATATGTAATAAAACTTTTTGAGTTATTACACTTTCATATTCTGTAAGCAGTTTTATTTTGTTTCCAGTTTGAAAATTATAGGCAATGGAAACCATGACAATAATTTATAATCATCCTGTATATCACGATTATACACTATATCATGATATGTGAAGGGTCTAAACAAAGATTACAAATTTAATTTTAAAATCCAAAAATTATTAAAATGAGAAGGATTTTCCACTGAATGAAGATAACGTAGACAAATATTTAGAGACCTTATATGTAAGCATAGCTGATGCACTCTACTACAGGGTGTTAATGAAACACCAAGCTTATGGATCTTAGGACCATACAATTGGGGTGGATGTGAATAAAATTTTAAGTTTTTCTTAAATTCTTCCTCCCAACTGGAGATGTTATTAATCAAATTTATTAACTTCATTAATCTGATTGGTAGTAGGAGCAGATGACGGGATGATAAGTAGAGAAATCATAGTTTTAGGAGCAGATGACGGGATGATAAATAGAGAAATCATCGAGCATTAAGGAAATATTTCTAAAATATTCTCCTCCTGTATGATTGTCACTCTGTCCTTGTCAGCTCAGGTAATAATATGGTTCTTCTTTAGACAATTAAGCGCTTTAAATTCTAAAGGATAAATGGTGGTAGCTTTGCTTCAAAGAGAAGGAACTGAACATAAGCTATAGTCTATAAGACGCAAACATCAATAATAGGAAACTTAATTGAAGAAACTACATATTCGTGACCTTTATCTAATATCGAGTCCTCATTCTGAGTAACAGGATGTCCTGATAAATTTACTGCTAAAGCAATAAATTTATTCTGCCCATTTGTAATATTACTAAATGGAATTAGAGCAGTAAATTGAATTTTTATAAAGAGACATGAGTAGAGTTGAAAATTCACTTGTAGGAATCTAAGGAGATATGTAAAACTGTATTTAAGAACTTGGAAGATAACACCGTTGAGATGGAGTCCTTAAGGGAAATTTCTATATATGACAAGGCCAAGTATTTTTTAGTATCATTAAGCTATCATATTAGAGCAGGAAAGAAAAATAACCAGCTAACCTTTTTAGAGTTATGGATTCTTTGTCAATTGGACGGTAGTTTACAATTTTCAGTTTTTCAAAAGGAAACATGCTTATCATTATATTTTTATTATTATTATTATTATTATTCAGGCCTCCATGGAGTCAAAAGACTCATCGTGGGAGGTCCTTCCTAAGAAACACAAAGTCTATCAAGAATCATTGAGGGGAGGTTCCCCCCCTTCCCCGAGAAACACAAAGTCTATCATACCACTCCTTAAACTCATTGACCGTTCTCGCTCTCACCACTCCATTAGGCAATGCATTCCACGGTTCAACCACCCTCCATGCAAAGAAACCACTCCTCACCCTCTTGCAAACAGTTTTCTTTCATAACTTCCAGGGATGGCCTCTTGTCATCACTCCTTCCCGCTATTCAACCAAGCAAAAGAACTCCCCAGTGTTAACCCTGTAACCACCTCTCAACAGTTTAAAAGTCTCAATCATATCACCTCTCCTTCTTCTATCCACCAAACTCTGCAGTCCACATTCCCTCAGCCAATCCTCATAACTAACATGGTACAGTCCTGAAACCATCTTTGTTATCCGCTTTGTACCCTTTCCACAGTTAATTTATCCCCTTCAAATCCTGGGGACCAAATCTGAGAACAATAGTCTAAGTGTGGTCTGATCACAGACTTATACAACGGAATGATAACCCTTTTATCTCTGCAGGTCAGTGTCCTTCTCACTATTGCAGCAATCCTCTGTGTTACCTTCACCACCTTTGCAATATGTCCCGTAAATTTCAGGTTTCTATCAATCATCAACCCCAGATCTCTTGTCTCCCCTACTTCCTCCAGTATAACTCCTCCCATAGAGTATGCAGCGTCCCATCAATGTTTCCCAAACCTCAAGACCTTACATTTTGCTGCATTAAACTGACACCCCCATTCATTTGCCCATCTATCTAGCTTATTCAAATCCTCTTGCAGGGCTACCACACCTGCACTAATCCTTCCCAGCTTCACATCATCTGCAAACAACTGAATATCCCCTTGCAATCTACTGACAATGTCATTGATATAAAGGTTAAATAATATAGGTCCCAGTACTGAGCCCTGTGGGACTCCACTTGTAACCCTCTGCCTCCTTGAAACTGCCCCTTCACAACACGGATTTGTGAATGGGCCCTCTTGTTTTAGCAATATGCTAGCCTTTTATAATAAAGTTACAAGAGCATTAGATGATGGAAAGGCATATACTGCCATTTTCTTAGATTTCGAAAGCATTTGACAGGGTACCACATGATAAGCTGATATTTAAGTTGCAGCACATGGGTCTGGATGTCAGATTGGTCAACCATACACAACTCTGATACCTATCGGACAGCCAATCCTGAATCCAGTTGACCAATCTGACATCCAGACCCATGTGCTGCAACTTAAATATCAGCTTATCATGTGGAACCCTGTGAAATGCTTTGGCTAAGTCTAAGAAAATGGCAGTATATGCCTTTCCCTCATCTAATGCTCTTGTAACTTTATTATAAAAGGCTAGCATATTGCTAAAACAAGAGCGCCCCTTCACAAATCCATGTTGACTCTCACGGATAACACCATCCTCATCTGCCCAATGCTGTATAGGGTACCTCACTACTTTCTCCAAGATCTTAACAGCTACTGATGACATGCAAACTGGTCTATAATTAGACACTTCAAGTCTGCTACCACCCTTATGCAATGGCACTATCTTACCTTCCTTCCATTCCATGGGCACCTTTCCTGCAGTCAGACTTTCATTGAAAAGCCAGGTCAAAGGCACTGTCAGTTCCCTAGCACATTCTCTCAAAACTCGTGGTAAAATACCACCCAGTCCCATAGCTTTACAGACATCCAGAGTACTCAGTATTTGAATACTCTAAACCTCGAACCTGCCCTATCCCTCTAGTATTAAAACTGACTCCTCCAGGATGAAATACTCAATAAAGTGTTCATTGAACAATTCCACTATGTCCCCTGCATCAGTTACTCTATTCCCATTTTTATCCCGCAATATCATTCTTCCACAGTCATTTCTCCTCCTACTGGCCACATAGCTAAAAAATTCCGTAGGATTTTTTAGCTATGTGGCCAATCTATTAGCCAATCTCCTCTCATATTCCAGTTTTGCCTTCCTTACCATACTAGTCACTTTTGGCCTGTGTCTTATATTCTTCATGCATTCTTTTCACCTCTCTCCTTATATCTCTTCCATAGCCTCTTTTTCGCATGCAATTCCTGCTTAATATTGTTTGTCATCCACTTTACTCCAAATTGTCCTCTTCTTCACTCGTGGTATACAACTTACCATTGCTGCTAACAAATATTCTTTCACAATTTCCCATGCACTAATGATATCCCGGCCTTCCAATTCCTCCCTCCATGAAACTTCCCCAAGTTGACGTCTTAGACTATTATAATCACCTGCCTTATAATTCCACATACATTCCCATCTCTTTGATACTCCTGCATGTCTATTCATTTTCCAAGTCAAAACCATATGGTCACTCTCTTCAACTGGTGGGAGGGAGAGATGTCATCTCAGTTATTATCAACTCTTCTGATGCTATAACGAAATCCAAAATTCTTGAACCTCTTGTTCCCTCTATTACATGTTGCCTAAGACATTTGTCCATCATGAATTCTAGAAATTCCATTCCCTTATTGCTACATGCATCTTCCTCTCCCCAATTTATACTACTGTAGTTAAAATCTCCAATAACAATCATTCTTCTTGCACTTGCCAAACTTAACTGTCTAAACATCTCCTGGTCCCCACCCTCTGTGCTCTTGGGTCTGTAGCAACACCCCACTAAATATCCTGTCTTGCCCACCTCTACCTCACACCATATGCTTTCAAAATCATTATATCCATACTACTTCTTCCAATCAAAAAATTGGAACCATTAAGACCATATTATACTGTGCTGATAATATGTTCTCCTGAAGGCCTATAACAAAAACTGAATTATATCAAATCTAACTTTTTTTTAAAATTTAGTTTTAACGAGTCCTTAATCACCATAGCATTTAGAAGCTTCAGACTACCAGTCTCTAGGTCTCTGGAAGAAATCTCTTGGATTCCACTTCTATATGTTAAAGGAATTTCTGAATGTATTGCTAAAGTTCTAAGACTTCTGAATATTGTGGTGTTCTTTTGTCCTGTCAGGAAGATTTCTACCTTCCTATCCTCACCTAAAGACAAGTTTCCTCCACTCAGCTTTCCAGGTGTCTACCATAACCCTTGTTCTCACAATTTATCTTCCTTCAGACAATCTAGCAAATCTGCAACCATCCATCCATTGTGAGGGACATGAATGTTACATCCAGTGTCATAAACAGGAGCATTCTGGCCTAGATGAACATGTCATATCAAATAAACATAGGACACATGGAAGAAAACCAAGTTTTTTGCATAAAACAGATTCCTTGTAGAACAGTTATACAAAGAGTTTGGCCTTTCCACATTGTTGCCCGAATTTAAACACATCTGATGTCTTTCGGTAATCCCATTTATGAGAAATATTACTGTATCAATCATCTGTAAATTCCTGATTATTATCTTATTATATATAGATTTTTTTTTAATTAGGTAGTTGCTGACTGTCTGCTGTCTTACACAGTAGTGATGCTTTTTAAAATAATTCTGTTATTGTATTTTATTTTGTGTTCCATTATCAACATATTCAGGATGCCTTAGATACTAAGGTGAAAATTTTACACAGATTAAAATTATTTCCACATAAGTTTGAGTTTCCGTCTTGAATTTCTACAAACATGAACAGCTTATATACCATTTCTACAAACAGCTTATATACCTATTTTAAAACACTGAACACAGAATAGTACATTATTTTTGAACTGAGAAATTCAAGTGTAACTATGCATTATTTTAAAATAGGAAAATAAAGATTACTATTATATTTAGCTTCACAGTCTAAAGACTCAGTGCCAGAGACTTACCCTACCCATTATTCATGGAATACTCACATAAATCTTAAACTCCTTCACTGATAAAGGCACTACTACTGGTAACTTATTTTCACTCATTCCCAATCTCAAATAAAAAAATCTGATCTTAAATCCTTGCTAACTATGTTTTTGCTCACTGTTGAAAGTTTTTTCACTTGGTCATATGTTAAAAAAGATGTCAATAAATTATATTCTTGTTTAATCCTTTATCCAAGTGTAAGCAAACAAACTGTGTGTGTGAAGTATCTTTGGGCAGGTATAATGATATGCTTTATGAGACTGGTCTGGGTAGTGGCCCAGACCAGTTTTGACCTTTACTGAGGTCTCATCAACGAAGCTAGACCCAGAAGAGATACCAAGGTTGAAGTTATGCAGAAGTCAAATGCATAACATTATACATATCAATAATGTGAAGTCAGACACTATATACAAGTAGCCTAGTCATGAAGATCACGCACAAACGTTTTTGCTTACACTTGAATAAAGGATTAAAAACGAATATTATTTCTTGGCATCTTTAATTTAATATATTTTTGCTCGATTTATTGCAATAAATAATTCCATGGTCACTAACTCAGTAACTTATGTTTCTATCATATTCTTTTCTGCCTAGCAAACATATTTTATAACCTTCTATCTATCCTCATAGGGAGCATTCTGCAAACCCATCACCATTTTGATCACCTGCTTTTGAACCTTTTTCACTTCCTTATTCCCAATAAATCAAACCGCATTTCACAATAGTCCAGATATCATATCAAACTTTAGAGGCTAATAACTTCCTTACACTCTTACTTGTATGTTTTTTTTATCATAGTACACACAAATAGTTTTTGAAATATGTCTCATTAACCATCACCTACCCATATCCATAGCTTCATTAGTTTATTGCAGTATCTTTGTAATATATAGCTTTTAATTTTTTTTTTTTTGACTCAACTATTGCTTATATAATAGCTTAGTAGATTGCATCTCTATTCTCCAAATTATTGAATTCAATCCTACTGTGGCATGGGTACTTGCAGGTGTCTGGAGTCGAGGGTTAGTGCCAGAGCAGAGTTCAGAATTCTTAGCCCTCTCATGATACAAATGTACTGTTAGTTTATATCATAAACAACAACAAAACAAACAAACAAAAAAAAAAAAAAAAGGGCCATTTGGCAACTAAAATTAGTCCAATGAAAACCAAAATTGAGGTGACTAGACATATATTATTGCAGATTTTAAATACCAAATTTCATTAAATCAATGCAGCTAGAGCATTAACTATTATTTAAAATTATATTGCAAATAAACTAATTTTGTGGAACCTACATATTAAATTTTATTTAACCCATCCATGTCAGAATGAAGTTCTGGCAAGAATTACATCTTGAACTGAAAGCCAGGTTGATCAAGTGTACCCACTTTAACAATGGACTGTTAAGTTTGAATTCCACTGTGAGTAATGGATGTTTGTGAGTGTCTTCAGGTGAGAGATGATTTCATCGTCTGGTAAGACGCTCTCAGCCTGCTTACTGAAGGATTGAAGTGGCTTCAAAAAGTTTGATGTTTTGATTTATATAATCATAACCTTTAACAACCTGGTACTAATGCACCATGGGTGTAAAAAGGTTATATAATAATAAGTTGACAAATGTTCACAAGTAGGAATCACATAAAAAAAAAGCTTCATATATTTTTAGATTTCACAAAATTTCTCATATAAACGGTCCACTTGAAACTGAAATGGTTTGATCAATTTTTATAAAGATTCAACGCACACTGAGATTCAAATTTCTAAGACATCCCAAACTCATCACTGAGGTAAATTAACTAAAACAATTAACTATCCTAGGTTTGAATTTATTCTCTGATTTTGCAGTCACTACTGTTTCTGAGAAATCATTGTACTTTCTGAATATAAAAAAAATACAGCTTGCACTCTTACTAACCATGCTTTTACTCCAATTCAACAGATAATCCCTTATTCTTTTTCCATTCTTCCATATAATGGAGTCTAAATTGGGTAACAATAATCAATTACATGAAGAAAATAAAGATCAGGCTAAAAGGAGGATGAACAATTCAGCAATGTATTTAATGCTGGGAAGTATAAAGCTGTACAAAATTTGAGTGAGGATGGAATGGTGGAGGGGAGGGACTAGTAGTGAGTGAGGCTTCAAATTAAATGTGTTTGATAAAGAAAGAGAAAGAACAGTATGATCAGCAATCCACTAATTAGACTAAGTAAAATTCCAGTAAGAATGTTTAATATGGCCAGAAGAAGAAGAATGACTATGGGAGAGTGATATTAGCAATTGGAATTTTATTTTTCAGGACACTTTCACCCATGAAAGGAAGCATAAAGCTGTATAAAATTTGAGTGAGGATGGAATGGTGAAGGAGAGGGACTAGTAGTGAATGAGACTTCAAATTAGATATGTACCTATAAATTAAAGATGCCAAGAAATTATATTCTTGGTTTTATCCTTTATCAAAGTGTTTGGATAAAGGATAAAACCAAGTTTGCACATGAAGTAACTTCGTGACAGGGCAACTCGTATATAGAGGCTAATGATTTCACTTCAACTGCCATAGTATCCCATAATGCAATGCACATATCCTTACAGACATGTATAATGCTATGCATTATGTGAAGAGCCACTACCTGACTGGTTTCAAAATTTATTGAGGTCTCATCATTGGAAGCCGGACCCAGAAGTGATACCAAAGTTGAAGTAATGCAGAAGTCATATTTCCATATACAAGTAGCCAAGAGGTGTAGATATGTACCTAATGCAGATATGGTATTAGAAAAGTGGTGAAGGGTTAGAATCATCTACAACTGTTGCTAATTAGAAAGGATAGCATGGATTGGTTAAATGGCAAACACATTTTAGCACTACAGTTATCTTTTACAATGTTACTATTTAAAGAAAGCAGGTAATACAGTGAAGTAGACAAAGATCATTCCATATGAAATCAGCAAATTAAAAATTAAATTAAATTAAAGCTGCACAACTTTATATTTTGATAAAAGAGTTGTTATGCTATCCTTTTAAATGGAAGATTTTTTTTTAGATGGCCCCCTATCAATTATTGTAGTGCATTTTTATAGTGGATCCACAGAATTTTTACAATTTAGATTTATCGCAACTTCTGATTTTTTTTTTTAAACTGCTATTTAATGCTAAAGGTTTTGAAATTTCCTTTTGAAATTTTATTTATTTTTTTCCAGACAAATTATTATTATTTTTTTTCAATCTGGCAGCCACCTGTTCTAAGTATGTTCTAAGTATTACAAATGCATTTTTCTGCCATTTTGTGCTCAACCCCGGCACTAAGTTGAACTTGCAGGTTTTTTTTTATTATTATTTTTATTTTACCTGTAGTGGAATATGTACAACCAAAATTAACTCAAAGCATTTCTTCTATGAAAAATATTGCCTTAAAAAAAAAAGCAGCTAACCTTCAGCCCCAAAAAATTATGCTAGGGACTATTAAAACTTGAATCCCCCCCCCCCTTTAATCAGAGATATTCTTGATGGCAGATATAATGCAAAATTGTCCCATTTTGTTATTTTCATCCTTTCAGCTACTGAAAACACTTTTTTTTGTTGCATCTTTCAGCGTATTTAGTAAGTCTATCTATGAAGCCCTTTTTTCTTTTTAAGATCATGATGGAGAAGCAGTATCTCAGAAGCAGGAAGTTATGAAGTGTTTGTTGTAATGGAGAGTTAAATGGATATAATGCAGATTTGAATGTAATGCAAAGTAATGGGAAAGCTACAAGGAGGGAAATTAATGTTACAGCTCTCCATTAAGCTTGAATGGATGGTGTGTGTATTGGTGCACAGATATGAGATTTTCAATCCAATGTTGGAAAGTATAATATTTTAACATTTGAATGACATGAGTGAAATGTTGCATATTCAATTAGTGGAACATACTGAATGAAGTTTAGGAGCTAACCTTTTGAACACTGAACTTACCAACAGTTTTTGATCACTTGGAAAAATGCTTATGTTAACTTGAACTTTAAAAAATTACAAAGGTGCCTTCTCAAAATCATAACACATGATTTTTGGTCTATATTACAAAACAGTGGATTTTACTTATTCACTACATTTCTCATGGTATACCTTAATCACTGATGAAGCATATCAGTGATTCATTGCCAGAATTTATTGCTAAGTATTCTGCCACATTTGCAGAAGTGTAAAATTTTTGGTTTTCAAAATTGAAAATGATCAAAGGCTGCCAGTTTCACTCAGTGGATGTCAACCAGAAGAGTGTGAGCACTGAGCTGAACACTATATATAGGGTTCGTATACGTCCCGTATTTTACGGGATTGTCCCTTATTATGAGTTTTGTGTCCTGGCGTCCCAATAAAACTCTTTGGAATGCAGAATTGTCCCATAATTTGTGGATTTGTGTTTAACATTCCCATTCTTAAACATAAAACATGTAACTGCCAAGAAATCAATATTAGTTATTGATCATAAAATTGTCTTATCAATTGACAATACTGACATGTTGCGAGAACAGTGCAACTAGCGGACGTTGTAATAACTAAGCACGGCTTATTTGATATGACACAGATCTGTTATGAAACGTAATTAGTTTTATTTTATATGCCTTTAAATTGCCGAAGAGAAACTGTGTTCTCACAGAAAAGCCGAATACTTTTTTATTATACCATGTAATTGTGATGGCAAAGTCGACGAGAAAGTGAAATGTACACAATGAAATGCAATATTCAGCATACAACACGGTGGTCGGTCAGACAGCATATCGCTACGAAGAGATGCAAATTAGCAGAAAATGCAAGTGTAAGTAGTAAAGTGTCAGATTATTTTTCTAAAAAAACAATGGGTGAAATGAAAAGAAATCTTGCAGCTGATGAGGCTATATTTGCATATCATGTATGCATGCACAACCAGAGTTTCAGTTCGATGGACTGCACGTCGAAAATAATCCGGAAACTATATGACAAAAAGTTCCCTTGCGGTCAAAAGAAAACTCATTGTGAATGTATTAGCACCTTATGCAATGGCTGTTTTCAGAAACGAACTTGAGAAAGCTAATTATGTGTCAATAATGATAGATAGTTCTAACTACGTTGCTTTGAAAATAGTTCCAGTTCTAGTTCGATACTTTATATCAAAAGAGGCCATCAAAACTATGGTTCTAGAGTTTTTAGATTTACCGTGTGAAACTGCAGACCAACTTACAGAATATGTATGGCAACTAGTGACAAAGTGGAATATTGAAAAGAAAGTTGTTTCCTTGTCAGCAGATAATACTAAGATAAATTTTGGTGGAAGTTCCAGAAGAGGAAAGAACAACGTTTTTCATAAATTGAAATCAAAATTGAATCGTACGTTGATAGGAGTTGGTTGTTCATCCCATATCATAAATAATGCTATACAATGTGCAGCTGATACATTGCCCATGGAAGCTCAAGCTATCATTGAAAAATTATATCAGCATTTTTATATCTATACTGTTAGAGTGCATACACTCAAAGGTTTTTGTGACTTTTTAAATACTGAGTACAAGACAGTGTTAGGGCACTCAAAAACGATAGTTGTCTCTGTACCCTGCTCTCAAAAGAATGAATGAGATGTACAAAGTTCTCAAATCATGTTCTTTCACTTGATAAACCACCATTGCTTCTAAAAAATTTCTTCAGTAATCCAGTTTCACAGCTAATAGCCACATTTCTAGAATGCTGATCTGAAATGTTTCATGCAACAATTTGTGCAATTGAAGGTGAGAACGTCACTCTTGCTGAAGCAAAATCCATTATTGAAAGCCTCTTAGAGAAACTTCAGCAGAGACGAGATAATGATTTTGCAACAAGGAAAGAACAGTCCTTACTGAAGGCATTAATTGAAGATGGAGTCATCACTGAGAAGAATTATGGTAATTATAAAAATGAATTTTATAATACCTGTATAGAATACGGTCTTCTGACACTCTTACTTTTGAAAGTTTGTCTTGGATTTTATTGAAGAATCCAGAAGCCAGTCTCAGTTGAGACTGGTCCCAGTCTCAGAAAAGTGTGCAGAAAAGTGTAACTATTGAAGAGGTCTGCCCAATCACAAAAATCAATGAAACTGAACTGTGTGATGAGGTGATGATCTTGAAAAAGGCAATTACAGAGAAGAAAGAAGAAATTAAAGCAAAATCTACAGGAGAAATTTGGTATGAATTATTCAACAGTGTGGAGTAAATGAATTAATAAATTTGAAGAAGATTGTTGAGTTCTTCTGCTCCATTCCGGGCATAAATGCTAGTATTGAAAGACTGTTTTCCCAGATGAACTCCTTATGGACAAACGAAAAGAATAGGTTATCTGTAGAAACTGTGAAAGCTATGCTCATTGTTAAAGTTTTTTTCAATAAGGACTGTGTGGAATTTCATAACTTGGTAAAACATAATCATTCTTTACTTGAGAAAATACAGTCATCTGAGAAGTATATCACAGGCAAAGATCAATGATTTAGTATTGTTTAAAGTTCAATTTTAAGATTGCTATCATTAATTAAATTATTTTCCCTTTGCTTATGTTCGTAAGTAAGAAAAGCAATAAAATTTTGTTGGTTTATTCAAACCGAAAGTGTCCCGTATTTTTTTTTTCAAAAATATATGAATCCTAGCTATATACCTTTGGATGCTTACTGGCAGTATTTCAAAAACTTGTATGAATGATGTAAGTGTTACATTGAGTTAAGAGAGATTATATTGAAAATAAATAAATGATTGATCTTTCTGTAGTTACTCTTTATTTTAATACAAATTTTGTCTCTCATTATTTAATACGCACAGTGTGTATTTTTTTAATGCACTCTTACTATTTTTTGAGTAATAAGTAAATCTGCAATATATTTATTTTAAAACATGGACTGCTCTTATCCATTAACTCATTTATTTTGCAATGATAACAGTAAAAAAAAAAAAAAAAAAAAGAGATCCACAGTGGGAAATAGTAGCACATTGTAATTATGCTTGCTTATAGATCTAAAAGCAAAAAGCATTCAGTTAAGTTAAATAAGTAAAACAAGAAATTTCTGCTCATACCAAGACCATATAGCTGTAATTTTGCTGAGAACTCAGTATGGTGAGCTCATAAGGATTTATCAAAAACTTAATACTTTAATTTCAACATTCTTTATATTCCAATTGGGATAAAAGCTTTAATACTGGAATATGTATAATATATTTCACTTGAAATCTTAAAATCTATGAATACATCCAGCTTTTACTTTAAACATGCAAAGTAAAAATAATGGTAGTAGCTCAGGATCTTTTTTGGTGATAAATGTTCACAACCTTATTTGTGCAGTGCCATAATAGTATCTTTAATAATAGACACATACTTAAAGATCAATATATTGATGTTTTATTAGTATATTTTTTATATCCCACAGCGGCATCACATGTTGAAAGTTATATACAATCAAACAAAGAAAGAGTACTGAAGACAACAAGGCATTTGCAGGAAAATTGGATTCAATATATACTGCAAGAGAATGCCTTACTAGCATTTTATAATTTTTTATATATTATCATTTACAACACCATGCATGCGCCTGCAAACACCTTAGCATTCCATAATTATGGTATAAAAATGGAAATACTCACTTGTAACTCTACTTTTCTAAAACTTACCCATTTGGAGCTCTAACAAAAGCAAACAGCAAATAATATTTTCTTGTTATTGTCAATAACTAGAAAAAATTATATTTGCTTTTCAAATTTAATATAAAAAGTTTCCTTTTACCTTTTAATCTTTATTGTTTAATTAATATTTTATGGTTATTCTGCAACCATAGCATCACTTTTAAAATTTACCAGGAGGCTTGAAGAGTTTGTAAAAGAGAAGGGATAAGATGGACCTATTTCACAAATAAGAAATTAAAAAAACCTTATTTACTAAAATGTTAAAAATTTACTAAAATGATGAAGTGATCTTACAGGATGATTTAAATAAATTGGTACTGTGGGCAAAGGACAATGGTTGTCAATTCCATGTTGTAAAATGTAAGGTATGCACTTCAGAATGAAAAGATTACACACTTCATATCATATTGATGAGGCAAGGGATCTAGGGGTGATGGTGGATAGAGATTTGAAATTCAGAGGACAGATTGCAAGAGGTAGAAAACTAGTTCAAAGGATTGCTTGAATGCTGAAGAGGACAATGATAAGTAGAGATAGGGAGTTTATTATTCCTCTTTATAAGACTATGATTCAGCCACATGTTGACTACTGTGTACAGATTTGGTCACCTGCATTTCTTTGGGATCAGGAGGTTGTGGAAAGGATTCAGAGATGAGTGACCAAGCTGGTGACAGATCTGTGGAATGTTCCCTATGAGGAGAGATTGAAGGTGCGTAGGTCACAGAGTTCAGCTGACGGGCAGAGGAGAGAGAATATGATGGAAACTTATAAGTTACTAAATGAGTACTATAAAATTGACACAGAAGAAATTTTTCAATTCGTGGGGGTCACACTTGGAAGTAGGGTTGCCACCTGTCCCGAATTAGGCAGCACATCCGGAATTTTAAGAAAATTTTCAGCATCCTGAATTACACCTAAGCAGGACAACTTATATGGCAAGACGCCAAATTACCACAAAGACTTACAAAATATGTGAAAGAAATTCTTAGTGAGCATTAGCGACATTTGTAAATTTGTATCCATAATGTGTACCATGCAAAAATATCTGTTTTGGGGGTCTCATTGGTCAAATTCTGCTCAGATGATGTAGATTCCCGTAGATTGTAATGCTTGTTGTGACTCGATTAACTTATAATCTTTACTTGTAATATGAAATAAGCGGGTTTGTGGCCTATGTAATGTGTTTATGTGATTTATCACCATAATTATTGTATGTTATGTTGGCAGCAGTGAAATCACTACCAGTGATGTTATACATTATCATAGCCTTCCAGAATCTAGATACATATGACTTTGCTCAACATCAACAAATGAACGCCATGAGTTGGTTGTTTTTTACGTCGAGTTTGACTTGAATTTTCATTGTTTAAAGGGGAAGTTGTGGCATTTTTTTTCAGAGGAAGGTAAGTTATTATGATCGATGATTGAGAGGTAGCGTGTGCTTAAGTTTTGCGAGATACTACTATTGTTTTTCTTTTTTTCAGAATTGCTTTCCATACAACATTAGTCACCGATAGTGCACTGGAGTATTGCACAACATTAGTTTCACGATGTCTAGTTCCTCAAGTGACAGTGAAAAAGAGAAGAAAAGCAAAAAAATAAAGCATTTATGTGGGTACAGAAGTGTTTGGGAAGGGAAATATCCATGGTTGAAGCCACGTGGAACAAACTCTTTTAAAGCATTCTGTAATATTTGCTTCCGTGAATTCAGTATTGCACATGGCAGAGAAAATTACATTAAAAAACATTCATACACACAAAAAAAAAAAGAGAACAGTAGCAAACGGAATGAAATTAGAAAGTTTTTTCGTACTATCCGAAACAGAAAGAAAATCAGCAACAGCTGCAGAATTAGGTTTGGTTTATCACACAGTGAAGCATAATTTATCATGTTCAAGTATGGATTGTGCCAATAAAATGTGTCCTTTTAATGACTCTGAAATTGCTTTAAAGGTTCAATGTGGTAGGACAAAGACTGAAATGCTTGTCTGGAATGTAATGGCCCCTGAATCAGTCTCCGAAGTTACCAGAGATCTAAAAATAGTAGGTTACTTTTCTGTAGCTACTGATGCAAGTAACAGAAAGCTGTGGCCTTTATGTGTAAGATATTTCACAGCTGAAAAGGGCATTGAATGTAAGGGTCTTGATTTTTATGAGGATCCAGAAGAGACTTCAGATTCAGTTTTTTAAATATCAAAAGTAGGCTTCAAGAGCATTCCCTAAGTCTAGACAATGTCACAAAACTACAACGCAGACAATGCCAGTATTAATTTTGGGAAGAAACATTCAGTGTATCAGTTATTATCTAAGGCAAATAACAAAATAATAAAAGCCAATTGTTAAGCCCACGTCATACATAACAGGTGTAAGCAAGCATGTGATGCACTAAATATAGATATAGAAACAGTTGTTCTCAAAATTTACAACCACTTTTCTTGTTCTGCCAAAAGGAAAGAAGAGTTGCAGAGTTATTTTGAGTTTGATTTAGAATGGCAAGAGGTTCTGAGGCATGTTTGTACTAGATGGCTTCCCTTGAAACTTGCAACTGATAGACTTTTACTTAACTGGGATGCTATTGAGAGCTACTTTAAAAGCATTGAAGAATGTCCTGTTTTCCTGAGAAAAATATTTGATGACAAGAAGGCCATCCAGCAAGCCAAACTCTACTTTTTATTTTTTTCAAATGTTTCAACCATTTCTGAAGAATGTATTACACTCCTAGAAAAAGAAGATTTGAGTGCATTACAGGCATTTAAAGTAGTCAGTGTTTTATGAAACAAACTTCTTAAAAGACAAGAGGACAGGTTTTTTGGAAGGAACAGGTTATTACGGGTATCTCCATGGAGTCAGTAGACTCATCACGGGAGACCCAAACTAGCAAACAATATCTGTCATATCTCTTCTTGAATTCATTTACAGACGAATAGCTCACAACTAAGTCAGGCAATGAATTCCACTCATTCACCTCCAGGCAAAAAACCTTGTTCTGACACCCTTGTTAATCACACTCTTCTTTAATTTCCAGGGATGACCTCTTGTTTTTCCATCACTATCATACAGCTGAAACATTTCCCCTGCATCAATCCTATAAAAACCTTTCAGTAATTTAAATGTTTCTATCATATCCCCTCTTCTCTGCCTATCAACCAACCTCTGCAATCCACAAGCTCTCAATCTATCAATGTAGGGAGCATTTTTTACATCACTCACCAACTTGGTCGCTCTTCTCTGAACCCTCTCCACAGCCTCTTCATCTCCAAGGAATCCAGGTGACCAGACCTGAGCACAGTAATCCAAATGTGGAAGTGTCAACGCTTTATAAAGAGGAATAATAACCTCTTTATCTCTGGATGTCACTGTGTTCCTTAACAACGTGTCCTCTGAACTTCATCTCCCTATCTACCAACACCCCTAAGTCTCTAGCCTCATCAATCTCTGGGAGTACTGTTCCATCAATGTAGTACACAGCTGGTAATCTTTTAATCCCAAAATGCATGACTTTACACTTTTCCACATTGAACCGACATCCATTATCTTTTGCCCATTCTACCAGCGTATTTAAATCATCCTGCAAACTTTCAACATCAGCTTGATTTTTTTATTGCACTACCCAACTTTGCATCATCAGCAAACAACTGAATATCTCCCTGTAAGCCATTTCCTATATCATTTATATACAAATTAAACAACAATGGTCCAAGCACAGAGCCCTGAGGCACACCACTGGTCACCTGCCTCATCCTGGACTCGGCTCCTCCATACACCACTTTCTGGTATCTCTCCCTGAGCCATTCTCCTATCCACATCACCAATTTAGTATCCATTCCCATCTGCTCCAATTTGCGTAACAGTGTTCTATGGGGTATCCTGTCAAAAGCCTTAGCAAAATCCAGAAGTACCACTGTGTAGCCATTTCCTTTGGGTTGCCAGAGGTAGTTGCGAGCATCACAACGGTGAATAGATTTAAGGAGATGTATGATAGGTATTTTGTTAATGAAAAGAATGAGTCTCCCATGATGATTCTTTTGACTCCATGGACTGCCCATATAAATAATAATAGTAATAATAACTGAATGTTGCTATTGAATTAGTACACTGTTATAAAGAATTTGCAAGTTAACTAAGCTACATATTAAATTTTTACAAAAGCATAATAATCTAAAAATAGATTTTCTACTACTGTATTATCAAAATATTCAGAAACAGTAAGATCAAGAAACACCTGTTGTCTGAAAGATTAAGTTCTCTGAGTGTTCACTTTTCAGAAAGCAGCTATTGAACAAATAAGAATAAGATGATATCTGTTAGCTAAGATCCTAGTAGACCAAATTTTTATACAGGATGGTGCTACAAATTAACTATTTCTGAAATAATACAAAAACATTCTTTTCAAAAAAATATAAGTTAAAATTAATGACACAAAGGAGTGTCAGGTAAAACTTCTTGTCAAGCGAGGTAATGGAATCATAGTAAAACCTCCATTTTATGCTTTAAGGGATTGTGGGATAACCTAATAGAAACACCAAATCAAGAAAACAGAAGTTGCATAACCTCAAATAAAATTAGGCCCATAATGTTGGAAAGACAAGCAATTATACATAGTGCATTTTTTTGACAAAGAATCAAATACAGTATATATTAGTATTTCTTTAAACAGTCTAAAGTAAAATGATTTTGTTCCAAATTTCAACCTGTAGCTATCATTTTTGATTTTGTTATACCTTGTTACATTTTCCTCCTTATATTTCCACAAGAACACTTTTTTCCTTGCTGCTTCTAGTCCATTCATAAGCATTACTTTTTCTTATGGCTTGTGACAACATTCATCTAACATCTCTGAACTCAAACCCACCTAAAACAATAAATATGGATTACTTAAAATATAATTTCTTTATTCAAACAATCTTCAAGTAGTGTGCCTTGATAATCTTTAGTATGATTTGAAAGGTGATACAATAGCACATGAATGCATACATAACAGGTCTAACAATGCAAATAAACAGTCAGCTGTGCTAAAGGTGGTATGGTTTAATTATAACTTAGGTAAAATAGACATATAATAAAATAAATGAAAAATATAGTAAAAGAAATTTGAAAAAATTAACATTAACAAGTGCACTACACTATTTCTCATAAGGAAGAGGCAGAAAAGCATAGCCCATTGGATCTGGTCAGATCAGGAAGATGTAATGTTTCTCTACAAGGAATCTGCTCCAATATAGAACTTATCTTTTACCAGCAAACCTTGTGGTGGAGGTGATAGCATGTTCATCAAGCTGAGACATCCAGTTGAGTGTGTTTTATGTCCATCTTACATTTCTCATGACAAATTTCTTGGAAGAGCCAAGTAGGGAAAAAGCAAAAGTTGAACGATATCTGATAAATGTCACTGTATTTATCAAGAAATTCTTCAAGTACCATTCTGAGAGACCACACACACACACGGTTTGCTGAAAAGACTGAAGTCCTATATAAGATCAGAAGACTCCTTAGAGACAGACCTTCACCAGCTGTGAAGCATTATTACATCATCCTAATCTGAACAGATCAAATGAATTACGTTAATCCCTGTTGTGCAAAAGTGATAACACTGCTCAATGTTTTTATTTAATTTTATGCATCCCTTTTAATGAATTTTTTTTTTTTTTTATGTAACTTCCTATAATCTCGTTTATCCATGAAAATCTGCTAACCTATTACATGAGTATCATAGGCAGGCTAATGCTCTTTTAATTATTTCTTTATTTATATATTTTTAATTTTACATAATTCAGAAACCTGGTTATAGAGACTAGACATGGAACTTTTTCATGCCACTAAAGGGAGAGTGGATAAGTGGAGAGGTGGTCAAACACCAGGCAATGAAATTCATCTCCCACACCAAATCACAAATATCAGTTCTTACAGTGGGATTCAAAATCTGCAGCCTGTTTGTTAGAGAGTGAGTACACTTAACTACTCAGTCAACTAGTCTTAGCAAGTCCTTACCAGCCTAGTTGACTGAGTAGTTAAGTGTACTCACTCTCTAACAAACAGGCTGCAGATTTTGAATCCCACTGTAAGAACTGATATTTGTGATTTGGTGTGGGAAATGAATTTCAATGCCTGGTGTTTAACCACCTCTCCACTATAATTATGCTGTGCAGCTCTACTACAATGCATGATACCATATTTGTAACACTTGAGCTAGTTTTCCATCTTCCAAACCATACTGAAAATTCTATAAATGAAGAAATAATATTTTAAGTAATCTGTATTTATTGTTCTTCATAATCTCAACAACTTATACCTCACAATTCAAATGCAGGAAATCAAAGAACAAAATGTAACTGCTAAATCTGATGCTTATGTGTTGCATTTTTATGGAATATATGAGTTCAAAGTGGTACTTGTGTCTTAGATGTTGAACACAATATAAGAACACAAAGTTTATTACTAATGTAAATAACCAAATATAGATGTTGAACACAATATAAGAACACAAAGTTTATTACTAATGTAAATAACCAAATATTTCAATTTGAAACTTACAAATCATTTTCAGCATTTTTGACAATTCAGAAAAGATTTCATAAGCAAGAAATGAACCACATGTTAGTGTGCACACAGTACAGAAGGTATAAAACTGATTCATACAAAAAAATATTATTTACAACTAATAAGGATAAAACTTTCCCAAATTTTTAGAAAGGAGACAGTCATTACAGTTCAAGTTAGAACAATGTAAATGTAGACACTTCAGAACTCAAATCTGAAATGGCATCTATGTAAAAAAGTCCTTAGCACAAACTCCGGCCCCCCTTTTTAATACAGGATGTAGGACCGATGTTCCTATAATCTCGTTTCTCCAAAATATGAGAGAAGACAACAAGGGACCTAGTAAATAACTGAGAGAGAGGAAACTGCTTATTCTTAGCAAAGGATAAAATGGAAGAGAGTTCACTGATCAGAAAGAAAGCACCATGTTACTTTTTCAGGATCCTTGTAACTGGTTTAAAGATTCCTGTGATGTAGGGGGAAAGGCTTGTAAATCTCTATTATGTGCTAGATCTTCTTTGTATTGAAGCCATTCTACTGGCTGATTCTTCAAACAGTGTCCACTTCTACTTTAAGGTTAGAGGAGTCAAAGCAGACAATATGTACTTTACTGAGAAGCATTTTAATGATGCTAGTTTTCTGAGAATGATGATGATAAGCCACATCATGTTGTATCAGTTGGTGAAGGCAGGTTTATGATGTACTGAAGTTGTCAGCATGTCAGAAGGAAAGCATGAGGAGGATGTCCAGGAAAGCTAATTTTCCATCTTTTTTATTTTCCATAGTGAATGTGATTTGAGGATGTATGCTACTAATGTAGTTAGGAATGAAGATCAACTTAAGAATGTGACCATATAACAAACACATCATCCATATAACATATAGCAGAAAGAAAGATATTGTATGGAGGCAAACAAAGAACCCTTGATATTTCAAGAAAAAATTTGCTAGGAGTGTGTGTGTGGAGGGGGGGGGGGGAATGAGGTCCCTATGGTGGTACCCTTCATCTGTTTATAAATTTTATTTTTAGAGCTAAACCAGTTTGAATATATAACGAACAGGAACAATTTAATTATATCAGGAAAGGAAGCTTGTGATAACTGAAGAGTTTCAGAAAGTGGAGTATTAGTGAAAGACAATGTCAAAACTGATCATATCCATAGGTTGCAAGGACACTGTTACACTCTGAAGTTTATTTTCCTTTAGTACTAAACAAGATCAACAGCCTCAAATCACATCCATTCTTTAAGCAAAAAGAACAGACAATTAGCTTAAATGGACATCCTCCTCACATGCTCTACACCTGGTATGCTGACAATGTCAAGTATATCATAAACCTACCTTCACTAGCTAATACATACATGACTCAGCTCATCATTCTCAGAAAATTGGCATCATTAAAACGCTTCTCAATAAATCACACATCATCTGCTCTGATTCTCTTTCACTATATAAGTTAGAACTGGACACTATATGAGAAATCATGCAGCAGAATGGCTTCTACCCAAAGAAATTCCAGCACGTAACAGAGACTTACAAGCTCGCTTTTAATAACAATGACCCAGGATACAGAGTTCATATTCTTAACCTCCCTACCGGCTTTGATGTGCGTGTGTACATATACACACATACCAGGTGATTATAAAATAACGTCGTGTTCAGAGCTGTCTAGCGAGTAATGTATTGGACGAAACACACCAATATTCGGTACACGTACACAGTGGAACATGGGGATTTGATTTAACGAAAAAAAAAAAAAAAGTCGCCAACAGGGGAAATTTTGGCGCCATTTACCGAGTAAAATGCATTAACTTGCATTATCGCATTTCTTGTGAGCAATCATGCAATAAAAGGAAAGCCTGTGAGATTTCTTATCATTCGTAGACGAACTGCTTTTCAATTCCTCTTCCCTTACATGAGCGTGCTTTGTTAGGCAAACTCTATTATCAGCGGAACAATAATGCCAGTGCTTGTCTTTGTGATTTTCGGCATATGAAAAATTTACGAAAAGGACCGATTAGTGTAACAAACTTACAAAAACTGATTCGGTGATTTGAAACTACTGGTACTCTAGCAGTGCAGGTAGGTAGGGGATGCAAACCAATCAATCACCAATAAGTTGAACAAGTTGCAACTGCTATTGTGGAACAGGAGATGACGAATGTGCAGGGTACCAGCAGTGCACGAGCAATATCCCAGCAAATAGATATCGCATACACAACGATGTGGAAAATCCTACATCAGATGTTGAAGTTTTACCCCTATAAAATCAGTCATGTTCAAGAATTGCGCCCTGGTGATGCGACTACACGAATCGACTTATCATTGAGATTCTTAGCGTGCATGGAAGTGGATGATGCATGGCTGTGGCAGATTTTATGGAGTGACGAAGTGCAACTTTTATTTGAAGCGATATTAACACATGCAACTGTCGCATTTGGGCTGCAATTAATCCACACGTGTCTACAGATTCCTATCCACTCGCCCAAAGTCACAGTGTGGTGCAGATTTATGGCATCTTTTATCATCGGTCCATACTTTTATGAGAAAAATCACCAAAATGGACTAGTGACCTGTTCCGTCAATGCTAATAGGTATGCCAATATGCTACAGAACTTTGTGGTTCCACAACTGCAGCAAAAAGAGGATGTCTCGATTCGACCATCTTCATGCAGGATGGTGCACCACCTCACATCGGACTTCAGGTACAGCGTGTTTTGCGACAACATTTCTCTGACAGAAGAATCATTAGTTGTGCATTTCCCACGCCATGGCCACCGAGATCGCCTGATCTCAATCTTTGCGACTTTTGGCAGTGGGATTTCTTAAAAGCATTGTGTATCAAGGACATGTACTACCCGATATTCTAACTTTGAAAGATCGAATAACATTACATGTGAGACAAATCCGTATGCAGTTCCTGGAACATCAGAATGGTGGTCATACTGAACCTCATTTGTAATTAACAATAAGCGTCATGAAATTGATGTGTGCTGTCTCTCATTTGCCATTTAGTCATTCATTAGTCACACCTACTAAAATTAATTTGGCAGCACCAAAATTTCCCCTGTTGGCGACTTTTGGTACTTTTTTTTTCTCGTTAAATCAAATCCCCGTGTTCCACTGTGTACGTCTACCGAATATCGGTGTGTTTCGTCCAATACATTACTCGCTAGAGGACTCTGAACACTTGACATTATTTTATAATCAACCAGTATATTATACATGTCAAACAAAATGAGGATGTGAAACATACGACACAGTTGGAGAAAAGTGCTCATGAAAAGGCTCCTTACAGAATATACTCTGTGGCTGTAATTTTAAATAGAGATACAGATTAAACACATAAATATATTTTTATATTTCTAATCCTTTTATCATATAATTATAGTTTGTTATTAATAGCAAGAAGAGCCTCCATAGCTCAGTCAGTATAGACAAAGCCCTTTGGTCGGAAAGACCTTGGTTTGATTCCAGTCCGTGACATGTGGAACCTTTATCTGGTCTCTTTCAATGAAAGTTAGCCAGTCTCATATGGAAGTACAGGGGGGGGGGGTTCACTCAGAAACTCAGGTTTTTTGTCCCCCAGAACAGGCAAACCAGTCCCGTGAGCACACACAGACCAGTCAGAAATAATGCCCTTAGGGGATGCAGCAAGGAGTGGCAATGCGGTTGCATTAATTAGCTGCAAGCCTCCACGGTAGAGGGGAGAGGGACTCAACCCATCCTAGGATAGGATGGACGAGTAGATATGATGATTAATAGCAGAACAAAATAAAAGAAACTTCCATTCTAAAATGTTTTTTTTAATCTCATGAGAAAAAAAATGACGTTGATGTATATGGTAAATAGATGCTATCAATTATTGCAAATAACCTACAAAAAGAAATGCCAGAACTTTTTTTTAATGGCTAGATGACTGCTCAGTTTTAACTTGAATAAAGATTTGTGAGAACAAAATGAAGCAATTATGCAGCATGGCTATAATTTTAAATAGAGCTAGACTAAATGCATACAATATATTTTTATACTTTCTATATTTTAAAAAAAAAATTTTATATATTTTTGACAGAATACAGCATGATAGCCTGTTGCATAAACTGGAAAATACAGGTTCAGATTATAGAATATTAGCATGGATAAGAGGATGACTGATTGACAGATATCAAAAAGTGATATAGGGGGGGGAGAGGTGATGTGAGTCTGCAAGATTTAAGGTAACCAGTGGTGTACCACAAGGATCAGTGCTTGGTCCACTGTTTTTCAATCTGTACATTAATGATATTGGAAAGAATTTGACAAGTGACATACTGCTATTTGCTGGAAAGATAGGAAGGGTAATCAGGAGTGCTGCTGATATGCAGTACTTGCAGAATGATTTGAATAGGCTGGAATTGCGGGCATGGCAAAATGGATGTCAGTTCAATGTCAGTAAATGTATCATGCACTTCGGCATGATTAGATATCCAATGTCGTATTATATTGGTGGGATTAGGCCAGAAGAAACTGATGAAGCTAGGGATCTTGGAGTGTTAGTAAATAGGAAGTTGAAGTTCAGGGGACATATAGCAAAGATTGCAAATACAATTGAAAAGATAATTGCAATGCTGAAACGAACTTTCACATTTAAAGATAAGGATGTTATTTTGCCTCTTTACAAGGCCTTGATAAGACCACGATCCTGATATCATAAAAATGATATCAGGATTGTGGAATACTGATTATGAAGACAGATTGAGAATTTGTAGACTGCAGACACTAGCATACAGGAGAAAGAGGGGATGATATGATTGACTTACAAATCTGTGAAAGGGTCATACAGGATATTTCAATTGATTGAATTTTTCAATTTATGGAAGGTGGGGAAAAGACAAGAGGGCATCCTTGGAAGCTGTGAATGAATGCTGCTGAGAAGGAGATAAGGGCTAGATTTTTCATAGGGTGGTGAGTGATTGGAATGAATTGCCATTGGATGTTGTGAGTGCAAGCAGTATGAATGAATTCAAGAATAAGTATGATAGCTGGTGCATGTAGTATGTGGCCTCCCTTGATAAGTCCCTGACTCCCTGGAGGTCTTTCTTAATAATAATACTATTTTAATTTAAGAAAGGAGGGGGGGGAGAGTCATCAATGTATACTGAAAATGGTTGCTATCAATTATTGCATGTAAAATCTATCAACCTAAAAAAAAATGCCGAAATCTTTTTTTTTTTTTTTGGTGTGGGAGGGATAATATTGCCTAATTATAGTTAGATGACCATTCAGTTTATTTTTGTTCACAAAAATCTTTATTGAAGATAATTACTTTCAAGAAACAATTATTTCATAAAATTGCAAAGGTATTTATTAAAAAAGTTTGCTGTTTCTTATAAATTATGTCTTGTTTATTTATAATTCTATTTACAAATCACTTCACAGAGAATGTTTACAGTTTCTGCACTTAAACAGTTTTGATTTACAGAAAACAAATCATGACATTTATAATAATGTATGTCATCTACAGTATTTGCAGCTAACTTCTCTCTTCCCTCCATTTTAATTTGTGCATTACAAATTAAAACAAAGTCATGAAATAAATCAGGTATTTGCTAAGCTCTGCGTGTAACATGCAGCTAATGCAAAATCAATTATTAATGTAATCCTTATAATTACATTCAGTTAAAATAATCTTGTACAATTTCTTTTGGGGGAAAAAAAAACAACAACAACAAAAAAAAAATTGTAAATAATATTTTGTTCTGAAACGATCACTCAATGAAAAAGAAAATACTACATATTATTCTTATTATTGTTTGATATTTTCTTGCAGTACAAAGAACAAATCATTGCACATTTGAAAAATACATTTACTGTTAATAAATAAAGAATTTACTAGCAGTAAATTTAGATTGCAGCATTTTTGAAGTAGCTATACGTTTACTAATATTGTATACTAAAAATGTATGAGTACATACTCCCCAATTAATCTACCTTTTCAACTGTCTTGTGAATAGTTTTGAAAATAAACTATAATTTGAAATATCTGCAAGTTGAACAGGTGGGTACCCCCTTGCAAAAAAGTTCAATGCCTATTTGTAACACACGTGGAAATTTTTTTTAAAAAATTCCAATCCTTTCTTTTCAAGATAATTGTATTGCATCATTTATAATTTTTTATAGTAAAACTGAAACTGTGATTATTACAAATTAAGAAATTATTTTGACATAAATATTGTTATCAGCCTGTACAAGAAATATCAGTATTTCTGTTTAGGATGTCTACTAATGAAACAATTGAAAACAAAACAAGACATTGCCCATGAATACTCCACTTATGCTTGAGGATCTTAAGTGCGACTTCTGGAGAAGTGTTCTTTCTCACTAGCAATTAGAATAATCTAAGCCTTTAGCCTTTTCTTAAAGCTGAGAGGATTGTTATCTAGTATTTCTTTCTCACTAGCAATGAGAATAATTATCTAGTATTTCTAAGACAGCTTACTTTAGAAATAGCAACCAGCAGTAGTAAAATTTGGATTTTTTTAAGGAAAAACAAAACACTACTTAACTTTTTTATAAATATCAACAAAAAATATGGTGAAAACATAACATGAAATGTGTCTATAAAACTTAGAATAATTTCAGCAAAAAGCTGAACATCTGATTGACTTACAAATTGCAAAGAAATAGTTCAGTATTAGAAGAACATGCTTCAACACAATATTATTGCCTTATTTCTTTTGTAGTAGAAAGAGAGTAGTGAGTAGTGTTTATAATTCCATTCAAGGAGCAAAGAGGGAGGGGGAGATGCAACTGGAAATCTTCAAAATGAGCATAAATTTTGAATTAGCCTGATTAGGATATGTTTCATATATTTTCACCATATCCTATCTACCGAGGTTAAGCACTGGATATTATAAGAATAGAATATGCATCTTACAAAAAAATTAATCACCTGGTGCAATTTTAAGCAAAAGGTGTCCGAGTTTCTGCTGAAATATCATGAGATATAAATTTTTGATATTAAAAAAAGTCTCACAATCTGAAAGCAAGTAATGCAATTTAACATTATGCGTTATTCATAAAAAAAAAAAACAGAAAAAACAGAAAAGGAGTCCAAGAGCTCATCGCAGGAGGGCACTCTACTCCAGTTGTTTCTAAAACCGAAGTGTAATGATCCATATAATGGTATTTTTACAAGGAAAGAAAGCACAAAGTTTATATTTATTTCAATAAATGCTATTTGAAAACATTGTTATTTATAAATATTTAAGACAATAATTTTCAATACAAGTATCTGAAAATTGTGCAAAATAATTTTTGAAATATGGTCCTTAAACTGAAAAAACGTGCATTGTCTTGTTCCTTTGCACCAATCTGAAGAATAAAAGATACAAATTTACTATTACTAAATAAATTCATTGCTAAGATGATCTTCGTCATATTTCAAAATGGATTATTTTCACACACCTGAAATTCTTTTTTTATTTTTGGGAACAGACCAATAAATAAATTGTACAGCAAAAAGCTCAAAAATATTAAAGGGCAATGAAGGAAATTCAAAGTAAATCAGTATACTTTAAGTCAGTGACACAAAGGTTGCTCCATTACAGTTCCATTAATGGCTCTACGGGAAAATCTCGCTTATGAGAATTCGATATGCACAATAATATCAGTTAGCGTGATTGAGTGAAATGATACTATTTCCAGATTTAAGCAAGTGATTAATCAGCTAATGCGATTTTTTTACGGTATGCGAAATTTTTGTCACCGATCTGCAGCAAAGCAAAAAAGCTGGAAGTCATTAAGAGACATGAAAGTAGAGCTAGTAATACAATGATTGTGTAAGACCTGGGATACAGTGAGTCTACAGTTCGGACTATATTAAATGAGAGCACAGAATACAAAGAACAAGGAAAAGTTGCTACTGCTTCTTTAAGCATGAAGATCACTCAAAATAGAAGACATTTAATGATCGAGATGGAGCGTCTTCTATCACTATGGATTGAGGATTATAACCAAGGGAATATTTAGGCAAAAGTTCTCAATATTTTTACCTCATTGAAAGAGACCAAATTTCAAGAGGAATGTGAAAGCTTTACTTCGAGTTTAGGATGGTTTGACCATTTTAAAAATTGAGATGGACTGCATAACGTAAGAATAACTGGAGAATCTGCTAGTGCTGATAAAGATTTTGCAGCCAAGTTTCCTGAAGAATTGCAAAGGATAATTCAGGAGGGCAATTATGACGATCAGCAACTATTTAACGTCAACGAAATTGGTCTCTTTAGGAAGCATATGCCAACAAAAACTTTTGTAGCTTAAACTGAAGCATCTCAACCAGGATACAAAGTATTTAAAGATTGTCTTATGCTTTAATTAGGAGGCAATGCAGAAGGTGACTTTAAACTCAAGCCTATGTTAGTTTATTGTGCCCAAAATCCAAGATCTAACATTATTGAAGAAATCAGCACAATTGGAAAAGAACTTGGATTTAATGAACTGGATAATAAGTGAGAAACTTGCTCGATTCCCATTCAGAAGAGTTAAGCCAGAATGATCTTCAACTAAAAGAACAGCGTGCATATGAAGAAGAAGATAAGAAGTGCAAACAAGAAGAGAATGTTACGACTAAGAAGCTAACTGCTAAAGAACTTGGGCTAGTTTTCAATCACATCGAGTATGCTAAGGAAATTTTGTTTGATGCTGATCTTGATATGGAACGAAGCTTCAAAGTCCGATCACCAGCTATCGCAAAGTGCATGACAAGATGAAAAAGTCAAGCACGATTTAAACATCTTTACTTAATTTTTTTTTTTTTTATAAAAGTAGCTGACCAAATGTTTAGACATTAAATAAAAATTTAAGCAACTGATTTTTATCCTCTAATATAGCTCACACTGTAATTTTTTTTCCAAATTTACGCTAACTGATGGATGAATTATAATTATTCCTATTGTTTATTGTATTTGCTTAATGCGATTTCACTTAGCATACGTTAACTGATGGATTAATTAATTGCGTTAAGCAAGGTTTTCCTGTACTTAGGTTGGTTGGGAGGTTAACTGCTTGAATCTCTGAACCAATTGCAAGGATCCTGAAAAAATATAACTCTGTGCTTACTTTCTTTCTGGTCAATAACCTCTCCTCCATGTTACCTTCTACCAAAGAACTACAGTCTCCCCTCTCTCTCTCTCTTCCTTACAGGTGTTTACCAGGTCCCATGTGATTGTCTTCTCCTATATTTTCAACAAACAGAACATTCCATTAAGAAGAAACTGCAGGGATATCAGTCTTACATTCTTTATAAAACATTCCTCTTAAGTATGGTCTAGCTTGGCATGCAGTTGACAATGATCACAGACTCTTTTGGTCTAGGACCAGCAGCCTTACATAGTCACCATTTCATATTTGAGCACTTATTCAAAGAGTGTGTTGAAGCACTTCTACACTGCCCTAATGTGAGTCATTATGACTGTTTTTCTGTTCAAAAATTTGAGAAAGTTTTATGCTTATTAGTTGTAAATGACAATTTACAACTAATAAGCATGTATCAATTTCATATCTACTGCACCGTGCACAGTAGATATGAAACTTCATGCTATCAAAAAAGTAATTTCTTGCTTAGAAAACCACTGTTGTTATTACTCTACTCTTAAACTGTTAGTTACACTGTAGATAGTCTGTAAGTTTCGAATCAAAATGTTTGGTTATAGATTAGTAATAAACTTTCCTGTATCCACATGTTCTTACAGTCTACTGAAAGATATATCAATACTGACTTTCATCATCTAGCTAGCCAGAAATCTGGCATTATTAAAATACTTGGCAAAAGTTCATTTGCTCAAATGAAGATCTGTCATCAGTGAATATGAGTGCATATGGACTGACCTGTCTTTAAATGACTACAGTACAGTATATCCATTATACTTAATAAGAAAATAAATATTTGCCAAAAAAATTTTCTAAAGAGACTCCAAGTTATATAACTAATGCCAGTGTTCCTGAAAGAAATGCTTATATCCTATAAAAATTTAACTTTTCTTTTTTTTTCCATTGAAGACAAAGTGCATTCCTCTTCCTAGTGTATACATAATTCCTTGCTCATGGGCCTCAATTACTTTAGTAAAATTGGTCATTCTGAGGTTAGGTGTGAAGAATGAACAATTTAAGAATTGAAGAATGCATATAGACTATATACACCACTGCATAAACACTGATCATTATACCAAATGATATGATGACACTTCATCACAGTTACTTTAGATGTGCAAGATTATTCAGGAATCTTGTGAAAGCTTTCTATACCAGCCATATCTGAACAAGACTGATGGAATGTTTTCCATTTGGGATAGTTATCCAAAAGATGAATATTTAATTTATTGTTCTTAAAGTAAGTATTTTATACAGTATTTAATCACAGATAATTATTTTAAAAAAGATATGTTGCTTTGCATTTTAATATAATTTTAATGTTTTTACTTGAATACGTAATATTCAAGTAAATTTATCAATGATAACTTAAAATAACACTTATCTTATCATGAGCTCCCAACAAGCACAAAGGACTAAGAATCCCTCTAGCGGTGCTATGAAATATGATATGTTCAACTATCATCTGTCAGTGCTTACAGCCTTTTCTTTAGAAACATACTGAAGGAACAATACTCAGCTCTAGAAGTTAGAGATAGCTAGAAGGAACAGAACTTTCATATTCATATTTGCCGCTAGAGGGATTCTTAGTCCTTTGTGCTTGTTGGGAGCTCATGATAAGATAAGTGTTATTTCAAGTTATCATTGATAAATTTACTTGAATATTACGTAGTTTTGTTTGCCTTGCGTATCTTAGTGTGTCTGTTTGTGTGTTTTTTGTGTTTCATTTTATAATTTGATTAAATACGTTAGAAGTGAGTATGGCTCCCGTAAGAAGGAAAATGGCGGCCAGTTATGATGGTTCATCATCTTTATTCAATAAAGGTAATATAAAGGAGATGATTCAATGTACTATCTGTGAAATGTATGCTTTGCGGAGTGCGGTTGGAGTATGGTTAGATGATAATAAAGGAGTGAATGTGTGTAGAAAATGTAAGGAGAATGAGGAATTAAAGTGCATTTCAGGTCGTGAGTGTGATATTTTTGTCAAACTTCAGAATGAAGAAAATAGTGATATGACAAGAAATGGCGAGGTTGTACCAGAGAACTGTGAGGGCATGAATGTAGAAAGTGTGAATGATGGTTTTAATTCAGAGCAAATTAATGGTTTTACACAGAATAAAAAAGATGAGATAGATGCAATGAGATCGTGTTGTTGAGTGGAGCGATACAAAGGGCAAAGCGGCAGCTATAGCGTATGAACAAAAGTCGACTGAGTGTACCAGCCAATAATAAAAAGTATGACAGAAAAAATAAGCGTATGAGTGTGAACGTAAACAAAATGAAGGAGAGAGTGCTGTATGGAGACTCGTTAGTACGAGGTGTGTTAGCAGAGGATTTGACAAAATCGTACCAACCTGGTGTGCCCATAAAGGATATAACTGAGTATATTGGAGAGCAAAAGGAAAGGGTGAAAGAATTGATTGTTGTAGCGGATACGAATGATTTGAAAGGAGATAAAATGGAAATGATAGAGGACCTGAATGAATTGTTTCAGGTAGCAAAAGAAAAGAGTGAGAGAGTTAGGATGATTAGTCTTTTGCCGCGGTATGACAGCGAAGTGTTTAAAAGGAGGGCCATAATTGCAAATGACTTTATGCGTGGGTTATGTATGATGAGTGGTGTGGAATTTGTGGACGTGTGGAGTGAGTGCGATGGGCGAAAGGATCTATATAAGATGGATGGCTTGCATTTGAATGGATTCGGTGTAAGGAGACTTGAAAAAGTGTTGCTGAATGTAGTGGATGTGCAAAATCAGGGAAACTAGATTTATTAAGGGGGAGGGAGAGTAGATATACAGACCTTAGGGAGGCAGTTGAATGTATGAATGAGTATAATATGCCCGAGCGAATAAGGACAACAAATCAGAATGGGATAGTTAATATAAGGCATCAAGGTAGGGATGGGGCTAATGGGGGTCTTAAATTCATGTACACTAATGCTAGGAGTATTAGGTACAAGAAGGAAGAGTTTTTGGCCATGGTTGGCACTTCCAGACCACAGGTTATTGGCATTAGAGAATCATGGCTGACTGTAGATGATATAGCTAGTGGGATTGAATGTGATGGGTATAGTGTATTCAGGAATGACAGGGAGAATAAAATGGGGGGGGGAGGAGTATTGTTGATGATAGCTGCCAAGGAGAATAGAAGTTGAATTGCAGGATAGAGAAAAGAGCACATTTGAGGCCATTTGGTGTGAGATTATGGCTAGCAGAACAAAATATACAATTGGGTGCTGCTATAGACTAGGTGATGGAAAAGATGGTGGAGACAGTATGCACAAGCAAATAGAAGAAATGAGTGGAAGAACGGTAATTATTATGGGAGATTTCAACTATGGTCGCATTGATTGGGGTGAGGGGAGGACACACAGGAGGAAGGAATTGGATTTTATGCGGTTATTAAGGGATAACTATCTGCGACAGCATGTAATGGAAAATACTAGGGGTCAGAGAGTGCTTGACCTAGTAATTACATCTGAGGATTTTGCTGTAACAAATATGACCACATTGCCACCAACTGGTGAGAGTGATCATAGGGTCTTGACTTGGGAGGTGGCTAAAGGTGTGGAATTTACAATTAAGACAGGGTACATGTGGAATTATCGGGTTGGAAAGTATGACAAGTTTAGGAATTTGATTGGTTCAGTGCCATGGCATGTACAACTGCAAGGACTAGAAGTTGATAGTGCATGGGAGGCAGTTAAGAAGTGTTTGCATGAAGCAATGGCTGACTGAATACCTAGAGTCCTAATAATAATCAAGTAGGGGTTAAATGGATGAATAACACCATTAAGCTTGAGCTGCAAAAAAAGAAACAACTATGGAGGGAATTTAAGGAGAAAGGTGACCGGCAGGCACATGAAGGGTATAAAGCGCAGGCCAGAAGGGTAACGAGTGAGGTAAGAAAAGCTAAAAAGGATTACGAAAGAACATTGGCCACGCAGGCTAAAGAGAATTATAAACAGTTTTTTTCGATATGTTGCAAGTAAAAGGAAAAATGTATATGGCAGAATGATTTTAAAGAATGCCGATGGTAGGGAGGTAACTGAATCAGTTGATATAGTTGAGTTACTGAGTGAGCACTTTGCAAGAATGTATCATCCAGGTGGTGACATTGCAGAAATGAACGAACCAGTAGATTATACGGGAATTGTGGTGAATGAAGTGGAGGTGAGTAGTCTCTTACATAACCTCAATGTCAATACATCTGTGGGATTGGATGGTATACCAGCTCGTGTCGTACGAGAAGCGGCTAAAGAATTGTCAGTACCCTTGACCATTTTGTTTAATTTGAGTCTCGGGTCAGGGTTAGTCCCGAGGGGGTGGAAAGAGGGGAAAATAATTCCACCGAATAAAGGTGGTTCCAAGACAGCTGTTGTAAATTACCAACCGATTAGCATATCAGGAATCGTTGTCAAGGTCTTGGACAAATTAGTGAAAAAAGAATACAGGATTGGATAGATAAAAATGGGATATTCTATGGGGGACAACATGGTTTGTGAAGGGTGGATCATGCCTCAGTAACTTGCTCACGTTTTATAACACAGTGACGGCTGAACTGGATAAGGGTAATGGGTTTACAGTGATTCTACTGGAACTTGCCAAGGCCTTTGACAGGATACCACATGGAACCTTAATCAGTAAACTGGTTATAGGGTTGGTGAGATGGATAGGAGGGTGGTTGATGGAGAGATACCAGAGAGTGGTTTATTCAGGAGTGGAGTCCAAAAGACGGCTTGTGACTAGTGGTGTGCCGCAGGGCTCTGTTCTTGGACCACTACCTTTCAATTTGTTCATCAATGATATAGGAAAGGATCTGAGAGGAAGTGTTCACTTGTTTGCTGATGATGCAAAGTTGGGTAGAGCAATTGTGAGTGCACAGCATGTCAAAATTTTACAGGATGATTTGGATAGTTTGGAGGACTGGGCTAGGAAAAATGGATGTCAATTTAATGTGGCAAAGTGTAAAGATTATGCATTTTGGGGTGAAAAGAATAGCAGCAGTATATCACATTGGTGGAACCGTGCTCCAGGAGATTGATGAAGCCAGGGATTTGGGAGTGTTGGTGGATAGGGAATTGAAGTTTAGGGGGCACATTGCAAAAGTGGCTAAATCAGCTCATGAAATCACTTGGCTTCTGAAAAATACTTTGACATGCAGAGACAAACAAGTTATTGTTCCTCTGTATCTAGCCTTGATAATACCTCATCTGGACTACTGTGCCCAGTTATGGGCGCCAGGGTTTCTTCATGATGGGGAGAAAGTGGAGAGGATCCAGAGACAAGTGGCCAAGATGATAGCAAGTTTGTGGAATGAACCTTATGAGAATAGGTTGAAGATTTGTGGGTTGCAAAAATTGGTCGATAGGCAGAAAAGGGGTGATATGATTGAGACATTCAAATTACTGAAGGGTTTCTATAAGATTAATCCAGAAGATATTTTTGAAAATAGGACTGGTGGTTGGAGGACTAGGGGCCATGCATGGAAGCTGGGCAAGAATGTGGTTAACAAGGGTGTTAGAGCTAGGTTTTTTACTTGGAGAGTGGTGAATGAGTGGAATAAGCTGCCAGAGTCTGTTGTGGGTACTACGACCGTGAGTTCAAGGTATGATAGATACTGTGTGAACGTTGAATAGTTGTTCTTGACATGATGCTAGGGCCTCCCTCGATGAGTCTGTCAACTCCTTGGAGTTGCCCGGAATAATAATAATAATAAAATAATAATTCAATAGATGGGGCTGGACAAGTGGCATGCTGATAAAGATAAGCAAATTTTTGTAATTATTGATAAATATATGTGAGACATTCTTCAAACACCATTTTGTTTATATTTCCTTGTCGACATATAGTATTGTGTAAGAGCTTGAAGTAATCTACATTATTAATCATATCTATTATAAGAGGTAGCAATTTATCATCATTACTAAGTGATGCAAGTAACTCTCTCTACCCTGATTTTGTTCCAATATGGCAAGCATCTTTTCAAATGTTACTGTTTAATTCGTACATTAATCATACAAGAAAGGATCCGAGAGAAACTGCATAGTTGTTTGCCGATGATGCAAAATTGGGTAGAGCAATAGTTAATACATGTGATGTTAAAATTTTGCAGGATGATTTGGATAGACTGGCAGTCTGGGCAAAGGAGAATGGATGTCAATTTAATACGGCAAAAGTGTAAGGTTATGCATTTTGGGACTGTAAAGGTTCTCCAGGAAATTGACAAAGCCAGAGATTTGGGAGTGTTAGTGGATAGGGAGTTAAAGTTTGGAGGGCATATAGCAAAAGTGGCTAAAGCAGCTCATCGTATTACTTGATTACCGAAGAATACTTTGACATGCAAAGACGAGTAGGTTATCATTTCTCTTTATTGAGTTGGTAAGTCCCCATCATTACTACTGTGCACAGATCTGGTCACCTGGATTTCTTGGGGATAAGAAGGTGGTGGAGAGGATCCAGAGACGAGTGACAAAGATGGTAGCAAGCCTATAGAATTAACATTATGAAGACCGGTTGAAGATTTGTGGTTTACAGAAAATGGGTGAGGGGAAAAGGAGTGATATGATTGAGACATACAAATTACTGAAAGGTTTTTACAAAATTAATACAGAGGAAATTTTTCCGAACAGGTCTGGTGGTGGGAGAACTAGAGACCATTCTTGGAAACTGAGCAAGAGTGTTAGAACTAGATTTTTTGCTTGAAGAGTGGTGAATGAGTGGAATAGGTTGCCAGAGTTTGTTGTGGCTGCCATGACTTGGCATGTTGTTAGGGCCTCCGTCAATGAGTCTAAGGACTCCATGGAGTAGCCCATTTACTTTGCTGCATACAGCAAAACATATACTGTATGGAATACAGGGTAACCTTTCTTGCAATAATTGGCTATTATGCCAATTCCCCCCCCCCCATATACAGTCTAACTATCCAGTGTGTTTCATAATTCTTCACTTCTTAAGTATTTTATTCCTGTACTTCTGGGAAGAAATGCATGGTAAGAAAACTGCTAAAGGTCAGAGAAAATGCACAGCAAAGTGAGGGCACTGCAATGTCACAAAATCACAGATTAAACTGAAGTGAACCCACATCTTGGCTTACACTATCATAAAAGAAAATTCAGCGACTGTGTAAATAGGTATTTCATGCACAAAAAATCTACATCAAATGATTCTGCTACAAGTCTGTTGTCGTGCCTTCATCAGATTGTAATAATGAGGAATCAGAAATAGCAGTGTGTGTGTTTTCAGTGAATGCTGTTCGACAACAGACTGGCAATGCTCTTCAATGATAGACATAAAACATGCCTAAATGCCACATGAATGTATATGTGTATATATGTAATTATATATACACATATACATTCATGTGTATGTGTATATATAACTTCATATATAGTTATATATGTGTATATATGTACATGTACTTATATGCAGTTAGAAGTTACATGTTACTCAGTTTCAAATATAGTATCAGCATGGGATGTAATAAGCACTTGATAAAACCTCAGAAATGCAGGGTAAATGTATAGAAATAAACTGATTAGGAAATCTACCAAACAGATGTAGTGAATAATCATGTGGAATACAACGTTCAACGATATCAACTTTTTGCTCTCATCTGTATGGCTTGTTTACAAAATATTATTACCACCCGAGTCTCTCAATATGGGTGATGCTGAATGCATCAAGAAAATACTAACAGCAACATATACTTCCACAAGTAATTTCATTCCAAAGGAGGAGGAAGAGCCTACAAATGCCAGAACTGATTGCAGAAAAAGTAAAACCAGGTTAGTTTAGAATTAAAACAGAAGCAGTTAAAAACCACAGGGTAAGCTGAATTATATCTATAGCAGCAGTCTGTCTGTCACAGAAAGAAAAAAATCCTGCTCACTTCAATTGAATGATTTACAAGACATTCTCAAAAAAATTTAATCTTGTCAAAAAGACAAGATTAAAATCCAAACTTTTCCAACAAACAAAAGCCACAGATTGTTCTTAAATGCTACAGTCATTTTAGTGAATACTGCAATCCTGTCTAGGCATCAGCATGTGCTTTCCATCAACATGCTATACAAATGCTTAACCCACTATAAAGATTATACGACTAGAGTTAATTTGGGGATGGTGTGATACACCCTGCCCACATCCAGAAGTTAAAATATTAAATTTTCTCTCTTTCGATTTTGCAACATCTGCTAGGTTCACACATTAAAAAAATTTTTTGGCAAATGCAGTGCACAAAAATTACAAATCCCAACATTTTGTAAATGGAAAACTAAATACAATATACAATTCTATTACCAGAACTCAGATAATCACAAACTGAATAAAAACATAAAATCATTTAAAATGTGACATCAGTGTTATCGATTTTAAGCCAAGAATAATGAAAAAATATATAAAACTGAAGAAAGTATAAAATTGGAGGCATAAAGTCATGGTTTCTGTAAAATGCTATATTAGCATTTTATTTTATAGACAAATTATGAAAAGGAAAGCATAGAACTTTTTCAAACAGATTTATGGTATTTCTATAACTGCTAAAGATTTAATTAAGCCAAACATGAGACTAAGTGCATTCATCATTTAATATGAAATGTGGTTATTAATTTCTTAAATTTTTGTATTAATGAAATTATGCCGACAATTCAATATATATCTCATGCATTAAAATCTGATACCACATATAATGGTAAAATTATTATCTGAAAGGCAAAATCAGCTATCAAATTCGAGAATGTTTATTTCATATAAATTGACTTTAGACAACAAAATCTATAGGAAGTTCTTTTTATATACAGCTCCAATCTCAAGTATCATAGTACTTATAAAAGGACAAACAGATAAAAATGTTCCCATCTGACAAGTAGTAGTAGTAACTGCAATATCTGCTTGGTTGTTTTTAAGTGTCATAATTCATTTTGCTTATTTATAAGATGTCAAAAGTGATAATCCTTAATTATATCTTGCATTCCCGAAAATGCTACAGAAATATGTTTGATCTCTCTCTCTCTCTCTCTGATCTTCCCACTAAACAAACAATTGATGAAGAGTGTAAAATACTTCATTGCCACAGATAACAAAAATGTGAAAATAATTAAGAAAGAAAGCACGGATGGACAACAAAATATCGAGTGGATAACAGAATACTATGAAATAGGATGATGTTTGTCTATATACATGAGCTAAGCATCATGCTATAGGTTTCGCTATAAAAAATATCTTACATAATGAATTTAGTGTTAATCACAGTAATTATTTCCATAGATGTCAGAATAAAATTTATATTGTGAAGGTATGGCAGTTTTGGTATGCAAATATAGCGATCCCTGGTTATAATGCCATTGCATATATCGTAGATTCCAATCTAATGCAGGTAAAAAAATGCTTCATTTCTTCCCTCTACATATTATCATAATGCATCAACCAACTTCCAGACATGAAACTACATTCTTCAAAACATTATCAGTAAGTAATATTCTGTACTTTATTAATAGTTCAATTTATTATTATAGTAATTATTACAGTATGAATATATAACATTCCAATATTAACATGTTAATTTATTCTTTAAATCACCTATTTTATGTATTATACAGGTGTCCAGAATTAGGTCACAATTTTAATCACAGTGAAGAGCACTAGAAAGATGAAACAAACTATATTATAGGTGAAGTATATACATTTCATTTTGAATATACTTTCTACAAATGTTTGATGTGTTGTTCCATGTTATATAAACAATATTCCATTTTTAAAGTAGTTCCTCCAGCTAGTGGGCACATTGTCTTTTCTCAAAGTTCCTCTATGATTCATGGTAAAGAGAGGCTAATACAATTTGTCCCAGATGTAGAAACTGATGCTGCCCTTCATATGTTTCATTATGCAATAACATATGTGACATATCTGCTTTCTGTGAAATCTGTTGTCAGTGCTGCACATAATCAACACAAGAACTCAACCTCATAATAAAGCTCTCATAATACAACCATGTACAGCAATTTGTTTCACACTTCTGACTCTGTTCATTTAAGAGATACAAATGTTTAAAACTGTAACCTACTATGGAAAACCTTGTATAATCCAAGAAAATAGCAGTGACAATATACTGTCTTTACAGGGTGTCTCAGTATAGTATCACTCCAATAGTTTTTAATGATTCACTAATACTGTACTTTAGATATAATAATTAAACTAAGAGCTGTAAACAGCATTAAATAATAATACATATTGTAGGAAACGGGCCAAGTTTGCCATGCGTCATAGCAAACTTGGCCACTTGACTACTGCAATATACATTATAATACAGAACTATGCACACACACTTATCTCATGTTATAACCAGAGAACACCGTATTCACATAAAGCAATGTTTAAAATAAAAACATCAAAAGAAAATTAATGTCAGTAAAATTATTCTTTGTAAATATTTCAACTTTTCTGTATATTTAATTCTCATTAACTAGTAAAAAAGTGCAAGTTCATTTTAAAACATAGATCATGTGTTAAAAAACTTTTTATCTCATTAAAATATGGAAATAAAATTTAACAAATATGTTTTGGATTTCAGCAATGAACTTATTCATAAATAATTCTAGACCAGTCCTTAATTGACATATAGTAAAAAGGACTGTTTAATCGAAAGATTTTTTTCTGAAGATCTTTTTTGTTTGGCAAGTTTTGTTTTCTGATCAAGAATGAATAGTTAAAATTAATCTGTACTTTTAAAACATCCTCTGACAACAGGGCTCATATGAAAAAATGTTCTTATATAATTCAAAAAACTGTACATACCAGTTGCACACAGAGATATATGTGATAACTTGAAACAGTATATAAAACTCCAACTCTCCAACAATTATTTTAATGTAATTATGGTACACAGCATTTTTCAGTCTAAAATCATGTATTCTCGGTGTTCTCTCATGTATAACATCTTACAGAGAAACTCTTCAAATTAAAATAATTACATCACTGATACTTCATTTTTCTGCTGTTGCAATATTTTTTATGTGCCACTATCAACAGTCTGTTTATTCAAAGATGCACTGCACATTCCCAATACTTCAACAACTACATCATCTACTAGCTTATTCTCCCCACTAAACTCATCCATGATGTGGTCTTTTATGCAAATTTCCAAAAGAAGTTTAATGTTCTTTCTTAAACATTCGAGTTCAGTTAGTCCACTATGATGGAACAATGGTTCTTGGCCCATATGCTGCAAAACATCCTGCAAAACCAAATCTATTAGTTTTTGACCCCATCCCAACTGTGTCATCAATTCAGGATCAGCAACTAGGAGATATAATAAGTGAGAGAAATTCTCTCTGAGGACCTCTAAAACGTCTGGACAAGAAGCATCTCTTGGTAATATTCCAAAGTTTTGCTCTTTGGTCAAAGATTCTTCACATAGTGGAGCACAGGTATAGCATTTTTCACTATTTTCAGTATTATCATGATTGCCACTATCTAAATCAGGAAAAAAGCAATCTATCCCAAGTTTTTTCTTTAAATCAAAATTTTTCTCAATAATACCAAGTTCAGTTTTGTTATTGATTTCTTCACCAATTTCAATGGCATGATTGCTGCATGATAATCTTGGACAATTTTTTTGTTCAAGAATATTTTTTTCTTGATGATTCAAACTGACACAATGGTTGACTAGATGCTCAGTGAAACTGTGATGGTCAGTAAAAACTACTTTGCACTGTGTGCAGGACAAACTAGTATCACTGTACTGTCCATCCAGATGATTAATTAAAGAATGTTTTTTGAGTCCTTGTGAATCTTGCAGTGCTGGTGAGTCCTGATTAAGGGTCAAATGGCCAGGATTATCTTCCAATGTTTTATGATTATATGATTGCAATTCCTTGCTCAAGAAAGTTTCAGATGGTTGACTATTTCCTTTATAATCTAAGTTAGAAGCACTTGTATTGCCTTTGTTCTGAAGTTCACTTTGCAAAGTAGCAAATTTGTGTTGTTTTAAGCAACTTTTTTCATGTTCACGACAAAAGATTTCATTCACAAAAGACTGGGTACAATATTTACATTCAATATGTTCAGATAACAGACCATTACCATATCCTCCTCTTTCAGAATTATTCACTTTCCGACAACTTTTTTCATGCCAACCCAAATCATCTTGAGAGTGAAACTCCAAAGAACAGTGACGACAGTGGAATCTGTTATTTATTTCTTTACCTTTACAAAACCTAGTTTTGTGAATGTTGTAACTACGTTTTGCTGGAAAAGTCATTCCACATTCTGCACAAGAAAACTGTGCTCTACAATAGCGACGAACATGAGAGGTAAAATGCTGTTTTGTGGTAAACTGCAAATTACATTTTTCGCATGTTTTCCTAAAGGTTGTTTCTTGCTCATTTTCTACTGTAGATGACTTTTCATCACTTGATATTTTACTTATGCTCTTTTTTGCTACACGAATGATGGGTCCTTTAACAAGACCAGGTATATCATTTTCTATTTTGGCTTTACAGGATGAAACAATTTTTGCTTCAGAATTATACATATCTATTGCAGGAAATACAGGAGGAATTTTATTAGCACGAAGATGCCAAACAAGATGTGCCTGTACTCTATTTTGATGAGTAAAAGTTTTAGAACAAATTTCACATTTATATAATACACTTTCATTAATTTTAGTTATATCTGATTTATTAGTATTAAAATGACTTAAGCGATGAGGTAAAAAATCAGTCACGCTAGTAAATGATTGATTACACACAGAGCAGATAAATGGTGCAATATGTGTGATAGACATATCAAGATTTCCTACAGTTCCTGTCTGCTGGAATAAATTTGTTCTATGAAGTTTGGATCTACAGTGACGATGAACAGCAGACATTTTAGTGAAAGTGTTTATATTACATAGGGTACAAGAATAAAGACCTCGTCCTGATTCATCATTAATTTTCCTAATATAACTTTCAAGATATGGATGTATACTATTATGGCTTGAATATTTCTCCTGAATTATATTTCGCTTATCAATGTTTTTTAATTTCTTGGAAACCTTTTTTATATCTGTATTTATATTCAGTTCTTCTATTAAATCATCTTGGGGAATATTTTTATGCTTTCTACTGATATGTCGGGTTGCTTTCACTAAACTTGGAAAAGTAAATTTGCATAGAGTACACTGAAATACCTTATTACATTTGTGTACAAGTTGCACATGATTTTTAAGGCTGCTTAAGTTATCAAATTCTTGATAACACTGTTTACACTGAGGTGTATTTTCAGATAGCATTTTTCCATCTTGAGCTTTCATGTTGTGACTCTTTTGATCTAATAATTTTTCAGGCATTTTGTTCTGCTCTACTGAATAAATATTGTGAAGGGATGTATTAAAGCCTATATCAATGTCATAAGCTTTTCTTTTTTTATTCACGTATTTAACAGGTTTTGGTGCAGAAGTTATAGATATGTCATTGTTTAGAGACTTATTTTCTGTTCCTTCTTTATCTTGTTTTGCATGATTTACTGCAACATGAGCTAACTTTTGAATTTCTGATACAAATGTTCTAGTACAAAACTTGCATGTTGTTTCTTCTATAAACTTTTTTACCTCATTTGGATGATCAGTTTCATGCTGGTAAATGTGTTTGTTTCTTCTGCCAACATATAAAAATTTTCGATTGCAAAAAGGACAATAACACTCTTGGATTCTACTTTTGAAAGCTTTTCCAAAGTGTTTGTTTTCTCTCTGGTGGCATAAAAACAAGTACATAGAATCAAACATACAAGAACATATAGAACAACTCACTGGGCCTGTATGCAAATCAGATATGTCGTGTTTTTTAAAGTGACTTTTCCAACTATGTGTACTTGTGAAAATCTTATTACAAACACTGCATGGAATATTTTCATTGGATTCATTAACTTGTCCTGTATCAGTAAGAGTTGCAGTTAGTTTACGGTATTTATTTACAATTTTTCTATCAACATTTTTATAACTAAGCGTTTTCTGAGTTGCCAGCTGAAAATTACTTTGCTGCTCTATTTTGATGGAAGAATTTTTTTCTTCTAATAAATCTAAGCTTTCTTTTCTTTCATCTGTATTATCAAAAATCAACTCAACTGGTAAAGAAGTTTCTTTTGCAGAACAATCATCTAAAACAGCTTTTGGTTTACAAGGATATTTGCGTTTAAGGTGTTCTTTCAAACTATGAGGTGATGCAAGTGTTTTACCACACTTTTTGCATTCATATTTTGGAACTTTCTTGATAAATAACACAGGCAGTTTATCTGCAGATACTTTATCTGGAGAAGCTTCATTTTTTAATGATTGCATTTTGGTAATCTTTTTTGTTCTTTTTAATGAAGACCCTGCCTTTTCATTTATTTCCAATGACAACTTGGTATGTTGTTGTTGTTTATATAACTGAGGGTATTCTAGATGCTTTGCAGATTTTTTAGATATCTGTTTCTGCTGTTGAGAGCTTTCGATTGAGGAATTTTCATCTATTTGAATTTTTTCATTGTCTTTCTTTTCTTCATTAAAAGGGTGCTTTATTCTTTTCCCTCTTTTAGCTGCAAGCTCTGCTTGAGGCACTCGCTTACACGAAGTTTTGCGGCTTTCATGAGAAATCAAATGGTGAACAGTGTTAAATACTTTACCACACTTCTCACAAGTATATGGTCTTTGGCGACAAAGTCCCTTGTTACTTTTGTGTACAAGATAATGGACATCCGATCGGAATTTCAAACCACATATTTCACAGAATTTCTTAGAATGTCTATGACTTTCTTCCTGTAACATCTCGAGTTTACTGGTAAGTGATTTAGCATTCAAAACAGCATTTTCAGTTTTTTGGTCACACCCATCTTCAATAAGGGAGTCAGCTATGTAATTATCACTATCGGCCCTTTCTGCAAGTTTTATTTTTCCTGGACTGTTCTGATTCTGCAATGTCCTCCAGCATATCAACCGATGTCTCCTAAAGGAAATGAGAAAACGAAATTGCTGACCACAGTAGGAACATGTTCTTCTTCGAACATTTCTAGATTGGCATTTCCTACTTTTCTTATGTTTATAATAATTTTGTAAAGTGTTAAAAGTAATACCACAACAACTGTATTGTTTCCCCATTTCGTATTTGGTCAAAGCTTCCCTTTTTAAGGAACTTTCTAGTATGTTATGTTTAACCAAGATGTTCCGTGAATATTGTACATCACTACTGCCTATGCCATTTCCAGGAAACCAAATTTTTTCCTCTTTAGGATCCACAGCTGATAATGAATCTGTCATGGCTACAGAAGAATTCATTTTCCTACCAAAAAGGAAAAAAAAAAATTATATTATCAACAAGATTTAATTTTTAAATTATTCTACTGACATTACAAAGTGATATACTCAATTCAATATTTCTAATTCATATTATTATTATTATTTCATGATGCCACCAAGGTCTAATCACAGCAGGATACTCCACCAAATCCATTAATAGATCTTTGGATAGAGAAGTAGGGTTTTAGCTCTCAAAGTTAGAACAAGCACACGAAATATATATAAATAAGTATTAGTGATAGGAAGAGTAGGAGATTGACTACAAACTGATTTCCAAAAAAAAAAAAAAGTCAAATCTAAAGAGTTCCACCTACTCATTTTGTAGTAGAATACAATGCACACTACAAGATTTATTGATTATATACAAATCTTCTATTCTAAAAGGGGCAGGGAGAGTTATTAGTCCTAGCTAACTTTTTTTTGGGAGACTGGTGAGCAGTTGGGCTTCACCTGACTGACTGATTTTCCCTTTCAGTCGTTTCCGACCACAGGTGACTTTGTAGGCATTGCCCCCAAAGTATTCCTGGTGAGATTTATACAGGGTAGTTCACCATTTTTTATGGTGAACTCTGTGGGCTTCACCCACAGCCATCACTGATAGCTGAGTCTAAAGCTAAGGCAATTTCATATGAGATCAGGGAAGAGGGAGAGAGTATGGAGACAACTGTTGCAGTCCTAAACCCGATAATTCAGCAATGTGAGACTTGCAAGCTGCATGTGGCTCTTTGAACATGTAACTGTGGCTCTAACTTTCAGCCTATATATATATATATATATATATGACAAGCGCAGGCCACAAACACTTCTCAGTTAAGTTTTTTTGCCTGTACATTGCAGGCAGAGCACATGTACTGCAAAGTGTAAAGGTTAATTGCTATGTCAGTAGCAAGTAAAAAATAGTTAAGTAGGAACAAAATAATATCCATGTGTTATTTATGATAAATAGACAGTGATAGATGAGTTGAAAAAGAAAGCCCAAATTATGTTCAATGCATGGAGTAGCTTACCAAACACATAAATTTGAAAATATTTGATCATGGACTTCTCAGCTTTTGGTTCAGTGCATTTCTGTGAGTAAATATTTTCAAACATGAACCATATTAAAAATAAATGAAGATATCCTCAAGAGACGCTACAGCTACCCAGGAGCTATAACAGGGAGTAACCACTCCCTGTTATAGCTCCTGTTATAGCTATTGAAAAATGTAAAATAAAACATAAGAAAATAAACAGAATAAGGAGGAGAAAATGGAATATTAAACTACTGAAGACCTCAGATGTAAAAAATGAATTTAAAAATAAACAGATTGTATTGCTTGAGAAGAACAGTGAAAAAGATTGGATGGCCATCAAGGAAATAACTTAAAGATCAGCAAACAAAGTGTTACAAATAATTTAAAAATTATAACTGCAGAAGTCTTGGATTAAAAATAAGATACTTAACAGAAGAACAAAATAAAGCAAGGAAATATGAATAATGACATTATCAAACCAGAATATGAATTTGAAAAAGAAAATCATGGACCAGAGATACTGGAATTAAAAGATATATTAATGAATTACCTAACTGGAAAACTGGATTTACAAAATTACAACTGCGGAAGCCTTGGATTAAAAATAAAATACTTAACAGAAGAACAAAACAAAGCAAGGAAAAGGAACCTGTAGAAGGCAAGGAACGTCATTGAAGACTAAGGAACAAGATTAAGGAAGAATGCAAAAAAGTAAAGGAAAACTGCATAGAAAAATTATGTAAAGAAGTTGAATATAAATTAAAAACAGGAGGAGCTGGCAAGGCATATCGAATAATTGCCATGCATACCTGCAATTCCAAAACAAAAAGTAAAGTTATACAAGAGGGAAAAAAAGGGAAATTACTTACTGATAACAGATAGAGATGGAAGGAATATCCTGAAGACTTACACAGTGGAGAAAATATGAATAATGACATTATCAAACCAAAATATGAATTTGAAAAAAAAATCATGGACCAGAGATACTGGATAAAGAAATTAAGAGATATTAATGAATTCTTTTTATGGAAGTTTTTTCACTTGGCTGTGCTACTAATTATATATTTGGTTTTATCCTTTATCCATGTGTAAGCAAACAAAGTTTGCACCTGAAGTACTTTCAGGACTGAGGCAACTCGTGGTCAAGTGGTATAAGTTCTCATCACTTGCCTTAGTATCTCCCATAATGTAAAGCACATCTCCTTGCAGACATGTATAATGCTATGAATTAAGGGAAGGGTCACTACCCAGACCAGTTTCGATTTATTGAGGTGCTGTTTAAGTAAAGACCTCTCTAAAAATTAGGCATTCCCCCAGACCACTCCCTACAAGTGATCAAAGGACCATCCAACTTGACAGTGGCTCCACTCAGTGACAGGCAAACACCTACCCCTGAGTAGAGCCTCTCACATCTCTGATGATGTGCTTTTGCACAGAAGTGGGAGCCAGACCCAGAGGTGGTGATACTAAGGTGGAAGTCATAGAGAAGTCATATTTACCTATACGAGTTGCCAAAGGGTGTCACACCCTATTACTAAAATTCTCTGGATTAGAGATAGTTTATGGAAGTTTTTTCACTTGGCTGTGCTACTAATTATATATTTGGTTTTATCCTTTTAGTGTAACCAAACAAAGTTTGCGCCTGAAGTACTTTCAGGACTGGGACAACTCGTGGTCAAGACTAAAGGTGGTGATACTAAGGTGGAAGTCATGGAGAAGTCACTTATACCACCTCTGTGGCTGGCTCCGACTAAAGGTCGAAACGGGTATGGATAGTGACCCTTCCCTTAATGCATAGCATTATACATGTCTGCAAGGAGATGTGCTTTACATTATGGGAGATACTAAAGCAAGTGATGAGAACTTATACCACCTTTACCACGAGTTGCCCCAGTCCTGAAAGTACTTCAGGTGCAAACTTTGTTTGCTTACACTTGGATAAAGGATAAAACCAAATATATAATTAATGAATCACCTAACTGGAAAACTGTAGGAACAGGTGAAATACCTGCTGAAATTCTAAAAAAAAAAAAAAAAATCTGTGAGATGCAATACAATCTATCAAGAGGGACAGGAAGTATTTGATTTCTATAAAAGTTTGATTGTAACAATGCTGAAGAAAGGGAATGCAACAAACTATAAAAATTATTGAACATTAAGTTTACTTAATCATGCCTCAAAGATCATACTAAATATAGTGAAGCATAGAATAAAATCAAAAATTTAATTATTTAGATGAAGATCAGTTTGGATATTCCAGAATGATAAAGGAACTAGTGAAGCAATACTAGCAATAAGAACAATAATAGACCAAAACAAGAAGTGAAGTAAATAAAGCTATGTACATTGCTTTTATAGTTAGAAAAGGCATTCGATAATGTATAATGGAACAAGCTTTTTCAAATAATGAAGGAAACTGGAACAAACTGGAGAGATAGAAGAATAATTAAGAAATTGTATACCAGCCAGATAACAAATATAGGAAAATGAAGCAACTGCAGAAATAAAGAAGGGTGTAAGACAAGGTTGTGCATTGTCACCCTTACTTTTCATCCTGTATATAGAGAATGCAGTGAAATTAATAAAAGAAGAAATAAATGTGGTAACCATAAGTGGAGCGCAGATACATATGATGCACTTTGCTGATGATGTAGCTGTATCAGCAGGATTTAAAATAGATATTATCTAGGATGGATAATGTTTATTCTAATTATGAACTTAAAATAAATGCAGCAAAACTAAAATAATGGTGGCAAGTTTTAAGGAACAAAATACAGGTAAGAATACTGAACAAGTAAAATCATTCATATATATCTTGGAGGAACTATTAAAGAAGATGCAAGTTGGAAATCCAAAGAAGAATTGCTACAGCAAAAGAAGTATTAAAGAAAAAGAGATAATTTATGACAAGTATTCCCCCCCCCCGGTCCGTGCGGTTAGCCTAGTGACTTTGCGCTTCGCAACCATATGCCTGGGGAAGGAGTGTCCTAGGTTCGATTCCCATCGGAGACGTGAGGAGCTGAAGGATCTTCCTCAGCCATAGCCAAGTTAGCTGGTCTTGGGCGCGGGCAGTAGGGTTTTTCCGCCAGTTTATCTGGTGTTTTTCATCCCGCAAGCAGGCAAACCGGCCCCGTGAACACACAGGGATACAGCCAAGAATACCTTGAGGCATAGGAGTAACCATTCTATCCTCGTATTTCGGTTAAGAAATCCAAGCATGCTTGGAAGGTTGTGGGCCTTAAAGGCCTGTTAAAGCCATTGGGATAGATAGATTCCCCCCCCACCTTGTGAAGTGGAAACATTTTCCCCACATTCCATTGTTTTGTGATTTGCCCTGTTGCAAGACTCATGAAATAACTGTGCCAAAGCTGCCAATTAATTCCATAGAGCATTCCCTCAAGATATGTGGCAATATACTGTCAAGTCCTATTGTGTTATTACCAAGTTTACTTAATTTTTCATATACTTCCTGCTCCTTCATCATCAGTCCCTCCTCCACCATACCCTCTACGCTACAGCTTCTCCTGATGTTGCCTTCCTGAGGATGAAATACACTGATAAACTGGTCATTGAATACTTCAACTATATCCTCTGCATTAGTTACCAATCTGCCAGTGTAATCAGCTTGCATCATCCTCCCATAGTAATTTTTCCTTCTACTTGCCACATATTGAAAGAATCACTAGGATTTTTCTTAGCTTGATTGGCTAACTTCTTTTCATACTGCACTTTTGCTGCGTTTACCAACTGAATTACCTTCTTGGTCTGATCTTTGTACTCTTCATGCAAGCAATCATTACCGACATTTATCTTGTGCTGCCTCCACAGTGCCTTCTTCATCTTCCAGATTTCATGCTTAATCTCTTCATTCATCCATTTTACTCCTACCTTATTTAGTATTTTCACCTTTGGGATATATTCAGACATTGCTGCTGTTAAATAGCTCTTGATCAATGCCCACATAGTGTCCATATCCTTCCCTCTCAACTCCTTTTTTCATGCAATAGCTCCCAGTTATCTCCTAAACTTTCCATAATCACTAGCCTTGTAGTTCCACATATATCCCTTCTTTATAGAAGTTCTCATGTGATTAGCTGCAATCTAGGTGATCACTTTACAGTCCACTTTCGCCACCTGGGGGAAGATTAGACAGACACTCCAAGCACAATCACATCCTAAGATCTAAGACTCTTAACCCTTGTGTGCCCTCCATTATGTAATGCCTAAGGTTGTTATCCTTAAACTTGAGAAATTCATTTTTCTTATTCCCTGATGCTATCTCTTCATTATAGTCAATATTCCCATAGTTGAAATCACCCTTTGCTTGGTCACTATGCCAAGTTGCCTATACTTTTTTTTTTTTTTTTTTTTGTTTCCACATTCCCTAGCCTGTAGCAATATCCCATCAAATATCTCATTTTATCAACCTCCACTTCACACCATACTCCTTCAAAACTACTGCCACTTTTTTCTCCTTGTATTTCAACCTTGTGTGGGCAAATACAAATAAAATATATAAATAAATATTAAATAAATTATATACATAATAAATTAATATAACTGGAGATGTGCAGCTGTTTGCCAATGATGCAAAATTGGGAAGGGCTATAAGCAGACATTGTGGCCTTACAGAAGGATCTGAATAGACTATGTGAGTGAGTAAATCAGTGGAGCTATCAATTTAATGTTGCAAAGTGCAAGATATTCGAATTTGGTGGGCAAGGTTAGGATGCAGAGTACACAATTAATGGAGATATTTTGAAGGAGGTGGAGGTGATAAAACATCTGAGAGTAATGATGGACAGAAATGTGAAGCTTAGAGGTCACATTGCTAAAATTGTAAGAACATCCCAATGGATTATGGAGTTAATGAGGAGAACATTGACATGCAGAAGCAAAGTGGTTATGGTTCCCTTGTATAAGACTTTGATCAGGCCACATATGGACTACTGTGTACAGATTTCACTGCCTGGTTTTCAGGGGATGAAGATGTATTGGAGAAGGTTTACTAAGTTACTGTCAGGTCTGTGGAATGTCAGATATGAAGATAGATTGAGGGAATGCAATTTACATAGCCTTGTGAATAGAAGAAGAAGAGGGGATAAGATTGAGCCACATAAGTTGGTGAGGGGTTGTTCCCGGATTAATGTGGAGAGGATATTTCATAGAGTAAAGAGAGAGAGAGGCAAGGGTAGAACTAGAGGAGAGTGAGTGGTGAGTGGACTGCATTGTCTAAAAGTGTAGAGAGTGCGGAAACTGTGTGAATGGGATCAATGCACAGTTCGATGATCTTTTCGCATGAGAGAGTATAGACCTTTCACAATTGAGTTCTTTGACTCCATGGAGGTCAGATGTTAATAATAATAATAATCAGTGGTGGCTCATCTATAAGGGCTGCAGCCCCTCCAGTATAAAATGAAAGTTCCTGTTTTATTATCGCGTTCTTAAATTTTTATATATTTATCTAAAAACTGTTATTTTCTTGTTTGTAATACAATACTGCTTGATAGTATTTTATATAATTCATTTTGTAACAATAGTTGCATTTTGCAATAGTCAATGTGCTGTGCTGGCTAGGTCTAGTATCTATAGTACTGGCTAGTATACTCAACGTTGAAGCTGCATTCAATGCAGAACACACCAAACCGCTACCTAGTTGGGGGTAACGCGTGATTTATTACTACTATTACTATTATTACGGGCAACTCCAGGGAGTCATTAGACTCATCGAGGGAGGCCCCAAATCACATTCATCACAACCATTCAACATTCATACAGTATCTATCATACCTCGCCTTAAACTCATTCACTGTCACAGCATCCACCACAGATTCAGGGAGCGCATTCCACTCATTCACTACTCTAAAAGTAAAGAACCCAGCTCTAACACCTTTACTAACCACACTTTTGCCCAGTTTCCATGGATGTCCCCTAGTCCTCCCACAACCAGCCCTGTTCTCAAAAATATCTTCTGAATTAATTTTATAGAAACTCTTCAGTAATTTGAATGTCTCAATCATATCTCCCCTCCTCTGCCTATCAACCAATTTTTGCAACCCACAAATCCTCAACCTGTTCTCATAAGGTTCATTCCACAGACCTGCTATCATCTTGGTCACTCGCCTCTGGATCCTCTCCACCTCCTCCCCATCAAGAAGAAACCTAGGTGACCAAATCTGGGCACAGTAGTCGAGATGGGGTCTTATCAAGGCTCGATACAGAGGAACAATAACCTGCTTGTCAACGTATTCTTCAGCAACCAAGTGATTTGATGAGCTGATTTGGCCACTTTTGCAATGTGTCCCCTAAATTTCAATTCCTTATCCACCAACACTCCTAAATCTCGTGCCTCATCAATTTCCTGGAGCACAGTTCCACCAATGCAGTAAACTGCCACTAATCTTTTCACCCCAAAATGCATAACCTTACATTTTGCCACAATAAATTGACATCCATTCTCCTTAGCCCAGACCTCCAATCTATCCAAATCATCCTGCAAAATTTTGACGTCATCTGCATTCACTAAACTTCGCATCATCCGCAAACAAATGAACAGTTCCTCTCAGATTCTTTCCTATATCGTTAATGAACAAATTAAACAGCAGTGGTCCAAGAACAGATCCTTGTGGCACACCACTAGTCACAGGCCATCTTGTGGACTCTACTTCTGAGTAAACCACTCTCTGATATCTCTCCGTCAACCACCCTCCTATCCATCTCACCAACCCTATGTCCATCCCCATATGCTGCAATTTACTGATTAGAATTCCATGTGGTATCCTGCCAAAGGCCTTAGCAAGGTCCAGTAGAATCACTGTAAACTCATTACCCTTATCCAGTTCAGCTGTCACTGTGTTATAATACGTGAGCAAGTTACTGAGGCATGACCTACCCTTCACAAAACCATGCTGTTCCTGATACAGTATCCCATTTTCTTCTATCCAATCTTGTATTTTCCTCTTGACTATTTTCTCTAAGACCTTGATAATGATTCCTGTTATGCTGATTGGCCGGTAATTTTCAACAGCAGCCTTGGAACCACCTTTGTGCAGCGGAACTATTTTTCCCTCTTTCCACCCCCTTGGGACTGACCCAGACCTGAGGCTCAAATTAAACAAAATGGTCAAGGGCACTGACAATTCTTTAGCCGCTTCACGTACGACACGAGCTGGTATACCATCCAATCCCACAGATGTATTGACATTGAGGTTCTGTAATAGACTAGTTACCTCTACTTCATTCATCACAATTCCAGTATAAGCTGCTGGTTCTTCCATTCCTGCAAAGTCACCACCTGGATGATATACTCTTGCAAAGTGCTCACTCAGTAATTCCACAATATCGACTGATTCGGTTACCTCCCTACCCTCAGCATTTTTTAAGATCATTCTACCATGAGCATTTTTCCTTTTACTTGCAACATATTGAAAAAACTGTTTGGGATTCTCTTTAGCCCACATGGCCAATTTTCTTTCGTAATCTGCCTTTGCTTTTCTTACCACCCTTGTTACCATCCTGGCCTGAGCTTTGTACTGTTCCTGCGCCTGATGGTCACCTTTCTCCTTAAATTCCCTCCACAATTGTTTCTTTTTTTGCAGCTCAAGCTTAATAGTGTTATTCATCCATTTAACCCCTACTTGATTTATTATTCGGACTCTTGGTATACAGTCAACCATTGCCTCCTGCAAACAGTTCTTAACCACCTCCCATGCACTATCAACATCCAGCCCTTGCAGTTTTACATGCCATGGCACTGAGCCAAGCACACACCTAAGCTTGTCATACTTACCAGCCCGGTAATTCCACATGTACCCTGTCTTAATTGTAAATTCCACTCCTTTAGCCACCTCCCAAGTCATGACCTTATGGTCACTCTCACCAATTGGTGCCAACATGGTCATGTTCGTTACAGCCACATTCTCAGTTGCAATTACAAGGTCCAGCACTCTCTGGCCCCTGGTATTTTCCACTACATGTTGCCGTAGATAGTTGTCCCTTAATAACCGCATAAAATCCAATTCCTTCCTCCCATGTGTCCTCTCCTCTTTCCAGTCAATGTTGCCATAATTGAAATCACCCATAATAATTACGCTCCTTCCACTCATTTCTTCTATTTGCCTATGCATACTATCCCCACCATCTATTCCATCACCTGATCTATAGCAGCACCCAATTGTATATTTTGTTCTGCTAGCCATAATCTCACACCAAACAGCCTCAAATGTGCTCTTTTCTCTATCCTGCAGTTCAACTTCTATACTCCTTGGCTGCAGCTCATCAGCTATCATCAATAACACTCCTCCCCCGCTTTTTATTCACCCTGTGACTCCTGAACACGCTATACCCGTCGCATTCAATCCCACTAGTGTTATCATCTTCTGTCAGCCATGTTTCACTAATACCAACAACCTGTGGCCTGGAAGTGCCAACCATGGCCAAAAACTCTTCCTTCTTGTTCCTAATACTCCTGGCATTAGTGTACATGAATTGCAGAAGCCCATTTGTCCTATCCCTACTTTGATGCCTTATACTAACTATCCCATTCTGATCTGTTGTCCTTCGTACTCGCTCGAGCATAATATACTCATTCATACACTCAACTGCCTCCCTAAAGTCTGCATATCTACTCCCCCCCCTCTTAATAAATCTAGTTTCCCTGAGTCTGTACATCCACTTCCACATCATTCATCAACACTTTTTCAAGTCTCCATACACCAACTCCATTCAAATGTAACCCATCCATCTTATATAAGTCCTTTCGCCCATCGAACTCATTCCACACATCTACAAATTCCACACCACTCTCCATGCATAACCCACGCATAAAGTCATTGGCAATTATGGCCCTCCTTCTAAACACTTCGCTGTCATACCGCGGTAAGATACTCACCATCCTAACTCTCTCACTCTTCTCTTTTGCTACCTCAAATAATTCCCTCACATCCTCTATCATTTCCATTTTGTCCTCTTTCAAATCATTTGTTCCTGTTCCTCTCAGATCCTTTCCTATATCATTAATGAACAAATTAAACAGCAGTGGTCCAAGAACAGATCCTTGTGGCACACCACTAGTCACAGGTTGTCTGCTTGTCTCTGCTTGTCAACGTATTCTTCAGCAACCAAGTGATTTGATGAGCTGATTTATGTACAGTTTGGGCTGGTAGCATTGCAGCCCCACCACTACAAATTCTTACGAGTTGCCACTGATAATAATATAAATATTTTATAATGGATTTAATATAATAAAATAAATAACTTAACAAACTATGTGTTTAACAACATCAATATGATTTTTTAAAAACAAATTTTTTACATTTCTCTAAAATGTGTGAAAAAAAATCTTCAATGTAGAATAATGAATCACGAGATGAACAATTTTAATAAGTGAATCTCAGATACAGCATACAAATATGATTGCAGGAAGAAAAAGTGAGTTTGAAAACAAAAACTAAATTTGAGAGACATTAAAAATCCAAATGCAATGCTAAAAAAATTATATTACCGAATTTGGATGCCAAAATGGTTGATGACATTGTTTTTAGTAGTTTTTGGAGAGCAAGGATTCCTAATACTTGTGCATGCACACACAATCAGTTCTCAACTTAATTATTTTGTCAGAAGTTGAAAAAAAAATTTTGTAATATGAAAATCACTATGGACTATAAGGATGTTCACAAGTATACAGTGTTTCTGTACACTTGCCAATAAAATAAATCAGCTGCAGACACATGAAACCAGAGTAATTATCCTAAACTTCTGCTTTATTAAATGACCAATTCATCAGAGGAGACAACAAAGGCTAGGACATTACAACAAATTCTCTAAATTTAGAAATTCCAAAAAAAGTATTCTGGGGATGGTTTACCAGATGCATAAAGCTGTGGAAGGTATAGGGTCATCTTCAGTGAGTGAGGTGATAGCATGAGTGGGTTTCTTTAATTTATCTTTATCAAATCCTGTGAATTTATGCATATTATATTTTTCAGCAGCTTCTTCAAAATATCATTGACACACACACACACTGATGTCACCTCACTCCATGCTGCATCTACATTCCCATATCCTGTTTTATAATACAGAATCATTTCTACATTGTAATTAAAAAAAGAAAAAAAAAAAGTCTCTGATGTTTTTTTCACTCTCTGTAACATTACAAATTCTTACGAGCCGCCACTGATAATAATATAAATAATTTATAATGGATTTAATACAATAAAATAAATAACTTAACAAACTATATGTTTAACAATATCAACAATAGACTGAGCAAAAGTATATTTTAAATAATATTCCTTGAAGACAGCAATAACATCCATTCATGTGTTACAGCTATGAGGTAGTTCTAGGAGAAAGTATTAACGGAATTGCCATTGTAAGAATGAGTGGTACCACATATGTCATAAGTCGAGGACCAGCCATGCATTTATGTTTGCTTTTTTAACTATAAAACAAAGTGCAACAACATTCCTATAATTTAGAAAATACTTCTGAAAAATTACAATATGTAAGTTACATTATATGGATGTGAATGACTACGCAAGGAAAATTAAAGCTGCACAAATATATTAAGACAAGTTATAGACAAAACGGAAAAGATATAAATCTTTTCCGTTATAAAACGGAAAAGATTTATAAAGTTATAAAAAAGTTTATTACTTGTAGAATTTTTGACAAAGTGCCATGGCCATTTTCAGTGAGAAAGACTAGGATACAGATGTAATAAAGTGAAATGGAATATTTCAAAACATACAACAAATGTGGCATGTGTTGATATTACGGACAAGAGTCTAAATTGACATCAGCATTTAACAAGAATTAGAGTAAGGGTAATTATATATTTTCATCTTCCCCTTAATGTGTTGGACTCAACAGTTTGCTGTTGTCACATAACTTGGTTGATAGGATAGGATATTAATTTTATCCACACAGTCTATTAACTGCATGTTTTCTCTGGCCAGTTTGTTTAGTAAGATGAAAAACCTTACCTTTTTTTGAAGGAAAAACCATTATATTATATATTACATTATATTAAGTATATATATATATATATATATAAATAACTAAACTAGAAATACAATGTGGAATATTTATCAAAATTACTTCTCAAAATTGGGAAAAGGAAAGATTATAATAATAAACTTTCAGGTATTTCCATGGTGTCCAAGTTTCTTTACAGAAGGCCCACACAATGTCTATCACTCTTCTTAGAAAAAAATCATTTACTGTCAGGCACTTACCATTCCTGAAAATTCACTGTACTCATTACCTATTTTTCCAATCAAAATATGTAACCTTCATATTCTTACTAATCACTGGTACTAAATTTCTAGGAATCATTACTTGTTTCATCCATGGAAACACCACATACTGAAAAATCACACAAACACCACATAATGAAAAATTTCTTGATTTATTCTATAAATTTTTTTAGTAACATATGTTTCTATTATGTGTCCTCTTTTCTGCTTACTGACCAAATTTTACAAACCACTAATCTTTAATCTATTCTCAAAACAAATATTCCACAAACTATCATAGTGACATCTATGAATATTTTTCACCACTGCCACCACCTCACGTAATCTAGGTAACTATAATTGAGAGCAGTAGTCAGTATTATATCTAATGCATAAGAACAATAACTTCTTTATCCATACTCATTAGTGTATGTGTTTCAATATCCAAGTGATCGTGCATGCTATATTACCATTTTCACAATATGTCCCAACTTCAATGCCATGTCCACTATCACTCCCACAACCTGAACTTCAATTTCTTGTAGTACTATCTCCTCAATGTAATACACACCTTGTAATCTCTTTAGTCTAAAGTGCATAACCAACACTTTGTAACAGTGAGCATACCTATAATTCTTTTTTCACAATATCAGCGTTCAATTCAAAGTCTCCATAATTTCTCCATTTTCATTTACTATTTTCCTTACTATAACCAACTAGTAAATAGTTAGTTTGAATAAATTTTCAATGAGATAACTAGCAGCAAAACATCATTAGTAGGAAATATCAAGACATCAGTCAGAGCATATTTCAAAGCTAGAGGAAGAAAATACTAAGAGAAACCCAAGTGAGAACAAGACAGCAGAAGCAACGATATTCAACCTGAAATGCTTAAATATGGAGATATAATAATTTTACAGTGATATATAATTTAGAATACTCTTCAGAAAGTCAAATCACAAGTGATGAGAGAAATGCTCTCATTTCAAAGCTATAAAAAAGGCAAATAAAACTAATTACAAGAATAGAGAATTTAACTATTAGGTGTTCCAGACAACATTTATGGATGCAAAGCTAAGAGTAACCAAAAGACAAACTTGAACAATGTTTCCCTGTTCACAAATATTGGTAGACATGTAGAAACAGAAGACAGAATGTGAAAGATGACTAATGAAATTACATTTAAATATATAAACTAAGTTTATAAACTAAACTATTATCAAGCTACAAAATATTATTTCTTTGTAACAGTATGATGCCTACTAGACAAATCATACATAACACAAAGTTAGAATAATGATGATGATGATGACAACAGAGATGCTAAAAAATAAGTTGAGTGGATCATGCCAGATAACTCCCCCCTAATGACTCAAAGTAGATGCCATACAATTACCAGAAATAAACAAAATCCTATAATCCCCAAAACAGGTTTGAATATTAATCATCCTTATGATTTATGGTAGTAAATGAAAAATCCTGCATAACTGTCTATATTTAGAAGAAAAGCAAGTTCAGAAACATTACATACTTTGATCTTTTGGGTGATTCAGTACATAAGCAAGGATTTTAAAATATACTGTTCTCTATTGCCATTACTGAAGGGCAGCATCATTATATTTATCAATTAAATGTGTTCTCATACCAGATGAGCCTTCATTAACAATGACTCACTTGAAAATATTTCCCATGACTCTGAAGTCCTATGCTTCACCATCTTCCTGACTTTATACAACTGGCAGTTGCAAAGATGTTGAAGGACTTCTTTCAACCTAAAACAAGGAAATACAGATATATTTCTTAAAACTTGCATGCCCCTTTACATGCTGTCCATTAACATGTGTGAATTTTTCTTGTTCCAACATGTGCAAGTTACCATGCTGATGCTTCATCAATGAGATAAAGATAAGAAATATATTAAAAATAAATAAATTTTAAAAGAAATAAATGAACTTTGTTATTTCTTTTAAAATCATACAAAATCTTTATGTACAGAAATAAACTGAAAACACTGAGAGTATGGACAAAGAAAGATTAAGAGAGATAATACTACCATATAAACCAAAAGATAAAAAAAAGCAGAGTAAGACCAAAGAAGCATTGGCATGACACCTAAACATGCAGCATGGTTTAATTTTATTACAAAAATTAATGCATTAACAACCTGACAAATATTATCATGTTGTAAACTAAATACAGTATTTTTTTGTTTATTTGTCTTTCTACCTCTATGAATAACTGACCACCACAGTTATCTAATAGTTAGATTAGGCTGCCTTACATAATGTGGTTATGGATGCTTTGGCATTTGTGGCTATTAACAGACACACATACTCACATTAAAAACATTATGTTAAGTGATGGTTTAAAAAACATGAGACTATCCTTTAAAAATCCATGTCAATGAAATTTTATTATATTAAATGTCAAAAAGTGTGGCATTTAAAATATTTGCAAACAATTCACATTTGGACATTTCATATTAAACAATCTAGTATTTTCAGTTAAGCAACATGTTGATTATTACTTAAATTCAAAAATGCAATGCTTTATAAAGACAGGAAAATAAAATAAAATAAACAGACACTGAAAACAAGCAGAAACATTGAAAACACCAACTGTATCTTGAATGAAGAACCTATAGAACAAATAAAACATTTAAGACTTCTAGGTATAATTTTTAGTGAAGATGGCAAGTTAAATCTGGAAACAGATAACAGAATAAGCAAAGCTGAAATGGTGTGTAGCCAGCTGAATAAATTTACATGGAATAAGACACAAATCAGTGAACACACTAAACTAGCTGTATATAAGACAGTGTTCAAACCGGTTTTAATTTATGGATCTAAGCATTGGGTTAGAAATAAACCATTTGATTGGAGGTAAGAAACTACAGATATGAGAGGTCTGAGAAAAATTTAGGGAGTGAACAGATGGCATCAATGACAATATCATATCATATTACTGCATCAATTTTTTAATTTTTTTAAAAAATAACTCCAGCTCTGTTTAAAATTTTTAAAAAAATTTAAGAAAGCTAGATTTATTAGATTTATTTTAAATTCATGCTATGATATATCTTCTAGCAGCTATAGTACAGCTGTAACTGGCAATCGTTTTTTTTGGTGGGGAGGGAGAGGGGGGTTGATGTTCAAAACTGTTTGTGTTAAATACCTACTTAGTATGCAGCATATTGGTATATTCTCATCAAATACTTAAGTATTGAAGAAGAAAAGGAAACATTTGACAAAAAAAAAAAAAAAAGCATATGACACTCTACACTATGATATGATCTGAAAAGATTTGGAGAGGAGAGCAGTGTAATAACAATAAACACCTGCTAAAATTCTATGGATAGTCTTTATTAATGCCGTATTCCAGCATAAAAATGTTCATAAAATTATGTGCAAAGAGCACATGAGAAATTCTTACTGTTAAAGCTTTAACACCTGAATGCTGACAGCATCAAGCTCTTTCCTAATATCCTCATTTTTAATATGATATTGCCATTAATGCCATCTGTTCACTGCACTAATTTTTCTCAGAGCTCTCATATTTGTAGTCTTAGCCTCCAGTCTCCAATAAAGTGTTTTTATTTCTAATCCAGCTCTCAGATCCATAAGTTAAAACTGGTTTGAACACTATCTTGTATACAGCTAGTTTAGTGTTTTCAATAATTTCTGTCTTATTCCATATAAATTTATTCAGTTGGCTTCTTACCATACTACTAGCTTTGCTAATTCTGTTGTCCATATTTCCATATTTAATTTGCAATCTTCACTAAAAATTGTGACTAAATAGCTTAAATGTTTTACTTGTTCTATAGGTTTTCCATTCAGGATGCAACTGATGTTTTCAATGTTTTCTGCCTATTTTCACTGTCTTTGTCCATATTCATTACAGCACTTGTTCAATTTAGTCAGAGAATTCTGGAGACACACTAGATTTATTTAGGAGTATAACATCATCTAAATAAAATAAAGAGCTGAGATTAATATTTCCAACTTTGATATCTGATTTAATAGCACTTTCCTTCATAATGTGTTCCATACACATGACGAATAATAGGGGAGATAATTGTGTACCCTTGTCTCAAACCAGATTTAAAATTTAACCATCTTCCTGTACCTCTTTTAGTTCTAACTGCTGACTGCCAATATGATGTACTATTTATAACAGTAGTGTCTCGAGATGGCTTGTGCAAGCTGGGTGTTAAACTGATAATGGCTATAAACTGTACAGCAGAACACACTTCACAGTTTTGGGACCCTTTGTACTTCCTTTCCCTATGTGACAACCTATATAGGGATCATTTCTGCTAGCTATTTTACATGAATGCTGTTTTTCAACAACATCTACAAAAGCAAAGATTTTGTGTTTCTAGAAATTCAAAACCTAATAAGTAATTTGCACTAAAAAGAAGATGCCCAGGCAAAATAAAGCAGACATTTGCTGATAATAGGATTCATAAAATTCCTTTATACTTGTGAAAGGAGGGGTTGGAATTCTCACACAGAAAGAACCTACTGCTTTTTTTTCTTTTTTTTAACAAGCCTATTGATAAAAATTTAACAGCACACCCCTTCATATAACTATAACTTTTTAAACAGCTTTTCTCTTGTCATATGCTTTTTATCTACAAAACCAAATATAGTTTCTTGTTATATTCCTATGGTTTCTCAGTTAGTTTCTCTTAAAATCTAATCCTGACAACCTCTGCTTAGCTTGAATCCAGTTTGTTCTCCAGGCTTCCCTTCCACAATTTTTCTTAACTTTTTCTCAAGAATACTTGCATAAATCTTACCAGGAACACTCAGTATGGAAATGCTTATGTAATTCTCATATTCAGTTTTATTTTCCATTTTACTGATGGGTACGTGACAGCTCTACTCCAATCATCCAGAATTTGACACACTAACTAGGCCTTCAATTATGCAGTGTAGATGTTATAAAACTTTTATATCTCCATTCTCGTGGAAAGGTTTAGACGTTGGTTATGCATTCTTACTAAATAGCTTAAGGAAATTACAACATACAATAGAATATACATTAAAATAAATTTTAATACACTTCCAATATTTCGGCAACGTCACGTTGCCATTATCACAGGAACTTAAATACAAGACACATGCACGCAAGCACAACACACACAGGATACCCGCCATAGAATATGGTGGAAGAAAGCCACGATAATACACCGTAGTAAATTCAAATACAAAAGGCTATTCATGGAATCAGCCTCAGCCCTAAGAAACAATCCAAACCTAAACAAATTTGGTTGCCAGAGACTGCCCCAAATTTGGGAAACCTACATCAGAAGACCTTCAGCCCAAATGGCCAAGAATACCAACATTGCCCACTAGGGGGAACCATCAGGACTTTTAGGAGAAAGAATAGCTTCCTGCTTCGTACCTCATTTGCTGTGTGTGTTATGCTTGCGTGCACATGTCTTGTATCTAAGTTCCTGTGATAATGGCAACGTGACGTTGCCGAAATATTGGAAGTGTATTAAAATTTATTTTAATGTATATTCTATTGTACGTTGTAATTTCCTTAAGCTATTTAGTAGGAATTTTATATCTCCATATTTGAGCATTTCTGACTGAATATCATCTACTCCAGCTGACTTTCCACATTGTGGGTTTTTGATGACTTTTTCTACTTCAAGTATTGATTCCTGACTGCATTGCTGTTGAGTGTTTTCTACCACCATACAGTCACTGATTGTTTCATTTAGCAATCTTCAGTTTTTATGTCCCCATTATCATTGCTGATCCCTTTTACAGTATGCTTTCCTTCATTTCTAAGCTTTTTCGACAGCCTCTAGAATATTTTGCCACCTTCCTGATATGTTCTTACCAAAGTCTTCCCATGCTTTTTTTTTTAAACTAGATTCACACAGTGAATTCACTTTCTTACATTTTTTTTAATTTAATTTATTCTCTCAGAGCTCATACTGACTTACTTACTAGGAATTCTTGATAAGCTTTCTTATTTTCCTTGGTTTTCTTCTTTAATTTTCCAATTCCACCATGGAGTTCTATTTTTATCCTTGAAGACAATCTCACCACATGCCTCTCTGACTAAATCAACCAGAACTGATCATATCATGTGAAGAAGACTTTCAAAAATCAGGAAAAAAGAAATCCTAAAGGTTCTTCACTATGTGGCAAGTTAAAGGAAGAATAACAATGAAATGACGACTTTAACAAGTGTTGATCGTAGGGAAGTAACAAAAGCAAAACAAACAGTTAAGTAGCTGAGTGATCATTTTGCCAGGGTGTACCATCCAGGTGGTAATAGGCAAAGCCAAATCTGACATTGACTGATGGAAGAGCAGAAGAGACGGTGCTTAGGGTATTCCGAATCTTAATGCAAGCATGGCCATGGGATTATATGTCTGTGTATTATGACAGTGTGCAAGGGAATTATCACCTCCTCTGACCAAGAGCTGTTTAATTTAAACCTCAGTTTTAGAAAGGTGCCAACTGAGTGAAAAGAGAGCAAAATAATTCCAATGAATAAAGAAGGCTCCAAGAGAGAAGCAGCAAATTATAAGTCAATCAGTATCTAAGGAGTTGTGGTTAAGGTATTAGAGAAGTTAATAAACTTCTCCAATATACCTTAATTCAGGACTAGATGGATAGGAATATGATACTTTATAAAGGGCAACATGGTTTTGTGAAGGTAGGTCTTGGCTTAATAATTAGCTTACTTTTTTTTTTTTTTTTAAATAAAGTGGCAATTGAGTTGGACTTTGCAAAGGCATGTGACAGGATTCCACATGGAACCCTGTTGTATAAACTGGAAGAAATAGAGAGAGAGAGAGATGAACATGAAGCTGGTGATTAGGGGACATCTGTCATTAAGGGGCAGGTGGCTGATAGGCAGATATCAAAGAGTAGTTTACAGAGGAGCTAAGTCCAGGAGAATGCAAATGACTACTGGTACTGCATGGCTCAGTAGTCCTTTGCTGTTTAATGTATACATCAATGATATGCAAAATGATTTGAGGGGAAATATTCAGTTGTTTGTTGAATATTTCCCCTCAAATGAATGAATTTGCTGAATGCAAAGCCAGAAATAGCGATAGTCATGAAGCTGATGTAGAGATCTGCAGAATGACTTAAATGGACTGGAAGTATGGAAAAAGATAAATGGTTGACAGTTTAATGTGGCTAAGTGTGTAAGGCGATGCACTTTGGGAAGAAGAGATCACGAGGTTTTTTCTTTTTTTCTTTTTTTTTGCAGGGAAGGAGAGGTTTAATTGTAGACAAGGAGGAGCAGTTTAGAGGATACACTGCAAAGGTGGCCAAAACAGCACATTGGATTATATGGCTGTTGAAGAACAAACACACTGAAAAACAGAGGTAACAAGGTAATTGTTCCCTTGGTAAGGCTCAATAAGACCACATCTAGTCTACTGCACACAGATCTGTCTAGATTCTGTGGGGATGAAGAAGTACTGAAGATAAGTACTTCTTCTCTTCAGTACTTCTGTGGGGATGAAGAAGTGCTGAAGAGATTCAAGTGTCAAAGATTATAGAAGCTCTATGGAATTCTCCCCATGAGAACAGACTGATTCCATTCAAAAACTAGCTGATAGATTAAAAAGAAAGGACATGATAAAAACATAAGTTATTAAAGGGTTTTATAGGATTGACATTGAAAACTTTTTTTTTCAGTATATAGCAAGAAGACAGAGAACAAGGATTTACCACTGTAAATTGTATAAGTGTATAAAGAAAGTATATAAGGTTAGCAAGAAATTGAAGGGATGTGAATGGGTTGTCAGAGGTGGTTGTGAGCACTCTGGCAGCAAATGAGTTTAAGGAGAGTTTAATTCACACAATAAGTAGGTATTGTGTGAATTAAGCTAAGTGATCATGTGATACTCGCTTGTGAAGTGGCTAAGTTTATGAATATTCCATTCAGAAAAGGTTAAATGCTGAACTACAAAGCAGGAAATTATGACCAACTGAGGAGTATACTGGGTTCAGTGCAATGGTATTAGTTGCTGGATGGGAAGAATGTCAACAGTGCATGGAATGCATTTAAAAAATACTTAAAGGATGCAATATTAGAATGTTAGATCTTATAAATCTGTGTAGTCTTATAAAGCAAGAGATTATTCATAAGAAAAGGACGATCTGGAAGGAATACTGTGTGCATAAGGCTGATGTCCATTATGAAAATTATAAGCAGCAAGTCAGAAGAATCATAACTGTTGTATAGAAAGCTGAGTATGAAAAGAAACTGCTTTGCAAGCTAAAGACAACACCAAAGAATTCTATCATTATGCTGCAAATAAAAGAAGGAATGAATACGAAAGAATAACTCTAGTGAATGTAGATGGTGCGAGGGTGACAGATGAGGTTGTTCAATTAATGAGTGCCTGAGCTCACTGCTACCTCAGTATGAAGAAACTCAGGTGTAAGAAGAGGAGATATTACAGCTGTTGCAAAAACTGAATAAAAATTCAGCAATAGGGACTGATGGGATATCAGCACAGATGCTAAGTGTTCAGATGAAATGGCTATTCCTTTGACCAGGCTATATAATTTGAGCCTCAGAACAAGGAAGATTCTGCAGGAGTTGAAAGAATGTATGATAATGCCATTGCACAAGGATGGTGTATTCAACAAAGATTGATGTATCCAACTATCGACCAATCACTATCTCAGGAGTGGTGGAAAAGTTGGTTAAGGCTTGCATGCAGAAATGAGTTGACAGAGAATCTCTATTTTGCAATGAACAGCATGAGTTTAACAAGGGAAGGTCACATTTTAGCAACTTGCTCACATTCTATAATAATGTTATCACTGAGTTAGACAAGAGGAATGGATACATCATGATATTTTTGGATTTTACTAAGACTTTTTACAAAATACAGCACGGAAGACTTCCATAAATTGGAGAATATGGAATTGGATTATAAAATGTTAGCACAGATAAGAGGATGGCTGATTGACAGATATCAAGTAGTATACAGGGGATGTGAGTCTGCAAAATTTAAGGTAACCAGTGGTGTACCACAAGGATCAGTGCTTGGACCACTATTATTCAATTTGTACATTAATGACATTGGAAAAGATTTGACAGGTGACATACAGCTATTGGCTGATGATGCAAAGATAAGTAGGCTAATCAGTAATGTGGATGATATGCAATACTTGCAGAATGATTTGAATAGACTGGAATTGTGGGCATGGGAAAATGCCAGTTCAATGTCAATAAATGCAGGAGTGAGATGGATGGGAGAGGTAGAAAACCGAGTGGTCTGGAAAACCACAGGTGAGACCTTCGTCCAGCAGTGGACAGAACCAAATGGTTGAAGAAGATATCCAATATCATATTATATTGGTGGGATTATGCTAGAAGAAATTGATCAGGCTAGGGACCTTGGAGTGTTAGTAGATAGTTCAGGGTCCATGTAGCAAAGATTGCAAATACAACTCAAAAGATAACTGCAATGTTGAAATGAACTTTGACATGTAAAGAAAAGGATGTCTTTTGCCTCTTTACAAAACCTTGATAAGACCTCACATGGACTATTGTGCACAGATCTGGTCTCCTGGTTTCTGTTGTAATTCTGATATAGTAGAGAGAGAGAGTGCAAAGGAGAGTGTTAAAAATTATATCAGGATTGCAGAATACTGATCATGAAGACATTACAATTTGTAGACTGCAGACACTAGCAAACAAACAAGAGAAAGAGGGATGATTTGATAGACTTACAAACTTCTGAAAAGGTCATACAGGATTTCAGTTGATGGAATTTTTTATGGAAGGTAGAGAAAGGACATGAGGGTATCCTTGGAAGCTGAGAATGAATACCACCAAGAAGGGGGGTGAGATCTAGATTTTTCTCACTCATAGAGTGGTGCATGTGGATGCATGTGTGGATGTGTAAGCAGTGTGGATGAATTCAAGAACAAGTATGACAGCTGGTGCCTTCTTCACTCTCTCTTAATAATAATAATTGTTTTCCCACAATTGAGTCTTCTGCCTCTATGGAAATACCAGTATAATAATAATAATAAATGAGCCAACAATATAATCTAAAGTTTCACAGAATAAAACAAAACTCACAGCATTTAAAGGCAGAGATCGTACTGGATCAAAAATAAAAGATAAAATAACAGATCAAGACTGAATTAATGAACAGATTCAACTAAAAAAAATTTTATAAAGTAGTGGCCTCTCCAACTCCATTATATGGAAGTTGGAAGTGGGACCACTAGCGCTTCTGTAGCACAATTGGAAGAATGACAGTATATTGTACCTTTCAATTGGAAAAGGCCCAAGTTTGATTCTCGTCATTCAAGAGGAATCTTTATATGGGCTTTTTCAACTGAAGGTGAGTTAGCTGATTTCATATGGAGATAGCAGGGTTTTCCCTCCCAGAAATTCAGGTTTTTTCATCTTGCATACAGGCAAATCAGCCTTCAGAACACATGTAATTTACAGACAAAAAATACTGTTGGTGGTGGTGGTGGGCAGCAGATGGCCTTGATGATAGTTGTGTGTAGTAGGACACCTTCAATTTATTGACAGAGGATGGAATTCTGTAATTAATCTATCTTAAATATTTTTCAACTCTGTCTGGGTGTAACTTATACAGAATGAATAATGCACAGTTGTCCCTCAAGTAAACAAGCTACTTGGCAAAAAAACAGCATGGTTTTACTAAATGGAGGTCATATTTTAGCAATTTGCTCATATTTTATAATAATGTTATGGATGAGATGGATGAAGGGAATGGATACACTATGATACTGTTAAATTTTGCTAAGGCATTTGATATGATACCACATGAAAGGCTGTTGCATAAACTGGAAAATTTGGGATTGGAATATAAACTACTGACTTGGATAAGAGGATGGCTGATAGGTATCAGACAGTGGTATATATAGTGGATGGGAATCTACCAGATTTAAGGTGACCAGTGGTTTACCCCAAGAGATCAGTCCCTGGACCATTGTTCGATCTATACATTAATGATATTGAGAAGTACCTGACAGGAGATGATCAACTGTTTTCTGATAATGCAAAGATAGGTAGGGTAATCAGAAATGCTACTGATATACAGCACTTACAGAATGATTTGAATCATCTGGAACAGTGGGCAAATGATAATGGCTATCAATTCAATGTTAGTAAGCGTAAAGTTATGCATTTTAGCATCATGAGCTTTCCAATGGTGTATTAAATTAGTGGGATTATGTTACAAGAAATTGATAAGTCTAAGGATCCTAAAGTTATGGTGGACCAGAAACTGAAGTTCAAAATTCACATTGCAAAAATTGCAAATGAACATTCACATGTAAACATAAAGAAGTTATTTTGCCTCTTTACAAGCCTTCATATGAAAACGTAGACTAATGTGTGCAGATTTAGTCTCCTGGTTCAGAGGGAATAAAGAAGCTGTGGAAAATGTGTAAAGAAGAATAATAAACAAAGGTGATATGAGGATTATCATCTCTGTTTGATTTGTTTGCTTGATTATCCTCATATCAAATGTAGATTATGAGGGTAGACAAAGAATATGTGGACTGCAGATACTGGTAAACAGGAAAAAGAGACATGATATAACAGAGGTCTATAAACTTCTGAAAGGACATTATAGGATATCAACTGATGAAATTTTTCGATATATAGAAGGTGGAGAGAAGAGAGGGGGGGGGGAACATCTACGGATGTGCAGTTAAGAAAGGGATAAGAGCTAGATTTTTCTCTCATGAGCAGAGTGAGTGATGGAACAGTTTGCCTGTTTAAGTAGTGAAGCATTCAGTGTGAACAGTTTAAGAGAAGATATAACAGTTGGTGTGGATGATGTATGGCTTCCCTTGATGAGTCCTTGACAACCTGGAGTTTTGGATGATAATAATAATAACAGAGGTAGAAAAAGCTATCAGCAACCTGAAACTGTCCTCCAGAATATGTAAGGACCAGATTTTTAGTTCATGACAAAAAACTGAAAAATCACAGGAATATAATAAGCATCTCTATTTAAACATCTTAATCACATTTTAACATCTCTACTTAAATTTGTAAACCAGAGAGATCAGGTACTGACCGTTCAAAACGTGTTGTAAATGGAACCTTATACAGAGCAACAACATAAGCTTGAATTGCAGCTCAGTGATTAAAACTAAGATATTTTGGTTTGCCATTAAACCAGGTAGAAAATGTTACACCCTGATAACTTAAGAATGTGAAAATTTCAGTTATCATGATGTAACAAGAGAAGAAATAAAAACCCTGTATAGATAACTAAGTAAGCAAGCTTGTTCTTAAGCAGATATCGTTAAGAGCCTTTGAAAGTAATGAATACAAAAAAAAAAAAAAAAAAAAAGGAAAGAAAAACATGCTTGCATCCAAGTGAAAAATATAGCTGAAATTGTTTGTTGAACTAAATTAAAAAAAAAAAAAAAAGGAAGGGAATTTTATTACAGTTGTGATATGATAAAATAAGGTTAAGTAAAGCAAAGAAGATTAGTCATAGGATTTTGTATGTGAAAGGCTAGTTTTTACCCTTAAAATAAGAGATTAAAGATTCAAGTTAATTCTTAGAAAATTTTGGAAGGGGGATTAATTTAGCATAGATGACATAGAAGTTAGCTTAAACAAAAACCAAAGCTCAAGGTCATAATTCCCAAATTGAGACTTCATCATATGTCAGTCGCGTGCACACGGACCGCATGATGTTTTGGCAGAAAAACACCACTCTAATTGGTCAGTGAAATCAACTCCAGTAAGGGGGGAAGAAAGGAAATTGAAGGTGCCGGTAGGGGTCATCGTATAAAAGGATTAGGAACCCCCCCCCCCCCCCCCACACACACACATGGCTTTGTTCCTCAGGTTTTTCTTCATGAGTCTTCGTATAGGTCTCACACGGCTTTCCTGAGTGATGGGTTAGGAGTTTTCTCTGTCCGACACAATAAGGAAACAAAGTGTGCGGAATTTCGATTCCGTGTTCCTATTGTAAGAAATAAGGGATGCCGTTTAGTTAAAGAGAGAGAAGATAATGTCAGTGTGTTTCATCGTCCAGTGATCGTAACGAGAGAAAGAAAATTCTATAAAGAAGTCAATGCCCACATGGTGAATTTCACAGTCATAGAATAGATGATCCTATGTATGTCCTCGATTGAAGAATGTAAGGTAAAGATTGTGAAAGCCCATCTTAGTGCCAAAGGAACTTAGGAGTGATAAGTTATAGAAGAGTTCGTCCTAGGAAGGTAAAATATCAGAAAAAAGTAGAGACCCAAGTCAAAAGGTACTGTAAAATCTCGTGTCAATTCAAATCATATGTAACTGTAGTCATTATGATTACTGAACAGTAGAAAGGATTAATGAGAATTATATTAGGACTTTAGTACATGTCAAACTAGAATAAAAATGAGCTTGTTAATATTAATTAATACATATTCATGTGCCTAGAGATTTATGCATGTACATTGTATTTTAATTAAGAGAGTTTTGAAGGTCAAAGGTGTGTATTAGCTCAGCGAAAGAATAATTTTAATCCATATTGTCTTAGTGAGAAAATTAGAGTAACTGATTATATATGTCCTAGAAAATACAGAATTATAGCATGATCAAACCAGTAAGGGGTTAGACAAAGGATCAACTAGTTCTAGGATTATACATGTTTGTGTGTATAGAATCTGTTATGGCGATATGATCACAACTCTCGTGTAGGATCTTAACCTAATACTTGTGTTTAGCTAGTGAAAATTTGTATTATATATTCTTATTATTGAATTGAGTTTTATTTGATAAAGGATGAATTATACCATGTTTAAGAGTTCAATAAACTTTTGTTCATTGAAAATACAGTTGTCTGAGAGTGCCGCTCAATGCACCACTTGTAACAACATACAAATCTAATCGCGCGCACTTGGGGGGGGGGGGTTGTTAAGTTACGAGATAAAGGTCACGACTGTATATTAATTTCACACTCAGACATATCTTGGTAATTGCTCCTTGTTTTTGAATTTAATATCTTAAACTAAATGTCCTGAAAGGCACAGTATAAAATAAATATTTAAGGACACTAAGGAGAGGAGAAGCTTGAATATTTGTATTTGGGTGAAATCTCGTATATAAATAAGATTTGGACAAAGACAAGTAGAGTTTCACATGTAAGGATAGTTGAAAGCCTAATAATCGTAAATTGGGACACAACAAAAGCAAGGCTGCACATTGTCACTACTGTTATTATCTGTAGGGATCACATTTTTAAGGAAAGAATAATAAACAAAGAGAAATTTCCTAAGAATTGGAAGATATCAAAAATAATTCCATTACATAAAAATACTATGTGCTAACTATAAACCCAGTAGCGCACTCAGGATTTAATCTTGGAGGGGCCGAGTTGAGTAGACGTTTTGCGAATACACACTACACATCGCATACGACCTATAACTGAGCATCTGCAGCGATCACTAATTCATAAGTAGCACATAACATAAATAAAAAAAATGAATTTCAATTAGGAAAAAATTTTTGGAAATTTTTCTAGTGTTTTTTCCTTTTCTTTGAGGGGTGCCCGGGCCCCTTATCCCCCTCTGGGTGCACCACTGTATAAACCTATCTCTCTACTTAATAAGATTTTCATCCATATTATACAAAACCGAATTAAATCTATCTATGAAGAAATCTTAGAAGAGGAAAAAATGGGCTTCAGAAGTGGCAGAGAAACAGATGATGCAATTTTTGTAATACAGAAACTGGCAGACCTTACAACAGAAAACAATTCTATTCTTTATTGCTGTTTCATCGATTATAAACAGGCTTTCGATACAATAGACAGAAAATACATGATCAAATTCCTTGAAAAAACTAACATAGATCCTATATTATTAATCTCATTAAGTAGACAATAGTGAAATTTAATAAAACGGAAACAGAAGAAATACATTATTGTAAAAGGAGTTATTCAAGGCTGTCCACTTTTCACCATACTTATTTAATATATTAGTAATGTTGGAGAAGCTCTAGACTTCTCAGTAAATGGAACCAACATCACCCATATCAAATATGCAGATGATATAGTCCTTATTAACAGCAAAGAAGATCTGAAATCCATGATTAGCAAAATAAACCAAATTAGCCATAAATAAGAGTATAAATTTCACTAAAATTCTAAAACTAAAATAATAATTATTATTACGGACGACTCCAGGGAGTCCTTAGACTCATCGAGGGAGGCCCTAAACATCATGTCCACAACATGATGTTTAGGGCCTCCCTCGACACTATACGACACTCTCAGAGTATCTATCATACCTTGCCTTGAACTCATTCACCGCCATAGTACCCACAACAGACTCTGGCAGCTTATTCCACTCATTTACCACTCTAAAAGTAAAGAATCCAGCTCTAACACCCTTGCTAACCACACTCTTTCCCAACTTCCATAGGTATCCCCTAGTTCTCCCACCACCAGTCCTGATATCAAAAATATCCTCTGAATTAATCTTATAGAAACCCTTTAGCAATTTGTATGTCTCAATCATATCTCCCCTTTTCCCCCTATCAACTAATGTCTGCAACCCACAAATCTTCAACCTGTTCTCATAAGGTTCATTCCATAGACCTGCTATCATCTTGGTCACTCGCCTCTGGATCCTCTCTACCTCCTCCCCATCAAGAAGAAACCTAGGTGACCAAATCTGGGCACAGTAGTCGAGATGAGGTCAACACTCCCAAGTCCCTGGCCTCATCAATCTCCTGGAGTACAGTTCCACCAATGTTGTATACTGCTGCTAATCTTTTCACCCCAAAATGCATAACCTTACATTCTGTCACATTAAATTGACATCCATTCACCTTAGCCCAGAACTCCAATCTATCCAAGTCGTCCTGCAAGATTTTAACATCTTCTGCATTCACTATTGCCCTACCCTACTTTGCATCATCAGTGAACAAATGAACTGTTCCTCTTAGATCCTTCCCTATATCGTTAATGACCAAATTAAACAGCAGTGGTCCAAAGAACAGAACCCTGCGGCACACCACTAGTTACAGGCAGTCTTTTGGACTCTACTCCTGAATAAACTACTCGCTGATATTTCTCCATCAACCACCCACCTATCCATCTCACCAACCCTATATTCATTCCCACATGTTGTAGTTTATGGATTAGAATTCCATGTGGTATCCTGTCAAATGCCTTAGCCAGGTCTAGCAGTATCACTAAACCCATTACCCTTATCCAGTTCAGCCGTCACTGTGTTATAAAACTTGAGCAAGTTACCGAGGCATGATCTACCCCTTCACAAAGCCATGCTGTCCCCCATACAGTATCTCATTTTCATCAATCCATTCCTGTATTTTTCCCTTGACTACACTCTCCAAGACCTTGACAACGACTCCTGATATGCTGATCGGTCGGTAATTTGCAACAGTAGTCTTGAATCCTCCTTTATGCAGTGGAACTATTTTCCCCTCTTTCCACACCTTCGGGACTAAACCAGATCCGAGACTCAGATTAAACAACATGGTCAAGGGCACTGATAATTCTTTAGCCACTTCACGTAAGACCCGTGGAGGTATACCATCCAATCCCACAGATGTATTCACATTAAGGTTCTGTAATAGACTATTCACCTCCACTTCATTCATCACAATTCCCATATAAACTAACGGTTCCTTCATTTTTTCAATGTCACCACCTGGATGATATACTCTTGAAAAGTGCTCGCTGTATGATATTACCCTTGCAAAGTAATTCCATCGTTAAATCTCAGTAAAACTATCGTCATTCCTTAAAATCATTTTGCCGTGTACAGTTTTTTTTTTTTTGCTTGCAGCATATTGAAAGAACTATTTAGGATTCTCTTTAGCTTGCATAGCTAGTTTCCTTTCATAATATGCTTTTGCTTTTTTTTACCACACTCATTACTCTTTTAGCCTGCACTTTATACCGTTCGTGTACTTGCAGGTAACCTCTTTCTTTAAATTCCTTCTACGGTTGTTTCTTTTTTTGCAGCTCAAGCTTAATGGTGTTATTCATCCATTTAACTCCTACTTGTTTTACTATTCAGACCCTAGGTATACAATCACTCATAACCTCCTGTAAATGCTCCTTGACCACTTCCCACGCTCTATTGACATCCAGCCCTTGCAATTGTACATTATAATGACAATAGGGAAAGAAAAGAAACTAGTTAACATTGATATTGATAATAAATATACTGAACAAGTAACTCAATTTGGGATCACTCATCAGTGAAGATCTAAATTATATGAAAACAATAAATCATAGAATAGATTTGTCTGTAATAGGAAGGCTAAATAAAGTTTGGAATAGTAATAGAATAAGTAAACAGCTGAAACTAAAAATATACAACTGAATGGTATTGTTGTGGTCCTCTATGGATCTGAAAGTTGGATAACAAAGAAAGAAATAAAATTACGAGTGTTTGAATCCAAATGTTTACAAAAAGTAAACCAAATTAAATGGACTGAGAACAAGACCAATCAAATAGTGAGAGATGAACTAAATTACAAGGAACCAATATTAGACTGTTTTCTTTACTAACTTTTCAATATGTCTCCTAGTAGAGCACAATTGTGCTAAATGCAGCAAACTTTTTCTATACTACCTCGTCTACTTTTAGATAAATTCAAGAAATTACAGCTAACCAACAATTTCTTTAACTATCATGATAAATATTTCTTGATAACTATTAAAACTTTGGGCAAGCAATATTGTGATCCATAATCTGATATCAGTCTGACCAAAGATTGAAATAATAGTATCATACCTTGCCCACAAGTAAAGCTTTTCATTAAACTTAATCCTCTAAATATTACTAACTGTGTTATCAATATATTTCCTGAACTTAAATTCTCTATCAATCAAAATACTTAAATCCTTATTTTCATTAACTTTTTCTAAATCTTGTCACATTCAACTTGCATTGATAAAGCTTTTTCTTACTTTTCATTTAATACTACCAAACAGCATATATTTGCAATTGTCAAGATTACATTTATACCAGCTTAAATTAAAAATTTAACTTGTACATTTCACTCTTATAAATATATAACACTTACATATACCCAGTGGTGAGCTATAAGGGGCTCGTATGAGCCCCTTATATAATATATATCAAACATGAAAAGACAGTCAAAATTTATTAAATATTCTTGGGAAAGAAAAAATAATGAAAAGTGATTCTGCTGATTCTACTGCAGTTGAAAATGAATTCGAGGATGAAGTTGAAGATAATACGCACATTGATTCAATGAATATGCAAGAAGTTGGAGAAGAAAAAGAAAATCATTTACCTGATTGCTAGAATGAGAAGCAAGCATCGTATTTCAAAATGCAGTATAATGTAAACTGGAGTGTGTTTTTTTATCTATATTATCCTTATTTCTTTAATATCCTTTTTTTTTAATATCCTGTCATTACTGCGTCATTGTAATATCTTAGGGTTTTTCTATATTTTACTTTATCTTATTTCTTCATATCTCTCTTCTATATTATATATCTTATCGTCAATTCCCAAATCTTTAACTTGTCTCTTTCCCTTATACAACTCTATTAACTTTAAACTTATATCCTCCTGTTCCTTATTTTTACCTCCAGTATTCCTATTTTTATTATACCAAGGATCTCTAGATATTTATTTGAATTAGTGACTGCACCTCAGGAAATCATTTTATGGCATTAAATATTACTACTTTCAGTAGATATCATTCCTTACTCTTATATACAGTGATGTGCACCAGACAGCGAGTTATTTTTTTTTTCATGTAAAATCGTCTCATCATCTCGAAAGTGATTTTATTAAATAAAATATTATAGTTACTGTTACTATCATTTTACAAATAAGAATTCACCTTTGGTAATCACATATAAATAAATAGGACTATAAAATAATGCCCCTTGATTGGTACCATTGATTATCACTTGAAGTATAAAAATAAAAAAATATATAACGTATTTCAATATTATTGTTTACAGATTGTTTGTCATAAAAATCATAAAACTTCTATCGCAAACAAAACAAATTTATTTTGTTTATAAAAAATGCAGACTATTGCATATGTGCAATTATAAAAGATTTTATTCTTATTATATTTTGATAATTAAAAAATGCTTTTCTCATGTAAGATAAATTAACCCCTCCCAATTTTATTTATATAGTTTTTATTAGTCTCAATCCACAGAGGTTTGCAATAATGATTACTAAGCCTAAATGTTGAAATAAAGAGCAATACTACATACTACTATGTTAATGAAAGGGTTCTCACAAATTACAGATCACAAAGATTAGTCAGTGAGCCTCCATAGCTCAGTCAGTCAGTATCAATTATACCCTTTGGATAGAAATACTTGGTTTGAATCCTCTCTAGGAAGAGAAGAACTTTTATCAGTGCTTTTAAGTGAAGGTGAGTGATGGCTAGTCTCATATGGAGATGGAAGGATTTTTTGGCCCAGAAACTCCAGTTTTTTCATCCTTCAAAACAGGAAAACTAGCCAGAATATTGCCAATTTACAGACAGTGCGAAATGTAGACATGATTAACTGCAGTATCATAAGTTGTAAATAGATTTCTAAGAAGACAATTCACTTGGCCGTGATGACAGGCCACTGAGCCTAACATGAAAAGGAAGATAGGATAGAAAAGAAACTTGCAACCTCCTTTCAAGAATTACTTGAAATATCAGATTAGTGTAATTAAAATCTTGGCAACTGCAGCTTTTTTATTTAATTTTAATTAGCTTATTGGTAGAGCTTGTGTGTTTGTGTGTGTATATATATATATACATAGACAGTCACACACACAGTCCTCAACTGACAATGTATGGAACTTACAACCACTCGTACTTATGACAGTCATTCGATTAACACATTCAATGAATACAATACCACCTCACCTCTGCAACCCATGGACCAAGGTACTACTACTGCTCTCTTTAAGGCTATATTATTCAAGAAGTACTTTTGCTCAGGCTATTGCTACTATTGAGAGCAAGAAAACTATCTGATACTATCTGATAGTCAGGAAAATAATATCTTACAGATGCAGCAGGGAGTGAAGTGAAAGCGGAGCATATGGAATGGTGTTTGCAAGAAGCTGTTGTAAATATATGTTCACATATTTACAAGATTCAACAAAGACAAGAAGAGGAAACACAGTCCCCCAAAAAATTTGCAGAAGCATTTTGCCTCTGTTAATAAGGCACTTCAGATGTTTGAGGAAATGGATCAAAACATGGAGAGATTTAGTACAGTAGATAAATAATGTACGTTGTAACTGTCTACTACAGAGAAATTTTTGCAGAAAAGAAAAGCTACGACTAAATTGGACACAATGTACAAATTTTTAAAGCCCACTCCTGATGTCACCTCACCTCTGAAGATGTGCCTAGACCTTGCACAAGTTATATATCTAGTGACCCATCCTCAAAGAGCTCTGTTGCAATACCTGAATTTGCTATTAATTATCTAACCTCCCCTGCCTCTTTTAATGAATTGTTCAATGAATTGTATTAATTAAAGCTGCAGCTTGGAAGAACTACTCTTCACATTTCCAGCTGATTATAATTTTTACATTGTATTATTTCATTATAACCAAAGAGTAAAATCAGTTTAAAATACAACAAAACATGCCTACGCATTTTAGCAGTCCAGCATGTTACGTATCGTTATGGTTCATATAGTGTTTTCTGATTTACTTATGACCTTTTCAACTTACAACATGATAGCGATTGAACTGCATCGTGTGTGCGTGCATGCCAGCACTCAGGTTATCACTGCTACTGAGAGTGAGAAAACCATCAGATACTTTAGTCAGGAACATAATATTTTACAAATGCAGTGTGCGTTTAATATATAACAAGTGGTATATATTACACTATATATTATATATAAGCGCCTCCGTAGCGCAATTGGAAGAACGATGGTACGTTGCGCCTTCAATTGGAAAACGCCTAAGTTCGAGTCTCGTCATGACAGGAGGAATCTTTATATGGACTTTTTCAATCGAAGGTGAGTTAGCCAATTTCATACGGAGGCAGCAGGGTTTTTTCTCCCAGAAACTCGGGTTTTTCATCTCGCATACAGACAAATCGGCCCTTTAGAACACACGCAATTTATAGACAAAAAAAATACTAGTTGTGGTGGTGGTGAGCGGTAGATGGTGCTGATGTAGATGATTGGTAGTAGATGTTCGGTGTAGTGGTGGAGATGGGGAGTTGTACAATGGGTGTCCTCCTGCGATGAGTCTTTAGACTCCTTGGAGGTGTCACGAATAATAATAACATTATGGCCTGTATGTTTCAAAGCTCTCAGAGATTGTTACATACTATATCAGTATTAGTTAAGCATTCTGTTACCATGCCAATAAGGGAAGGGGGATAATCATTGAATAGCAAATTTTAAGTTTCCCAAAAATCCTTTACTCTCCTAGTCCTCCACTATCCAACCACCACCAAAAAATAAATAAAAACAAAATGTATCATAAGCTGATCATATAATTCTTAAATGCTGAGAATCTAATTTCAGTTTTTCTTCTTCTATAAGTCATTAAATAAAAAAAATTAAATTATATATTCTTAAAATCAGATCCACAAAAAATTTATTTACTAATTTTTTTGCTGTTTTTAAGTATATTACTTGGCAAAGGTGTATTAAAAAATTAATTGGCAAAGGTGATAAAAGGTGTTTTTGACATACTGTGTAGCTGGAAATCACATTTGAAAACTGAAGCAACTCTACAATAGTTCAACTTCACTTAAAGCTGAGAAAAAACACATTAGATACAGTAAATAACTTTAATGAGATAAGTACAAATATTTGCTACCAAAACTAACAGTACATCATCAGTGTAAACAAACAAGCAATTCAAAGAAACCAAATAAAAGGCAAATACAATAGCCTGGTTAACCAATAACAGTAAGTGCCATATGCTAGAAAGATCACATCAGATGTATAATAAATCATTTCTGATATTTACACAGGATCTGCCAAATTTTTGAGAGAGAGAGAGAGAGAGAGATGGGCGGGTGAGAATCATTAATTCAAATTAGCCCAATGTCACAGAACTTCAAAACTTTATTTGAAGAGATGTTTATATTTAGAAATGCTTCCATAGAAGTAGTTTCTAAATATGAACATCTCTTTAAGGAGGAACCTACTTCTAAAGAGTACTGTGTTTGACTTCAATATAGCATTGATCTTCACTAATCTCATTTTTCCACAGAACAGCTTGTCTGTTTGAAGTATGTTAAATTACATTCACAAGGAATCTGGTAAACAACAGCTGGAAACAGGCAAAAGTTTGTCTTTTGTAGTTGGTAAGAGATTAGAAATTTTGATGACAGAAAAATTCTTCAAGATTCTACTTGTAGGTTCAGAAATGCCAAAAATATATATAGGATTGGAACCCTGTGTTCTATTGTAGTATCCACCATCATAGGAATGTAGGAATCTATTATCATTTCAATGTGATGACGGTTGTAGCGATTTGATTCCATTAAACTTTTAATGGTGAGAGATCATGTTGTGGTAAGAATGAAGAAAAGAAATGTTATGTGCTCTATTAATTAAGGAATTGACAACCCTGATTTTCTGGAAAGTGGTGTGCAGAACTCTGATCTACAGTAATACCATGCTTATGATGCTTAACTTTATGACAATCCACTCATACAACACTGTTCAATTATGACCAGTGCCCGTGGAAGCAAAGGTTTTAGCGACGTGGAACTCTGATGAGTTTAATGATATGCAGTTCATGCATGTTCATTTATGATATCATTGCTCACTGCATTTCACTGTATTTTGGTGTTTCACTGTGAATTATAAATTGTTTATAACTATTATTTTATTATTATTATTCCTGACACTTCCAAGGAGTCTGAAGACTCATCGCAGAAGGACACCTACAACTGTCTCAACCACTACACCAAACCTCTACTATGAATCATCTCCATCAACGACTACCTCCACCACCACCAAAACTAGTATTTTTTGTTTGTAAATTGCAAGTGTTCTGAAGGGCCGATTTGTCTGTATGTTGTTTTATGTATGTTATTTTGTAGTTATGTTATTTATTTGTTTGTACATACGTACAGATATTTATCTGTATGTATGTTATCTTATTGTTGTTAATAGTAAATAAAATTCAAAGTAATGGGATTGCTACTTCCAGTAAAAAGAAGATGTGTAAACCTATTACATGACATACTGAGATTAAAATGATTCAATTTAGTGTCGATGGTGTATCAAACACTAAGATGGGGGCCGTACACTAAACTTGCTTCGTACTACTGTCACCTTAACTTGCATCCCCTGCACAGAGTGAAATGTACCCAAACCGGAATACATCAAGACTTCCCAACAGTGTGTTGTAATTGACAAACATGGGTAAATGTGGTGATCTTAGCAACTTTGATCATGGACATATTATTGGCACAAGACAGATGGATCATTCTATCACCCAACTAGTAAGAACCCTAGGGTTGTTCTCAAGGGTCTACCACGGGTATACCATCAACAGCTGTACCAGCACCCAGCGAGAAAGTGGTAGCTGACAGCAACTCTACATAGACTGTCCAAGCTCATACAAACTACAGGGCAACAGCCAAACAAATCACATCCAGTTTCAATGTCAGAGGTCCAAGCTGCATCAGTATGCGAACAGTATGGCGTACTCTGCATACCATGGGCTAAAAGAGCTGATGCTCTAATCATGTACCACTGTTGACAACTTGTCATCAGGCACTGTTCCTTCACCTGGTGTCAGGACCATCAAAACTGGAGCACCAGAGTGGATCAGATGGATGCAGGCTCCTGATATGTCAGAGGTCCAAGTAAGAAGGTAGTTAGTTCATTTTTGGAATGAGGTCAAATGTCAAATATATCATCTACATAGCAAAACCATCAATATTTGTTCCACACTAGTGACTGTGAGTTTCAGCATGAAATACTTGTGGTAATTTCATAAAAGTTATTTACTTCGTCTAATGTGTTTTCTTTCTCGATAACCATGTTAGAGGTTCCATTAAAATTGAGATTCATTCAAAGTTGCCTCCATTTTCATGCTACAGATGCCTGCATACATTGTGCATTGCACCACCAACTTTGTGGAAATCACCTCAGGTAAACTAGCTAACTAATTTGTAAAAACTGAGCTCAAGTATATTACAATAAGAAAGCAAGAAAGGTTTTAAAAAAATTGAAGTAATAAATTTAAGCTTATAGGCAGCCTGAAGAATATCCGCACTTTGGTGATGTGAGACAGAAGAAAATGTGGCACATGCCAGTTTTTAGGTTTTACCTTTGTATGCTGCAGACAGATCCATCCAAGATGGAAGATTATATGTTCAACAGGAAACAGCATGATATAAGAACAAGCAGTCAGCTATCAGGAGTATATATATCTCACATCAAAATAGGATGAAAACCTAGACTTGAAAATTCATTCCCAAATTAGGTTATCAAGCACATTTTCAGAAAATTCATCTGCTGGAAATGATTCCTTCATGCAGCCACAGATCTCTTTCTTTGTCAGGAAGTCATGGAATTAACCTGTATAAAAATTATATTAGAACTGACAATCAAAAATGAAATAATTAGCCAAAACATAAATTCTCCCTTGGATAGCTATGAGGAATGAATAATAAGAAAATTTTACACTTTCTAAAAATTTTGAGGTTAATCATAAAAGAAACTACAGTATACAATTTTTCATATACCTACTAGTGGTAAAGCTTTACCTTACAATTCCTTGCATTAGCAAGTTGTACTAAAGTATAAATCACTTAGTAAAGGATCACTTTAGCAGCTTTTAGCTAAAAATGGCAATAAATTAAGAGTATGTCTTTTTTTCAATTAAATGTGATACAAAGTACAGAAACCAGAAGCAATGTTATATAAATTAACAAATTGAAATAAAAGTATTATATTTCACACTAATTACAAGTTGACATCACTTGCAAATCCAAAATGCATTTGAGGCTATCATAGAGGTTAACAGGATGAAATATATAATTGGTTGCTGTTATAATTCAGGAAGGGTATAAGAGAGAAAGTAGATAACATGCATTAGCAAACTAGCACAATTAGTATAGATCGAGAAATTATTATGAGAGATTTATACGATGGGGACAGATTAAGGGAAGGAAATGGAATTTATACAGCTGCTAAGCGATAATTGCCAGCTTGGTTGGTCGAGTGGTTAGCATATCTGCTCTCCAGCCAAAAGGCTGCCGTTCAAATCCCACACTGGGCTTGGATGCTTGTGATTTTCTGTGAAAATACTAGTGGTAATGGTGGGCAGTAGATGGTGTTGGTGTAGTTGGTGGATTGTGGGTGTGGAGATAGAGTTGTAGAGTAGATGCTCTCCCTGGAATTGTCAAATAATAATAATTACCTAAAAGTATGTCATGGAGGGGGGGGGGGGAGGGACACGAGGTTTGAGAATGCTGAATGTGGTTATAGTATCAGAGAACTTAACAGTAATCAATCTAGCTAAGCTAGCTCTGCTTGGAGAAAATGATTGTGTGGTATTCACCTGGGAGATTGCCAGACATGCAGACTTTTCTGCTAAGAAAAGTCGGCCTGGTTGGCCAAGTGGTTAGCGTATCTGCTCTCCAGCAGAAAGGCTGCAGGTTCAAATCCCACTGTGGGCATAAATGTTTGCGATTGTCTGTGAAAACAGTAGTGGTGGTGGGCAGTAGATGGTGTTGGTGTGAATGATGCGGTTCGGTGTAGTTGGTAGATTGAGTGGTGGAGATGGAGAGTTGTAAGTAGATGCCCTCCCTTGATGAGTCTCTGGAATCCTTAGAGGTATCACATGTCATGTCAAGTAATAGAAAGCATGCGATTATGACAAACTGAGGAATCAGCTTTCAGCAGTGCAATGGCATACGAGGGTGGTCTGAAAAGTTCTCGGCCTTGACCATAGATGGCAAAACTATCAGCAAGATTTTTTTTTCCTAAGTTGGTACATCTGTCATAAGCATCCACGTGAAATTGCAAGTGATTTTATCAAGTACTTTGTTTTATACAGCTGTCTGAAGCAAAAGTGTTGTCTGTACCCTTGAAGTCGATAAAATTGAGTATCGTGCGGTTATAAAATTCTTTGTAAAAGAAGGTTTAAAGCCAAAAGAAATTCATTCGAAGTTCATAAAAGTCTATGGGCACTCTTCCGCTTCGTTTTCGACAATTAAAAAATGGGCTACCAAGTTTAAACATGGCCGTACCAGCCTTGAAGATGATCCATGTGAAGGACGTCCAAAAAGTGTAACACCACCAGAAATCATTGATCAAGTGCACGATACAGCATTGGATGACCAGCTAGTCAAAGTGCATGAAATTGCTAAGAATATAGGTATTTCAAAAGAATGTGTAGGATATATTTTGCATGAAGAATTGCATGTGAAAAAGCTTTGTGCAAAATGGGTGCTGCACTTGCTCACAGCAGATCAAAAATGCACTCGTATGAAAATCTCTGAACAGTGCTTGGAGCATTTTAACAAGAATAAAACTGATTTTGTGCATTGATTTATTACTATGGATGAGACTTGGATTCACCATTACACACCAGAATCCAAACAGCAGTCAAAAGAATGGACAGAAGCCAGTTGTTGAGTGCCAAAGAAGACAAAGTCGGTTCCATCTGCAGGAAAGGTCGTGCCAACGGTATTTTGGGATGCTAAAGCATTTTGTTTATTAATTATCTTGAGAAGGGTAAAACCAATAAGTGGGGAATATTATTCCGATCTTTTAAGTAGACTAGACAAAAAAATTCGTGAGATAAGATCCGTTTGCAGAAGAAAAAAATCATCTTTCATCAGGACAATGCATCTGCCCGCAAAGGTGTTTTGGCAATGGGAAAATTAAGGGATCTGCACTATGAATTGTTGGAACATCCACCCTATTCCACATATTTGGCTCCCTCTTACTTCTATCTCTTCCCAAAACTAGAACTCTTCCTCGCTGGTCAGCATTTTTCTTCAAATCAAGAGATGATTGCAGCTGTAGAGGGGTATTTTGCAGATCTTACTGAGAACCACTACAGGGACACGATACTAAAGCATCGCTAGAATAAATGTATTAGTCTTAAGGGAGATTATGTTGAAAAATAAAAATAATTTTGAAATTATAAATTCGTTTTTTCATTGTTAGGCCGAGAACTTTTCAGACCACCCTTGTAAGAATTTGGAGGAGAGATGTAGGTGGTGAATGGGAGGTGGTCAATGGATGATTGAAGAAAGCGGTATTAGACTGTATACCCTCCTGATGCTGGGTACACAATGATCTGAATTGTGATTTGTGAACTATACTGATGGAACTGAACTGCAGGAAACTGATGAAGCCAGGGACTTGGGAGTAACTGTGAACAAGAAGGGCAAGGAGAAGTTTAGAGGGCAAATCACAAAGGTGACCAAAACAGTGCATTACATGGTTGTTGAAGAACACATTGACAAGTGGAGATAGGGAGGTTATTGTTACCTTTTATAATGCTTTCAAGAGACTATGTCAGACACTGCTGTGCACAGTTCTAGTCACCTGGATTCAGTGGGGTTGACGATTCAGAAACAAGTGATAGTTTGTAGAAGGTCTATGGAATTCTACTTATGAAAACAGACTAAAGGTCTGTAGGTTTCAAAAACTAGCAGATAGGCGAAAAAGAGGAAACATGATAGAAGCAAATAAGTAATTAGAGTTTTATAGGACTGACAATGAATACTTTTTTTTCAGTACATGGCAGGAAGGGAGAAAATGAGGGGTCACTTCTGGAAAATGTGAAAGAGTGTGGTTAGCAAAGGTATTAGGATTAGAACTACTCTTTTTGCTTGGAGGGTGATGAATGAGTGGAATGGATTGCCAGAGATGGTTGTATGTGTTTCATTAATGAATGAGTTTAAAAGAGCAGGTATCATAATCAATAATATCAATAACAAAACAAGAAAATTAGCTTGTGTATGTGTGTGTGTGTGTATATATATATATATATATATATATATATATATATATATATATATATTTTTTTTTTACGAGGGGATATGGATAGGCATTCTATATATTCCTGCAATTAAATGCAAACCATGAAATTAGCCTCTGTATTTTTAATGTTTGAAAGAAATAAACTATAGCAAGCTATTTGCATATTTGCTAGAAGCCAGTAAAGTGAACCTTGTCCAATAAGTCTAAAGGGAAAAATTAATTTTACAGAACTGATACATTTTTCAAATCAAAAACAAACTTATTTATATATATTAAAATAAAGTATATGAAAATATAAAGATATTAAATAAAAAGAATTAAAATAACTGAAAAAATAAACTTTATTAAAAAATACAACACAAAATAATATGAAACTGAAACAAACTTAATGTAACATGCATGTCAAACACAAACATTAATCATTAGTGATTAACACGTGTAAAAATCGGGAGTTATTACTTCATATTTCACTGCCTATTATTATTGCTGCATATGGAACAAATGAGCATTTTTAATCTCTGCTATACAATGAGATTTTCTATATAATCTCACTGTAATGAAGAATTGGGTATTGTGACTTCAGAAAATCTCTCTCTCTCTTTTTTTTTTTTGTAGTCAAAATATCCAAATAGTGAGGTGATCTTCCATGGCGATTTCAACATCCACAACACAAACTGGCTTACCTTAGCTAGCTCCACCAATCATGTAGACAAGAATGCTGAGGTATTTGCTGAAGTATTGCTAATATATTAGAAATGACCTAACACAAGACCATCCATCTGCCTAACAGAATACCAAACATCCTCACCATCCTGCAAAACACAAGTCCCTTCTAATACACTGTAAATGTCACTTCTCCTCTTGATAACTCAGATCACAAGCTCATCCAGGTTTCCTTCACCATGGAACAACTTTTACCCACCTATCTTCATGCAGTTTTATGTCTTCTGGAATTACAAACAAATGGTTGACCTCTGTGCCTTCTACTGCTTCTGTTATCCTGATCTAAACACCACTGCTCAGCTCAATTATATAACAAAAATAATTCTCACTGGAATGAAAGGGACTTAATTCTTCATTCCAATCAAACTTCGTGTCTACTATAAAAGCCTTGGTTGTCCAACTTGAAAAATACATTCAACATAAACAACACACTACACTCACCACACTCTCAGGCAATGAATTCCAATCACCTACCACTCCAAGCAAAAAAAAATCTACCCCTCACCCACATTCAACATATCACAAGTGGCTCAAGGCCAAACATCAACATTATACACAGCTTACAATGATTCTGAATTAGAATGCTTGCAAGATAATCCAACTAGGCTAATGTTGTAGAAAAATGATAATGGATGCAATCCAATGTTGTCAAATGGAAAGTTATGAATTATGAAGACATTTCAGATGACAGTCATTAGCTGAGTGGATAGCATCTCTGTGATCTAACCTACAGACTAAGGTTCAAATCCAACTGTGGCATGGATATCTGTGAATATTTTGAGGTGGTAGATCAATTTTGTTAATTGGTAAGAGACTACCTCTGATTATCTAAGACCTGAAGTAGCTGAAATTTTTGTAAGATTATCATTTTTTTAAAAAAATAAAAGGGGTTATATTATGTTAGCAGGGTTCAATAAATTTAGTTTAATCCTTTATCCAAGTGTGTGCAAACAAAGTTTGCGCCTGAAAGTATCTTCAGGACTGGGGTAAGGTGGTACAACACCAGGGCACTCCTTGCAAAGGTGGAGCAAGCTACCAACACTCCTATCTCAGTATCTCCCATAATGCAAAACACATCTCTTTGTGGATATGTCTAATGTTATGCATTAAGGGAAGGGCCACAACCCAGACTAGTTTAGACCTTTATTGAGGTCTCTTCAGTAAAAAAAAAAAAAAAAAAGCAGGGTTCAAGAAACTTGGATCCAAGAGACTAATAAGAGATCTCAATGGCAGTGGTAGTAAAAATGGTATAGAGGATAACAGCAATGCTGAAGAGGGCAATGGCATGAAAAGATAATGAGGACACTGGCTCTTTACAAATCCTAGATACAATCATATCTGCTTTTGGCCTCATCAGCAGCCTGGTTCAGCATAGATAGAGCTGCTCACCAACCAGCAATGCAAGTTTAAATCCCACTACTGGTTGTTTGTGACTATCTAGGTGGCAGATGAATTTCATCACCTGTTGTAAAACCACCACTATAATTAATGGAGGTCTGAAGTGGCTTGAGAGTTCTATATTTAGTCTTTAGAGTAAGATTTCCAGATGATCTAATCCTCAGCCTGCCTAAAGTACTAATAAATGACAGGTTTACAACCTTTTATTGTGTAGGATTTCCATTAAAAACTGTACTCAGATCTTGTTTCCAGTTTTGAGGGGAATGTGAATACAGTGAGAGATTAAGTGGCAAGTAACCAAGGTAATGTCAGGCGTGTGGAATAAGGCAGAGATAGAGGAATACATAGACTATAGATATTGATGAAATTCCTTTAATATTGATGGAATATTAAAAGAATGCACAAAGAAGCTTACAGTGCCACTGATTTAAGTGTTCAATAAGAGGATCCTGCAACTGAAAAGGTTCCTAAGCATAGAAAGAGAGAGAAGGAGGAGAACTAAAACCGAGACATTCGTACTACCCACTAATTTGTGGTTCTTGAGTGGTGAAAAGGATTCAGAAAGTGTAATCTAGTTACATTTAAAATTACAGTAATAACTACACTGGACAGAGGGGAGGTGGTTTTATGTATTTTGCAAGAGCATTTGATAGAATGAAGAGTTGACTCAACTCTTCAAGAGTTCTCTCAGTGGTAACTCTTCTGAATTACCTCCATTTAACCATGAGGAATGTTGGCTATGAAGCAGACTGAAGATATGTGAAGACAAAGCATGGAAAACAGGAGGAGAATTTTTTTTTTTTTTAATGTTACTGTCAACCATGAAAGGAATCTAGAGACATGGAATTTTTTCAAGCCATTTAAGAGCTCCAGTAAGCAGAATGGTAGTGTCACACTTGATGATGAAAGCTATTTATCAGATAAAATGATAAATCTTATAAATTGGTTAATGCAGTTTACTAAAGACAGGGTAGACAGAAGTGTCAAGGCCATGCACTGATGAGAGACTAGGTTCTCACTGTATAGGAAGTCTGTTCACAAGTTTTGTACTTTCCACTGCATATACCTTATTCTTTATACATTTCCTCCTCACTAACAACAAAAGATAACATAATCAAATACAGTTGTTAGAGTGATCACAAAAAATTATCCATAAAAACATGAAAAACAGTAACAAAAACAACAGAAAAGCACAGGCATCATCAATAGTAAGATGAAAAAAAAAAAAGTTCCACATCCACTTCCATCATTTGTGACCTTAAGAGTAATGTAAATTATGTGCACCACCACTTATAGTTATTCAAAACCAGACCTATTATTCCTAACCAACATTAGTTGGTAAATTCAGTAATTGCTGCACATCAACTGTCTATGCTACACTTACACAATTCCTTCCATTGCAAGGGCAGCATATGCATTCATGAGATCTGACATCCCATCTCAGGGAATGCCAAATATTGGCATACTTCAATCAACAAGTGTACCATGGCAGTAAAAAGAATATCCCAAGTGGCTTGAGGCTAAAGCTCCAACTGCCATGTGTATCAGCTTGCAATTACTGGTGAAAAGCCACAAACAAATCAAAATCTGAAAGGGTTAAATACAAAAAAAAATTTTCTGCATTAAATGCAGAAATCCTATTTCCTCACAAGAAACATGAAAGGGCTGAAGTTCCTTAATGTTGTGCAACTTCTTCCCTTCCATGCTTCCAACTCTCACTCATACTGAGGATATAATTGCAATATTGCATAATGAAAAAGGTAGATCTTCTGACAATTATTCTTCTCCTCAAATTTCCACAAAGTTGATCACAGCAAATTACTTCCTACACTACACACGGTGGCACAGTGCATTTTTTCTCTAGTCTGTCAGAAAGAAATCAGACACCAACCAATCATCAAATTCTGATGGCTGGTTGGTGTCTCTTCCTGTGCTACAAACTGGAAGAAATAACAAACCAGAAATAACACTTACCCCATATTGCCTTATCCATTCCTTTCTACTCAAAAAGCATCTGACAAAAGCATGAAAGCAAAACCTATATTCGGTCCATTTCAAAAAAATATTAAAAATGTCAACCAACAAACTATTATCCAATTATTCTTATTCCAATTTTTTTCAAAAATAATGAAGTCCATCATACTCCTTCATTTGGAAACCTATCAGATAATCAAGGGCCAGCAATATGGATTTCGCTGTACTCTCTTGGTCCACAAATAATTCTCTAGCCACCACTACCCATCTTTCAAAACAGCCAAGGAAAGGTTGGGAGAAACTCAAATAGTCAATCATGACCTTTTTAGGGCATGTGATTGGATCTGGCAATTTTATAATCCCACCATCTTACAGTCTACCTTCTATCCTTTGCAACTAAGAGTGGATATCAGCTTTCTTTCTGGTCATTCATATCATCCTGACCTTGAGATAAGTCTGATATTACTTCCTTGAGACACCCTTTAACAATATTCCATACACTACTAACATCCTTTCTTTGAAGATTCTTTTGCCATAGCACTGCTTCAAGCTGCCTCCTAAGTTTTTCACAATAATCTGCTCTGTAGTTCTCTATATATTCCTTTTTTAACTGAGCATTAAACTTCTGGTAACCTCCTAAGCCAGAAGTGTAATGTTCAGTTAAAAAGGAATATACAGAGAACTACAGAGTGTGTTATTGTGACAAGCTTCGGAGGTAGCTTGAAGCAGTGCCTTATTTTCCATAAAAACATTTTCTTACTTTTTAAAAACATCCAAAGCTCTAGATGAGATGAGATTTCTCTTCTTGGGATTACCCTAACATCAGAACACTTGGCATAAAGACATTTTTGTACCAAGTACAAATCACAAATCTTGCATTTGGAGTAGTGACCCTAAAATCTCTCTTAAAATACCTGACTCAATACAGAAGAGAAAGAGAGAAAGAAATGAACCATCTCTCCCCAATCTATGCCACCCACTATCAATGTGGAAACTGAATGCATAAAGGCATTCAGTTTCCACATTGCATCTTCTACAAATATTTTCACAGCCACTGTTCCTCTGAACTGGCATCAATGATTCCTCCACCCACTGTTAAACACAATGAAATGTGCACAGCGGCTATTCAACACTCCTTCACAGCTCACTTTACACACAAAACTCTTCTTCTTCCTCCTCCATTCATTCATTCTGCTGCTGCCCTCTAGAACAGCCTTCCATCTTATGTGATAATAGGTCTTCAAATCAAACAGGAAGAAGTTCCTTCTGCTCCATCCATAGTATTGATCAACATAATACAAGTTGATCAATCTCTTGTGTATGGGATCATCATAAGAAAAAGAAAAAAAAAAAGGAGAAATGCAGTGCATTTCTCCTTTTTGCCTTTGGAACTGGAAGTAGAATCTTAAACATGTGGAAAACTCACTTGATATTTTGTTCAAAATTTTAGGCTCTAAATATCAATTGTAAGCATAAAAAAAGTGTTATTTTAGGTAGTGGTGTATTTTGAAACTCACTCAAGCCACACACATATTCTGCTGATGCAAGTAGGGATGCTTGCATTTGCGACTTATGCTGCAGAGGCAAGCATCTGTTGCACCCTTGGATCTAGAGCCTAACACTGTAAAATTACATTTTCTTTCCTTTTCTCTACATTAACTAGACAGAGGTATCAAAATAAATTAAAATTAGGTAAAACAATAAATGGTGCATGAATTCATTGGAAATAGATTCATTTTACTGTTTTATTTTATGCTACAGAAATTCACTTTTTTTTTTTTTTTGGCAACAAAAATTTTCATGAAGCATTACCTAAGATGTTCCATAATTTATCAAAATTTAAAGTGAAGCTTTAGATGATGTGTTGAGGGTTTCCTTAATGGAATGAGAGCAGTACTAAGAATGAAAGGTTTAATGACTCCAGTATATCATCTCTGTCACAGATATGATTGGGGATAAAATATAACAACTGTAACATACACACAAGCAACACAAAAATCAAAGAGAAGAGATCAAAGTCTTAAGCTGGCTGCTCTTGTCTGCTCCCATAAAAAAACCAACTCCTTTACCTCTCAGTTCCCAGGTGAATATATTATTATTATACAGGAACCTCCATGGAGTCAGAAGACTCATCACGGGGAGACCCAATCTATCCACACAACTATCATACCTCTCCTTCAACCCATTAACAGAAAAGCACTCACAGCTGACTCTGGCAATCAATTCCATTCATTCACAACTCTCCAAGCAAAAATTCTAGTCCTCACATCCCCTACCAACCACACCTTTATTCAACTTCCAGGAATGACCCCTTGTTCTGGTCCTTCTAGCCAAGTACTGAAACATTTCCCCATCTATCCTATAAAACCATTTAAGCAACTTAAATGTTTCTATCATATCCCTCTCTTTTTCTCCTATCAACCAACTTCTGCAATCCACACCCTCAATCTATTGGGAATATTCCACAGGCTACTCACCATCTTGGTTACTCACCTCTGAATCCTCTCCTCCGCTTCCTCATCTCCAAGAAACCCAGAAGACTAGACCTGAGCACAGGTATACCTCTTTATATAAGGACATATAAAGAGGAATAACCTTCCTTATCTCTACTTGTTAATGTGTTCTTCAATAGCCAAGTAATCTTATGGGCTACCTTAGCAATATATCCTCTAAACTTTAACTCTCTGTCTACCACCACTCAAAAATCTCTAGCTTCATCTATTTCCTAGAATACAGTATCATCAATGTGATAAATGGTTTCTAATCTATTTATCCTGAAATGCATAACTTTACATTTCTCCACATTAAACTAACACCCATTATATTTTGCCCATACTGACAGTCTGTTTAAATCATCCTGCAAGCTCTTCACATCACCTTGATTAACATTAACTATTACTCTACCTAATTTCACATCATCAGCAAACAACTGAATACTTTCTTTCAGGTTATTTCCTATATCATGTATGTACAAATTAAACAGCAATGGTCCCAGCACTGAACCTTACAGCACACCACTAGTCACCTGTTTTTGCCTTGATTCTGCACTTCCATATACAACTTTCAATATCTGTCCAGCAGCCACCCTCTTATCCACTTAACCAGTGTCGTATCCATCCCCATTTGTTCTGACTTGTATAACAGAGTTCCATGAGGTATTCTGTCAAATGCCTTTGCAAACTCCAGCAAAATCATCATGTAGCCATTTCCTTTATCCCACATAAATGTTAATCTATTATAAAAAGTTAGTAAATTACTAAGACATGACTGACCCTTCAAAAAGTCATGTTGACCCTCATACAGTATCATATTTTTATCTACCCATTCTTGAATTATCTTTTTGATCACTTTTCCTAGTACTTTTACCACCACACCTGAGATCCTGATTAGTCTATAATTTGCTACTGCAGTCTTAGAAACTCCCTTATGCAAAGGAATAATTTTGCCCTCTTTTCACTCCCTTGGAATTCTACCAGAGCTGAGACTGAAATAAACAGCTTAGTCAAAGGCATTGCCAGTTCTCTTGCACATTTTGCAAAACCCTAGCTGATATCCCATCTAATCCCACAACTGTATTTACATTGAGATTCTGCAAGTTCGTAAGGGCCTCCAATTCATCCACTTCTGTACCCACATTAGTGTCTCTGTCATATAGGTTAAGCAGTAACCTCACTAGGAAATATACCATTGCAAAGTGGTCACTCAGTAACTCAACTAATTTATCTGTTTCTGTCTCCTTGTGACCATCATTACTCATTAAGGTTAATCTTCCATAGTTATTCTTCCTCTTACTTGCCACATAACTCTTTGGGATTTCAGTTGGCCTGCTTCACTAGATTCTTCTCATAATCTGATTTTGCCTCCCTTGCTGGTCACCCCTTTCTTGCCTGAGCCTTGTACTGTTCATGAGTTTGCTGGTCACTTTTCTCTTTATATAGCTTCCACCAGTGGTGGCCAGTGAAAATTTTAAGTGGGGGTGCTGCATATACAAAATAAAATAATAAAATAATAATAATAAAAAAATAAAAAATCTTTTTTCCTAATCAGTAACGAATTTATTAATAAATAAATTTACATATTAAAAAATTGCTTTATTAAAAATATTTCACCTTCACCACGAACAAACACTAATAATAAAAGTTTCGTATCCTGCAGAAATAACATGCGCAAGCATACGATACACTGCCCAAACGAGCAGTGTCTGAATGACTTATAACGTGCAATCACAAGCACAAACAAATATCGGCGAGTCTAGCAGCATTTCGCCAAACTCAATAATTCTGACACTGCGTTAGATCGCAGTATATTTGTTTCGTGTAACAATAATTGAAAAAATATAATTCTTTTCATATTTTCAACAGTGACACTTGTCATAATTCAGCCTTGTATCTATAATAAATAAATAATTATATGTTATTTTAACAGAATAAAATAAGATTTGCAAAAAATAGTTCACCCTCACCACAAACACACGCACACACCAATAATAAAAGTTTCGTATCTCAGAAATAACGCGTGCAAGCATACGATACACTGCCTAACCAAGCAGTGTCGGAATGACTTGTAACGTGCAATCACAAGCACAAATAAATATCGGCGAGTCTGGCTGCGATTGGTCGAACATGATAATTCCGACACTATGTTAGATCGCAGTGTATTTGTTTCGTAATCTAAAGCGTTAATTGAACAATTCCAATTGTTAACTATTCAATCACTGTCGAAACATAAGCTGTAACCTTTAACATGTTGTATTGCATTTACATAATGATATAAGCATTGTTATTATTTATAAACACAAACAAAATTTAAAATTTTCATTTTTTCCTTGGGGGTGCTGCAGTATTGCAGTGCTTATGTATGGGCCGCCTTCCACAGCATTTTCTTCTTTTGCAGCTTGTGCTTAATGATATTATTCATCCATCTAACCCCTACTCTATTAACCCTTCTTACCCGAGGTATACAAATTAATACTGCTTCCCTAGATGACCCTTCACTATATCCCATGCACTACTAACGTCTCTCCGATCACAGTGTATTTGTTTCGTAATCTAAAGCGTTAATTGAACAATTCCAATTATTAACTATTCAATCGCTGTCGAAACATAAGCTGTAACCTTTAACATACTGCTTCCTCTATATGACCCTTAACTATATCCCATGCACTACTAACATCCTTACCCTGCAGTGTTTTATGCCATGGTATAGATTTAAGCTTCTTCCTAAGCATATCATAATCACCTGCCTTGTAGCTCCACAAATACCTCTTCTTGATAGAATATTCCTCATGTTTTACAATTTCTCAAATCAAGACCACATGGTCACTTTCACCAAATGGAGGTAATGTTGTCAACTTGGTTATGGATAGTCTTCTGATCCTATGACCAGGTCCAATACTCTCCCACCCACAGTCCCATCCATCACATGCTGCCTTAAGTAATTATCTCTCAGCAGGTGTATAAATTCTATTTCCTAATCTGCCATGTGATCTTTCTTCCTTCCAGTCTATATCTCCACAATTGAAGTTCCCCATAATAATCACTCAACCTGTACTCATTGTACTAATTTGGTGATGCATGTCTTCCAGATCATCTGTGAAATTTCCTGGCCTATAGCAACACCAACTGTATATTTTGTCTTACCGGTCTTAATCTAACACCAGATTGCTTGAAATGAACAGCCATCCCATCACCTGTCTCCTATTCTTTTTAGTTGCAATTCATCTGCTATCATCAACAGTCCTCCTCCTCCTCCCCCCCATCCTATCTTCTCTATCTTCCATGAAAACACTAAACACTAAACCTCTTCACATTCAATCCCTGTAACTACATCATCTGCTGTTAGCCAAGTCTCACTAATGCCTATAACTTTTGGCAAAGTTGCACTAATCAATGCCAAAAACTCGTCTCTCTTGTTCCTGATACTTCTGGCATTAGTATATAGAAACGGCAACATCCCTTTATTCCCCCATCCACCTTTACTTTTTGAATTGACTAACCTATTCAATATTTTTACTTGAGAGACTAAATTCCTCAATTGGTCATTCTCATACTCACTCGCTTCATGGTTGCCTTCACACAAACTCATCTGCTTCCACCCTAATTGCTTAAGTTTCCCTGAATTTACACATCAGCATGCTCGGTGAACAAAGCCCTCTCTCCAGACATCTAACACCAAAACCATTCAGATGCAGTTCATCTGCATCGTACAAATCCTTCTTTCTGTCAAACAGAGACCACAAATCCACAAATTCTACATCATTCCTTTTGCACAATCTACGTGTAGATTCATTGGCTATCAATGTTCTCCTACTCCTCAGTCCACCTCTATCGTAGCATGGTATAAGACTTACAATCTTCAACTTCTCGAGCTTCAATTTTGCCTCTTCTAACAACTACTTTATATCCTCCCTCGTAGAATACTTCTCGCTGCTTAAATCATTGGTACCAACCAAGACAAGACAATCATTTCCTTTGACTTACCTTTTTGCATCCAGATAGCAAGGCTAATATTGTGAATTTTTTTTCGCCTGGAAAAAACGATTTATAACAGAATATATAATAGAATGATTTCAAAATACCAATTTCTTATTAGTCTTATGTCTTTTTCATCTAGCCCTGTTTGTTGAAGGACTTCTATTACGTTATTGACCATATTAAGCTATTATCAAGTCTGACCTTGTCGAAAGCTTTTTCAAAATCTATGAAACACATAAAGACAGTTTTCTGTTTTTCTATGCATTTTTGTATCAATGGCACAGAAAAGGGCCTCTCTAGTACCAAAACCATTCTGAAAGCCAAACTGTGTTTCACTCAGAGTCTCTTTGCATTTTCTGTAGATGTGATTCTGGATATGAAAGATATGTAACAGAACTTTTCAATGATACTAGACAGAAGCCTATAAATATAAAAGATAACATTCGAGGACCAGCAATTCTGAAATGTGAAACAGAATGCTATAAGATCAGGTAAAACAGGAAAAGCCAGTGGACCAGATGATGTGCAAACAGAATTTTTAAAATTAATAGAACAAGATAACAAACTATTCAATAAAATATATTAAAGTGGCGAATTTCCACCAGATTGGCTCAAATCTACATTTATCACTATCTGAAAGAAACCCAAAGCAAAATCTTTTGGCGACTTCCAACTTATTAGCCTAATGAGCCAAGCATTAAAAATATTTTTAAAGTAATTCAGAATCACATCTATAGAAAATGTGAAGAAACTCTGAGTGAAACACAGTTTGGATTTCGGAATAGTTTTGGTACTAGAGAGGCCCTTTTCTGTGCCCAAATATTGATACAAAAATGCATAGAAAAACACAAAACGGTCTTTATGTGTTTCATAGATTTTGAAAAGCTTTCGGCAAGGTCAGACAAAATAACTTAATAGAAGCCCTTCAACAAACAGGGCTAGACTAAAAAGACATAAGACTAATAAGAAATCGGTATTGGAATCAATCAGCTACCATTCAATTACCTCCAGATTAGCTTCGTAGTTCCACACATAGCCTTCCTTAACCAAGAACTCGTCTTATTTAGCAACTTCCCAGGACAAGACTGCATGGTCAGTTTCTCCGTTCAGAAACAGAGTGGCCATTATCATAGTTATGGATAGATTTTCTTATGTTATTACAAGATCCAGCACTCTCAATGTCCTCTCCATTCCATGATGTTTAGGGTAAATATTCCTTTAGTAACTATATAAATTCCACTTACATTTTGTCATGTGCCTTTTCCTCCCTCTAATTTATGTCCCCATCATTTAATTAAGAGGATAATAAATTCCCTCATTATTTCAAAGCCAAATACGAAACTCGAAATCTAAGCGTTTCATGCCGAAGAACGTTCGGCAAGTCAACGCTTGGTGGTACAACACTAGGGCAACTCGGAGCAAAGGTGAAGCAAGCTTCTATCACTGTCCTTAATATTTTCTCATAATGTAAAATGCAGCTCCTAGGAGATGCATTACTGTTTTACATTATGAGGGAAGGTCACTCACTACCCAGACCGGTTTCGACCTTTATTGAGGTCTCATCAGTGAGTAGGTAGACCTGGATAATACCAAGGTTTTAGTGAACAGAGCTTACATACTTAACTATACGAATTGCCAGAAAGGTGTACCCATATATTATTACTACAATAAAGAGCCAAAAGGCTTTTTTTCGGCGATGTAAATTATTTAATTAAGGGGATAATAAATCCCTCATTATTTCAAAGCCCAATACAAAACTCGAAGATCAAAATCTACGAGTCTCATGCCGAAGGTTACGTCGCCAAAAAAAAAGCCTTTTGGCTCTTTATTGTAGTAATAACATATGGGTACACCTTTCTGGCAATTAGTATAGTAAAGTATGTAAGCTCTGTTCACTAAAACCTTGGTATTATCCAGGTCTACCTACTCACTGATGAGACCTCAATAAAGGTCGAAACTGGTCTGGGTAGTGAGTGACCTTCCCTCATAATGTAAAACAGTAATGCATCTCCTAGGAGCTGCATTTTACATTATGAGAAAATATTAAGGACAGTGATAGAAGCTTGCTTCACCTTTGCTCCGAGTTGCCCTAGTGTTGTACCACCAAGTGTTGACTTGCCGAACGTTCTTCGGCATGAAACGCTTAGATTTCGATCTTCGAGTTTCGTATTTGGCTTTGAAATAATGAGGGATTTATTAGCCCCTTAATTAAATAAATTACCTCGCTGAAAAAAAAGCCTTTTGGCTCTGTATTATGTCCCCATCACTGAATTCCACTATAACAATCGCCTCAGCCTGCACTGATTGAGTAGTACAATGAGTAGCTCATGCCGTGCATTGCTAATGCATGGCATAAGCATCTTTCTCTGCACTTCCCAGTACTATAGTAATAATATTTGTACTGTGGTCTCTATGAAATAGCACTTGGCACTGCATGATCACTCCTTTATTACTATTGTACACCCACACTTCATAGAACTGACCTTCTTTGTGCCAAGAAGAGTCAATTCATGCTGAAGGGGTGAAAGAAATAAAGGATGCATGAACTGGCCATCAACATGCAAAGTCACATGCTTTATACATAAATTTTCCAACTGTTGTACAAGCAAAATAGTTACCGCTTTAAGAACCAGAATTTTCATAAAAGAAAAGCTAATTTTCCAACATACAATAATAAACACTCATCCCATGAAACATATTGATTACCCTAATATTGGAATGGATTTTCCTTCTTTTGATATGCACAGAAGTATCGAAGGATCTCGCATCTGTGGGCATACAGTACTATAATTCAGGACCTCCATGGAGTCACAAGACTCATCATGGGAAGCCCGCCCTAGAAAACACAAAGTATATTGTACTACTCCTTGAACCCATTGACCATTGACTGTTTGTGCTCTCACCACTATCAGACAATGCATTTTACAGTTCAACTACACTGCATGCAAAGAAACCACTCCTTACCCTCTTGCTCATGACTTCCTTTCACAACTTCCAGGGATGGCTCTTTGTTCCACCAAACAAAAGAACTCCCCAGTGTCAACCATGTAACTACCTCTCAACAGTTTAAAAGTCTCAATCATATCACCTCTCCTCCTCCATCTACCAAAATCTGCAGTTCACATTCCCTCAGCCTGTCTTTTTTATAACTAATATTGTACAGTCCTGATATCATCTTTGTTATCTGCCTCTATACTCTTTCCACAGTTAATTTATCCCCATTAAATCCTGGGGACCAAATTTGAGAACAATAGTCCAGGTGTGGTCTGATCAGGGCTTATACAATGGAATGACACCTCTTATCATTGCTGGTCAGCAACCTTAGTATTACAGCCATCCTCTGGATTACCTTCACCATCATTGCAATATGTTCCCTGAATTTCAGATGTCTATCAATCATCGCCCTTGCTTCCCCTGCTAGCAGTGGTCTCCAAACTTTTTTGATCGCGTACCCCCAAGACAGAAAAAATAAATAGCACGTACCCCCAATTGATTGAGCAAAAATCTATTATAATAAGTATTATAAAGAGGAAATATGGCATGTATCATCATATAATAATTAAAAACGCTAGATATTTTTACACATTATTTTTATTATTAACAGGTTTCAGACATATTTATTACAATATTTAATATGAACAATAACCTTGCATTTCTTTCATAATTTCTTGAAATTCTGGTTTGATCGCTTCTGATACTGCGATACAAAGGTCTAGTTCCAAGTTTAATTTATTTCTATATTTGGTTGTAATACCTGTCATTGTAGAAAATGATACCTCACATAAATAAGTAGAACCAAACGGTAGGAGTGCATCATTTGCTGTGTTTACTAAAATGCTATACTCGGACTTCAGTCCCATCCACCAATTGTGAAGAAATTTCTGTTGAAATTCATTTTTCAAAGTGGTGTTGTATCTAATGTCAATTAATTGCTCTTGAAAAATAATTGGAAGGTGGTCAATTTTTACATTTTCTGCAAATGGGTATAAAATCCATTGAAATTCTTCGCCAGGAAGATCTGTGAATAAGTTACAAAAATATGTCTCTAAACTTTTTAAATATGCAGATATTAGACTTTTTGTTTGTTTTACATGTACATTATTTTCTGTAACGAAATCAGATAAAGATGGAAACATTTCTAAACATCCCTTTTCAAATTTCTCTCTCCACAGCACCCATTTTCTTTCGAAATGCAGTTATTTTCTCATTCATTGTTAAAATGTTACCTTTTCCTTGAAGAGACAAATTAAGCACGTTTACTTTTTCAAAAATATCAGCTAGGTAGCATAGCATTAATAACCACTTATCGTCATTGAAAAGATCGGCAAATTTCTTATCTTTATCCAGTAGGAAAATGCATAACTCATCTTTTAGTTCTACAACTCTCTTAAGCACTTTTCCTCGAGATAACCAACGAACCTCCGTGTGGTATAGAAGATTTTCATGGATACTGCCCATCTCTTGACATAGTACTGTAAATATTTTACTATTCAAAGGCCTTATTTTTATAAAATTAACTATACTGATAACATCCTGCAGTATTTTGTGTATATCAGGCTGCATTTTTTTTGCCGCAATAGCTTGCCTGTGGATAATACAATGAATGAATTTGACATGTGGTGCTATTTCGGTTACTTTTCCTTTGAATCCTTTCTTTGTACCAATTAAAGCAGCTACTCCATCGCTAGTTAAACTGCTTAAACAGTTTTTCCACAAAATATTGTTTTTAACAAAGAAGTTATTTACTGTTGGTGGAAAGATGTACAGGGGAAGATATCTTCCCCTGTACATCTTTCCTGAAGTGCCTCACAAAAAAGTAGTTCTTCATGTAATTCATTATTAAAATAATATCTAGTAAATACCAATAACTGAGACATGTTGGCAACATCTGTGCTTTCATCAAGCTGTATAGCAAATTTCCCACATTGAGTCATTTGTTTTAATACTTGCTTCTTTAAATTATCTACAATGATTTCTATGTCAGCCAACAGTATTTGCTGGTAAGAGAATACATTTTAGTTTATCTGCATATTCTTTTCCATGGATTATTTCTACCATTTTTATGGCGGTTGGGAATACAAGTGTTTCCCCAATGGTCTGTGGCTTTTGGTCTTTTGCAATTAAGAATGCAACCTTAACAGATGTCTTCAAATATTTATCGTTAATTTTAGTGAATTTTTTTAAGTTGTTGGATTGAGAATTACATGTCTTCAAACATCATTCAAAGAATTGTAAAGATTTGTGTTCTTGTTCAGGATGTTTAGTTTTTAAGTGTCTTAATAATAATGATGGTTTCATACTTCCATTACATAGCATCTCATGACAATACACATGTAGGACGAGGTTCATTGCTGACTATCGTCGATGTAAATCCCCATTTCAAGTAATCTTCTTGATAATTTCGAACTTTCTTGAGCAAGGTTTTGTTAAGTTTCAGATTAATGTGTTTTTATCACTTAATTTGACTGATAAGAACTTGTTTGAATAGAAGAATCAATCCTATCTTTTCCTTGTTGTTCGTCTGATGTAGAAGTACTATCATAATTATTTTCAATTCGCGGTTTCTTTGGAGGAAATTTTTTTAACCATTTATCCATTTTGTGAAGGTTAATTTGAAAAATTTAAGTATAATTCATTTACTATTGATAATATCAAACACTTTTAAAAAATTTAAGCAATTTTGATAATATTAATTCACTATTTCTAGTGTAAAAGTAAGCACCAAAAGGCATTGGAATTGCACAGAAACAATATATACTAAAAATCGTTAAACTTACTCCTAATAGTCAAATAATTAATACAACTGTGGTGTCATCTGTATATAGCAGGATAACTAGGCAATTTTCCTTCTCTAGTTGGGCTTGTCAACACTAGGATGCTCTACAAACAATGGCAATTTATTTATTTATTCATATGGAGTTACCTCCCTTTTTCTCCCCCATCCCTATTGGGGCGAGTTGAGCCCCTCATGGGGGGGGGATTAAGTATTTATGGCTGTAGATCCATGTGTGTTGATGGGGCTGGTTTGCCTGCTTGCAGGATGAAAAACGCCAGATAAACTGGCAGAAAAACCCTACTGCCCACGCCCAAGACCGGCTAACATGGCTATGGCTGAGGAAAATCCTCAAATTCCTCATGTCTTCGACGGGAATAGAACCTGGGACACTCCTTCCCCAGTCATATGGTTGCGAAGCACACAGCCACTAGGCTAACCGCACGGATAACAATGGCAACGATAAGAAGTAAGAGATTTACTCCCTAGTTTTAAAAAACATGACAGCTTTGCCACAGATGATTATGTGTGCAAAAGTCGCCCAATGTGCGCTACTCGCAAATTTAAGTTTACAGGATCTTTATAACGTCTTTGTCTATATTAGATATGTTTAATTGATGAAAGAAAGTAATATTCTTTACTTTAATTAATTACTTAATTTTTTCCTATCAATAGAAAACTTTTTTTGACGTACCCCCTGGGGTAGGCGTACCACACTTTGGAGACCACTGCTCTAGAGTATGCAGCCTCCCATCGATGTATCCCAAGCTTCAACACTTTACATTTAGCTGAATTAAACTGATTCCCCCATTCATTTGCCCATCTGTCCAGTTTATTCAAATCTTCTTGAAGGACTACCACATCTGCACTATTACTAATAACCCTTCCCAGCTTCACATCATCTAGAAACAATTGAATATTCCCCTGCAATCTACTGACAATGTCATTGATATAAAGGTTAAACAATAGAGATCCCAGTACTGAGCACTGTGGGACTCCACACGTAACCTTCTGTTTCCTTGGTACTGCTCCCTCATACATAACTCTCTGATACCTATGAGACAACCAATCCTGAATCCAGTTCACTAACCTGACATCTAAATTCATGTACTACAACTTAAATATCAGCTTATCGGTACTCTGTTAAATGCTTTTGTAAAATCCAAAAAAATGCAGAATATGCCTTTCCCTCAACAACTGCTCTTGTCACTTTATTATAAAAGGCAATCATATTACTAAAACAAGAGCACCCCCTTAACAAATTCATGCTGACTCTCACAGATAACATTATCCTCATCTGCCAAATGCTGTAAATGATCCCGCATTAATTTCTCAAAATCTTAACTACTGATGAATTGCAAACTGGTCTATAATTTGACACTTTAAGTCTGCTACCACCCTTATGTAATGGCACTATCTTATCCTTCTTCCACTCCTTGGGCAATTTCCCTGTTGGCCAGACTTCCACTGAAATGCCAGATCAATGGAGCTGTCAGTTCTTTAGAATATTCTCTCAAAACCCTTAGTGAAATCCCATCCAGTCCCATTGCTTTATTGACATCCAGAATATGCATTATTGGAAACATTCTTCTTCTTCTTCTTGCACTTCTAAACTTAAACCTGCCCCATCCCTCTAGTATTAAAACCTACTTCTCCACGATGAAATACCCCAATAAAGTGTTCATTGAACAACTTCACTATGTCCTTTGCATCAGTCACTCTATTCCATTTTTATCCAACAATATCATTCTTCCACAATCATTTCTCCTCCTAATGGTTACATAATGAAACAATTCCATATGATTTTCTTTGATATTCCAGTTTTGCCTTCCTTACCATATTAGTCACTCTCCTAGCCTGAGTTTATATTCTTCATACATCTGCTCTCCATCCTTCTCCTTATATCTCTTACATAACTCTTTTTTACTTGCAGTTCCCGTTTGATATTGGTTGTCATTCACTTTACACCAAATCGTATTCTCTTCTTCACTACTGGTATACAACTTGCTATTGCTGCTAACAAATTTAATCCTTGACACAATAGATGTGCTGATGCTTTTCACAATGGTTATAATGCAGTTCCTCCAAACTGCAATTGTGGAGCTGAGAAGCAATCAGGGCAACATCTTATACAAGGCTGCCCCTTAAGAGCCTACAAAGGAAATTTTAATGAATTCCTGTTTGGAACCAAAGAATCAACTCATTTTATTTGTAATCGAGATGTTAACTTGTAATTTTTTATTGATTGTCATAAATTTTATGCTTTGTGATGTGTGATATATCATACGCTAAATAAATAAATAATCTAATAAATATCCCTTTACAAGTTCCCAATCACTGATATCTTGCCCTTCCAATTCCTCCATTCATGAAACTGCCCCAAGCTGATTTCTAAAAATATTATAATCATCTGCCTTATAATTCCACATACATTCCTTTCTCTTTGATACTCCTTCATGCCTATTCATCTTCAAAGTCAGAACCACATGATCACTCTCTCCAACTGGGGGTGGAGATGCCATCGCAGTTATATTCAGATCTTCTGATGCTATGACCAAATTTAAAACTCTTGAAACTCATGTTCCTTCTACTACTTATCGCCTAAGACATTGTCCCTCAAGAATTCCAGAAATTCCATTCCTTTACTACTACATGCAATTTCCTCTTCCCAATTTATACTACTGTAGTTAAAATCTCACATAACAATCATCGTTTTTGCACTCACCAAGCTCAGCTGCCTAAACATCTCCTGCTCTTCGCCCTTTATGGTCTCTGGCTTATAGCAACACCCACTAAATATCCTGTTGTGCCCACCTCTAAAAACCTGATCTCAAAACCATGAGTGCTATTGTCCTCCAAATCCTCCACTCTGAGAGGACATAAGTCATCACTTATAACAAGCAGTACTCCACTACTGTGTTTGCCCTTCCTATCCTGCCGAAAAAATACTATACCGTGCTACTTCTATTCCTATCATTATATCATCTTCCATCAACCATATCTCAGAGATCCCAATAATCTTTGGACAGGCTGATGCTATCAGTGCACACCAATTCATCTCCTTTATTCTGGATACTCCTGGCATTAGTATAAAGAATCAAGGCATTGTTTCTATACCTACCATTATCCCCTTCAGACTCCGCTGGATTCAGCATTACACAATGTATTCCTTCTTCTCCCAAGCAACTATTCCACAAGAGGCCACTCCTGCTGCCATTCACCCTGATAATTCTAGTTTCCCTGCATTGACATACTGACTTGTTCAGAGAACATTCTCTCTCTCTCTCTCTCTCTCCAGATGTCTATATCCTTCATCATTCAAATGCAAATTGTCTCTTGCATACAGTTCATTTCTGTCCTCAAATGCCTTCCAAGCATCCACATAATCCAAGCCTCTCTTTTGACACATTCTAACTATTATACTATTCATTATTGATGCTCTTCACTGCAGCTCTCTTATCATACCTAGGCAACACACTCACTATCTTTCCTCTCCTTCTTCTGCACAATCTCAAGCATGAACCTCAGAGCTCTTGCCACTCGAGTTGTTAGTGCCCACCATCACAATCATCTCATCCACTCTTTCACCTCGGTTAATTGCCATAGTCACACTATTTATTGTTTCTCCAGGAAAACATTCCTCTGGCATTCTATCTTGCACACCACAGATCACTGAATCTCATACATCACAAATCTTGTCATTCTGTTTTTTCTTTTCTCACCCGCATCCTTCTCTCATTTACTCTCTCTCTCTCTCTCTCTCTTTGACACTTTCTTTCCTTGTATCCCACTTACCTGCTATCCTGTCATCTCTCCATGCCTGGTTCCTACACTGTCTCTCCTTTCTCTTTTTCACTGGTTGTCCTATTCTCTCCCTTCTATAATTCCCATAACTCCCCCCCCCCTCTTTCTCTCTCACCTTCTGATTTGCTTCACATTCGTTGTTTTCAGTCTCCTAATCTTTTCTTCACTTCTCAACTCATTCCTGATACGTGCCACTTCTTTCAGCACATCTCTCTCTTCTGCAAGCTATCTACTCTCACTCGACAATCATCCTCCCAATCAACACCATCTTCGAATGATCTTTCAAATCTAACACACGCCCTACTTTTAGATTTTCATTCAAATTCTGCCTTTTCCTCACCCACAATCACACTACTTGTCTCTCTCTCAGTTGGTATCCACCCATTTCTGATGTAACATTGCTGAAGTCTGTTATGCTAATTTCTAAATCACAAAAGTTCTTCCCATTTTCTACATTTTACACAGACTTGCAGTCCCAGATCTCACCTGCCACATTTCTAACTGCCAGGATGCATACATGCTGCAAGCAAAGCTTACCACAAAATCCCATAGTATACTGTGCAAAATGTAGTCCTAAAATGGGGTAAGACTTGATGACAAGCCATTTGACAAACTGAATTGCAGCCACTACCATTATTCAAACACTGCACAAAGAATACTACAAACTATACTGAAATATTGCTTGATTACAAATTTCCCAACTGCAAACTATCCACAGACTATACATTCTATCTAGCTTAAATTCTTCATAAATTTAAAGTAAAACTCTAATAAATTATAACAAAAACTTATGTTATTTTACTGCTACCTTGTAACATGTCTCACTAAAACTTTGCCATCTGGCAGGCGTCTATTTATTCACACCTATTTGTCACTGGTGACCGAAAACACTTTACTACATACTTCCATCCTTCTTAAAAATCTTCTTTTTCTCCTAGTTGATGAACAACACTTTCTTCAAATGCCTAATTCCAAAAACCATTCAAATGCAACCATCAGGTATGCAATAATTTCTTCCAGTCTCCTAATAACTTCACACTATGCCTCCTGCACAATTTTCTCAGTAACTCATGCACAATCAAGGTCTTTCTTCTCAGGTCATTCCCAACATACTGCAGTACTTTACTCTCACTCTTCTTTTTCACTTCTTCCAACAACCCTTTCATATCTGCTTATACTGCATACCATATTCCTAGCTTTTCAAATCATTTGTGCTGCCAAAAACAATCAACTCTTTTACTCTCCTTCTGTGCATACTCCTTGCTCTATGCTAGAGCAGGGTTTCTTGCTTATTTAACTGTTAGCTCATCTATAGTACTAATAATATCTGATTACCTTTCCTTCAATGAGTGGAAGTTGCAGTTAAAGAGAGAAAAAAACATTTTTTTTTCTTATCAACAAATTGCCCAATTTTATACACATCACCAAGAATAAACTTACCTTTGTCTATCTGGTTTGTCAAATGATAGTATTATCTTTTAAACTCTGACTAAACAAGTTGTTCAGTAGAGAAGAGACAGCGAATACCAATGCTCTATCTACCACTGGAAGTCACACAAGTCTTGCGCAGTTTTTGTCACACAAGTCTTGCACATGAAGTCAACCAGAATCCTTTGGAAAGACACCTGATTCAGAGAAACCATGACTCTGAGGCTTTTTGGTTCATCTCAATTTAAATATGATGGTCAGCCTATTATTGCCTAAAAATCGGGAGATTCTCACCATTAGCAACTCTAACTTAAAAAACAAGTTTTAAGACTTTATATATCAATAATAATGTTACTTAAGTTTAATTAGTCTGATGTGCAGCACATGCCATCAATAGTTATCTGACAGTATGTCCTGCTTTCAATCTGGCTAGTATGCTATCAATAAAGCTGAAAGGCAATTTTCCATCTGAAATATTTGCTTCGCATTATTGTTAAATATTTATTTCTCATGTGGTTATATGTTTATATAGATATTTATTATGTTACAATTACCACCAAAATTATGTATTTGTATTCCTTATTATAATTCCAAGATAACTATGGAGTCAAAGACTCATCATAAGAGGTTCCTTTGTCATACACACACATACAGCTCATCATACTTTGCCTTAAATACATTCAAATTCTCTGCAGACACCATGCTCTCAGGCAATGCATTCTAATCATTCACAACTCTCCATGCAAAAAAACTGATTCTTACTCCCTTGCTCACACCCTTCTTATACAGCTTCCAAGAATGATGCTTGTTCTCACCTCTTCCATCATTTTATGAAAAACCTCTTCAATGTTAATCCTATACCAATCCCTTACCAATTTGTACATCTCTATCATATCTCCCCTCTCCTTCGCATCCACTAGACTCTACAAATTGCATCTTCTCAAACTTCCTTCATACTCAACATTCCAGAGACCAGAAACTACCTTAGTCAATCACCTCTGGACCCTTTCCAATATCTCTTCATTCTTTTGAAAACCAGGTTACCACATGTTGTGCACAGTAGTCCATATGTAGCCTAATCAAGGTCTTATACAATGGAACCAGAATCTCCTTGCTTCTACAAATCTGTGTCCTCTGCATCATTGCCAGAATTTGTTATGCTGTCCTCACAAATCTGGCAATGTATCTTCTAAATTTCAGATCCTTATCCAGCATTATCCAGCTCTTATTTCCTCATTCTCCAACAATATATCCCCACCAAGAGTAAATTCTATACCCATCTCTGATTTCCAAATTTTAAAATCTTACATTTCGTTAAAGTGAACTAGCATGCCCACTCCCATGCCCATTCAAGTATTCTTGTAAGGTCCCAATATCATTAACACACAGATTAAACAGCAATGGCCCTAAAACAGGAACATTGCTAGTGACAATTCTGATTGAGAATATTACTTCCCCATACACAACTTGATAATACCTATCAGACAGCCAATCTCAAATCCAATGCACAAATTTAATAACCAACCCTATGTGGTAATCTATCAAAAGTCTTTGCAAAACTAAGTATACCACTATGTATCTATCTCCCTCATTAATTTTCTTTACTTCTGGTTGCTAACTCATCATCCCAATTTATGTTGCCATAATTAACACCCATAATGATCACCCTTTTCCTATTTGCTTGGCTAATTTGCTTATATATTTCATAGGACCCTCCACATTACCTATCTCTAGCCATAAACACTGTTCCAACTTGAACAATGCATAAACCTTTAATCTATCAGTAAATCATTTAGAGCTTTCAGCACATAAAACCACATTTATAATGATGTGCACATAGCAGCATTCAATGTTTGAAATGTCCCCATTTGTCTTCAAGCACACTCGAAGTCTGCGAAGCGACATATCAATGGCAACATGCACAACATCCAATGGAAATGCTGTCACTACTCGCTCCAAATCCACCTTCAGGCTGATGATGCTGGGATATCGTTTCTTGCAGGCTACTCTCTCAAGCTCCAACTACAATTCGAAGTCCAATGGCAGATCAGGACTTCCAGATGGCCAATCAGATGGTGATACATGGTCGAGCACATTTGCCTCAAACTGCTGTTGCGTGGTCCTCACCTTGTGTGCAGGGGCTGTTCTGGTGGAAGGTCCACTACCTACCTACCTACCTACAGTGAAACAAGGTGTTGTTCAGGGACTGTACCATAGGTTCCAGAACAGTGTCTTGATATGCTTTGGCAGACGTTTTGACCCCTTGCTCACAGAAACATAACTTGGATACCCCTGATATGTCACCCTCCACCAGGCCATCACGGAAGCAGGGTGACAACCTCTCTGAATCCTGGGTGCTATGGCACATGCTGTATAACCATCAGGCATATACCTGATTGTTTTGGTGGTTAAATGACTCTTGAATAGTGACACTCATCTGTGAAGATGATATCTCTGTATATGTTGTTCGCATACTGCCAGAGAAGTGCCTTTGATGTTATCACCCTCTGCTGCATTAGTAGTGGTTTTAGGAAGTTTCCAGTATATTAACAATAGACTCTCACCCTCAGGTGATCAGTTAGTACACATGAAAGTTCTCTGCAGAACATTCATCTCTCTCTCGCGACATCCCTTTCTACATTTTCACATGCCTTCACAGCCCTCACAAGCTGTTGTGTCCTAATGCACATAATAGTCGACCTGTTCATTGGCTGTCAGATACGTCTTCTATCATTATAACAATAGGCCGATACACAAACATCCTGCTGATCCTGAATGATTTTAGCATGCTAAAAATAACAGGTGGCTGTATTTCAACCTTGTGAACAGCTACACAGTTCTCATAATCTCCCCACTGCATGTTAACCCACATAGATAACTCTCTACTGATAAACACAAATACTGACTCTGCACAGTGCCACTAACAGAACTGGGCTTGCACAATTCTGTGGGTAGAGCAATAGTGCTTGGAATTTGTAACAGTATTTATGGCAAGACTATGTATAGCAACATCTGATTTAAGTATCTGATTCTATTTACCTCCTCTATCTCATAAAATACTGCCTCAAAACCACTGCCACTATTTCCCTTTTGCATCTCTACTTTGTATGGACATAACTCCTTTTCTATCATCGATAGCATTCCACTTTAGTTTTAATTCTTAGGAAGTTTCATTTTAATAATATTTTTTTAATATTTTCATTTCATAATATTTTCATTTCATTTTCATAATATTTTTCATTTCATGAAAAATATTATAACCTTCTGTCTCTATTCCTGTCAGGATGTCATCCTCATCCAACCATGTCTCACTTATTCCAACAATTTTTGGGTGAACGAATTCAATCAATGCAACCATTACAGTTCCCTTGTTTCTGATACTTCTAGCATTTGTAGACAAACATAACTCATTCCTGGATCTATAACAAGTGTCACTGATACCATTTATTAGATGTGACTTCCCCATACTTTCCTCAAGCTATTTCTTTTTCTCCTTACACATCCAGAACCTTTTTCAAATCCAACTGGTCTTCCTACATCCAAGGCTATCCCATTCCTTTCTTGTCTACACACTCATTCACTTTCTCTTTGAGCATCAACCTTTCTCATGCCATGTTCCCCTGTCCACCCTGACTGTTCCCATTTCCCTGTATCTTGCACACTTGTTCTCTCATTCTCTACACTCATGCTATCCACTTCTCCATTCACAAGGACCACTTCAATCTCACCTTCCTTGCTCTCCTGCTTTTTCACATTGCTTCTTACTTGCTCAGATTCATTACTCTCCCTTCCAGTGGCAGCAGCAGTCTCTCCAAATGACTCACACCAAAACCATTCAAACGTAGTCCATCACCGTTTTATAGCAATATAGCATTCCACTGGGATAGAATGTGAGGTTATAGTGTGTTTAGGAGGGACAGAGAGAATAAAATGGGGGGGGGAGGGGTATTATTGATGATAGCTGATGAACTGCAGCCAAGGAGAATTGAAGTGGTATCGCAGGATAGTGAAAGGAGCTCATTTGAGGCTATTTGGTGTGAGATTAAGACTGGCAGAATAAAATATACAGTTGGGTGCTGCTATAGACCAGGTGATGGAATAGATGGTGGAGATAGTATGCATAGGGAAATTGATGAAATGAGTGGAAGGAGGGTAATTATTATTGGGATTTCAACTATGGTAACATTGATTAGAAGGAGGAGAGGACACATGTGAGGAAGGAAAAGGATTTTATTCAATTATTAAGGGATAACTATCTGAGACAGCATGTAATTGAAAATACTAGGGGTGTGAGAGTGCTTGACCTGGTAATAGCATCTGAGAATTTGACTGTAATGAATATGACCATGTTGCCACATATTGGTGAGAGTGATCATAAGGTCTTGACCTGGGAAGTGGCTAAAGGTGTGGAATTTTCGATTAAGACAGGGTATATGTAGAATTACCGTGCTGGCAAGTATGACAAGCTTAGGAGATTGCTTGGATCAGTGCCATGGCATGTACAACTGCAAGGGCTGGATGTCGATAGAGCATGGGAAGTGGTCAAGGCATTTACAGGAGGTAATGGCTGATTGTATACCTAGGGTCCAAATAGTAAAACAAGTAGGGGTTAAATGGATGAATAACACCATTAAGCTTGAGCTGCAAAAAAAGAAACAACTGTGGAAGGAATTTAAAGAAAGGGGTGACCTGCAGGCACACGAACAGTATAAAGTGCAGGCCAGAAAGGTAACGAGTGTTGTAAAAAAAGCAAAAGCGGATTATGAAAGGAAACTAGCTTTGCAAGCAAAAGAGAATCCCAAACAGTTCTTTCAATATGCTGCAAGCAAGAAAAAAACTGTACACGGCAAAATGATTTTAAGGAATGACGATGGTAAGGAGGTCACTGAATCAGTCGATATAGCGGAGTTACTGAGCGCGCACTTTGCAAAAGCATATCAACCAGGTGGTGACATTGAAAAAATGAAGGAACCATTAGTTTATATGGGAATAGTGATGAATGAAGTGGAGGTGACTAGTCTATTACAGAACCTTAATGTGAACACATCTGTGGGATTGGATGGTATACCGGCACGGGTCTTGCATGAAGTGGCTAAAGAATTATCAGTGCCCTTGACCATGTTGTTTAATCTGAGTCTCAGGTCTGGTTTAGTTCTGAAGGTGTGGAAAGAGGGGAAAATAGTTTCACTGCATAAAGGAGGATCCAAGACTACGGTTGCAAATTACCGACCGATCAGCATATCAGGAGTCGTTGTCAAGGTCTTAGAGAAAGTAGTCAAGGGAAAAATACAGGAATGGAATGATGAAAACGAGATACTGTACAGGGGACAGCATGGCTTTGTGAAGGGTAGATCATGCATCAGTAACTTGCTCAAGTTTTATGACAAGGTGACAGCTGAACTGGATAAGGGAAATGGGTTTACAGTGATACTGCTGGACCTGGCAAAGGTGTTTGACAGGATACCACATGGAATACTAATCTGTAAACTACAACATATGGGAATAGATATAGGATTGGTGAGATGGATAGGTGGTTGGTTGATGGAGAGATATCAAAGAGTAGTTTATTCAGGAGTAGAGTCCAAAAGATGGCCTGTGACTAGTGGTGTGCCGCAGGGTTCTGTTCTTGGACTACTGCTGTTTAATCTGTTCATTAACGATATAGGGAAGGATCTAAGTGGAACAATTCATTTGTTTGCTGATGATGCAAAGTTGGGTAGGGCAATAGTGAATGCAGAAGATGTCAAAGTCTTGCAGGATGACTTAGATAGATTGGAGTTCTGGGATAAGGAGAATGGATGTCAATTTAATGTGACAAAATGTAAGGTTATGCATTTTGGGGTGAAAAGATTAGCAGCAGTATACCACATTGGTGGAACTGTACTCCAAGAGATTGATGAGAGGGACTTGGGAGTGTTGGTGGATAGGGAGATGAAGTTTAGGGGACACGTTGCAAAAGTAGCTAAATCAGCTCATCAACTCACTTGGTTGTTGAAAAATACCTTGACGAGCAGAGACAAGCAAGTTATTGTACCTCTGTACCGAGCCTTGATAAGACCTCATCTCAACTACTGTGCCCAGATTTGGTCACCTCAGTTTCTTCTTGATGGGGAGGAGGTGGAGAGGATCCAGAGGTGAGTGACTAAGATGATAACAGGTCTATGGAATGAACCATATGAGAACAGGTTGAAGATTTGTGGGTTGCAGAAACTAGTTGATAGGCAGAGGAGGGGAGATATGATTGAGACATTCAAATTGCTAAAGGGATTCTATAGGATTAATTCAGAGGATATTTTTGAGATCAGGACTGGTGGTGGGAGAACTAGGGGACACCTATGGAAGCTGGGCAAGAGTGTGGTTAACAGGGGTGTTAGAGCTGGGTTCTTTACTTTTAGAGTGGTAAATGAGTGGAATAAGCTGCCAGAGTCTGTTGTGGGTGCTATGACGGTGAACGAGTTCAAGACAAGGTATGATAGATACTGTGAGAATGTAATCGCATAGTTGTGTGGACATGATGTTTAGGGCCTCCCTCGATGAGTCTAAGGACTCCTGGAGTCGCCCAAAATAATAATAATAATAATAGCAATTCATCCTTCAAACTCATTCCACACATTAGCAAACTGCACTCCTTTCTCTTCGCACATTTTTGCTAACATATCATTCATAATCCTTGCTCTCCACCTCATCAGATCACTTTCATACCTGGGAAAAGTACTGACTAACCTTCCTTATGTTTCAATGTCTGCCTCTCTTCACTGGATATCATTTATAATTAGTGAGAGTCTTGGGATAGCCATCTCTGATTAGCTACCAATGGACACCGAACTGTTTCCTCAATCTCCAAAAAAAAAGTCTCGCTTACTCCTTATAGAGAATAAAAATCATTTGCAGATATATTTAGATATGTTTCTTGAATAATATTTTAAAAGAGAAGTAATGATCTGAAAGCAATCACAAGAAAGAAAGAAAGAAAAATAGTAGAAGAATGGAATAGAAACAGTTCCATTCTAATAACTTTCTTAAATATACCTTTGTATATTCAGTAATACCTTTGTAATAGAGAAGATAGATTTGAGAGTTATGGTTGATAATACTGTACACCCCTTGACGGTATATATCAGGAATTTGATGATGATTTACAATAAAATGAAGTTGAGAGGGCATATTGCTAGTGTTGCAGAGGCTGTACATCATAGTGCTGCTATGATAAGAAGTACTCTAACATGTAGGGAAAAGGAAGTGATTGTGCTACTCACCTTCACACTTATATATATAGTTTGTATATATATATAGTTTATATATTGACCACACTTGGACTATTGTACTCAAATCTGGTCACCTGGTTTTCAGTTTGATGTGGAGACAAAGGAAAGGGTCCAGAGGCAAGTGCTAAGACAATATCAGGATTTTGGGCTGCAGGCTATGGAGAGTGGTTGAAAAAATGTGGATTGCAGTTTTGGTGGATAGGAGGAAAAGAGGTGATGTGACAGAGACATTTAAGTTAGTGAGACGATTTTATCGGATTAATCCAGATGAGATTACAAAAAGAGTAGAAGGTGAGAAGGGAAGAACCAGAAGGGAAGTGCTAAGACAATATCAGGACTTTGGGCTGCAGGCTATGGAGAGTGGTTGAAAAAATGTGGATTGCAGTTTTGGTGGATAGGAGGAAAAGAGGTGATGTGACAGAGACATTTAAGTTAATGAGAGGATTTTATCGGATTAATCCAGATGAGATTACAAAAAGAGTAGAAGGTGAGAAGGGAAGAACCAGAAGTCATCCCCAGAAGTTATGTATGAGTGTGGTGAAGAGGGGTGAGAGGAGTAGATTTTTTAGATGGAGAATTATCAGTGAATGGAAAGCATTACTAGAATGAGTTGTTAATGCAAGGAGTGTTAAGGATTTTAAGATTCGGTATGATAAATATGTTGTCAGTTGAATGAACCTCCCAGAGGGTGCAATAATAATAATAATTGTTGTAGTTATTAAAGTGGTGAGTGGTGAGTGAAATGGGTTGCCCGAGTCAGTTGGTTGTTAATGCTATGTCTGTCAATGGTTTCAAGGAGAGGCATGGCAGATACTGTGTTGGCAGTTTGGATCTCCAACGATGAATCTTAGGTCTCCATGGAGGAGCCTGTGCAATAATAATCTTTGCATTATCTCTCACCTCTTTACCTAACTGATGCTACTCTAATATCATATATTTTCTCGTTTTGGATTAATAATATCAGTTATTCAGTTATTAATTCTGAAATGAAATCATTCCATGATTTAATATTTATTTCTTACAGCCTTCATTTTGGCTACAGCTCTTTTCTATTACAATTTATATAATCCTTTTGTAGTTCAGCCAATATAAGGTTGTTTTTTTGAAAAAACAAACAAAAAAAATCATTTAGGCTAATTGTTCATGTATAGTTTGCTCTTCCACCTATCATCTCAAAATCTTTTCTTCATATTGGCGCTTTCTTCAAGATCTGCATATTTGTCTGTTCCAACTGACTTTTTGTGCACACCATGTTATGATGGTAATCACTTGTAAATTTGATTATTACAATTTTTTTTAACTACAAATACCTGCAAAGCACTTGCACTTTTTTTTTTTTTTTTTCAGTGCTGTTCATGAAAATATAATCATATTTACAACTGCTCCATGTTTGATGGTTAATCTCATTCATGGCCAAGTTGAAGCCTCTTTGGCACTTTTCATCATTAATAGAAAAAGAATACTAAAATCTTAATGAAAATGATAATTTTGTTCAACAGATTGCATCAGTTTAACAAAATTATCATTTTGTTAAACTGATAATTGACAACTGGAATATACTAGAAGACCATAATTTTATGAAAATGAATGCTGATCACCATGTAACACTAAAGGAAAGGAACTGGAATATACTGTTTTCACATAAAAACAGAAACGTGAAAAGAAAAAAAGCTTCAGTCATACATGCAATTATGTCTTACTAATGAAGATCTGTAATATATGTGAAAAGTTTTTTTTTTCTTCAAATATGCATTGTTTGTCAAGGCCATATTATTATATGGATAAGAGACATGGAAAATGGGATGCTATATTAAATATATAGCATGTTTGTGTAAAATATTAAGAATATTTTGCCTCAAACATATAACAAATGATAAATTATAGAAACAAACACAGCAAAAATCACCCAGTATATAACAAATGATAATTATAGAAACAAACACAGCAAAAATCACCCAGTATAAGATGATGGAAATAGAGAGGCAAGCCAGGAATTTAATACATGCCATTAAATTCCTGGCATGTATTAAATTATTGAGTGGTTAGTGCATCTGCTCTCCAGCCAAAAGGCTGCGGGTTCAAATCCCACCGTGGGCATGGATGTTTGCGATTGTCTGTAGAAATACCAGTGGTGGTGGTTGGCGATAGATGGCGTTGGTATAGTTGCGGTAAGTTGGTGGATTGAGTTGTGGAGCAAGTGCCTCCCTCGATGAGTCTTTGGACTCCCTGGAGGTGTCATATAATAAATATAATAATAATAATGTACTGAGAACAGGCAGGGGATTCAATGATGGCTTGGTTATGGATCCCAGAAGGCAAAGGGAAAGTCTAACTTGGTAGATGCTGACACAAAAGGGGATGACTGAATGGGGAAAGCTGAAATGCAAGTATACTATGTTTGCAAAAAAAAAAAAAAAGTTTTCTTTTTTACATGTTCAAAGAATCTTATTTGTTTGTTTAATATCAAAGTTAAAGTTCCAGTATTTTGAACAGCCCTATTTTCTGAGGAACTATCTCATAAAATCACAGCACATATGCAAAAGAAAATGCTATTACTCTTTTATTCTTATTCACCTGTTCTTTCATAACTAAAAATGAGCCAATCAATAGCACAAACCCATAGGGCAAGAAAGAAATTATGTAAAAGGAAATAGGAAACAGCACATCACAAGTGAAAATATTAACTGGGAGTGGTTCAAACTCTCAGACAGCTTTCTACTGAACAGTTTATTTTCCTTGGAAACAAAACACACCTTCAACCATAAATGTCACTAGATTAATATATGCATAGCAGTACATCATAGTCCAGTATATAATTTTTGTCATTTCAAAAATTTTAAGTCCTCCCATCCCATCCCCCTCCCCCCCCCCCCCCGCAAAAAAAAAAAAAAAAAAAAAAAAATGTGGTTGGATTCCTATCAAAACTCCTTTGGGATACAAATAGTAAACCCGAAAGTTAGTTGTGTGTGGACAAATCCAAAATCCATATAAATTAACTTTTCCAATATATTCCATAACAAAGTTTGATAAATAACAACTTCAAAAAAAAAAAAAAAAACATTATTATAACAGAAATCGGGTTTTGATTTCAGTACAGTTTCTATAGAAAAATAAATAAACAAACACCAGAAAAACTACTAGAAGGAAGAAGTTGTCACCTGCAAATAGTTATATCTCCTTATGAAGTTATGTATCACTGCTACTTGAATTCAGTGGAATCTATCATTTGCATTTTCCAAAAACTACAATCTACAGGTTGGTTTAAGACATGTAAACACTACCCCCCCCCCGCCTTTTTTTTTTTTTAATCCATCAAATCCTAAACATACAATACATTAGTGCACTATGCATTTTTAACTTTTAGTGGGCATTAGAATTAATATTAAAAAATGATAATGACAATAATAATAACTGATAGAGTGCCGATGTACAAATGAAGGACGACGATATTTAATATTTGCCTCTTTAAAAGGCAAATATTAAATAAGAATTATTTAATAAATAAATAATTTATAATTTTGGAAACAATATAAAAATCATTAACGAATTACAAATAATATATTAATATTTTTTGAAAGTTGTATTTTATCGCTTATGAATATCGAAAATGTTGTTAATGTGAGAATTTTTGAGATGATGGGTAAATATTAAGCATATTCATCAATGGGAACTGAATTTAAATAATTATATATAATTAACTAACAAATTCTTCCCATTACCTTCATTATTAAATCATGGGGATAATATTAACACAATAATGATACCAAATACAACACAATCTAAAACTTAATAAATAGATCATTACATTATATAACATAATCAAATATTTCTTGCGAAACGATGCAACCCTATGTTTCAAAATATAAACTGTACAATGAATATAATATAAATATACAACTTCGTGTAAAACGCTTTTCATATCAGATATATATATATATATATATATATATGTGTGTGTTAAGTTAGGGATAAAGCATAACATACAGAAACTTACTAGGCTTAGATACATTCATGCTGTGTACGAAGTGTATATCCATATCCAAATACAAGGAAACTGGCCACGGAATAAAAACAACCCTAATACTTCTTTTTCTTACCTATTGCATTACCACATACACATAATAGTTTAGCAAATATTAACAGATTTTCTCAAAAACCGTTATAACTGGTATACATGAACACACAAAAAGAGCTGCCTGCATAATACTACGCACCATTATGCATTTTAATCTGACAGCAGAAAATATGTTTACCTCTTATCATAATAATAATAAAAAAATCTTCCTAAAGCTCCATTTCACAAAATGTATATTCCAAAATACAAGTTTACAGCCAAGATCCATAATGATTAAGCGCGCCGTCTCTATTTTTATTTCATTTTATTTATTTATTTTTTTTCCCCAGTTGGGAAATTTTTGGAATTTCCAACAAGATTCGAATAAATCGCATGGATCACCCAAGCCACAACCTATCACTGATAAGAAGACACTCAGCATTCGGAATACGTGCCAAATGATATTCTCCATTGCCATCATACGGAAATCAGTTATGTATAAGATATCCAAGTTATAATAATTTGTAGCATTTCAAAAGATCTTCGAGGAATACTTTAGTGTAATCTGTGTGTGTGCGCGCGCGAGCACACGTTCGTAAGTGAATGCGTGATATATGCACGCTAGAGAGAGAGAGAGAGAGAGAGAGAGAGAGAGTGTGTGTGTGTGTGTGTGTGTGTGTGTGTGTGTGTGCGCGCGTGTGCGTGCGTGCGTGCGCGTGCATATATGTGGTTCGTGGGTGTACTCAAGTGAGTGATACTCACATATTCCTATATTCCTAACACAATATTATTAAACTTCTTGACATGATTGTGGATCAGCAAATCAGAGAGCAGCAACTTAATTTTTTTTTGTTTGGTTGGTTGGCAAGATAGGATGTCTCATCTGGTTGTTAATAAGGCCAGGGGAATTTTATCAGGGATACAAAGTCTGAGATGGATTTTATCAAGGGATATAAAGTTTCTTTTGGGTCCCTTACCTTCTCCATTAGTCATTCTGTTTTTATGGCTTCTGGTCCTCTTTTTGACCCCTGGTCCAGGTATCCCTGCACCCCCCCCCCTCATCGGCCCTGATCAAGGCACTAAATTCGAATACGAGCTTCAGTCTGCCCTATCATCCTCTCTTTTATTTTAAGGAATCACAATCAATTACGTAAGGAAATACACACGAACTTGTAGTATACGTATATGCATTTTTGGGTACTTTTCAGAAAGTATTTCTCGAAGTGAATACTATTCTCACGTGAGGTGATGCACCAGAAAGCCCCCAAAGAATGCTTGATTCTATTCTAAAGAGGACAATCCGCTTAACAGAAGATTCAGTCTCTCATAGACAATGTTTTTGCATTATATCTTTCATCTAGGTATTTTAGTGGACACTGGTCCACTGAACGATCCACCACCATTCTCCTACCTTTCTCCGAACACGTAAATATATGAGCAGCTGGTGATCAATATCGATACAGAGTTAAACGTGAAACTTATCAAACAAACTTCTCATTCTCCTGTTTCATTTCTTCAACCTCTTCTACGTATCATTTCATCCAATGACAGCATGACCTCTTGCTGTTCAAGAAATATGTTAAGATAATCTTTCCTTTCCTTCTTCCTAATAATATCTTCCTTATACATATATACACTCGTTTTCATAAAAACCGCATCACTCTACATTAATATAGTTTTTAGTAGTTAAATGGTCATTTTCATTAGTTTATCATTAGATATTTCGTTGTGTTGATCTATCATTCTCACGAGTATCTATGTAATATAATAGTTGCTGATATACTACATCAGAATTTTTTATACTATAAATGGACAGCAAGAGTAGTTTTCGCATTTTCGTGTTGAGATTGCTATGGCTAGTTACATGCGGTTAACACCTTGCAGAAAAAGAGTGATTCAAGCTTTTAATAGAGAACGAAGCTATTCCTTTCGTGAAATAGCTAAAAGCGTATGTTGTCAATCTACTGTGGTACGGCTGCTGTCGAAAGTGAAGGAAACCGGATCTGCTGAAAGGAAGAAGGGGAGATAGGAAGAAAGCCACTGTCTACTCCATGCCAACATCGAATTCTAAAGTAGTTCTACCTCAAAAACCGCTGTGCGACGGCTGGAGAACAGAAACGGAACTGGGAAGAACAAACGAGTCTCCCAAACTCTGTAACTGTCAGGAGAAGACTCATTTGACAGGGACTGATAGCCAGGTGCCCTAAAAAAGAAGCCCTTGTTAAGCAAAAAAAATGAGATTGGCTGAGCTAAATTGGAGCAAAGAGCATGCCAAATGGACCTCAGATCAGTAAAAAAGAGTAGTTTTTTTCTGACGAGAAAAAGTTTAACCAGCAGGACGCCGATGCTAGACAGTTCGAAGACGATCATGGGAAAAATTCAACCCTGATTGTCTGGTGTCAATAGTCAAATTCTCAGCCAGTCAGAATGATCTAGGGCTGCATGTCATATCGTCGAGGTGTTGATCGCTTGCATTTCACAAAACGTTTAGTGAATGTTCAAGTGAACCAGAAAATTTTTGAATTGCTGCCTACTATCAGAGACCATATTAACGACGAACTGCATCTTTCAGGATGACTCTGCCCCTTGTCATAGGACAAAAAGTGTAAGTGATGCTATTATAACCCTAAAATGTATCATACGAATTGAGTTTAGTACTTTAAAAAGCTTTAGTTTTTGTTTCAAGTTAATAAGTAGCTCAATGAACACTAGATTCAGCGACTACCGTTGCCAGGAAATAGACCAGATCTCAACCTCATGGTACCAAATAGAGACTGAAATACACAAGAAGAAGCCAAAAACACTTCGGGAGCTCTAAAAAAGCCATTATAAGGCTTTTCAATTCCCCGCCGATGTCAAGCTGTAATAAAGGCAAGACGATGACCCACAAAGTATTAACCAGCAAAAAAGTGAATGTTTAGCTTTGAATGTTAGTAAAACTGTGTAGTTGAACTAAATTTTGATACCAGTATTGACAATGACAATTGACATTTATGTCTTTAAGGGTGAAGCAAGATGCTTTTCATATTCCCCGCTATCTGTCGTGGTTACAGTGAGGGTAAAATTTACGAGCAGTTTGCTCGCCCTGAATGGGCATGGAGATTATGCATCGTTATAGGAGGCTAATATAGTTTTTGGTCTTCTATATTTGAATATGTCCGTTGGCTCATATGCTGCAGCTTGTTGAATCAAATCATTGGGGTGTGTGGACGTCTTTAGAAAAAACTTGGAAGCTAAGGATTGTAGATAAGAGAGAATATATGGAATATTTGTGTCTCTATGGAGCTGGCTGTTTCTAACATACCACGGGGCGTTCAGAATCATTCTCAAGCACTTGTTCTGCACACGCTGAATCTTGATAATGTTAGCGTTAGAGGTGTGGCTCCAGGCTGGAGAGGCATAGGTGATTATGGGACGAATCGTCATCTGGTAAAGTTGCAATTTGATTCTGTTGCTGAGCTTGCTATTTCTATTAATTAGCGGGTAAATCTGAGCTATGGCTTTAGATGCTTTTGCACATGCAGACTTGATATGTTGGTTGAAAGATAGCTTTTTGTCGAGAATTACACCCAGGTAATTTGTTTCTGTCTGCCAGGGAATTTTAGTATTGAATAGTAACACATCTCCTGCAGGAGACATTGGCCTTTTTGAGAAAAGAACCGCTGAGCTTTTCAGGGGGTTGACTTCCAATCTCCACCTAGAGAACCAACCCTCCAGCTTTAGAATGTTTTCTTGAAGCTTTCTAGTAACGAAGTGGGGTCTGAGGGATCTGGTTAGTATTGCCGTATCGTCCGCATACAGCGCTAAAATGGAAGTCATCGGATTGTGAGGGATGTCTGACATGTATACAGAAAACAGCAATGGAGCCAGTAGAGATCCCTGTGGCACTCCAGCAAAGATATGGCGCTGGGACGATATAGAACCGTTAATTTTAACTTGCATTGTTCTATTCTGAAGATATGAACGGATTAGATGAACCATTTTTAGTGAGATGCCGGCTGAGATAAGTTTGTGCAGGAGTCCAAAATGCCAGATTTTATCAAATGCTTTAGATAGGTCTAGGAAAACAGCTCCTGTGTACTGGCGCCAGTTGTAGCTGGTGATGATATATTCCACAATTCTATGGATTTGCTGGGTAGTACTATGGTGTTGCCGAAAACCAAACTGTTCTTTAGGGAGGATGTTTAGGTCATTTATTGAGGTTTGGAGTCGTGAGAGGATGACCTTCTCTGCAATCTTACCCAGGTTGGAGATGAGACTGATTGGACGATAATTCTGCGGTAAGTGTGGGTCTTTGCCTGGCTTATGTATAGGAATCACATCAGCCAGTTTCCAGGTGGAAGGAAAATAGTGAAGTCTTAAGATTGCATTTATTATACTGGTCAGATGCACTATAGCTTTTCGAGGCAGCAGCTTGATCACCCTGTTTGAGATGCTGTCTGGTCCAGGAGCTTTATTGTTCTTAAGTTTTTTAATAATATCATATAATTCAACAGGTGATGCGGGTGCAATATGATCAGCACTGGTATCCGGGAGGTTTAGTGCATGTCTAACCTGTCTGTGGATTTTATACAGATGATTGAAATCAATGTTGTTATAAGATGGTTTGCACTGATCCTCAAGATTTTTAAGTATGGCTTCTGCCTTATCTGCATCTGTGTGGATTAGGCCCTGGTTTGAGATTATAGGGGGGAGGGATCTGTTTTTGTTTTTGATGTTTCTCAGTAGGCCCCAGATAGAGTGATCAATAGGTGAGATAGAGGCTAACTTTTTATCCCAAACTTCGTTTCTATGCGTTTTAAGTGCATCTCTTACTGCTCCATTCAATCTATTAAGCACTGTCTTATCCTGAGGAGCGCGAGTGTTACGAAATCTCTTCCTAGCTCTGTTCTTCTCTCTGATCAGGTCCATAATGTCCTCAGGCAAACGATCAGGCTTGGGAACAGGTTTCTGGAAGGTTGCAACCATTATAGCGGACTTAATCTGTTGGGTGAGGCTAGTCACTGCAGAATCCACATCTTCTGGTGTGCATATGTGTGGGACGGGTCCTATTTGATCCCGAAGTGCTTTAGACAATCTCTCCCACGATATGCCTGAATGAGGAGGAGACAGGCATTCTTGTTCTCCCAATTGCAGTAGAATTGGGTTGTGATCCGACGACAGCTCGTTTAGTGATGTAAGGCTGTACTGTAGTTTAATGTCTTGCAGGATGGCTATATCCAAGATGTCAGCAGTGCCAGATGTACTGAGATGAGTTGGTTCGGTAGGTCCAGCCACAACAGCATGGTTTAATCCTGTGTAGCTAGAAAGGATACGACCATTTTTGTTAGTGGATTTACTGTTCCAAGCAGGATGCTTTGCATTGAGGTCTCCAGCGATGATGATCGGTCCTTTTACTCCAAGGATGGCATCCAGATCTGAGGTCAATAATGTCTTTAATGGAGGGTTGTAAGCAGAAAAAATTTTGAGGTTCCCAATTGAGTTTGTGAGAACATTGATTCCTGTGATTTCGAGGTTGGTGGTAGTAGGGTTGGTTATTGAGTGATGATTGATATAGCTTTTGATAAGAGTGGCTGTACCTCCACCTCTATACCCAAGCCTGTCGTTTCTGTAAATCTGATACCCTCTGATTTTCAGGGTGTCAGCAGGCCTCAGGTGAGTTTCATTAATTAGCAGTATATCTGGGTTGTATCTATTATTAAATTCCTGGATTTCTAATAGTTTGTTTTTTATACCGTTGGCATTCCAACCGATAATCCTAAGAGAGTTTGGGACGATTTTTTTCCTATGCATCAGAGAGTGCAGATAATATGGATTGGGTTTGCTGTAGGAATCTTTTTGTGACACTTAAGGATGGATTTGAGTTGCTGAAATCCTGGAGCATGTTTGCAAGAGAAGAGGTGATAACAGCTGATAGATTTGAGTGTGGAGTATTCCGGTTCTGGGTTTGTACTATCTGTTTGGAGCGGGCCACATCAGCATATGTTCTTACTTGATGTTGAAGATTCGTTTTCTTAAGGGGCTCAGTTAATGATGGGCGAGCACCAGTTGTCATGTTCTCACTCTTGGAGAACTGAGTAGCCTGAGCTTGATACCAGTATTTATTTTTCCAGTGAAAATATCTTCGAAATATTTGCAAATTTATGAGGTGTGCTGTCATTTTCTAATTATGTCACATCTTGTACTAAAAAGAACTAAATATGAATCAAAAGTAAAATTTTATATTACGTTCTTCATTATTTGTGATAATTATTGTATTACTTTCACTTTTCAAATAGGCATTCAAATTTATTTACCAAAAAACATGTTTACAGCAGGTGAAGCAATTTTTATGAACTTGAGTGTGTATGTATATATATATAACAACATCAAATAAATAAATGGAAACTGTTTTCCATCTTTTACCATGGAACAATATGGCATGGGTGTTCATTAAAATGAGATACATTTTTCAATTTTTGCTTACTCAAAATCTGATTACGCTATGTTGAAATAAGTATTGGTGAACATTATATTTCAGAGAAGCGTAACTTTAACACTTTTACACAACTCAATAGATGCAGACTATCGTTTCGCTCTAATCGCAGTTCTCTTCCACTTCTACTTCCTACCACTTTGTGATGATAATATACACAAGCATTCTGAAACATTCTTTCTTCGGCTTGGTTACTAGTCCATATGCTATACTTGGATGCACTTGTGTGCTCCACACCTGACATTTCAATTAACCCCAAGATTTTTTTTTTTTTAATTCATGGGACTTTGTGAAGGTCACTGAATTTTTTCTTCATCTTTTTTTCTTTTTCAAATCATTTCTCAATAGTACCTACAGGATGATATAATGTTTGTATTGAAAGAGACATGGATATATTCGGTAATGTTGTCACAGCATAGATATCACTGTATTAATCACAAGTGCTACATATCCATTGACACTCATCCTTTTAGGCAACGCCATCGATGGCTGGATTATATTCAGGAGAAACAATTTCGTTTGATAATATCTAGATCCTCAAACTTCCGAATTAGGATGATGCGCCACGGCATTCTATTTTTTAAATAGAATCTTATCTACAAAATCATCTCTCGTTTAATTAGTTTGGGGCTAGTAAAAATCTGCTAGCATGAGAAACAAATTTCCCACATATCTATCAGTCTAAGAATTAAATAATCCAGAAATACTACATTGGAGATTAAACGTACTTCTTTTTCAAGCTAGTTTGAACTACAATAAGCAGCATGTTGGTCTCACACCAGGCAACATATCTCCCACCTTGGGATTTGGGATTCCATTTCAATGCCACAGTGGAATTGGAACCCACTCACCTTGTCTTGAGGTACACGGGTGTTATGGTACCTTTTCCTTGCTTTGTTTTTGTCCCTAATTAAATCCATGATGTCTTCTGGTAGTCGTTTAGGCTTAAGAGTGGTTTTGGTAGAGGTGACAACCTTTATGGCTCTGTTGATTTGCTGGGTCAGGCTTTGACAGCATTTTTAATTTCTTTTATGGATCTGATGTGAGGGACAGGTTCAATGTGTTCCAATAATACTTCTGGTAGTTTTTTTCCATGAGATGAAGCAGTGGTGGTGGTGTGTGGGGGGGGGAAGGCAGCAGTTGTTCTTGCTTTCCTAGCTGGAGCAGGATTGGATTGTGATCGGATGTCAACTCCTTTAAAGAGTCTAGGCTATACTATTAGCTTAATATTTTGTAGGATAGCAATGTCAAGTATGTTGGCTGAACTGGAGTAGCTGAAGAGGGTGTAGCTGTTTCTGTTGGTGGCTTTGCTGTTCCATGCAGGGTGTTTCGCATTTAGGTCACCGGCAATGATGACTTGTTCTTTATTGCCAGGACGGCATCCAGATCTGAATGTAATAGATTCTTTGATAAAGGGTTATAAGCTGCATAAAGTGTTAGTTTCCCAGCTGAGGTAGTGGGTACTATTATTCCTGTGAGTTCTAGATTTCTGGTTGAGGGACTGGTTACGGAGTGGTGATCGATGTGGCTTTTTATGAAAATTGCGGTCCACCTCCTCTGTAGTTTATTCTGTTGTTTCTGTGGAGGAAGTATCCTCTAACTTTAGGGTTGTCTGCTGGTCTTAAGTGAGATTCATTTATTAGGATGATGTCTGGGTTTTATCTCACTGCGAATTCTTGGAGTTCCAAAATCTTGTTTCTAAGTCCGTTCGCGTTCCACGCGATGATCTGTAGGGAAACTGGGGTGCTTTTGTTTTTATGCATTTATGATAGCTGCTAGGATGAATTGGATTTCTTGTAGGAATCTTTTTCTGGAGTCCGACGTGGGGTTAGATTTGCTGAAGTCTTGCAGCATATTTGCGAGGGAGTTTGTAATGACGGCTGCCAAATGTGGGTGGTATTGTTCCTGAGTGGCCTTTGTTGAGCAGACTACATCTGCGTAGGTCTTCGTCTGCCGTTTGTGTTTTGCTTCGATCGGGGCTTCTGGTTGCGGCAGTTGGTTCTGTATCGTGTTTTGTCGACCTCTGATGGGTTGAGGAGCTGAGGCTACTGCTACTGGTTTTGTAGATTAATAGAGGGGAAGATCGTCTGTTTTTTGGGTGTCGTATACATCCTTTGTAGTTTGCTGGATGAGGGCCCCCGCAGTTTGCACATTTAGCCAGGGTGGATTTTGGCTTGGTGCAGGTGTTTGTGGGGTGGCTCCCACCGCATTTTAAGCACTTGTATTCAGCTTTTCATAATCTCTGGGCATGACTATACTTTTGGCACCTGTGGCACTGTCCTGATGAGGACCTTTTTTTTTAGTGGTTCTGGGCTGATTTTTAGCCCGCAAATTGATGTTAGGTCATGTAGGTTTTTTGCATGCCTGGTGGATCTCTACTAAGACGAGTGGCATCGGACTTTTGTCTGCTCTGGTCATTCTGCTGACCTTGATAGGTGGTAGGTCTTGGTAGCAGAGATCGGCAGCTACGTCTTCTGTGTGTATGTGCTCTGATACTCCACGAAGCTCCTCTCCGAGTCGAGGGTGAAGGTGTGGTATTGTACACCTTTATTGTCTAGCTCCTTTGTAAGTCTGCGGTAGTCCATTATAGTGGCGGGTTGAATTTTGATGCCATCGTCTAAATTCTTTGCTGTTGGGTATGCTATCTGTAGACTACTCATAGTGGCCCTTAGTTCCGTCCACCTGTTCTTTTCTCTTAAGATATTTGGGGGCAATTTCTCCTTAGTGGAGGCAGGGGGATCAGAATAGTGTCCGTCTTCCTCCATACCTTCATCCGTGGGTGGTTCTGTCGTCCGTGTTTTGCGTTTTTTCCGCGTATGGGTCTCCTTGTTCCTGGGGGGGGGTAGATTGGAGACCACCAAATCCAGTTTTTCCTCTGCATTAGCAGTATCTTCGCTTTCTTCATCGTCCCTCGTTGTGGAGTACAGGCTCAAGTAGCCTGGCCACTTAACTTCACATTTTTTTAATAATTTTTTTTTGCGTATGCTTAGTGACAGTCCTTTGTCTAGTGTTAGTAGGTTTTGATGGGGAGGGGGGAGTTGGTCAATTACTAAGACTAAAAATTAATAGCGAAACCTTACCTTTCGCTGAACGAATCTCAATCAAAATCCATTCCTCTGTATCGAATACTCAACCTCCCTTGTTCACTATACTTTCAGAACACTACTTAACCACTTAATCTACTGACTATACTCGTCTAATGAACCCTCCTTACCGCAATTAGATTACCGCAATTTAAATAATCAGCGAAATCAGTTAACGCAGTCTGAAAGCTGCACCATATAAATAAAATGAACTTTGAACTTAACTGGCTGACGGACTGAGTCCTTGACTCTTTATCACTTCATCTGGATTTTAGATTGTGGGTGATGAGATGTGGGTAATTTACCTGCTCATTGTGAGCACTGAGGCGGTATCAGCTTTCTCTTGCGATGGAGAATTTCGGTTTTTTATGTTTGAAGCGATCTGAGGGCTTGTAGTCCGCTGCTTGTCGAACTCGCTGATTTGGGTGATTATCCGTGATGTGAAGAATTTCTCCGCAGTGCCTGTCATGTAGGTCTTAATATCTGGAAGATTGGCTTCTTGATGTAACTGGATGTTTCTAACGAACCATGGGGCATTAAATGCCCTTCTTAGGCATTTATTCTGTATTATCTGAAGTCTGTTGATGTTGCTTTTAGTCGTGTGATCCCAGTTTGGAGAGGCGTAAGTTAGTTGCGGTCTGATTACCGATTTGAAAAGGATTTTGTTGCTTATGCTTAGGAAACTGTTTCTATTCAAAAGTGGATATAGCTGTGATATGGTCTGACATGCCTTAGTGGCGACACTATCCATATATGACTTGAAGTTTAGACGTCTACCAAGATGAGCTCCCAGATATTTTATCGATGATGTGAACATCACTACATGCTCTGCAGAGAGAACGGACGTGTTCACTTCACGAATTGAGGTGGATTCTTGGACTGATGTTCTTTCGAAGATCGAAATTTTTTGGAAGGCTCTGAATTCCGTGTGGACAAAAATTTGATAGAGAACTCCGGGAGTCACTCTCATTGTTTGCTCCCTTTAATTGACCATAACTTTTCTAGAGGCTCTAACTGGGGTCCTCAGCTCGAGCCTCTAGGGTCTGTGCATAAGTTCGGCCCTGGATAGCATATGCACTTTCTCTGAGTGTCTCAATGATATCTCTTTCCCTCTCCTAGCCATAATAATGGTCTAATATCATACAAGTATCTTCCAGTGTTGATTTTTTTTCTTTCTGCCATGGTCCGCCACTGAGATAAGAACATTAAAAAAATAATGTGCTCTATTTCTTTCAACTTCCATTGTAAATTGAATTATGTGGTTTAAGATGTTGCGAAACTCAGTGAAATTGTAAAGGGATTCTTTGGCAGCTCAAAGGAATGCCATATATTGAATTCATCAATGTTCGAAGTTTCAAAAAAAAAAAAAAAAGCACCGGAAATACTATGTTGTCCAACCGAGTGTAACAAAAAATGGATGCTTGGTTCGCGTACATCAAAGACTTGCATAAATGTGAATCAGGATACGATAGTCATTATACAACACAATGCAAAATGAGCTATGCGTCTGATATTTGAATACTATGCTCAGCATCTTGTTTAAGTTGCTCTGTATATGAACAGTAGTTACTATAGAAATCACTATGTTAATGTAACTTTTTTTTTTTTTTCAAATCAGTAATTTCTGAAGATTTCTCAATATTCAAAGATATACGTGATAAGTCGAAGGAAACTGGTCAACTAAACAATTTCTTTTGTCCTTGATGTTGATTATTCGTGGTACATACCGTACAATAATGGATAACAGAATCTACAGAAACCTCAGGTTATAGTTTCGTTGGTTTAATTGAAGATATGCACACATTTTCACATTAAAAAAAAAAAGAAAAAGAAAAAAGAAAGAAAAAAACGACTTGTACTTAGCATACTGCCACCTGTACTTAGCATACGACTTGTACTATAGAAATCACCGTATGAGGCTGGCTGACGGAGTGAGATTGACTTATCTGCAACTGCTGTCAGATGAGTGTACGCAGTTAACAGACATTAAAGTACTGGCCACAGAGCTTTAGTTGCCTATGCCATTCGGCCATAATTCTAATCGATCCAATCGGTATTCTTCAAAAGCAAAGCTTCAAAGAACAAGACCAGACAGGCATCGCTGCTGGGTAATTTCCGCTATTCTGTAAAATTTATATGGATACCTCAGCATTTAGTAGTCCACCCCCCCCAAAAAAAAACCTCAATAATCCACCTTTAGCCAGATACTATTCACTTCGTCTGATCTTCTCCCAAAGAAATTGTTAGTCAGTTCCTAGGATGTTATTATTATTATTATTATTCCGGGCAACTCCAAGGAGTCGACAGACTCATCGAGGGAGGCCCTAATCATGTCAAGAACAATTATTCGACATTCACAAAGTATCTATCATACCTCGCCTTGAACTCGTTCAGGGTCATAGCACCCACAACAGACTAGCAGCTTGTTCCACTCATTCACCACTCTCCAAGTACAAAACCTGACTCTAACACCCCTGCTAACCACATTCTTGCCCAGCTTCCATGTATGGCCCCTAGTCCTCCCACTACTAGTCATATTCTAAAAAATATCTTCTGGATTAATCTTATAGAAACCCTTCAGTAATTTGAATGTCTCAATCATATCACCCCTTTTCCGCCTATCAACCAATTTTTGCAACCCACAAATCTTCAACCTGTTCTCATAAAGTTCATTCCACAGACCTGCTATCATCTTGGTCACTCGTCTCTGGATCCTCTCCACTTCCTCCCCATCAAGAAGAAACCCTAGCGCCCATGTCTGGGCACAGTAGTCTAGATGGGGTCTTATCAAGGCTCGATACAGAGGAATAATAATAACCTGTTTGTCTCTGCTTGTTAAAGTATTTTTCAGCAACCAAGTGATTTGATGAGCTGATTTAGCTGCTTTTGCAATGTGCCGCCTAAACTTCAACTCCCTATCCGCCAACATTCCCAAATCCCTGGCCTCATCAATCTCCTGGAGTGGTTCCACCAATGTGATATACTACTGCTAAATTTTTCACCCCAAAATGCATAACCTTACACTTTGCCACATTAAATTGACATCCATTTTCCCTAGCCCAGTCCTCCAAACTATCCAAATCATCCTGCAAAATTTTGACATCCTGTGCACTCACAATTGCTCTACCCAACTTTGCATCATCAGCAAACAAGTGAACACTTCTTCTCAGATAATTTCCTATATCGTTAATCAACAAATTGAAAAGTAGTGGTCCAAGAACAGAACCCTGCGGCACACCACTAGTCACAAGCCGTCTTTTGGACTCCACTCCTGAATAAACCTTACTGATATCTCTTCATCAACCACTCTCCTATCCATCTCACCAACCCAATATCCATCCCCATCTGCTCCAGTATACTGATTAAATTTCCATGTGGTATCCTGTCAAAAGCCTTGGCAAGGTCCAGTAGAATCACTGCAAACCCATTACCCTTATCCAGTTCAGCCGTCACTGTGTTATAAAACGTGAGCAAGTTACAGAGGCATGATCTACCTTCATAATACCATGTTGTCCCCCATACAGTATCCCATTTTCATCTATCCAATCCTGTATTCTTCTCTTGACTAATTTCTCCAAGACCTTGACAACGATTCCTGATATGCTAATCGGTCGGTAATTTACAACAGCAATCTTGGAACCTCCTTTATGCAGTAGAACTATTTTCCCCTCTTTCCATCCCCTCGGGACTAACCCAGACCCGAGACTCAAATTAAACAAAATGATCAAAAGTACTGACAATTCTCTAGCCGCTTCACGTACGACACGAGCTGGTATACCATCCAATCCCACAGATGTATTGACATTGGGGTTTTGCAATAGACTACTCACTTCCATTTCATTCACCATAATTCCTGTATAATCTATTGGTTCATTCATTTCTGCAATGTATCCACCTGGAAGATATATTCTTGCAAACTGCTCACTCAGTAATTCAACTATATCAACTGATTCGGTTACCTCCCTACCATCGGCATTCTTTAACACGTCCATTGCCAATCACGCGATATCGCGCGATGCGAGTTCTCACCAAACGGCCGATCACGGGTTATCGCGTAGACGTCGTTAACTAAATAAAATATAAAAAAAAGTTGGCCACCACACGAAATTCCAATTTTCAGCTTGGCAATGAACGATATCGCGCGATCACGCGATGCGAGTTCTCACAAAACGGACGATCATGCGTTATCGCGTGGACGTCGCTAACTAAATAAAAAAATTTAAAAAATTTGGCCACCACACGAAATTCCAATTTTCAGCTTGGCAATGAAAGTGTTAAAATCATTCTGCCATATACATTTTTTCTTTTACTTGAAACATATCGAAAAAACTGTTTAGGATTCTATTTAGCCTGCATGGCCAATGTTCTTTCGTAATCCTTTTTTGCTTTTCTTACCTCACTTGTTACCCTTCTGGCCTGCGCTTTATACCGTTCATGTGCCTGCCGGTCACCTTTCTCCTTAAATTCCCTCCATAGTTGTTTCTTTTTTTGCAGCTCAAGCTTAAAGGTGTTATTCATCCTTTTAACTCCTACTTGATTTATTATTCGGGCTCTAGGTATACAGTCAGCCATTGCTTCATGCAAACACTTCTTTACCGCCTCCCATGCACTATCAACTTCTAGCCCTTGCAGTTGTACATGCCATGGAACTGAACCAATCAATCTCCTAAGCTTGTCATACTTACCAGCCCGATAATTCCACATGTACCCCGTCTTAATTGTAAAATCCACACCTTTAGCCACCTCCCAAGTCAAGACCCCATGATCACTCTCACCAATTGGTGGCAATGTGGTCATATTCGTTACAGCTGTCGCAGATAGTTATCCCTTAATAACTGCATAAAATCCAATTCCTTCCTCCCATGTGTCCTCTCCTCCTTCCAGTCAATGTTACCATAGTTGAAATCTCCCATAATCCTTACCTTCCTTCCACTAATGTCTTCTATTTGCTTATGCATACTATCTCCACCATCTATTCCATCACCTGGTCTATAGCAGCACCCAACTGTATATTTTGTTCTGCTAGTTTAAATCTCACACAAAATAGCCTCAAATGTGCTCTTTTCTCTATCCTGCAGTTCCACTTCTATTCTTCTTGGCTGTAGCTCATCAGCTATCATCAATAACACTCCTCCCCCTATTTTATTCTCCCTGTCACTCCTGAACACACCATACCCCCTCACATTTAATCCCACTAGCTGTGTCATCTTCTGTCAGCCATATTTCACTAATACCAATAACCTGTGATCTGGAAGTGCCAACCAAGGCCAAAAATTCTTCCTTCCTGTTCCTACTTCTGGCATTTGTATACATGAATTGCAGAAGCCGATTTGTCCCATTCTTATTTTGATGCCTTATACTATCTGTACCATTCTGATTCGTGGTCTTTCCTACTCGCTTGGGCATATTACACACATTCACCCACTCAACCTCTCTAAAATCTGCATATCTTCTCCCCCTTCCCCCTTAATAACTCTAGTTTCCCTGATTCTGCACATTCACTTCCACTACATCCGACAACACCTTTTCAAGTCTCCGTACACCAAATCCATTCAAATGTAAACCATTCATTTTATATAAACCCTTTCGACCATCGAACTCATTTCACACATCCACAAATTCCACACCACTCACCAAACATAATTCACGCATAAAGTCATTAGAAATTATGGCCCTACTTCTATACTCTTCACTGTCATACCGCAAAAACAGACTCACCATCCTAACTGTCTCACTCTTCTCTTTTGCTACCTCAAGCAATTCCTTCACATCCTCACACATAGCCTTTTTGTTTCCTTTCAAATCATTTGTACCTGCTACCACTATTAATACTTTCACCCGCTGCTTTTGCATTCTAATTGACTCGCTTACATTCTTAACGTTCGCACCGGGTTGGTACGAATTTGTTAAACTCTCAACTAACGCACCTCTTACTAAGGAATCTCCATACAACACATGCTCTTTCGTTTTGTTTACACTCACTATCATACTTTTGCCTATTATTAGTCGGTACGCTTGATAAACATTTTTGCCAACGCTCCGGCTGCCGATTTGCCCTATGTAAATCTCCGCGTAATAAAGCGATCTCACTCATTGCGTCAGTGTCATCATTTTTATTCTCCGATGATTCATTCAATCGTTCTGTATGTTTACCTTCATTCTCATTTTCAACGCCACTCTCACAGCTATCAGGTACTACCTCGCAAATATCACCATTCATACCTCGAATATCACTGTTATCTAGATTCTCACTTTCATCAACGATATCACACACACGACCTGAAGCACTCTTTAAATCCGCACATTCTTTACACTTTTTGCACACATTCACTCCATTATCGTTGTTTAACCAGACTCCAACCGGTTTCCTCAATGCATACATTTCGCAAACGGTGCACTGAATCAAATCATTTCAGTTAAGATTTTTAGACAAATATGGGGACTTAGACGCCATCTTTGTATTCCTCTTTATGGGAGCCATGTGCACAGATAATCGTATCAATTTACTATTAAAATATTCAAAAAACACGCAAAAATCACCCAGACTCGCTAAAATACTAAAAGTGAACAATACTATGTAAATACTATGCAAATTCATTAATTTTTACTCAAAATATCACTTATCTCTTAAAGACCCATCCACAAACACGACATACCATATAGCCCTCTAGTGGCTTATTGTTGTTTACATCATCAATCAGCATTCTGATCCTTCATATAGGTGCTTTGTAGGCTCCGATTGGATGTTGAATAATCTAATCTTTCTACTTCCATTTATTGAAAACAACTCGCCCAAGTGTGGCACCTGCAACAACATGGTGCATTATCCTCTCAGTATTCAACTGGTTCGTTTTCATAGAACCAATACAGTTTAGACAACACAGACTTTGTCTCTAGAATGTCAGTATTACGTTTGGTGTTATTTTTTTTCAGATAATAGGATTGTGCAAATCAGGTGGCGAATTTGAGATGGAGTGTGGGCTCAGTTAGATGACTTTCTCTTATAGTCACTAAACCCAAACATATCCAACTGATTGGGAAAATGTGTATCGTGATTCGTTTTCAATTCCAAAAAGACCACATATTCTGAACGATCTACTTTACAATCAATGCATGATACACGAGTATCATGGTTGGTTGGTTAAACTGCAAGGATTACTGAAGATCACAGAAACAACTAAGGCTATGAAGCTAGTCTATTATGTCTGTTAATTATGTTCTCTGGCATGTTTGCCTGTTTTGAGATGAAAAGCCAGGTTTTAAGGGAAGCAAACCTTGCAACCTTTGGATTACTCACCGTCATTTGGAAAGTCCATAGTAATTTCTTTGCACTGTTGTTGTTGTCGAGTCCATTGAAGAGCTTCTAGATATGACTGTGGAACTGTAGAACTGCTTTGGCAATCTGTTGAACTTTGATGGCGTAGAGCTTTTCTCTAAGGATATTGTCAATTTTCTTTAGAGCAGCAGCAAATGCTGGACTAGAATAAATATGAACAGGTGTTAGTTCAACTCCTGGACAGTTTTTGCATGTTTCATAGCTCCTACTACCGTCTGGCTGAATTTTCATGCCTTTAAAATGTTCCATCCTTAGTCTGGTGATGATTGTGGTTATTTCTCTACTTTCATTAATTTCACTGATTCCATTCTTCTTCTTGAGTGTTTGTTTTATCAATCTTATTTTGGCGACTGAGTTAGCACCAGTTACTGGGAGTTGGTGTAATTTTTGAGATAAATGTCGAGCTTCTTTGGCTAGTCTGTCTCCTCTATCATTGCCTTCAATATTTACATGGACTGGTATCCATTGCAGTATACAGTTCTTGTTTTTCAAATTTAACGTTGTTAGTTGTTCATGAATTTCCTGTGTGGTTTTTTTTTCCATTTTTTTAATGTTTCAAGTGCAGATTTTGAGACGCAGTAGATGGTTATTTCCTTCTGTAATGGTTATTACTGGATTTGAGCTATAGAATTTGAGAGCTGTTTGTATGGCTGTTAATTCACAAGTGAGGTTTGAAGCTATTTTGCCAGCTGTGGTTTTGATTTGCATTTCCTCGCCTGCAGGTAGAGTTAGAAAAACCCCTGAACCTCCTTAATTGAGTGATTCATCAGATGATCCATCAGTGTAGGCAATGACATGGTTTAGATCAGGGATTCTCAACCTATGGTATCCATACTACTGCTGGTACATGATCCACTGCGGTGGAACGAAAACAGATTTGCTTACTGGTACATCTAATATCTTGAATTAAATATAGCGCTATGCCACTGGAAAAGGTTGAGACCCCTGGTTTAGATTATTTAAGTGATGTATAGTGTCAAGTCCTTTTCTTTTATTTTCTTCCTGTGAATTATTTTTTGAACAAGGTTCTCAGAGATTTAAGTTTATCATTGTGTGTTTTTTTGCTCTTTGCTTATTTCAATTGACAGGTGTTCTAAGTCGATCTGTTTTCTAATTTCATGATCGTATTGTAAAGTGGATGATCTCTTTAGTCTAGATTTCCTTATGCATGCATCAAAAGTCCTGAGTGAGATGTGATCCTGTTGTTGGCTCCTGGTTCTGTTAGTGAATTTAACTGTGGAGATTTTTCTTGTCTTCTAATATGTGAAGTCCACACTCTTGTTCAGTTTTAAATTATCTGTAGATGAGACTGCACCTATAGTGATTTTTTCTACTCTTGATTGTACTCTGTCAAATTTTACTTTTAAGCTGGTAGAAGCTGGAGCCCAGATTGATGAGGCATATTCCATATTGAATCGTATAAGTGCGGTATATAGTTTTGAGCATCTTCGGTTTTGCACCCCACTTTGTTCCACAAAGCCTTTTGATGATATTAAGTTTTTTAAGAGCTTTATTATATATATTTGTAATATGAGTTGTAAATCTCAGTTCAATATCTAGGGTTAGGCCTAAGTATTTTGGAGACTGTTTTTTCTATTTTGGTATTATATATTTTGATTTGGAGGTTGAAATTGTGTCTATTTTTTCTATCAGTGGAGAGGATGCTCAGTTTTGCTTTTTCTGGGTTTATCTGTAATTTAAGTTCCTTTGCCCATATTTCTAAGCCTTTAATGAATTATTTAGGACTTTTTTCAGATTGTTGAGGATTACTGCTTGTGTGACAGATTGCTATATCGTCTGCGTAGCGTGCTATTTTGGTGTCATTTGTTATGTGAGGATGGATATTTCTCATCTATATGAACAATATCCATCCTCACATAACAAATGACACCAAAATAGCACGCTACGCAGACGATATAGCAATCTGTCAGGCAAGCAGTAATCCTCAACAATCTGAAAAAAGTCCTAAATAATTCATTAAAGGCTTAGAAATATGGGCAAAGGAACTTAAATTACAGATAAACCCAGAAAAAGCAAAACTGAGCATCCTCTCCACTGATAGAAAAAAATAGACACAATTTCAACCTCCAAATCAAAATATATAATACCAAAATAGAAAAAACAGTCTCCAAAATACTTAGGCCTAACCCTAGATATTGAACTGAGATTTACAACTCATATTACAAATATATATAATAAAGCTCTTAAAAAACTTAATATCATCTAAAGGCTTTGTGGAACAAAGTGGGGTGCAAAACCGAAGATGCTCAAAACTATATACCGCACTTATACGATTCAATATGGAATATGCCTCATCAATCTGGGCTCCAGCTTCTACCAGCTTAAAAGTAAAATTTGACAGAGTACAATCAAGAGTAGAAAAAATCACTATAGGTGCAGTCTCATCTACAGATAATGTGGGGATAAATTCTATTAACTTTTACTTCCATTTTTCTTCCTTTCATGAAATGCGTTAATCCAAATTAATGCATTCCCCCTTATTACAGTATCGTATGCAATTTTTATTAATTTTTGTCTCCAAACGCGATCGAAGGCAGCTGTGAGATTCAGGAATATGGTTGTTGTCTTCAATGGTAGTTTTTCTTGAAAGCCATCTATGACTGATTGGCAAAGATAAAATAATTGAAATTCTGTATTGTGCTGAGACCTTTATGCAGTTTTAGAAGTTGATCTTGTTATTTTCTAAGAGCCAGTTCATAAGTGTGGTGTGCATTATACTTTCGTTTAGTTTGCAGAAAATGCTAGTCAAAGCTATTGGCTATAGCTTTTAGAGTGATTAGGGTTTTTTGTTAGGTTTTAGTAAGGGTATAATGACTGATGTTTTCTAAATTTTTGGTAGTTACCTGTATTCCAGGAAGTGCTAAATGTCTTCAGAAGGCAGTTTTTTGACTATTTTTCCAATGTTTTTAATCATGTGTCCAAAGATAAGATCAATTCTGGGTGATTTGTCAGGGTCAGTTTGACTAATTGCTGATACAATCAGCAATTAGTTAAACTGATACTGCTAATACAATCCAGAACCTCTTCTTCAGGAGAGTTCTGGATTTTATTATCAGATGTTTCGCAATTTTCTTGCACTTTTTGTCTTCTTTGTTGTATTGCATTTGCTTACTTTCAAGTAATGTTTGGCTAGTATATTTGCCATCTGTTTGTTTGTTGCTGCTGTATTAGTTCCTGAGGAGATTGTATTCGAAGAGTGATCATTCTATGAAGAGTGTCTGTCCTGATCAGAATTTCTTCGCGTCCTAAACAGGAATAGAAACCAGGTCTTTCCAACCGAAAATTAATGCTCTTGAGACACAATGAAACACATCTTTTTCTCTTCAGCACTCTCCTGTCCTTAGTTTTTAATAAATTATTATTATTATTGTTGTTGTTGTTGTTGTTGTTCAGGGCAACTCCAAGGAGTCGACAGACTCATCGAGGGAGGCCCTAACATCATGTCAAGAACAACTATTCGACATTCACACAGTATCTATCATACCTTGCCTTGAACTCATTCACGGTCGTAGCATCCACAACAGACTCTGGAAGCTTATCCACTCATTCACTACTCTCCAAGTAAAAAACCTAGCTCTAACACCCTTGTCAGCCACGGTCTTGCGCAGCTTCCATTCATGGCCCCTAGTCCTCCCACCACCAGTCATATTTTCAAAAATATCTTCTGGATCAATCTTATAGAAACCCTTCAGTAATTTGAATGTCTCAAACATATCATCACTCCTTCGCCTATCGACCAATTTCAGCGAACCAAAAATCTTCAACCTATTCTCATAAGGTTCATTCCACAGAACTGCTATCATCTTGGTCACTCGTATCTGGATCCTCTCCACTTCCTCCCCATCACAAAGAAACCCTGGTGCCCATAACTGGGCACAGTAGTCCAGATGGGGGTCTTATCAAGGCTCGATACAGAAGAACAACAACTTGTTTGTCTCTGCATGTCAAAGTATTTTTCAGAAGCCAAGTGACTTGGTGAGCTGTTTTAGTCACTTTTGCAATGTGCCCCCTAAACTTCAATTCCCTATCCACCAACACTCCGAAATCCCTGGCCTCATCAATCTCCTGGAGTACGGTTCCACCAATGCGATATACTGCTGCTATTCTTTTCACCCCAAAGTGCATAACCTTACACTTTGCCACATTAAATTAACATCCATTTTTCCTAGCCCAGTCCTCCAAACTATCCAAATCATCCTATAAAATTTTGACATCCTGTGCACCCAAATATGGATAATACCATAAACACCATAAAATGAATTTCAGAGATTAGGTTTGAGGTCAATATTTGTGTATTTTTACAATTTTGTAAAATCAATTTATTATTGATTTATTTTATTTTATTTTATTTTTGGAAATGCAAAAGATGAAGGGCTTTCAGTTTCTTGATCATATTTAATAGGGAATCCAATTTACTAGTATATTATACGACAAACATAACCATTACCAAATACTGCTAAGGCCTGATTGATTGAGTGGTCAGAGTAACTTCTCTTCATCCAGCAGGCTGCAAATTTCGAATCTAATGCAGGGGTGGTATTCAAGTTAGTTTCACTGATCGCTGTAGGACTACTGCCTCAGTTACTGGAGGGATAATGTGGCTTCAAAATATTCCATGTTAGTCGCTGTTCTAGAGAGACTATGTAACTTTCAGATTATGTAACAAATGAAAAAGATATACATGTTTTAAAATTTTCTATAGGTTTATAACTCTTCGTGAGTGGGAAGTAGAGCATAAAAAATGACGTAATGTTTGGCTGTTGTGATGCTTCAGGGAGGGTGTTACTTGTTATTGAAATCGAAGACCAAAATACTAATTTTCTGAAAAAGGAGCAGTTTGTAATAATAAGTAACTATTTTTTAAATATGCGCTTATTTTGAAGGACATTCTGTGTGTGTGTGTGTGTGTGTGTGTGTGTGTGTGTGTGTGTGTGTGTGTGTGTGTGTGTGTGTGTGTGTGTGTGTGTGTGTGTGTGTGTGTGTGTGTGTGTGTGTGTGTGTGTGTGTGTGTGTGTGTGTGTGTGTGTGTGTGTGTGTGTGTGTGTGAGAGAGATCTGGCTTGCAAATGGCAAATGATATTCTAAGGTTTCCAAAACTGTGTTCCGGGAAACACTAGTCTTTTGCTGAAGGTCAATAAGTGTTCCGCGAGAAGTTCTCCTGGAATTTGTCATTTTAGTTTTCTAAGCATTTTTCATGAATAAATATTTGATAGTGGAAATATTCTGAGGAGAATAATAACCGTGAATATATCGAAAAGCTCAGACCCAGACCACCTAATGACATATGTGTGTCGTTAATTTTTACGCATCGAAACCTTTTGAACATTTGGGAAAGGGAATACCGCTGTTTTTGACCGATGAAAAAAATTGCATGCAAACGGATTATAACAGTGGGTGGCGTATCTTCTGTTCTCAAAACTGAAGGAAATAACATCTGTGAAGCAAATGTCAGTGACCAAGCGGCATATTTTTAAACATGGAAACATTCATGAATTATCGTTAATTTTCACACATCGAAATCTTTCAACAATCGGGAAAGAGGATACCGCTGTTTATGACCGATCATAAAAATTGCCTTGCAAGCCGATTACAGCAATGGGTGGCGTATCCTCTGGTCTCAAAACTGAAAGAAATAGCATCTGTTGCAAATGTTAGTGACCAATCAGCAAGGAAATATAAAGAACAATTTTCCACTGAAATTGGAGATCAAGGTAGTCTGTATCCGGTTCTAAAATCTATTAATACTGAATACTTTCTTCGCAAGTTCGTATTGCAGTGTGTAAGTGCTTGTTCTGAAACCGGCGTGCCGTGATTTTTTTTTAAAGTAATAGGAATACAGATTTAAATTCTAATATGAATAAGAGACAAGGCACTTTGTTTAATTTTGGTGTTAAGAAATCTCTTATTGAAGGTGTTCGCGACGGAACAAATAGTGATTCATCCACTTCAAGCCCACAAAGATCTCCAGGATGTACAAAAGGCGGGGGAAACTACCAGCACACAGGAGAAAAAGTCCGCATTCACTCGTAAGTACTTATAATATTATAAATTTTTGGTGATCAGAATGGGATATGTCAATGAAAATCAGCACAAATTATTTAATGACGTTTATGTTTAATTGATGTTTAATTAATTAATAATTAATGATGAAGTATTGATTAATAATAAAAAATCAGCTAAATTAACAATTAATTATTAATTAATGCATTACATTATTAATTAATCAGAACATAATATATTAATTAATACTGAACCAAGGTGTTCAGTGAAAATTTCAGGATTTTGAAGGGTTCTGTCTTAGAAAAAGATGGGAAACACTGTCCTAGAGTCTCATTCCGTATACTTATGTCCGAATAAAAGCGAAAATCCGGAGTTAGAAAATCTAATTTTCCTACGAAACTTCCTTATTCATTTGTTTCTTGCATAACATATTCAGACACAAAAAATAATTAAACCAAATACTAATGATTGGCTATGAAATTAATAAGGCAATAAGTTGATAGAGTTTAAATTATTTTATCCTTTCGAATTTATCTACTTGGGAAGTTATACACTGCGGTTAATTTTTAATCTCTAGGTGCCGTTCATCTCTGCACTGTCTTTCCAATGCCAACAGAGCCGTATTTATTCATAGGCACACGAAACGCTAGCTGGGGGCCCCGAAAAATTAGGACCAATTTAAGGACCCGAAACATAACGGAGATCCAAGAAGAACTCTAGCGCCTCTATCCCGCCCCCGCCTCGGAAAAAGTGTAAGTACGGCGGTCCTAAACTCCAAGTGTTATCAATTTTTTAAAATCATTTCAAAACATCTTTCTGTTTTCAATTCTCCGACCATTAATCATGTAATTAAGTTCCTATATAAGCAGACATAATTGTTTATTATCAACCTTTTCATCGATCCTGTTGATTGACTACTTCGTACATGTGAAAACCATCATTAATTTTTCCTACTTATCAACTTTTTACATGTACCAAAAGCTATTGTTTAAAATGAACCGTTAAAATAAAAACCTGTGCTTGGTTTGTTTGTCTCATTACTAATAGCATTTCAGCAAGACAATGCACCGTGTCATAAGTTTTTTGCTTCTGTTAACCGCGTAGTTTACGGACACGAACGTCAAACCACTTGACTGACCTCCACAGAGCGCTGATCTCAACCCTATTGAACATTGTGTGTGTATGTGTGTGTGTGTGTGTGTGTGTGTGCAGTTCTCGATGAGTGAATGCTCTAGTGACGATTTTCTTAGACATTATAAGCACACACAAAGGAGCGTATGCACTGCGAAATTGTCTAAAATGGCACCCACGCCTTGTTAAGGAGTCAACAAATTCAACACGCATACGCACCACTGCAATCGCAGCGCAGCAGTAAAAATATTTAAAAACGGAACTTAACTTCCGGACGTCCCTCGTGTGTGTGTATATATATATATATATATATATATATATATATATATATATATATATATATATATATATATATATATATATATATATATATATATATATATATATATATATATATATATATATCAATATATAGCAATTATATATATATATATATATATTGTTGCAATTATGATTGACTCGGGAGTTAAATTCTAGTCAGTTAAATTTTAATCTTATAAATAAATAAATAAATATTTATAATTGCTTGGTATTTTTAACATTTATTATACCCAAGGTAAAATACTTTCTACATCTATATCTCCCCCTGAGATTTTTATTTAATAAGGTTAAAACACCTTATGGTAACTTGTTCTAGTAAAATACTTATATGTTCTGTATTACTAAAATCTTGGTATTTGTAGCCTGGCTCCCACTGATGAGACCTTAATAAGGTCGAAACCGGTCTGGGTAGTGACCCCTTGGCTTTAATACAAAACATCATGCATCCCCTTCTTGGAGATGTGTTTTGGCATTAAGGGTAAATATTAAAATAAGTGATCAGCGCTTATTCAACTTTTACCATGAGTTACCTTAGTCTTGCACTACCTGTAGGATCAGCTAGACTTCCATCAATTGCAGGCGCAAACTTGACTTGTTTGTCTGTTTGCTTACTTGGGAAATGGAGTAAAACCAGGTTTAAAATTGCTTGGTATTTTTAACATATATATATATATATATATATATATGAAAAAAATATAGATTTAATGACTACAAAACCGAGATAACATATAAAGATTTTAATGATAAATACTACTAGTTTCGGCATATAGCAGCCTTCTTCAGGTATTTATAAAGGAAAAGAATACTAATAAACATTGAATTATCTAAACAAACTGGAAATTACAGGTAGTATAAATTGCCTCACATAATCGATACATAAAAATTGTATTTTTTCAAGTTGTTCCAACTGGAGTGCCATTGTTTATTGCAATTGTGCGTGCAGGTTCACGTGAACGCCAATATTGAACAACTACAGCATGGCTATCTGGGATGTTATAACTTAAATTGTTGTTTAAGTGGACTGGGTTCAGCAGGATTTCCCTTGATTCTACAATTTTCCTCTCAAACTCATCATCACAGCGAAAGATATTTTCTGATATATTCCAGCAAACGGAGTGGCTTTGTTGGTCATCATCCGTTTGCTGGAATAAATTAGAAAATATCTTTCACTGTGATGATGAGTTTGAGAGGAAAATTGTAGAATCAAGGGAAATCCTGCTGAACCCGGTCCACTTAAACAACAATTTAAGTTATAACATCCCAGATAGCCATTCTGCAGTTGTTCAATATTGAATCGACAGTATTGTCCACAATTCTTCATCGGATGCATAACATTACAAGAGGCACCTATAAATTAATTCGCAAAAGTATTACTGACATTTGAAGCCTAAGTGTTATATTATTGTTGGGCATGTTCACACAGGCATGATTTCATATACGCCAAAGTTGGATAGCTGAAGAGTGACAATCAGGTAGGTTGTAGATAAGGTCAGTATTAAGATGGACCGGATTGAGGACAATTTCTGTTGATTCCACAATTCCTCTCTTCAGTTCATCGCAGCAATTAAAAACGTCTTCTGATTTGTTTTCCGATCATTGGATGAATGATAGAATCTTCCTCATTAGGGCGAGCAGAATTAAGAAAGTGATTAAATAGTACGCTGGCTCTAGTTCTGCCATATGTAATGTCTCTCACATTTTTTTCCATGCACAACTCAATGGATTTCTCTGTCTGACCAAAATAGGCACATTGCAGTTACACCAAACACGATAAACTCCTGGATACTTTACGCTCATGTTCTGGTTGAAGTGTACCGATTAAAGAACAGAGTTTGGAAAGAGGAGTAAAAAAGTGCGGATTTTAAATTTCTTGAGAATATTAGCTACATTTGGTGAAACGGAGCTGATACAGGCGGATGAAATAGTAGCTTGCGAACAGTCTGTTTAGGACAGCCGTTTTCTGAAAGGTTGTAAGAAGAAACTGTAGTTGTTTGGTGATTTCTTCTTCTTCTTCATGGGGAGCACGTTTACCCAAAGTAGAAATAAATATGTAATTGCTCATGAACGTATGTGTTGGTATGTGTGGGTTTTTACTAAAGAGAGATATTCAGTTGTTCTGACACGCGAATCAGTTTGGCGTCCAGCAACGGAGAGAACCGTTAATTTCTAATTCCGAGGTAAATTGTATTCTTTGGTGTTGATTGTTCAGATGGTTCAGAAACTCCTTTAAAGAATTTGCTCCATGACTCCAAATTAAGAAAATATCTTCAATTTTATATCCTTTTTCCTTAACGTTGGCTTTAATGAGAGGGAATTGATTGCTTTTTCCTCAAAGTTTTTTAAATATAAATTTAAAAGTAAATATAAATTTAAATTTAGCAGGGTTTTTTCATCCCGCATACAGACAAATCTGCCCTTCAGAAGTGGAGTGCCATCCACCGCTCACCACCACCACCACCCTTGTAGTGGTGGTGGTGGTGGTGAGCGGTGGATGGCACTCATGTGGTTGATTGGTAGTAGAGGTTCTGTAGTGGTGGGGACGGAAAATTGTGCAGTGGGTGTCCTCCAGCAATGAGTCTTCAGACTCCTTGGAGGTATCACGAATAATAATTTTTTTTTTAATAATAATAATAATATATATTTTTATTGATTGCTAAAATACTTATACATACAATAAACATCTTGTGTGACATTGCATCTTATAATTTTACAGAGTTCAGCACTAAGTGCTGCAATTCCTACATTGGATTTCAATTAAAATTTTTAATAATAATTTTTTGCCTTTATATTATGTATTTACAATACATGTTCTTCTAATATTAACAATGAAGATTATACAGAATTTTTTGTATATTTTTTTATTTATTTATTTATTTTATTTTATTTTATTATTTTATTTTTTTTTAAGTTTGAGAAAGAATTATTATACATACAAATTTCTGCATTTGCTTATAAGGATTACTTGTGGATGAGTGAGGCAAGTTAATCCCGCCTACTTCGAAGCTTCGGTTAGCTTTTATGAAGAGACTGGGATTTAGCCTTCACTATTTGTGTTGTTGCTACTGTTTATGTAGCAACAACATAAACAGTAGGCGGGATGTAGGCATTGGATGCTAGTGATTTGTGATGTGTATATTAGAGTTAATGGTTTCTTAACTTTGTTGGTATATTTTCCAGAGTTCGTTTTTTAATGTTCTGTAGTTATCTACGTGTTTTAACTTTCTTGGTAGGTTGTTGAGTTTCTTGGGTATCTGATGTGATCTCACAAAAGAACCGTATGAGTTGTTGAAGGGTGTGGGGATGTAGAGAGTTGTCGTAGGTCGTGTTATACGATATGTGTCTCTGTTGTTTCGATAGGTGATGTTGAAGTAGTTCCTTGTTAATGTCATGTAGTGTTTCAGGTTTTTAATGTTCAGAATTCTGTGTATCGCCATGTGCTTGTCGGATATTGATTGATGCGTGTAAGGTGTCCAGATCACTGTTGACACGATTTTCCTGTGTAGTGTTTCTAATTTTGTTAGGTGGCTGTTTGATGTATTTGCATAGACTGTTATTCCGTATCTGAGTAGGGATTCTCAGATACCGTGATATAGGAATTTTTTTATGTTGGGTGGAATAATGTCTTTAACTTGGAAGAGTTTTGCTGCGATGATCCGGAGTTTGGTGTGTAGGTATTCTATATGTTTTGTCCATTTAAGGTGGGAATCTATATAGAGACCGAGGTATTTTGCGTGTGTTACAGGTTTGATTTCGGAACACTGGCAGGTATTTTTGTTGTTAATGCAGCGGTATGTGTGACAATGTATCGATAGTGATGCGGGGCGTGTGATTCTTGGGTTGTGTATTATCAACATCTGTGTTTTCGTGCCGTTGATTAGAATTGCGATTTGGTGGAAGTATGTTGTGATTTCATTTAGGTCTTGTTGTGCTTTGCAGAGAGCTGTGTTAATGTCTGTGTGGATTGCTAGTAGTGCAGTGTCCTCTGCGTATTGAAATATTTGACTTCTTATGGATATGTTATGAACATCGTTAATGTACAGTATATGTTGAATAGAGTGGGTGATAATATGGCACCTTGAAGTGCACCGTGTTTTACTTGTATACTCCGACTGTGACATGTACCTATTTTTGTTACTTGTGTTCTGTTTGAGAGGTAGTTCTTGAACCATGTATGCAGTGTTCCTCTTATACCTATTAAGTATAGTTTGGTGAGTGGTATGTCATGTTCAAGTGTGTCAAATGCTTTGGTTAGGTCCAGCAGTATAAGGACGGCGTACTTGTTTTTGTCAAGAGCTTTGTTTATTGTGTCGGCGATGTCTTCTAATAAAGTAATGGTGCTTTTTGTTTTCTGAAAGCCGTATTGGTTTTGTGAGATGATGTTGTACTTCTGTATATTTTTTCTAGAATTTTTGAGATGACTGGTAGTGTAGCTATTGGTCTTTAATTCTGAGTATCGTTTCTTTTGCAGTGTTTGTATATTGGCGTAATTACTGCAGTTTTTAGTTGTTGTGAAATAATGCCTGAGTCGAATATTTTGTTCACGAGTTTCAAAAGTATTGGATTTATTTGTTCAAAGTGTGTTATAAGGTCTGTTAGTCTTATTTTGTCTATTCCTGGAGTGGTCTTTGGTTTTAGTTTTAGGAGTGCTTCTTTCAGTTCCTGTTTTGTTATGGGTGGAAAATACATCGTTTGTTGTTGACTTTGTGTCGGTAGTTTTTTGTTGATCGTTGGTGGTTTGTCTTTTTTGAGTTGTGTGATGTTTGTGAAAGCATGGTTGAATGAGTCTGCTAGTTCCTCTTGGTTTGTGTCCTGACCGAAGCTTTTTTGCAATAAAATCTTGTGCTGAAGTTTTCTTTTCTCGGGTTTCTAATTCGTTGAGTGTAGCCCATGTTTGCTTACTGTTGTCGTTATATTCCATGAATTTTTGGAAGTAGTAGCGTCTTTTTGTCCTACGAATTTTTGTTGTTAGTTTATTTCTTGTGTTTTTGTATAAGGTTTGTAAATGGGGGTTACTGGGTGACTTTTTAAGTTTTTTCCATAGATTTTCATTTACAGTAATAGTATTTAGTATGTCGTCATTTATCCATGGATTGTTGTCTGTTTGTCGCCTCGTTTGTGTAGGTTTTGTTGCTTTTTTGTATATTTCTGTGAACTTTATTTGAAAATTCTCGTATAATGTTACAGGATCGTTTATTTTAAGTAGGGAATTCCAGTCTGTATTTTTTTACTTGGTTATTGACAATGCTCTTTAGTATGATCGAGTTTTGTCGACTTTTGTGGGGGGGGAAGGAAACGTAATAAAACGAAGTTGAGACAAAGTAGTGATCGGCAATTTTTACGTTAATTACTGATGATGTACAGTATATGTATGGATGGGAGCCCGTATGTTGATATGATCAATGCATGATTGTGTTAGTGAGTTAATGAGTATTTCTTCTCTTGTTGGGGAGTTAATGGTAGGGTTTATGTTGTACTGGCTTAGTATATCAAGATATGTGTTAGTGGTTGAGGAAGCGTGGTCAAGAGTATTTATGTTAATGTCTCCTATTAGGATGAGCTTGTATGTTGTACGCGGTTCGATGCCGCTTAGCCATGTTTCTAACTCTTGAAGAAAACTGTGTGGATTGTTATCTGGGGGTCTGCATATTGTGTTTATTGTGTATTTGATACTATTGTGGCTATTTGTGATTTCCAAAATTAGAGTTTCCGCATGTTCGAAGTGAGTTTGTTTTTCTGTCACATTGTATTTTTCTTTGATAAATGCCACAATGCCAGCTCCTCTTTTGTTTGGTCTACATAAGTTGTAGGTTTGATAATTATTTATGTTGTATGCGCAAATTTCTGTGTCGTTTATTGCAACTTCGGTCAGTATTAGCGCATCTATGTTTATCATGGTATAATTGAGCTGTGTTATCAATGTAGGCCAGTGTTTTTTTTATACTTCTTATGTTTGTGTGTATGATAGTGAAGTCGGTGTTGGTGGTAATGTTGTCTGACCATTTCTTCAATGAGTCAAAGACCTTGAAGTTTGTTGTCTGACTGGATATGTTCGTCTATGTTTAAGATCTCCATTATATAGTTTTTAAATGAGTTCTAATCTTATTCTTAAGGATGTGAAAAGTTTGTGTTTTATATTGGTAGGCTGAGTAAGTCGGATTCACTTGTAATTATGTATACTCGAGTGTTTTCATTCTTTTTATCAAAAATATCCGGGAATTCTTTGTCCACAGGAACTTGTAGTTTTTTGTCTTCCTTGCCTGGTATAGATTTTTGAAGTATGGAGTCCAGTATTCCGTTATATAGATTGGCGTTGGGAGTTTCTTATCAGTTAGGATCGTTGTTGTCAGCTTTGTTTTCTTGCTTGCTGTAAGAATGGAGTCTCTCAGATTTCTGTTGGTAAAACGAGCGATGATTGGTGGCAGTCTCTCTTTATTTTTTTTGTGGGCCTCGGTTGATATAGGTGCCATCTGTGGTTGCGATTTGAATTCCAATTTTGCTGCCATCAGTTGCATTATGTTGCTTAAGTCTTCTGTATTTTCTTTCGTTATTCCCTCGATTTGAAGTTCTTTTCTTTCTTTCTTTTTGTAGCATGTGTTCCATTTGACACTTGAGTGTGTTTACTTCTTTCCGCAATTCTTGATTTTCGTGTTGTAGTGTTTCTTGCGTTTCTATCGCTATCGTTAATTTCGTCTTTATTTCTCGCACGGTTCCTAACATTTCTTCAGAGGTCTCGTTATTGAACTGTATGTAATGTTCATACTCCTCGAATTTTTTGTTAATTTGTTCCATGTGTGCATTTAATAAGTCTTTCACCATGAGTTTAAATTAATCAAAGTTATCTGTAATTTTAGGATCCGGAAGCGGCTTACCTTGATGTGCATCGTTACTTTTCTTTGGTGTCTGGTCTTTGTTCTTCGTTTTCTCACGGCACTGTTGACATAGCCATTCGGTCCGTTTCACGGCTCCTTTTGCTTTCCACATGCTTTCTGAGATTCCTGAACAGTGGAAGTGTTGTTTTTTGTTACATCCGGAACAATGCGGCCCGTCCCCTTCATCGCTTAATGGCTTATTGCATTTGTTACAGCTCATTTTGCTTGAACTTCGCTGTCTCGGTGACCTTTAGCCTTTCTTCCCGTTAGCGACTATAGTACGACTTTTAAAATGGCGAAGTCCTTTGTTCTTCGTTGGCTGGTGACTGCAGTACACTCTATGAACTTCGAACACTGAAAATTTGAATCTTACTTATCCGGTTTTGGTAATTTGGACGTCCCAGTCTTCAGCGTGACTAGTAGAATTAAATAGTAGCACTTTCAAGTTGGAAACATGAGTTAAATAACACTTTAAACCTATCAAACCAGGAGCAGCGACACAGCGTACATGCATCTGTCTGCCTACACAGCGCCCTCTGTGATGATGATGATAATAATAATAATAATAATAATAATAATAATAATGAATTTGCTAATATAAGAAATATGGGTTGCCCGTGGCGATGACAAAATTCTGTTTGTAAATTGTATTTTTAAAAAGAAAATACCTAGAATTTACGCAAGGGGTGAGGAATGATATATGTGTGTGTGTGTGTGTGTGTGTGTGTGTGTGTGTGTGTGTGTGTGTGTGTGTGTGTGTGTGTGTGTGTGTGTGTGTGTGTGTGTGTGTGTGTGTGTGTTTTTGATAACTTATCTTTTAAAACATTAAAACCGCTCTTGTAGACACATTAGTAAAGAATACAGGAAATAACATGGAAATTCACCGCAGTTTCGTCTTTTTGAAGATGCACGTCTTTTATAATCAGAACAAAATGTTCCGAATTCTTCAGAAAGGTGGTGGTAGAACCTGTTAAACTTTTCAAAACTTCGGCCAAATCTTTTCAAAGATTGAAAACATAGGAGAATATAGGAGTATATAGTATATAGGAGAATGTACATAGGAGAATATAGGAGAATGATGTATATAGGAGAATCCGTAGAACCACTAAGAAATTTACTAGAGCTTAAGATTATCTCTTTGTTCCATTCATTCTCTCATCCTCCGATTATATGGCTTGCCTAAAATACATAAGGAAAACATTCCACTAAGACCCATCATAGAAGGGTCTTCTATTTATTCTCCAACATACAAGTTATCAAAACAATGTTTATATGTTTTGATAACTTGTTCTGCATTGTTTACTTTTTGTACATTCGTATCATTTACTAATTTATCTTTGCTTATTTATGTATTGCTGAAGCCTTTGACCTTGTGTACAGCTATAACCTTTGCTATAGCGCAGTATGACCTTTGCTGTTCTTGTTCCAATAAATCATAAACCAACCAACCAACCAAGTGTGAAATCTGCCCCCTGCTTATTGGAAACCTGGTGTACCGTGAATAATTCCTGAAGTGCTTCTATGTTTGGTTTCTAGAGCTGGGTTCAGATAGGTAAAAATAAATAAATTAAATTAAAAAACGTAAATTAAAAAAAACCTCTAAGACCCATAATAGAAGGCATTGATTCTCCAACATACAAGCTATCAAAACACAAAGAACGTACTACGGGTTATCAACCGTTCGTGAGTGGGAGTCGCACAGAAAAAAAAAAAAAATATATATATGACAGATTATAAAACCAACAATATCTTAAAAATGGATAAGATATTTAAAAAGAGAAAATGAATCTCTTAATGTTTTTCTTGAAAAGATTGTGATTTTATGGGTCTTTGAGGAAAATGTTGAGAAGATTATTCTGCAGAAAAGAAGCAGCGGAATAAAGGAGATGAAGAAAAAATGTTGCTTTGGCAGATTTGGAATTGGAGTGAGAATGATGCAAAGCAACACAGATTCTTTTTACAGGGATTAAAAGATGGTGAGCAAATTGTGGCATCTAGTTTAGTACCATAGTCTCCATGAAAATACCAACAGAAAAGGCACGGGTTAGAACAGCACAGCTCAATCCAGTCACAGAACGTCTGTGACTGGATTGAGCCTGTAAGAATAGTAAGCAATTAATTTCACTTCCTTCCTCTGGGTGACATCAAGATATTTTAGAAGGGTTTGGTGGAACTATATTCCATAGCTATGCAGGTCTGGAATATGAATGAGACTTTCCATAAAGCAGTGTCTTGATTCAAAGGGTTCCACAATGAAGTTGCATTGAAGAAAGGAGCTTATAAAACTAGAAGCACAAATGTCGGTGTAATAAATGCATGCAGATTTATATTTTCATGTTTCACATCCATATGTGTTCAGTCCTGTGGAAATGGCGTTTGCTTTTGTAACCCTAGACCAGTGGTCTTCAAACTTTCAACACCTATAGCAACATTGCCTCTAAATAAATATTATTTTATGGGACCCTATTAAATATGAGCACTGTGGAAATGGCATTTGAATCAATAGAGTTAGGCCACTCGAAGAAAGGTCGTTTTGATTAAACTTCGATCCTAGTATCTGCTTAGAGCCACCTTTTTCTAATTCTTTCTTTACCGATTCCCAAGTTAATCGAACCATGGCACGAAACTAAGTTTTTTCTATTTTCTTCCAGAAACTTGAGTTTTAAATCTAAAATCAAATAAAATCTAACAAAAAATTAGCTAATGTCTTTTATTCCCTTACAGGGAGTAGGCGAGACCTGTTCCTCCACCAGTAGCCAATCAGCGATAGCTGGCTCATGACTGTCACTAATTATAAATGCCAACCGATGAAGAAACAGGCAAACAAATACTGTCATCTCTTGGTCCCTAATACTAACATGATCTGTCACTGTCTGAAAAAAATGTGGGTTCTATGGTCGATTTTTGGAGTTTACGGGACTAAAAAAAACGAGTTTCCTGGAGAACGAACTCGCTTGTCCGTGCCAGAGATCGACTAACTCGGGACCCGGTCAAAGAAAGGCTTAGGAAAAGTTCCTCCAGTCAGAGACTAGACTTGAAATTATAAGGCTATCTTCGTGTGGCCTATAGCTGAGGTACACAGGAGCTACACGGGATCATCGAACTCAAAATTTGAATACAATAATATAAAATGTTACAGTTAGCGATCGTGAGATGGATGCAGTTCCATGTACTCTCCTCCCTGGATACCCATTAAAATCACCAATAGCCTTGGACAAGTTGATGGCTAAGAATGACGATCGACTATCCATTTGTCTTCAAAGTAAGTTTGGGCTAAATGGAATAAAAGCTTTTAGTGGATAATATTAGATATTAGAATTGGTAATACTTTATTTAAAATTTTATTATTATTATTATTATTATTATTATTATTATTATTATTAATTGTACCGATATTGTTGATAGTACCGATCTTTAACATCACCAGAGTTAAAGATCGGTACTATCAACGTAAGAAGCCTGAATGGCAAAGAAATGGAGCTAGCTGAGGAATTAGATAAGTACCAGATCGACATAATAGGGGTGACTGAAACAAAAAAGACCAAAACTGGTGAGCTCTTTCTGAGCAATAAATACAAAATGTTATATTCAGGCAATGACAATCAAGGAAAAGAAGGAGTAGCCATAGTATTCAACACAAAATACGAGGCTAATCTTCTTGAATGGCAGGCAGTCTCAAGTAGAGTAATGTGGGCAAATATGAGAATGGGGAACTGGACAATGAGACTTATTTGTGCCTATGGTCCCACAGAAGGTTCTACTAAGGTAGAAGTGGAGGAATTTTTTGAGGCTTTAGAAAAAGCAACTGACACAATGAAAAATGAAAAGTTGGTCCTTGTTGGGGATCTAAATAGCAGAGTAGGAAATGATTGTCAGACATACAAAAATATTTGGGGAAAATTTGGAGAAAAGAGCAAAGCTAATAATAATGGCAAATATCTGTTGGATTTCTGCTCAGGACATGGACTGGTCATTACTAACACCATGTTCCAACATAAAAATGTGCACAAATTCACATGGAGAGAAGAGGCTAGGAATAAGAAAAGTCTCATTGACTATGTTATTGTTGATAGTGATGTTTTCTTCCTGGTGCAGGACACCAGAGTGTACAGAGGATTTGAAATTGGAAGTGATCACTATTTACTCTTGAGCAGGATAAAATTGAATTTCGTATTTAAAAGAATAACATGTAAGAAAGTTTTAAAGCGAATAAAAGTTGAGCAGCTCTCAGATGTGAACTGTAGACTAAAATACACAAAGATTATTGAAGAAAAAATGAAAAAGTTTGAGAACAGGAATCAAACCTTGGAGATTCAGTGGCAAACTCTGAAGAAAACATTGATTGATTCTGCCAGAGAGGCATGTGGTGAAGTTGTCTGCAAGGATAGCAAAATTAGAACTCCCTGGTGGATACAGGAAGTTAAAGAGGCAGTGAAGGAAAAGAAGAAAGCATAGCAAAAGTTCCTGTCAAATAAGTCAGCTTGTGCTCTTAGAGAATACAGAGACAAATGCAAGAATGCTAAACACTGTGTAAAACTAGCTAAACAAAAGTCATGGGAGGACTTTGGCAAGAATATAGAAAATAAATATCAAGAAGGTGGCAAAATATTTGGAGGTTGTTGAAGAAACTTAAGAATGGAGGAAAGAGTGCTGTAAAAGGAATTAGAGATGATAAAGGTGACATGAAAACGGGAGAAAAAGATATCCTTGAAGTATGGAGTAATTACTTTGAAAAACTGCTAAATGAAACAAGCAGTGATGACAGCACAGTGGTAAAAAACACTGACCAGGCATGCAGTCAGGAATACATATCCATACTTGAAGTAGAAAAAGCCATCAAAGGCCTGAAATGTGGAAAGGCAGCAGGAGTAGATGATATTCGACCTGAAATGCTGAAGTATGGTGGTATAAGAGTATTACAGTGGCTGCACTGCATAGTTCAGAAAGCCTGGACAGAGGGACGAATTCCCGATGATTGGAGTAGAGCTCTCATAGTACCCATATATAAAAAGGGAAATAAAACTGAATGTGAGAATTACAGAGGTATTTCTCTACTGAGTGTTCCTGGCAAGATCTATGCAAGTATACTTGAGAAACGGTTGAGAAGAATTGTGGAAGAAAAGCTTGGTGAAGAACAAGCTGGATTCAGGCCAAATAGAGGCTGTCAGGATCAGATCTTCACTTTACGACAAATAGTCGAGAAAGCATGGGAATATAACAAAGATCTGTGTTTAAGTTTTGTTGATCTGGAAAAGGTATATGACAAGGTGCCAAGAGAGAAGCTATTCAATATGCTGCAGTTATATGGTGTGAATGGGGCATTATACCAAGCAATACTTAGTCTTTATTTGAGTTGTAAGTCAGCAGTCAGAATTGAAGGAAGTACAGGAAGATGGTTTAATGTTAAATCTGGTGTGAGACAAGGATGTACATTATCCCCTCTGTTATTCATTATCTATATGGATCACATTATGAAGGAAAGTGGTATTAAACATGATATCAAAATTGGAGATGTTAATGTCAGCTCTTTGCTTTATGCAGATGATGTTATACTTCTAAATAAATCTGCTACAAGTCTGCAAGATTCTCTGACTAAATTGAATAGCTGTTGTAATAGATATGGTATGAAGGTCAGCAATAAAAAGACAAAGACAATGAAAATAGGCAGAATCATTGAAAATGTCAACTGTGTTGTGAATGGAGAACCTGTGGAACAAGTAAAACATTTCAGCTATTTAGGCACGATTTTTACTGAAGATGGTAAATTAAATATAGAAATAGACAACAGAATCAGCAAAGCTGGTATGGTGGGAAGTCAATTGAATAAATTCATATGGAATAAGAGAGAAATTAGTCGGAACACTAAATTAGCTGTATACAAGACAGTGTTCAAACCAGTTTTAACTTATGGATCTGAGAGCTGGGTCAGAAGTAAAACACTTGACCAAAGACTAGAGACCACAGATATGAGAGTCCTGAGAAAGATTATAGGCGTGAACAGATGGCAACAATGGCAATATCATATTAAAAACGAGGATATTAGGAAAGAACTTGACATTGTCAGCATCCAGGAATGCGTTAGCAGAGCTAATCTCAGGTGGTATGGTCACTTAAATAGAATGGGCGAGGAAAGATTAGCAAAACAAGTGTTCTCTGCCAGGGTGGCAGCAAAACGACCCAGAGGAAGGCCAAGATATAGGTGGATTGATACGGTACAAAGTGCTTTAGACGATAGAAATATAAGATCTGATAATGTTGGAGTCTTGACAAGTAACAGACTGATTTGGAGGAAAATTGTAGATAGGAAATTAATAATGATGTAATTTTTTTCATGTAGTACTATCATATCCTGTACACCCCTTGAGGGTACATGGCAGGAATTTGATGATGATGATGATGATGATTATTATTATTATTATTATTATTATTATTATTATTATTATTATTATTATTATTGAGAGATGGCGCTGTGTAAGCATACGAACGTTTACATGGTTGTATCGTTGGTCCAGTTTTTATACTTTAATGTGGTTCAAACTCCTGTTGTTAATTTAAAAGTGTCACAAAGTGACTCTTGTCATGCTGACGCCAGTGATATATAATTCATCGAAATCGGCCAATTTAAACCCAAATTTTGAGTGTGCTGAGGGTTGAGCAGAGTTCACCATGGTCACTAACGAGCATAGAACAAAGGACGTCACCATCTTTACAGTTGTCCAAGGGAAGAAAAGTGAGCCATGAAATGCAACAAGTACCTGAAGGAATTATCGTCCGACGGAAGTCATATAACCTGCAGGAAATGCCTTAGGAATCTAAACTTTACATGTTCCGGACTTTCAGAAACAACATGGCAACACAAATACAATGCCAAGCGAGAGGAATGAAAATGCCTATACCGCAGAGAGAACAAAGAAACGTCGCCACCCACGATGCAACTGATTATGCCGGAGGCAGAATCGGACGATGAACTGAACACAAAAAAATACTGGTGAGTCCTATAATTTGAGTTCCGTAAATTTATTACTAGAAAAAGGTTCAGAAAATATAAAAGCCAGCTTGGTAGATCTTGTCCAAGAACTATTTGATAAACAAAATAAACAAGTAACAAAAAAAAAAAAATAGCGAATACGAAGAGTTTGTTAAATTTAATAATTCAAAAATCGAAGAAGTCTTACAAACGGTAAAAGACATTAAAACCAGCATTAACGCACTAACTGACAGGCAGCACAAATTGATAAAAGACACATCGGAACTCCGTCAAGAATTTAATTCCCTGAAACTACAATACGAAGTTTTAAACCAACAACAACAACAACATAAAGAAGACCTTATCATAAACGGTCTTCCAGAAACTGAATCCACAGAAAATCTCAGAGACGTGGTTTTAAGTTAGGCCATGCAATTGACATTCTCCCTACAGCATAATGATATTCAGACCATAAATCGGATTCCCAGGAAGAACAAAAAATAAGGCTTACCACAACCCGCACCAGTAATAATCCGTCTGACAAGCAAGGCTACAAGAGACAATATCATAAAAGCCAGCAGACTGAAAAAATAAAAATAAATTTAAATGTATCGCAAGACAATACGCCAATCTTTCTATCTGAATATTTAACACCTTTCAATCAGAATCTTTTGAACCAAGCAAGAAAAGAAAAAACAGAAAAAAAGTATCAATTTTTATGGATCAAAGACGGCAAAATATTCTTGAGAAAGTCACAGACTTCAAAGTCTATACAAATCAAAAGCTCGGAAGATATAGATAGGTTGCCAGAGTGAAACAAAAGACTCCAACTTAGTTCAATAAGAAGATCTCAACACAACAAAAATGAATGTGAACCATCAGATAGATGTAATTACACCAGAATACATCAGTAATTGTACTTTCGAATCTCTTGATGCAAGGAAACAAAACACAGTACAAGCGAGAGGTCTCTCAATCTTGCATATTAACATCAGAAGCATCCGAAAACATTGGTTATTGTTACAGGCTTATCTGAGGAATTACACTAATATTCTTGATATATTGATTCTAACAGAAGTATCCATAACTAATGACGAAGCGACTGCTTTCCAAATTCCAGGCTTCCAACAACATAGATTATGCCGCCAAACAAAAAGAGGAAGTGGAATATTAATATTTATTAAACAAAAATTAATAGCAAAAGAAACGGCCTATCAGTTTGAGCATACTGAAACCCTTTGCCTCGAAATCACTAATACCACCAATAGACAGCACCCCATAATACTAAATGCTATTTACAGGCCACCAAACCTAAACATGATAAAATTCTTGCACGAACTCAATTGCTGGCGTTCACGCCAAGAAATATGCTCAACCGAATACCTAATGATAATTGGAGACATAAACATAAATATTGCAAACGAAAACCAGAACAACACTGTACAATACCTAGACACGCTTTCCATGTATAATCTAATACCAACAATAACATCATGTACTAGAGAAGAAATATTTGGAAATACTATCACTGCCTCCTGTCTAGATCATATAAACGTCCTAGCATCCACAAACAGTTACACTGCATCAGTCATAAAGTGCAAAGTAGCAGACCATTACTTCACCGCTCTAAACCTGCACAGCAAGACAATGTCCCACAGAAGAAAAGCGACAGAAAACAATAATAGACGAAGAAATATTCGACCACGAAATACGAAAAACAGACTGGGAACACCTGGCATCAGATTCAGCAGATATCTTATACAAGAAAATTAAACTCACACTGGAGGAAATATATAATAAAACTACAAAGAAAGTCAGAATTCGTTCAAAAAAGAACACAAAATCCTTGGATAACACAAACGTTAATCCTAGAAATGCACAGAAAGGACGCTTTATGGAAAGAGTTAAAGCGATATCCAAATAGCACAGCTTTAAAAACTGAATATAAGATAACAAGGAATCGCCGTACAACACAAATCAGATATGCAAAAAGAAGCTACTACAGAGACAAAATAACCTCTGCACAAAACAACATGAAATAAACCTGGCATCTGATCAATGAGATGCTAGATTCTGTTCCCAACACCACCGCCTCCGAAAAAACTATAAAACTGATATATATATATGCAGATAAATATATATGAAGCTCATGAAAGACGCAAAACCTATCCAACAACTAGCAAATGACTTTAACCAATACTTTGCAGACTCCATCCAAGAACTGCACAGAAATATTTCTCCAATCACAAAACATGACCTTCCACTTGGACTACAATCAAAACAGACATTATGGTTCCCAACCATAAAAGAAGCAGAACTTCTCTCTGCAAAACAACAAATCAAACTAAACAAAGGCCCAGGAATTCATGGTATAAGACCTAAAGGTATAAAGCAACAGGCAACTAGTTTAAGTCCTATCCTACTAAAATTAATACATAAAAAATTTAAAACAGGGCAGATACTAAGTATGCTAAAGACCGCCATAATCACACCCATATACAAACATGGAAAAATAAATTTAATCAGCGATTACAGACCCATAGCAACATTACCAATTATCAATGAAGTTATGGAGCGGATCATACTGAAGAAACTCACAACATACACAGAGACCTTTCATGTTATCCCCAAAACACAATATGGTTTTCAGAAAAATAAGGGAACAACATCTCTCCTGGAAGCCTTTACAGGCGTAATTAATACCGCCTTAGACAAAAACAAAATTGCCATGGCAGTCTTTATTGATCTAACTAAAGCATTCGATACACTCACACATCAAACCTTGTTAGAAAAGCTGAGGCATGTTGGAATAGACGGGCCTCTTCACAGATGGTTTACAAACTACCTTCAAAATAGAAAGCATATCGCATGTATAGGGTTAAACCGAAGCAGAGAGCTACCAGTAACCTGTGGAGTACCACAGGGAGCTGTACTCTCTCCAACTCTATTCAACATTTACATGCACGATATTAATCAGCTACCACTCAAAGGTAAGATATTCCAATACGCAGATGATACAGCAATAATATCCATCCACAATAACGCAAGCATAGCCCAAACAAATATGCAACATGACATAAATCTGATCATAGACTGGCTCACGAAAAACTCCATACACCTAAACTCAGAAAAGACAAAATTAATGATATTCAGAAATCCACTGACTTGACCAGTTGATAACAAATATATAACCATCCAACATCCACTTTCCAATATAAAAAACAAACAGAACAGCAAAACCACTACAATCACTCAGGTTGAAACAATACGATAACCTTGGAATTTACTTCGATGCAGATATGAACTGGAATAGCCACATAAACCAGCTACACAACAAACTCCGAACAATAAGTCGCAAATTCTACAGATTAAAAGACATAGTTCTCATACGCCTAAAACACTAATATACAAAGCACTATGCCAAAATATACTAAGATACGCTATAACAATGTATGCTTTCTGTGCACCCTACAAATTAAATAGATTAATGTCGCTACAGTACAAAATGATAAAACTGATCTTTTGGGAACAAAGAGAAAATAACGACCTTATATACATTGCAATGTCAGAACACAAAATACAGACAGCAAAACATTTATGTCACTATGCATCTTTGCTAAAACCTTATTTCAACTACAGGACAGTCAGAAATACATACCGTATAACAAGACCTCAGACAACTAATTATATCACATATAAATACAATAATCACTACGGAAACGCCACGCGAAACTTCTACATCCCAGACACGATAAACAAATTACCTTTTGAATACAGAAACCTTACAAACTACAACTTACTTAAAGAGCTCTAAGGATATACTATGAACAAGAAACACGCACCCAAAATACCATACAAACTTAATGAAACACAATATATTCGGTTCAGGCTTCCAGTTCAGCGACGCATCAATACATTCCCATTCCAAGTTACTGTGTGTGTGTGTGTGTGTGTGTGTGTGTGTGTGTGTGTGTGTGTGTGTGTGTGTGTGTGTGTGTGTGTGTGTGTGTGTGTGTGTGTGTGTGTGTGTGTGTGTGTGTGTGTGTGTGTGTGTGTGTGTGTGTGTGTGTGTGTGTGCGTGCGCGTGCGTACGTGCGTGCGTACGAGCACATTTCTCAATCATAGATTTCGTAGCTTCCCAAAACAGCAAAAAAAAACAATAAATAATAACCAACTGGTGTCATCGAGGCTTCGAGGATGAAAGCAGAAAAATTAGTTCTCATTCAAGATGTGTCATATGTAACCAAATGCATGTAATGTACTTATCACATTTAAACAATGTATGTAATGTATGTATCATATGTAAACAAATGTATGTAACAACTGTAACAAAAGTAAGCAATATGGAGTGATTATATCCATTGATATTGTATATATAGAGTGTAAAATTGCAAAGAAACATCTGTAATAATCATCATTATGAATATCGTAATAATATACGTTGTAAACAGTTATTGTTATTATTGCTATTTAAAAAAACTTTATGTACGAGAAAGTATTTGTTATGCATAACTGTGTTCGTATAATGTATGTAATTTATCTGAGAAATAATAAAAAAATTATTATTATTATTATTATTATTATTATTATTATTAATCAAATCGCTGATATGTACCCTCAGGGTATACAGTATAGCATCATAGTATTACATGAAAAAGTTACACCATTACTAACTTGTGATCAACAATTTTCCTCCAAATTAATCTGTTATCTGTGTTCAACATTATCAGATCTTATATCTCTGACTTCTAAAGTACTTTGGTCTTGCTCTGGATCTTTTCCCTGCCAACCTGGCAAGGAAAAGACCTACTTGAGATGATCTCTACTAACAGATCCTGATTGCTAACAATGGCAAGTTCTTTCCAAATATCATCATTTTTTATGTGATACAGCAATTGATTCTATATGTCATCATCATCATCATCATCATCATCAAATTCCTCCCATGTATCCTCAAGGAGTGTACAGGATATGACAGTACTACATGAAAAAAAATACATGATTATTAATTTCCTATCTACAATTTTCCTCCAAATCAGTCCGTTACTTGTCAAGACTCCAACATTATCAGATCTTATATGACTGTCGTCTAAGGCACTTTGTACCGTATCAATCCACCTATATCTTGGTCTTCCTCTGGGTCGTTTTGCTGCCAACCTGGCAGGGAACACTTGTTTTGCTAATCTTTCCTCGCCCATTCTATTTAAGTGACCATACCACCTGAGATTAGCTCTGCTAACCTCAGGTGATATGGTCACTTAAACCCCCTGGATACTGACAATGTCAAGTTCTTTCCTAATATCCTCGTTTTTAATATCATATTACCATTGATGCCATCTGTTCACGCCTATAATCTTTCTCAGGACTATCATATCTGTGGTCTCTAGTCTTTGGTCAAGTGTTTTACTTCTGATCCAGCTCTCAGATCCATACGTTAAAACTGGTTTGAACTCTGTCTTGTATACAGCTAATTTAGTGTTCCGACTAATTTCTCTCTTATTTCATATGAATTTATTCAATTGACTTCCCACCATACCAGCTTTGCTGATTCTGTTGTCTATTTCTATATTTAATTTACCATCTTCAGTAAAAATCGTGCCTAAATAGCTGAAATGTTTTACTTGTTCCACAGGTTCTCCATTCATAACACAGTTGACATTTTCAATGATTCTGCCTATTTTCATTGTCTTTGTCTTTTTATTGCTGACCTTCATACCATATCTATTACAACAGCTATTCAATTTAGTCAGAGAATCTTGCAGACTTGTAGCGGATTTATTTAGAAGTATAACATCATCAGCATAAAGAAAAGAGCTGACATTAACATTTCCAATTTTGATATCATGTTTAATACCACTTTCCTTCATAATGTTCTTTCCAAATATCATAATTTTTTATGTGATACAGCAATTGATGCTATATGTTTACTCCACTAATCTTTCTCAGAAGTTTCATATCTGTGATCTCCAGTCTTTGGTCAAGTGTTTATTTCCTAACCCAGCTTTCATATTCATAAGTTAAAATTGGTTTTAACCTATTGATTGTAATTAACTATGAGTAGATTTGCTTTAATAACTATCAGGTTGTAACACGTATTTTTTTTTAAAATTTCTGCTATATGTGTTTTGTTGTCTGTATCGGTAACAGACAGGAGGTAACATTAGGGGATTGCTTAACATAAGTAAAAACCGACAAAAAATAAATATATAAATGTCCAACAGCAATTAATATCTATAAGTTGAAAAGACTGGAATAATACTTTGATCATTAGGCAAGTATACGTGTAGTCTCCCCATTGTTGTATAAACTCTGTCTGAGATTGCTATAATGACTTCCAAATGTCATGAAAGATCATTTGTTGATTTCTATTTAGTGTTCCTTTTGAACAAATGACCTCAAAGGACTCCTTCAACAACTTGTCGAAGTTGTTATCTTCTAAACAGGGCATGCAGAATGCTTGTAAATTTACCATGTGTTGTTCTATGACTATTATTATTTTTTTGGACACCTCCAAACTCTCATCGAGGGAGAGTGTGCCAACAGCATCGAACAATATAAACCCCTTCCAACTACTAACCGCGCTCAAACTTGCTTAACTTTTTTGCGTGAGCCATTAGTAGCAGAGGCTCTACCAATCGACCAACCTTTGCTGCAAAGGTTGGTCGATTGGTGGACTATGTGTCCGCGTATTCTTCCTTTTTGGTTTTCAACGTCACTTATATGTTCTTTGTTGCGGATTTCGAAACTTCTCCCAGTCTGACCTACGTATATCTTTCCACGGAATCTTGTATACACCTAGATTTTATAAAAAGGAACGTTATCTTTAGAATAATGTAGAAAGCTTCGTAAGGTGTTGACTGGTTTGAAGGCTGTCTTAATGTTGATATCTTTTAACATTTTGGCTATTTTTCTTGTTGTATTGCAGCTAATGGAACGGATCTGATGTTTTTGTAATTAATTTCTGGATTCTCGCAGGATGGTTCAGAAACTTCAGAAAATAAAAGTATCATTAGTATATTTTTGAATATTCATTTTGGAGGAAAGATTTATTACGATTTGAAGTTCTTGTTTTCGTTTCATTTCGTTATTTGTATTGTGTTTAAGGTCCATTTCTCAAGGTTTTGATTATACCTGATTTTTATTGAGGTTCATAGAATGAGCTTACTTGTAGATATACCCTTGGGTTTCTTTCCTAGATATTTCTAATGATAATCCTCCAGCGATGTTTTCGTTGGCAATCATGTCTAAGAATGGTAATTTTCCTCTCTTTTCTACTTGTAATGTGAATTTTATTTTCGGATGTTGATTACTCAGAAAATAAACAAAATCTTCCACGACTTTGTGCATGTGTTTCCAGATGATAAAGATGGAATACATATATATCTACCATACTTGTGGTTTTAAGGTCGCCTGAGCTATAGCTGATTCTTCAAAGTTTCCCATGTATAAGTTTGCGATCGAAGGCGATAGAGGTGAGCCCATTGCAAGACCATACACACTGGTGTCTAAAAGCTCAGGAAGAACTACATTTTTACTTGTATATGAAAAAAATTTCATTACTACAACAAAATGTGGACATAATGTGGTTGGTGAGGGTAGCTAAAGAGAGGTATGAATAGCAGTTAGCTAATGAAGACAAAAAGAATCCTAAGGAGTTCTTTCGATATGTAGCCAGCAAAAGAAAGAATGATTATTGAAGGATGACACTGATTGGAGAAAATGGTATAAAGACAGCTCGGGAATGTGTGGTGGAGATACCTAATGAACAGTTCATACAGGTCTTTCAATCTTGTTAAGTGACTTCATGGAGAGATTGAGAGCAGTAGATGATCGGGAGGAGAGACTGACTGTAAGTGAGCAAGAGGTGTATGGGGAATTGAGTAAACTAGATGTTAATAAGGCTGTGGGACTTGATAATATATCGCCACGTATTCTGAAGGAATGTATCAGGGAGTTGACACCTGTCTTGACATATTTTTTTAACACGAGACTTGCACTCGGTCAAGTCCCTAAGGAGTGGAAGGAGGGCAAGATTGTGCCACTTCATAAAGGAGGTGATCGAACTCAAGCATTAAACTATAGGCCTATCTGTGTGCCTGGTGTTGTGGTTAAACTTGTTGGAGAAACTTGTGAGAACTAAGATCCAGAATTGGGTTGAAAACAATGATATCATCTTTGATGGACAGCATGGATTTGCTAAAGGGAGGTCATGTTTCAGTAATCTACTTACTTATTACAATAAAGTGACTGCTTCCTTGGACAGAGGAGAAGGATACACAGTGATATACTTGGATTTCGCAAAAGTTTTTGATAAAGTACCTCATGATAAATTGATAGTCAAACAAATGGGGCGGATGGGGTTGGATATTAGATTGGTGCAATGGATTGGAGATTGACTCTCTGACAGGTATGAACAAGTTATGAATTTTGGAGCGATGTCGAGGAAAAGGAAAGTCACTAGCGGAGTGCCTCAGGGATCTGTTTTAGGGCAATTACTGTTTAACTTGTATGTTAATGATATAGGTGAAGATTTGGATGAGATTTTCAGTTGTTTACAGATGACGCAAAGTTGGCACGAACCATGAAGAGTAGTGAGGATGTTGTGGCCTTACAGGAAGACTTGAATAAATTGAGTGATTGGGCACGGAAATGGGGATGTGAGTTCAATGTTGCAAAATGTGAGGTTTTAAAATTTGGAAAACAAAGATGGGATGCAGAATTTATGCTTCGTGAGGATACAGTATTGGAGGTGGAAGAAATAAGAGATCTGGGGTGATAGTGGATAAGGATCTGAAATTTAGGGGACACATAGCCAAAATTGTGAAGACAACACAGAGGCTTCTAGGAATGATGCGGAGGACACTGACGTGTAGAAGTAGGGAGATTCTTGTTCCATTGTATAAGGCTTTGATTAGGCCACACATAGACTATTGTGCCCATATTTGGTCACTTGGTTTTCAGAAGGATGAAGAGATGTTGAAAAGGGTCCAAAGGCGACAGATTAAGGTAGTTTCTGACCTCTGGAATGTTGAGTGAGGAAAGATTGAGGACATGCAATTTGCTGAATCTGGTGGACAGGAGGAAGAGGGGAGATATGATAAAAACCTACAAGTTGGTAAGGGGTTGTTATAGGATCAATGCTGGAGAAGTTCTACAGAAAATAGTGGGAGATCGGGAGAGAACCAGCGGTCATCCCTGGAAACTGTATAAAGAAGGTGTGAGTAGGGGAGTGAGAAGCAGGTTTTTTTCGTGCAGAGTTCTAAATGATTGGAATGCTTTGCCTGAGCACGGTATGATGAGCTGTGTGATAAAAGGGCCTCCCAGATGAGTCTTTGACTGCATGAGGTCTTGTGTAATAATAATAATAATAATAATAATAATAATAATAATAAATTTATTACCAGCATATTAATAAATTATATTACAAAAAAGTGTGTTATAAATTTCATACAAAATTAAATTATAAAACGTTTTTGGCAAAAGTTGCAAATTTCTGAAAGACCTGAACAGCCCTTAGAGAATGCTATGGGAAGAGACTTTTCAGTATGGAATGTGTTTAACTCGAACTGCGATGCAGCTCTAATTCGACGAAACATTTAGTTAGAATGTTTGTGAAGAGTGATGAAATATCAAGTCTAATTAAGAAAATCATTCGGTCCATGACGAACTTTCATTTTATATTTAAAGTAAAGAGTGTGTTTAATAAAAGACACACATACCGGCCTCTCAATGAGAACTATGCAGATTTCCATAAGCATCACTTATGCAGCGCATATGCAAAATACTTGGTCACGTGCGTCACCACGTATTCTAGACAACTATTTCAGAATGCTACTGGTCAGTAATTGTCAATAGTGTTCATCAAAATGGAAAAACAAAGGATCTTTCGGAGTTCGATAAAGGGCTTATTGCGTGTGCCCTTCTGGATGGAGGCACGATCTTGAAAACACCAGAACAGCCTGATCGCTCAAAAGGTGAGATATCCCAGGTGTTGAATCAGTGGGGAAAATATCGCACATTGCTTGTCTAAGAGGCATAACTGTTGTCCTAAAAATGGTAATTATTCAGTATGTCGGGAAAGAGATCGTGGTCGTTTCAAAAAGGCTTGTACAGACAAACACAACTTCCTCTGTGCAGCAGTTGACTGAAGCATTTAATGATGCTGTTTTCGATCCATTTCCAGCCGAACTATGCGCAGGGAATTGAAAGAGATTCGTATTGGCAGTCGCATGCGTATATGGAATCCACTGATTTCGGTGAAGAACCAGAAAGTTCGTTTACAATGCTGTCAGGAATACCATGACTGGACACTGGAAGACTGAAAAAAACATCATGTGGTTCGAAGAGTCACTGTGCACCTTGTTTTGTACCAACGGTAGGCACAGAGTTTTAGGAGCCCCTTCAAGCAACGAACCGAGCTTGCCTTATAACAAAAACTCAAGGTTCTGAAGGTGGTGTCATGATGTGGGGCATGTTCTCTTGGTAAGGAACGAATCCCGTGATATTGCTAGAAGGTCGGATGTCCTCCAAGGAATACTGAACATTGTTGATGATCAAGTCCATCCTGAAATGTTGACACTTTATTCAGTAGATGACGGTTCTTCATGGACGATCATGCTATTGTGCATCGTGCAACCACTGTTCCACAGTGATTCAGCGAGCATGACAGCAACTTCAACCATTTACTTTGGCCACCGTAAAACCCGGAACTGAACCCCACTGAAAATGTATGGGATGTTTCAGAAATACAGATCTGGAAGTAAAGTTCTCCTCCGTGAAATCTGAACCAGTTAAAGACTTTTTGTGAATGCCTGGTATGTCGTAGATGCAATTCAACACCTTGTGGAATCTATGTAAAACTGCCTATGTGCTGTAATATAGACTAAGAAGATCCAAGACGGTATTGAATAAAAGTTTCTAATTCAGTGTCCGGCAGATCTGCTTATTAAGGTGGATAATAAACTAGAGCAATGATTCCTAACAGGTGGGCCGCGGTCCCCTAGGGATATAAAACATTCATAGAACGTTTCTAGTTTTTAAAATTTTGAAATCTCTTAAAATAATATATTTGCAATCTGAATTATTATTATTATTATTTAGGTTAGTTAGATAGGGTAAACGGCCCCACCTACTCCCTATACAGGAACAAATAGGCGTTAGCTTTTTTTTTATTTATTTTTTTATTTTGACACCTCCAGGGAGTCCAAAGACTCATCGAGGGAGGGCAACTGCTCTACAGCTCTGTCTCCATCACTCAGTTCACAAACTGACCGCAACTACACCAATGCTATCTACCGCCGACCACCACCACTACTATTTCCAGAGACAATTACAATCATCCATGCCCATGGCGGGATTCGACCCTGCAGTCTTTTGGCTGGAGAGCGGATACGCTAACAACTCGGCCAGCCAGGCTAGCCGAGTCGGTTAGCTTATCGGTTATTAAGCTGCATAATAACGTATCCCCTATTGTGCAGTTTAATGCAGTAGTTTCTTTTGTGGTGGCGCCACAAGTCGACTTTTCGCTGGTGGCAAAACGTGACATCTGCCTACTGGACCTGTCAACATGTGATAGAACTTCAGACAATCACTAAACAACAGTAGTAAAAATGCAGAGAACTTAACGTTAACGTTGTTAAGTGCTACTTGAGTGCATTTATTATTATTATTATTATTATCACTTGACACCTCCGGGAGTTCAACACTCATCGAGGGAGGCCACCTACTCTACAGCTTTGTCTCTACCACTCAATCCACAACTACAACGAGCCACAACTACAACAACGCTATCTACCGCCAACCACTACCACTACTATTTTCGCAAACAATCACAAACATCCATGTGGGAAAAATGTATGGGCTTCTGTTCGGATGGAGCTCGCGCCCTTACAGGTAGGCATAAACACGCTACCAGCCAAGAAGTCTATAGACGTCAAAGTTATCATGGATGCGAAGTGCATATTAAAATTATAATACCATTGATATTACATTGAAATATATGATGGATACGAAGCATATGAGGATGCGTATTTGATCCATAACGGCCGGTGAGGTATAATGGTGTTGTTTCTAAGGTCAAGGAAGTCGCTTCGGATGTGAATTGGGTATGTTTCATACATAAGGAAGAGTTGGCCTCCATAGGAATGCCACCTGAATTTAAAATTTTACTATACAACGCTGTGAAGCTAGTTAATTTTATTAAGACTCGACCGTTAAATAACAGGTTATTTTGCGCACTCTGTGATGAATTGGGTAGTGAATATATACAACTTTTTCTTCGTTCTGAAATTCACTGGCTTTTCAGGGGAAAAGTACTAACAAGGTCATTTCATTTAAGGCACGAAGTTTTATTGTTTGAAAATGAACGTAATTCTGATTTTGCATCACTCCTTTGACGAAGCATGGTTATCAACACTATCCGATCTTTCAGACATTTTTTTCGAAATTAAATTATCTAAATCTCTCCCTTCAAGGAAATTCTTCAACTATTCTTGATGTCTACGACAAAACAAAGGCATTCGAGAAAAAAAACAACAACTGGTGTTAAGGATTAGTTATGTAAAAGACAGACAATTTGCACCTTTTCCTACATTGGAATCCTTTTTAGCAGAAAATGATATTTTTGTTGATTCTGAGTTTCTGAAAAGGGTTTGTGACCACCTCAAAAATCTGAAACGGAATTTCGAAACATATTTTCCGAATAACTTTTATAAGAAATTTCTGTGGGTTCGCGATCCATTTTAGGCTTACAGTCACTAGAACGACATTTCGTTATCGGAAAAATAACAGTTAACTGAGCTTTCTAGTGACAGTGGGCTTAAAATGCAATTCCGTGATCTTGGTTTGGGTCGATTCTGGATCTGGCTTTCAGTGAGAAGTGAATTTCCAGAATTATCTGAAGAAGCATTGAAAATCGTCATGCAGTTTTCTACAATCTATCTTTTTGAGAAAGGATTTTCATCGCTCCTTCAAATTAAAACAAAATACAGCAATCGTCTTAATGTGTGCCGATCTTCGACTGAAGTTGAACAAATTGAGCCAGATATCCAACCACTCTGCAAGGGCTAAGAATCTCAACCATCTCATTAAAAGTAGTGGTAACAATATTATATCATATTATTTATTTGTTTAATAAAAATTAAAACTTTGTTCAATGACGGTACACTTATAATCGTTTAATTAATTATGTTTCCATATGTATTCAAAACACGCTTTTAGATTTATTATGTTATAAGTAGCACAGTTTTTCCCAAATGTTGGTAATCACCACATAGGGTTTTAAAAAATTATATAACTTAGTGATCCATAGAACTGTTTTAGTCATTTTACTGGTCCTTGGGCTTTGAAGAAAAAAAAAGTTAGGTGATGGTGTGAGTTTTATAGGCGACGCTTCTGAGTTGTGAGGTAAAACGGAGTTTCCAGTAGGAAATTGTATATGACTGAGCCAAAGGTTGACTAACTCAAAACCAGCTGAGAAAAAGAAATCCTGTAGTCGCCGACTAAAATCGAACCTATAATTGCATTTCTTCTGTCTGTCTAGTGCTATGGAACCAAAAGCATTATTATAGGGCTACAATGACATCATGATGAAACTGATGAGTGTATGCACTTGTCATTTTCCAATTGTGGGTAGGGTTTTTATTTCCTTTAAGACAATTTCGCAAAACGTCCGATTAATTCAATACACCTGCTTAATATGTTGTTAAGGACCATCTTAAACAACAGAGAGACATGTCATTAGTGTAGTCATCAAAATGTAGCTTTTCAAGGAATTGGAACTAGTAATGGTTCTCAATGGAAGTCTAGCATGAGGAGTGTTTGACCATACAACGAAATTGCGTTTATTATTATTATTATTATTACATGACACCTTCAAGGATTCCAAGGACTCTTCGAGGGAGGGAACCCTCCACCACTCAATTCACCAACTACAATGAACTGCAGCTACCATCTTCATCATCATCTACATCAACGCCATCTACCGCCCACCACTAGTATTTTCAGACAATCACAAATATCCATGCAAATGGTGGGAGTCGACCCCCTCTGCCAACCATGCCAGCAAACCGATATCATTGCAAAAATAGGCAAACTGGCCAGACAAACAAGTGCATTTGACAGATATAATACATAAACCTCATAGCCACAGGTGATCAACATAATTCAAAATAGCCCAACCCAACCCATCTCTGCTGCCATTATCAATTATATCCCATCTTTTTATTCCTTTTTGCTAGAGCCGGTAATTATTATTATTATTATTACATACAGGCATCTCCATGGAGTCTGTAGACTCACACTCCAGGAAACCCATTTCAAAAACATTAATCAACAATTATCAATACCTGTCATATTTTGCCAGGGCCTGTGTAGCTCAGTGGATGTGATGCTTGCATACCACGGCGCTTGACCGCACGAAGGAAGACTTGATTTCGAGTCTAGTCGGTGACTAGAGGAAATTTTTCTAAGCCTTTTCTCGACCGGTTCCAGAGTTTGTCGATCTCTGGCACAGGCAAACGGGTTTTTTCTCCCAGAAACTCGGGTTTTTCGTCCCGTAAACTCAAGAAAATCGACCGTAGAACCCACATTATATCAGACATTAAAAATACGAGTGTTAAGGTTGGGGACCACGAGATGGCGGCACTTGTTGCGCCGTCACTCTTCACTGCGTGCCGCTTAATTAGTGATAGCCTTGGGCCAGCTATCTCTGATTGTGTACCAGTGGAGATTGAACTGCCCACTCAGTCTCCAAAAGTTAGATAGGGCTAAAAATGGCCTCGCCTACTCCCTATATATATATATATATATATATATACGGTAATAAAAAGGCGTTAGCTGATTTTTTTTGGTCATATTTTGCCTTGAATATGACAGATAATGATGGCAATCTATTCCACTCTATCACCACTCTCTAAGCAAAACATCTAGGCCTCACTCCCTTGCTAACCACACTCTTACTCAATTTTCATGGATGACCTCTAGATTTTCTCGCGTTATTCATGTACTTAAATATCTCGTCCACATCAGTCATATAAACCCCACAAATCAATTTATATATCTCTATCATATTCCCCCCCCCCTCTTATCCGCTGATCAACTAGTCTCTGTAACTCACAAATCTTCAATCTCTCCTCATATGGAACATCACACAGTCCTGACACCATAAATTCATAGCCTTATAAATTCAAATAATTAATATAACTAAACTTAAATAATTAAAATAACCTATTACCAATACAATTTTCGAAAAGTAATTTTTTATGAACCAAAATACCTTACTTATATTCAGTAACTCTTTAAGCCTGTTCACTTAATATATTCAGTAACTCTTCGGATCTGTTTCATTCAATTTAATTATGTCTAATAGTATCTTTTTACCAAACTGCATATCCTTAGTTTTTGCAATTTTCTTTATTTTCTTGTGGCCATTTAGCAAATTTTTAAGATCTATTAGACGATGTTTGGAGTTATCAACCCTGGTGGTTGTTTACTGTTGGCGGGCTATTTTGAATTATGTGTGTGGTATGGATTTGTAACATCGTATTGTAAGATATCTCTAATAATATGTGAGTATGTGATATTGTAATTTATAGAAAAGCGAGCGTGTACCTTAGTAATAAAGAAATGCCTAGTAGACGAAAAAGTAGTTCTAATCAAGCAGTTCCGGGTCCATCTCGTGCATCGGAACGGCGTTCTACTCAACCATTAACTTCGACACCTATACGTAGAGGCTCGGGTAGATTAAGAAGATCTGAAGGCAGCAGTCGCGGTCCTCGCGAGCCTCATCGTCGTAGGTTTCGCCCTGGAACACGTTCTTTGATGGAAATTCGTAAATATCAAAAGAGTACAGACCTTTTGATTAGGAAGTTACCATTTGCAAGATTGGTGAAAGAAATATGTATGGAAATGACAGTAGAAGCGATCCAATATCGATGGGAAGCTAATGCTATTATGGCTTTGCAAGAAGCTACTGAAGCCTATTTGGTTCGTTTATTCGAAGACGCTTATTTGTGTTCTATTCATGCAAAAAGAGTTACTTTACAGTGCAAAGATTTACATTTAGCAAGACGCATCCGCGGATCCTGTGAACACTTTTAAGGTATGCATATATCCATCGGGTTATAATGATGCACATTCGCTACTCAAAATATATTTTAGGTGTATGATCGCTTTGTGACTTGATAATTGTAAACTTTACCCGTGTGTATAAAAATGATTTTAAAAACGTTTTAAAGAAATTTAGAATATAAAGTACTATACAATTTGGCAGTTAAAATGTGTATATTTATTGTAAACTGACACTGGTTTTTGCAAACCAGAGACAAAATTCAAAACTGAATTGCCTGTGACTAACGCTATGAATATTTCGCTCCCACTTATTTCATATTTCTCCATATCTTTTTTTTTTTCCCCAATAGTATCAAACTAATGAGTGATTCACATAGAAATAATTCTCACTGATATTGTAGTTTGTCAAAAGGATGCAAGTCTTCATTGTAGCATTAGAGCTGGTATCTTGAATGATAAAAACACTTTAACTACCAAAACAACTAGAAATCAAAATATTTTGGGGTTCTAACTTGAAAAATGTTATAACAGTTAACACTGTTAGATTAAAGTGTTTATTTTCTTTTTGGATCAACAGTGTGTACTATCTACAGAAGATAAATTCCAACTTTTATGAATACCTACAATTTACAAACCCGTGTTATCTTACTCTAATCATCATATTCAATATTTATAACAAAATCATATCTAACTTTTATACAAGAACATCATTTATATTAGTAAAAACTTTTTTAAACTTTTAAAAAAAATTGTATTTTTAAAGCATTGAAAAATCATGAAACACTTATAATCACTTTGTGCTGTTAACTGTTTTAAGTAATTAAATAATAAATGCAATTTTTTAGGATTCTGGTTAACATTACTTGTACAGTTATGTATATTTTAATTACTGCTGACTGCACTACACATGGCCAATACTACTAGTGTTGTATATATTATGTTACTGCTGTGAAATGTTATGCCTGTTAGAAATGTGCCTTAATGTAGTGATGATAATTCATCATGACAACAGAAAATGGAAATTATTATAAAATATATTAAATTCATGAACAGATATTTGGATTAAAATGTCTTGCGTATATTTTTTCTAATGAAATTGTCATTTTATAAATGAGAAATAAACATGATTTTTCTAGCATGTAGGCTTCTTTATTTTGTATATTCCATGAGTATAATGAAGTTGAATATATCAAATTATGTATTAAATGAAAATTCAGTAATGGATAAAGAGAGAAGTCAAAAGTTTCAATTAGGACTTTTTTAGGGTGGTTTTGGTCCTAAATATGGTTTTACTAAAATTTAATAAAGATAATGCATTCAGTTTTTGCATTTTAATTTATACAACTTGTCATATTTGGATATTTGTTTTGGGAACTAAAAGCTATATCAAATTATTAGTGCCTTTTCCAAACCTAATAGACATGTTATCATCAGAGAATGTGATCATGAATGTAGTAATTCTACTTTCAAATGCATTTCAGACCTGTAAAGAAATCAGGCATGTTGGAGCTTTGATTAAGAAAGAATATATGCTGAATGTAGAATAGTGAATTATGACATGTTTAGGAAGAAGCACAAAACATCTTGCTTGAAGACCTGGAAGCAGACTTCAGTTATCCATAAGAGTTATTATTAGAACGGGCAACTCCAAGGAGTCTTTAGACTCATCGAAGGAGGCCCTAACATCATGTTAAGAACAACTATTCAACATTTACACAGTATCTATCATACTTCGCCTTGAACTCATTTACAGTCATGGCACCCACAACATACTCTGGCAGCTTATTCCACTCATTCACCACTCTCCAAGTAAAAAACCTAGCTCTAACACCCTTGCTAACCACACTCTTGCCCAGCTTCCATGGATGGCCCCCTATTCCTCCCACCACCAGTCCTATTCTCAAAAATATCTTCTGAATTAATCTTATAGAAACCCTTCAGTTATTTGAATGTCTCAATCATGTTGAAAGTTTATTTTTCACTTGGTCAGACTATAATAAATTTAGCTTAATCCTTTATCCAAGTGTGTGCAAACAAAGTTTGTGCCTGAAAGTATCTTCAGGACTGGGGTAAAGTGGTACAACACCAGGCGACTCCTTGCAAAGGTGAAGCAAGCTTCCAACACTCCTATCTCAGTATCTCCCATAATGCAAAACACATCTCGTTGCGGATGTGTATAATGTTGTGCATTAAGGGAAGGGCCACTACCCAGACTAGTTTCAACCTTTATTGAGATTTGGGAGATACTGAGATAGGAGTGTTAGTAGCTTGCTCCACCTTTGCAAGGAGTCACCCGGTGTTATACCACTTTACCATAATCCTGAAGATACTTTCAGGCGCAAACTTTGTTTGCACACACTTGGATAAAGGATTAAACTAAATTTATTATATGTCTCAATCATATCGCCCCTTTTCTGCTTATCAGCCAATTTCTGCAACCCACAAATCCTCAACCTGTTCTCATAAGGTTCATTCCATAGACCTGCTATCATCTTGGTCACTCATCTCTGGATCCTCTCCACCTCCTCCCCCATCAAGAAGAAACCCTGGTGCCCAAATCTGGGCACAATAGTCTAGACAGGGTCTTATCAAGGCTCGATACAGAGGAACAATAACTTGCTTGTCTCTGCTTGTCAAAGTATTCTTCAGCAACCAAGTGATTTGATGAGCTGATTTAGTCACTTTTGCAATGTGCCCCCTAAACTTCAACTCCCTATCCACCAACACTCCCAAGTCCCTGACCACATCAATCTCCTGGAGTACAGTTCCACCAATGTGATATACTGCTGCTAATCTTTTCACCCCAAAATGCATAACCTTACATTTTGCCACATTAAATTGACATCCATTCTCCTTAGCCCAGCCCTCCAAACTATCCAAATCATCCTGCAAAATTTTGACATCCTGTGCATTCTCTATTGCTCTACTCAACTTTGCATCATCAGCAAACAAATGAATACTTCCTCTCAGATCCTTTCCTATATCGTTAATGAACAAATTAAACAGTAGTGGTCCAAGAACAGAATCCTGCGGCACAACACTAGTCACAGTCTGTCTTTTGGAGTCTACTCCTGAATAAAACCACTCTCTGATATCTCTCCATCAACCACCCCTCCTATTCATCTCATCAACCCTATATCCATCCCCATATGCTCCAGTTTACTGATTAGGGTTCCATGTGGTATCCTGTCAAAGGCCTTAGCAAGGTCCAGTAGGATCACTGTAAACACATTACCCTTATCCAGTTCAGCCGTCACTGTGTTATAAAACGTGAGCAAGTTACTGAGGCATGATCTACCCTTCACAAAATCATGCTGTCCCTTATACAGTATCCCATTTTCATCTATCCATTCCTGTATTCTCCTCTTGACTATTTTCTCCAAGACCTTGACAATGATTCCTGATATGCTAATTGGTCGGTAATTTACAACATCATTCTTGGAACCTCCTTTATGCAGTGAAACTATTTTCCCTTCTTTCCACCCCTTTGGGACTAACCCAGACCCGAGATTCAAATTAAACAAAATGGTCAAGGATTGTTTGAAAAGAGTGATGTTAGACTGCATCCCTTTATTGAATGGTATTAAATATGATATAGATAATAGATGAGCAGCATGATGTGATAGATTACAGGTAAGTGGCCTGAATAAGCAAGAATTTCTTAAAAGGGTATTATGGAGGAATATTGGGATAAAGGTGATAACAAAGTGTAGGCAAGAAGAATGACAAACATGGTAAGAAAGGGAAATCAAATTATGAGATAAAACCTAGAAAAACGACGACTAAAAATTCCAGGGAATTTTTTTCCACTGGGCAATAAAAAGAATGATCATGAAAGAATAACTTTGGCAGTTAAATACAGATAAGTGTGAAAGTAACTACTAGGGAACTTAGCAAATTATTAAAAATGATATGTGATAGATGTACATTAGCGAACTGGGATAGGTTAACTTCATGTGACAGATATTACAAAATCTTGATATTAGTGAAGTAACGAGAATTAATGGTGCAAAGTGAGCACTACAGAAGATGTAGTGGAATTATTTAATGAGCACTTTATCAATGTGTTTTATACTAGCATGAATGTACAAGGACTAAATGTAAACAAATCAGAGGTGCTAGATGCTAGTTAGGCTCTGGAATTGGATGAGAAATCGCTGTATATTTGCAAGAGTTAATTGTATCCTCATTCTGATTGTTTTAATCACTCTTGTAGTTTGGTTAACATAATGGATTCATTGGTTCGAAATGGAATATAGAATTGGGATAATGAGATTGTTAGCATTAATTTGTAAAAGTCTTGTTCTAACAGCCTACTTGGTTTTTTAATGCATCCCACTCAGATAAAGTTATACACTTGTCATATATTAGTATTTTGGAGGAGGGATAGAGAAGGGAGGGTTGGATAGTTTGGAAGCTCTACTCTAGAGATAAATGTGGGATTCATTTTATTATTATTGTTATTATGTGACACCATCAAGGAGTCCAAAGACTCATTGAGGGAGGGCACCTACTCTACAGCTCTCCATCTCCACCAACTACAGCAAACTCCATCACACCAACGCCATCTACTGTCCATCACCATGAGTTGTATTTTCACAGACAATCGCAAATATCCATGCGCACAGTGGGATTCGAACCCGCAGCCTTTTGGCTGGAGAGTAGATACGCTAACCACTTGGCTAACCATTTTAGATCTCAATAAGCAGGGTAGTAGTTTCACACTGGGCAATGAATATTATCTAATACATCAAGACATTCACAACCAACTATAAGTTAAAATCCCACCAGAGAGCAGAGATGGTTTCCATTTGGCCAGTCAGACTGGCATATGAAAAACTGATTAAGTGGTGAAGGTAAGTGGAAAATTTTTGCAGTTTGGAATGCAAAAGTGCAAAGCTACATGCTGTACTATTAGAACTGTGCTCCAGAAGGTAAATAAGATTTTGTATCTGGGGAAGGGTAATCATCAGTAGAAATCTGAAGTTTAAATGGCACATTGGAAGAGTGCCTTTTTGAAGATAGGCTTATACGTTGATAACACATGACTATTAAATTATTTCAGGAATTTACAACCTATACTGGAATATTAATTAAAAGAAACTTTAATAAATACTTCCTATATTTCGGCAATGTCACATCGCCATCTTCATGGGAACATACAACTATGAAACGTGCACGCAGGCACTACCAATACGTGCACGTGTCATAGTTGCATGTTCCCATGAAGATGGCGATGTGACATTGCCGAAATATAGGAAGTATTTATTAAAGTTTCTTTTAATTAATATTCCAGTATGGGTTGTAAATTCCTGAAAGAATTTAATAGCCTTTTTGAAGAATGCAGTGTTATACTGCCTTAATCAAACTAAGCTGAAATTTGTGCATAGATTTGGTTCTTGATTTTCCATTGCGATAAGAAAACGGGACAGGATCCACCGACAAGCAGCTGAGGTGATATTAGGACTGTTATGTTATTACTTGAGCAAGACTTGCAATTAAGCAGTAGTATCCATGGAAGTTGGTCATCATGTTTTTTGATATGTACCCTCAAGGGGGGTATATAGGATACTGTGTTGGTTCTACACCATTGTTTACATTATTACTAATGTCCTGTCAACAGTTTTCCTCCAAATTAATTAGTCTCTTGTCAGCACTCATATATTGCCAGATCTTATATTTCTGTCTCATAGGCCACTTCTCACTGCATCAACCCACTTTGATCTTGGCCTTCCTATAGGTCTTTTCCTTACAATCTTGGAATTAGACATCTGTTTTTGTAACCTTTCCTCTTCTATTTTGTAAGAGAGTGACCACCTTAAATTGCAGAAGTTGGTTGACAAGAGAAAAAGATGGGATGTGATAGAAACATTTAAGTTGCTTAAAGGCTTTTATAGGATTGAAAGAGGGAAAATGTTTCAGCATTTGGCTGGAGGGGGGCCAGAACAAGGGGTCATTCCTGGAAGTTGAATAAAGGTGTGAGGACTGATTTTTTTTGCTTGGAGAGTTGTGAATGAGTGGAATGGGTTGCCAGAATCACTTGTGAGTGCTTTATCTGTTAATGCGTTCAAGGAGAGGTATGATAGATTTTGAGGATAGTTTGTGTCTCCTGTGATGTCTTTGGACTCCATGGAGATGCTCATACAATAATGATAGGCTTACCTCACACATTATTGAATGCTGACAATGTCAAATTCCTTCCTAATATCTTTATTTTTATATGATTCTGCTATTGATGTCATCTGTTCACTCCTGATTTTTCTAAAAATTCTCATATTGTGGTTTCCAGTGTTAAATCAACTATTTTATTTCTAACCCAATTCTGAGATCCATAAATTGAAACTGGTTTGAACACTGTTCTTGTGTGTGTATATATATATATATATATATATACATACATACACACACTGCTGGTTTAGTGTTTTCACTAATTTTTGTCTCTGACTCTAATGTACCAGCTTTGTTTATTCTGTTTATTTCCATATTTAATTTGCTATCTTAATTAAATTTGTACCTAAATAGCTGATATATTTTACTTGTTCTGTAGATTCCTCATTTAGAAAGTGGAGTTTTCTGCTGCCTATTTTCATAATTTCATAAGACCTGTTCTCTTTTCTAATACTGACGTAAACACATAGGTCATAATTTAAGATAAAATTAATCAACTCCAATCCCTCCACAGGGATCTGCCATATTTTTCAAATTAAAATAGGGGTCCTTAGATTTCAAAAAGTTTGGAACTGTTAATGTAGATGGGATGATACTCTTCTCTTATGTAACATCCATTTATTCATCTTTTTGTGGATAAGATTGAAATAAAAATCCACTCTCCTTTTCTGTAATCTTTAGTAAATGCTACAGATTTTATATTCTTCATAAGTCTGTCTCTAACTACTGTTACTGGTCTGGTTTATGACTAGCACTTCTGCTCTCCAGTCTATATTGTGAGTTCAAATGTAGGTGTGGTATGGATATTTATGGTTGTTTTTGATGTGGTAGATGACTTTTGTTCCTTAGCCTTCCTAGAGTATTCATATGCTGTAGGATTACAACCTTCTATAGGTGGATTGTTATTATATATATAGAGAGAGAGAGAAAAAAAAAAAAAATGACCGCGCGGTTAGCCTAGTGGCTTTGCGCTTCGCAACCATATGCTTGGGGAAGGAGTGTCCCAGGTTCGATTCCCGTTGTAGACGTGAGGAATTTGAGGATCTTCCTCAGGCATAGCCAAGTTAGCCGGTCTTGGGCGCGGTCAGTAGGGTTTTTTCCGCCAGTTTATCTGGCGTTTTTCATCCCGCAAGCAGGCAAACCGGCCCCGTGAACATACACCTCTACAGTCAAAAATATATCCCCCCCCCCAGCGGCAGACCAGGCGACGGGTCGGTTGGGAGTAGTACTAACAAGAAGTCGCATCTACGTAACACGCGGACCCTGCATAGGAAGCGGGAATAACGCGTAGAAGAAGAAGAAGAAGAAGAAGAGAGAGAAAAAAAAAATTCAGTCTTGTTAAACACCTGCTAACATATATTAGAAATTAACTACTTTTATTTTGCTTCTGTTTCATGAACTATCCCTAAACAACTAACAACATTAAGAACAGCACATTTAAATTAGCAAAAGGCATACAATCACATTTTGTGACTACTAGGCTATTATTGCATAATCAAGTGACATGCTATAAAGCAATTTATCTTCTGTGACTAGTTTAAATAATACAGACTTGATGCTAACAAAAATGAATGCAGTCCTATGTATAAGTTGCATACTCAATTGCCTGTGTACCAAGATAGAAAAAACTGCATATGCAAAGCATTTGATAGAATAGAGCAGTTTCTCAACCTGTGATCCTAATGGACAGGTGGTCTGCAGGCAGACTGAAATTAATTAAATAAATATATATATTTTTTAATTATCCAAGCAAAAATAAGTAAGTAAAAATAACTGAAATCAAATGGAGACTTAAAAAAAACAACAACAAATAGCGTCAGAATGTTCAAAAGCGGAAGCAATAAAACTATATTGTTCTTCACTTCACCCCTCTTATTATTCGTCATTCTGCTGCTACAAATGTAGCAGCAGAATGAAGAATAATAAAAGAGGGGTGAAGTGAACAACTTCTTCTTCTGCAGCTTCTCCCACTTAAGTGGGGTCACTGTTGATAATTAGTCTCCTCCACATCCTCCTGTCTTGGGCTGTCACCACATCCAAGTTCTTCATCCTCAAGTCCTCTTCTACCAGCTCCCTCCATCTTTTCTTTGGCCGCCCATGCTTCCTCCTTCCTTGTACATCCATCTGCATGACCCTTCTTCCCACATATTCGTCCTCCCTCCTCATCACATGACCAAACCATCTCAACCTTGCCTCCTGTATCTTCACTCCTAAGTTCGTAACTTTCACTGTTTCCTCTCACATAGTCATTTCTCAGATGATCCTTTCTGGTCACACCACACATCCACCTAAGCATTCTCATCTCTGCTACTTCCATCCTGCTGATGTTATTTTTCCTCAGGGCCACAGTTTCTATAGCATACGTCATAGCTGGCCTCACTACTGTCCTATAGATTTTGCTTTTCAGATTGATCGGCACCCTCTTATCGCATAACACTCCAGCCATCTCCCTCCAGTTCCTCCAACCCACTTGTATCCTGCATCCCACTTCCTCAGCTCCTCCATTTTCTTCCACTGTTGAACCCAAGTATCTAAAGTCCCTCACCTTCCTGATGACATTTCCTTCCAGCTCCAGATCTGTCTCCTGGCCTCTGTCCGCTGTGCAACACATATACTCTGTCTTACTTCTGCTCAGTCTCATACCTCTCTCTTCCAATACTTTTCTCTCTTTCCAGTTTAGTTCCTGCTTCTTCTCTTGAATCTGCACACAGCAATATAGTTTTATTGCTTCCGTCTTCCCTGGCTGTTTTGTCAGATTTGAAGTGAACATGTGTTATCCATATTTCAACCAATTGCTTGTTGTTTATTGATTTTTATTATTGAAGCTTTCCCTCCTTCAACCAAGGCTCAGTATATCTTTAGAATTGCTAAGTGATACTTGGACAAAGTGTGTCCTGACTTAACTCCAGTATTTATATATTTTTTGGAAACATTTTTTAATAATGGAAAAGTGGCTTAGAATAGGACTTGAAAAGAAGAGCAAATGAAACAGGTAATGCTAACCCTAATTGTGATAAACATGTTGTAACGGCGAGTAAATCTGATACTATTAAAGTAGATGAAACAAGCAGTTTCATGTCACCTTTATCATCTCTAACTCCTTTTACTGCACTCTTTCCTCCATTACCTCCAGAATATCTTACCACCTTCTTGATATTTATTTTCTATGTTCTTGCCAAAGTCCTCCCATGAGTTTTGTTCAGCTAGTTTTACACAGTGTTTAGCTTTCTTACATTTGTCTCTGTATTCTCTAAGAGCACAAGCTGACTTATTTGCTAGGAACTTTTGATATGCTTTCTTCTTTTCCTTCACTGCCTTTTTAACTTCCTGTGTCAACCGTTAGTAGTTGGAAGGGGGCCAATCGTTCGATGCTGTCGGCACACTGTCCCTCGATGAGTCTTTGGACTCCCTGGAGGTGTCAAAATAATAATAATTAAAAAAAAAATTTTCTATCCTTGCATACAACCTCACCTCATGCCAATCTGGCTGAATCAATCAGTGTTTTCTTCAAGACTTGCCACTGAATCTCCAAGGTTTAGTTCGGGTTCTCAAACTCTTTCATTTTTTCTTCAATAATCATTGTGTATTTTAGTCTACAGTTCACATCTCAGAGCTACTCAACTTTTATTTGCTTTACGACTTTCTTACAAGTCATTCTTTTCAATATGAAATTCAATTTTATCCTGCTCAAGACTAAACAGTGATCACTTCCAATTTCAAATCCTTTGTACACTCTGGTGTCCTGCATAAGGGAGAAAACATCACTATCAACAATAACATAGTCAATGAGACTTCTTATTTCTTGCCTCTTCTCTCCATGTGAATTTGTGCACATTTTTATGTTGGAACTTGGTGTTAGTAATAACCAGTCCACGTCCTGAGCAGAAATCCAACAGGTATTTGCCATCATTATTGGCTTTACTCTTTTCTTCAGATTTTCCCAAAATATTTTTATATGTCTGACAATCACTTCCTACTGTTATTTAGATCCCCAACAAGGACCAACTTTTCCGTTTTCATTGTGTCAGTAGCTTTCTCTAGAGCCTAAAAAAATTCCTACACTTCTACTAGAACCTTCTGTGGGACCATAGGCACAAATAAGTCTCATTGTCCAGTTCCCCATTCTCATATTTGCCCACATCACGCTACTTAACACTGCCTGCCATTCAAGAAGATTAGCCTCGTATGTAGTGTTGAATACTATGGCTATCCCTTCTTTTCCTTGATTGTCATTGCTTGAATATAACATTTTGTATTTATTGCTCAGAAAGATCTCGCCAGTTTTTATCTTTTTTGTTTCAGTCACCCCTATAATGTAGATCTGATACTTATCTAATTCCTCAGCTAGCTCCATTTCTTTGCTATTCATTCTTCTTATGTTGATAGTACCGATCTTTAACTCTGGTGATGTTGAGTTGGGGGTGTGTTTTCAGATTTGTTCCAGTAGCTGACTTTTCGCTGTTCGCTTTGGTTACCTGGCGAAAACAACAAGGGGCTTCTTTAACCGGGCAACACCCCAGCCGGCATGAAATTTTGTCATGTTGTACCATCATTTTGTATACTGGTTTAAGCCAATAAGAATACAGTTTGGTCGGCTAAATCCCAAATTGCCAGCCCATCCTTGTTCGTTCAGTAACCAGGTAGATACCCAACAGGGAGCACCACGAGAAGGTGAGGATTGGACATTAGGTCAGAAGCCCTGGTCGGTTCTCTGCATTCCTTTAAAGGCTATGTGGAGATCTCTCAGTTATACAGCTTTGATCCTTAAGCACCCCAAAATTAAATGAACTAATTTTCTATGAGCTATTAAATTAAATGAACTAAATCTCTCCCTTTAGGGAAATTCTTTTAACTGTTCTTGATGCCTACGACAAAATAAAGGTATTCGAGAAAAAACTGATTTTATGGATTAATTATGTAAAAGATAGACAATTTGTACCTTTTCCAACGTTGGAATCCTTTTTAGTGGAAAATGATATTTTTGTTGATTCTGAGTTTCTGAAAAGGATTTGCGACCACTTCAAAAATCTGAAACAATATTTCGAAATATATTTTCCGAATAACTTTTATAAGAAATTTCTGTGGGTTCATGATCCATTTCAGGCTTACAGTCAAGAGAACGACCTTCCGTTATCGAAAAATAATTTAATTGAACTTTCAAGTGACAGTGGACTTAAAATGCAATTCTATGATCTTGGATTGGCTCAATTTTGGATCTCGCCTTGGGTGAGAAGTGAATTTCCCGAATTATCTGAAGAAGCACTGAAAATCGTCATGCAGTTTTCTACAACTTAGCTTGGTGAGAAAGGATTTTCATCGCTCCTTCAAATAAAAACAAAATACAGAAATCGTCTTAGTGTGTGTGCCGATCTTCGACTGAAGTTGAACAATATTGAGCCAGATATCCAGCAACTCTGCAAGGGCCAAGAAGCTCAACCATCTCATTAAAAGTAAGTAGTAACATAATTATATAATTTTATTTATTTATTTAATAAAAATTAAAACTTTGTTCAATGATGATGCATTTTTAATCGTTTACTTCGTTAAGGATTTTCATCGCTCCTTCAAATAAAAACAAAATACAGAAATCATCTTAGTGTGTGTGCCGATCTTCGACTGAAGTTAACCAATATTGAGCCAGATATCCAGCAACTCTGCAAGGGCTGAGAAGCTCGACCATCTCATTAAAAGGAAGTAGTAACATAATTATATCATATTATTTATTTATTTAATAAAAATTAAAACTTTGTTCAATGATGATACATTTTTAATCGTTTACTTCGTTAAGGATTTTCATCGCTCCTTCAAATAAAAACAAAATACAGAAATCGTCTTAGTGTGTGTGCCGATCTTCGACTGAAGTTAACCAATATTGAGCCAGATATCCAGCAACTCTGCAAGGGCTGAGAAGCTCAACCATCTCATTAAAAGGAAGTAGTAACATAATTATATCATTTTATTTATTTATTTAATAAAAATTAAAACTTTGTTCAATGATGATGCATTTTTAATCGTTTACTTCGTTAAGGATTTTCATCGCTCCTTCAAATAAAAACAAAATACAGAAATCATCTTAGTGTGTGTGCCGATCTTCGACTGAAGTTAACCAATATTGAGCCAGATATCCAGCAACTCTGCAAGGGCTGAGAAGCTCAACCATCTCATTAAAAGGAAGTAGTAACATAATTATATCATATTATTTATTTATTTAATAAAAATTAAAACTTTGTTCAATGATGATACATTTTTAATCGTTTACTTCGTTAAGGATTTTCATCGCTCCTTCAAATAAAAACAAAATACAGAAATCGTCTTAGTGTGTGTGCCGATCTTCAACTGAAGTTAACCAATATTGAGCCAGATATCCAGCAACTCTGCAAGGGTTGAGAAGCTCAACCATCTCATTAAAAGGAAGTAGTAACATAATTATATCATTTTATTTATTTATTTAATAAAAATTAAAACTTTGTTCAATGATGATGCATTTTTAATCGTTTACTTCGTTAAGGATTTTCATCGCTCCTTCAAATAAAAACAAAATACAGAAATCATCTTAGTGTGTGTGCCGATCTTCGACTGAAGTTAATCAATATTGAGCCAGATATCCAGCAACTCTGCAAGGGCTGAGAAGCTCAACCATCTCATTAAAAGGAAGTAGTAACATAATTATATCATATTATTTATTTATTTAATAAAAATTAAAACTTTGTTCAATGATGATACATTTTTAATCGTTTACTTCCAATTTAATTAATTATGTTTCAAAATATTCTTTTAGATTTATTATGTTATAAATGGCACAGTTTTTCAGAAACGTTGGTAATTCCTACATAGGTTTTTAAAAAAATTTTAAAAAGTCAAAACGACGTATAGGGAAATAAATTAAAAACACTATGTTTATTTTTGAAGTAAAACTTTAATTCCAACATTCTAAAATATTATTTTTCTTGCTTTTCTATTCTCGAAATTCTCGAAGTCTATTTCATCACTCAGTTGCTGTTTTATAAACAGTATGGCAAGATTTCTTAAACGCAAAAAAAAAAAAAAAAAAAGTGTCACTTGGGTGGATCGTCTCCCCCCCCCCCCCAGCTACGCCTCTGTAAGTTAGTGGTCCGTAGAATTGTTTTAGGTATTTTACTGGTCCTTGGACTTAGAAATGCTGGAATAGAGGATTGAATTTGTCTTTAGTGGAAGACTGACAAAAAAGCTAATATTGTGTTGTAATTTCTTCTGTCAGCGGCATTGTAAACGTATATGTTATTTTTCTTATATATTGTATCCCTATCTTTATTCTATTCCTATATTCTTTATAGCTTTACTCTAATGCACTTTTTCTTTCTTATTTATCCACCTTCCGTATTTACTAGTCATATGCATAAGACTAAATGAAACTTCCGGTAGATTTCCCTCTCTCTCACGAGCTAAGTTTCTTTTATCAGTGTTTACTTTAACAGTCGTGGTTTGTAAGTAACTGAACTGTGTTTTTATTGCCTTAAATTAATTCCCGCTCACAAGTCTGATTTATTTAAGAACAGTGCAGTTGTAAAATAAAAGATCAGGCAGCATTCTTTTAACAAATAATTAAAACACATTTATGTACAAATTATACATTAATTAAATAATAGGGAGATTGCTTTCTCTATCCATTTATAAAAATTTTTAACATAAATTAGAACCTTTTTACTTTAACACTAATTAACTTTAACTCACAATCTTATTTACTCTCTGCTTACAAAATTCAACTTATTAAACTTCTAGTTTACTTGCAAAGAGGTTAGCTAACTCTCTATTAAGTTAATTTTACAATTTTGATATCAACTTCCAACATGCCAATTGATTCTCTTAAAGACACTTCTTATTACTATTAACCAAATTCTTAATAGTCCATCTATAACATATTATAAGAGGAACTGTACAAAGTATGGAACTTGCAAAGGCTCTGTCGGACATTCAGTCAAAAGTCTTGCACAAAAAGTTCTAAGGCAATTCTTTCATCTCAGATCTTGAGCTTCCTCAGGAATGTTTGGCTTCAGTAATATCTCATCGGGAAAATAGCGGGCTGTGGACTGCGGTACTCATTCGGCTATGGCAAAAGTTTGTTCTCCCATGGCGAAAAGAAAAACTTCAGAACGAAGCTGCCTCGGGTAATTTACATCGCCTTTTCTCCTCTGCTTTTGCTCGGCAAAAATGCCTGGACCATTGCCATCTCCAATAGCTTGAACTGCCACCAACTCTCAACCGTGATCCTCTCTCTGGAAGCCTTTCCTTCAGCAACTTCTGGAAGCCCTCTCTCTGGTCTGGAACTGGGAAGGCCCTTATGCTCTGCTCAGTCTCCTTTTTATCCGATATATTTTTTCTCCAGCTTTCATGTCACCTTTATCATCTCTAATTCCTTTTACAGCACTCTTTTCTCCATTTCTGAGCTTCATCAACTACCTCCAGAATATTTGCCATGTATTATTAGCTTTGCTCTTTTCTCCAAATTTACCCAAAATATTTTTGTATATCTGACAATCATTTCCTATTCTGATTATTTAGATCCCCAACAGGGACCATCTTTTCCTTTTTCATTATGGTAGTTGCTTTCTCTGAAGCCTCAAAAAATTCCTCCACTTCTACCTTAGTAAAACCTTCTGTGGGACCATAGGCACAAGTCTCATTGTCCAGTTTCCTATTCTGATATTTGCCCACATCACTCTATTTGATATTGCCTGCCATTCAAGAAAATTAGCCTCATATTCATTGTTGAATACTATATCTACTCCTTCTTTTCCTTGATTGTCATTGCCTGAATATAACATTTTGTATTTATTGTTCAGAAAGATCTCACTAGTTTTTGTCTTTTTTTGTTTCAGTCACACCTATTATGTCGATCTGGTACTTATCCAATTCCTCAGCTAGCTCCATTTCTTTGCCATTCAGGCTTCTTATGTTGATAGTACCGATCTTGAACTCTGGTCATGTTGAGTTGGGGTGACTTTTTGCTGTTTTCCCTGGTTCCCTATCGAAAACAACGGACCTTGTTTAACTCGGCGACGCCCCAACTGGCATGAAATTCTGTCATGTTTTACCATCATTTTATATTGTGGTTTAAGCCAATGAGAATACAATTTTGTCAGCTAAATCTTAAATTGCCAGCCCCTCCTCATTCATTCTGTATCCAGATAGATACCTAACAGGGTGCATCATGAGAAGATGAAAATTGGACATTTGGGCAGAAGCCCTGGTCGGTTCTCTGCATTCCTTTAAAGGCTGTGTGGAGGTCTCCTCTCAGTTATATAGCTTTGACTCTTAAGCAACCCCTTAAGAGGCTAGAATTGGAGATATCAAACTTAACTCTTTGCTTATTGCAGATGATGTACTCCAAAACACATTCAGTGCAAGTCTTCGGGATTCTTAAATTAAATGGTGGCATGGATGAGGAGGTGGGGCTGATAGACAGAGATCAGAGGGTGTGGTGGAGTAGGATCAAGGGAAATGAGGGTGACTAGTGGAATGTCCTAGGACTGTATTTGGACCACATCTCTTTAATTCATTCAGCAAAATTAGAGAGGGCAATAGTTGATAAATGTAATGATTTTAGAAGCTGATTTAAATAAATTGATGGCTACAAGTGTCTTTTAGTATACACTAAAGATTCTCACACCACCAGTGCAGTTCATAAAATAAATACAGTCAACCATTTATCGATTCATATGGAACCAAACTTGCTTTCCTACTCCAAGCGAAGTTCTTCTCTAAAAGGAGGAGGATAAAACTTGACCTCCATTGACAACAGGATAACGCTTCCATACTCTAGTGGCAGAACTGAAAATATATTCAGTTCTGCCACTAGAGGTCTCTTTTTCCACAACATCAAGAATGGCAAGAACACATGTGCCAGTGAGTAACAAATTTCTACAAAGATACCCTTTGAAGATGGAAGAAGTTAAACCTCCAGCACACAGTGAAGACAGCATCCTTTCCTGAAATCCTCATGGAACCCATCTTCCACAACACAATGGTAAGGAACCCCCATCACTCAGATTGATATTTTCTTTCCTCTATGGAGCTGGGGAGGCGTGAGGGTCTTAGGTGGCATTCTTTCTCCAAGCCTCACCTGGCACTTTCAAAAACACTCGCAAACTTGTAATTCAGGAATCAGTCCGAGCAGATACACACTGTGATATCTGCTTTTCAAGCAGCCATGCCTGATAGCCTGAGCTCCTCTTCCATAACGGAAGAGGGGCTCAGTCCTCCTGATGCAGATCTGGTGCCTATCTTTTTTGATAAAAACCAACAACACATGGGAGAAACTTATACCCTGAAATATAAACAAAATCTACAGCACTCTAATACAACAGTCCAACTAAAATACTTCATTGGAAAATAACCACAGATATGAAAGTCTTGAGGCATAAACAGATGTCATCAGTGGCAATATCATATTAAGTAGAGGTAGTGTGGCCGAGCAGTCTAAGGCACTGGTTTAAGGCACCAGTCTCTTCAGAGGTGTGGTTTCGAATCCCACCACTGCCAAGTTATTTTTTAGCTGGCCTGGTTGGCTGAGTGGATAGCTTATCTGCTCTCCAGCCAAAAGGCTGCAGGTTCGAATCCTGCCATGGGCATGGATGTTTGTGATTGTCTGTGGAAATAGCAGTGGTAGATGGCGTTGGTGTAGTTGCGGTCAATTAGTGATTGAATGGCGGAGACGGAGTTGTAGGTGCCCTCCCTCGATGAGTTCTTAGACTCCCTGGAGGTGTCAAATAATAATAATATTAGGAAAGAGCTTAACATTGTTAGCATCTAGGAATGTGTTATCAGAGCTAATCTCAGGTGGTATGGTCACTTAAACAGAATGGGAGAGGAAAGATTAGCGAAACAAGTGTTCTCTGCCATGTTGGCAGGAAAAGATCGAGAGGAAGGCCAAGATATGGGTGGATTGATACAATAAAAAGTTATTAGGAAAGTATTAAGTAAAGGTATACTAATACTGAAGTATTAGGTAAGAACTTAACATTGTTAGCATCTAGGAATGTGTTATCAGAGCTAATCTTGGGTGGTATGGTCACTTAAACAGAATGGGAAAGGAAAGATTAGCGAAACAAGTGTTCTCTGCCATGTTGGCAGGAAAATATCGTGAGGAAGGCCAAGATACGGGTGGATTGATACAATAAAAAGTTCCTTAGAAGACAGAAATATAAGATCTAATAATGTTGCAGTTTAACAGGTAACAGAATGATTTGGATGAAAATTGTAGATAGGAAGTTAGTGGTGATATAAATTTTTCATGATGACGAATTCTAGCATCAAGTTTAATGGTTTCTTTTGATGTGATCCATATAGAAGATGAATAAGAGTGGAGATAATATGCATCCTTGTCTTACACCTGATTTTACATCAAACCATCTTCCCATATTCCCTTCAATTATAACTGCTGATTTACAACTTAAATATAGACTACGTATTTCCCTGTATAATGTCCCATTTACCCTATACAACTGTAGTGTTTTGAAAACCTTTTCCCATGTTGTGCATGCCTTTTTCAGACCCACAGAGCTTAAGTACAGATTCTTATTGTATTCCATGATTTCTCAACTATTTTTTGTAAATATTTGAGAAATCATGGGAATATACTCTATGGGTCTGAAAAAGGCATGCACAACATGGGAAAAGGTTTTCAAAACACTACAGTTGTATAGGGTACATTATACATTATATGTATAATGTACCCTATACAATGACTATGTATTCCCCTACATTATATAGGGGAATACATAGTCTATATTTAAGTTGTAAATCAGCAGTGAAAATCTGATCCTACCTCTATTTGGCCTGAATCCAGCTTGTTCTTCTAGTTTGATTTCCACAATTTTTCTCAGGCTCTTTTCAACTATGCTTACATAAATCTAATGTTCAACACTTAGTAGAGAAATTCTTTTTTTTTATAGGTGAGAACTAAAAGCTCCACTCCAGTCATCTGGAATTCAACTTTCTGACCAGGCCCTCTGAATTAAGCAGTAGCCACTGCAAAACTTTTATACTTTCATATTGGAGCATTCTGGTCAAATATCATTTCCAACTGCCTTTTCACATTATAAGTTTTTAATGGCTTTTTCTACCTCAAGTATTAATGTGCTCCTATGAAAATTTTATACTAAAGTTCTGTCTAAGATATCTTAACTTCAGTTTTCATTTCACCTTTATCATCTTGGATTTCTTTTACAGTTCTTCTTTCTTCCATTTCTAAGCATATCAATTGCCTCCAGAAAATTTTGCCGACCTTCCTGATATTTATCTTCTGTATTATTACCACATTCTTCCCATGACTTTTGTTTAGCTACTTTCACACATAGCTGAGCTCTCTTACATTTTTCTATGTGTTCTTTTAGGGCATCTGCCGACTTACTTGCTAGGAACTTTTGGTATGCTTTCTTCCTTTCCAGGATTACTAATTTTTCCATCCTTCCAAACAACTTCACCACATGCTTCCTTAGCTGAATCAAACAACTTTCTTCAATGTTTACCACTGAGAGACCAGGTTTTGGCTCTTTTTCGAACTGTTTCGTTTTTTCTTCAGTAATGTTTGTATAGTTTAGTGTGCAGCTTACCTGTTAAGAGCTGCTCAACTTTAATTCTTTTTAAAATGGTATACTTTCTTGTATACTGTTCTTTTTCAGTGTGATATATTTATTTTTATCCTACTTAAAAACTAGGAGATGGTCACTTCCAATTTCAGATCTTCTGTATACTCTTGTATCTTGAACCAGCATGCAGATATCACTATCAACAATGACATGGTCAGTGTGATTTTTCTTATTTCCTGTGTCTTTTCTCCACGTGAACTTGTACACATCTTTATGATTGAACATGGTGTTAGTAATGACTAGTCCATATCCTGAGCAGAAATCCAGCAGATACTTATTATTATTAGCCTTGCCAAATTTTCCAAAAACATTTCTGTATGCTTAGTAGGAATCACTGCCCACCCTGCTGTTTAGATCTCCAACAAGTACATATTTTCCATTTTCTTTTTGTCAGCTGCCTGCTTTAGTGACTCGAGAAATTTCTCCACTTCTTCCTTAGAAGAAACTTCTGTGGGACATAGGAACAAATCGGTTTCACTGTCCATTTCTGCATTTTGAAGTGTGCCCACATCACTTCACTTGAAACTGCCTTCTAATTGAGAAGTTTATCTTCATGTTTGGTGTAGAATGCTATCACTACTCCTTCCTTTCCTGGATCATACCATGAATATAAATCCTATACTTTTTCTTCTGAAATTGGGTTTCTTCTTCTGTGTCTCCAAAATTTCAGATCCTTATCCACTATCACCCCAAGATCTCTTATTTCCTCCACCTCTGACAATATATCTCCGCCAAGCATAAATTCTACATCACATCTTTGTTTTCAAAATTTTAAAACCTTACATTTTGCAACATTGAACTTGCATCCCCATTTCCATGCCTATTCACTCAATTTATTCAAGTCTTCTTGTAAGGCCACAGCCTTACAAGAAGGCTGTGGCCTTACAAGAAGCTTACTTCTCTACTCTTCATAGTTCAGCCCAACTTTGCATCATCTGCAAAAAACTAAATATACCCATCCCAATCTTTGCCAATATCATTAACATACAGGTTAAGCAGCAATAGCCCTAAAACAGATCCCCTGAAGCACATCACTAGTGGTTTTCCTCTTCCTGGATATTGCCCCCCCCCTTCCCAATGCACAACTTGCTGATACCTATCAGATAGCCAATCTCTGGTCCAGTGCACTAATCTAATATCCAACTCCATCTTCTCTAGTTTGACTATCAACTTATGCAGTAATCTATCAAAAGCTTTTGCAAAAGCTAAGTATACTACTGTATATCCCTCTCCTCTGTCCAAGGAAGCTGTCACCTTATTGTAATAAGTAAGTAGATTACTAAAACACGACTTCCCTTTAGCAATTCCATATTGTCCATCAAAGATAATACCATTGTTGTCAACCCAATTCTGGATCCTAGTTCCTACAAGCTTCTCCAACAGCTTAACCACAACACCTGACACATAGATAGGCCTATAATTTGATGCCTGAGTTCTATCACCACTCTTATGAGGTGGGACAGTCTTGCCCTCCTTCCGCTCCTTTGGAACTTGATTGTTATATAGTATCAAGTCCTACAGCATTATTAACATCAAGTTAGCTCATGTTGAAAGTTTATTTTTCACTTGGTTAGACTATAATAAATTTAGTTTAATCCTTTATCCAAGTGTGAGCAAACAAAGTTTGCACCTAAAAATATCTTCAGAACTGCGGTAAGGTAGTACAACACCGGACAACTCGTAGCAAAAGTGGACCAAGCTAACATCACTCCTATCTCAGTATCTCCCATAATGTAAAACACATCTCCTTGCAGATATGTATAATGTTATGTATTAAAGGGAAGGGCCACTACCCATTGGGTGGTGGTGCTTCCCTTTAATGCTTAACATTATGGGAAATACTGCGATAGGAGTGATGTTAGCTTGGTCCACCTTTGCTATGAGTTGCCCGGTGTTGTACCACCTTACCCAAGTCCTGAAGATATTTTCAGGCGCAAACCTTGATTTACTATTTATCAAGTTTGCTCAATTGCCCATACACCTTTTGCTCACTTACAGTCAGTCTCTTCTCCACATCATCGACTGCTCTCAATCTCTCCATGATGTCACATTCACAAGAATGAAAGACCTTTATGAACTGCTCATTAAATATCTCCACTATAACTTCTGCAGTAGCTGTCCTTATACCATTTTCTCCAATCAATGTCATCTTTCCATAATCATTCTTTTTTTTGCTGGCTACATATCGAAAGAACTTCCTAGGATTCTTTTTGGCTTCATAACTAACTGCTGCTCATACTTCACTTTTGCTACCCTACTAACCCAGTCACTAATCAACTCCTTGCCTGGTCTTTGTAATCCTCATGGAATTGCTTATTACCACTTCTCTTATGCTGCCTCCATAATGCCTTTTTTCCTCTGTATCACATGCTTAATCTCTTCATTCATCTCACACCTACCTTATTTAACCTTCTGATCCTTGGAATACATTTGGACATTGCTTCTACTAGATGGTTCTTGAATATCCCCCAAGCTGCATTGATCTCTTTTCCAGTTAACTCCTCATTCCATGCTACACCCCAAGTTGTCTCCTGAGCTCTTCATAATCACCCCCCCCCCTTGTAGTTCCACATATACCCCTTTTCTCACAGAGGTCCTCACACTGCTAGTAACCACCCAGGTAATCACCTCATGGTCACTCTCACCAGTTGGTGGATGATTTGACACCTCATTTATAATTACATCCTCTGATGAGATGACCGAATCCAAGACCCTCAATCCTCGTGTGCCCTCTGTTACATACTGTCTGAGGTAATTATCCCTCAAAAACTCAAGAAACTCATTTTCTTTACTTCCAGTTGCTATCTCATCATTCCAGTCTATATTGCCATAATTAAAATCGCCCATAATGATAACCCTTTTCTTATTTGCTTGGGTAATTTGATTATACATTTCATAGTCACTACCATCCACATTACCAAATCTATAACAACATCCAACTAAGTATTTCATTCTATTCATATGACCTCTGTCTTACACCATACTGCCCCAAAACCACTGGCACTATTTCCCTCTTGCATCTATTTTTTATGGACATAACTCTTTCTCTCTCCCCCTCCCTTTTTTTACCCTTTTTATCCTCACAAAACACATCATACCATTCCGTCTCTACTCCTGTCAGGATGTCGTCGTCATCCAACCTTGCTTCACTTATTCTTACGATTTTTGGGTGAACAGACTCGATTAATGTAACCATTTCATTTGCTTGTTTCTTACACTTCTAGTATTCGTATACAAACACATCAGCTTTTTCCTGGATCTATAGCTAGTTCCACTGACACCACTTATTTGATGTGACTTCTCCATGCTTAACTCAAGCCATTCCTTTTTCTCCTTATTCATTTTCAAACCTTCTTCAGATCCAACTGTTTTTCCTTGATCCCGTTAATCCCCTTCCCTTTTTGTTTACACATGCATTCACATCCTCTTGGAGCATCTACCTTTCTCATGCTGTGTTCCTCTGTCCTCCCTGTTTCCCTGTCTGTCTTGCACGACTGTTCTCTCATTTTCTATGCTCATGCCGCTCACTTCTTCATTCACAACCACCTCTTCAATCTCTCCTGTCCTTCAACATCGCTTACCACTTGATGAGTGGTAAGTGATTCATTCATTCTCTGCACTCACTTCTCTACCTTCCAGCAGCAGTCTCTCCAAGCAACTCATGCCAAAACCACTGAAATGCAGTCCATTGCTCTTATACAATTCACTTTAAACTCATTCCATACGTTAACAAAGTGCACTCCTTTCTACTCGCACATTTCTGCTAACAAGAGGCTAATGACTTCATATCAAGTGTCTTAGTATCCCATAATGCAATACACATATCCTTAAGGACGTATAATGCTATGCATTATGGGAAGGGTCACTACCCAGACTGGTTTCAATCTTTATTGAGGTCTCATCAGTGGAAGCCAGATCTAAGAAAGATACCAAGATTCAACCTTCAACATTGCTGGCCTAAAGGGTGAAGCAGATGCTTTTCATATTCCCTGCTATCTGATGTGGAAAAGATTTATGAACCTGTAGCTTGGCCTGAGGATTAGTCATTGGAGTTGTGGTTTAAAATAGCTTTTGGTCTTTTGTGCTTGGAGTAGTCTGTTGTGTCGTAATTTGCCACTAGTTGAATTAGATTATTAGGATACACAGATGCTTTTGAGAAGAACTTAGTTGCTATAGTCTGTATGAAGGTGTAAATATAGGGGACATTTGTGTCCTGGTAAAGTTGCACAGTACGTACGAACCATGGTGCGTTGAGGATCATTCTGAGACATTTATTTTGCACATGTTGTAATTTGAGGATATTAGTATTAGCAGTATGGCTCCAAGCCGAAGAAGCATTGGTGAGTATAGGATGAATCATAAATTTATATATAAGTAGCTTGATTCTGGTGCTCAATTTGCTGTTCCCGTTGATTAGGGGATAGAGCTGTGCAATGATTTTTGATATGGGAGCTGAAAGTCAGCTTTCTGTCCAGCAATATGCCAAGATATGGGATTTTTGTGTTAAACAGGAGGACGTCTCCAGTAGAAAGCATTGATTTTTTGGCGAATAGCATGGCTATGCTCTCTGGGGATTTACTTGGAGTCACCATTTTGAGAAGTATTGTTTGATTAGCAGTAGATTTTCCTGCAGTTTTTTTGAATGCTAGGTGTGGTTTTAAAGATCTGGCTAATATCGCTGTATCATCTGCATATAGGGCTTTGATGACAGGGGTTCTGCGGGATATCACACATATATGAGGAAGAGAGCCAGTGCCAGTAGGGATCCTTGTGGGACTCCAGCTAAGATGCATTTTTGAGTTGAGAGTGTGCCATTTAATTTAACTTGCATGCGCCTATCGTGGAGGTATGATCTGATCAGATGAACTACTTCCAATGGTATTCCAGATGTTATCATTTTGTATAGCAATCCATAATGCCAAACTTTGTCAAGTGTTCTGGCTATGTCAAGAAAAACAGCCCCAGTGCATTGACGCCAGTTAAATCCCGTGGTGACATATTCCACTAATCTGAAAATCTGTTGTGTGGTGCTGTGAAATTGACGGAACCCAAACTGCTCCTCAGGAAGAATGCTTAGCTTGCGTACTGATTCTTGGAGTCTGGTGAGAAAACTTTCTCAGCAATTTTGCCCAGATTAGAGATATGGCTGATAGGTCTGTAACTTTGACGTTGTCGCAGATCTTTTCCAGTTTTGTGGATTGGGATTTATATCCACCAGCTTCCAGTGGGAAGAGAAATATTTGTAGTGTAGGATGGAGTTTATTATGTTAGTCAGTTGTACAATAGCTGTGCGAGGCAGTAGTTTTATCACCTTGTTGGTGATTCTGTTAGGTCCAGGAACCTTTTTATTCTTTAACTTCTTGATTATGTCATATATTTCTGCAGGTGATGTGGGTGCAATTTGACAAGAGCATGTGAAAGAAGATTTGAGCGAAGATCTAACATGTTAATGGATCTTATATATGTGATTGAAGTCAAGGTAGTCATATGAGGGTTTACATTGCTTTTCTAGAGTTTTTGCTATTGCCTCGGCTTTGTCTGCATCAGTATGGATAAGGCCAAGATCTGTTTGGAGAGTTGGAAGAGGTTTGTTTTTGTTTTTGATGTTTCTGATTAGTTCCATATGGAGTGGTTTTCAGAAGAAATAGAAGTCAATTTTTCTTCCCATATTTGACTTCTGTGCGCTGCGAGGGCATCTCTTACTGCAGAGTTGAGTCTATTTAAGATTCGTTTATCTCGAGTGTTATGATATCTTTTTCTTGCCCTGTTCTTCTCTCTGATCAAGTTCATGATATCTTCTGGCAAATGGTTAGGTCTGCGAGTAGTTGTGGAAATAGTAACTGCTGCAACAGCTGTGTTGATTTGTTTAGTTAGATCCTTTATAGCTGTTTCAATTTCCTTTATGGATTTAATCAACGGCACAGGACCAATATATTTTGGGAATACCTTGGATAGTTTATCCCAAGGTATATATGAGTCAAGGGAGGGGGGGGGAGAATAGAGATTGTCCTGGTTTTCCAGCTTTAATAGAAGGGGATTGTGATCAGATGATAGATCATTAATTGTCACTAAACTGTACTGGAGTCTTACATTCTGTAGGATAGTTATGTCTAAGACATCAGCCTGACCGTATGTGTTGTGATGGGTAGGCACTGTGGGGCCTGCCACAACCACATTGTTGGATCCTGAGTAGTTAGCTAGGATGTGACCATTTTTATTGGTGGAACGGCTATTCCAAGTAGGGTGTTTAGCATTAAAGTCACCAGCCATGACAGGCTCCCTGTTGACCAGTACGGCATTCAGATCTGAGAAGAGTAATGTTTTTTGCCGAGGATTATATGCTGCGAAAATCTTTAAGTTGCCCACTGAACACGTGGGAATCTCAATATTAATAGTGGATGGAATATTTATAGAGTGATGATTGATGTAATTGTTTATGTAAATAGCAGTGCCACCACCACTTGGATTGGTGGTGGCACTGCTATTGGATTGTGAGCGCATCCTTTGTAGTTGGCAGTGTGGGGGGGGACCGGCACATTTAGCCGGGGTAGATTTGGTTTAGTGCATGTATTTGTTGGGTGGTTGACCCCACATTTTAAACATTTAAATTCACCTCTGCAGGATAATCTGTCTGTTTTTTACAGCTGGTATCCACTAATTTTGGGATTATCTGATGGTCGCAGATGTGTTTCACTTAGCAAGAGTACATCCAGCCGATGTCTTGGGGAAAACTCCTGGAGCTCCAAGACCTTGCCCCTTAGGCCATTTGCATTCCATGCTATGATCTGCAAAGAATCTGGTTTTAATTTATTTCTGTTCATTGGTAAGCGCAAAGATAATGGCCAGTGTATCCTTTAGAAATCTATTAGTTGAGCTTGGTGAGGGGTTGGATCTACTAACATCCAACAGCATATTTGCCAGAGAAGAGGTAATGATAGCTGTCAGATTTGTATGTGGTGTTGGCTGTTCCAGGGATGACTGTTTAGGATGAGTTACATCCACATATGTCCTAGACTGTTGTTGTTGAGTTATTCTCTTGGGAACCTCTGGCTTCGGCAGATGGGAGTCTGACCATTTATGTTGATCTTCAGAAGGCTGTGAAGTAATCTCTGACATAGGTCTGCTGAGGGAGGAAGAGAATGTTCCTACTTCTGATTTTCTATTTCTTGGATTGTGAGCGCATCCTTTGTAGTTGGCAGTGTGGGGGGGACTGGCACATTTAGCCGGGGTAGATTTGGTTTAGTGCATGTATTTGTTGGGTGGTTGACCCCACATTTTAAACATTTAAATTCAGCCTTGCACAATTTCTGGCCTTGGCCAAATTTTTGACATCTATGGCACTGCACTGTTGAAGCCCTTTTTTTTAATAGTTCTATAGTAATTTTCAGTCCACAGATGGATGCCAGGTCATAAATGTGCTTATAAGCTTGACTGATCTCTACTAGTACCAGTGGCATTGGAGTCTTGTCTTTTTTGGTCATTCTGCTAACCTTAACAGGTGTTAGGTCTTGCTAGTGTAGATCTGCAGCCACCTCTGTGGATACATCTTCAGATACACCTCTAATCACTACCAAGATTGAAGTAATGCAGAAGTCATATTTCCGATATACAAGCAGTGAAAAGATGTATCACCTTATGATTAAATTGCCCTGGATCAGACTAGTTGTTGAAAGTTTGTTTACCATTTCTCCAAGCGTAAGAAAGAAAATTTGTGACACTTTAGACATAAATCTAAATTGCTTATATATAGAGGTTAATGATTTTGCATCGATTGCCTTAGTAATCCATAATGCAAAGCACATAAATGAATCCAAATCTTTTCCCCAAATTTTTATTTGTTTAACAAAAAAAAATTTGGAGAAAAGGGTCAACGCCAAATAACTGGGAGGAGACCTCCATATTGCCATTCAGGAATGCAGACAACTGACTGGAGCCTCTGACCTAATGTCCCTCGCGTTCATGCGGTGCACCCTGTTAATAGGTAGCCACCACTGGGCTCTGAAGGAATGGGGATAGGCTGGCAATCTGGGACTTAGCCAGAAGAAATTGTACTCTCTATTGGCTTAAACCTCAAATGCATGTGATGTTACAACATGATGAGATTTCATGCTGGCTAGTGCTTCATCTGGTTAAACAAGGTCCATGCTGTTTTCATCAGGGAATCAGTAAAAAGTCATTTACTGGAACAAGCTCCACCACAACATCTAGAAGAAAAATAAACCCAACATCAGAATAACTGAAGATAGGAACCATTAATATATGGAGTATTAATCGATAGGAAATCGAATTTGCATAATAATTGAGAGAGTACCACATGGACATAATTGGCATTACTGAGATGAAGACAAAAACGGTGAGATTTTACTAAATAAGTATAGGATGTTATTTTCAGGAAATAATGATCAAGGAAAGGAAGGAGTAGTAAAGCTTTCAACACCAAACATGAAGATAAACTTGATTGGAAGAGTTACGTGGCCAAACTTCAAAATGCGGAGATGGACAATGAAACTTATTTGTGTCAGTGGTCCCACATAAGATTCTTCCAAGGAAAAAGTGGAGGAATTTTTTTGAATCATTAGAACAGGCAGCTGTCAAAGAAAATGGAAAAAGTGATCCTTGTCAGAGATCTGAACAGCAGAATAAGAAATGAATCCCACCAGGCATATCAGTGCATTTTGGAAAAATTTGGAGAATAGGACAATAATGGTAGGTATTTACTGGACTTCTGCTCAGGACATGGACTAGTCATTACTAACACCATGTTTCAACATAAAGATGTGCACATGTTCACATGGAGAGAAGACAAGAAATAAGAAAAGCTTCATTGACTACGTTATTGTTGATAGCGATATCTTCATGCTCATTCAGGATACAAGAGTACAGAAGATTTGAAATTGGAAGTGACCATTACTTAGCAGGATAAAAGTGGATATCATATTTAAAAGAACAGTATGTAAGAGAATTAAAGTCGAGCAGCTTTTACAAGTAAATTGTAGACTCGCCTATACGAACATTATTAAATAAAAAATGAAACAAATTTAAAACACGAACCAAACATTGGAGTCTCAGTGGCAAATTCTGAAGAAGACATTGATTGATTCAGCTAGGAAGGTATGTTGTAAAGTTGACTGCAAGGATAGAAAAATAAGAACTCTGTAAAAGTAGCTAAACAAAAGTCATTGGAAGATTTTGATAAAAATATAGAAAATAAATATCAGGAAGGTGGCGAGATGTTTTGGAGGCTATTGAAGGAAAGAGTACCATAAAAGGTGATACGAAAACTGAAGATAAGGATATCCTAGATGCCTGGATTAATTCATTTTAAAGACTGTTAAACAAACCAAGCAGTGACTGAACCATACTAGAAACTTTTCAAGAGGAGTACATATCAATACTTAAGGTAAAAAAAGCTGTCAAAAACTTGAAATGTAGAAAGCCAGCTGGAGTAGATGAAATTCGACTAGAAATGCTTAGGTATGGTGGTATAAAAGTTTTGCAGTGGCTACACTGCATAATTATTCAGAGGGCCTGGGCAGAAGGTCAAATTCTCAATGATTGGAGTTGAGCTCTCATAGTACCCATTTATAAAAAAAGTGGATAAAGTTAAATGAGAATTACAGAGGAATTCCTTTACTAAATGCTCCAGATAAGATTTATGTAAGCATACTTGAAAAGAGGTTGAGAAAAATTGTAGAAGAGAAACTTGGAAAAGAACAAGCTGGGTTCAGGCCAAATAGAGGTTGTCAACATTAGATTTTCACTTTAAAACAAATAGTTCAGAAATCATGGGAATATGACAATGATCTGTACTTAAGTTTTATAGATCTGGAAAAGGCATATGACAAGGTTCCCAGAGAAAAGTTTTTTCAAAACGCTACAATTATATGGAGTGAATGGAACATTGTACAGAGCAATACATAGTCTATATTTAAGTTGTCACTCAGCAGTTAGAATTGAAGGAAATACAGAAAGATTGTTTGATGTATAATCAGAGTTAACACAAGAATGCGTTATCTCCACTCTTATTTATCATCTATATGGATCACATTATGAAAGAAGGAGACATCAAGCTTGATATTAGAATTGAAGATATCAAACTTAGCTCTTTGCTTTATGCAGGCGATGTGCTCCTAAACACATTTAATGCAAGTCTCCAGGATTCACTAACTAAATTGAATAATAGCTGTAACAAATTTGGCATGAAAGTCAGCAATAAAAAGACCAAAGTTATGAAAATAGGAGTATAGAAAACTTCATCTGTGTTCTGAATGGAGATCTTATAGAAAAAGGGAAATATTTCATATTTCAGCTACTTAGGTACAATTTTTAGTGAAGATGCAAGTTAAATCTAGAAATAGACAACAGAATAAGAAAGTTGATATTGTGGGTAACCGACTGAATTGCCAAAACACTAAACTAGCAGTATACAAGACACTGTTTAAACCAGTTTTAAGTTATGGATTTGAGAGTTGGGTTAGAAATAAAGCACTTGATCAAAGACTAGAGACCACAGATATGAGGGTTCTGAGAAAAATTAGGGGAGTGAATCAGTGGCAGAATCATATTAAAAATAAAGATATTAGAATGGAACTTGACATTGTTAGCATTCAAGAATGCGTTAGAGCTAATCTGAGGTGGTTGGCCACTTAAATAGAATGCATGAAGAAAGGTTAGCAAAACAGGCGTTTGATGGCAGGAAAGAGATCCAGAGGGTAACCAAGGTCTAGGTGAATTGATTTGGTCAGAAGTGCCTTAGAAGCACAAAATGTTAGATATGACAATATTGGAGTGCTCTAATAATAGTGTAAACTTAATCATGTAGTGCATTATAGTAACCTGAACACCCCTTTGGGGTGTTCAAGTTACTATGACAGAAAACTTGATGATTATTATGACCCCAGGACCTCATGGAGTCAAAGACTCATGTAGGAGGTCCTTTTGTTATACACGACTCAACATACCGTGCTCAACCTTAAATACACTCAAACTCTGCAGACATCACACTCTCAGGAAAGGCATTCCAATCATTCACAACTCTGCATGCAAAAAACCTACTTCTCACTCTTCTGCTCTCACCCTCATACAGCTTCCAGGGATGTCCTCTGGTTTTCCCATGATCTCCCACTGTTTGTTGTAAAACCTCTCCAACATTGATCCTATAACAACCCCTTACTAACTTGTAGGTCTCTATCATATGACCCCTCTTCCTCCTATCCACTAGACTGTAAATAGTATCTTCTCAACCTTTCCTTATATTCGATGTTCCAGAGATCAGAAACTACCTCAGTAAGTTGCCTCTGGATTCTTTCCAATATATCTTCGTCCGTTTGAAAACCAGGTGACCAAATCTGTGCACAGTAGTCCATTGTGGCCTAATCAGAGCCTTATACAGTGGAACAAAAATCTCCTTCCTTCTACAAGTCAGTGTCCTCATGAATCCCAGAATTCTTCGTGCTGTCCTCACAAATTCGACAATGTGTCCCTTACAAATTTCAGATGTTTATCCACTATCTATAATTAAATTACTCTGGATCAGGGATAGTTGTTGAAAGTTTTTCCACTTGGTTATAAATTAAACTAAAGATTCCAAGAAATTAAATTCTTGGTTTATATTTTATCTAAGTGTAAGCAAACAAAGTTTGTGTGTGAAGTATCTTCATGAGTAAACTACTTGTATATAGAGTAACGTTAATGACTTTACATCAATTGCCTTAGTAATCCATAATATAAAGCACACCACCAGCTTTTAGATGTGTATTCTCAATAAAGGTCAAAACTGGTCTGGCTGATGGCCCTTTCTATAATGCATAGCATTATACACGCCCTGAAGGGAGGGGAGTGCTTTGAATCATGGGATACCAAGGCACTTGATGTGAACTCATTAGCCTCTATATACGAGTAGCTTAGCCATGAAGATATGCAAACTTTGCTTTCACTTGGATAAAGAATAAACCAAGAATATAATTTCTTGGAATCTCTAATTTACTCGATATATCACTATGCATTTTGAAGGAATGGTCCAGGATAATGACAACTTTGATGTATTTTTTTAACATGAGTCATCAACAAATTCCATTGGAGTTGGTAGAAAGAGGGAAAGATTTGTCTGATGCATAATGGAGGTGATGTGAATGAAATTTTGAATTATATGGCAATATTGTCTGGAGTTGTGGTTAAAGTGTTGGAGATGTTAGTGTGGACCAAGATCCAAAATTGCATTAACAACACTAGCATTCTCTTTGATGAACAGCATAGGTTTGCAAAAGGAAGATGTGTTTTAACAGTATACTTACTTATTATAAACAAGGTAAAGCATTACACAAACGGAACAGTGGTAAAATAATATAAATTCACTAATGCCTTTTATTTCCTAAGAGCAAGGCTGTTAACTTTCTGAAACTGGTGATAGCACATCTTTACTCTTAGCCGATCAGAGATAAGCCCAAAACTATTAATGATTTTAAGCAGCGTCCAAGGAAGAGGGCAGCAGACAGCTGCTGCCATCTGCTGATTTCTTATCCTAATACTATACATTATTGTTGCAAATAGTATCAGTTTTACTGCTAAATTTCTTGAGTGAAAACAGGTCAAAGAAAGGCTTATAGAAAGTTCCTCTAGTCAGCAACCAGAATCGAACTTAGAATGGCCTTTCTTTGGTAGTTAATTATCTTTATATTCAGGGGTTGTAAAATTTCTTCATTTATGGTCCCACTTGTATAGCCAGCTGTTTTTTTGGAGAAATTTCACTTCTGCTGTTTGAATTTTTTTTTTTTTTTTTTTTTTTTTTTTTTTTTATGGTCCATGTTTCACTTCCATATAATAAAGTTGGTTTAGACAGTATATTATATAGTCTGATTCTGGTGTGTTTTTGTACAAGGAATGGCTTAAATATATTGTTTATTATGCCTTTTACTTTAACTAAATTTGATATTTTAATATTTAAATCTTTTTTTTTTGTCTTCATATGATGAGTCACAGCCTAAGAATTAGGAAGTACCGTATAAGACGACTCAAATACTACAGAAAACCCCTCGAAATCATGGGTCGTCTTATACAGCGAGTATAAAAAGGGAAGCTTAATTTCCTGGATAAACAGTAGGTAGTTACTATACATCGTTATATAAGAAAATAGCAGTGTTTATAAACAAATCAGATTAATTTTTTGTTACATAAATTTATTTAAAACATACAATAGATGTAAGTCTTAAAAAACAAATAATTATTAACCTCAATTTTCATGTTGATTTTCTTCATCTGTTGAAAATAGTTCTTCAGATTCATTTGTTTAAAATATGATCGTCATATGGATCTCAGTTCGAATCCGATGAATTGATTTCGTTTTCATCGTCATCATTGTCCCACAACAGATGATCTTCCGTACCAACCATAAGATTAGAGATACCACACTTTGTAAATGATTTTATTACAGTCTCTACTTTTACTTTATTCCATGCTTAGATCACAAAATTGCACAACGTATCAAGTGATGTAGCGCGCATAGATCCACATTTTGTAAATGATTTTTCACCAGTCAACATCCAATTATTCTACTCTTCTCGCATGTGATCTTTAAATAGTTTGTTCAAGCAGACGTCTAGTCGTTGCAATATAGAAGTTAAACCATCTGGTATAACAGCGATTTTTGTGTTATTTTTTCTAGACGACTTTTAGTATTCTCAGTTAAATGACAACGAAACATATCCCATATTAATAAACTGTGTTTCTTCATTATACCGCTTGGTCGCGTGTTCCACACATTATTTAGCCATAATTTCACACCATTTTCGTCCTTCCATCCTTTTTCGTGAAAATGTAAAAAACACCTGAAGGAAATTTTATCTTGGGTTTAGTTTTACGTTTGAAGATGATCATTGGTTTTAACTTGGTTCCATCAGCCAAACATGACAACACAACTGTAAACCTTGTTTTTTCATGACCTGTACATAGAACTAGCACATTCTTACTACCTTTAGACCCCACTGTTTTATTGCTTATCATATCAAAGCTCATGGGATTTCATCCATATTTTCAATATTTGACAATAGAAATTTTTGTTCTTGTCTCAACTGAATAATAAATTTATGGAAACTGGTACGTATGTGGTCAAGATCTGCTGGTAGTTTTTGAGCAATTTTCGTTTTTTGTCGTATTACCAGATTTTGTCTGTTCATAAAACGATTACACCATCCTGAAGTAGCTTGAAATTCTATACTTTCATCCAGATTCAATCTTGACCATTTTAGTGCATATGCTCTAATCATATTTCTTGTAACAAGGTAACCATTCTGCCTTTGTTCGAATACCAACGTGATTTTTCCATTTGCCGCCATCGGGTGATCCCCGTTCTCATCGCAGATTCTTTCTTTGGCAATTTTTTAAAAATATCTTCTTTCTTCCTCCATTCTCTTACAATCTTCTCGGTTATGTCAAACTTTCTTGCAGCAGCACAGTTATTAGTTTGCTTTGCCATTTCAATTACCCTTATTTTAAATCGAGCTTTATATTTTCTTCGTTTTGTTGCTGGTTCCATGATTTTAAATAATTTTAATAATCCTCAAATTAAAAAAAATGCAAAATTAATTAAAATCGGGGCTAATCACTTTTAATTAGGTTAAATACGAAATCTATGCTATGCAAAAAAATAACGGATATGCATAGATATAAAAATAACGGATATAACAACAATACCTACGTTGAATTAATACAAGAAAGAAGAAATTGAGTGGTCGTCTAACCGATATAAAGCTTAAAACCTAAAAATAGCCTAAAATTTAGGTATCCTCTTATACGTCGGTCGTCCTATACGCCGACAAATACGGTATTTATTCGTTCTAATATTATCTTATGAGAAGAATGATAATGCATTTATTGAGCTATTGCTGGACAATTTCCTCAAGCAGCATGTGACAGAAGGAACTCGAGGGCAAAGAGTGTTAGATTTGATTATAGTGTCAGATGGCGTTTCAGTTGACGTAACTATTATGCCTCCAGTTGGTGAATGATCATGCGGTACTCACTTGGGAAGTGACTAAGTTTATGAATGTTACATGCTGAAGTACAAAGCAGGAAATTATGACTAACTGAGGAGTATACTGAATTCAGTGTAATGGGGTTGGTTGCTAGATGGAAAGAATATCAACATTGCATGGGAAGCGTTTAAACAATACTTAAATGATGCATTATCAGAATGTGTCAAAAGAGTTCGAAGAATAAATAGAGTAGGAGTCAAATGGATGTGTAATCTTATTATGCAAGAGATTCGTAAGAAAAGGACGATGTGGAAGAAATAGTGTTTGCATAAGGATGACATCTGTTATGAACGTTATAAGCAGCAGGCTAGAATAGTCACTGCTGTTGTACGTAAAGCAAAGTCTACGTATGAAATGAAACTGCCTCTGCATGCTAAAGACAATCCACAAGAAGTCTATCGATATGCTGCAAGTAAAAGAAAGAATGAGTATGAAAGAATAACTCTTATAAATCCAGATGGCATGTGGGTTACAGAGGCAGTTCAGTTAATGAGTGCCCATTTTGTTAACAGCTATCAACCTGGTGAACGCAACATTGAGCTCACTGTTACCGCTTCATTAGATGAAGAAACATCGGTGTGTGAGGACAAGGTATTAGAGCTGTTGCACAAATTGAATAAGAATTCAGCAATAGGGACTGATGGAATATCAGCACGTGTGCTTAAAGAGTGCTCAGCTGAATTGGCCATTCCTTTGACCTGGCTGTTTAATATGGGTCTCAGAACAGGGAAGATTCCACAGGAATGGAAGGAATGTGTGGTAATTCTATTGCACAAGGATGGTGCAAAGACCGATGTTTCCAACTACCGACCAATTAATATATTAATATCTCAGGAGTAGTGGTGAAAATTTTGGAAAAACTGATTAGGGCTCGTAATCAGAAATGGGTAGACAGTGAATCTCCACTTTGCAATGAACAGTATGGGTTTACTAAGAGAAGGTCATGTCTTAGCAACTTTCTCACATTCTATAACAATGTTACTATTGAACTAGACAAGGGAAATGGATACACCTGATACCTTTGGATTTTGCTAAGGCTTTTGACAGAATATAGCATGGTAGACTGTTGTATAAATTGGTGCAAAGAATGTGGGCTTGGATTATACAATATTAGCATGGATAAGAGGATGGCTGACTGAAAGATATCAAAAAGTGGTATATGGGGGATGTGAGTCTGCAAGGTTTAAGAACTGAGTGCGTCAAAGCACGCTGGATTGCCGAAGAAGAAAAGGTCCGCTCATGAGATCGAGTTGATGGCTCGAGGGATAAAGAACATCAATGAGACTTTATTTAGGGTGTTCCCATTAAGATCTTTGGATGTCATCGAGTGTCATAGACGGAAAGCCAGTTACAAAGCCTTAGTTCAAGAATTGGCAGCTCATCCGCCACAGGTAGGAGCAGGTAATATCTCTATATATCCTGTCCATCTTCCAGCCACCATCCTGCTGTTGAAGAAGAGGCTTTGATTCTCAGAATAACATTATCTCTAGATGAGCTTTCTCTTCTGGAATATCACTATCAATTTCTTAAATCTCTCATCCAGACTCACATTCTGGGAATGGATATCACAGATCAGTTAAATGACTACCTCCATGCTGAATTTTGTGTACTTGATGGATCGCTTCGGGATGTTCAGATGCCCAAATTCTGCAGTTGTGAGTGTTGACCTACCCATTCAAATAAAAATGATAATACCCTCTCCTGCTGTCACCACAATGCCCTTTTTTCTCTGTATCCATCATATATTTCAATGTAATATCAATGATATTATAATTTTAATATGCACTTCGCATTCGTGATAACCTTGACGTCTATAGACGTCTTGGCCGGTAGCGTGATTAACCTTCTCACCTTTGGATTACATTTAGCCATTGCATCTACTAGATAGTTTTTGAAAATCCCCCAAGCTGCATTGATCTTTTCCAGCTAACTCCTTATTCCATGCTACACCAGCAAGCTGTCTCCTGAGCTCTTCATAATCACCCCCCTTGTAGTTCTACTTATACCCTTTTCTTATGGAGGTCCTCTCACTGCTGGCAACCATCCAGGTAATCACCTCATGGTCACACTCACCAATTGGTGGATGATTTGACACCTCATTTATAATTACATCCCCTGATGAGATCACTAAATCCTAGACTCTCAATCCTAGTGTGCCCTCTGTTACATACTGTCTGAGGTAGTTATCCCTCAAAAACTCATTCACTTCCAGTTGCTATCTCATCATTCCAGTCTATATTGCCATAATTAAAATCGCCCAAAATGATCACTCTTTTCTTATTTGATTGGCTAATTTGATTATACATTTCATAGTCACTACCATCCACATTTCCTGGTCTATAACATCCAACCAACTTTTTCATTTCATTCACCTCTACCTCACACCATACTGCCTCAAACCACTCACTATTTTCCTCTTGCATCTCTATTTTGTATGGACAACTCATCAATAGCACTGCCCCTCCTGTTTTACCCATCATATCCTTCCATCTCTATTCCTGTCAGGATGTCGTCCTCATCTAACCATGTCTCACTTATTCCAACAATTTTTGGGTGAACAGACTCAATTAGTGCAACCATTTGATCTGCTTGTTTTTTACACTTCTAGCATTTGTATATAAACACAAGTCCATTCCTGGATCTACGGCTAGTTCCACTGATAACTTTAAGCATCCAACTTTCGCTTTCATTCATTCTTTCCGCTTTCGATCATTTTATCACGCTATTTCCGGTTTCTTTCGTTCTCTCAATTTTGTTTCCTTCTGCCACATTCGCCTCACTTTCGTTCTTTTCATCATCCGTTACGGTTTTCAAATCACTCGTTTTCTATGCTTTAATTTTTCGCCTTTCTTTCACACCATGATTATCTTTCGAACGAACACTCATTCTTCCCGCGACATTCTCGCTGCTAACACTTTATCAAATGCATATTAGCAGTCATCAAATCCTCCTTTAACTCGCACTTCTCACATACCCTCCTTTCATCAGCCCTAAATGTCCACAAACCATCTATGTGATCAAAAGAATGCATATAGCACACCTTGCACTTTACGAAACGACTGAAGTCTAAGTTAAAGTCATGCACTGACAAAGCTGCCGCCATCTTTCCTCTGCCGGTTACTACTCGTTGTTTTTGGCTTAAGAGCCAAAAACAACGAATTTGTAATTAATTTTAAGCAAAATATCCCACACCCTAATAATATTAGTAGCGCTCAACTTTCATAGCTGCTCTTACTCAATCACTCATATACAATTATGTATTTCAATTTCAAGAATAACTTATCTGAATCCAGAGCTCTTCTTACACATTTTTGGAGTTTGATTGACGGATTATACCTGTATACCTGTACCATCGTGAATAGGTAGTGGAGTTGGTGAGGATTGACAGTTCTTTTCAGTAATTGTACGGTGCAAGGTAAAATTTTTGACTTTTAATGCATCTTCCCCAGGCCCTCTCCTGTTCCCTGCCCAGTGGCCGTCAGTAGTCTTCTGCCTCCAGGAGATTTCGACTGTCGGTCTACACTTGGTGGTAGGAAAGGACAAGGCAGGTCCGGAACCACGCAAAGCTCCCATTAAATCACAGGTTAGGCCTAGAGATGGACTTTCCTTTCGAAGACCAAAATTTTAAACAACTGCTCGCAGTATTCAAACAAGTAGAAATATTGCTACATACCAAATGGCCGGGCAAAGTAGCGCTCCATAAGATCCCTGCAGTTGAATCAGGACTACCATCCCCTGACCCTCTCCCCCATACTTCTCAAGACAACACTAGACAGAATGTGTCAATAGCCGACGTTAAGTCCTTAGAAGACACAGACGACTACCAAGTAGTCAGCAGGAAAAAGCGTAGGAAGGAGCCTCCAGCCGCAGAGCCTGAAGCACCGATGGACACAGCGGCTCAGCCCGAAGAGAGTAGCACCGACGGACACGGCGGCACAGCCCAAAGAGTCCCACGGGTAATTCGAAGAGCCAAAGAAAAATGGTCGACAGTTACGGAGGTGATGAAAAACACCGAAATTAAGTTCATAACAGCTAAAAACTCCGATTAAGGAGTTCGCATTCACCCCGAAGGAGCATTGGACTACCGTCGGTTTACTAAGATCATGGACGAAATGGAAATTGCATACTATACATTTCAACTAAAGAGTGAGTAAAACTTAAAAAGGTAGTCATCAGAGGTCTAGTAGAAACAATAACATCAGAAGAAATAGCCACTGACCTCAAGTCACAAGGCTTAAAGTCCATAAAAGTCTCGCGTATGTATCGAGCAGACAAACGTTCCATGCCTCTGGTTTTGGTGGAAATCAGCAGATCAGAGAGAGATTTATGATCTGAAGACTGTTTGTAGTCTATAATAAAGACTCAGAAGGAAAACATGCAGGACAATGCCACCGCTACCAGAAATACGGACATGCGCATTAGCTCTGTAGAGCAGAGTACAAATGCGTAAAATGCGGAGACAATCACCCCTCTCATATGTTCCAACCCACGGACTACTCCCGCTAAGTGCGCAAATTGTGGCGGTCTGCACCCGGCGAACTACAAAGGCTGCACACTCCACCTATCTAACCTGATGAAAGCTAGGGAATGTCCCTATTTTACGGGAATGTCCATTATTACGAGTTTGTGTCCTGGCGTCCCGATGACTTTTACCGGGACGCAAAATTGTCCCGTAATTGGTGGATTTCTGTTTAACATTCCCATTTTTAAACATAAAACATGTAATTGCCAAGAAATCGATATTAGTTATTGATCATAAAATTGTCTTATCAATTGACAATACTGACATGTTGCGAGAACAGTGCAACTAGCAGGTGTTGTAATAACTAAGCACGGCTTATTTGATATGACACAGATCGGTTATGAAACGTAATTAGTTTTATTTTATATGCCTTTAAAATGCCGAAGAGAAAGTGTGTTCTCACAGAAAAGCTAAGGACTGAATACCCTTTTATTATAGCATGTAATTGTGATGGCAAGGTCGACGAGAAAGTGAAATGTACACAATGTAATGCAATATTTACAAAATGCAAGTGTAAGTAAAGTGTCAAATTATTTTTCTAAAAAAACAATCTGTGAAATGGAAAGAAATCTTGCAGCTGATGAAGCTACATTTGCATATCATGTATGCATGCACAACCAGAGTTTCAGTTCGATGGACAGCACGTCGAAAATAATCCGGAAACTATATGACAAAAAGTTCACTTGCGGTCAAAAGAAGACTCAAGTTATAATTGTGAATGCATTAGCACCTTGTGCAATGGCTGTTTTTAGAAACGAACTTGAGAAAGCTAATTATGTGTCAATAATGATTGATAGACAGACAGTTCTAACCACGGTGCTTTGAAAATAGTTCCAGTTCGATATTTTATACCAGAAGAGGCCATCAACACTATGGTTCTAGAGTTTTTAGATTTACCGTGTGAAACTGCAGACCAACTTACAGAATATGTATGGCAACTAGTGACAAAGTGGAATATTGAAAAGAAAGTTGTTTCCTTGTCAGCAGATAATACTAATACAAATTTTGGTGGAAGTTCCAGAAGCGGAAAGAACAATGTTTTTCATAAATTGAAATCAAAATTGAATCGTACGTTGATAGGAGTTGGTTGTTCATCCCATATCATAAATAATACTATACAATGGGCAGCTGATAACATTGCCCATGGACGTTCAAGTTGTCAATGAAAAATCATATCAGCATTTTTATATCTATACTGTTAGAGTGCATACACTCAAAGGTTTTTGTGACTTTTTAAATACTGAGTACAAGACAGTGTTAGGGCACTCAAAAACGCAATGGTCGTCTCTGTACCCTGCTCTCAAAAGGATGAATGAGATGAGATACACGAAGTTTTCAAATCATATGTTCTTTCACTTGATAAACCACCATTGCTTCTAAAAAATTTCTTTAGTAATCAAGTTTCAAAGCTAATAGCCACATTTCTAGAATGCCGATCTGAAATGTTTCATGCAACAATTTGTGCAATTGAAGGTGAGTCACTCTTGCTGAAGCAAAATCCATTATTGAAAGCCTCTTAGAGAAACTTCAGCAGAGACGAGATAATGATTTTGCAACAAGGAAAGAACAGTCCTTACTGAAGGCATTAATTGAAGATGGAGTCATCACTGAGAAGAATTATGGTAATTATAAAAATGAATTTTATAACACCTGTATAGAATAATGGTCATCCAATAATGGTCTTCTGACACTCTTACTTTTGAAAGTGTGTCTTGGATTTTATTGAAGAATCCAGAAGCCAGTCCCAGTTTGAAAAGTAACTATTGAAGAGGTCTGCCCAAACACAAAATCAATGAAACTGAACTGTTTGATGAGGTGATCTTGAAAAAGACAATTACAGAGAAAAAAGAAGAAATTAAAGCAAAATCTACAGGAGAAATTTGGTATGAATTATTCAACAGTGTTGGAGTAAAGGAATTAATAAATTTGAAGAAGGTTGTTGAGTTCTTCTGCTGCATTCCTGGCACAAATGCTAGCATTGAAAGACTGTTTTCCCCGATGAACTCCTTATGGACAAACGAAAAGAATAGGTTATCTGTAGAAACTGAAAGCTATGCTCATTGTTAAAGTGTTTTTCAATAAGGACTGTGTGGAATTTCATGATTGGTAAAACAATCATTCTTTACTTGAGAAAACACAGTCATCTGAGAAGTATATCACAGGCAAAGATCAATTTTAAGATTGCTATAATTAATTAAATTCTTTTCTCTTTGCTGATGTGTTCGTAAGTAAGAAAAGCAAAACATTTTGCTGGTTTATTCAAACTGAAAGTGTCCCATATTTTTTTTAAAAAAATATGAACCCTAAACCTACAAGATGTCCTGGAAAGAAAACCATGCTCCACCATACTAAATTTAAAAGGAAAGACTGTTTTTAGAATCTGTCGCACTCAGAAAACAATTTAAAAATTTGAATAGATAAAACTTCAAATTTGGGAAACAATTGTCAAAGGTCCCACTTTACATCCTAGACCACCTACAAATGCCCATAGAGGGTGCACCACCTAGATAAGATTTTAAGAGTCACCCATATGTTTCATTTAGTATTGTGTTACAAGAATTATTTGTAATCTCCAAAGATGTCTCAGTGACAGATGAAATATTGGAAGCATTAAAATGAATTTTTAATCCTTTCCTAGTGCTGTAAATTTTCCATTAAACCTCCAACATGATCTTCTCCCAGTACTTAAGTCTTAAGAATCTTCACACGTGGCTTTCAACTGAAGGTGAATTAGCCGGTCTCATACAAGTGGAATATCTCAGTAACTCTAGTTTGTCATGCAAAATAGGAAAGTAGGCTGGAAATTGCATGTAATGAAATTAGCATGCTAAGTTTTAGCAACTTAGGCCATTAATCCAAACCTCTACCAGTGAATGAATATAAGATCTAGACACTTTTAGGCGCATAAAGACCATGAGAGAAATTGCTGCAGTGATGAGATCACTGTAGCATCAATGAGTAGAAGTCAGAAGATTACAGTTCGACTTCAAAAAGGCTGATTAGATGCATGTTATCACATTCCTATGCAGATTGCATTCCTTCCTGCATTAATCCTTGAGTAATGGAATGCGATTTGAATTTTATCAGATTAATATAGAGGAGATTATTCATAGAGTGAGGAAGTTGTAAAGGAAGAGGATGGGAAAGATATTTTCTTTACTTTCAGAATGATGGGCGAGTAGTGCATTGCAAGATTGTGTGTGTGTGTGTGCGCAGAGAGAGAGAGATAATAAATAAGTCAAGACGTTAGTAAAAAATCAATTAAAGTGCAGAATACTTAATTAAAAAATGCAGCTTTTATTAATTTTAACAGCTCAGGACACACTAATTACATAATATTTTTACTTCTTTTTACAAACAATATTTTAATTCCTTCTATACAACATAAATTACTCTGTACAGACACAGCAATAAATTACATTTTCATAGTGCACTCACTCTCTCTTAGTTTACTACAACTTTTCACATTTCAGAATAACAAGTGTATATATATATATATATATTATATACATATAAGAGATGATATTTGGGAAACATAATATTTTCCACTTATGAAAATGGTATTACAAATTCTCGACAAATTTATAAAAAAAAAAAAATGCCAAGCTTATTAACATGGTGAAGAATGACTGGGTATATTAAATAAAACAATGTATAATTTACATCTACATTAACATTATACATAAATCATCCGACTGGGGGAAGGATAATAAATCGTCTTACCTGAAAGATTAAGTTCAGGTTTTCCAAATGCAGTGCACGCACATTGCATTCAAAAGATGTAGATAGATTTATCGGTGTAGTGTGCACTAATTTTAATGCATATAAAAATTTATAACTTATCCTTAAATCCACATTTTGTCACACTGCATGTGGTGGCGTACACAGTAAGGCATCGTATACTAAGAACACATGCCTTCCGTGAAATTTTTACTAGGCACACTTAAGAGATCAAACTAAATTTAAATACACATTAATTAGTCATCTGTTTATGTGAATTTCCCATCAGCTTCTATTGTGAATTACGTCAATAGTAATATGGAGGGAAGAGGTTACAAAATAAAATTTTATATTTGTTCCACTTAGCTCTTGTTTTCTTAAGCAATCAAAGCAAAATTTCTATTATAGATTAATAAACTATTAATATGCATTAAGAACTGTCATCAAGACATGCTTTTGAGTTTATATCATTACTAGGAAGCAATATTTGAAGTAGCTAAATCTATATGTACAACATTCATAATTTTTTGGGAGAAACTATTTTGACTAATTTATTTTTAATCCAACAAAATATCTTGTTAGATTAAGTATAAATTTAGTGAAATGCCAAACGATGCATTATATACTGTAATAACTATTACAGGTTACTTTTAAAATGGCAGCTTGTTCTGATATAATTAGTATCAAGACTGAGTTTAGGAAGAAGACATAATAACACTTATAGAAATACATATATATACACAATAGTGTAAAATTGTTGGTCTTTGTTAATTATTATAATAGTAATGGTGATTAAAAAGAGTATATATATCAAAAGAAGGTAAAGATATGTATATAAGTATCCGTTGTTATATTTAACAAGCTGTGAAAATCAGTGACGCACCCAGAGGGGGGGGCCAAGGGGCCTGGGCACCCCCCAAAGAAAAGGAAAAAACACTAGAAAAATTTCCAGAAATCTTTTCCTAATTAAAATTCATTTTTTTTATATATGTTGTGTGCTACTTATGAATTAGCGATCACTGCAGATGCTTATAGGTCGTATGCCATGTGTAGTGTGTATTCGCAAAACGTCTACTCAACTTCGCCCCCCCTCCAAGATTAAATCCCGAGTGTGCCACTGGTGAAAATGAATCTGCATTGAACTTCAGCACGATCTATGCAGGAAAAAAATTAAACAGTGCCTTGCCACTAATGATAAATGTTAACAAGCTGAAATGCATTGTTATAACCAGAATAAAATGCAAAGGATTAAAAATATTTTATACAGCACCTGTATAAAATACTAATACCAATCACAGAAATAACTCAAAAACAAAAATAGGACTAGAACATTTTAAACATTATTTACATATCATGCATATTATAACGGAATCTTAAAAGGGGATTTTCCACCTTTCTAACTAGTTTCACTTTGATGACTATATATATGAACATTATGAAATTACAAAATTAATAACCTTCCTAGGTTAGTAAGGTATGTCTAAATTCATGTAATGGTTTTATTTATTAATGGCAAATAGTAATCATTTTACTTTTTTTCTCTCTCCGTCAGAAGAAAAACTGGAATGATAACAACATTCTGGTTGGCTGTGATTATCGTTTATGGTTTAGCAATAGTTTGATTTTGAGAATACTTAGCCCCATTTAAACACTATTTTGAAGAGTTCTACAAGGAATTATCATTTTTATCATTGCAACGATTGTGAGGAGAGAAATTTTTGCTGTAATGATTGGGATCCATTTACTAGCATATCCATTTAAAATGACTAAATGATATGATTTTTCCAAGTACTACTGGAGTTAAAAAGGCATCATTTTTATCATGCTGCAATTGTTAAAAAGTAATAATAAGAGTATATTTCATGGTCTTTAGAAAATATCTTTGCGACTGCCTCTGACCACTTGGAAGACTATAATGCTACACTTACCCACAACGGTTTAAAGTGAATTGTGCTTGTAAAAATTTTGACAAACAGTAGTAAATATACACAGACCAGTTTTAGTTGACCTTTTATAAAGTGGATGTAATTAATCTCTTAAAATCTTGTACTGATTTTAAGAGAATGAAATTAGTATCGGACACTAGGATTACATTTTTAGTGCACTGTACACTTTAAGAGCTGGAAAGCTGAGTACTTAAAATACTTAAACTAGAGTTTAGTGTACCTCTGCTTACTCTGGAATGTGATAAATTTTACACATAATGTAGTCAAGAATTAACAGCAGTTAATTCTTGACTACATTATGTGTAAAATTTTGCTTTATGTGAAATTGCTGAAAAAAACATGTTTTTTTCAGAATAAAAACATTTTCTATCACTACTACTGCCTTTTTTAAAGATCCTCTTCTCCCTGATCAAAGATTTCAGAAAATGTATCCTCCTAACAAGTCTTACAGCTCTGAAATAGCAATAATATTATCAAACAAGCTGCAGGTTTGAATCCTACTGTGAGCATATGGATATTTGTGAATATCCACTCTCTTTAGGTAACAAATGGATTTCACTCAGTGTGAGGCTACTGCTCCATTTATTGCAGGCCTGAAGTGGCCTACTCTAGAGACTAAACACAAAGTTGTGTTTAGTCTCTAGAGTAGGGGTTTCTGTATGTAAAAAAATAAATAAAAATCTATAATAAAAAAAAGGTAACTTAAAAAAACACTTAATCCACCTACAGTACTGATGTACTATGGGTTTTTGCAGATGAAAGCAACATATATAAGCTTTCTATTGCTGTCACTTAAGATCACTCCCCCCACCCCCTCAAGAAATGAAAATTGTGTGTATATTTAATTTAAATAAGAGGATGAATTTGCACTATAATGCAACTTTTCACATCTCTATAAAATGTAATCAGAAACTACTCAGATATGTCAACACTGATACGAAAGAATAATTCCGCTTTTCATCTTCTGTTTCATAATATACCAGTCAGTGATTTGTGTACCACTCAAGAAAATGGTAGTTAGTACATATGACTAAGTATTACAAGAGTGCTGTTAGCAAGATTTAAAACAGCTTGAGAACTACCATGCAAACAAAATGGCATGTATCCTCATCAGTTTCATGTGCTCCAAAATAATAGCAATGTCTTTTGCAGGCATGCGAGAATGAACATTTACTTTCTTGTGAGAAATGGGATAGAAATTTTTTTGCTGTCAGGTGATGCTATGACCATAATTAACTATGCTAACTCCTGGTATGCAGCCAGTTTTCCTGCACCTTTATTTGCTGCTTATATCAGTGGTCAATTCATATTTAGTTTTTTTTTTTGTTTTTTTTTTTGCGAGTTCTGAAATTACTTCAGAAGGATATTTCACTGTTTACAGTGGACCTTATTGAACAATATTCCAACTAAAAATAGCAATCCTAAGAATAGGATTTTGAAATGTAATGTTGATATATTTTCTCAAGAGATTACCAATTTTGCATAGACTACCAATTTTGCATTATAAAGTGGATGAAATTTTGTTCATATTTGTTTCACTTTTAATGTGAATATTTCATGTCATTCTAGCAGGTAAGTATTGTTTATTTGGATGATTAACAAATATCTATTATTATTATTTTTAATATTGATGACTAATTCTTTGTGAAGATATATATATATACAGAGCTATGGGTACTATATCAGTAAGATGTAAAATTATGTTTAACTTTTTATGATCTAGTTATAATTTTTATAACTAGATAATTAATCACCTAGTTATAAAAATTATTCAGCACAGAGATTTCTCTTTAATACAAGAATAATCAGAGAAATATAAGTCTACATCATCAAAATGCTTAGTAATTATGGGGCAGAATTACTGTGCTTGCTTATATATTACTAGCATCCTGGTGTGAATAAATCCTAGGATAAGTAGCTACTGCTAAAGTTACCATACACACTATATATACCAATTAAACAACCATTTTGAGAGACTGCATACAGATAACAGCTGTGAAGAAACATACTATTAGCTATAACAAATTAGGTTCCCATAAAAGTAGAAATACAGTATTAGAATCTAGATTCTGTATAATTTAGAATCTGCAAGTGAAAAAATGCACCCAATAAGCAAAACCACCTTCAATTCCCTTTGTTTTTTAAGGCGGTGTCAAGGATTTTTCTACATTTAACCGCTACAGTATTGAGGATAAGATGATAAGATCCAGCCCTTCTTTCAAAGTACATAAATTTCTACAATATGATTGAAACCGAATGGTATTTTATCATAAACTCTTATGGCAATTATTTTTACAAACTATCTTTACTATTAACATATGGTAATGACAATCATCTTACACTGCAAGTATCTTAAATTCATGAACACTTCATAAATATTTTGTGCGACTAATTGCCAGATACCAGTAAAAAAATCAGATATTTTTATTGTATACGTCTGCACAGTTAGCCTAGTGGCTTTGCGCTTTGCAACTATATGCCTGGGGAAGGAGTGTCCTAGGTTCGATTCCCATCGGCAACAAGAGGACTCAAGAAAGGATTTTCCTCAACCATAGCCAAGTTAGCTGGTCTTGGGCGTAGACAGCAGAGTTTTTCTCCCTAGTTTAGCTGGGGTTTTTCATTCCGGAAACAGGCAAACTGGCCCCGTGAACGCACACGGATACAGTCAGGAATACCTAAAACGATCCCTCCAGCCATAGGTCTGAATTGTCAGCTATACCGGTCCCAAGCCTGAATAAAAAGGGGGGGGGGTTGAGGTGGTACCGTACCTCCCTGTAATAGGGACTCACGGCAGTTGAATCACCATACAAAATAAATAAATTGTATACATGTTAGGGCTGCAAAAAATTACTGAAAAAAACTGGTCCCCAGCTATGTAAAGTTTGAGAAATTATATACACAGTATTATGTTAAACCAAAAATCTGATGCAAAGTTAATAACATTCTTACTAAATTATTATCAGATTTAAATTACCTGCTGATTTATGAGAATGTGATATTCTCCTGTCATATTTACAATTTTCATTAATGTGGAATTCCAGTGTAACATGAATAGCTGGCCAGACAGAACTTGAAATATTACTTTGACTGCATCTGAATCAGCTTTTCAACATTTTCTGACATCAAATGGCAGTGTTATTTTAGTGGCAGTAATGCTTTAATATAAGACTTAAATTTAAGGGTGTGAAATGCTACAGGTGTGTAAACATAGGAAATCATAAATGCTATGCATTTATGATTTAAAACAGATATTTTAACCAAACCGTTGCAGCACCTTTTCTATACCCTTTGAAACATTCCTTACAGCCTATGATTTAATGCTAAAAATAAATTAAAATGCATAGTGATTACATATAATGGGATAAAATTATTTTCCTTGAGTTGAACTTAACTTTTTTTTTTAGTTATACACACACCAATTGAACAATAGGTGAAGGTCAATAGGTCAACAACAAGTCACAAGCTTGCATGATTTAATTTCAAAATGAAATGTACTTTTGTACACAAAGATGATCTTTATGATACCCTGTTCTTCAACACAAGCATAACAAGCTTACCGAAGCAAAGCAGAAAAAATAAAATGTATTCTTCCTTTTCACATCCACTACTGTTCCACTGGTTTGTATGTTCTGAGAAAGCAACCCAAGAAGTATAACAGGTTCTTAATTTGTTGTACAGTCAATTATATGGCAATTGGTGCAGTCATGTTAAAACACATGTTCTGCTTATTCGTGTTTCTAACTTCAGCTTAATAATCTGCCACATGCATTGCTCATCCTGAAGATGCCCCTTCTCTACAATTTCTGGAATATTTATATACTTTGTGTGGTCACCTCTGAATTAAAAGTATTGCCAGGGGGTATAATCTTTGTTTGTCCATGGCTGTCTGCTAGCATGTTGCTGATGGTGTTGCTTCCTCCAGTGCCTTCAGTGGTAAAAATAAATAAAAAATAAATGTTTAAAAAAATTATACATATGTATAGACATAGATTTTTGCCCTATTTATTGCAAAAAGAAAAGTAGATAACATACTAACTTTTTTTAAAAACTAAAGATCATAAAATTTTGAATAAATATATATATTTTTGGATATAATGCTTATTTGCATAAAAAGTAAACACTGCAAACTGTTTATGTTTTGATTACAAATCTGTCCAGTTAAATGCATAATGCTTATTATGCATACTTAAGCCAAATAGTTTCTTGGAGTTGCTCATTTTCTAATACATTTTATAATGGTTAAATACCCCCCCCCCTCCCTCTCTCTGCCAAATATTCTTCAGAAACTTGCAATTTTTAAATTTGCTGGCTCTTGAAGATGCTTCCCACATGCAGTCATAAATATTATACAATGTAATATATGCTGCAATGTATATATCTGTGTTCCCATGTTGAACTTTCTTGAATCAAGAAAGTGTAACTGAATGTGTAAGTTAAAACATATTTTAAACATTTTATTTTTACTCACTGACATAACAAAAACAGAAGGACTTAGAGATCAAGAGCCTGACCTGGTCACAAAATGAAACAATAAAGTATATGGAATATCACAGTCACAAGTGTTATAAATGGGTTTACTTATACTTGAAATATTTTAATTACAGTATTTGCATTTTTGTGTGTGTGTTTCTTCAAGAAACAAATGAAATGTGTTTATTTATGCTATAAATGTATTAATATATCAATATATAAGCAAATCACCAGGTACATGTAAGATGTTCATACTACCAATGCGTGCATGTGTATGTGCATATATGTATCTTTAATGCCATGAAAACACTTAGCCAGTAATTCTGGACAGTAAGGTCTGTCCCGATAACTGCATATGCAATTAAGCATTATAGTCTGCATTTATAAAGAATAATAAAATTTCAAAAGCACAAAGCAGTAAGGACAGGCCACACTTGAAGGCATGCAGTATAATATCAATGATAATATTTAATCTAATGAAAATTGAACTATAACACAATTTTATAATTATTCAAAACCTGTCTAAAGCATTAATATAAAATCAAACAACCTGTTGCATGCGCATTCCAAGAATTGTTAAATGTTTAACAAAGGTTTTAGTGAGTGAAAAAAAAATGCAAACTGCTACCCTTAAATTAATAATTTGGCTTTGAAATGCTGATAATATTTTTATTGTCTAGCTAAACAGCCAACTTCAATTCCCAGACTTCATTAGTCATCACCATCCCAGAATCCATTTCATAACTGAACAGGAACCTGACAATCATCTTTTATTCTGTACGTATCAAAAATGCACTGATTCATACCAGAATATACATGCATGAAGAATCACATGGGGGGCTAGTTTTTTCCCCACTTCTTCATGTACTGAAAAATTTCTTATCAATCTTATAGAACCCATTAGTAATGGGTTCTATAAGATTGATAAGGTCAAGGTCTTCCTAGACACCTATCATTAGGCAGGCGTGTGACTAAGGTCTTCCTAGACACCTTAGTCACACGCCTGCCTAATGATACACTTACCTTCACCGTATACAGAAAACCCACACACAGGCAGATACATTCACAAACTCTCCCACCACCACCCCTCTCAACAATATGGCATTATTAAAACTCTTACCAAGAGAGCCCACAATCTTTGTTCCAGTGGAACCGCCCTCACTACTGAGCTTAACCACATACACAGCACTTTCCTCTCCAATGGCTACAGCAATCACAGTATCAAAAAAATAATCAACTCCTCCCCCATTCCCCGTCAACAACATTTTAAAAATGCCATCACCATACCCTACATCCGTGGCACATCCGAAAAAATAGCCAAGATACTAAAACAGTACACCCTACACACAGCATATAAGCCCCACCGCAAACTCTACCCTTATCCGTTCTACGAAAGATCAGCTCCCTCCTCTCTCTCTGCCTGGAGTTTACAAAGTACCCTGTTCCTGTAAGCTGGCGTACTTTGGACAGACAGGCAGATCAGCATCCATCCGTCTAGAGGAACACAAGTCTTACATCTTCAAACACAACTATGGCCATTCAGGCTTGGCTGACCATGTTTTGGACACCACCCACAGGGTATCATGGAAGAAAACCACCATGCTCCACCACAGCAAATTCAAGAAAGAGAGACTTTTCTTAGAAGCAGCAGCAGCTCTCAAAAACCAACCAAATCTCAATAAATATGGTTGCATTAAGCTTCCGAAGATTTGGGAAACACTCATCACCAGAGTTCCCACCTTACATTCCAGGCCACCTACTACTGCCCTTAGAGGGCGCTCTACCTAGATAGGACTTTAGTGTCACCCACGTGGTTGGGCTTAGTATTGTTTGTTATTTGTGTATATGTTACATTAATTGTTTTTGTAATCCCCGTAGATATCCTAGTGACTAGGACGAAATATAGGAAGTATTAAATTCTATTTTAATTCTTTTTGAGTGTTGTAAAAAATCCATTAAACCTCCTACATGATGTCCTCACAGCACTTAAGCCTCTACACACGTACCATCAGCAACAATTAAGTTATCCGTTCATCCTCTTGCTTTTTAAATAGTAGGAGGAAAAAAAATCTTTAGTTAATAAGCAGGCAAAAGGAAATCTAATGTCATCTCAATCTGATTTGGCTTTTCTTATCATGCTAGTCACCCTTTTTGCCTGTTCTTTGAATTGTTCATGGGCAGGCTGATCACCTTTTTCTTTATATGTCATGTATGTTTTGTTTTTTTCCCCCAGCTCCTACTTGGTTTATCTTCTTGACTGAATATGCAGTCTGATACTGTTTCTCTCAGACAATTCATTACCATATCCCATGCATTGACATTTTCCTTTGTCATTTCTTATGCCATGGCATGCCTCTCAAGTTTGTTATAACTGCTGGCTTTGTAGTTCCACACAGTTCTATAAATTCCCCTTCTTAAGTGAGAAGACCACATGTTTAGCAACCTCTCAGGACAAGACTGAGGTAATTTTTCCTGTTCAGAGGCAGAGTGGTTACCTTGGTTCCAGCACTCAAATTCTAGGTCTATCACATGATGTTTCAGATAATTATCCTTTAGTAACTGAATAACTATTTGCATCTTGACATGTACCCTTTCCTCCTTCTAATCTATGTTGCTGCAGTTAAACTGCACCATAATAATGGCTTGGCCAACTCATTATCCCAATCTGTGGATATATCATGGCATCCACTTTCTGTATACTCCCTCCACACACACACATACACAGACCCTGCCACCTATAACAGCAATCAAATATATTATGTGCTTGCCTCAATTTCACACCAAATAAACCATCATCTTCAGTTCCTAAAATCCTCTTACCTGCTACGTTTGCTGGTTGCATTTCTTAGGCTATCAATAATACCTCCTCCCATCCTGTTTCCTCAGTCTTCTCTGAAAACAAAATACTCTTTACATGCTATTCATATTATCATCTTCAATCAACCAGGTCTCACTGACCAATGCCAAAAATTCCCCTTTATTTCTGATGCTTCTGGCATTTGTATAAATGCATCTCAACATCCCTTTGGACCCACAATTACCCTTGCATGATGTAATTACCAATGCATTTAGAATTTGAAAACTTTGGAACTGCATGTAGTATTGTATGCTCATTTGTCTCAGGGGAGGACAGACCCACACTTGACTGTATCCACCCCACACTTCTAGTTTCTCTGATTTTGTGCTTTCAACCTCTCACCTCCAAAATTATACAATATCAGTGGTTTCAAACTCAGGGCTATCTATTTAGCCATATTCCATGCTTGCAGGCTGACCAGAAATTTTCTTGATATATTTACTATAGGATTTGGCAAAGAAATGGCAGTCCGGTGAAACCTGCAAATTTAATACTCCTACTTGACAATTATTCTACATGTATTTTATGAAATTACATGTCTTCAGAAATTCAAATGTAGCAGTAATGAGTTTCTTTCTTCTCAACCTTTTTATATACCCACAGTGCTACACCTACTCAGGTTTGTTAAGCTCACTATTTCTGCATGCACTCACTCACACTTGTTTTTAACCCAATGCAGAAAAATATTTTAGAATTTTGAATAATACAAGTCAAAAAAGTTTTGAGATGTATATATCTCATACCTTAAAAATATAATGAATATGTATTGATAAATTAATTCTGATAACTGATGTTATCAGAATTAATTTTATAATTTTAATTAAATAACTGATGAGTTTATTAATGACTGCAGTCCTTAGTTAACATTTTTAATGTAATCAGTAATCGATAAATAGTATTGGCACATGTCTGTGAAGTCGCAGGACAGTGTTGTCATCAAATTTTGCTTAAAGAAATAACCAACTAATTCTAATTAGGAATTAGATTGTAAATTTTTTTTCAACAAACAATTAAGTTTTAACCATCCTGCTGGCCATGATGTATTTAGAGATCAACCAAAACATGGATGTAAAGTATGTCACTGAGACACTGTTGAAATAACATAAGATGGTTGATACATTTCATTCATCATAACCAGCTAGGTGATTAATGAAAGACTGCTTTAGACAGGTTTTAATGAATACATATTTTTAGTAATGAATATATTTAAGAATTTGGGAATTAATATTTTAAACTTAGAAAGAAAAATAGTGTCATGCTTGACAAGCACACGTAAAGTAACACACCTGAAGGGATGGACAGGTGTTGGTGTGTCTGTCTTGAAAGCAGAGTGAGCAGAGGCTCGCTGTGCTATAAAGCAAAGTTAACGATTATAGTATGCAAATTTATTAAAACAGAACTTTTTTTTAAAAAAATGTAAAATTTAAATTTTTTTTAAAATAACAATAAAATTAAGATAATTAAGGACTAGAAAAACTTAGTTTTTAATTAAACCACCATTAAACAATTTCAATTCACCAACTAAAAATAAGTAAATACTATTATTGCACAAATCTAACCAATTGTCTGCAGATTAAATTAGTAACTGCCAATTTAGCAGGTGCAAGTGAGGGTTACCAATTTTGAAAGTGTACATGTGTCTGACCTAGAAATTCTGGATCCCTTTGATAAATGATTATATTCAAACGACTTGCCTGGTTGGCTGAGTTGTAGTATATTCCTCTCCAGGCTGTGGGTTTGAATCCCACGGTGGATATGGATGTTTGGGAATGTCTTTAGGTGGAAGATGAATTTTATCACTCAGTGCGAGACCACAGCCCAGCTTACTGGAAGTCAGAAGTAGTTCAGAAAAAGTTCTACGCTCGATTTCTACAACAGAGTTTTTAGAATGTGTAGAAAAATAAATAAAAAAAATTTTAACATACCCATAGTACTAAGGAACTATAGGTTTACAACCTCCTGTGGGTGGAAGTCAAAAACTTTTCAGTGACTGATATTTGTCTGACTATTATATACAAGATGCTATTATTATTATTATTTTTGTTTTTAATGAGAAAATGTCAAAAGAAATTAAAATATACACAAAGCAATATTAATCTAAAAATTCAGCACAATGATATATTTATATTTTAAATTATTTCTTCAGCTTTACAGCAAACAAAATTTGTTTGTATTATCTCAGCAAACATAAGTTTTAATGAGTCACTACTTAAGAGATGTCCAAGCACTGAATTTATTGGTGCTACTAATGAAAAATAGTTATCATAATCATTAAAAAAAAAAAATTGAGTATTTGTTTATGTAACTCTCACCCACAAAAGGTGGTAAACTAATAGTAGTATATTAATACTCTGGATCAGCTCATGGCTTTTTTGTTATATATATATTTAAAAATATAAAGAACTTGTAGATCAGTCAGTATTGACTATGTCTTTTGGTTGAAAAGACCTGGGTTCAAATCCAATCTAGGATGTTTGTAAATTGCAAAGAACCTTTATCAGTTTTTCAAGTAGAGGTGAGTTAGCCAGTCTCATACAGAGGTTACAGGGTTTCAGAATCTAGAAACTCAGGATTTTCATCCTGCAAAAGGCAAACCAGTTAGGACACACACAATTTACAAACATAGCAGACAATGCAGATTGGATTAACTACCTATCATATGCAATAAACAGGTTTCTAAGAGATGTCAAATTACTTAAATCGATTGGCTGTAGCTTGCCATTGAGCCTAACATGAAATGGAGGATGGAATTCCCCCCCCCCCATATAATCGAATCCTGCTCTAGAACCCAAATATGGAACTTTTCAAGTCACTTCAGGCCTTCAACAGCAATAATTACAAGCTTGCAGTACAGTGTATGCACAATTTTAGATTAGTGCTAAAACACATTTCAAAATGATTTCAGAAAATAACATCAATGTCATCCACCTATGAATTTAGATGCCATTTGGTTTCACTCTTGTCCTAGTGCCTCTTAGTTTCTGTTTTCAATCCTTTTGACTTGTTAAAAATAACATCTATAATGAATTTTATTAAGAAATTCAAAGCCCATAGAACCTAACCTAAAAGTGAGTGAAATTTCTGTATAGAGGTTGGCAATCCTAGTACTGATGAAACCTGAATAATCAAATTAATTTTGTGCTGATATGCCCACAAAATTAATGACAGCAAAAGTTGTTTCTTACCATGAAAGTGAAAACTAACTAATGGAATAGGTTTTTCTTTCATATATATGGAACAGCCAGTTCTAAAACTGCAAGCATTATTCTGTGCTTCACAGATAGTTCACTAGTGCTCGTTATTATTAATGATTTAACAATGATAATCTCTCCTACCCAGAAACATGAAAACTATACAACAGACTTAACCAAAGCAGGAAGTATTTAGTCAGATTGTCAAGATGGACTCGACAGAAGGAAAAGTGCAATGGCAACAAAACATATTTGGAATTAGAAGTTGTTGCACTGATTCCTTAAATAAAAAACAAGACTTAACTAGAGAATTAGTTAACAAAAATATAAAGATAAATGCATATCAAGTAAAAAAGAAAGGTAAAAATAAATGAAACAATTATAATAAGATAAAGAAAGAGTTAATGTGAGGATTTTCAAAAATGAATGTGTATGCAGATGATACCACCTTGCTAGCAGAATGCAAAGAAGATTTGGAGCAACTTATTATGAAAGTTAAAGAAGAAAGTGCTAAATAAGGTCTTAAACTTAACCTCAAAAAGACAATTATGGTAACATGTGAACTTAATGATTTTGAAGTAGATGGGGAGAAAATTGAAGCAGTTAACAATTTTGCTCCTAGGATTCCGAATTAATAAAGATGGTTATTGTACTGAAGTAGTTAGAAACAGATTATTACTCAGAAAGAAAGCAACGACAAATTTAAGCAAGATCTTTAAAGATCTTAGCCTCCCAACAAAAATCAGAATCGTGAAAGCAATGGTATTCCCTGTGGTACTGTATGGATGTGAAAGTTGCACCCTGTGAAAGAGTGAAGATAGATGCATTTTAATTATGGGTTTGGAGAGGCTTACTAAGAATAGCATAGACTGCAAAGCAAACCAATAAATCAGTGATAGACAGAATAAAGCCAGATTGCTCCCTCGAAGCTATGATCATCAAGCAAAAATTGTCACACTTCGGACATGTTATGCAAGCAAATGACAGTCTAGAGAAGATGATGATGCTTGCTAAAGTTGAAGGAAGCAGGAGAAGAGAAAGACCAAGAATTAGATGGGTGGATGGAATTAAAGAAGCAACTGGAATATGCTTGGAAATTCTGAAAGATATGGCCAGGGACAGATCTGAATGGAGAATGTATGTTCATAGAATCACCAGGAGTCATAAACGACTCGATGGAACATAACAATCTGAAAGATATTTGGGACAAAAATAGAAATGCAAAATATAGATACAGAATACAGACAAAACCCAAAAGGAGATTTTTATTATATATATATAAAATTTTATTTACACATTTTCTTTCATACATGTATTAATAATTAAATACTATTTATATAAAATTTATTTAATAATACTGCATAGAGATTTAAATGCAAGAATTGGAAACAACTTAAAACTAAAAATATGACAAACATTCAACGAAATGATTGAAAACTCAAATGGAATAAGATTTAATTTTATGGATAATGAACTTAGAATAAATAATATATTTAAATAATAATCACAAGAATCAAGATAAAGTAATATGGAGAAATAATATAGGATTATTTCTCCATATAGTTTGGATTATATGGAGAAATATCTTTTACACACTCATAGATTATATAATCAGAAATATAATGAAACCAGATGAAATATTGGATATTAGAGTTCAAAATATTTGCAGTAATAAGAATGATACAGATTACTGGTAAGAAAATTTGACAACAAAATAAAATGAAAGAAATGTAAAAGAAATTCAAAGAAATAAATTTCAAGTAGAATAGTGTAAGAGTATGATAACAAAAGAGGCTAAAAGGATAATTTCAACAAAATATTTACAATGAGGAAGATATAAGCTCCTGTTTGGTAAAATTTAAAAAAAAAATGAAGCAGCATTTGAGCTTCACGACAAAAACAAACTAGAAAAACAAACCAGGACGACATCAGGTAACACCGAATCCAGTGGGGGCTAGAGGAGATAATGATAGGTATAGAAGCAGTGACATTATGCTTTATACTAATGCCAGGAGTATCCAAAATAAAGGAGATGAATTGGCAGCACTGATAGCATCAGCCTGGCCAAAGATTATTCGGATTTCTGAGACGTGGTTGATGGAAGATGATATAATAACAGGAATTAAAGTAGTAGGGTATAGCATTTTTCAGCAGGATAGGAAAGGAAAATGTGGTGGAGTACTGCTTATGATGAGACTTATGTCCTCTAAGAGTGGAGGCTTTAGAAGGCAGCAACACTAATGGTTTTGAAAGCATATGGTGTGAGGTAGAAGTGGCCAAGACAGGATATTTAGTGGGATGTTGCTACAAACCAAGGAGCACAGAGGGGTGGGGAGCAGGAGATGTTTAGGCAGTTGAGCTTATCAAATGCAAGAAGAATGATTGTTATGGGAGATTTTAACTACAGCAGTATAAGCTGGGAAGAAGAAAATGCATGTAGTAATAAAGGAATGGAATTTCTAAAATTCTTGAGGGACAAATATCTTAGGCAACATGTAATAGAGAGAACAAGAGTTTTGGATTTGGTCATAGCATCAGAAGAGCTGTAAGTGAGATGACATCTCTCACCAGTTGAAGAGAATGACCATGTGGTTTTGACTTGGAAGATGAATAGACATTCAGGAGTATCAAAAAAAAAAAAGGGGGACGTATGTTGAATTATAAGGCAGGTGATTATAATAGTCTTAGATATCAACTAGGGGCAGTTCCATTGTGAGCGGAATTGGAAGGCCAGAATATCATTAATGCTTGGGAAATTTTGAAGGAATATTTGTTAGCAGCAATAGTAAGCTGTATTCCACAAGTGAAGAAGCAGATGCAATTTGGTATAAAGTGGATGACAAACAATATCAAACAGCAACTGCAGTTGAAAAAGAGATATAAGAAGAGGGCAGATACACAAAGAATATAAGATGCAGGCCAGGAGAGTGACTGGTATGGTGAGGAAGACAAAACTGGAAGAGATTGGCACTAAGATCCAAAGAAAATCCTAGGGAATTTTCTAGCTATGTGGCCAGTAGGAGGAGAAATGATAGTGGAAGAATGACATTTGAGATAAAAATGGGAATAGAGTGACTGATGGAGATGACATAGTGGAGTTGTTCAATGAGCACTTTCTTGGAGTATTTCATCCTGGAGAAGAAGGTTTTAACACTAGAGAATAGGGCAGGTTCAGGGTTTAGAGGTGCAAGAGGAGAGTGTGTTCCAAACACCGAGTACTCTGGATGTCAGTAAAACTGTGGAACTGGAAGGCATTTCACATGGGTTTTGAGAGAATGCTCAAGAAATGACAGCTCCATTGACCTGGCTCTTCAATAAGTCTGGCTGTGGGAAAGGTACCCAAGGAATGGAAAGAAGGTAAGATAGTGCCATTGCACAAAAGGCAGTAGCAGACTGGAAGTGTCTAATTATAGGCCAGTTCATGTGTCATCAGTAGTTGTTAAGTCTTGGAGAAATTAATGAGGGACTATATACAGTGTTGGGCAGATGAGGATGATTTTATTGTGAGAATCAATACGGATTTGTTAAGGGGCACTCTTGCTTTAGTAATAACGACTGCCTTTTTATAATAAAAGTGACAAGAGCAGTTGATAAGGGATAGGTATATACTGCCATTTTTTTGGATTTTGCAAAGGCATTTGACAGGATGCCACATGATAAGCTGATATTTAAGTAGCAGCACATGGATTTAAATATCAGGTTAGTCAACTGGATTCAGGATTAGCTGTCTGATAGGTATCAGAGAGTTGTGTATGGTGGGGCAATATCAAGGAAGCAGAAGGTTACAAGTGGGGTTCCATAGGGCTCAGTGCTAGGAGCTGTATTGTTCAACCTCTATATCAATGACATTGTCAATGGATATTGACAATGTCATTGATATAGAGGATATTCAGCTGTTTGCAGATGATGTAAAGCTGGGAGGGGTTTATCAGTAATAGTGCAGATGTGGCTTCCAGGGATGGAAGCCACATCTGCACTATATCACCTCTCCTTCTATCCACCAAACTCTACTAGACAGGTGGGAAAATGAATGGGGGAGGTGTCGGTTTAATGCAGCAAAATGTAAAGTCTTGAAGTTTGGGATCCATTGATGTGAGGCTGCATACTTGATTTGAAGAGCTGTACTGGAGGAAGTAGGGGAGACAAGATCTCGGGGTGATGATTGATAGAAAACTGAAATTCAGGGAGCATATTGCAAAGGTGGTGAAGGTAACCCAGAGGATTGCTGCAATACTGAGAAGGATGCTGACCTGCAGAGATAAGAGTTATCATTCCGTTGTATAAGACTCTGATCAATCAGATCACACTTAAACTATTGTTCTCAAATTTCGTCCCCAGGATTTGTAGGGGATAAATAACTGTGGAAAGGGTACCGAGGCAGAGATGGTTTCAGGAACTGTTAGTTTTGAGGATCAGTTGAGGGAATGTGGACTGCAGAGTTTAGTGGATAGAAGGAGAGGTGATATGATCGAGACTTAAACTGTTGAGAGGCAGTTACAGGGTGGACATTAGAGAGTTCTTTTGCTTGGTGGAACAGCAGGAAGGAGCAATGACAAGGGGGCCATCCCTGGAAGTTACGAAAGGAAGCTGTGAGCAAGAGGGCGAGGAGTGGTTTCTTTGCATGGAGGGTGGTTGAACCGTGGAATGCATTGCCTGAGTGAGTGGTGAGAGCAACAACAGTCAATGAGTTTAAGGAGTGGTATGATAGACTGTTTCCTAAGGACCTCTCTCAATGAGTCTCTTGACTCCATGGAGGCCTGAATAATAATAATAAAATGTAAAACAATGTATAATGCAGCAAAATCCAAGAAGAAATAAATATGTGAAATTAAAGGGGGGGAAAAGTATTTAATGTACATTTACAGGATAAAACTGATATAGCCAAATAAGAATATAAAAGAATTAGAAATAAGAGAAACAACAAAATAAGATGTCAAAATCTTGGGATGATTATTCTAAATAGAATATAATTTTTGTTATTATACAGCAGCAAAATTTGGGCAATAAACAAACAAGAAATAAAAAAGTGAAATGAGATTCATGAGAAGAACAAAATACACATTAAAAAAAAAAGGAATGAAGATATTTTAAAAGAACTAAAAATAAAATCTATATAAGAACAATTACAAGCAAAATTGGATAGAACATAAACTGAATGGCCAACACCCAATATCCTAAACAATTAATACAATATAAACCAACTGGAAAGAGTAAGCCAGGTAGACCTTAAAAGAGGATATTAGTGGATAGTTATTTTTATTCATTATTAATATCTTTAATATCTATATCTTACCTCTACAGAGTCAGAGACTCTGTCATGGGAGCTACACACTATTGCACACAATGCTTATCCAACCATGTTTTAAACTGATTCAATGTGTCGACATTCACACTCAGACAATGCATTCCACTCTCCATGCAAAGAACCTTCTCCTCACTCCTCTGCTAACACCCTCCTTATACAGTTTTCCAGCAATGGCTTCTTGTTCCCCTCCCCTCATTCTATGAAAAATCTCTTCCACATCAACTGGATAACAACCCATGACTAGCTCATGTCTCAATCATATCCCCCCCCCCCCTCCTCTCGTATTCATGAGGCTTTGCAATTTACATTCTCTCAATCTGTCCTCATACTCCACACTCCAAAGACCATCTTTGTGAATCTTCTCTGGACCCTTTGTAACATATCCTCTTCACCATGAAAACCTGGTGATCTGTGCAATAATCAGAATGGAACAGACCAATATAGTGCATATCTGTAATTAGTATTATGATGATAATTTATATGTAGTACACAAATAAATATGGAAATGATTCAGAATCAAAGAAAAGAAATACAGTACATCAATTATAGAAGAACAAACCATGAGGAATTTATTTTACAAATTATATGGAAGCAAAAAATTACTTCAAAAAATTTATTTAATTCAGTTCATTTGTCAATCAATAATCTCAAAACTGAAAAATAGGAAATCAGTTGAAATTGACTAATTACATTTAAATGAAATGGTCAATATGTTTTAAGATATTGAACTAATCTTTAAGAAAAGAAAGATCCTCAATAAATGGAAGATAAATATTGAAATATTAATGTTTAGGAAAGAAATAAAATCTGAAGCTAAAAATTATCAAAGAATTATATATATATATATATATATATATATATAATGTAATACACACACACACACACACACACACACACACACACCTGTGTGGAAAGTTAAAAATATACACAAAAATTACCAAAAATAAAATTTGAATAATATCTTAGCAGCCAAGTGGTTATATACCTGCTCTCCAACCAACAGTCTACAGTAAATGAAAGATACCAAGAATTATATACTTGGTTTAATCCTTTATCTAAGTATAAAGAAGAAGTATTGCATCTAAAGTATTTTCAGGACTAGGGCAACTCATATATAGAAGCTCATGACTTTACATCACTTGCCTTAGTATCCCATAATGCAAAGCACATATCCTTGATGCTATGCATTATGGATTGAAATTCAATAAAGGTCAAAACCTAGACCAGTTTCGACTTTTATTAAGATCTCATCAGTGGGAACGAGAAGCGGTTCTTTTAGAAGAGGTTCTAAAAAGAACTGGGTGATAGACTGAGTCCTTGACTCTTTATCCCGTCATCTTAATGAAGAGAATCTGTGTGAATGGGGTGTTATTGAGCTAAAAGTCCTAGTCATGGCTGAGTAACGGCATTGGCCGAGCCTCAGTTAAAGCTTTATTGGCTACAGCATTGCCATCCGCTACCCTGGAAGTCCTAAAAAGGACTGGGTGGTAGAAGCAGAGGGGATACTAAAGTTGAAGAAATGTAGAAGTCATATAAGAGTAGCCAAAAGGTTTCACAACTTATTAAAATACTCTGGATTAGAGATAGTTGTTGGAAGTTTTTCCCACTTGGTTAATACTATAAATTAAAGATACCAAGAAATTATATACTTGGTTTATCCAACTGTATTTGCTTACACTTGGACATGTATAATGCATAGTATAACATGTTCATAAGGATATGTGCTTTACATTATGGAATACTAAGGCAAGTAGTGTGAAGTCATGAGCTTCTATATACGAGTTGCCCCAGATTATTGAAAATACTTCAGGTGCAAACTTTGTTTGCTAACACTTGGATAAAGGATTAAACCAAAAGAGAAACAATGCCCACCAAACTACGTTAGCTCAATTCTTTCTTAAGAAGTAGAATAATAAATTTATATTCTGAATATGTTTTATTGTCTTTCAGCTTCATGGTTTTCCTTTAACTAGGCCCTGAGATATACCATAATTCTTTAAAAAAAAAAAAAAAATTAAGGGTCAAAAAGGAAATTTGAGGAATGAATTATACTTTTTCCTATAGGTTATTATATTCGATAAGTGTATTTTCGATTAATGTGTCTGTTTTAAAGAACACATTAGGCGCATTAATCGAGGGATTGCTGTATACAACATTTTGATAATCAATATATATGACATTATGAGAGTTAATCTCTGGTCACTATTAGTTTGTCAATCTTCTTCAGACTATTCCATTATTTGCTTATCATTTGCTATTCAAGTAAGAAATTAAAATCGTTCTGTTATGAGGTTCTCACCATCAGGTTTATAACGTAAAGTGCACTCTCGACCACCTTTGCAGCTCCTTAGCCTGTTCAATTGTTGTCTTAATTCTTCTAATATTCCATAGTCAAGATCATATACTGCATTTCTTAGCTAAAAAAAATAAAATAAAAATTCTTAATTTAACAGAAGTTAATTAAAATATATGCATGCATATAATAATTTAATGGCATTATCTCATAACATTTCAAGAACAAAAAACTATGATATGTTAGGAATTTAAGATGCCTGATATTTCACTAGATTTTAAAACCATCATCTCTGAAGCACCAAGAACAGGACACTAAAATGTAATTTGTGTGTGTTGGGCCCTACCAAAATTTTGGTAAATTAATACATGATCATTCTCCAATCAACACACCTCCCCTGATGGTATCACCAGATCTACTGTTTCAGATAATTACCTCTTAGTAGCTGCAGAAATTTTATTTCCGTTTATTTACAACTACATCAGTTATATATATTCCCTTGTTGGCATCTATTTCATCTATATTGTGAATGGTTATGTAAAATTGTTGATTTTTTTTTAATCTGTTTTGTTGTGTTTTTGCATTAGAAAATGAGCATTATAGTGTATTAGTGTAGATTTGTGTTTTTAGAGTATTTAGTGTCTTTATAACATTTTTATTGTGATATTGTCGGCATGGCACCAATGTGACAAACAATGGCAGCAAAGACCACATTGTTTGGCGATTTGAATTTGCAGGATTTTATTCAGTGCAGCATGTACAGAATGTATTCATTGAGAAAATTAAGGAATATGTGGAAGAAAATTGAAACTAGAGAGAAAGAGAGAGAAAGTGTTTCAAAAGTGAGTGTCTGTTAGGTGACAAGAACACAGCAAATACAGACTGTAAGATCGAAAATGATGTTATTAATGTTGAACATGCAGCTGTAGAAACAGAGAATGAAATAGGCATTAATAAAGAAATAGTTCACTTTAATGTTATCCTTCGTAGGACAAAGTGCAAAGTTATAAAAATTGCAGAAGCAGCAAGAGATTAGCAGGCCTGAAAATAGAAAACAGGTGGTATAAAGGAATAATAAAGACCGACCGAACAAACAAAAAAAGCAAGTTCAGGAGAAAATTATGTACAGAGACTCAATGATCAGGAGAGTACTTAACGAAAGTGACAAAATCCTGTTTCCAGGGAATGGGGGGTACTGCTTATGATAGCAGATGAATTGCAGCAAAAATTCAGGATATTAGTCATCCCATCGAAATGCAAAAAAAAAAAGGTAAGTCAAAGGAAATTATTGTCTTGGTTGGTACAAATGATTTGAGAAGCAAGAAGTATTCTATGAGGGAGGATTAAAGGAGTTGTTAGAAGAGGCAAAACTAAAGAGTAAGGTGAAGATTGTAAGTCTATTATAGAAGTGAACTGACGAGGAGGGCATTGATAGCTGAGCCTATATGTAGATTGTGCAGAAGGAATAATGTGGGATTTGTTAATCTGTGGTCTGTGTTTGACAGAAAGAAGGATTTGCACAATGCTGATGGACTGCATCTAAATGGTTTTGGTGTTAGGTATCTGGAGAGAGCTTTGTTCACCAAGCATGCTGAAGCCCAAATTCAAGAAAACCTAATTAGGATAGAAGCAAGTTAGTTTGTATGAAGGCACCCAAAATATTGAATAGGGTAGTCAATTCAGGAAGTAAAGGTGGGCAAGAGATGCTGCAGTTTCTATATACTAATACCAGAAGTATCAGGAACAAGAGGAAGGAGTTTTTGGCATTGGTTAATGCAACCTCGCCAAAAGTTATAGGCTTGACTAACAGCAAATGACGTAGTTACAGGGACAGAATGTGAAGGGTTCAGTATTTTCAGGGAAGATAGAAAACAACAGGATGGGGGGGAGGTACTGCTGATGATAGCAGATGAATTACAGCAAAAAAGAATAAGAGATAGGTGGGAGGGTGGTTCGTTTGAAGCAGTCTGGTGTGAGATCAAGGCCACTAAGACAAAATGCATGGTTGGTTGTTGCTATAAGCCAGAGTTCCATGGATGATATGGAAGACATGCATTGCCAAATTAGTACAAAGCACAGGTCGAGTGATTATTATGGGGCCTTCAACTATGAAGATACAGACTAGAAGGAAGGAAGATCACATGGAAGGAAACAAAAAGAATTTATACACTTGCTAAGAGATAATTACTTAAGTGAGCATGTAATGGAGGGGACTAGGGTGGGAGAGTATTGGACCTGGTCATAGGATCAGAAGAGCTATCCATAACCAAGGTGACCACATTGCCTTTAATTGGTGAAAGTGATCATGTGGTTTTGACTTGGGAGTTCCACATATATCTATATGTGGAACTACAAGGCAGGTGATTATGACAAGCATTGGAAGAAGCTTAAATCTGTGCCATGGCATAAAACACTGCAGGGTAGTAGTGCATGGGATATAGTATTGTGTACCTAGAGTAAGGAGGGTTAATGAGGTAGGAGTTAGATGGATGAGTAATATCATTAAACACGAGGTGCAGAAGAAGAAAATGCTGTGGAAGATATATAAAGAGAAAGGTGACCAGCAAACTCATGAACAGTACAAGGCTCAGGCAAGAAAAGTGACCAAGCATGGCAGGGAAGGCAAAATCACATGAGAAGAATCTAGTGAAAAAGGCCAAAGGTAATCCCAAAGAGTTATTTCATTATGTGGCAAGAAAGAGGAAGAATGACTATGGAAGATTAACCTTAATGATTGATGATGGTCAGAGGGAGATAGAAGTAGATAAAATAGTTAAGTTATTGAGCAACCACTTTATCATCCTAGTGAGGTTACTGCTTTAATCTACGTGACAGACACTAATGTGGGAACAGATGTGGACGAATTGGAGGTTCTTAGGATATTGCAGAATCTCAATGTAAATACACTTGTGGGATTGGATGGGATATCAGCTAGGGTTTTGCTAGAATGTGAAAGGAAAATTGACAATGCATTAGGCTCTTTAATTTAAGTCTCAGCACTGGTAGAGTTCTAAGGGAGTGGAAAGAGGGCACAATAATTCCCTTGCAAAAGGGAGGTTCTAAGGCTGCAGTAGCAAATTATAGACAAATCAGTATCTCAGCCATGGTGGTCAAAGGACTAGAAAAATTGGTAAAAAAAAAAAGAGAATTCAAGAATGGGTAGATAAAAATATGATACTGCATGAGGGTCAACATGGATTTGTGAAGGGTTGGTCATGCCTTAGTAATTTACTAACTTTTTATAATAGAGTAACAGCTGAGTTTGATAAAGGAATGGCTACACAATGATTTTGCAAAGGTTTGACAGAATACCACATGGAACTTGGTTACACAAATTAGGGCAAATGAGGGATGGATATGACACTGGTCAAGTGGATGGCTGCTGGATAGATATCAAAAAGTGTTATATGGAGAGAGACAGAATCAAGGCAAAAACAGGTGACTAGTAGTGTGCCACAAGGTTCAGTGCTGGGACTATTGCTGTTTAATTTGTACATAAATGATATAGAAAATAACCTGAAAGGAAATATTCAGTTGTTTGCTGATGATGCAAAATTAGGTAGAAAAATAGTTAATCAAGGCGATGCAGAGAGCTTGCAAGACTATTTCAATTGTTGTCGGTTGAATGTCGAGAAATGTCAAGTTATGCACTTTGGAATAGATTACAAGCTGTGTATTGCATTGATGACACTGTACTCCAAGAAATAGATGAAGCTAGAGATTTGGGGGGTGGTGGTAGACAGAGTTAAAAGTTAAATGATATATTGCTAAGGCTCAGAATAAGTAACAAAAGAAGTGCAAAAATGTAGAGATGAAGATAAAGGTGATTAAGCCCATAAGATTACTTGGCTATTGAAGAACAATTAACATTAACAAGTAGAGATAAGGAAGTTATTCCTCTTTATAAGGCCTTGATATGCCCACATCTGGATTACTGGGTTAAAGTCTGGTCTCCCTGGGTTTCTTGGGAATGAGGAAGCGGTAGAGAGAATTCAGAGGTGAGTGACCAAGATGGTGAGTGGTCTGTGGAATGTTCTCTGTGAGGATAGATTGAAGGTTTGTAGATTGCAAAAGTTGGTCAATAGGAGAAAAGAGTGGATATGATAGAAACATTTAAGCTGCTTAAAGGATTTTATAGGATACATGCAGGGGAAATGTTTCAGCACTTGCTAGAGGGACCAGAACAAGTCGTCATCCCTGGAAGTTGAATAAAGATGTGGTTAAGTAGGGGTGTGGGGACTAGATTTTTTGCTTGGAGAGTTGTGAATGAGTGGAAGGGGTTGCCAGAGTCAGTTGTGAGTGCTTTGTCTGTTAATGGGTTCAAGAAGAGGTATGATAGATTGTGTGGATAGATTGGGTCTCTTGTGATGAGTCTTTGGACTCCATGGAAGTGCCCCTGTATGTCCATCCCATGTCTGCTTTCTGTTGGTCTTCTACTCTTCTGGATGCAATTCTTCTATAATCATCAATCCCTCCCATCCTGTTTCCTCTGTCCTGTATAAAAATAAACCCAGGAAATTTTCATCTCTATAATAATTATATGGTATGATAGGCATTGTGCAGATAATGGTTTTTGTGTACCTCCTTTGATGAGTCTTTGCACTCCATGGAGATGCTTAGATAATAATAATAAATTTATATTATTATATTAAATCCATAAACAAATATCCTTTGAAATAATCAAAAGCATTAGAAATTGGAGAAAGTGATCTGACAATTTTCATCTGGGATGGGGGGGGTAGTCATACACTGCTTGGAAAGAAGTCAATGCAAACCCCAATGGGCAAGGTGCATCAAGTCACATGTTTGTTGCTGGTGTAAATTGGATAATACGATGCTCACAAGTCAGTGCAACTGTTTCCTGGTGAAAGAGCTGTGAGTATGGAACTGGCAAAGTTTGAAAGAGACTGTGATATGATCCTATGTTGCAAGGCTATCTGTTTGGAAAATTGTTGACAAACTGTGCCATTCCTGGTCAGCAGTCATATCATACTGAGATGGAAGTGAGGGGAGTCAACTGCAGTGGACAATCCATCACACTCACTAAACATGACCACAGAATGCTATGAAGATAATATGTTAAAACCACTATTCATTGGCCAATATGTTGCATGTGGAATTCTCGGCACTGACTAGAACACACATCTGCACAAAAAAATTCAGAAGCAAGGCTCACAACATGGGGTTGCAATGGTAGGACTGAAATATGCAAGTCCCAGATTACCCAAACCAATATACAGCATTGTCTTTAGTGCAAAGAGCACATATAGGGAACATGGAAACTTGGAAAGCTGTTATAGAGTGACAAATCACACTACACCCTCTACTGAGCAGATGGGCAGGTGTGGGTGTAGCAGATGCCTAGTAAATATCTCTTACCAGAGTGCATAACCCCAACTATTAAATTCAGAGGTGGCAGTATGGTCCTTTTTTTTTCCCTAGTTTGGCCTCGAAGCTCTGTTTGTGGTGCCACGAACATAGAACTCCGAGAGGTATCTGAACATTCTGGACAGTGCAGTGCTTCCTACTTTGTGGCCTTTCTACAGAACTCACCATTGTCTCTATCAGCAAGACAATGCACCATGTCATAAGGCTGCTGCTGTGGTAACTACATGGTTTGTGGACATGAATGTCACCACACTTGATTGTCTTCCAATCTCGACCCTACTGAACATCTGTGGGATCAACTGGAGTGTTGAACGCGGTCAAGGGACATCTGCCTCACAACAATCCCACAGGATTAGATGCCCACAGGAAGAATGGTCCACAATTCCCATTGATCACTATCACACGCTTGTGGAAAGTATGCCTTATAGCAGGGATTTTCAACCTATGGTATGCGTACCACTGGTGGTACATGAGCCACTGCCTTACTGGTACATCAAATATCTTGAATTAAATATAGTGGTATGCCACTGGAAAAGGTTGAGAACCCCTGTCTTAGGTTTCTGCAGTTATCACAGTAAAAGGGGATCCTACATCTTAAGGTAGGCACTATGGTTGTCTGTTGACTTCTTTCCAAGCAGTGTAGTTCTTTTGGTATATGACAAGTAAAAGGAAAGAATGACTCTGGAAGGATAACCTTAATAAATGTTGATAGTAGGGAGGTGACAGAAGCTGAAAAAATAGACAGTACCCAACTTATATAAAAATTATGTTCTGCAAGCTTTATGTAACTCAAATTTTACATAAGTTGGATTTAATTCCCTTGCCTATTAATCAGACCCTATTGGTTATGTGTTTACAGTGCAGTAATATGTTTTTTAAAGCTTATTTCTGTACGTTTCATTCATAGGATGCACACACAAATTATATTTCAGTATGTAATTATTAATGCAGAGTAATATAATAAAGTATAAATAATATAAAAAAAATTATTTCATTTGGACATTCAGCGTTAAAATTATTAAAAGATGACTAAACAGCAGCTTTTTTTTTCCTTCTCTTCATAAAGCTAAAACATCATTTATTTCTCTTTGAACCTTTAAACACCATGAGGCATTAGGATCTACCCTCTAATTGTGTTGCCAACCTTCATTGACATTAGAAACGTCTTTACTGGTGTTATCCAGAAATATGTCATGAAACTGTTACGTTATAGAATCACATTCAAGAGTGCTGTATATGCATATAGCAAGGGAGAACTTTTATAGTAAATACATTTTGAATGCTCTGTGACATGAAAATTAACTTTGAAAACTTCTAAATATGCAGCAAGATACATTGTGTACCTGATAGAAAATCCTTTAAAAGATAATTATTAGATAAGTGCCAGATAATTTAATTTTTTTTTTCTTTATAATTTTAATTTTCAGCTCCAGATCAGTTTTGATGTGTTTATGCATGAGTCCACTTTTTCTGCTTTTGTTCCTTTTTCCAGTCATGATTGTACTACAGGGTACACTACTTCAGGTACACAAAGCTGTCTGCCTTGCGGATGATCAATGTTGGGTGGCATCAGAGTAAGGTGCATGTGATAAGTCAACTTTTTATTTTATAATTTGAATTTCTTTTTCATGGCCCTTTCAGAATAATTTGCATAAGCCAAATTTACATAAGCTGGGGATTGTTTGTAGTTGAGTTAGTGATTATTTTGTGAGGGTGTATTATTTGGGTGAAGATAGATACTGCAGTGGAAATAAAGACAGAAAAGCTGGAAGTACTGATAGTGGAAAATCTAAATGTGAATACAAACATGGCAGGAATTAGATTGGATGTTCACCCTTGTGTTATGAGAATGTGCAGGGGAATGGACAGTGTCTCTAACCAGGCTGTTTAAGTCTCAGGTAAACTTGTCTTTTTCTATTCAACCAGGCTGTTTAAGACAAGGTTCACGACATAAATGAGTCTTGAAGACAGAGGTAGCAAATTATATTCGGTATCACAGGAGTAGGTAAGGTACTGGAGAAGTTGATCAATGGCAGAATTCAGGAACAGGCTGATTAGAATATGATAATTCAAAGCAACATAGCCTAGTGAAATATAGATCTGATCTTAGTAATCTACTCACTCTCTATATTAAGTGACTGCTGAGTTAAATAAAGGACTTTGTAAAGTTGTAAAGGAAAAAAATGTTTTTAAATTGAAATATAGTTGGGTTTTTGTCTCAAATTGTGCTACAGTTGCGCTTCAGTTGGATACAAGTGTTCCTTCAGTGGTGTTGTTGAAACTTTGCTGTTTATATTGTGTTTTCACTACTTGTTTGTTGCACTGCTTCAGCGTCTAAAGATGTCGTTCACAAAGAGATGTACGTCAGCAGCATGGATGAGTTCTGTACGAAAGTCTAGCTCTACCTTGGATTTTTCCAAATGGATGTGTTGCAAAAACTGTTATATGTATGATCTAAGGAATGTTGAGGATCTGTGGACTGTTTGGCTAAATGAGAAGAATGAAAGCGTTAATGTATGTGAGAAGTGTCTAGATAGATTAGAGCGACTGGGAATGGAAGCAAACGTTGAGACCGTAGCGGAAGAGCTTCGGCAGGAGTTCATGAAAATGAAAAGCGACCTTCTCCTGCAAGAGGAATTGGAAGTGCTCAGTAAGGAGGTTCAGGATATGAAGACTGATTTAAATGTGTTGAATAGAGAAATTAGGACTATGGAGATTACTTTAGCTGAAGTAACTAAAACAGGTTTAAGTAAGTTGAAAGTTTATTTTTCACTTGGTTAGAGTATAATAAATTTAGTTTAATCTTTTATCCAAGTGTGAGCAAACAGAGTTTGTGCCTGAAAGTATCTTCAAGACTGGGGTAAGGTGGTACAACACCAGGGCACTCCTTGCAAAGGTGGAGCAAGCTACCGACACTCCTATGTCAGTATCTCCCATAATGCAAAACACATCTCCTTGCGGATATGTCTAATGTTATGCATTAAGGGAAGGGCCACAACCCAGACTAGTTTCGACCTTTATTGAGGTCTCTTCAGTGGGAGCCAGGCCCAAGTGGAGATACCAGGCAGAAGCATTAGCAGGTCATTATTACCTATAGGAGTTGCCAAATGGTGTGCCACCCTTTTTTGATATATTACTCTGGATTTAGAGAAAGATGTTGAAAGTTTATTTTTCACTTGGTTAGAGTATAATAAATTTAGTTCAATCCTTTATCCAAGTGTGAGCAAACAGAGTTTGCGCCTGAAAGTATCTTCAGGACTGGGGTAAGGTGGTACAACACCAGGCACTCCTTGCAAAGGTGGAGCAAGCTACCAACACTCCTATATGAATTTGTACCACCTTACCCCAGTCCTGAAGATATTTTCAGGTGCAAACTCTGTTTGCTCACACTTGGATAAAGGATTAAACTAAATTTATTATAGGTTTAAGTAAGGGAGAGTCTTTGGTGAATGATGAAGTAATGAATAGCATGGAAGTGATTGGGAGTCAACAGAATGAAAGCACAAGATGTCTAGAAGAAATGAGATGTTGTGAAAGTGAGGGAGTAAGTAAAAGAGTGTTGAAAGAAAGTAATGAAAATGGGAGAGGCATGCTGAATAGTGTAGAAAACAAGTCATCATCCTAGGCCATGAGTGATGCTGAATAGGTGTAAAAAATGAGGCCATGAGTGATGTTTGTTTGGGTTTGAATGAAATTATGAGATAATATATGGCAATTCAATGATTAAGGGTATGGAGAGTGGTATGCCTGAGGAGTGCTTGTCTGGAAGAACAATATATATATATATATATAGAGAGAGAGAGAGAGAGAGAGAGAGAGAGAGAGAGACTTTAGCAATAAAGACAGGGCATGATGCAGAAAAGATGATAGTTATGGTGGGTACAGATGACCTGAGTGGTAGTATTAATAGGGTGGCAAAAGATTTAAGAACATTGTTAGATATCCTGAAGAAGAAAAGTGTCAAAGGGAGGATAGTGTGTGTGTGTGTGTGTGTGTGTGTGTGTGTGTGTGTGTGTGTGTGTGTGTGTGTGTGTGTGTGTGTGTGTGCTGCCTCATTGTGGCAATTATGAGTTAAGTAGATGAGCAATGATAATGAATGATATGATTGCAAGAATGTGCAAAAAACGAGGTCTGGAATTTGTTGATGTCTGGATGCGTTTGAAGGCAAAAGACAGTTGTATGCAAGAGATGGGTTGCATTTGAACATGAAAGGTCATAAGTGTTTGAAGAAGTTACTGGTGTCTGAACAAGTTGAAGTAATTAGGCAGGGAAACTAAAATTGAAAAGGGTTGAGTAAGAGGGAGGGAGAAACTTATGCTATGAATGTATATTTGCTGGTCCTTTTTTGCAGAATAATTTGAAGAATAGAGTGGATAAAAATTGGCATGGGACTACTGAAATTAGTAGAATGGATATCAGTTCTAAAGCTGGTACAAGAACTAAAGGGAATCTGCAATTCTTGTATACTAATGCAAGAAGCATTCGCAATAAGAGGAAAGAATTTTTGGCATTAGTCAGTGCAATCTCACCAAAAGTTGTAGGTATTAATGAAACTTGGCTGTCAGCAGAAGATGTGGTTACTGGAACTGAATGTGATGGGTACAGTATTTTCAGGGAGGATAGAGAAGATAGAATGGGAGGAGGAGTACTGTTGATGATGGTTGATGAGTTGCAGCCAAAGGTAGTATATCAAGAGGATAGACATGTGAATGATAGTTCATTTGAGGTGGTCTGATATGAAATAGTGACCAATGCAACCAAATATACAATTGGTTGCTGCTGTAGACCAGCAGATACAGGAGGTGATATTGAATTCGTGCATCAGCAAATTAGTGAAATGAGTGCAGGATTAGTAATTATTCCTTCCAATTGATATCACCATCAATTGGAAGGAGGAAATATCATGTGGCAAAAAGGAAATGGAATTTATACCCCTTCTAAGAGATAATTACTTGAAATAGCAACATAACTGAAGGGACTCGTGGTGTGGATGTTGGATCTGGTCATAGGTTCAGAGGACATATGCATAAGTAATTTTACTCTTTAGAGACACTTGTGACATTATTATTATGAATTACAGACATTTTTACGCAAGAATATTTTAATATTTGCCAAATATTTCAGTCTGAAAATAACAGCCCTATCTTCAGGGGCTACATAGGAACCACTTTTTAACAAGGTGGAATACCAACAATTGATCATTCAAAAGTAGAACGAGCCAGGTGATGTTACATTGCTAAGCATTAGAGGAAAAAATTTCATCAGAGTGATGACTATATTATAGGTATTAATTCACAATTTCAATCTTAATTTATAAATAACAGACTAATGTAGGAATTAAAAGACTCAATTGAAAATAGGAATTAAAAGACTCAAAATTAATAATAATGTGTTATCCTGATTAAACTTTCCCATATTTTTGATAAGGATATACAACCATTTTGATTCAAGTTAGGGCGTTGAAGTAAGGCCTCAGCACTCTCTTTAAATAGGCATTCAAATTTATAGCAACATTTGTGTAGAAGGTGAGTCTTGGACCAGAAGATGTTGTGGCTTGTCTCTATTCCGTGCTAAGCCAATCCAGACTTATCGGATTTGTTGTGCTGAATATGATTAAGATTTAAAAGAAGTATACCGTGAGTAGACATATCGATACAAAATTAATAACGGAAAAAACTCAAGTACAAAGATTATTTAATAGTATAATTCGACTAATTTTTATAATTAGTATAATTAGATTATTTAATAGTATAAAGTTATTGACCTTTTTAATTATCTTACACCAGCTACTTAGGTGACGCTTTTTGGAATTGTCAGTTATTGTTTAATTTGAGCATAATGTACTGAAGATGCCTGTGACACACAGGTGAAAATTATACTATTAAATAATCTTTGTACGCGAGTTTTTTCCGTTATTAATTTTGTATTGAATGTATGATTGATGTTCTTGAATTCTTTTTCCTACAGAGCATCCTGTTTTGTCCAAAGTAGGACAGATTGCAGTTACAAGGAACTTGATACACACCAGGCAGAGACATAGTTTAGCGTTTATCTTTAGAAGAGGGGAAATAGGTGGATATTTTGTTAATAAGTGGCTGTTAAATCATATTTCTTCAGAATTCTTGAAATTGCTTCTGAAATCCCAGAAATATATGGAATTGGAACTAGACGTATTGAATTTTTGTTGTTCTGGATTGGATTAGGAATCTAATAGATGTGTACTTTTTTCGGAGAAGCCATTTAATTTCATGTGATGTTTGATAGTTGAAAGTTCTTTCTGTAATTCATGAGAAGTTGAACAATTAGTTCTGGCTTGTCGGATTAAACATTTTATGATTCCTGTTTTTCTGATAAGGATGATGAGCAGATTGTTTGAGAATATAACGTCTAGTGAAAGTGGGTTTTCTGTAAACTATTTTTTCTGTAAACCTGAAGGTGAACGGAGATGAGGAGGACGTCTAAAAAGGATAACTTGTCTTTTTCAATCTCCATGGTAAACTTAATACAAGAATGCAAGGAATTGATTCTGGCTAAAAAGGAAGGTAAGGAATCTCTGTTATGAGGTCACACTGAAAAGATGTCATCTATATATCTCATCCAAAAGGATGGTTGAGGGAATATAGATGAAAACAGGATGTCTTCTAGATGTTCCAAATAAAAGTTGGCTAGAACCGGTGAAAGTGGACTTTTCATGGCTGTTCCTTCCATTTGGTTGTAGAATTTGTTTTGACACAAGAAATATCCAGAGTGCATCATGAAATCAAATAATTTTATAATGTCTTGTGGGAAGATGTCGGCAAGTAATTGTAAAGTCTCTTTGAGAGGTACATTAGTATATAGAGATTCTACATCGAAGCTCACCATAAGATCAGTAGGTTGTAATGTATTGCAAAGTGGTTCCTTTGTATAAAGGTGGCTCTAAGACTGCAGTAGTTAATTACAGACCAATCACCATCTCGAGAGTCGTGGTAAAAGTATTGGAAAAGTTGGTTAAGGACAGAATTCAAGAATGGGAGTATCATATTCTGATTCACCTATAGGGACCAACATGGTTTTGTTAAAGGTCAATTGTGCCTTAGCAATTTATTAACTTTTTATTCAGAATAACATCTGAGATGGACAAGGGAAATGTCTACACAGTGATACTACTGGATTTTGCTAAGGCTTTTGACAGGATACCCTCATGAAATACTGTTGTGCAAATTACAGCAGATGGGGATGGATACTGGTGATATGGATAAGAGAATGGCTCATGGAGAGATACCAAGAAGTAGTGTATGGAGGAGAAGAGTCCAGGATGAGGCAAGTGACCAGTGGTGTGCCTCGGGGCTCTGTGCTTGGGTCGTTATTGTTTAATTTGCACATAAATGATATAGGAAATGGCTTGAAAGGAGATATTCAGTTGTTTGCTGATGATGCAAAGTTGAGTAACACAATAAAAAATCAAGCTCATGTTGAGAGTTTGCAGGATGATTTAAATAAGCTGGCAAAATGGACAAAAGGTAACAGATGTCAGTTCAATATGGAAAAGTGTAAAGTTATGCATTTTGGGATTAAAAGATTACCAGCTGTGCACCACATTGATCGAATGGTACTCCAAGAGATTGATGAGGCTAGGGACTTGGAAGTGTTGGTGGATAGGGAGATGAAGTTCAGAGGGCACATTGCTAAGGTGTCCAAGATTGCACATAGAATTACTTGGTTATTGAAGAACACACTTCATGTTGAAGAACACAGAGATTAAGGCACTGATACAAGTCTGGTCACCTGGATTCCTTGGAGATGAGTAGGTTGTGGAGAGGGTTCAGAGGAGAGTGACTAAGTTGGAGAGTAATGTAAAAAAAAAAAAATGCTCCCTACATTGATAGATTGAGAGCTTGTGGATTGCAGAGGTTGGTTGACAGGAAGAGAAGAAGGGATATGATAGAAACATTTAAATTGCTAAAATATTTTTATAGGATTGATGCAGAGGAAATATTTCAGCTGTGTGATAGTGATGGAAGAACAAGAGGTCATCCCTGGAAATTAAGTGTGGTTAACAAGGGTGTGAGAACTAGATTTTTTGCTTGGAGGGTGGCGAGTGGGTGGAATGCATTGCCTGATTCAGTTGAGAGTTCTTTGTCTGTAAATGAATTCAAGAAGAGGTATGATAGATACTGTTTTGATAGTTTGGGTCTCCCGCGATGAGTCTACTGACTCCATGGAGATACCAGTAATAATAATAATAAAAGTTGATTTGGATTTTGCAAAGGTGTTTGACAGGATACTGGGTGGAACTCTTTATATAAGATGGAGTACATGGAGACAGATATAAAGCTGATCATATGGATAGTTGGAGGATAGTTGATCAGTTGACATCAAAGGGTAATGTACAGAACAGAAATTTCTGAAGATGGATGTCCAGTGGAATAGCATTAGGCTCTGCATTTGAGTTGCTTCTGTTTAATTTGATGATAGTGGAAATGCTTTACAGGGGAATATTGAGTTGTTTACAGATATTGCAAAATTGGGTTGTTTAATTCAAGAAGAATGACAAACAGATTGAGATTATGGGCAAAAGAAAATGGTTGTGGTTTAATGTGGCCAAGTGGGAAGTTAATGCACTTTGAGATGTCAATATTACAATCTATGTACTATCTTGACAGAACTAGGGTGCAGAAAATAGATTAAACTAGGGATTTGGGGATGATGGTGTAGGTGTTTCAGAGGACAGACTGAAACTATCTCTGGTTTAGGAGGTTATTATCCCTCTTTTATAAAGCTAAGATAGAAAAGTGGTATAATAGCAACATCTGGGCTACTGTACATTATTTTGTGATATGTATCTCAGGAATGAGGAAGAGACAAGTGACCAAGATATTGACACATCTATGGAATGATCCTTATGAGGATAGACTGAAGACTTGTGCATTAAGAAATATGCTGCTATGATATCTCTTTTTTATCTAACAGGTAGAAAAGAGGGTGCATGATAGCAACATATGTTACTTTAGAAAATTATAGGATTGATGTTAAGGTTTCAATATTAGAATTTTTGCATCCAGAATGATGAATGAGTGGAATGTGTTACCATAGTCAGTTATAAGTGCTCTGTCACTAATGAGGCCAAGGAGAACTATTTACATATTGTGTAAATAATGATTAGTGTGAGCATCCTAAGATGCATCAATCTTCAGACTTCACGGAGATGTCTGTGCAGTAGTAGTAATAATAATGTCAAAAAATAAACAAATACCAATGAATAAATTGGAATTAAAAACTAAAAATTAGAAGTCCAACTTCAAATAACATTTTCCTCTCTTTTGATAAGTTTTTAATGTCAAATTATCAATCTGCCTTAAAGTGACTAGAATGCATTTAATTGTAATATTTAATATGCTTTAAGTGGTTTTCAATAAAGCATCAATCAATAAAATTCAACATAAAAAAAAACTGTAATATCCAAATATTGAAATTTTTCATATATTTTACAAATTCATAACTTACTTGATATGGATCTACTTTGAGGTCATAATATGTGATAAATCCTGTTATAAATTCACAATAAAGAAAATTATGAGTATCATTTATTGTTCTTAAACACCAAAATGTGTTGTTGTTTGAATTTTGGCAAAAGCAAAATGGTCCATCTGAAAGGATAAATGAATATGATAATAAGATGATCATTTAATTTTCTATGAATACTAAATATCAAAACTTTAAATAGTATGTGTAATATATATACCAGCCATTATTTAAATTATCAGAATGAAGTTAGATATCTAAAAATTTAATGCAATAAATAATAAAATAAAAATAACAAAAGAACTGGAGAGAATGCATACAAACAAATGGAAGATTAACAAAGGAAATAAATATAAACTAAAAGAAAATAGACACAGGAAGGCCTAGGAGAAGAATGAGAGTATAACCTTTGAGATGGCAAAAGCATCGGTATCTAAAACCTGTTTCAGCTTCTTGAAGGAAGAAGATTTTAAGCTATGTTGTCTGCTGAATGACAGCACCTCTCTGTTGTACAACTGATGTATACTAGCACAAATACCATTATAGTGAATCTGCATGCTATTATAAAAAATATTCCAGCAGAAGCTCATGTTAAAAGTTTAAAGGAGTGAAAACAGCATAGGAAAGGATTAAAAAGTATTTTAATTCTTCCAATATTTCATCTCAGTTACAAAGACATTGTCAGGTAGTACAAAATTAGACTTTTATTATTATTATTATTCAGGCCTCCAAGGAGTCAAAAGACTCGTCGTGGGAGGTCCTTCCTAAGACAAAGTCTGTCAAGACTCATCTAGGGAAGGTCCCCCCCTGAGAAACACAAAGTCTATCAAACCACTCTTTAAACTCACTGACCGTTCTCGCTCCCACCACTCCATCAGGCAATGCATTCCACGGCTCAACCACCCTCCACACAAGGAAACCACTCCTTACCCTCTTGCTCACAGTTTCCTTTCGTAACTTCCAGGGATGGCCTCTTGTCATAACTCCTTCCCGCTGTTCAACCAAGCGAAAGAACTCCCCAGTGTCAACGCTGTAACAATCTCTCAACAGTTTAAAAGTCTCAATCATATCACCTCCTATTCTTCTATCTGCCAAACTCTGCAGTCCACATTCCCTCAGCCGATTCTCATAACTATCCTTGTACAGTCCTGAAACCATCTTTGTCATCCGTCTTTGTATCCTTTCCAAAGTTAATTTATCCCCTTCAAATCTTGGGGACCAAATCTGAGAACAATAGTCCAAGTGTGGTCTGATCAGAGACTTATACAATGGAATGATAACCTTATCTCTGCAGGTCAGTGTCCTTCTCATAATAGCAGCAATCCTCTGTGTTACCTTCACCACCTTTGCAATATGTCCCCTAAATTTCAGGTTTCTAACAATCATCAACCCCAGATCTCTTGTCTCCCCTACTTCCTCCAGTATAACTCCTCCCATAGAGTATGCAGCATCCCATCGATGTTTCCCAAACCTCAAGACCTTACATTTTGCTGCATTAAACTGACACCCCCATTCATTTGCCGATCTATCTAGCTTATTTAAATCCTCTTGCAGGGCTACCACATCTGCACTATTACTAATAATCCTTCCCAGCTTCGCATCATCTGCAAACAACTGAATATCCCCCTGCAATCCACTGGCTATATCATTGATATAAAGGTTAAACAATATAGGTACTAGTACTGAGCCCTGTGGGACCCCACTTGTAACCCTCTGCTTCCTGGAAACTGCTCCACCATACACAACTCTCTGATACCTATCAGACAGCCAATCCTGAATCCAGTTGACCAATCTGACATCCAGACCCATGTGCTGCAACTTAAATATCAGCTTGTCATGTGGCACCCTGTCAAATGCCTTCGCCAAGTCTAAGAAAATTGCAGTATATGCCTTTCCCTCATCTAATGTTCTTGAAACTTTATTATAAAAGGCTAGCATATTGCTAAAACAAGAGCGTCCTTTCACAAATCCATGTTGATTCTCACAGATAACATTACCCTCATCTGCCCAGTGTTGTATACGGTCCCTCACTACTTTCTCCAAGATCTTAACAACTACTAATGACACATAGACTGGCCTATAATTAGACACTTCCAGTCTATTACCACCCTTATGCAATGGCACTATCTTACCTTCCTTCCATTCCCTGGGCACCTTTGCCGAAGCCAGACTTTCATTGAAAAGCCATGTTAAAGGCACTGTCAATTCCCTAGCACATTCTCTCAAAACTCGTGGTGAAATACCATCCAGTCCCACAGCTTTACTGACATCCAGAGTACTCAGTATCTGAAACACACTCTCCTCCTGTACCTCCAGACCTCAAACCAGTCCTATCTCTCTAGCATTACAACTGACTCCTCTAGGATGAAATACTCCAATAAAGTGTTCATTGAACAATTCCACTATGTCCTCTGCATCAGTCACTCTATTCCCATTTTTATCCCACAATATCATTCTTCCACAGTCATTTCTCCTCCTATTGGCCACATAGCCAAAAAATTCCCTAGGAATTTCTTTGAATCTTAGGGCCAATCTCCTCTCATATTCCAGTTTCGCTTTCCTTACCACACTAGTCACTCTTCTGGCCAGTGTCTTATATTCCTCATGCATCTCTTCACCTGTCTCCTTATACCTCTTCCATAGCCTCTTTTTCGCATGCAATTCCTGTTTAATATTGTTTGTCATCCACTTTACTCCAAATTGCGTCCTCTTCTTCACTCGTGGTATACAACTTACCATTGCTGCTAACAAATATTCTTTCACAATTTCCCATGCACTAATGATATCCCGGCCTTCCAATTCCTACCTCCATGAAACTTTCCAAAGTTGACATCTAAGACTATTATAATCACCTGCCTTATAATTCCACATAAGTTCCCGTCTCTTTGATACTCCTGCATGTCTATTCATTTTCCAAGTCAACACCATATGGTCACTCTCTCCAACTGGTGGGAGAGACATCAACTCAATTATTATCAACTCTTCTGATTATATAACCAAATCCAAAACTTTTGAACCTCTTGTTCCCTCTGTTACATGTTGCCTAAGACATTTGTCCCTCAAGAATTCTAGAAATTCCATTCCCTTATTGCTACATGCATCTTCCTCTCTCCAATTTATACTACTGAAGTTAAAATCTCCCATAACAATCATTCTTCTTGCACTTGCCAAACTTAACTGTCTAAACATCTCCTGGTCCCCATTCTCTGTGCTCCTGGGTCTGTAGCAACACCCCACTAAATATCCTACCTCTACCTCACACCATACGCTCTCAAAATCATTTGTCTCACTTCCTTCCAAATTCTCCACTCTTAGAGGACATAGGTCATCACTTATCATAAGCAGTACCCCACCACCACGCTTTCCCCTCCTATCCTGACGAAAAATGCTATACCCAGCAACTTCTATTCCTGTTGTTATATCCCCTTCTGTCAACCACGTCTCAGTGATCGCAATAATTTTTGGCCAGGCTGATGCTATCTGCGCCACCAATTCCTCTCCCTTATTCTGGATACTCCTGGCATTAGTATAAAGCATATAAATGCCATTGTTTCTATACCCAGCATTATCCCTTCTAGACTCCACTGGGCTCAGTGTTACCTGACATTGTCTCCCTTTTCCCAAGTATCCATTCCCACAAGAGGCCACCCCTGCTATCATCCTCCCTGGGACACACTGACTCATTCAGAACAGCAATCTCTCCAGATGCCTACATCCTTCCTCATTCAAATGTAAACGGTCTCTCGCATACAATTCCTCTCTTTCCTCAAATGCACTCCAAGCATCCACATATACCAGTCCTCTTGTCACACATTCTCGCTATTATGCCATTCAATATCACCGCTCTTCTTCTCAGCTCATCATTATCATACCTAGGCAACACACACTAATTTTCCTCTCTCTGTCTTCTTCCGTACAGTCTCAAGCAAAAATCTCATATCTCTTGCTGCCCGACTTACATTACCACTCAAGTCATTTGTTCCTACCATCACAATCATCTCATCCACCCTTTCACCTCTCTTAATTGCCATAGCCACCCTTTCTATTGTTCCTCCTGGCAAACACTCCTCACGCATCCTATCTTGAACACCACGGATCATTGAGTTGCCATACATTATACCTCTTACCATTCCCTCGCTCCTATTGTTTCCATTCTCTCCTCTTCTTAAAAAATTGGTTAAGTGCCACGAAGTAAGCGGCAGTGCCTTAACCTTATATGTATTAGGCGCAGAGGCCGGTCCGTCCTTATCAAGGGGAGTGCTAACCTTCTCTCCTTTCATACAACACATACAAACTTGTGACATACATACAAAGGCAGTACGAAACTAAGTGAAACACCTGGACAAAAGAGTAGAGTTCTAACTAGGTGGGGGTCACCCTCCATAGACATCTGTCAGTAGCCTAGGATGTAAACTGGAATCTCAAGTTTACATCCTAGGCTACTGACATGGTAAACACTAACACTCAGTATTAGTGTTTACCATATTTTGGGATATTTTATGCAACCATATTATTCAAATTAAGCTGATTTTTAAGAGCAGCAGCAGATTCTAAAAATCGTTTTTCACTTCTAAATTTACTGTGATGATTAGTCTGCAAAGCCAGATTGACCATAGTCATGACTGCACATGCATTTTTTTATGTTTTTCCATTCAGATGGTAGCTGATCTTCCTGTCTGTCCATAGTAGGCCAACTTGCAGGAACAAGGAACTCTTTATACACCTGGAACTGAGAGAGAAGAGAGTTTGTCTTCAGTGGAATGGATAAGGGTAACCAGTTTAAAGTGAGAATGTGCCTCGGACATAGGGGATAGCATTACTAAAATCTTTCTGAAGAAAAGGTCATGGATAAGTAGAGGATTTATTATTATTATTATTTTTTTTGATACTGTGAGAATTGTAGCTATTAAATAAAAAGTGTGGTGTATTTCCCATCACCCTTCCCTCTCAACAACATAATGTCATAAAAACACTAACCCATAAAGCCTATAACATTTGTTCCAATGAGACCTCTCTTGCAGCAGAACAAGGTGATGGGAAGTTTCTATCTGGCTGACTGAGTGGGCTGATTTCCTATATACTGAAAAGGACAGGTTACCATTAGGCAGCAGGTAGGCAGCCATGATATCTAGGAAGGCTAGGTTATTATTAGTTTCCTTTTCATTGTAAATTGGATTCTAGGGTGAAAACAATAAAAAAATACATCGGCAGTCATAACCATGGTCAACCTAGCTTTGCAGACCATGCTTTGAATACAGCCCACAGAATTAATTGAAAAAATCATTTCGTACTTTTTTTCTTTCAGATGAAAAAATAACTAAATAAAGTAAACTCAAAACAGTAAACATTATGACATAAATATAATAGTAGTTTTGTATAGTGAAAATATAACAGGAATATCTATTTGTAAAAATTATAATACTTTTTAGCTGTGAATGCTTGGTCCAGAAGAAAAGGCAAATTTGTAGCTGGAGAAATCAAATTACAAAAAAATTCTGGTTTTAAAAGCACCTATTTCAACAGAGCGACATGTATTTCATTTATTTATTTATTTTGAAATGGTAAATGAATGAGTTTAATGAGAGATATAATAGATATTATGTGAATAATGGTTAGTATGAGCCTCGTGTGATGAGGAACTCAGAGATGCCTGTATTGCTAAACTTTCTATTTCAAAGAAGCGGAATCACATGCTGGGCATTTCATTTCTTGGTGCCTCAATGGTTTGGCTTAGTTACTTTGATCATGAGTTCATGATAAGGTGCCAAAAATTTCAAAGTTAAATGACTGGCCAGTGTCAATTCTAAAACTAGGATTTTATAGTAAAAACAACAGTATATAATGAAATTTTATGCATTAAAACACGTTTAACATGCCATCTCTCTCTCTCTCTCTCTTGTTGTCACAAGCTCAGTAGTGCATTTAAAACTGTAGCTACTTATGGAAATATCCTGCATGTATATATGCAGTGGAGATGTGGGGATAGAGGAATTTGTGCCAACTACAAATATGATATCTAGATTACCTGTGGATCAATATATCATTATAGTTTTCTAATTATCCAAAACTATATTTTCACTTTCAATCCAACCATTAGTTTTCTTTGAAAAAAATATCTTCATATTTTTTTTGATTCATTCAGAGGAGAACAGCATATCTAGATACAGTTAAAACCTGTTCTTCCTTCTCATTCCAAGTCAGGCTTCTCTTTTATCGATTTAAATCAAATTGCCTTCTACCCTTTAGAACTTCCCTTTCTTTTTGTGTATTTCTTGAAAATTACCACCCATAACTAATCAAAATCCAATGTTAATAAGTTTCTTCTTTGTTCTCAACCAGCAAGTGATCCAATAACGTTTGTGTTTGAGATTAAATTTTAAAAAAGTCTTATATTCAGATTAGTACATTATGTTATTACATTATTATTCATGATGTAATAACATAATATGCTTATTCCCAGACTAACTAATGTTATTACATCAGTTAATCTGGGAATAAGCAATTCTTTCTGCTCTTGATGCTCTCTATATTTTGTAGCTTTACTTAATTCTGTAAGGAAAAAAAAATGTTTACTTGGATTATAATTTATTCTTACTTGTACAATCATGCACAACATATGATCATGAATTATAAAACATTAAACCTACATGTCCAAAATGGAGGAGTTTTCCAATGATTATTATCATGAGTGAAACAGTTCATCTTCTCTACATTACATGCCATATTCTCAAACTTTGCCTTTCTTCTCAATTTTCTTTCTTTTTTTTTCAACTTTTCTTCTTTTCTCCATTGCCTTTCATCTCGCAGTTGATCTCTATGTTGCCTCCATTCTTCTTGAAGCTGTTTCCTGAAACAGAGTTAGTACCATTTGATGGCTGTTACCAAGAAATTTTGACATTATTGCTCTTTTCAAAAAAGCAAAATAAAATTCTTGGAAAATTAGTATATACAGGAATACCTTGTATAGTACGGTTTTGAACAACACAGGTTTTGGTCTAACACGGTTTTTATTATTATACTTATCATTATTACAGTAACATTGTTAACACTGACTGGCTACTCCCAGGCACTGCAAGTTACAGTAGAGAGCAACATTTATGCAGTAGTTATTCGATTGGTTCTCACGTAGACACGTTCTTTCCCCGCGGCATTTTATTATTTACATTAATATTAGTATTTAATATTTTTTATTTATTAATTAAGTATGAGTGACAAGAGACGAAACAAAAAAGACACTGTTGGAGTAACAAAAAAACGCAAGTGGTTGAAATTAGAGAAGAAACTTGAAATTATAAAATGTCACGACAATGGTGCTTCGTTTGCTAAAATAGCACATGAGAATTCAATGAATGAGTTATCCGTACGAACAATTATTCAGAGCAAAGAAAAGATTAAACAACATGGAATGAGCACCGCTTCTTATAATGCTCACGATCTTGTGAGACTGTGATCACGAGAAATCGATCTTCTACAATGGAAAATATGGAACGCCTTCTAATGATCTGGATTGAAGATTGTAATCAGAAAAAAAGATTCCTTTGAGTCAAATGATAATCCAGGCAAAAGCAACAAGTCTATATGACAAAATAAAAGAAAATGAAAGCGAAAATGAAGGAGGTACAGCCAGTGAAACGTTTATAACAAGTCGCGGGTGGTTCTACAATTTCAAAAAGCGTATGGTACTCCATAACGTGTAAATCCAAGGTGAAAGCGCAAGTGCTGACACTAAAACTGCAGAATTATTTTCCAATGAATTGAAGGAGCTTATTGGCTACACAGATAATCAAATTTTTAGCGCTGACGAGACTTGCTTGTTCTGGAAAAGAATGCCATCGTGCACATTTCTAGCAGAGAAGGAAAAAACACAAGCTGGGTATAGTGTCAAAAGACCGATTGACACTTTCACTAGGAGGTAATGCATCAGGTGATTTAAAATTGAAGCCACTGTTAGTGTACAGAGCAGAAAACCCAAGAGCTCTTAAGGGCTTTACAAAGAACAATTTACCCGTTCATTGGCGTTCGAATAAAAAACGAGGGTGGCTCGTTCAATTTTTTAAGACTGGTTTAAAACTTGTTTTTGCCCTGAAGTTAAAAACTATTGTAAAAAGAATGATATTCCTTTCAAAATTTCGCTTTTATTAGACAACGAGCCAGGCCATCCAACTCTATTGACTGACTTAGATGAAAATATCAAGATTCGTTTTATCCCTCCAAACACAACATCAATTCTGCAGCCGATGGATCAAGGCATTATCTCCACTTTCAAGGCTTACTATTTAAGACTAACTTTTTCTCAAGCTATTAAAGCTGCAGCAGAAGAAGATTCTTGGACTTTGAGTGAATTTTGGAAGAAATTTAACATAAAAGATGCCATTCAAAATATTTATGAATCTTGGCAAGAGGTGACTCAAAGCAACATGAAAGGCATAATATCTTGCCGCATTGTTCAAAGGACTTTGTTGCCTTTGCAACACAGAAAGAGGAAATCTTGACAGAAATTGTGCAGATGGGCAAAGATCTTGGTTTTAAAAGTTTAGATTGTAACAATGTGAATGAATGTATTGATTCTCATTCAAATGATCTGGATGATGAAACCCTTTTGGAGTTGGAACAACAACAAGCCTATGAAGCAGAAGAAGACGAAGATGACCCCACTGATGTCATGGATGAAGAATTTTCCTTTGCTGACCTTTCAACTTTTGTGAGAAAAATCGACGAAGCTTCCGACTTTCTAATAAATGCCACCCCGAATTTGGAAAGAAGCATCAAAATGCTACAGAGATCTAGTACTTGAAGAGACAAGGAAGACAAGGATGATTCAAAAACCAACACTAAAAGACTACTTTAGTAAAAAGTAAATTACTGTATTTTAAAATTGAAGCAATATTTGTTTTGTTTTCTACAACTTTTATATCAGTTTAAAAGGATTTTATTTGTTATTTAGTTAATAAAAATAACAATTTTTTTCATTTTTAAACATTTTTATTATCCTAAATTTTTGTAATAAACAAATTAAATTGAAAACCTTTATAAATAGACCTCGAACAACGCGGTTTTGCATAGTGCGGACGCTTATTGGAACCAATTAACCGCGCTATAGGTATTCCTGTATATTGATATAGTACTGCCAAGACTTCACAGCAGCTTATGAATCATAATTTCTGAAAATGAAGTGACTAAAAACAAAGACCTCAGTTAATTTTATACTAAGTAACGCAATTTTTTTAATAATAAAAATTAGTTTCGTTATAATATTTTATGTTTCTTCAGAGGAAATTATGCTACATGCCATTATGCAGTACAGAACATATTTTAAGTTTAATATAATGTAAACTTATATGAACTATAGACTATAATAAATATATAAAAATATGGTGATTTCTCAATCATAGGACTGTGCACTCCCTAGAATTCTGTGGATAGTACTAAAAGATCCATGAAATGAGCTATATTGTACTCAGTAAAACATATTTATCCCATTTTGTTTTATTACTATTGCTGTTTGGATTTTTTTTTTTTTTAATAAATTTTGGCAATTTAATACAGGTTTTTACAAATTACGTATCTAAATTTTATTTGTAAAAATTTAAATTTTAAATGCTATTTTTAAAAGCAATAAAAATTAAAAAGTAATAATAAAAATAAACATTCACTTTTTATAGTATCATGTGACTCCTATTCTATGAAGAGTTGTAAACCTACAGTAAATTAGCTATGGATGTGCTAAAAGTTTTTTTTTTTTAATTTATTTATATTAGTTTTTATTTTTATTATTTATTTAATTTTACATAATCAGGAAGCCTTCCTGAAAGAAACCTTCTATAGAGCAAACAAACTTTTTCAAGTCACTTTAGGCATCTAGTAAGCAGCATGGTAGTGATCTCACACCAGGGAAATATCCAATAGACATTGTCAACCTGTTCACTATGCATTGAACTTTCTATTCACTATGCTATAACCTTGAACAAAAATCACAGAACCATTTCCACCAGAAACTGTTGCATTATCGAACACTGTAATCACATGTTATTCTGATTCCAAGACAAATTCTGAAAGGAAGGCCTAGTAACGAGCTCGTCACTACCTCCACTTTTAGCTAACCTGTTTATGAAATCATTTGAAAAGCACACCCTACGAGACTAGAAACTAAACTTTGGCTTTGCTATGTAACTGATTCTGTTATATGATGAATATGTAACTATGTAACATATTCATCATATGACCCTGCTCAGAAACATAAGTACAGGACGAGGTTTTTACTTGAGACTGGACAGAAGAAGACAGAGAGAGGAAAAATACTGTGTGTGTTGCCTAGGTATGATAATGATGAGCTGAGCAGAAGAGCGGTGATATTGAATGGCATAATAGCAAGAATGTGTGACAAGAGAGGACTGGTATATGTGGATGCTTGGAGTGCATTTGAGGAAAGAGAGGAATTGTATGCGAGAGACCGTTTACATTTGAATGAGGAAGGACGTAAGCATCTGGAGAGATGCCTATGTCCTGTTGTTCTGAACGAGTCAGTGTCTCCCAGGGAGGATGATAGCAGGGGTGGCCTCTTGTGGGAATGGATAGTTGGGAGAAGGGAGACGATGTCAGGTAACACTGAGCCCAGTGGAGTCTTGAAGGGATAATGCTGGATATAGAAACAATGGCATTTATATGCTTTAAACTAATGCCAGGAGTATCCGGAATAAGGGAGAGGAATTGGTGGCACAAATAGCATCAGCCTGGGCAAAAATTATTGGGATCACTGAGACGTGGTTGACAGAAGGGGATATAATAACAGGAATAGAAGTTGCTGGGTATAGCATTTTTCGTCAGGATAGGAGGGGGAAAGCGTGGTGGTGGGGTACTGCTTATGATAAGTGATGACCTATGTCCTCTAAGAGTGGAGGCTTTGGAAGGAAGTGAGACAAATGATTTTGAGAGCATATGGTGTGAGGTAGACAAGACAGGATATTTAGTGGGGTGTTGCTACAGACCCAGGAGCACAGAGGATGGGGACCAGGAGATGTTTAGACAGCTAAGTTTGGCAAGTGCATGAAGAATGATTGTTATGGGAGATTTTAACTTCAGTAGTATAAATTGGAGAGAGGAAGATGCATGTAGCAATAGGGGAATGGAATTTCTAGAATTCTTGAGGGACAAATGTCTTAGGCAACATGTAACAGAGGGAACAAGAGGTGCAAGAGTTTTGGATTTGGTTATAGCATCAGAAGAGTTGATAGTAACTGAGATGACATCTCTCCCACCAGTTGGAGAGAGTGACCATATGGTTTTGACTTGGAAAATGAATAGACATGCAGGAGTATCAAAGAGACGGGAACTTATGCGGAATTATAATGCAGGTGATTATAATAGTCTTAGACATCAACTTCGGGAAGTTTCATGGAGGGAGGAATTGGAAGGCCGGGATATCGTTAGTGCGTGGGAAATTGTGAAAGAATATTTGTTAGCAGCAATGCTAAGTTGTATACCACGAGTAAAGAAGAGGACACAATTTGGAGTAAAGTGGATGACAAACAATATTAAACAGGAATTGCATGTGAAAGAGGCTATGGAAGAGATATAAGGAGACAGGTGAAGAGAGGATGCGTGAAGAATATATGACACAGGCCAGAAGAGTGACTAGTGTGGTAAGGAAAGCGAAACTGGAATATGAGAGAAGATTGGCCCTAAGATCCAAAGAAAATCCTAGGGAATTTTTTAGCTATGTGGCCAGTAGGAGGAGAAATGACTGTGGAAGAATGATATTGTGGGATAAAAATGGGAATAGAGTGACTGATGCAGAGGACATAGTGAAATTGTTCAATGACCACTTTATTGGAGTATTTCATCCTGGAGGAGTCAGTTTTAATGCTAGAGGGATAGGGCAGGTTCAAGGTTTAGAGGTACAGGAGGAGAGTGTGTTTTAGATACTGAGAACTCTGAATGTCAATAAAGCTTTGAGACTCGATGGTATTTCACCACGAGTTTTCAGAGAATGTGCTAGGTAACTGACAGTGCCTTTAACCTGGCTTTTCAATGAAAGTCTGGCTTCGGCAAAGGTGCCCAGGGAAGGAATGGAAGGAAGGTAAGATAGTGCCATTGCATAAGGGTGGTAACAGACTGGAAGTGTCTAATTATAGACCAGTCTGTGTGTCATCAGTAGTTGTTAAGATCTTGGAGAAAGTAGTGAGGGACCGTATACAACACTGGGCAGATGAGGGTAATGTTATCTGTGAGAGTCAACATGGATTTGTGAAAGGGCGCTCTTGTTTTAGCAATATGCTAGCCTTTTATAATAAAGTTAAAAGAACATTAGATGAGGGAAAGGCATATACTGCAATTTTCTTAGATTTAGCAAAGGCATTTGACAGGGGTGCCACATGATAAGCTGATATTTAAGTTGCAACACATGGGTCTGGATGTCAGATTGGTCAACTGGATTCAGGATTGGCTGTCTGATAGGTATCAGAGAGTTGTGTATGGTGGAGCAGTTTCCAGGAAGCAGAGGGTTACAAGTGGGGTCCCACAGGGCTCAGTACTAGTACCTATATTGTTTAACCTTTATATCAATGACATAGCCAGTGGATTGCAGGGGGATATTCAGTTGTTTGCAGATGATGCGAAGCTGGGAAGGATTATTAGTAATAGTGCAGATGTGGTAGCCCTGCAAGAGGATTTGAATAAGCTAGACAGATAGGCAAATGAATGGGGGTGTCAGTTTAATGCAGCAAAATGTAAGGTCTTGAGGTTTGGGAAACATCGATGGGATGCTGCATACTCTATGGGAGGAGTTATACTGGAGGAAGTAGGGGAGACAAGAGATCTGGGGTTGATGATTGTTAGAAACCTGAAATTTAGGGGACATATTGCAAAGGTGGTGAAGGTAACACAGAGGATTGCTGCTATTATGAGAAGGACACTGACCTGCAGAGATAAGGTTATCATTCCATTGTATAAGTCTCTGATCAGACCACACTTGGACTATTGTTCTCAGATTTGGTCCCCAGGATTTGAAGGGGATAAATTAACTTTGGAAAGGATACAAAGACGGATGACAAAGATGGTTTCAGGACTGTACAAGGATAGTTATGAGAATCGGCTGAGGGAATGTGGACTGCAGAGTTTGGCAGATAGAAGAAGGAGAGGTGATATGATCGAGACTTTTAAACTGTTGAGAGATTGTTACAGTGTTGACACTGGGGAGTTCTTTCGCTTGGTTGTACAGCGGGAAGGAGTGATGACAAGAGGCCATCCCTGGAAGTTACGAAAGGAAACTGTGAGCAAGAGGGTGAGGAGTGGTTTCTTTGCATGGAGGGTGGTTGAGCCATGGAATGCATTGCCTGATAGAGTGGTGAGGGCGAGAACGGTCAATGAGTTTAAGGAGTGGTATGATAGACTTTGTGTTTCTTAGGGGGAACCTCCCCTCGATGATTCTTGACAGACTTTATGTTCTTAGGAAGGACCTCCCACGAAGAGTCTTTTGACTCCATGGAGGCCTGATTAATAATATTAGCAAAATTCACTCTCAAGTTATAGAACGACAGATCCCTGCCTTTTAAAAAAAAACATTCTTCTGGAGGTCCCTGAACAAAATAAACTTATCTATTCAATCTACAGAAAATCAGTGCACATGCAATGTCTCACCACCATACATCAATTGTATTATAAAACACTGACATACAAAATGGTATTATAAAAATCTTATGAGACAAGATATAAAGAATTTCCAGCAGCATAGCAAAAGCCAAGACCTCAAACACCTTGGTCTTATCCTTCCAAAAAATGGTTATAATGAGAAAATAGTAGAGAACATTCTAGTAACGTTCCCTAGACAAACAAATGGATAGCAAAAACTATATCAGTAAACTAGATCATTTGTTCATGTGGAATCTATTATGTGGATAAAGGAGGCAGTCAAGTGATATATGCATGTCAGAAAACATAAATTAGGACTAGCAACACATACAACAGAGATCCTGTGATGAGTCTTTTGACTCCTTGGAGGCCTAAATAATAATAATAATAAAGCATCACGTATTTTGGCAGCATACGGAAGCGCCCTACACTGATTACAATTTCTACATCAGGGCATTCAAAGAGTCATTGGAAATGTTAAAAACTACTACTGAATTGTAACATGAAACAAGGAATGATCCTACATCAGGTTTGGTGGTCTTTTATCAAAAACCTGGTGCACAAAGATATCCTACACATTGCATTACTAGCCATCATAACAATGTGAATTGAATGTATGCAACATCTTTAGGGGTGAGGAGTAGAGAATCCACAGGTCAGTGATTAAGATGGTATCAGATCTATGGAATGAACCCTATGAGGGCAGGTTGTGTTATGGAAATTGATTGACAGGTGGAAAAGGAGTCATATGATTGGGGTTTTTACAAGATTAATACAGAACAAGGAAATTTATCAGAACAAGTCTAGTGATGGAAGAACCAGGACCATCCTTGGAAACTGAGCAAAAGTGTAGTTAGCAGGGGTATTAGGACTATATTTTTGCTCGAGTTGAATAGGTTGTCAGAGTCTGTTGTGGGTGCCATGACTGTGAATGAGTTCTAAGCACAAAGTATGACAGATACTGCACAAATGTTGATTGTGCTTGGCATGATGTTTAGGGCCTCCCTTTATGAGTAAGGACTCCATGCAGTTGTCCATAATAATAACATTGTTAGTCTGTTTCAAATATGCTTGTTACAATATCAGTCATGAGCCTCCGTAGTTCAGTCATTATAGATGAAGCCCTTTGGTCAGAAAGATCTGGGGTATTTCCGTCAGTGACATGAGGAACTTTTATCTAGTCTCTTTCAATGAAAGGTGAGTTAGCTGCTCTCATACAGAGGTAGGGTTTTTTTTTCACTTGGAAAAATCGGATTTTTCGTCCCGCAGAACAGGCAAGCCCGGCCCTGTGAACACATATGCATATACAGACATAGAACGCACCAGGAGGAATTGGACTAACCACCTTATCCTCAAGTTACAGTTGTGGTTGCGAAGTCCAAGAATAAAACTTTGACACCATAAAAGGCAAAAGAAGAGGATTAAGTCAAGTAAAAGTAAAGTAATATCAGTCGTGTCATTTTTTATTTTTTTATTTTTTATTTTTTTGTATTTCAACCTCCTGAAGGAGTGTACTATACTGCACATGAAACTGGTTGAGATCAAAACATATATTTCCTATCAAAGTCTTTTATGGTTTAGATACCAGACAAACATTCAACATGTTCCCATCCACAGAAGTCTCCCTCACTATAGTGGATATCTTGAAAAATTTTGTGCTGACTCACTAGTTGGGTGTGTCAGCATTGATACTAGGCTGTCTAACATATCTTACTTGCCTGTTCAATCCTAGATCCAGTCAATTTATGAGCTTTTGTTAATGACTGATTTCTTGTTTAACTACCATTGTTAAAGGAAATGAGTTTTTACATATTAGTGAGTGTATCAGCTTGTGAGATAAGAAAAAAACTAGCTATTTATTATTATTTAAATATCTATCTATTAACCATGCTACCAGCCAAGACGTCTATAGACGTCAGGGTTATCATGGATGCGAAGTGCATATTAAAATTGTAATACTATTGATATTACATTGAAATATATGATGGATACGAAGCATATGAGGATGCGTATTTGATCCATAATAGCCAGTAAGGTGGTTAATGATACACGATCATTTTCACACAATCTACAGTTCTAATACTACAGTTCTAAGACAGCTCTAATATGCTGTCTTGAATCACAGTTATTAAAAAAACTCTTCTTTGCCATTATAAACAAATGCTGAGGATAAAAACATTCAAAATCACATCACAATTCAACTAAGTGAACAACCATTGGCCACACATACATATTAGTGGGTTTTCAAAATTCTGACAAGCTCTTTACATTAGCAGATAGATAGCCAATGACAATAGCAACTGAGAAAACAATTAGTTTTTTTTTCCCCAAATCAGTATAAAGAATTATGTATTTTACAAAAATAAAAAAATTTCCAAGTTTTAATATCCACTATTAATGGTTCAATTTTTAAATTTTGTTAAATTTTTCTCAAATTTGCAAGCCCCTTGTTGTTCTTGTTTACTTTTTTATTTTTTCAAAAAAAAAACAATTTTGAAATATATTAAGCGACAAACTCATACGGTAACCTTACAAAGTGATTTTATTAAAAAAAAATATTATAGTTACTGTTACTACCATTTTACAAATAAGAATTCACTTTTGGTAATTGAATATAAATAAATAGGACTATAAAATAATGCCCCTTGATTGGTACCATTGATTATCACTTGAAGTATAAAACAAAGAGAAATATAATGTACTTTAATATTATTGTTTTTAGATAATATTTATTTATTATTTATAGAGTGTTTGTCATAAAAACTTCTATCGCAAACAAAAGAAATTCATTTTGTTTATAAAAAATGTGGACTATTTCATAAGTGTGATTATAAAAGATTTTATTCTTATATTTTGATAGTAAAAAATGTTTTTCTTATGTAAGATAAACGAACACAGATGATTGTGCATAAATATTTCATGTTTAGATCATGAAATATTGGTTTAAAAATGATAGCCTTTACAGGTTGTCCCTTCATACTTTTTGATTGGTATTTGTACATAAGCAGTATTAATAAAAGTTTGTGTGAAATACGTTTTTTTTTGCTCGACGATGTGATCCCTTTATTAAAATTTCCGCTCACCACTGAGTATAGTCCATTATTAGATATAAAATAACTAATAACCACTGTGCGCGTATTTCAAGTGATTATTTCACAATTAGCTGTTACTTAACTTAGCCTGAACACTAAAAAGATTCATGTGTGTCCTACTTTCTTAATGATTGTATTCCATTATGCAAAATCAGAGATAATTGACAAAACAGACATTTTTAATAACCAGCATGTCCCAATAGGCACAATACATATAGTAAAAATACAAAAAACTAATAACATAAAATGTGACATATTATTATTATTCACATCTGACCTCCATGGAGTCAAAGGACTCATCATGAGAGGATGATGAGTCATGCAAAAAGATCAAACTGTGCCTTAAACCCATTCACAGTTTCCACTGTCAAGCTCCACTTGCCAATTACTCTCTCTCTCTATGCAAAGAACCTGCTTCTCACTTCCCTGCTCACATCCTCCTTATAGGGATGACTTCTAGTTCCACCCTTGCCTCCCTTTACTTTATGAAAAATCTCCATATTAATCTGGTAACAACCCCAACTCATCTCAATCATATCCCTTCTACTCAAGGCTTTGTAAGTTGCACTCCTTCAATCTCTCCTCTCATATCTGACATTCCAAACACCTGACACTGACTTCTCTGGACCCTTTCCAATACATCCTTACCCCCCCCCACCAAAAAAAAAAAAAAAAAAGGCAATTAAATCTGCTCACAGTAGTCCATATGCAGTCTGATCAAAGCTTTATATAAGGGAACCATAACTTCTTTGCTTTTACATATCAATGTCCTCCTCATTATTGCCATAATCTATTGTGATGTTCTTAGAATTTTAGCAATGTGACCCCTAAACTTTCAGTCTCTGTCCACCATTACTTCCAGATCTCTCAATCTCCTCTGCCTTCTTTAAAATTTCCTCAGCAATTGTATACTCTTTGCCTACTCGATTTCAATACTTTGAAACATTAAACTGAAGCTTTAATCATTTGCTCACTCACAGTCTATTCAGATCCTCCTGCATGGCCACATCTGCTCTATTTCTCATAGCTCTTCTCAATTTTGCATCATCAGCAAACAGTTGCACATCTCCAGTTACGCTGGTCCCAATGTCAGTAATGTACAAGTTGAACAATAATGATTCCAAAACAGATCCCTATGGCATAGAACTGGCATTATGTAAATAGAGGTTCTGATTAAACTGAAACTCTTCTTGTGATTTTTTTTTCCACCCAACTCAACTAAAAATTCTCTCTGTTCATGAATGAGTAGAATATTTTTTCAAGCTGTCTACCCCTGTGCTTCCTACAATTGTGCTACAGTGAGAGTCAACTATAATCAGTTATAATTCTGGGAAGTGCCATAAAGATTTAGCTAATCTTTACATTAAGAATTATACAAACATTCATTTCGAAGTACTGAATTGTCTGTTAAATGTTAAAAAATAACTTGGTTTTTATATGCCGTAATATTACAAGGAAAATAAATTAACCTACTAGCTGTCATGTAAAATTATCAACTCTAAACTAAAAATACTACTAAGCAAAGCCTGTACAGTAAGTTGTAAATGAATGCTGTCTGCTGCATTATTGTAATATCTTTATTCTATTCTTTATAATAATTAGCAGTGTGCGCTTTTCCTCTCTTAACCTTTCTCACTTACTCTACTGCATATTATGTTTATCCACCTTCCGTATTTACTAGTCATATGTCTATGAACACTGGAAAATTTGTTAGCCTGCGCCATCCAATATATCAATATTCAGCATAAGACTCAATTAAACGTCCGGTAGATCTCTCTCATACTAGCGTAAATTGCTTCAACAAAGTTTACATAAACAGTCGTGGTTCTTAAGTAATTAAACTGCACATTTAATGCCTTAGTTGTTTCCCGCTCACAAGTTTGATTTATTTAGGAACAGTGCAGTTGTAAAATAAAGGATCAGGCAGCACTCTTTTAACAAATAATTAAAACACATTTATTTACATTAATATGAAATATACATGGATCAAACGACAGGGAGAATTGCTTTCTCTACCCATCTAAAAAAATCTTTAGCATGAAATTAGAAGCCTTTTACTTCAACACTAAATAATAATCTCTTTAACTCAAAAACTTATTTACTCTCTGCTTACAAATTCAACTTATTAAACTTCTAGTTTACTTGCAAAGAGGTTAGCTAACTCTCTATTAAGTTAATTTTACAATTTTGATATCAACTTCCAACATGCCAATTGATTCTCTTAAGGACACTTCTTATTACTATTAACCAAATTCTTAATAGTCCATCTATAACATATTATAAGAGGAACTGTACAAAAGTATGGAACTTAAAAAGGCTCTGTATCGCACATTCAGTCAAAAGTCTTGCACAAAAAGTTCTATGGCAATTCTTTCATCTCAGATCGAGCTTCCTCAGGAATGTCTGGCATTAGCAGTATCTCGTCAGGAAAATAGTGGGCTGTGGACTGCGGTACTCTTACAGCTCTGGCAAAAGGTTGTTCTTCCACGGTGAAAAGAAAAACTTCCGAGCGAAGCTACTTCGGGTAATTTACATCACCTTTTCTCCTCTAGCTTGGGCTCGCTGTAATGCCTGTACGACTGGCTCCTCTATCTTGCCATCTCCAATAGATCAAACTGCTGCCGCCAATAACTGAAATTGCTGCAAACTCTCATTTGACTGCCGAATGGGTTCCCTCTCTTTTCTCGGCGACTGGAACCCTTACTGCTCGGCTCCATCCCTTTTTATTATGCCTTCTCTGAGACCTCACACGAAGGGTTGTAACCCCTTAAGAATTCGGCATGACTCTTTCATCTTCTTTTAAGTTCAACCCGCTCTTTGTTCTCTTCCATGCACTCTTTTGATCATAAGTTGCCAGCCAGTGGAAAGTTGTTTGAGCCTTTCAGACCGACTTTGGAGGTGTTTATGTGCAGAGCTTGTAAGCACTTTCTCTTACACACAAAATTCATAAACAACCTTTCTTATGCCCTCATAGAGAGCTGCTACATAATGTTCTGGTGGCAAAACATTGCCTTTGTTTTTGACATTCTAAAATATTCTAGTTAAAGAAATAAATACAGTTAATTTCCAAAGGTTATTTACAATAATATCTAGCACAAAATATACAGAGACAAACATGGTTATTTTTACAACATTCTCATGGGACTTAAGCTCTGTAAAAATCAATGTAAAGCGCTTTGGTATTTTTAAGCTACATCAAATTTTACAAAGTAAATAAGTAATGTAACTGTAAGAACCATTTCAGTATGAACAGTGAAAACATATGGAAGACATGAGAGGTGCCGCAAGTTAATCACTATCCAGCATTGCTTTCAGATGGTTTGCTGAAAAGTGGAAATCTAGCATCTGAAAGGATCTAATGAGAAATTTCCAAATGTCACCCAAGAATCAAGGAATAATCTTATGTGAAATTTGGAAATTTCATCAGATAAAAGTTGATTCTTTTATCTGATGAAAGATGTCTTCTAAGTAGGGCATAGAGTTCTCTTCCAATGGATATTATGGGGTTGAGGGGGGGGGGGATGATAAGCTAGACCAGAGTTTTCTTTTCTATAATAAGAAACATCTCCAAGATATTAGTTTTTCTCATCTCAAAACTTTGAAGTCTAACCTATATATGACAGGCCATGTGAGCAGGAAATTCTGTAAACTCCAGGATGTTTATAGAAGGGATTATTATCTTTAGGAGAGCATACTCTGTATAATAAGAATAGGTTTATAAAATATGCTGATACAGGGTGGGCCAACAGTTCCTAGGTGATATGAAATAGTAATAACTATTGTGTATGAACTACTTTTCGAAATTTTAATTACACAAAAAAATTTACAAAGAATGAAGATTTTTTTGACATCATGTGAAAAAAATTGTCATGTAAATGTCTTCCATTTTCAGCTTCACATAACTCTGCTTGATGTAGACTATTCTCCATAATAGCTCTGAGAGTCTGTCACAGTATTATTATTTTTATTATTATTATTCTTCAGGCCTCCATGGAGTCAAAAGACTCATCGTGGGCGGTCCTTCCTAGGAAACACAAGTCTATCAAGACTCATCATGGGAGGTACCTCCTAGAAAACACAAAGTCTATCATACCACTCCTTAAACTCATTGACGTTCTCGCTCTCACCACTCTATCAGGCAATGCATTCCATGGCTTCACCACCCTCCATGCAAAGAAACCACTCCTCATCCTCTTGCTCAGAGTTTCCTTTCTTAACTTCCAGGGATGGCCCCCTTGTCATCACTCCACACTGTTCAGCGAAAGAACTCCCCAGTGTCAACCCTGTAACCACCTCTCAACAGCTTAAAAGTCTCAATCATATAACCTCTCCTATCCACCAAACTCTGCAGTCTACATTCCCTCAGCTGATCCTCATAACTAACATTGTACAGTCCTGAAACCATCTTTGTTATTCACCTTTGTGTACCCTTTCCACAGTTAATTTATCCCCTTCAAATCCTGGGGACCAAATCTGAGAACAATAGTCTAAGTGTGGTCTGATCAGAGTCTTATACAAAGGTATGATAACTTATCTCTGCTGGTCAGTGTCCTCATTATCGCAGCAATCCTGTGTGTTACCTTCAACACCTTTGCAATATGTCCCCTAAATTTCAGGTTTCTATCAATCATCAACCCCAGATCTCGTCTCCCCTACTTCCTCCAGTATAACTCCTCCAATAGAGTATGCCGAATCCCATCGATGTGTCCCAAACCTCAAGACGTTACATTTTGCTGCATTAAACCGATACCCCCATTCATTTGCCTATCTGTCTAGCTTATTCAAATCCTCTTGCAGGGCTACCACATCTGCACTATTACTAATAACCCTTCCCAGCTTCACATCATCCGCAAACAACTGAATATTCCCTTGCAATCCACTGACAATGTCATTGATATAACGGTTAAACAGTATAGGTCCTAATACTGAGCCCTGTGGGACCCCACTTGTAACCCTCTGCCTCCTTCAAACTGCACCACCATACACAACTGATACCTATCGGACAGCCAATTCTGAATCCAGGATTGAATTCAGGCAACTTAAATATCAGCTTATCATGTGGCACCCTGTCAAATACAAGAAAATGGCAGTATATGCCTTTCCCTCATCTTTCAACTCTGATGTTGTTCTGCAACTACTGAAGAGTTTGGGGTTTGTTTCAGTAACACATTCCCTTTCAAATAACCCCATAAGTAGTAGTCAGGCACTGTTAAATCTGGAGACCGTGCTGGAGACAATCAATTTTTGATGGCAATTCAATAATTATTGAATGATTATTTTCAAAGTAAAACTGCACAGTTTTCATTCTCTGGTTCAAAGTACAACCTGTATTATGAGGTTTAAAGAGATTAGCAATTTGCTTGAAAGTCTACCGATGTAAGGGATAGAAATAGTCTCTCTCTAATGCATATCAGGATTTTGCTGCAGAGTAAAATCCTGCTATGCATTATCCTGATACACAAGCAAAAGCAAAACAAGGGGAAAATCCTGATACACGGGAAAAGCAATTTTTTTGATACCCATTGAGTTAGTTGGAGTTGAGTTTGTAGTCCTTCATTAACCCTCTGATTTCTTAAGATGGAAGCAGCAGCACCCTTCACAAAAAGTTTTTTTTGTGAAGGGTGGTACAGTGAAAATGAGTGGAGATAATAATGATATGTGGTGGGTTGTGTATACATTGTGTAAAACATTTCATCTGCATTATCTCATTAAATTTCTATTTCCAAAGAAAATTTTATTTTTTTAGTGCAATGAGTTGGATTGAGCTAAAAAAAGTTCTTTAATTTGGCAGCACTGTTACCTAATTAAGATATTATTGACATATGTCCAGACTGAAGGTTTAGGTTGGCTGATCCTTATTCAAAATTTTCCATAAACAAGTCAGCATATGGTGGAAACTTACAGTGGCAAGGCAGCAAAACTGTTTGTAAATTTAGTTCCATTTAAAGTAATTAGAGTTGATGCAGAAGGGGTGCTTAAGGGTCAAAGCTATATAACTGAGAGGAGACCTCCACATAGCCTTTAAAGGAATGCAGAGAACTGACCAGGGCTTCTGACCTAATGTCCAATCCTCGCCTTCTCGTGGTGCACCCTGTTAGGTATTTCCCTGAATACTGAACGAACGAGGATGAGCTGGCAATTTGGGATTTAGTCGACCAAATTGTATTCTTATTGGCTAAAACCAAAATATCAAATGATGGTACAACATTATGGAATTTCATGCCGGACGGGCATCGCCCGGTTAAACAAGGCTTGTTTTCGCCACGGAACCAGGGCAAACAGTGAAAAGTCAGCTACTGGAACAAATCTGAAAACCCACCACAACATAACATCAGAGTTCAAGATTGGAACTATCAGCATAAGAAGCCTGAATGGCAAAGAAATGGAGATAGCTGAAGAATTGGATAGGCACCAGATCGATGGGTGACTGGCGAGATCTTTCTGAGCAATAAATACAAAATGTTATATTCAGGTAATGACAATCAAGGAAAAGAAGAAGTAGCCATAGTATTCAACACTAAATACGAGGCTAATCTTCTTGAATGGCAGGCCATACCAAGTAGAGTGATGTGGGCAAATATTAGAAAGGAGAACTGAACAATGAGACTTATTTGTACGAGTCTATGGTCCTGCAGAAGGGACCATAGGCTTGTACAAATTCCTCCACTTCTACTAAGATAGAAGTGGAGGAATTTTTTGAGGTTTTAGAGAAAGCAACTGACACATTGAAAAAGGAAAAGCTGGTCCTTGTTGGGGATCTAAATAGCAGAGTAGGAAATGATTGTCAGACATACAAAAATATTTTGTAGAAAAGAGTAAAGATAATAATAATAATAGCAAATACCTGTTGGATTTCTGCTCAGGACATGAACTTGTTATTACTAACACAATGTTCCAACATAAAAATGTGCACAAATTCACATGGAGAGAAGCAAGGAATAAGAAAAGTCTCATTGACTATGTTATTGTTGATAGTGATGTTTTCTCCCTGGTGCAGGACACCAGAGTGTACAGAGCATTTGAAATTGGAAGGGATCACCATTTAGCCGTGAGCAGGATAAAAAACTGAATTTCATACTGAAAAGAAGAACATCTAAGAAAGTTTTAAAGCAAATAAAAATTGAGCAGCTCTCAGATATGAACTGTAGACTAAAATACACAAATATTATTAGAAAAAATGAAAGAATTTGAGAACAGGAACCGAACCTTGGAGATTCAGTGGCAAGTCCTGAAGAAATCACTGATTGATTCATCCAGAGAGGCATGTGGTGAGGTTGTCTGCAAGGATAGAAAAATCAGAACTCCATGGTGGACACGGGAAGTTAAAGAGGCAGTGAAGGAAAAGAAGAAAGCATATCAAAAGTTCCTGGCAAATAAGTCAGCTTGTGCTCTTAGACAATACAGAGACAAATGCAAGAATGCTAAACACTGAGTAAAACTAGCTAAACAAAAGTCATGGGAGGACTTTGATAAGAACATAGAAAATAAATATTAAGAAGGTGGCAAGATATTCTGGAGGTTGTTGAAGCTCAGAAATGGAGGAAAGAGTGCTGTAAAAGGAGTTAGAGATGGTAAAAGTGACAAAAACTGGAGAAAAGGATATCCTTGAGGTGAGGAGTAATAACTTTGAAAGATTGCTAAATGAAACAAGCAGTGATGACAGCACAGTGATAAAAAAAACACTGACCAGGAATGCAGTCAGGAATACATATCCATACTTGAAGTAGAAAAAACTAAAGGTTTGAAATGTGGAAAGGCAGCAGGAGTAGATGATATTCAACCAGAAATGTTCAAGTATGGAGGTATAAAGGTCTTGCAGGGCCTGCACTGCATAGTAAAGAAGGCATGGACAGAGGGATGAATTCCAGGTGATTGGAGTAGAGCTCTCATAGTACCCATATATAAAAAGGGAAATAAAACTGAATGTGAGAATTACAGAGGTATTTCATTACTGAGTGTTCCTGGTAAGATATATGCAAGTATGCTTGAGAAACGGTTGAGAAAGATTGTGGAAGAGAAGCTTGGTGAAGAACAAGCTGGATTCAGATCAAATAGAGGCTGTCAGGATCAGATTTTTACTTTACAACAAATAGTTGAGAAATTGTAGGAATATAACAGATCTGTATTTAAGTTTTGTAGACCTGCAAAAGGCATATATATCAAGGTGACAATAGAGAAGCTTTTCAAAATGCTATAGGGGCATTATATCAAGCAATACTTAGTCTTTAAGTCAACAGTTAGAACTGAAGTACAGGAAGATGGTTTAATGTTAAATCTGGTGTCAAACAAGTATGTTCATTATCCCCTCTGTTATTCATATGGATCACATTATGAAGGAAAATGGTATTAAACCTGATATCAAAATTGGTAATGTTATTCTCAGCTCTTTGCTTTATGCAGATGATATTATACTTCTAAATAAATCTGCTACAAGTCTGCAGGATTCCCTGACTAAATTGAATAACTGTTGTAATAGATATGGTATGAACGTCAGCAATAACAAGACAAAGACAATGAAAATGTGAATGGAGAACCTATAGAACAAGTAAAACATTTCAGCTACTTAGGAATGATTTTTAATGAAGATGGTAAATTAAATATGGAAATAGACAACAGAGTCAACAAAACTGGCATGGTAGGAAGTCAACTGAATAAATTTATGTAATAAGAGAGAAATTAGTCAAAACACTAAATTAACTGTGTACAAGACAGTGTTCAAACCAGTTTTAACTTATGGATCTGAGAGCTGGGTAAGAAGTAAAACACTTGACGAAAGATTAGAGACCACAGATATGAGAGTCCTGAGAAAGATCAGGGGGGGGGATGAATAGATGGCATCAATGGCAATATATTAAAAATGAGGATATTAGGAAAATTAGGAAAGAACTTGACATTGTCAGCATCCAGGAATGCAATAGCAGAGCTAATCTCAGGTGGTATGGTCACTTAAACAGAATGGGAGAGAAAAGATTAGTAAAACAAGTGTTCTCTGCCAGGTTGGCAGGAAAAAGACCCAGAGGAAGACTAAGATATAGGGTGATTGATACAGTAGAAAGTGCCTTAGAAGACAGAAATATAAGATCTGATAATATTGGAGTCTTGAGGTAACAGACTGATTTGTTGGAAAATTGTAGACAGGAAGTTAGTAATGATGTAAATTTTTCATGTAGTACTATCATATCCTGTACACCCCTTGAGGGTGTATACCAGGAATTTTATGATGATTGAGAGTTGATGCAATGTTTGAATGGCTTAGTGAAGGAAAAAATTATCAGGAGAGGGAACAAATTATCAAGCTCTAGATCTTCGTTTACAGGGACATTAGTTAACAATAAAATGAAGTCTAGAATGGCAAAGGTGTCTGATGATATAATGGAAATATCAGATTGTTTCTGGACAAAATATCATGTTCTTGGTGTAGGAGTCTGACATTCAGACTACTTGATGTCTTGGAATTGAAAACGCTTCATAGTCTAAGTAATAACAAAAATCTTACTATTACTAAAGCACCAACAAAGGCAATATTACTCTCTTCAGACTTCGCTGAATATAAGCATAAAATATATATTCTCTTATGAGTTTGAAACACACATGTCGTAATTAGCAGGAATGACCCAACCAATAATCAACTGAATTATTTAACTCTTTATTAAATAAATGCAATTTCCCTTGACCCAGATACTGTTTTAAAGGCTTGGAAGCTATCATGCAAGACCACCCAGGATTAGTGACGTTCTTAAATTCTGGATGTCCTCTGCAACAAATTGTTGGCTCACTGGGAAGTCCTAAAATGTCAAAGTTTCTCTCTAATCTCTTTACTTTCTTTAATGGCTACTCTTTCTTTCTATAAAGAAGATCTCCGATTTTACTTCAAGAATTAGAAATCTGAAACTTGACACTTCTGATTTACCAATCAGTTTTGATATTACCTCACTTTTCACCAACATTCCCCTAAAATGACACCTAGGAACTTATCTTCTTAATTTCCATCAGAGATTGTGAAACTAAATATGTCACAAATTCTGGATATTTCAGCTAGAATGGAAAGCTTTAAAGACAAATTGAAGGAACTGTGATGAGCTCTCCAGTTTCCCCAATTGTGGCAAACTTTTACAGATGATATGTCTATCGCAAAGAAAAAAAGTATCTACTTTTGATCCAAAATCTTTGTTACGTGGACAGGAAGTAGATGTCTTACAAAAAAATAAATAGTCTTCATCACAGAATCAAATTTACCTCAGAAATAGAATGGAATGGATCTATATCATTTTCTTTATGTCCTTTTAAAAAGAGAAATGGATAGTTCCTTATCCACCTAATATACCACAGGCAGTCTTTCTCCAGACGATATGTTCATTACATGTTGGCAGAACATTCCTCACAGAAAATTTGGTATTAATAAATGCCAAATTTATTATGTTGATAAAGCTTATTATCAACAGCCCATGTCTGTTCTTCATCTAAATCATTTAAAAAAGAAATTTCATCTATCAAACAAACTACCTCTCTCTCTCTCTCTCTCTCTCTCTCTCTCTCTCTCTCTCTCAGTGGCCATGATCCAAAAATTATTGAGAAAATCAGGTTTTTCTAAACATGTTTCTTGTATCTTTAAGAAATTTCATCTTTCAACCATGTTTAAATCTATTAATCAAATCAGCTCTTTGTTGCCATCTACAAATCATCTAGAGCACAACTTTCGTCACTACCTAGAGGCTAAGTTCATGTAATTACAAGTTATTTTGTATGGCATTGCAACAAAGCCAAGTGGGACAATCTGTGCAATCACTATGCTATTATTTCTTTGGATGAATTATTGCTTCCAGCCATCTGACCCAAATTCATGTACCGAATGTATCGCAAAAATAATTCTTATCGGAATGGAAACTTTTCTCCATTCCACCCTGTGTTCCTGTCCACTATCTAAGCCTCGATTCTCCCACAGGTGTGCCAAAGCTGTACAAGAGAAGAATTAAGCATACCATAACCAGCTTGCATCCAAAACCCCATCCACCTATACCACTTACACTAAACTTCAGAATAGCTGCACGAAAACTATCAAGAGGTCAAAAATTGACTTTGAAAAATATATAATTGTTTGCATTTACGAATGCAATTATACACTTGCATCCCCCTGTACTAGGCTGGCTGAAAGTAGACTAAAGTTAAAGTCGAGTTGCCGACTGGAGGAACTTTTTCTAAGCCTATCTTCGACTGGGTTCTGAGTTAGTCAATCTCTGGCATGGGCAAGCATGTTTTTCTCCTGGAAACTCAGGTTTTTCATCCTGTAAACTCAAGAAAACTGACCATAGAACCCACATTATTTCAGACAGTAACATATCCTGTTAGGGTTAGATACTAAGAAATGGCAGCACTTGTTTGCCCATCTCTTCATCGGTTGCTGCTTATAATTAGTGAGTCGTGGGCCAGCTATCTCTGATTGGCTACTGGTGGAGCCTGAACTGCCTGCTCAATCTCCAAAAGCTAGACAGGGTTAAAAGGCCTTGCCTACTCTCTATAAGGGGAATTAAAGACAGATTATTATACACTTAGCATTGCTGGGTACCACCATGTGGCTAAATGGTAACATAACAAAAGGAGACTTAAATGTATGTTGTAATCCTCAAGGATTTACACAGAAATAAATAAAATAAACCTCAGCTATGATGATGATATTATTGCTCATATTATTTGCTCTAATCCCATATGAGTCACCTTAAAAGAAGCTAATTTTTTTTGTAGCTTTATGAAATACTATCATCTTCATGCAATGAGTTTAAGCATCTAATATTACATAAAATAAAACTATTGAATTCAGTATAATTTGAGGCAAAATATGAGAATGCATGGCATATGATGACACTTTTAAATATAAAAAAAAAAGATCAAGATATTTGAATTCTTAAAAAAAACAGTTAATTTCAATAAACAGCATCATGATATCAGTGCCATAACTAGGCAGATGCAATGGGTGCACAAGCACAGGACCCAAGTCGAAGGGGACCTGAAATGGGGTATCAAAAAAAAAAAATAATCAGTATTATATTTTCATTTTCAAATTTTAAATTTTGCTGTGGGGGGCCAATTCCATAACGTTTTTGGTTAAAAATTGACTGATCTATTTCTGTCATTTGTTTTTTTTATTGTTTTTCCAAAAAATGAGAGTCCAAAAATAATTTTAAAAAATAAAAAATAATCTTGCACATGCCCGTGAAAAGCTAGTTATGACACTATAATAAATTTAATTTAATCCTTTATCCAAGTGTAAGCAAACAAAGTTTGTGCCTGAAGTATTTTCAGGATTGAGGCAACTCGTGATAAAGGTGGCCTAAGCTCTCATCACTAGTTATGGCACTGAGTACAATGCATGATTTGTAAGGAGTGTGAGAGAGTGAACATTAATGCTTTTTGAAATCTTAACTTACTAAAAGTTAAATAGCTGTTATAAGGAATTTCTTAGATTACTTTACCTCACTTCAGAAGTTTCATCATCATCACAACTACAAGTCCTATCTGGATTTCCACTACTCTCACCTAAGATAGAATCTCCAAAATCATGAATAAAAGACTGAAGTGGCCTTTTCTTTTTCAGATGTCTTCGAATATCCTAAACCATATAAGTTTACACATCAAGTTTATATGTTACTTGTGTAATTTATTAGTTATACATATATATCTACCTTAAACCTGGTTTTACTCCATATCCCAAGTAAGCAAACAGACAAACAAGTCAAGTTTGCACCTGCAAGTGTTGCAAGTAAAATAGCTTGCAATCTTTAACATTTATTATACCCAAGGTAAAATACTTTCTACATATATATCTACCCTATATATATAAAATGATAAGCCTTTTTATGTAATGTTTCTGTGTCACGTTTTTGTCAAGTTATTTGAAATGTTTTGAAACTCAGGGGCTATCCTGAGAGTCGAGTTTTCAAAATTCGAGTCATCAGAATTCAAGAAGAACCGGCCTACCAGTCTGGAACTGGGGGGAGGGGGGGGGGGGGGCATGCTGTAGGCGCCAGGGAAGCAGAACGCCCTTTCGAGTTTGAGTTTTCAAAATTAGAGCATCAGAATTCAAGTAGAATTGGCCTACCAGTCCGGAACTCTGAGGGTTGGGCGCCGTAGGATATTCCCTTTTGACACTCAGGGGCTACCCTGAGTGTTGAGTCTACAAAATTCGAGTCATCAGAATTCAAGGAAAACCATCCTACCAGTCCAGAACTTGGAAGGTTGGGTGCCGTAGGCATCAGAGCCCCCTAGTGTGTGTGTGTGTGTGTGTGTGTGTGTGTGTATAACAAATTTACATATAACTAATAAATTCATTAAAATTCAATGCAGTTTTATGTAATAAATAAATCTGCTAATGTCTTTTATTCCCCAAAGGGAGTAGGTGAGGCAATTTCAGCTCTAACTTTTGGAGACTGAGGGGCAGTCAGTATCCATCCTTAGCCAATCAGAGACAGCCGAACCAAATTATCAATGAATATAAATGGTATCCAGTGAAGAAAGTATGGCAGGCAATTGCCGATTTTATGGCCATTACCCTAATTGCAATGATTTATATCTGTAATAGCGTGGGCTCTGCAGTCAATTTTCTTTAGTTGTACAATTAAAAAAATCAGGTTTCTGTCGGGGGGACCTTACTTTTCCATGCCAGAGATCGTCTAACTTGGGAACTGGTTGAAGAAAGGCTCAGAAAATGTTCCTTATTGGTGACTAGAATTGAACTTAGAATGTTCTTCGGGTGGCCTAGTACTGTGTATGTAAACCCCATTTCCACCAGAGGGCTACTACATAGGCCCACAGTTTTATGTAAATTCTGTAAAGATGCCAAAGTACTGAAAATAATTTTAAAAAGAACAGAGAATTGAGTGTGTTGATAATTCTCTTAGCAAGTAGTTGGTCAATACCAACCTTCCTACTGGCTACCATCCATATTTCAGTGAATATGAAAGCATATGGATGTGAAGCACACAACAGAACTGAATAATATGAATAAGTGCAAGCTATGAATTATATATAGCTGTTAAGAGGTGCGATAATCCTTCACACTCAGGAGAACAATTCACTGGATTAAGTTGCATTCAGAGCTGCAACTCAGAGCCAGTGCTAAAAAGTCCAAAATGAAGTTTCTTAGAGTATGTAGAGTATCTAAATTTAAATACACATATTAGACTAATTGTATCAATATTAGTTTAATACCTTTTATGATATAGTTTGCTGTTCATAGCAGGACAAATTAAGAGAAACTTCTATACTGTACTATATAATATTTTTTTTATCTTTGGAGATTAAAAAATAAAAAATGGCCAAGCCTGCAAGAAATGGTTCTAAATCATTTGCTGCATATAAACCCTTATTTTTTTCCCCCAAAGAATTTTACTAAAAATAATGTGAGTAGCACGAGTATAGACAATGAGAAAACAAGTAAGACAAACAGAGAAATAGGGGGAGACAGGAAACACTGCGTGAGAAAGGTTGATGCTCAAAGGTGTCTGGTGTGTAGGGGAAAAACAGATGGATTTGAAGATTCTGGGATGAATAAGGAGAAAATGAAATGGCTAGATGAAGGTATGGAGAAGTCACATCTAATAAGTGATAACAGTGAAACTTATTACAGATCCAGGAATAAGCTGTTATGTTTGTATATGAATTCTAGAAGTATCAGAAACAAGGGAAATGAATTATGACTTGGCAACAAATTCACAATCTTCATTCTTTTGCTCTTCTTTTTCACCTTATTCAATAACTATCATATCTCTCATTACTTTATCTCATATTCAAGTCATTCATTTCAACCAAAAGAAAATGTTTCTTTAGTTAGTAACTATAATTGATTTTATAAGAGAGCAGGAATGGTAGGAGGTATAATGTATGGTGACTCAATGATCCGTGGTGTTCAAGATAGGATGCGCGAGGAGTGTTTGCCAGGAGGAACAATAGAAAGGGTGGCTATGGCAATTAAGAGAGGTGAAAGGGTAGATGAGATGATTGTGATGGTAGAAATAAATGACTTGAGTGGTAATGTAAGTCGGGCAGCAAGAGATATGAGATTTTTGCTCGAGGCTGTACAGAAGAAGACAGAGAGGAAAAATAGTGTGCGTGTTGGCTAGGTATGATAATGATGAGCTGAGCAGAAGAGCGGTGATATTGAATGGAATAATAGTGAGAATGTGTGACAAGAGAGGACTGGTATATGTGGATACTTGGAGTGCATTTGAGGAAAGAGAGGAATTGTATGCGAAAGACTGCTTACATTTGAACGAGGAAGGACGTAGGCATCTGGAGAGATTGCTGTTCTGAACGAGTTAGTGTGTCCCAGGGAGGATGATAGCAGGGGTGGCCTCTTGTGGGAATGGATACTTGGGAGAAGGGAGACGATGTCAGGTAACACTGAGCCCAGTGGAGTCTAGAAGGGATAATGCTGGGTATAGAAACAATGGCATTTATATGCTTTATACTAATGCCAGGAGTATCCGGAATAATGGAGAGGAAATGGTGGCGCAGATAGCATCAGCCTGGCCAAAAATTATTGGGATCACTGAGACGTGGTTGACAGAAAGGGATATAATAACAGGAATAGAAGTCGCTGGGTATAGCATTTTTCGTCAGGATAGTAGGGGAAAGCGTGGTGGTTGGGTAGTGCTTATGATAAGTGATGACCTATGTCCTCTAAGAGTGGAGGACTTGGAAGGAAGTGAGACAAATGATTTTGAGAGCGTATGGTGTGAGGTAGACAAGACAGGATATTTAGTGGGGTGTTACTACATACCCAGGAGCACAGAGGATGGGGACCAGGAGGTGTTTAGACAGCTAAGTTTGGCAAGTGCAAGAAGAATGATTGTTATGGGAGATTTTAACTACAGTAGTATAAATTGGAGAGAGGAAGATGCATGTAGCAATAGGGGAATGGAATTTCTAGAATTCTTGAGGGACAAATGTCTTAGGCAACATGTAATAGAGGGAACAAGAGGTTCAAGAATTTTGGATTTGGTTATAGCATCAGAAGAGTTGATAATAACTGAGATGACATCTCTCCCTCCCGCCAGTTGGAGAGAGTGACCATATGGTTTTGACTTGGAAAATGAATAGACATGCAGGAGTATCAAAGAGACTTATGTAGAATTATAATGCAGGTGATTATAATAGTCTTAGACATCAACTTCGGGAAGTTTCATGGAGGGAGGAATTGGCCGGGATATCATTAGTGCGTGGGAAATTGTGAAAGAATATTAGTTAGCAGCAATGGTAAGTTGTATACCATGAGTGAAGAAGAGGACAATTTGGAGTGAAGTGGATGACAAACAATATTAAACAGGAATTGCATGCGAAAAAGAGGCTATGGAAGAGATATAAGAAGAACAGGTGAAGAGAAGATGCATGAAGAATATAAAGACAGGCCAGAAGAGTGACTAGTGTGGTAAGGAAAGGGAAACTGGAATATGAGAAGAGATTGGCGCTAAGATCCAAAGAAAATCCTAGGGAATTTTTTAGCTATGTGGCCAGTAGGAGGAGAAATGACTGTGGAAGAATGATATTGTGGGATAAAAATGGGAATAGAGTGACTGATGCAGAGGACATGGTGGAATTGTTCAATGACCACTTTATTGGAGTATTTCATCCTGGAGGAGTCAGTTTTAATGCTAGAGGGATAGGGTTGGTTCGAGGTTTAGAGGTACAGGAGGAGAGTGTGTTTCAGATACTGAGTACTTTGGATGTCAGTAAAGCTTTCAGACTGGATGGTATTTCACCACGAGTTTTCAGAGAATGTGCTAGGTAACTGACAGTGCCTTTAACCTGGCTTTTCAATGAAAGTCTGGCTTCGGCAAAGGTGCCCAGGGAAGGAATGGAAGGAAGGTAAGATAGTGCCATTGCATAAGGGTGGTAACAGACTGGAAGTGTCTAATTATAGACCAGTTTGTGTGTCATCAGTAGTTGTTAAGATCTTGGAGAAAGTAGTGAGGGACCGTATACAGCATTGGGCAGATGAGGGTAATGTTATCTGTGAGAGTCAACATGGATTTGTGAAAGGGCGCTCTTGTTTTAGCAATATGCTAGCCTTTTATAATAAAGTTACAAGAACATTAGATGAGAGAAAGGCAATTACTGCAATTTTCTTAGACTTAGCGAAGGCATTTGACAGGGTGCCACATGATAAGCTGATATTTAAGTTGCAGCACATGGGTCTGGATGTCAGATTGATCAACTGTATTCAGGATTGGCTGTCTGATAGGTATCAGAGAGTTGTGTATGGTGGAGCAGTTTCAAGGAGACAGAGGGTTACAAGTGGGGTCCCACAGGGACCAGTACTAGGATCTATATTGTTTAACCTTTATATCAATGACATTGCCAGTGGATTGCAAGGGGATCTTCAGTTGTTTGCAGATGATGCGAAGCTGGGAAGGATTATTAGTAATAGTGCAGATGTGGTAGCCTTGCAAGAGGATTTGAATAAGCTAGATAGATGGGAAAATGAATGGGGGTGTCAGTTTAATGCAGCAAAATTTAAGGTCTTGAGGTTTGGGAAACATCGGTGGGATGCTGCATACTCTATGGAAGGAGTTATACTGGAGGAAGTTGGGGAGACAAGAGATCTGGGGTTGATTATTGATAGAAACCCGAAGTTTAGGGGACATATTGCAAAGGTGGTGAAAGTAACACAGAGGATTGCTGCAATTATGAGAAGGACACTGACCTGCAGAGATAAGAGGGTTATCATTCCGTTGTACAAGTCTCTAATCAGACCACACTTGGACTATTGTTCTCAGATTTGGTCCCCAGGATTTGAAGGGGATAAATTAACTGTGGAAAGGATACAAAGACGGTTTCAGGACTGTACAAGGATAGTTATGAGGATTGGCTGAGGGAATGTGGACTGCAGAGTTTGGTGGATAGAAGGAGAGGTGATATGATTGAGATTTAAACTGTTGAGAGGTGGTTACAGGGTTGACACTGTGCACTGTGGAGTTCTTTCGCTTGGTTGAACAGCGGGAGTTAGTGATGACAAGAGACCATCCCTGGAAGTTACGAAAGGAAACTGTGAGCAAGAGGGTGAGGAGTGGTTTCTATTCGTGGGGGGGGGGGGGGGTTTGAACCGTGGAATGCATTGCCTGATGTAGTGGTGAGAGTGAGAACGGTTAATTAGTTTTGACAGACTTTATGTTCTTAGGAAGGAACTCCCACGATGAGTCTTTTGACTCATAATAATAAAGTCTGTCTGAGTCATGGCCATTACCATGGAATTACGTAGGCATCTAATAATAACAACAACAATGATGACAATGTAAAGTATCTATCAATTATGAATGAAATTTAATTGGAGATGAAAATTAAATGTTACATGATTTTTATCCAACTGAATGTATAAATGAATTTTCAGAGTAATAAAAATTTTTCATACAATTCACAACAAACTACTGAGAACTATACAAGTTCTATACAACTAATGCATTTTAAATGATATGCAATCAACAGAATAAGCCTTTCACAACAAACTAGTTCTTTGGTCCCTATAAGTTGGTTCTAGTAAGAATTGGTTATATATGAGGCATCAATGATTTTAAATGTATATAAAAATTTTGATTTTAAATTCATAACTGTACCTTCAGTTCATCAAGCTTTTGTCGTAAGTTTTTAATCATATTGTCTAAACGTTCTTTTTTCTGTCTCCATAACTTTGGATCACGGTACACCTCTTCCATACAGGATACCGAATTATTTGCTAAAATAATACATCCACCAGCAGTTGTTGTACTACTTTCCTGATGAGCTCTTATATTTGCAGACCTTTTTATAAGAGTATGAATTTCAGCAAGTTTATACTTAGCATCCTCATTTTTTTCATAATTTTTGGATTCCATAGGCCACATATCTGTATAATTATTTAGCCAAGAATCCTGAAAGAAAAATTTATTTAAATCAGATCATATATGAAAACTACACTTAAAAATTTTTTAAATCTTTGAAAATATTTCAAAGGCAAAAATATTTTCCTCACTGCTGACTATCGCAAATAAAGAACATCCACAAAATGTTCGTTTTGAAGACAGTGATGACGATTAAAATATGCACTTTATTTTATTTTGCCTAAAACATTTACGTATTATGGGCAATGAAGTTTACGTACAATTTGTAATTTTATACTATGTATTTTTCATGTTTATATGTTTTCTTAACTTAAATTAATTACCTGAATTAAATAAACATAATTTTTTGTTGGATATGTCATTGTTTATATAATCTTAAGGAAAAAAAAGATTTCGGAACCTAACCCTACTTTTTTATGTGATCTGAGTCTCGCATAACGCGATTTATATAACGCGGCATTTTTGTGGAACCAAACATCCGCGTTATACGAGGGTCACCTGTATTTTATTATCAACAGCACACTGTTGATTGGAAAACTTGGTTCTTTAATTGTCAATATTTTCAGCACAAAGATTTTGACATAAGATTATAAATATAAATTATAAATAATGGATCTTCATTGTGTCAGTACTTCATTGATATCATCCACATATGCAAAAAAGATAAAAAAATAACACTAAGATATACCAAATACCATACCAAAAATACATTATGTAAAATAAAAGACAGAATGCTATGCAATGTGCAATTGCAACAGATAGCTTAGCCATCAATTCTGAGTATTATCAAAGAAGAGAACAGTTCAAATTCTGACCAATCATGAAAGTAACCAGTTGCCACATTTCAAATATGAATATTCTTCATTGCCTTATGTCACTCCTTTCAGATTTAAATCTGATTTCAGATGCATTTATGTGCATTTGCTCTTTTTGTGTGTCATTCTATTGATTTTCTCTACCAAAGGAATCTGATAAGATTCATGTTTAAAAGTTGAATGGATTTATCAGAAATATGCACTAATTGCTGATGATGCAAAGTTAGGAAGAAGAATGAAAATGTTGTGGAAAAGTGAGTGCAGCTATCAGTTTAATGTTGCAAAGTGTAAGGTCTTGGAATTTGATAGCAGGATTGGGATGGAAGAGATGAGAGATCTGGGAACAATGGTGGGCAGAAACTTTTATGGATACACTGATAGCATTATGAGAACATCACACTACATCATGGCAATGATCCATTGTCAGAATCCATACTGAATGTTCAGAAAGTGTGTTTGGAAGTGATAGCAAAGAAAAGAGTTCTATTGATGACAAAGCAGACAATAATGACATTGAAAAACATTAATGGTAAGATTGTAAGTGAAATTGGTGGCAAACAAGCATGTTTGGCTAGTAATAAAATAGTGAGAGTGAATGGAAGCAAAAAAATTATGCAAAATTTGAAAGCTGAGTTGGTGAAGAGGTAAGAAATGAGACAGATGCAGAGTAAAATGAAGAGAATTGTAGATATGTATGGAAGAGTGAAGACAAAAACAAATGATGTCGTTATGGATAAAGATAACAAAATACCTGTGAATGGCATTGTATTCAATTATTACAGTTGATAAACAAACAAAAAAAAAATACACAAGGTTTGGTTTCTGGGAGGTAAAATGAATAATGATTGAGGTGCTGGATACGAGGAGTAAACAAGCAAAAGAGTTGGTAGTAGGGACAAATGATTTGACTGGGAACAAGGAGAATGCAAGATTAAATATTAGGAGGTTGTTGAGAAAGATAAAAGATAATAGCGTGATAGGAAAGATAGTAGTCAGTTTGCTCAGTTATGACAGTGATGAATTGAGATAAAGAGCAAGAATTATATGTCAACAGAAATGTGCAAAGAGAAATGAGTGCAGTTTGTTGATATGTGAAATGAGTTTGAAGGATGAATCAAACTGTACAAGAGTGATGGACTGCATTTGAATAGTTTTGGTGTTTGTCATTTGGATTGCTGCTGGAAGAGAGGGTAATGAATGCAGAGAATGAATCTGAGCAAGTAAGAAGCGATATGAAATAGTAGGAGAGTAAAGAAGGAGAGATTAAAACAGAGCTTATGAATAAAGAAGTGGGTAGCATGATATATTCACTTGATATATTTAATGAGCAGTTCATAAAGGTCTTTCATCCTTATGAAGGTGACATCATAGAAAGTTTGAGAGCAGTGGATGATGAGCAGAGACTGATCATGAGTGAGCAAGTAGTATATGGGGAAAATGAGCAAACTTGATGTTAATAAGACTGAGACTTGATATATCATCACATATTTTGAAGGAATGTGCGAGGGAGTTAACATATTCATTTAATATAAGTCTTACTTTGGGCCAAGTTCCAAAGGAGTGGAAGGAAGACAAGATTGTACCGCTTCATAAGGGAGATGACAGAACCCAGGTATCAAATTATATGCCAACCCAGTGTCAGGTGTCACGTTATGGAGGCTGGTGAGAGTGAGGATTCAGAATTGGGTTGATAACAGTAGTATTATCTTTGAGGGACAGCACGGATTTGCTAACAGGAGGTCATATTTTAGTAATCTATTCACTTATTACAATAAAGTTATAGCAGCATTTGATGAGAGAGATGGATACATAGTAGTATACTTAGATTTTGCAAAGGCTTTTATAGATTACCACATGAGTTGACAGTCAAACTAGAGTTGATGGTGTTGAATATCAGGCTACTGCACTGGATTGGAGATTGGCTATATGACAGATGTCAGTAAGTTGTGTATGGGGAGTAATATACCGGAGGAGAAAAGTCACTAGTAGTGTGCCTCAGGGGTCTGTATTAAGGGGCCTCATTACTATTTAACCTGTATTTTAATGATGCTGGAGAAGACTTCATCATCATTAAATTCCTGCCATGTACCCTCAAGGGGTGTACAGGATATGATAGTACTACATGAAATATTTACATAATTACTAACTTCCTATCTACAATTTTCCTCCAAATTAGTCTGTTACTTGTCAAGACTCCAACATTAACAGATCTTATATTTCTATCGTCTAAGGCACTTTGTACTGTATCGATCCACCTATATCTTGGTCTTCCTCTGGGTCGTTTACCTGCCAACTTGGCAGAGAACACTTGTTTTGCTAATCTTTTCTCGCCCATTCTGTTTAAGTGACCATACCACCTGAGATTAGCTCTGCTAACGCATTCCTGCATGCTGACAATGTCAAGTTCTTTCCTAATATCCTCGTTTTTTATATGATATTGCCATTGATGCCATCTGTTCACGCCTCTTTCTCAGGACTCATATCTACAGTCTCTAGTCTTTGGTCAAGTGTTTTACTTCTGACCCAGCTCTCAGATCCATAAGTTAAAACTGGTTTGAAAGTTAAATTCTGTAGTTATTCTGTGGTCTATTTCCATATTTAATTTACCATCTTCACTAAAATTTGTGCCTAAGTAGCCGAAATATTTTACTTGTTCCACAGGCTCTCCATTCACAACACAGTTGACATTTTCAATGATTCTGCCTATTTTCATTGTCTTTTTATTGCTGACCTTCATACCATATCTATTACAACAATTATTTAATTTAGTCAGAGAATTTTGCAGATTTGTAGCAGATTTATTTAGAAGTATAACATCGTCTGCATAAAGCAAAGAGCTGACATTAACATCTCCCATTTTGATATCCTGTTTGATACCACTTTCTTTCATAATGTGATTCATATAGATAATGAATAACACAGGGGATAATGTACATCCTTGTCTCACACCAGATTTAACATTAAACCATCTTCCTGTACTTCCTTCAATTCTAACTGCTGACTTACAACTCAAATAAAGACTAAGTATTGCTTGATATAATGCCCCATTGACACCATATAACTGCAGCGTATTGAATAGCTTCTCTCTTGGCACCTTGTCATATGCCTTTTCCAAATTGACAAAACTTAAATACAGATCTTTGTTATATTCCCATGATTTCTCCACTGTTTGTCGTAAAGTGAAGATCTGATCCTGACAGCCTCTTTTTGACCTGAATCCAGCTTGTTCTTCACCAAGTTTATCTTCCACAATTCTTCTCAACCGTTTCTCAAGTATACTTGCATATATCTTACCAGGAACACTCAATAGGGATATACCTCTGTAATTCTCACATTCAGTTTTATTTCCCTTTTTATATATGGGTATACTATGAGAGCTCGACTCCAATCATCTGGAATCCATCCCTCTGTCCAGGCATTCGAACTATGCAGTGCAGCCACTGTAAGACTTTTATACCACCATACTTCAGCATTTCTGGTCGAATATCGTCTACTCCTGCTGCCTTTCCACATTTCAAGCCTTTGATGGCTTTTTCTACTTCACGTATGGATATGTATTCCTGACTGCATGCCTGGTCAGTGTTTTTTTTTTTTTTATCACTGTGCTGTCATCACTGCTTGTTTCATTTAGCAAATTTTCAAAGTAATTATTCCATGCTTCAGGGATATCTTTTTCTCACGTTTTTATTTCACCTTTATCATCTAACTCCTTTTACAGCACTCTTTCCTCCATTCCTAAGCTTCTTCAACAACCTCCAGAATATTTTGCCACCTTCTTGATATTTATTTTCTATGTTCTTGCCAAAGTCCTCCCATGACTTTTGTTTAGCTAGTTTTACACAGTGTTTAGCTTTCTTACATTTGTCTCTGTATTCTCTAAGAGCACAAGCTGACTTATTTGCCAGGAACTTTTGATATGCTTTCTTCTTTTCCTTCACTGCCTCTTTAACTTCCTGTGTCCACCTGGAGTTCTAATTTTTCTATCCTTGCAGACAACTTCACCACATGCCTCTCTAGCTGAATCAATCAGGGTTTTCTTCAAGGCTTGACACTGAATCTCCAAGGTTTGGTTCCTGTTCTCAAACTCTTTCATTTTTCCTTCAATAATCTTTATGTATTTTATACGCTTTAAAACTTTCTTACATGTCATTCTTTTCAATATGAAATTCAATTTTATCCTGCTCAAGACTAAATAGTGATCACTTCCAATTTCAAATCCTCTGTACACTCTGGTATCCTGCACCAGGGAGAAAACATCACTATCAACAATAACATAGTCAATGAGACTTTTCTTATTCCTTGCCTCTTCTCTCCATGTGAATTTGTGCACATTTTTATGATGGAACATGGTGTTAGTAATAACCAATCCATGTCCTGAGCAGAAATCCAACAGGTATTTGCCATTATTATTAGCTTTGCTCTCTTCTCCAAATTTTCCCAAAACATTTTTGTATGTCTGACAATCATTTCCTACTCTGCTATTCAGATCCCCAACAAGGACCAACTTTTCCTTTTTCATTATATCAGTAGCTTTTTCTAGAGCCTCAAAAAATTCATCCACTTCTACCTTAGTAGAACCTTCTGTGGGACCATAGACACAAATAAGTCTCATTGTCCAGTTCCCCATTCTGATATTTGCCCAAATCACTCTACTTGACACTGCTGCCATTCAAGAAGATGAGCCTCGTAATTTGTGTCGAATACTATGGCTACTCCTTTTCCTTGATTGTCATTGCCTGAATATAACATTTTGTATTTATTGCTCAGAAAGATCTCGCCAGTTTTTATCTTTTTTGTTTCAGTCACCCCTAGTATGTCGATCTAGTACTTATCTAATTCCTCAGCTAGCTCCATTTCTTTGCCATTCAGGCTTCTTATGTTGATAGTACCGATCTTTAACTCTGGTGATGTTTAGTTGGGGTGCGTTTTCAGATTTGTTCCAGTAGCTGACTTTGCGCTGTTCACCCTGGTTCCCTGGCAAAAACAACAGGGGCCTTGTTTAACTGGGCAACGCCCCAGCCGGCATGAAATTTTGTCATGTTGTACCATCATTTTGTATTTTGGTTTAACCAATAGAAATACAATTCGGTCGGTTAAATCCCAAATTGCCAGCCCATCAGAGTGCACCACGAGAAGGTGAGGATTGGACATTAGGTCAGAAGCCCTGGTCGGTTCTCTGCATTCCTTTAAAGGCTATGTGGAGGTCTCCTCTCAGTTATACAGCTTTGACCCTTAAGCACCCCTGGAGAAGACTTGGCATGGAAAAATGATAGTGGCACATCGTGAGATAGACGTAACCACAAAAGACTTGCTGAGAGACCTGGTACATCCATCTAGGATGGATGTAGCAGTTTGCTCAGGCAGAATTCTTTCAGAATTCCCTTTGGCAGAATTGGCAGTTCACTATATCCATCTGGGACAGTAATGAGAGAGAGAGAGGTTTTACCTAAGACTAACTTATGGTAGAGTCCAGGAAGAAGGAAATAATTCAGAATGAAGAGCCCATGTTGAAATTTAAGAAGAGCTTTATAGAGAGAGAGAGAGAGAGAGAGAGAGAGAGAAGAAAAAAGATCCTAGGGTAGATAGGAAAGAGGAACAGCCTGTCAGAGAACATTGAAGTATCTCCATTCCATTAGAATCGAGATAGAGGTAAACTATCTCGATTGAGATAATTTCATTGTGTTGTGCAGGGAAACTCAAAAGTTCCAACCTTTGATTTCTTGTCTCTACCTGAGGGGACAAAATAAAATATGCTCCCCTTTGTCAGACTGATATTAAAGCCTTGCATTTGAAAGACTGCTTGGTTGAAGAGTTGCTACAAGCCTTTTCTAGTAGAGGCTATAAGGTCATCAACAAATGTTATAACAATAACAGTGGTTGTGTCATGAAGGTAGTCAACATGGCTTGGAAGAGAGCGAAAAAACTCACCAATGACAGACAACTGAAGAAAATGGGGAGGATGGATGTTGATTTGTAGTCCAGTGTCACAGTAAGGAAATTACAGAATAAATCTAATACACAGATCAGAAAAGCTTCTAGATATCCTGTAATAGACAGAGCTCAAAGTATAGCTTGAAGGCATTGTCAAAGTCTTTTGAAGGTCCATGGATACCACAAAGAGGCCGAAATTGGTGTCAGGATTCAGAGTGAAGAAGAAAGGAAAGAATGAAGATCATCTCATCACAGCCATCTGCAAGGATGAAGGTGCTCTGCCTAAAATCATTTTGGATGTATTACCACAGACATTTAGCTAACACTTTATGAAAGCGACGTAACAGAACAGGAGTAAATGTAATTGTATGGTAGTCAGAGGGTACAGATGCATCTTCCTTCTTTGGAATGAACACTGTTTTTGACTGCAAAGATATGATGGTAGACATTTGATAAACAGAAGTGGGTGAATCAAATCTTACAGGATATGCACAGGAACCTGTCAAAGCTCTACATCAGTAAAGCTGTCTGGTTCCACAGCTGATGAACTAATTGGAAGACTTTATTTCATCAAAAGAAGATAGATGGAAAAGTTCTGCTTTTGAATGGACCCCTGAAGGAAGGATTAAATTGTGTATGCATGGTGGCAGGGTTGGACAAACTCTTTGCACAGGTCACTTGGAGAAGGAGATGATCCATCTAGTATTGTTCTAGTACAAATGCTTCTTTTCTTTTAATATAATGCCTGCATTTTGGCATAAAGACACTTTCCCTCTTTCTGCTTGGATCAAACAGATAATGCAGGACAATGCTCTACTAACTTGGAAGGAGGACCATAAGAATGGATTTTGTGAATTTCATTACTGTATTAAATTTTTACTACCTATGAATTTTTATGAATTAAACTTTTACTATATATGAATAAATAATAACAAAGCATTAATTTACAGGAAATCAGGCTTTTCCTAAAGTACATTAGAACCCAATGCTTCACAGGAAAACTTAATCCCATTCATGCTTGAATAAAAAACATATCAAACTAAACCACTTTTCGTGTAGGGTGGTTTAGTTAGGAAGAGTTAATTTGTTTTCTTGCTATTGTTCTCTCTCACACACACACAACTGGTGTGCAATCTGTTCATCCCATATATAATCAAGATTAAAATAAACCAAAAAATTATTCCAAACGTCACTGTCAAAATTTTTTTTTTTTTTGCTTTCAGCATTTTTTTCCTACATAGAACTCTTGATTATTGAACCTCCAGAAAACCATCCAGGAACTACCATGACTATGAGATATTTGCCAGCATTAATATGTGAAGTATAAGTTCAACCTATTCCAAAGGTCAAAAGGTTGAATAATTTAGGTATCAAATAGATGAAGGGATTAAGCATAAAATCTGGATGAAGGCACTATGGAGGCAATGTAGATGAATAATGGAAATAATCAGTTGCATGAAGACTATAAAGAGTAGGTTATGAAGATAAGGACTGCAAAAGTGCAATATGAGCAAAAATTTGCAAATTGGGTCAAGAAAAAAAACTCAAGGGTTCTTTTATGTGGCAAATAGAAAAAAGAATAATTAGGGCAAGATGACATTAATTGATAAAAATTATCGATTGGCAACTGCTGTAGAGGACATAGTTAAAGTATTTGGTGAACAATTCATCAAGGTATTTCATCCTCAGTGTGATATCATCAGAAGCTTGAATGGAGAGGAAATGGGAGAGGATGGACTGCTAGTTGGCAAGCAAGAGGTACATAAGAAGTTAAAAAAGTTTGATGTTAAAAAAAAAAAAAAGATCCCATATCATTACATGCTTTAAGGGGATGTTCAGGAGTGTTAATGGTAGCCTTGGTGTACCTATTTAACAAGTCTTGCAGCTGCAATGAGTCCCAGAGGGTACTGGGATTTTACCCAGAGGATAAAATCATTCCACTTCACATAGATGGTGATAAGGCTACACATTATAAACCACCTGTGTATCTAGAGTTGTGATTAAGGTGTTGGAGGCATAGCCAAGGTACAGAATTAGGTTGATAATAACACTGTCCTCTGTGATGATCATTATGAGTTTGTTAAAGGGAGGTCATATTTTACTTTATACTACAACAAGGTGACAAATGCAGGAGACAAGGGATAGGCAGTATCTCTTGGTAGTATACTTAGATTTTGCAAAGGCTTTTTCAAATTAAGATGATAAAGACAAGTTGCTAATAAACCAGATTAAATACTAGATTAGTGAGTTGGATGGGTGATTGATCAGCAAGTTCTGTATGTAGATGTGTTATCCTGAAAGAGGAATGCCACTAGTGGCATGCTGTAGAGATCTCCTTTGGACCATAATGATACTGGGAATGGTATAACTGAAGATATGCAATGTTTGCAGATGATGATGAGGAATCAAGTGGATGTGGAGGATCTGAGAAGATTATGAATGGGCAAGTGAGTGGAACTATCAGATGTTTAAGAATCACACTGAATGAGTTGTGAAGTTATCACATGAGATTATGGCAATGGTATGTAGGACCTTGACATGCAGAAATAAAGAGATTATGATTCCATTGTATAAGGACTTGATCAGGGCCTTATTATTTGTGCACATATCCTCATATGGATTATTGTGCACAAATTTGGTCACCTAGTTTTCATGGAAGAAGACATTTAGATTAGAAAGGGATCAGAGATGATTAACTAAGGTGGTCTGGTTTTTAAAATGTGGAATATGAAGACAGATTAATGGAATGTTACTTGCAATATCATCTGAATAGGAGGAGGAAAGGCAAAATGACTGAGACACAGACGTAAAGGGTTGTTACCAAGTTAATGTGGAAGAAATTTTTCATAGAACAAGAGACTATCTGTGGGAATTATATAAGTAGTGTATGAGAAGGTTCTTAGCATGGAAAGTGGTTAGTGGGTGGAATGCATTACCTGGGATTATGGTGAATAGAGACACTATGAATGAGTTTAAAGCATAGTTTGAAGTTTGTGTGTTGTGTGTGTGTGCGCGCACACGTGCCCCTCAGTCTTTAACTCCATGGAGGTTTGGGTTAATAATAAAAGCTCTTTCAACTACTACACATAATATTAAGTTTTCATGAAAAAATATTGAATGGTAATCCATTGAGAAAAGAAAATCAAATATCAAATGAAAATGATTAAAAAAAAATTTTTTTTTTACACCTACTTTGAATTCTGTTGTCAAATCCAGTAAATGTGATAACTGAAAAACACCATTTAGATCAAACTCTTCTGCTTCTCTGTATGGAGATCTCTTTGGACGAGAACCAATAAATACAGGTTTGAAACCTGAAGAGAAAAGGTTTTGCAATGAAATGAGAGAGATAAGTATACAGTACACATATTTTATGTATTTTTGATGAGAACTTTATAGTCTTGTATTATACCAAGTGTGACAGTCATTGCTTTTTTTGCTGGTGGCTGTTTAAAAAATTTATTACTGCATATACTGTGAGTTGCGACTAAAAAATCATGAGAATTCAGTCAACAAGCAATGAAGATAATTCTTTTTTTCAATAAATTTATCAAGTGTTGCTTGATGTTGCTATTATATTGATACCATCTGTTAGTATACAAGAAATGGTGTTCTAATATAGAATGTGTAAAAAAAAACAAAAAAAAACATGGTTTTGTGACTCCTTTTTTTGAAAAAATGTGTATGTTAAAATAAATGAAACTTTAAATTCACTTTATAAAAAAATAAAATTAAATTAAAAAAACTTGGAAAAATTAAAATGTCATTTCTGGAAACTGAATATGAACTGTTTAAAACTGAATATTTACTATATTTTAATAATTAAAACTTTTTCTTTAGCAACCTGTTCAAAAAACAAAAACATGACCTTGTGCAATCACAACTTGATGAACAGTGCAGAAATACTCAGTGGGACAAGTGAGACATTCTCTAAGAAAACGTTAGCGTTATTGGATGAAGTTGAAGTCTGCAATAACATGCTTTCCACTAGTAGAAACAATGATGCTATGCTTTGTGATAAAAAGCTTACTTTTATAATTTAAGTTCTAAGCCTTGGAGTGTAGGCAAAACATTTCAAGGGTGATGCATTATTGACAAATAGGTTCTTAGTCTGCACTTAGAATGAAATAGCCTGCGTTCATAATGAACTGAAATAGAGCAGAGCTATCAGAAGAAAATTTGGCTTGGATGAGGTTCAAGGTATCTTTTGAGTGGGACATTGGTGAATAAGGAGGAGACATACATCAAAACTGACCACTATGTCAGTGTGTTGGAGTGAGTTTTTTATACTGGATTTAAAGTGGGCTGAATTTTTCATGTGTGAAGGTGTGTTGCCAGTATATTGTGTGAGCACTTTGGCTAAATGTCTGGCTAATTTGTATATGGGGGGGAATCAATGCCATCCACAATGGAACATAATGGCACATTCTGTTTATGAATTTTTGGTAGTCCATATATTCAGGGGGGGGGGGGGATATCTAGAGTTAAAAAGTTTTAGTTTGTTAGTCACTTCCACAGGCCAAGAAATAACCTTCTTAAGGCATCTATGGGGTGTACTGATTTGGGAGCTGGTGGGATCATATTCTATAGGGAGGTAGGTAGACTGATCTAACAGTAAAGAGGTAAGCTTACCTATGTAGTCAGTTTTTTTGTTTAGAACTACAGTGTCATTTCCCTTATCTGCTTTAGTAATTATTAGTTTACTGTTGTTTTTTTATTTCCTGCAGAGCTTTGAATTCTTCTTTAGATAGGTTGCTTTTTGGAGGTTTAGCTTGGGTAAGAACACTGGCTACATCCAATCTGATATTGTTGGCAATATGGTTGGGAAGGTTGCAGATACCATGTTTTTGCAACTACAAGGGACCTGGAATATACCATGTCCCCTGTAGTTGCAAACTGTCTTACTATGGCCAAACAGGCAGAACAGCTAATATCAGGATATCTGAACATAAGGACTATATCCAGTTCCACCAATACAGCCCTTCAGGACTTGCTGACCATGTTTTGGACACCTGCCACAAAATATACTTGAAGAAAACCACTTTACTAGACTGCAAGTATAAGTACACTGAATGACACACTCAAAAATGTTAAGAAGAAAAAAATGTCATATTAAATCAGGTACTAACAACAACTGTTAAAAATTTTATAAAGTCTGGTTCGCTTAAAACAACTGTAATCTTGTACAATACTTTAAAAACAGAATGGAACACACAATGATGTTATCTTGTAAATATAATTCAACTTTTGAAAGAGTTCAATTTATCTCTTCAGTGAACACAGGAAATGATAGTTATAATAAAACAGGGCATGTAGCCTGTGTAGCTCAGTGGATGTGGCATTTGCACACCATGGCACTTGGCCGCACGAAGGAAGACTTGATTTCGAGTCTAGTCGGCGACTAGAGGAAATCTTTCTAAGCCTTTTTTCGACCAGTTCCCGAGTTAGTCGATCTCTGGCATGGGCAAGCGGGTTTTTCCTACCAGAAACTCTGGTTTTTTGTCCCATAAACTCAAGAAAATCGACCGTAGAACCCACATTACTTCAGACATTAAATATATTGTGTTAGGGACCACGAGATGGCGGCACATTTGAGCCATCTCTCTTCACTGTGTACTGCTTAATTAGTGATAGGCTTGGGCCATCACTCTCTGATTGGTACCAGTGGAGATTGAACTGCCCACTCAGTCTCCAAAGTTAGATAGGGCTAAATGGCCTCGCCTACTCCTGTATACGGGAATAAAAAGGCGTTAGCTGATTTTTTTTTTTTTTTTAATAAAACAGGGCAAAAAAAGTAACCTTGTATTCAAGAAGTTCAAACTAACTGTTTTGATATGTTCAATATAAAATAGACCATATAAAATATTGGCATCCCTTATCTGCTCTAATGAAGACCTGCCAGTGTCTACCAGGTATCATGCAGATGAAATTTTCCCTACTATGGCCAAACAAGCAGGGCAGCCTTCACCTTCAATGCTGCCAAAATGCAGTCCTACCTTTTTTCTTACAAAAGGGATTTCAGCTCACCTTCCCTCATCCTTAGTAATGCATGCATCACCAGACAGGATGAATTCTCTCTTTGGACTGTCATTTACCTTCAACCCATCTTGGCACATTACACCAATAGCTTCCTCAGCTTCGAAATAAACTAGGAATTCTTTTCTGCTCAAGAAGCTATTTTACACTCATCCAGCTACCAACCCTATATAAATCCAAAAATCCACACATCCTTACAATATTGCACACACATTTGGGGTGGTGCTGATAAAACTTCCTTAAAAATTCTTGATTCTGTCCAGAGGAAAGCAATTTGGCTCAGGTGACGCTTCCCTCGCAGATGCAATTTTTCAGCTCTACAGATACTTCCATGGTTCACTAATTCACATTAATTGGCAAACATCATTCCTCCACTTGGTGTTAGCCTGTAACAAGAGTAGCTGCTATTCAACATCCTTTAACAGTACAACTACAAACTTATTGAACTTGCTTCTCCTCTTCATTTATTCCATCTACCTCAGTCCTCTGGAACAGCCTTCCTCATGATGTGTTTGCCAACAATTTCAACCTGCAGCTCTTAAAGAAGAAAATCAGGTTTCTTGTTTCTCAACAAGAACCTCATCTGTGCCTCAGTGATGTGCAGATGAGGTTCTTGTACCTCTTGTGTGTGTGATTAAAAAAAGCCAACATAAGAATTGCTAAACACAGATTACATCTGGTTCCACCATTATGGCTGCTCAGGGCTTGCTAAACTGTCTTGGACACCCATCACAAGATTGATGGAAAAAGGTCACCTTAATTCACAGGAACAAATTTAAATACAAAGGACATTTCCTGGAATCTGCCTTGACAAGGAACTACCCAAACCTAAATAAATTTCATTCTATGAAACTACCTGAAATCTGGGAAGTACTTGTTCTTAGAACTTTAGCCCAACAGCCAATTGACACCCATCCCAATCCACTAAGGGTACTATTTAGGACTTCAGACTTGCCTTTCTGGTTCTACTTCAGCCATGCTTACCTTATGTCATGCTTGAATGTACATATCAATTTATTCTTTGTATCATAAAGATGGCAGTTTGACTTTGCCAAAATATTGGATATATTAATTAAACATTTTAATTAATATATAGTGTACAGTGTAACTTTCTTAAGCAATATCATTTTGAATAACATATACCAGAATTTCCAGAATGGATATCATATACGAGGGTGGTCTGAAAAGTTCTCAGCCTCGACAATAGATGGCAACACTATTGGCACCTTTTTTCCCCTAAGTTGGTACATTTGTCATAAGCATCCATGTGAAATTGCCAGTCATTCTATCAAGTAGTTTGTTTTATACAGCAGTCTGAAGCAAAAGTGTAGTAGAAATGAATAAAATTGAGTATTGCGGTTATAAATAGTTTGTAAAAGAAGGTTTAATGCCAAAAGAAATTCATTCGAAGTTTTCATAAATTCATAAAAGTTTATGTGCACTCTTCTCCTTCATTTTCGACAATTAAGAAATGAGCTGCCAAGTTTAAACATGGCTGTACCAGCCCTGAAGATGATCCACGTGAAGGACGTCCAAAAAGTGTAACAATACCAGAAATCATTTATCAAGTTCACGATACGGTATTGCATGACCGGCGAGTCAAAGTGTGTGAAATTGCTAAGACTATAGGTATTTCAAAAGAAGGTCTATGTAGGATATATTTTGCATGAAGAATTGCAAATGAAAAAGCTTTCTGCAAGATGGGTGGCACGCTTGCTCACAGCAGAAAAAAAAATGCACTCGCATGAAAATCTCTGAACAGAGCATTTTAACAAGAATAAAACTGATTTTGTGTATAGATTTATTACTATGGATGAAACTTGGATTCACCATTACACACCAGAATCCAAACAGTCAAAACAGTGGCTAGAAGCCAGTGAACAACTGGCTTCTAGCCACCAAAGAAGTCAGTCGGTTCCATCAGCAGGAAAGGTCATGGCATCAGTGTTTTGGGATGCCAAAGGCATTTTGTTTATTAATTATCTCTTGAAAAGGGTAAAGCAATAACCAGGGAATATTATTCCAATCTTTTAACCAGATTAGATGAAAAAAATTCGTGAGAAAAGACCTGATTTGCAGAAGAAAAACAACAGCTTTATCAGGGCAATGCACCTACCCACAAAATTAAAGGATGAATTGTTGGAACATCCACCTATTCCCCAGATTCGCCCTCCCTCTAACTTCTCTCTCTTCCCAAAACTCTTCCTTGCTGGTCAGTGCTTTTCTTTGAATCAAGAGGTGATTGCAGCTGTAGAGGGATATTTTGCGAATCTTACTGTGAACCACTACAGGGACGGGATAATGGCACTGGAGCATTGCTGGAATAAATGTATTAGTCTTAAGAGAGATTATGTTGAAAAATAAAAATAATTTTGAAATTATAAATTCGTTTTTTCATTGTTAGGTCAAGAACTTTTCAGACCACCCTCAAATGTAACTTGTTTCATTTAGCAATCTTTCAAAGTAATTACTCATAACATATAAGATATTATCTTCAATAAATTTAGTTTAATCCTTTATCCAAGTGTAAGCAAACAAAGTTTATACCTGAAGTATCTTCAGGACTGAGGCAACTTGTGGTAAAGGTGGACCAAGCTCTCATCACTCCTTCCTTAGTATTTGCCATTATGCAAAGTACATCTTGCAGACATGTATAATCTTGTTAGGTCTCCTCCCGAATCTCTAAGGTTTTGTTCTTGTTTTCAAATTCTTAATTTTTCTTGAATAGTAGTTGTTATTATAATATATAATTATAATTTAAAACTTTCTTACATACTTTTCTTTTCAATATGATATTCAATTTTATCCTGCTAAAAATTAAATGGTGATCATTTCCTATTTCAAATTCTCTGTATACTCATGTCTGAATCAGCATGAAGATATTATCAACATTAACACTGTCAATGAGACTTTTTCCCTCTTGCATCTTCTCTCTCTCTGTGCAAATTTGGGTACATCTTTATGATGGTGTTGGTGATGACCAGTCCATGCTGAACAGAATCGAGCAGTACTTATCATTAGCACCGCTCTTTTCTTCAAATTTTCCCAACACATTCCTATGTCTAGTATTCATTTCCTACTCTGCAGCTGAGATCTCCAACGAGAACCAACTTCTTTTGCTGTAAGTCAGCTGCGTTGTCTAATAAAAAAATCCACTTTTTTTTTTTTTTACGAGACCATAAGCACAAATGTGTCGCATTGTCCAATTCCTTTGATCTTTCCCTTAACTTGTCCTCTACTTGAAACTGCTTACCATTCAAGATTATCATTACATTTATAGTCCAACCACAGAAGGGAGAGCTCTCGTTGGCAGACTGCCAAGAAGAGTCAATTCATATTGAAGGGGTAGAAGAAATAAGGTGATGAATGAATTGCTCAACAACATGAGAAATCACTTGCTTTATAGGTAAAATTTTCCAACTGTTATACAAGCAAAATAGTTACCACTTTAAAAACTACAGTGATCATAAAAGAGAAGTTAATTTTCTGATGTGTAATAATAAACAACTCATCCCACAATACGGATTGATTACCCTATTATCAGAATGGATTCTCCTTCTGTTGACATGCGCAGAAATGTCGAAGGGTCTCATATCTGTGGGTGTACTATAGTAATGACTACTATGTCAATGTGGTACTTCTTTCATTCTTCTGCAAGTTCTACTTTCTGTTGATACTTCTTGTGTCAATGTTACGCATCTTGAATTCTGCTGATGTCGAGTTTGAGTTTGTTCCAGTAGCTGACTTTCCACTGTTCATCCTGGTTTCTCATGAAAACATCAGAAGCCTTGCTTAAAATACCTCAACCAGCAAGACATTTCATCTTTTTGTACTATCACTGTGTTTTGGTTTAAGCCAATATAAAATGCAATTTGGGTGGCTAAATCTCAAATTGCCAGCCCATGCACATTCCAGATGGATACTTATTTATGGGATGCACCATGAGATGAGATTGGACATTAGGTAAGAAGCCCAATCAGTTTTACACTTCTGAAAAAGCTGTGGAGGTCCCTTGGTTATCTAGCTTTGACTCTTAAGTGAGTTCAATATGCAATTCCATACATTTTTAAATATTCCCTTTATATTTATTAAAAAGAAGGAGAGACAGGAATGAAAATTATGATAATATGAGTATGAGCGGTGTTCCACTGAACACCTGAAAAAGTTTGTGAATCTAATATACCAGAAGAGGTTCCTGATATAGATCAGGGTCTAAGTTCTGAATCTAAATAAAGAAAATGTTCCTATTCATGTAAATTTATATATCAAAAACTTATTTGTTTAGGAGATATTTTATTCCATTTAAAACTTGGAAAAATCGTTCATTGAATTGTATAGCAAAATAACCATATATAAATCAAGGTACATATATAAAAGCCTTTTAATAATTTTAGTAAAACAAGAAATATTAACCTTTGCCAACATGTTCTTTTAAAAATCGTCTCTGTAATCTTCTTTCTTCAGGATCCATTTTTATTTTCTTCTTTCCACTATGTCCAAGTAATGAAGAATGAGTTTCAGGTCGCTGTTGTAATTCTAATAGTTCATCTAAATCTGATTCATCACTTCCTGATGTTTCAGGACAAATACAATTATTTTTTAAATTGTAGGATGGAAAAAATGACCTGCATTTCCTAATACGCCATCTGTAGCCATCAAGTATACATTCCCATTTCTTCAAAGAAAAAAGTGTTGCCAATAAGAATTTTGGAAACATTGAATGAATAATTATTTACATAAATAATAACTAACTTATGTCCGGTTTCATGTAATAATACCCCCTCATAATGAGATAAGAACACTTATTTTATGAGTTTATGTTTACTTAAAAGTTAATACTATAACTTCTGTTCCTATCTTCGATTTTATTTCCATCAAAAACAAGAAAACTAATACTGTGATTAACATAATGTAAATCAGGTCTTATGTACTGTATCTATTTCAGATATTATTATTAACATCTGACCTCCATGGAGACTCATTGTGGGAAGTACACATTGTATACAAAGCTCATCCAACTGTGCCTTAAACTGATTCAATGTGTCGACATTCACAACACACACACAGGCAATGCATTCCACTCTCCGTGCAAAGAACCTGCTCTTCACTCCTCTGCTTACACCCTCCTTATACAGTTTCTAGTGATGACCTCTTGTTCTACTCCCTCTCCCATTCTATGAAAAATTTCCTCCATGTCAACCTGACAACTCCTAACTTATGTCCCAATTATATACCCCCCCCCTCCTCCTCCTTCTATTCATGAGGTTTTGCAATTTATATTCTTCATACTCCACATTCCAAAGACCACTAACCACCTTTGTGTATTTTCTCTTGACCTTTTCTAACATATCCTTGTCACCATGAAAATCTGGTGACCAAATCTGTGTACAATAATCCATATGAGGCTTTACCAAGGTCTTATACCAGGGGGTGGGGGAACCCCTTGCCCATGGGTCTATTCCAATTCTCCCCTTTGCTGATGTACTCTTATGTACATGTAAATAAAATTTTATAATAATTTAAATTTATTATAATTAAATTTATTTAAATTTAAATAATTAAATATATAAAATCTAAAATACGATCGTCATACGTCTGGCAATCATCAAATTGAGACCAGCCATTATAAAACGAAATCAGGAGCATTTCTCGCGGGCAAAGTTCAGACTTTTTCTGATTGGTTGCTTCATGGCAGTAATCTGATTTGTCATGGCAGTAATTGGTTGCTTCCCAATTACTGCCATGACATTTTCCCGCGTGTCAAAACATGACTTTTGACTGTTTTTCTCATGCAGTACTGCGAGTGCCTTGTAATTAACCAGTTGATAACTTTATTCAATTTATTTTTTAAATGACAAGTTGTAGTGAAAAGCGTAAAAGAAGTGGTGACAAATGCACTTGTCATTAATTTCAATAAAGTAGTTCTGTCCATTATTTGAGTAAACATAAGAAATATGAAAATTTAAAAGGATCAGAACGTTTAGACAAGATAGCGACTTTGAAAAAAAAAATTAATCAAAAGCCAATCTCTTTTTAAAAAGCTTATTCAGGAAAGACCATCTCTAACTCAAGCTAGTTATGCATTGTGTGAACAATGCATAAAAAACTTAAAACTCATAATGAAGGCAAGTTTGTGAAAGATTGCATCCTTACTGCCGTCGAGATTTTATGTCCAGAAAAACTGAATTTGTTTAAAAATATTAGCCCATCAAGAAGAACTGTTTCTGACCATATTAAAGATATTGCTGATGACATCCAAACTTTGATAGTAGATTCAGTAGAATTTGTTTTACTCATTAGCTATCGATGAGACTACTGATCTGTCAAATATTGCACAAATGGTTATATTTATACGGAGAATAACTACAGATGTCAATATACGAGAAGAATTTCTTGTTTTAAAATCAATAAAGGGGACAACTAAAAGGTAAAGATTTATTTGAAACGGTCAATTCAGCATTAAAGGATTTCGATTTACTCTATGAAAAACTGAGTGGTCTCACTACAGATGGTGCTCTATCCATGGTAGGTCATGAAAAAGGGCTCATGGCTCTGATTAAGAATGAATTTAAGAAACGTCAATTGAACCCAAATACTTTGTGTGCACTGCTTCATTCATATGGAAAATCTATATGCAAAGTCACTCAAGATGAACAGCGTCATGAATGTAACAACAAAGGCCATTAATTTGATAAAGAGTAAAGGGTTGAACAACAGGGAATTCAAAGAATTTTTGCAAGATCTTGAAGCCCAATATGGGGACTCGTTGTACACTGTGAAGTTAGGTGGCTAAGTAGAGCTCAAATGCTCAAGCGATTTTATGAACTTAAAGACGAAGTGAAACTTTTCTTGAACATTAAAGGTATCCCCATTAAAGAATTGGAGGATAAAAAGTTTCAAAGTGATTTAGCATTTTTCGTAGACATAACTAGTCATTTGAATAATCTAAATTTGAAATTACAAGGCCCCAATCAGCTAATGACCTCTTTGTTCACTCATATCAAGAGCTTTGAATCGATGCTTCAATTATTTCTTACCCAACTGAAAAAAACTGCTTTTATACATTTTCACACATAGTATGTTTTTGAGTGTCAAAGTATTTTGAACCAATTTCAAAGGAGATTTGAAGATATAAAAAATCAAAGAATTGAGTTACAAATATTTGAAATACCTTTTGATATACACCCTGAGGAAGCTTCCGATTCCTTGCAATTAGTTGATTGATTTGCAGTGTGATAATACTTTGAGATCAAAATATAATCTGCCTATATTGGACTTTTACAAATCTATTGATTCTGAGAAATTCCCTTCTTTAAAAAATAACATCTTGAAAATAGCTTCTCATTTTTCTACTAGTTATATCAATGTGAGCAATTTTTTTCAAAATTAAGTCTGGCAAAAAATCGCCTTCATACAAGACTCACTGACGAAAATCTTGCCAATGAACTATGAGTAGCCACCTCATCAAGGGCAGCTAATATTTCTAAGCTTTCACAAAAAAAGCAGTTTCAGCCTTCTCACTAAAAAGTTTAAGATTAAAGGTAAGCTTCATTAACTTTGATGAAATATTTATTATGCTATTATTGCTTTAATAAAGTTCAGTTTTAACTTTAATAAAGTTAAAATAAAATAAATATCATTTTTTAAATAAAATATAGTCTTTGCTTGATTGTTCTAATTATATGTGTACACAATTGTAATTAAAATATACCATATCAGATGAGAATGTTGCAAATTTACTTATTGAGATATATATTGCACGCTAAACATAAGTTAAAATTTGCCAGTTGCTGCGGAAGTTTTTAAATTAGCAATTTGTGCCTTTGATACTAAAAAGGTTCCCCACTCCTGTCTTATACAAGGAAATTATTATTATTATTTAACACCTCCAGGGAATCCAAAGACTCATCAAGGGAGGGCATCTCCTCTACAACTCTTCGCCAACCGCAACTACCTTCATCATCTACACCAACGGCATCTACCGCCGACCACCACCACTAGTATTTTCACAGGTACAAACATCCATGCCCACGACAGGATTTGAACCCACAGCCTTATGGCTGGAAAGCAGATATGCTAACCACTTGGCCAACAATTATAACCTCTATTTCTGCACGAGAGTCCTCTGCATCACTGCCAGTATCTGACGTGACAACTTCAGAACTTGTGCAATGTTACCCCTGAATTTCAGGTCCTTGTCCACCACCACTCCCAGATCACTCAGTACATAAATTTATGTCATCCATTTATAAATTAAACTGTGCAGATAAACTTTGTTGGAAAACCAAGAGAAAAATAACTCAAGAATACTGGTGTATTTTGCTGCTACAAAATACACCAGTTAAAAGTAACACCAAAAAGTCAGTTCTGTGAAGGAAAATATTCACTGGCTTTTGATAGAGCAGTTGTTAATCCACATAGAGCATATTTCTAAATATAGATAAAATATACATATAAATATAAGTATATTAAATATAAGCAATTATATCAATTAATACAATCATTATTAGCAAGCATTATTTTCTTGGGCATCTCCATGGAGATGCCCAAGAAAAAAGGCCCATACTAGCTATTATTAACACAATACTTATGATACTTCTTGAACTAGTCCTTCACCAATAAAGAAGTTGATGGAGGCATGTCTCTCAGAAATGCTTCCAGCAACTTATTCTTCCAACCATTCACCTTCCAAACAAAAAATTTAGCCCTCACACTCTTATACAATTTCCAGGAGTCACCGATTCTCTCCTTTCTTTCCACGTGTTAAAAAAAACCTTCAATCCTATAAAACCCATTTAATAATTTATGTTTTTATCGTATCTCATCCCCTCTTTTCTATCTATCAACTAGTCTTTAACCCACAGATAATACTATTCATAGAGAGCATTCCACAGATCTATCACAATCCTGGCCACTTGTAATAATATGTGGATCTGGCTTTATTAATGCCTTAAAGAGAGGAAAAATAACTTCCCTATCCCTACTACTCAGTGTGTTCTTAATTATAATCTGATGAGTTATTTTGGCAACCTCTGCTCTAAACTTCAACTCCCTGTCCATAATCACCCCAAATTCCTAGCTACATTAATTTCCTGCAGTCTAGTTAAATCAACATAGCACAGAGCTTGTGATCTCTCCATCCTAAAGTGAATGACCATACACTTTTCCCTATTAACCTTCTCTCTGTGTACAAATATTTTAACGTTAACCGTGTACAGGGGTGTAATTACACCCCATGCATTTTCAGTGCAAAATGTAAAGAAAAAACTTGGGCATAAAACTTCCAGCATATATTAAAATGCCAATCATAGTATAGATTTCATCAGCATCAGTATCATACCAAATATGAGGTTGTTTGCATTGTTGTGGATTTCTGGATGCATCATAATGATCTCTGGCTTTTCCATTAATTTCACACACAATCACATTTATAATTGTTTCAGGAATTATTTGTTTGAAACAGTCCATTGCAGAGTGGAGAGTTTGAGTTAGTATTGCTCTGGCAATTCCTTCTCTTTCTCGAAATACCTGAAAGTCAGGAACTTTATGTACATCAGGAGGAACAGTGGATCATCTGTTCATTTTTGAGTTTCCATTTGGATACACAACAACATTTTCTGGAATATTCTCTGCAGAAGAACCAGCAGCTGAAGCGTTCACAGTAGCTATAGATTCTGCATTTGCTTCTTCTTCTCTTAGTTCATCTAATTGTGGTATATATTCTTCAGCAAGATCATCAAAAGCTGAGAAATTGCCATCAAAAATATCGTTTTCTAATTCCACATCTGAATCATCATCATCACTTAGCATATCTGATGAAGCAACCAACAACACTTCCTCTAAAAAATCTATCAACTCAGAACTGGTACGACGTCTTTTTCTTCCTGTCATAATTATCTAAAATATCCACAAAAAAAAATAAATCTATAAAAACCACAACAAAAAAATAAACATGACAAAACAAACTTACAAACTTAGTAGCAATAAGTAGTAATAAAAAGAAGCAGTGATGAAAAAAAAAACAGCAATAAAAAAAGCAGATAATAGTTCGTAATTCGCAAGACAATATCAGATGTGAAAACCATAAAATTATAAGCTAAAGACAAAAGAAAATAAATAAAATCACTCTGAACATATGTTATCATAATAATTAGCATCATCTTTACAATAAAAAAAAAACACTAGAATTTACCAAACACTCACCACTAATTCAATAAAAAACATATCTAGAGTGAACTGAAACTGCATTAAATCATTTTGGAGATAATGAAATTATGCTACAGTGTACACCAGTAAGCTGAACAAAAAATTACTAAAAATGAAGAAAAATATACATGCTCATACAAGAATCATACATAGTTCCAAAGTGAATACGATAGCAAAGAAAAAATATATTTCAGGCAACAGGAATGTTAAATACAAAACAAATTATGGAAAAATACTAATGTAGCTGCTTACAAAAACCAGTTTTTGTATGGAGAATATTGGGGTGCATATGCACCCCCTGTACACAGTTAAGTGCTCAGGTGCCTTTGAAACCTTACAGCTAAATTCGAATTCACTGATTTCAATGAACCTTTTTACAAATTGTGTGCGAAACATATCACAGATAGTATTCCCAAGAAAACTTTGGAAATTTTCCATTCGGCAACTTTTTATTTACGTTTTTATTAGCCTGGGGTGTGTTTGCACCCCTGTACACAGAGAGAAGGTTAAATGGGCAGACTTAATCCTTTGCCCATAGAGCCAGTCTATTTAAATCATCCTACAGGATCACTATATCATCATTAACTATCACTCTATCCAGGTTTTATAGTATCAAACAACTGCATATCTTCTTCTCTTAAATCATTTTCTACAGCACTAAAGTAAATTAAATAGCAGAAGCCCAAACAATACACCAGTCATGCACCTTCTAGATTCATTTCCCTCATCTACTATTCCTTCATATCTGTCTATCAGCTAATCAGTTATCCATATCATTAGTTGCATATCCATCCCTGCTTGATCCAGTTCATGTACACAACTCCATGTGGTACTCTGCTCAATGTCTTTATAAAGCCCAGCAGAATCATCATGTAGCCATTTCCTTCATCCAATTCAACTGTCACTTTATTAAAAAAAAAAAAAAAAAAAAAGTGAGCAAATCACCCACATGGCATAGCATATTACGCTCCACTAATTCTTGAATTTGTGGATGTTGGAGAACTTTTCTGTTAACAAGTTCTCCAACACCTTAATCACCACTCCTGAGATACTAACTAGTCTATAATTTACTACCTCTTTCTGGAGCCTCTTTCATGCAATGGAACTATTGAGACTTAATAGTTGAGAATTAAATAGCTTGGTCAGAGGAGCAGTCATTCTAACCTCAAAGCTTTATTAGCATTAAGGTTGTTCATCAAGTCAGGTCTTGATATTTGGTCTGCGATATCCTTCTTCTCTCTTCCATCATCTATGTGGATGATGATGAGGCCGAATGAACTCTTTCCACTTCTGTCTGTCCCCCGTGATATCCTAAGCACCTCCAATTCAACTACCTCTTTTCCGTCTTCAGTCAATGTCATATTTAGCACTGCAATATCTATATTAGTATCTCTACCTGGATGGTACACCCTTGCAAAAGGATCATTCAGCAGCTCAATTTTGCTTCTGTTACTTCCCTATCACAGCACTTATTAAAGTCATCCTTCCATAGCAGTTCTTCCTTTTACTTGCCACATAGAAAAAGAACTCTTTGTCCAATGGCTTGTCCATCGAGTTCTTGTCTTTGGACAAGAACTAGATAGACAATGCAATGCCAGAAAAAATCTGATGTTGCATTGTCCGTCAAGAAATGGAAAGCAGAGAGAAGAGAAAAATATTAATATACAAATATTAATATACAAAAATTGGCAAAAAAAAAATAGTTCTACCATAATACTTCAATATAAGCACAGTATTAAGAGGAAACTCTACAAAGTTCCCATCTGCTACATGGAGAGAGGATCTGCTGATTAAATGAAAGTAAATAGAGAACATAAAAGGAAAGTTGGCAAATTTGAAACCTACATCTATAGAGAATTTCTGGGACAAAAGCAGATCTTTCAAGACAATAGCAGTGTGTTACTTAAGAGAATTTATTGCAATATGTCTTGTGACTACATGAAAGCTTCATATATTGCTACTATTATTATGGCAATAGTTATGAATTTTGCCAACTCTTTTTTTTAATATATCAATCCCATACATTACAAGTTGCAAAATATAGTACATTGTATTATGAGAAGGAAAAACTCACTATCAAACATCTAGTCAAGTCTTGTATATACATATATTTAAATAAACATAACTAAACACAACATGTTGATTTCAGTACAATTTTAAGGACAAGTCCTAATTGTAGTGAAATGGATAATTATCATATAAACAGTTTGTGATGCATCTAAATCAATACGGCTGTAAATTCTTAGCACTAAGGTATTTATTTTCATTTTTGCATCAAAAATACTCAGACTTTACTAACCTGAAACGGCTGACAAGGAGATGCAAATTCTGGTTGTTCGCATTCGGCAGCCAAACGTTCTTCTTTGGTTAAACGAGTTATTTCTGAACTAGATGGCTGAAAATCCTTAGTAACTTTTCTGTGGGAATTAAAATAAATATTATGGAATATTAAATATTTCACAGTCTGTGTCACACTAATATGAATATTAAGCATTCTTCCTACTTCAAACTGATTGTATGCTATACTTTATCACTTTAAATGGATTTTTTACAACACTCAAAAAGAATTAAAATAGAATTTAATACTTCCTATATTTCGTCCTAGTCACTAGGACATCTACGGGGATTACAAAAACAATTAATGTAACATACACACAAATAACAAACAATACTAAGCCCAACCACATGGGTGACAACAAATTTTACTCAAAAAAGTATCTTCCTGGCCCCCTGACGTCACGAAAAAACTTAAACCTTTCTGCTCCGTCCCCCCGAATATACGGTTTACCAAAAATCCACAAACCCAATTCCCCACTCAGGCCTATAGTAGATGCCACAAATGCACCTTGCTATAGACTATCTAAACAGCTGGCCAACTCTCTGATCCCCCTCACCGGAAGGTCCCCTTCCTATATAAAAAACTCAACCCACTTTAAAGCCCTCACAGAAAATTTAACCTTGAATAAGACAGACATATTGGTAAGCTTTGATATCTCCTCTTTGTTTACCAATATTCCCTTAATTGACACCTTATCTTTCTTAGAAAACGTTTTTCCCTCTGACATCTTAGATCTCTTTTCCTTTGCCATTAACTCTGGGTATTTCTCTTGGAACAACAAAATCTACAAGCAGATAGCGGGAACTGCCATGGGTTCCCCCCTCTCACCCTCCCTTGCCAATTTCTATATGGAAGATTTCGAAAAACGAGCCATAGACTCAGCCCCACTCAAACCTTCTATCTGGCTAAGATATGAAGATGATGTGTTCTCTATTTGGCCTCATGGCCCAGACATGTTAGACTCCTTCCTCAGTCATCTCAATAGTCTACATCCAAGAATCCAGTTCGCTATGGAAAAGGAAAAGAATAATTATTTACCCTTCCTAGACACCTTAGTCACATGCCTGCCTAATGATACACTTACCTTCACCGTATACAGAAAACCCACACACACAGGCAGATACATTCACAAACTCTCCCACCACCACCCCTCTCAACAATATGGCATTATTAAAACTCTTACCAAGAGAGCCCACAATCTTTGTTCCAGTGGAACCGCCCTCACTACTGAGCTTAACCACATACACAGCACTTTCCTCTCCAATGGCTACAGCGATCACAGTATCAAAAAAATAATCAACTCCTCCCCCATTCCCCGTCCTTCTCGTCAACAAGATTTTAAAAATGCCATCACCATACCCTACATCTGTGGCACATCCAAAAAAATAGCCAAGATACTAAAACAGTACAACCTACACACAGCACATAAGCCCCACCGCAAACTTGCTACCCTTATCCGTTCTACGAAAGATCAGCTCCCGCCTCTCTCTCTGCCTGGAGTTTACAAAGTACCCTGTTCCTCTAAGCTGGCGTACTTTGGACAGACAGGCAGATCAGCATCCATCCGTCTAGAGGAACACAAGTCTTACATCTTCAAACACAACTATGGCCATTCAGGCTTGGCTGACCATGTTTTGGACACCACCCACAGGGTATCATGGAAGAAAACCACCATGCTCCACCACAGCAAATTCAAGAAAGAGAGACTTTTCTTAGAAGCAGCAGCAGCTCTCAAAAACCAACCAAATCTCAATAAATACAGTTGCATTAAGCTTCCGAAGATTTGGGAAACACTCATCACCAGAGTTCCCACCTTACATTCCAGGCCACCTACTACTGCCCTTAGAGGGCGCTCTACCTAGATAGGACTTTAGTGTCACCCACGTGGTTGGGCTTAGTATTGTTTGTTATTTGTGTATATGTTACATTAATTGTTTTTGTAATCCCCGTAGATGTCCTAGTGACTAGGACGAAATATAGGAAGTATTAAATTCTATTTTAATTCTTTTTGAGTGTTGTAAAAAATCCATTAAGCCTCCAACATGATGTCCTCACAGCACTTAAGCCTCTACACACTTATCACTTTAAACTTTATCCAAAAAATATATAGTAATAATAACTTTTCTATTCTAAGGTTTGGAAGCGCAATGAATTCTTACAAATGCTATTTTAAAATAATTCAAATCACTCAGACTTTAATTACTGATCAGATACTTCATATTCTTTCAGTGATCTCACTGAAATGTCTTACTAAACCAGTAATCTATTGAAGCTCAAGCTTGTTCACACTTGTTTCATTCAGAACACATTCTACTCACTTACTTCTTCACCATCCCTTCATGCAAATTTGAGTGATGGCTTCTCTTTTTTCCCTTTCACTATGTATAATCCCCTTCCATATTAATCCTGTAAAATCTTCTCAACAACTTAAACATCTTTATCATATTAGCTATCTATGGCCTATCTAATGAACTCTAAAATTTAGATTTCTTCAACCTTTCCTATAATCAGCATTTAAGTCCTAATCTTGCTTTGTTACTCATCCTGATTTTTTCCACAGAAATATAACCAACTATCTTATAACCTCAATTAAATCCTTCCTATGTCTACAAAATAATCTCCACAGCTGACATTCTGACAAAAGCTAGTCATGTAGTAGTAGTAATAATGAAATTATGATCTAGGTGACTCTCTCACACAACCATCTCATCTTCCTGAAACATAGAAGCAAGACCTAAAACAGTTGCAGAAATTCAAAAAATACGCATACAAAAGTCTTATTCTATTGCCATTTAATAATCAATTAAAATGTACAAAGCTCAGTTGTCTCACTATTGAACACAATTTACAACAGAAATTTTGAACATCTCTGCAGGAATTTCATATTACAAAATTATTCATTTATTAATTTGAGTTTATGGCTAGTGAATCTAAAAATCTACTTGCTGCTGTCCTTCATTAATTTGTATATTGAATATTGCTAAACAGATTGTCTAAAGTTCTTATCTATAGATTATTGTTGTTATCACAGCCATAATTTTCTGTACTCTATTCACTACCTCTGTGATGTTGTTCTAATCACTCTAAGCATCAGTTATACCCAGATCTTTTACTTCCTTTTTTTAAGGGGGGGGGGGTTGCAATTGTTGATCATTATGATAGTTAGCTAGTTATCAACTAGATAACATTCTGATATATTAAAACTGCATTTCTAATTTTCCTGCTTATTGCTAAAACATTCAAGCTCACACTGACGTGTCATGATACTGGTCTTATTACTCTTCTGACTTTGCATCATCTACAAGCAGTTATGTATCTTCAAAGTAAATTAATTGAAATGGTCCACAGTAATTTCTGTGGTGCTCAACCAATTTGTCTGACAATACTCCATCCCTCTACACTTTTTTGTTTTTTTTTGGCTGGTGTTTTTCTAGTACAAGTCTGCCAACCAATTTGCCACCCACCCACCATATTATATGTGTCCTTGGTGGCGCTAGTGTCCTTGGTAAATGTGGCGGTCGAGTTAAGCTAGTCTAGAAAACGTGTTTTTAAAGTTAAATATAGTGTGGCTTTTTGTCACAAATTGTGCTAAAATTGTGCATCGGTTAGAAACAAGTGTCCTTCAGTGGTATTATTGTTTAGAACTGTGTTGTATATATTGTGTTTTCACTGCCGTTTGTTTCACTATATCAACGTGTAAAGATGGCGTCCAACAAGAAATGTACGTCAGCGGCGCGCAGGACTTCTACTACTACACGAAAGGCTGGCTCAGCGTTAGATTTTTCGCAATGGATGCGTTGCGGAAACTGCTACACGTATGCACCGAAAAATGTGAAGGATCTGTGGTCGGTCTGGCAAAATGAAAAGAAAGAAAATGTCGACGTATGTGAGAAGTGTCGGGATAGGCTGGAGCGTTTAGGAATGGAAGCTGACATCGGGACCGTAGCGGAAGAACTTCGGTGGGAGTTTATGAAAATGAAAAATGACCTTCATCTTCTTCATGAGGAAGTGGAAGTGATCGGTAAGGAGATACTGGAAGTTAAAGCCGAGTTTAATGTGTTAAACAGAGAAATTAGGACTATAGAGATTACTTTAGCTGAAGTAACTAGAACAGGATTACATATGGGTGAGTCTTTGGTGAATGATTCAGTAATAAATAGTATGGGAGTGATTGGGAGTCAACATAATAAAACCACAAGTGGCCAAGAAGAAATGAGATGTAGTGAGAGTGGGGGGGTAAGTAATAGAGAGTTGAGTAATGAAGCTGGGAGAGTCATGCTGAATAGTGTAGAGAATGAGTCCATGAGTGTGGACTTGAATGAAGTTATGAGTGGTAAAATATATGGTGATTCTATGATTAAGGGTATGGAGAGTGGTATGCATGAGGAGTGCTTGGCTGATGGTACAATAGAAAGAGTGGCTTTAGCAATAAAGAGAGGGCATGAAACAGACAAGATGATAGTTATGGTGGGTACGAATGACCTGAGAGGTAGTATAAATCGGGTAGGAAAAGATTTAAGAACATTATTAGATATTGTGAAGAGGAAAAGTGTCAATGGGAGAATAGTGTGTGTGCTACCTCGTTTTGACAATTACGAGTTAAGTAGACGAGCAATGATAATGAATGATATGATTGCAAGAATGTGCAGAAAAAGAGGTCTGGAGTTTGTTGATGTTTGGAGTGTGTTTGAAGGAAAAAGGCAGTTGTATGCTAGAGATGGACTGCATCTTAACATGGAAGGACATAAGAGATTGAAGAAGTTATTGTTTTCTGAACAGGTTGAAGTTATTGGGCAGGGAAACTAATATTGAAAAGGTTGAGTGTAAGAGAGAGAAACTTTAGCACTGATTGTGTATTTATTGATCCTTATAGGCAGAATAAATTGCAGAAGAGAGGGGAAAAAAATCGGCATAGGACTACGGTAGTTAGTGACTTATATATCAGTTCTAAAGCCGGTACAAGATCTAGAGGGAATCTGCAATTTTTGTATACCAATGCTAGAAGCATTAGAAATAAGAGAGAAGAATTTTTGGCATTAGTCAGTGAAATCTCACCAAAAGTTGTAGGCATTAGTGAAACTTGGCTGTCAGCAGAAGATGTGGTCACTGGAATTGAATGTGATGGGTACAGTATTTTCAGGGAGGATAGAGAAGATAGAACAGGAGGAGGAGTACTGTTGATGATAGCTGATGTGTTGCAGCCAAAGAAAGTAGTATATCATGATGATAGACATGTGAATGAGAGTTCATTTGAGGCAGTCTGGTGCGAAATAGTGACCAACGCAACCAAATATACAGTTGGATGCTGCTATAGGCCAGGGAGTACGGGGGGGGATATTGAATTCATGCATCAGCAACTTAGTGCAATGAGTGAAGGCTTAGTGATTATTATGGGGGATTTTAATTATGGTGATATCAATTGGAAGGAGGAAATATCACGTAGCAAAAAGGAAATGGAGTTCATACATCTGCTACGAGATAATTACTTGAAACAGCACGTAACTGAAGGGACACGTGGTGTGAGAGTGTTGGACCTGGTTATTGGTTCAGAGGTTATATGCATAAGTAAGGTGACCTCGTTACCTCCAGTTGGTGAAAGCGATCATGTGGTATTGACTTGGGAGGTTGCAAAATCTGTGGATTTTTCTATTAAGAAGGGGTATGTACGAAACTACAGGTTAGGCAATTATAACAAGCTTCGGAGTGAGCTTGCAGCCATCCCATGGCAGAACATATTGCAAGGGAAAGATGTTAGCAGTGCTTGGGATAAAATCAGCAGGTATCTGAGGAAAGCAATATCAGATTGTGTTCCCATGGTCAGGAGGTCAAACAAGGCAGGCATTAGATGGATGAGCAGTAGTATCAAGCTTGAACTACAAAAAAAGAAAATGTTATGGAGAATTTACAAGGAGAAGGGCGATCAGGACACCCATGAGCAGTACAAGGCTCAAGCTAGGAAGGTTACCAGCATAGTAAGAAAAGCTAAATCAGATTATGAGAAGACCTTAGCCAAAGAGATCAAGGGTAATCCCAAAGAGTTCTTCCGCTATGTGGCAAGTAAGAGAAAGAATGACTTCGGAAGGATAACCTTAGTGGGTGCTGATGGTATTGAGGTGACAAAATCAGATGTAATAGTCGAGTTACTGAGTGATCACTTCTCAAAAGTCTATCACCCAAGTGAGGATATCTCTATACCTATAGCAATACCTAATGTGAGAATTGAAGCTAAAGAATCAGAGGTATTAAATATATTGCGAAACTTAAATGCAAACACTGCGGTAGGCTTAGATGGAATATCAGCTCGGGTGTTGCGTGAATGTGCAAATGAATTGTCAACCCCTCTTACCTGGATATTTAATTTAAGTTTGAACTCTGGTATGGTCCCTAGGGAGTGGAAGTTAGGCAAAGTGGTTCCTTTGCATAAGGGTGGCTCTAAAACTGCAGTATTGAATTACAGACCAATCACCATCTCAGGAGTAGTGGTAAAAGTATTGGAAAAGTTGGTTAAAGACAAAATTCAAGAATGGGTGGATCAGGATATGATACTCTATAGAGGCCAACATGGTTTTGTTAAAGGTAGATCCTGCCTTAGCAATCTATTAACTATCCATAATAGAATAACATCAGAGTTGGACAAAGGAACTGGCTACACAGTGGTACTTCTAGATTTTGCTAAGGCTTTTGACAGGATACCCCATAGAACACTGTTACGCAAATTGGAGCAGATGGGAATGGATATTAAATTGGTGATATGGATAGGAGAATGGCTCAGGGAGAGATACCATAAGGTGGTGTATGGAGGAGCCGAGTCCAGAATGAGGCAGGTGACCAGTGGTGTGCCTCAGGGCTCTGTGCTTGGGCCAATGTTGTTTAATTTGTATATAAATGATATAGGAAACGGCTTAAAGGGAGATATTCAGTTGTTTGCTGATGATGCAAAGTTGTGTAGTGCAATAAAAAATCAAGCTGATGTTCAAAGTTTGCAGGAGGATTTAAATAAGCTGGTAAAATGGGCAAAAGAAAATGGATGTCAGTTCAATGTGGAAAAGTGTAAAGTCCTGCATTTTGGGATTAAAAGATTACCAGCTGTGTACTACATAGATGGAAAGGTACTCCAAGCGATTGATGAGGCTAGGGACTTAGGGGTATTGGTAGATAAGGAGATGAAGTTCAGAGGACACATTGCTAAGGTGTCCAAGATTGCACATAGGATTACTTGGTTGTTGAGGAACACACTGACATCCAGAGATAAAGAGGTTATTATTCCCCTTTATAAAGCATTGATACTTCCACATTTGGATTACTGTGCTCAGGTCTGGTCACCTGGATTCCTTGGAGATGAGGAGGCTGTGGAGAGGGTTCAGAGAAGAGTGACCAAGTTGGTGAGTGATATAAAAAATGCTCCCTACATTGATAGATTGAGAGCTTGTGGATTGCAGAGATTGGTTGATAGGCGAAGAAGAGGGGATATGATAGAAACATTCAAATTACTAAAAGGTTTTTATAGGATTGATGCAGGGGAAATGTTTCGGCTGTGTGATAGTGATGGAAGAACAAGAGGTCATCTCTGGAAATTAAAGAAGAGTGTGGTTAACAAAGGTGTCAGAACAAGGTTTTTTGCCTGGAGGGTGGTGAATGAGTGGAATTCATTGCCTGACTTTGTTGTGAGCTCTTCATCTGTAAATGAATTCAAGAAGAGATATGACAGATATTGTTTTGCTAGTTTGGGTCTCCCGCGATGAGTCTACTGACTCCATGGAGATACCCGTAATAATAATAATAATAATAATATATTTCCATTAATTTTAACTCCCTCAATCTAAATGAAAGTTTCTAAATTTATCAATTAGCTTAGCCACATTCACACCAAATACTGCTATTAATATTCACACTTGAATTATATTAGTAATTCAATGATAAAATCCTTTCAGTACTGCTTCATCAACTTGCTACAAAGGAGCACTTTTCTATGTCTTGTTATGCCACAACCAATAAAATTTGAGAAGACTATGCATCTCTCTTTAAATACTGCAATCAAGATATTTCTGTGATTTGCTATCAGTGATGATACTTAACTAAAAATTTGCTATTTCATATTCTGTGTATCACTAAATTTCTCTTACCACTGAAATTGAAATCAAGCTGATATAATGGTTATTTCTATTGACCAGATGGCAATAATCAAATTGCTCAAGAGAGAAAGTAGAATTCTCGCTACTGAAATTCTCTTTAAATTCTTACTACTGATATTCTCTTAAATTTCTTGCTACAGAGAAAGCTTAGAAATGGAAGATACAGTACTGCAAAAGTAACCAGAGTGGATAAAGGTGACATGAAAGCTGAATATAAAAATATTCTAAATGTTTGTAGTAGTTATTTTTGAAAGAATGTTAAATGACACAAGAGGTAAAGAAACAATGGTAGAAAATATTCAAGAAGAATATTTTCTACCATTCAAGAGGAATATAAGCAATCAGGAGTACATATCAATAATGGAGGTAGGGAAAAAAAAAAGCCATAAAAAATCCTGAAATGGAGTAGATGTTATTTGAACAGAGATGCTAAATATGGAGATAAAAAAGATTTACTGTGGATGCATTGCATATAAATTTTGATATTTAACTTTTAAAAAAAATTATTTTACACTAAATAAATTTGAGCATATCTTAAGATATAATTAGATGTATTATCCCCTTCCTTCCTGTTTACAGGAAGTAATTATGATTATCACCCAAGACCCCATGGAGTCAAAGACCCATCTAGGAGGTCCTATTATCATACATACAGCTCATCATACAGTAAATGCTGTCTAATACACCATTATTTTTAAATTCTTGTAATAATAAAATTCACTTGTCTTCAATTCAGTAAGAATGGCAAAAATGTTAATATGTTAATAAAATCACCATTATAAGATTTCAAGTTTGTTCAAACAATTACTGTAACTTAAAATTATTTTATTAACAGGGCTTGAAAAATTTTGTGCTGGCTCACCAGTCAGGCAAATATCTCACTTATCAGATGTTAGCCTGGATGCACTCACGTGTTTATTGCTGGATCTAGTCAATTTATAAGCTTTTGCTAATACTATGACTAATTTAAATCCTGTATAACTACAAGTCCAGAAACAAATACAGTCAGTAGCGCACTCAGGATTTAATCTGGGGGGGGGGGGGCAAGTTGAGTACATGATTTGACAATACCCACTACACATCACATACGACCTATGACTGAGCATCTACAATGATCATTAATTCATAAGTAGTATAGAAATAGAAGACACAACACAACATAAATAAAAAGAATGACTTAATTAGGAAAAGATTTTTGGAAAATTTTCTAGTGTTTTTTTTTTTTTTTTTTTTTTAATTTTTACTTGGGGGGGGGGTGCCAGGCCCCTTGGTTCCCCCTCTGGATGCACCACTGAATATGGTAATTACTTATGTATTAGTGTGCTTATTAGTTTGTGAAGAAAAAAAATTCATGCATTATATGTGATACAAAACTTTTAATTTAGTTTATTTTTCTTTATTAATACTATCTTTTGCTACATGTCTGCTCCAAACATTTATGTCTTGAATTGTTGGATGGCATAGTGAGTGATGTCATATGACAAGGCAACAACTCAGAAACAATCAAAAAACATTCAGATTAGAATCAATATAATAAAATATTTTGGGAAAAGAAATATCCAATTAATGATCAATTTCTGTACATTCTATCACTGGGTAAGAAGCTAAATTGTGGCTGTGCATCTATTTTAAGTTGCTATGTCATGATTAACTGGTTACCTTGCAGCATGGCTGAGTGCTGTATAAGATAAAATGACGTGTATATATGTCCTAATCCTTGCACTGGTCATATTCTATTACAACAAAATCAGCAATAATTAGCAGAACAGGTATTTGTAATGGTCAGCATTCCCCAATATGTGATAGGCAAGGTAAAAACATTTATATAAGATGTGAAACAACATCAGCATTACATAGTGACAATTAAATTAAATTAAAAACAAAAACTTCTGATTTTTTTTTTTTTTTAATTGTCAACTAAAAACTCACTCAGTGCAGATGAATGCATTTTTCAAGCCCTGGTTATGAACTATTACTGAACTTCAATGTTTCATAACAGCAATGGAATCACTGCCTGGAGTTGACAGTTTCAAATGAAATTTTAAGAACTGCCCTAATTTCACTACAGCAAATATCAAAACTTGTCATTGCTTTACTTTAATAGACTGAAAACAGTACAATAAAAATACATTTCTTACCTCAGAATTTATTTTAAGTTGTTTATACCATCCATACAAGAAGAATGGCACTAACTGACAATTTGAAGCAAGTGCATGCAAGTTGGTCTATCAGTAAATCTAAAAGAAGGCCTCTCAGTGTGGTTTTAAAACTATAAAACAATCTGACAAAAGTTGCTTTCTTTAGCAACTGGACTGCTGACATATTAAGGTGGACTAGCACTCAAAAGAGCAATCTGATGGGACTTATAAGTCAGATGTTACAGATGGTTTGCTATACTGAATTTCTTTTTTAGCACAACATTGAATGTATGGAACTTTCCAGTAGTTTGTTATAAAGAGAGCTGGTTATTTTGAACTGAAGATAGAACAGCCAACTTACAAGACAGACAATTCCAATCCCATCTTATTTATCCCATCTTATTCCAATCCCATGTGTTACAACTTATTTAAGTTGTAACACATGGATGTCAGATCTGCTAATTACTGATTTTCGATCAATTTTTTCAATCAGGGAACTGCCATTTTTTGCAAATTAAAGCCAGTTCCCTGATTGAAAGAATTGATGGAAAAGATGTTGGCAGTGCATTGGAGTAAGTTATGTGACACTCTTGCAAAAAATGGCAGTATAGGCCTTGACAACCACTCTTGGTACTTTATTATAAAAAAGCAAATATTATCATAAGCAGATAATATTATCATCTATCTAATTTTGTATGCAATCTCTCACTGAATTCTCTAAAATCTTAACAGAAAAAATATTGGTCTATAGTTTCATGATACTCTCATTCTACTACCTTCTGCACTAACCCAGCAGACAGACTTTCATTGAACATCCAGGTCAATGGAGATATCAGTTCCTTAGCATTCTCTTAAAATGCATGATGAAATCCCATCCAGTCCAACTGTTTTTGTTCATTGGATGGGATTGAAATACATTCTTGGCAAGCACTTCTAAACCTTCAATCCAATCGCCGCCCTGGTTGGCCGAGTGGTTAGCTTATCCACTCTCCAGCCAAAAGAGTGCAGGTTCGAATCCCCCATAGATGGCGTTGGTGTAGTTGTGGGTCAGTTAGTGGATTGAGTGGCAGAGACAGAGTTGTAGAGAAGGTGCCCTCCCTCAATGAGCCTTTGGACTCCCTGGAGGTGTTATGTAAGAATAATAAAACCTGCTTTTCCAGGATGAAATATTCTCCCAGATGATCATTAAATAGCTCAATTATGTTATTTGCATTGGTTATTGACATTCATTTGCTCCACAAGCATCTTTCTTCCTGATGGCCACATAATGAAGTAATCGCAGAATGTTCCTAGTGCTAGTTTCTTCTCCTATTCCATTTTTGTCTTTCTTACAATACTAGTCACTTTCCTGGCTCCAGTCATATATTCCTCATGCAACTACTGTCCACCTCTATACTTTTTTTCATCTTTTTTTTTTTTTTTTTTTTATCTGTAGTTCCTGTTTGATCCACTTTATATTGCATCATGTTATTTTTTCACTTGAGGAAAAGAATTTTCTATTGCTGTTGAGAAATATTTCTCAACTAACTCCAGTGCACTGCTGATATCTTTTCCTTCAATTCTTTTAATCAGGGAACTGCTCCTAGCTAATTTCCTAGATCATTATAGTTACCTGCCTTAAAATTCCTTTCTCTTTGATACTTATTATTGCGCCCACCACAGAGCAGCAGACTCATCGTGGGAGGTTCATTCAACTGACAACATATTTATCATACCGAATCTTAAAATCCTTAACACTCCATGCATTAACAATATATTCTGGTAATGCATTGCATTCACTGATAATTCTCCAAGTAAAAAATCTATTCCTCACACTCCTCTTCACCACACAATTACATAACTTCCACGGATGACTTCTGGTTCCCCCCCCCCTCACCCTATACTCTTTTTATAATCGTATTTATTATAACTAAATAATTTTTTTCCCTTTTACATTAGCAGCATGACTTTGATAGTTAATAATAGTAAATGGTGGTATATATTAATTTGTAATCTGTTTTTTTTGTTTATTAAACACTACAAGTTAAACTTGCCAAGAAACTATATTGGGGTTGGCAAATAATTTCATTTGGTTTTTCAGAGTGGAATGAAACATATTTTATTTAATATATCTAATACATACTAGTCAGTTATATATTGACCCTCTTTATCAATGACCTCTTGCCATCTGTCCACCAACTTCATTATGCTGCGTTCATGAAACTCATGAGGTTTACTGGAGAAAAACTGATCCAGGTGTCTTTTGACAGCCTCCTCATTAGCAAAGGTTTTCCCATTCAGAGAATCCTGCAATGATCAGAATAAGTGGTAATCGGAAGGTGCCAGGTCTGGTGAATACGGAGGATGTGGCAAAACATCCCAGCCAAGACGTAACAACCTAGAGTAAATACTCTAGGTTGTTAACGATGTGTGGGGTCTTGTGTTGTCGTGGTGAAAGACAACTCCTTTCCGATTTGCCAATTCAGGATGTTTTGTGCTAATTACATGGGCCAGTGTCCTTAACTGTGAGCAATAGACAGTTGAATCAATCATTCTGCCTGATGGTAACACCTCATAGTGGACACCTTTATAATCCCACCACACAGACAGCATGATCTTTGGGCGCAATCCTGCATTCGAGGTTGTTTGCAGCGGTTCACTCTTATGCTCCCATGATCTTTTACATATCACGTTATTGTACGCAACCCATTTTTCATCTCCAAGCGATGTTGCAGCAAATCACAGATGGATATGTGAGCAGTCATATTGGCCTCAGTCAATTCATGCGGCACCCAAACATTAAGTTTTGAAACATATCCCAGCTTGTGCAAATAGTTTCAACACTTGTATGGGATATGTTCAGTACTGCAGCAATCTCCTGCACTGTTTGTGACGTATTACTGTCGACGATATCCTTCATAACACGCTAATCAACCTCTGTCAGGCGACCGGCGTGAGACGCATCACTGACTTTGAAATCTTCAGAACAGAATTTGGCAAGCCACTTTTGGCATACGTGTTCTGTTAAGGCACCATCCCCATATATGCTGCATATGGGGGGAATGGTGCCTTAACAGAACATGTATGCCAAAAGTGGTTTATGGGCCTCCGCAGCTCATTTGCCTTTTTTTGAATTAAAAAAAAAAAAATATGCCGGTAATGTACATTATTTCTTCCATTTCTAATGTTACACACACGCAACTGAAGTAGGCCGAATGAAAATTCGCTGAAAGGTTATGTGAAATGTCACCTTTCAACTGCGCAGCAGCACAACAATAGCGACAGGTGGAGCAGCGTAAACTTGTACTAATGCATAAACTGAACAAACTTATTTGCCAGCCCAATATTTTTTAATTCATTATCCAAGTTGTAAGCAAATAAAGTTTGCATGAAGTATCTTAATGACTGGGCTACTTGTGTATAGAAGCTAATGACTTCATTAATGTGATATGGGTGCAGGTACCTCTCCAAAAATTCTGAGTGATCTACATGATCACTAAATCTTATTGAGTGATCCAAAAGGATTGTTACTAAAACTATCACTCTTGACCTGAATTATTCCAGAGCAGAAAACTCAGGAGTGGCTCCACCCAGCAACACACAAACACCTATCACCAAGGCCAAATCACTCTACTCCCATTGTATAAGTAAAGGGTTTTCTCAAAAAACTATGCAATCCTTCATTCACTCTTGGAAATGCCTTAAGGAGTAACTTAAAGGATCTCTAACTCTTTGTACTCCATTTAACTCTGCAGTGGTTCTGCAAGACAAAACCTGCAAAAGCCTCAGCTCCACCCAATAGTAGGCAAAAACCCACCAAACCAAGCGACCTCCACAAGTACCAGCAAATACAGTACAACAGTGGCTGCACTCAGTAACAGGGAAAAGCTTGCTCTGAGCCTTTCTACTCCCCAGGAAGCAGGCAAACCCAAAGACAAGCATTATTAAATCTCATCAATGGGAGCCAGACAGACAGACACCAAAGTTGAATTAATGCAGAAGTCTTATATTTGCCATATACAAGTAATGAAGAAGGAAAAAAAAAAGCATATCACCTTATTATTAAAATACTTGGATTAGAGATAGTGGTAGAAAGTTTTTTCACTCGGTTATATATTAAACTTGTCAAGAAATTATACTCTTGTATAATCCTTTATCCAAGTGTAAGCAAAAAAAGGTTTGTGTGAAGTATATTCACAACTAGACTACTTCTATATAGAAGCTAATAACTTCACTTGCTTGCTTACACTTAGATAAAGGACTAAACAAGAACTAGTTCCTTCTGACAATTCTATATTTATTTCAAACTCTCTGTAATGTATCTGTTTTGTTTGGAAGCCTGTAATAATTTTCAGATAATCCAAACTCTAAAATACATTACAAAAGAGTGCATTATAAATGGTGAGAGAGAGAAATATATTGGTTACCAAACATGATTTAATTAATAATTACTGCTAAACCTCTCTAAATTAACAGAGAAGTTTGAAAACGGCTTCAGATTTTCTCAAATGAATTTTAAAATATGCACTTTTATTTCAAAAACAATGTGCATTTTTTTTAAGTGCAGAAAACTAGATGAAAAAAAAAAGTTGAGTAGATACATAAAAAAATAGTTTGCTACATATCTACCTACATATTATAATACAATGCAGCATATGAAACAAATATGAATTTTCATATTAGTTCAGACTTAGTCATCATATATATTACAGCTGAAAAATAAAATTTAAAAACATTTCAGATTGAGTATATCATTTCCTAATTTTTAGGAAATGGTAGCTGCTAGCTGCAATATATATATTGTTTCCAATAAGTACCGCAATCTTAAAAACTGCTCACTAATGTCAAATTCACCACTTTTTCTATGTTGTTCCACCAACTTCATCCCACTGTAGTAGACGGTATCTTTTTTTTGTTTGTTTCTGTTTGCTCAGTTGCATTTAATACAGATTACTGCAAAATTTTACTCATAATGAATAATGCAACTTTGCAGATCTATGGACTACCTTATAGAGATATACTTTTAGAAGAATGAACATTGTTGTTAATATTAGATTGTCCAAAACATCTGCGCGCCACACTTGCCCTCTTTCTATCAGGAAACTGTGTCTCCAAGCTTTCTTGCGTCGCACTTCTCCACGGGTACGGCCTGTTGAACTGCAATAAAATTAAGTTCGTATTATTTAAGGATGACTTTTAGAGATGCATATTATGTATGAAATTTTTTCTAATTGTGATAGGGAAGGGGAAAAAAATCATTTAAAGGAATAATTTCAATCCAAAAGTATGAAAACAGTAAATTAGAAACAATAGCAATAATTTTGAAAGTAAATATTGAGAACTGAATGTAATTTCATAATAGGAAGAAATTGAAATTTGTACTATAAAGGTAACTGACAAAATTAAAAATAATTACTAATAAAGTATAACAGTAATACCTCCTATCATTTCAAAATATTCTATATGAGATTGGTTATTTATTATGACTTATTTTCTCTCTAGAACTGAGCTATGTTTGTTCTTTAGAGAAAGATCACACTGGGGGTAACAAATATCATCTAGCATATTAGAGCTAATTATTTCTGCTATTAAACCACACACACACACACAAAGAAGTCGGCAGTAAGATACAGCAACCCATGAATCAGTAGCCAGTGCAACAGCAAATGCAGGCTTTCCATTGTTCACACGTTTCCAAATATTTTTCACTAGAAATGTTAACTGTTATTACTTTCCTTCTAGTTTAATTTATTCGTGCTATTTCATGATGAAGTGAAACAAAAGTTTTTCATGAAACTAGTTCATTAAAACAGTTTCTAATTCATCATAGGAGAAAAAAAAAAAGTAACAACACAGAAAATGTTATTTTTTACCTTTCCCTGAATGATAAGTACAATACAGTTACATTTTATTGGCATTTGAACTATGCAAATTTTGTGTAATTCAAATTAAAGTGAGACTGAGAATTATACAAAATAGTTCTGTCATATAGAAGAAGGTCTATCTATCACAATGGAAAAACTCTGGAGAGAATGCAGAGTTGATTCAAAGTGGTAGTATCAGGACTCCAAAATCAACTATGCAGATGGAATGTATCTCAGCTTCAGTTATACCAAAACTCAGTTCAGTTTTAGTTCATGCAAGAAAAATCACACTTTGCCTCACCTTTTACCTCTGGCCTTTCCACTTTTCTACTTAAAACTTTCATCTGTACAATTTCTATCACTGTATAAATCCCAACTCTGCCAACCTTAGAATATTATTATTCAGGCCTCCATGGAGTCAAGAGACTCATTGTGGGAGGTCCTTCCTAGAAAACACATACCACTCTTTGAACTCATTGACCATTCTTGCTCTCCCCACTATCAGGGGATGCATTCCATGGTTCAACCACCCTCCACACAAAGAAACCACTCTTCACCCTCTTGCTCACAGCTTCCTTTCATAACTTCCAGGGATGGCCCCTTGTCAACGCTCCTTCCTGTTGTTCCACCAAGCAAAAGAAATCCCCAGTGTCCATCCTGTAATGACCTCTCAACAGCTTAAAAGTCTCAATCATATCACCTCTCCTATCCACCAAACTCTGCAGTCCACATTCCCTCAGCCGATCCTCATAACTAACATTGTACAGTCCTGAAACCATCTTTGTTATCTGTCTTTGTACCTTTCCACAGTTAATTTATCTCCTTCAAATCCTGGGGAACAAATCTGTGAACAATAGCCCAAGTGTGGTCTGATCTTGGAAGTTTATTTATTATTATTTTTTTTCACTTGGTTAGACTATAATAAATTTAGTTTAATCCTTTATCCAAGTGTAAGCAAACAAAGATTGTGCCTGAAAATCCTTTGCTCTGAGTTGCCTGGTGTTGCACTGCCTTACCCCAGTCCTGAAGATATTTTCAGGTGCAAACTTTTTTGCTTACACTTGGATAAATGATTAACCTAAATTTATTATAGTCTAACCAAGTGAAAAATTCCAACATCTTTCTCTAAATCCAGAGTAATTCAATAATAAGGTGGTACACCTGTTGGCAACTCCTATAGGTAAATATGACCACTCCTATTGCTTCTGCCTTAGTATCTCCATGTTTGGGTCTGCCTCTCACTGACGAGACTCCAACAGAGGTTGAAACTGGTCTGGGTAGTGGCCCTTCCCTTAATGCATAGCAGTATACATGTTTGCAAGGAGATGTTCTTTGCATTATGGGAGATACGGAGACAAGGAGTGACGAGAGCTTGATCCACCTTTGTTCAGAGTTGCCTGGCGTTGCACTAACTTACCCCAGTCCTGAAGATATTTTCAGGTGCAAACTTTGTTTGCTTACACTTCGATAAAGGATTAAAATAAATTTATTATTGTGGTCTGATCAGAGTCTTATACAAAGGAATGATAACTCATATCTCTGCAGGCCAGCATCCTTCTCAGTAATGCAGCAATCCTCTGGGTTACCTTCACCACCTTTGCAATATGCTTCCTAAATTTCACTTTGTTCTAGGTGTTTGTTCTATGCTCCCTAAATTTCACTTTTTTATCAACCATCACCCCCAGATCTCGTCTCCTCCAGTACAGCTCCTCCAATTGAGCATGCAGCCTCCCATCAATGTATCCCAAACTTCAAGACTTTACATTTTGCTTCATTAAATCGACATCCCCATTCATTTGCCCATCTGTAGTTTATTCAAATCCTCTTGTAGGGCTGCCACATCTGCGCTATTACTGGTAGCCCTTCCCAGTTTCACATCATCTGCAAACTGAATATCCCTTACAATCCATTGACAATGTCATTGATATAAAGGTTAAACAATACAGGTTCCAGTACCGAGCCCTGTGGAACCCCACTTCTAACCTTTTGCTTCCTTCATATTGCCCCACCATACACAACTCTGATACCTATCAGACAGCCAATCCTGAATCCAGTTGACTAACCCAACATCTAAATGCAATGTGTTGCAACTTAAATATCAGCTCATCATGTGGAACCCTGTCAAATGCCTTTGCAAAATCAAAAAAAAATGGCAGTATATGCCTTTCCCTCATCAACTGCTCTTGTCACTATATTATAAAAGGCAATCATATTACCAGAGCAAGAGTAATTTTTGATTCTCACAGATAACATTACCATCATCTGCCTTTGCAAAATCCAAAAAAAAAAAAAATGGCAGCATATGCTTTCCCTAATTGGCCTATAATTAGACACTTCCAGTCTGCTACCGCCCTTATACAATGGCACTATCTTACCTTCCTTCCATTCCTTGGGTACCTTTCCTGCAGCTGACTTTCATTGAAGAGTCAGGTCTACAGAGCTATCAGTTCTTTAGCACATTCTCTCAAAACCTGTGATGAAATACCATCCAGTCCTACAGCTTTACTGACATCCAGAGTACTCAATATTTGGAACACTCTCCCATTGCACCTCTAAACCTTGAACCTGCCCTATACCTATAGTATTAAAACCTCCTCCTTCAGAATGAAATACTCCAATAAAGTGCTCATTGAACAACTCCACTATGTCCTCTGCATCAGTCACTCTATTCTGATTTTTATCCTGCAATGTCATTCTTCCACAATCATTTCTCCTCCTACTGGACAACATAGCTAAAAAATTCCCTAGTTTATATATATATAGTTTATATATTTGGGGTTGTGCACCAAGGATCTCCTTAAAAATGCTTGATGATAACCAGAAGAATGTGATCTAGTTAGCTGATGATACCCTCCCCCCATGATTCACTCTCATAGATGTTCTGTTTCTATATTATGTATTTTCTGTATCTTTTTGTATGAGTGCTGGTCTGCTATATTTTGTCAGTATGTGGGACTGATATAAAAACAAGAAGAGGTGATATGATTGATTGATAGGCATATAAATGGTGGGATAAGCTTATATTAAATGTATACCAGGGAGATGGTGGGAAGAAGGGTAGAAGAGACAAAAACAATAATATATCCTATTTCCTATATAAAGTAAACAAGGGGAATCAGTAGGTAAGTAGATAGAATAGTAAGTACAAAAATGCAGAATCGAAGTGTAGTATGCGATTGTAATGCACAATGGCAAAAGATCATGTTTTCTGAAATGTTTGATTTTTCTTTTCAAAATGTGGACTGATCAGAAAATAGGCGAGAGGAGGGATGAAAGGCTCTGATAAACATTTGATAAAGGTTCTGATGAATACCAGCCAAAAACATTGCAAAGATTCTGGGGATATCCAGGGAATGAATTGAGATCATTATCCACTAATATCTGGACATGCAGAAGCTTTCAGCAAAGTAGGTCCCCTAATGTTTGAATGCTGATCAAAAGAGAGAGAACATGTGGTGTCATCTCAAGGGATTTTGGGTCATTTTGAGAAATCAGATGCAAATGTTTTGGCTCGCATTGTAATTGTTGATGAAACATGGCTTCATCACTATAACTCAGAGATCAAACAACAGTCAATGGAGTAGAGATAAAGATTCTTTTGGCTAAACAAGTTCCGAACCCAAAAGTCAGCAGGGAAGGTTCTTGCCATTGTCTTTTGGGATATGGATGGTGTAATCCTTACCCAAGTACTCCAAAAAAGGTGAAACTGTTATAGCAGAAGTTTATTCAACAGCTCTGAAGGAATCAAAGGAGGCACTGAAGGAAAAATGCTAATGGAAAGTGAGTACAGGTGTGTTGCTTTTGCAGGACAATGCACCTGCTCACAAAACCCAGACAATACACAACTTGGGCTTTTAATGTCTACCTCACCCACCCTATTTGCCAGACCTGGTCCCATCTATTTCATATTCTCAAATTTAAAGAAACACTTGAGAGGAATGAAATTTACCACAAAGTCATATCTGCAACTAAGGACTGGTTTGTCCAACAAACCAAACATTTTTTTCTCAGAGGATTGTAAATGATGCAGCAGTGTTGTAACAAGTGTATAACACTTAGTGGGAAATATGTAGAATAATGCACAATCAATTCCTTCATGGTAATTATCACCATGAAGGGATAATTTTTCAGCACACCCTCGTATACACCAGTGACAGCTTGTACATAAGCACTGTGACACTGCAGCACCCCCCAAGGAAAAAACAAAAAAATTAAATTTTGTTTATAAATAATAACAATGCTTACAGCATTATATAAATGCAATACAACATGTTAAAGGTTACAGTTTATGTTTCAACATCGATTCAATAGTTAATAATTAGAATTGTTCGATTAATGCTTTAGATTATAAAAGCAATGCACTGCAATCTAATGCAGCTGAAAGTTTATTTTTAACTTGGTTAGACTATAATAAATTTAGTTAAATCCTTTATCCAAGTGTGAGCAAACAAAGTTTGTGCCTAAACATATCTTCAGAACTGGGGTAAGGTAGTACAACATCGGGCAACTCTTAGCAAAGGTGTTGTACTACCTTACTCCAGTCCTGAAGATATTTTCAGGTGCAAACTTTGTTTGCTCACACTTGGATAAAGGATTAAACTAAATTTATTATGATCTACACAGTGTCAGAATTATCATGTTCAGTCAGTTGCAGCTAGACTCACTAATATTCATTCACACTTATCACTGCACGTAACAAGTGAATCTGACACTGCTCAATGAGCAGACACTACAGATAAATTGCATGCTTGTGCACATTATTTCTGTGAGATACGAACTTTTATTATTGTTGTGTGTTCATGGTGAGGGTGAAATATTTTTGGTAAATGTTATTTTATTTATGGATTTTATTTTCAAATAATATTTTTAATAAAACAAATTTTTTAATACGTAAATTTACTTATTAATAAATTGGTTACTGATTAGGAAAAAATGAATTATTTTTCTTAATTTGTATATGCAGCACCCCCCACTTAAAATTTTCACTGGCCGCCATTGGTACATACAAACCTAATATATAGTCGTAGTTTTAGCATAATCTAAACAACCAACTAACCAATGCTTCTACAAATGGCTTTTTACTGCTATACCCTACATCTGGTGATGATGATAATGATAAATTTCTATCACACTGCTTTGTTAAAAAGTTATACTGAGTGCTATTAGTGGCATTATTAGTAGACTATTAATGCATCATGAATAAAATAATTTTTAATGTTAGTCTACATACCTCATCCAATGATAAGCATCATTGAGAATTGAAAGTATAGATTTTCCATCTATATGCTCTGGAATTTCCACTTGAGCAATATCCAAAAATGTTGGTGCAAGATCCAGATTTAAAACAATGTCCCTAATACTGAAGTAAAAAGATTTTACATGATATCATTCACGTTGTTTAACAAGACAAAAATAGAAGTACACTTAAACTACAATATAATAGCAATAAAAGGCATTAAAAAAGACGTGAATCTTGCCAATGAATGGCTGTAAACTTATCATACATTAATCATGTGAACAGATGAAGAACTAGACTGTCTGGATATCTGGTGCTTAAGAGGCCAAACATGGAACTTTTTTCCCCAAACCACTTGTCTCTAATGAGCCTAGAAGTGGTCTCACATTAGGTGGGTGAGGTGATCACCTACTATCTATTACAATTTGATTTTTAACAATTTAGTTATAACATGACACTTGCAATGCCCTGAATTGATGACAGACCACATGAGCAGTCAAACATAAGACAGCTGTCTTTAAAATTCCTTAATCCTCTAAAATTGCAAAACTAATCCCCATTTTTCTTAAAATGTTTGGGCTGTAAAGGATAAAATACAAATGTAATTCTATTGAGTTTCTTAGAATTTTTGGTATAGCTATTGTATTTTTTTTTTATTTATTTATTTATTTTTTAAGTGACACACATTGCAATAGTCTATAATACAACTGCATGCATTCTTACATTTCAGTTTTGTTAGAAATTATAATTTAGAAGTTATAATTTTGTAATATGTAAGAAACAAATTTTACTTGGTTTTCATTACATAAAATCTTTATGCAATCATGCTATGTAAATTTGATTTGAACTATGTAAATGAAACAGTTTAATTTACATTATACTAAAACAGAATTTCCTTTGGTGGGTCATGATGGTAGGAAAGCTGGGAACCACTGTTCTATAATGTTATAAATTCCTTTTGTAATTTACGTTTTTTTTATCATGTCCCCATAAGCTAAACTTCACATAATTAATCTATCCTCACAGAAAGCATTCCACAGACCTTACATTATCACAATCACTTGTAGATCTTCTCTACCACTTCAACATTCAGGACAGTCTTTGAACTGTTCTGCCCACTTCTGTTATGTGCCCACCAAATTTAAACTTCCTATCTTCAATTTCCTGCAATCCCGTTCCATCAATTTAATACACAACTTTAAATCTTTTCATCTCAAAGCACAAATCCATACATTTTTCCACATTAAAGTAGCAATTATTATCTTTTGTCCACACTCTTAATCTATTTAAATCATCCTCTAAGAACTCTACATCACTTTTATGAACTATTGCCCTTCTCAGTTGTCCATCATTGGTGAACAGTATATCTTCTCTCTCCTCAAATTATTCCCTATATCAATGTTCAATTATATATAACTTTCTAATGTCCATCTGTCCTGTCTATCAATCATCTTATCCATGTCACTAGTTTCATATCGGTTCTCATTTGTCCAATTTACAATATACTTTCATGCAGTAGCCTATCAAATGCCTTTGCAAAGTCCAACAGCATCGAGATGTAGGTATTTCCATTATCCAATTCAACTGTCCCTTTATTACAAAAATTTTGTATATAGTCTCATATACAAAATCATTGTCTCCCAAAGAGTATCATATTCCAATCTACCTTGTGAATTCTGTCCTTAACCAGCACTGTTGAGATACTGAACTGTCTATAATTTACTATCTCTGTGCCTCCAGTTATAATTGCAGCCATCTTTTATATGTACAGAAAGTTCTGTACATATAATCTATGTCTGAGAAAGATCCTTAAGCTCCTTACATCAGCGACAAGAATTGAATGTAGGCATATGGTTGTGGAGCACGTAACCACTCGGACCTTGTGGTTATATCAGTTGCTTTAATATCATGTTGTTCTAGGTGTTTATCAGAACTTACCAGACCTTCCTCTTATATTTTTTCTTTCATTTCTAATAATCTACATGCTATTCAGAGACAGACAGACAGAGAGAGAGAGACTGCAATAATGCTTATGTGATGCTTAGAATGAACTGATACCTTAGTAAGTTATTCAATAATCATACCAAATCTTAAAAAGACTAAATTACAATATATTACAATAATAAGTAAACATCTAGAACAAATGATATTAAAGCAACTAATATAACCACAAGAAAGAACACTAAAGGATAAGAACATAAGAAAAAAAGTAACCTTCATAACTCTGCTACTAGTATGTTCTTGTGGTTATATCTTCTTTAGCACCACAGCCACATGTAGGGCCTTGGCCTCCTATTTTTGGGTTTCATAACTCCCTACGAGGTGACCCTTATGCTCAACCATGTGTAATTTTCTACAAAGAATTGTGTTCTTAAGACCGGTTTGCCCTGATACCTTAGTAAGATATTCAATAATCATACCGGATCTTAAAAGACTAAATTACAATAATAAGACTAAATTGCATGTACACACATGGAAATAGATTACTAACTCTATTAATTAATAGATTTTGCCAAATATTTTAAACCTGAGATTTACAGATCATCTTCAATGGCAGGAAGGCTAGTAGTACAAAGTAGAACATCAATGGATTATTTAAAGTGCATGCTGCATGATGGTATAAAAGAACAACATAATATGAAATAATAAATATATATCAGGAAAAAAAAAAACGCTACTAATGTCTAATAAGACTTTCCTGAATTTTTGATAAGGAGAAGCAATTCCAATTTAGGATGATGGATGTGCACTCCTTAAATAAATGCTCAAACCTGAAGCAGCATCGATAGAGTAAGTGTGTTCTAGACTAGAAGATTTTGTGATCAGTATCAATTCTATGTTGCACAAAGTCAGATTTATCAGACTTTTTATTAATGATGTAGGACTGGGTATTGCAGAACATCCAGTTTGCCCAAAGTAGGAAAGATGGCAATCACAGGGAAGTTGTTTTATCCTTAGAAGAGGGAAACGACGAGGAGAATTTGTTGAATGAAAAAAATGTAGGTACTAGGTTATATTTTCTTGACGATTCTTGAAATTGGTTTGGAGATTGAAATATATGGAATTGGGACTCTTTGTACAGTTTCGTGGTAGCTGAAGAGAGAATCACACACATTTTACAATCCATTTTGAGAAGTCATTCAATTGCATAACACGTTAGATGTTTAATTCCTGTTTAAAATCTTGCAAAAACTCTTTACCTTCTTTTTTAAACAGTATTAATTCCTTGCATCATCATATAAAGTTTACTATGGAAATAGAAGAAAACAACCAGTTATCTTTTTTAGACGTTCTCCTCATCCAGTCACCTTCAAATATTCTTACAACTACAGTATACAGGACACCAACGTTCACAGGTCGTTATATTCTTAAAGAATCAGCCCATCATCCTTGTCAAAAAACAGGAATTATAAAATGCCTCATCAGAAGAGCCAAAACTAATTGTTCTACTTTTGATTATCTACAGAAAGAACTTTCTACTATCCAACAACACATGAAACTCAATGGCTTTTCTAAAAAAAGTACTCAACATCTTCTCAATTCTTATAATCCTCCACAAAACAACAAAGTTTCAATACGTCAAGTGCCTATTCCTTATATCTCTGGTATTTCAGAACCTATCGCAAGAATTTTAAAGAAATATGATTTAACAACTACATATTCACCTATCAACAAATTGTCTTTTCATTTTCCTTCTCCTAAAGACAAATGCTCAACTTTATCTCTTCCTGGAGTTTATCAAATTCCTTGCAACTGTGATCTTTCCTATTTGGGCAGACTGGACATTCTTGAAAAAAGAATCCAAGAACATCAATCCTCCATTCTTCACAACAAATCCGAAAAGTCTGGATTGGCTCAACACAGGATTGAAACTGACCACAGCATCTTTTGGTCCAGGACTCGCCTATTACATAGATCCCGTTATAGGTTTTCGAACGTTTGTTCAAGGAAAGCGTGGAGGCCTTACTCCATCGTCCCAACCTGAATCATAATGACTGTATATCTATATCAAAAATCTGGGAAAGTCTAATCAAGATTACTCTCTTTTTTTTTTTCAATCATGTCTCTACTTCAAAATGTTCTGTTTTATACTTAATACTTAGTGATTACATCGCGCGGTGTGTTCTATTTTTAACGATCTATTGTTAGTATTCTAGCTTGTATTTTTTAAAACTGTTCTTGTAATACCACTGAAGATGTCTGCTATATCCAGACCGAAATATTTGGTTAATTAAATGTCTTGGGTTTACATGCATTTATCATTCAGGAACGAGATTGCCATCATCTGAGAAGGCTTGTATGAACAAACAGAACTTTTGCAGGTTATAAAGATTAGTTGATAGATGGAAAAGAGGAGATATGATAGAAACCTATAAGTTACTAAGGGGTATCATAAGATTGAAGAATATATAAGAATAAAGAAAGACAGACACACACACACACACGAGAGAGAGAGGGGTGGGGACAAGGAAACAAGGAGTCACCTTTGGAAATTATGATTGTGGTTAGCAAGGAAGAAGGAAAAATTTTTCTACTTCCCCCATTCCCACACACATACACCACCACTAGAGTGGTGAATGAGTGAAAAACAGGTTGCCAGGGTCAGTTAAGTCTCAAGTGAATTAGTTGCATGAAAAGTATTGTGTGAAAAATGGTTGGTGTGGGCATCCCCATGATGAGACTCATGGAGATTCCATGTATTAATAATACAAAATTCTAGCAGTTTTAAAAAAAATATACTAATTTCATAAACAAATTTATATCAATACTGTTTAAAGCATGGACACTTACCGCACATCTCGAGGAACTCTAGGACCACGTACATAAAATGGGACTCTAATATCAAATTCAAATGGCATTGACTTTCCTTTTACAAGGCCAAATTGTCCAAGATGATAGCCATGATCAGAAGTATAGAAGATATATGTATTATCCAACTCTCCAAGGTTTTGTAATTCATTGTATAGCTGTCATAAAGGGAAGAAAATTTTCTTAATGTACAGATAGTATAACTTGAATTATTTTAATGTTTAAAAGTGTAAGAGTTAATGGAATACAGTAACTGAAATGTAATGATTATATCCTTATATCCAGGAGATGGTTAGTTCTTGAAAAAGTCACATTTGTCATTCATGACAAGACAAAAATCAGTATGGATGTGTCTACAACTAATGCGAGTATTCATTGATATGTTTTTGTAAGTATTCCTGTTGATACAAGATTTATTTCTATACTCCAGGAATGGTATCTTCCTGCAGTGCACTAAGCACTACTTTGAGTTAACAAAGCTTGAACCAAATTGTGTTATATAGGCGTTATATAGTTATATAGGAGTCATTTTTAGGACTATTTCTTCTGGTATAAAACCAGAAACAAAGATGTCAACTAGAAGCTGTTTTTATTTCAACTAGTTTCATGAAATACTTTGTTTCATTTCATCAGGAAATAACATGAATTAACTAAAAACTAGAAAGCAAGTAACAACAGTTATTATTATTATTATTCAGGCCTCCAAGGAGTCAAAAGCCTCATCGAGGGAGGTCCTTCCTAAGACAAAGTCTGTCAAGACTCATCGAGGGGAGGTCCCCCCCCCTGAGAAACACAAAGTCTATCATACCACTCTTTAAACTCACTGACCGTTCTCATTCCCACCACTCGATCAGGCAATGCATTCCACGGCTCAACCACCCTCCACACAAAGAAACCACTCCTTACCCTCTTGCTCACAGTTTCCTTTCGTAACTTCCAGGGATGGCCTCTTGTCATCACTCCTTCCCGCTGTTCAACCAAGCAAAAGAACTCCCCAGTGTCAACCCTGTAACCACCTCTCAACAGTTTAAAAGTCTCAATCATATCACCTCTCCTATCTACCAAACTCTGCAGTCCACATTCTCTCAGTCGATCCTCATAACTATCCTTGTACAGTCCTGAAACCATCATTGTCATCCGTCTTTATATCCTTTCCACAGTTAATTTATCCCCTTCAAATCCTGGGGACCAAATCTGAGAACAATAGTCCAAGTGTGGTCTGATCAGAGACTTATACAGCAGAATGATAACTCTCTTATCTCTGCAGGTCAGTGTCCTTCTCATAATAGCAGCAATCCTCTGTGTTACTTTCACCACCTTTGCAATATGTCCCCTAAACTTCAGGTTTCTATGAATCATCAACCCCAGATCATCAACCCCAGTCTCCCCTACTTCCTCCAGTATAACTCCTCCCATAGAGTATGCAGCATCCCATCGATGTTTCCCAAACCTCAAGACCTTACATTTTGCTGCATTAAAGACACCCCCACTCATTTGCCGATCTATCTAGCTTATTTAAATCCTCTTGCAGGGCTACCACATCTGCACTATTACTAATAATCCTTTCCAGCTTCGCATCATCCGCAAACAACTGAATATCCCCCTGCAATCCACTGCTATGTCATTGATATAAAGGTTAAACAATATAGGTCCTAGTACTGAGCCCTGTGGGACCCCACTTGTAACCCTCTGCCTCCTGGAAACTGCTCCACCATACACAACTCTGATACCTATCAGACAGCCTATCCTGAATCCAGTTGACCAATCCAACATCCAGATCCACGTGGTGCAACTTAAATATCAGCTTATCATGTGGCACCCTGTCAAATGCCTTCGCCAAGTCTAAGAAAATTGCAGTATATGCCTTTCCCTCATCTAATGTTCTTGTAACTTTATTATAAAAGGCTAGCATATTGCTAAAACAAGAGCATCCTACAGATAACATTACTCTCATCTGCCCAATGCTGTATACGGTCCCTCACTACTTTCTCCAAGATCTTAACAACTACTAATGACACATAGACTGGCCTATAATTAGACACTTCCAGTCTATTACCACCCTTATGCAATGGCACTATCTTACCTTCCTTCCATTCCCTGGGCACCTTTGCCAAAGCCAGACTTTCATTGAAAAGCCACATTCTCTCAAAACTCATGGTGAAATACCATCCAGTCCCACAGCTTTACTGACATCCAGAGTACTCAGTATCTGAAACACTCTCCTCCTGTACCTCCAGACCTCGAACCAGTCCTATCCCTCTAGCATTAAAACTGACTCCTCTAGGATGAAATACTCCAATAAAGTGGTCATTGAACAATTCCACTATGTCCTCTGCATCAATCACTCTATTCCCATTTTTATCCCACAATATCATTCTTCCACAGTCATTTCTCCTCCTACTGGCCACATAGCTAAAAAATTCCCTAGGATTTTCTTTGGATCTTAGGGCCAATCTCCTCTCATATTCCAGTTTCGCTTTCCTTACCACACTAGTCACTCTTCTGGCCTGTGTCTTATATTCCACATGCATCTCTTCACCTGTCTCCTTATATCTCTTCCATAGCCTCTTTTCGCATGCAATTCCTGTTTAATATTGTTTGTCATTCACTTTACTCCAAATTTTAGTTTTTTTTTATTCCCGTTAACATTTCTAATGAAATATATTTGAAAATTTTTAAACAATGAAAAGTATACATTTGCTATTCTGCTGCCTGCTGATTTGTGAGTTGCTGTAACATATTACTGGTAGATACAAGTGTGTGTCATGATGGATTAAGGGATTGGACTCAATATCTAGGGCAAATGCTGGTCTTGAAATTCACACTTGCTCTTTGTTATCATTCAGGGAGTGAGAGGTGTGATTGAAGTCTGATTAGCGGAATCATGAATTACTGACCATTTAAAACTATATATTTAGAAATTTATGTACATTTAATCATAAAAATACAACATTTATTATACAAATGATATTCTATCTTTTTCAATTTAGCTACTTGAATACAAATTCTACCCTGTAGTTCTTTATGAACTGGTCAATAACATCGTCATAAAAAGTTGGTTGTAACTTAATTTTCCCAAGCAAAATGCACACTTGTAAAGTGTTGGCTGAAGCTCACTGGCTAGAGCTACATTGACTGCATATGGCCTGGGTTTATTATTATTATTATTGTTCCGGGAAACTCCAAGGAGTCGACAGACTCATCGAGGGAGGCCCTAACATCATGTCTGGAACAACTATTCAACATTCACACAGTATCTATCATATCTTGCCTTGAACTCATTCACGGTCGTAGCACCCACAACAGACTCTGGAAGCTTATTCCACTCATTCACCACTCTCCAAGTAAAAAACCTAGCTCTAACACCCTTGTCAACCACGCTCTTGCCCAGCTTCCATGCATGGCCCCTAGTCCTCCCACCACCAGTCATATTTTCAAAAATATCTTCTGGATCAATCTTATAAAAACCCTTCAGTAATTTGAATGTCTCAATCATATCACCCCTCCTTCGCCTATCGTCCAATTTCTGCAACCCACAAATCTTCAACCTATTCTCATAAGGTTCATTCCACAGACCTGCTATCATCTTGGTCACTCGTCTCTGGACCCTCTCCACTTCCTCCCCATCACGAAGAAACCCTGGTGCCCATAACTGGGCACAGAAGTCCGGATGGGGTCTTATCAAGGCTCGATACAGAGGAACAACAACTTGTTTGTCTCTGCATGTTAAAGTATTTTTCATAAGCCAAGTGATTTGGTGAGCTGTTTTAGTCACTTTTGCAATGTGCCCCCTAAACTTCAACTCCCTATCCACCAGCACTCCCAAATCCCTGGCCTCATCAATCTCCTGGAGTACGGTTCCACCAATGCGATATACTGCTGCTATTCTTTTCACCCCAAAGTGCATAACCTTACACTTTGCCACATTAAACTGACATCCATTTTTCCTAGCCCAGTTCTCCAAACTATCCAAATCATCCTGTAAAATTTTGACATCCTGTGCACTCACAATTGCTCTACCCAACTTTGCATCATCAGCAAACAAGTGAACACTTCCTCTCAAATCCTTTCCAATATCATTGATGAACAAATTGAAAAGCAGTGGTCCAAGAACAGAGCCCTGCGTCACTCCACTAGTCACAAGACGTCTTTTTGACTCCACTCCTGAATAAACCACTCTCTGGTATCTCTCTTTCAACCACCCTTCTATCCATCTTACCAACCCTATATCTATCCCCATCTGCTCCAGTTTACTGATTAAATTTCCATGTGGTATCCTGTCAAAAGCCTTGGCAAGGTCCAGTAGAATCACTGTAAATCCATTACCCTTATCCAGTTCAGCCATCACTGTGTTATAAAACGTGAGCAAGTTACTGAGGCATGATCTACCCTTCACAATACCATGTTGTCCCCCATACAGTATCCCATTTTCATCTATCCAATCCTGTATTCTTCTCTTGACTAATTTCTCCAAGACCTTGACAACGATTCCTGATATGCTAATCGGTCGGTAATTTACAACAGCAATCTTGGACCCTCCTTTATGCAGTGGAACTATTTTCCCCTCTTTCCACTCCCTCGGGACTAACCCAGACCCGAGACTCAAATTAAACAAAATAGTCAAGGGTACTGACAATTCTCTAGCTGCTTCATGTACGACATGAGCTGGTATACCATCCAATCCCACAGATGTATTGACATTGAGGCTTTGCAATAGACTACTCACCTCCATTCACCACAATTCCCGTATAATCTACTGGTTTATTCATTTCTGCAATGTCACCACCTGGATGATATATTCTTGCAAAGTGCTCACTCAGTAACTCAGCTATCTCAACTGATTCAGTTACCTCCCTACCATCGGCATTCTTTAAAATCATTCTGCCATGTACATTTTTCCTTTTACTTGCTACATATCTAAAAAACTGTTTAGGATTCTCTTTAGCCTGCATGGCCAATGTTCTTTCGTAATCCTTTTTTGCTCTTCTTACCACACTCGTCACCCTTCTGGCCTGCGCTTTATACCATTCATGTGCCTGCCGGTCACCTTTCTCCTTAAATTCCCTCCATAGTTGTTTCTTTTTTTGCAGCTCAAGCTTAATGGTGTTATTCATCCATTTAACCCCAACTTGATTTATTATTCGGACTCTAGGTATACAGTCAGCCATTGCTTCATGCAAGCACTTCTTAACTACCTCCCATGCACTATCAACTTCTAGTCCTTGCAGTTGTACATGCCATGGCACTGAGCCAATCAAACTCCTAAGCTTGTCATACTTTCCAGCCCGATAATTCCACATGTACCCTGTCTTAATTGAAAATTCTACACCTTTAGCCACCTCCCAAGTCAAGACCCTATGATCACTCTCACCGATTGGTGGCAATGTGGTCATATTTGTGACAGCCAAATCCTCAGATGTAATTACTAGGTCAAGCACTCTCTGATCCCTAGTATTTTCCATTACATGCTGTCGCAGATAGTTATCCCTTAATAACCGCATAAAATCCGATTCCTTCCTCCCGTGTGTCCTCTCCTCACTCCAATCAATGCGACCATAGTTGAAATCTCCCATAATAATCACCCTCCTTCCACTCATTTCTTCTATTTGCTTGTGCATACTGTCACCACCATCTTTTCCATCACCTGGTCTATAGCAGCACCCAATTGTATATTTAGTTCTGCTAGCCACAATCTCACACCAAATGGGCTCAAATGTGCTCTTTTCTCTATCTTGCAATTCAACTTCTATTCTCCTTGGCTGTAGCTCATCAGCTATCATCAACAATACTCCTCCCCCCATTTTATTCTCTCTGTCATTCCTGAACACACTATACCCATCACATTCAATCCTTAAACATTCAATGTTTAAGCAACAGAGTGAGATAATGTGAAATGGCTATGTGCACGCATTAAATCACAGTGCTGCTGCGAGAACCTGTAAGCTCCTACAATCGAGCAAGCCAAGGTAGCTTTGACTAGACGAAAAGCATCAGCCTTTGATACACAACGCAAAGCTTAATTATTGCCGTGCAAGCTTAAGATGTCTTCTATCTACAAAAATAAAAGCCTAAATGGAATGCTTATAAATGCATGCATTTATTAACAAATAAATATTACTTCTTTCTCAATTAATGAGCTTGCGCAGCAAGCTTGGAGAATTTGCTCCTGCTCAATATAAAATCCTGTTTTTTTTTGTTTTGTTACACTGTACAGGATGTGTCATCATTTCAATTCATTCTTTGACTTTCCTTTTACAAAGCCAAATTGTCTTGAATAAAAATGGTAATCAATGTGGAGCATTTCAGTTTGCTGCCATTCTACTTGCCATTGTGTTTCTGTTGTGTGTGTGTGCTAGCAGCCCTGATTTGTGCTATCTTTCATTTTTCAAATCCTTGAAGTCTTCCAATCGGCTTACCTCACAAGAGCTGCCAATCCATCTTATATAGCATAGACCACAATTGTAGTTGATCTTGTATACACCTGGTTTTTTTGAGTGATGGATGTGGAGGTTTAGAAGATTTCAGGTTTTGTTGAGTGGGTAGAAGGTGACTTAAGTGTTGGTGAAAAAAATCTTTCTATTTTATCTTTTATTTATTGTATATATGGAAGAATCACTGCTCTTGTATTATTCTTTTTAATTCTGATTATTTTGGAGGTTGAAATAGAATTTTTTTTTTTTTTTTACTAATGTTCTGTTGTAGTCTTTTTTTGGAAGGAAATAATTAAGATACTGTAGCTGTTGGTTTCTGTATTGAAATTCTGTAGGCTGTATCATGTAAGAAATGAATGTTGCCCATTTTTTTTGCAGTGGGTGTGATGAGAAGTTGTAGGTAAGGTCCTTCATTACTTCAAGACATCTTCCTGTCAGACACAGTGGAACTTGATACAGTGGAACACTGTATCAATACTAATTTTTTTTTCAAATTTCAAGAGCATTTTTTGAAAAGAAATGACTAGCAATGGACCCTCCCCTTTCTCCTATGTTAGTTCACCTACTCATGGATTGTTTTGAAATAGCACTCCAACATCAAGGAACACAGCCAAAAATTTGGCAAAGATATGTTGACGATATATTCGTCTGGCCAGCTATGATTACACAATTAGAAGATTGTCACCTTCCTGAACAACATTCATCATCAGATTAAATTCACAGCTGAATAAGAAAGAAATTGGTCTTTGCCATTTATGGATACACTAGTTGAAATATCAGAACAAAACACACTCAACTTCTTTTTATTAAGAATGTAGCAGAAGAAATCTTCTGCTGAAGATTTCTGAAGAAATCTAGAGCCAATTTGTTGTCTGGTCACTCTTTTTGCCCATGACTCTGTCCTGCTCACCTGTCACTGATCCTTTTCACATTTCTCTTTATATTTCTCACTGTACTTTGTGTGTGTGCATGCAGCTTCTGCTTAATCATATTACTCCTACATTTTAGTCCCATCTGACTTATCCTTCTGACACTGCATATGCTGTTTGTTGCTACTTTCTTCAAATATTCCTTGATCATAATCCTAATGGGGAAGGGGGACTGACATGGAATTACATAATCAGTGTTAAAAGTGTTACACAAGTTAAAAAAAAAAGAAACTTAAAAACAGAAAAAAGAATTAACAGAAAAAAAGAATTACTCAAAATGACTAAACAAAAACTTACAATCTTATTTAAAAAAAACTTTTAATAAACACAGTCAATCTCCAGTTATGATTAACTAAAAAGAAATTCTGAAAAGAAAAATACCCTTCCAACTGCATCATCTACTGACTGCAGAGTCTGAAGCCGTTTGGTATGTAGAACATCCGTGAATCTAACATGGATTGGTTCCATCTTTCCTGTATATCTCAGTAACCATTGTTTATCAGGATTAGGAGCATAGTTCCAATTAGGAGTCCTAAATAAAAATTAATATAACCCAATAAATAAATAAATAAATCTATTTTTTTTTCTCATATACCTTATATGATCAATAAATTCTGCAATTTAATTTAATAAAAATCATAATTTTTTCGATGTATATCCAAACTTGGTGTGCCAGATATTAAGATAATCTAGTAACATTAGCATTTCATGACTAAACTGGTTTATTATTTTATAAATCTAGGATCAATTATAGTCTTCTAAAGTACCCAACTCAGCATTATGGATTGTTGTCTTGACATTTTGCTAAACTTTTAATTTCCCATTCTGGCAACAGGTATAGCTAATTGATGGTTTATGCTTAACTTTATGGTTTATGGCATAAACTAATTGATGGTTTATGCTTAACTGGATTAACTTTAATTCATAGTTGCATCACAACTATAAATAATTCTAATACTTCACAGTGAAAGAAATTCGCAATCTGTATATAATTAAGATTTTTCAAGATCATTCAACTCTTCGAGTTATTAAAAAAATGGTGCTTATAACTAGCAGCTGAAAATCTAGATCCATTTCCCAAAAACTTGATGCAACAGTCAGTTTTCTCCACAGTCCATATCCTTAGACAGTTCAGGAAATTGGCAGCATATCACCACAAGTTATTGATCTCGTAGAAAGTTTGGGTATTTTATTACTTTCCAAGTTTGCATAAAAACTAGAGATTTTTTGCTAAACAGGTGTGTACCACCCCCATACTGGTGGGATAGTGAATGGCAACAATGAATATATATCCTCTTTTACTATCCTTTTAAATACTTTGCACACCTGCTACAAAATGTGTGAAGCTCTGATCAAGTTATCTTCCAATTTACATCTCATACATGTGCTTTTTAGATCAGAGAACTGCGATTGTTTATTTCACAGATTTGAATGCTACTTCACCACAACACAGCATAACAATGCTCATACATTTGCACTCACATACTAGACATCATGCAACTACAGGAGGCAGTAAGAAAGGGTAGACTCATCCACCTCTTCAATGTTCTCTATTAGAGAGTGAACGATCAGTGAATTTTGTTTTTCAATGATAGGAAGAGGTGTTTACTCACTAATAGAGAACATGAGTTGGATTTAAACTATCATGAGAAACATTACCCTACTGATCATCCCATCCAATCTTTCCTTTCATGTTAGGTTCAAATGGCCTATCAAGGCCAAGTAACCTGACTTTTTTTTTTTAAGAAAAGTGATACCACTTATGATAGGGGACTAATACTATCTGCATTGCCTGTCTTGCAGAATGAAAAAGCAAAGTTTCTGGAAGGGAAAATCCTGTGATCTCTGTATGAGACAGCTAACTCACCTTAAGTTGAAAAGCCATGATAAAGGTGCTTTGCCTCCTGCACAGCATTTGAACCCAGGTCTTTCCAAAGGACCCTTGTCTATACAACTGAGCTATGCAATAGTCACTGCAATAGTAATCCTGGTCAGTACATGAAGAAATGCAGGTTTGGACAGGTGCTTGGCTGAGTGACCAGCTGTGAAGTAGCTATATCCATTATACTATTTGTAATGATATTTGTGCTTTGCCAAAGTATCAGTGGCAATGTGAGCCAGAATTAATTCTCTACAATTCTAGTAGAACTGCTATGACAATGAGAAAGCTGCTAGAATGGAATCATTAAGAGAAAAAATGACAGAATGTGTATCTTATGATGTTAGAAATTCCATAGGCTGGAATCATTTCAGTTATCTAATGCTTCATCTTTTCATTTATCTCCTCATCTACTCAAACCTCAGATGACCATATCTGAGCAGTAGTCAAGATCAGGTGTAATATGCATGCAGGCACCATATCATTCATAGATAAACTAGATATAATCTGGATGTTGTGCTTCAAAGAGCAGCCACCACACTACAATTTATTCATCCTCATGCAAAACACCAGTTAAGAGAAAGCAAAACCCGTCTACAAAACCAGATATGACACCAAGGATTGGCGGCTATACACATTTATCTCTTCAAAGCAGTGCAATCATGGCATAAAATGGAAGCTATCTTACTGGACAGTACTAACACATTACATGATATGATCAACAGCATGATCAAGAGTGTTAATCCTGAAGCAATACATAACTCAATGCTAGTGACTTCTATTGTTCTATCTATTATTGCCCTATTGTTTTATCATTTACTGTTTGTTCAAACAGTAAGTGATAGAATGACTATAGTAAGAATGTACTAAAAAAAAAGTATAGGTATCCTAGTGGTAGGGCCTTAAGCAACTAGGCAAGCCTAGTTGCTTAAGGCCCCACCACTAGGATACCTATCACCATGCTATTAACTTGACATAGGGAAGTACATATCACTTGATATGTACCTCCCTATGTATATGTATGAATATATGAAAAACTAAATAAAACAGACAATATAATTATAGCTGGATATCTTAATACCAGAATAGGAATGAAAAAAATTAATAATAAAATTAATGTGGAGAACCAACAGTAAACAAAAATGGAAAGCAACTCATTGATACATATCCAACACCTGATATCCTAAACTAATAATAAATATAAACCAATTGGAAAGAGGATATTAGATGGATAATGAGACCGGAAGAGACCAACATGGTCTATATCCATAATTAGCATTATGATGATGATGAGGTTGGAGGAAAATTGTGGATAGGAAGTTAGTAATGATGTAGTTTTTTCATGTAGTACTGTCATATCCTGTACACCCCTTGAGGGTACATAGCAGGAATTTGATGATGATGATGATGATGAAGTTGACTGAGAAAGAGAGAGAGTGCATGTGCACTCAGTGCAACTGGTACAATAGTGTGATACAGTTCAGAACAAATAGCTCATTTGGCATGTCAGCCCTGAAGAAGTCTCAAAAATCAAATCCAAACTGGACAGAAAATATGGGAAAAGACTGCAAACTGGAAAAGGTTAAGAAACTCTGGAAAAAGAAAAACATGGTGAAATATGCTACAGAGAACAATAGAAGCATATCACATAAAGAATTTGATAAAATTTTAAATGAAGAAAATATAGAAATTGCAGTTCTTACAGAAACAAAAAAGAAACAACTAATTATCATATATAGTGGCAAACATGCACAAACAAACAAATATGCACAAAAGCTGGTGTAATGATTTGGATCTATAAATCAATTAAAGCAAAAATAACTCATTATACATACTAGAATGAAAAAATATTAGAAGTGCGATTAAAATTAAATAAAGCAAATTTAGCAGTTGTTGGAATATAGGCCCCCCAAAGAAAGAAATTACTTTTACAAACAGTTATAAGGAATATGAAAAACTAAATAAAACAGACAATATAATTATAGCTGGATATCTTAATACCAGAATAGGAATGAAAAAAAAATAATAAAATTAATGTGGAGAACCAACAGTAAACAAAAATGGAAAACGACTCATTGATTATATAATAATTCAAAAATAATGAATACATTCTACAAATAAAAATACACATAAATATACATGGTGTGCAAGAGGACAAAAATCAATAACAGACTACTTTATAGCAAATGAAAAAGCAGCAAATCTCTTCCTAGATGCTAAAGTCAGAAGAGGGCTAGAAATATACACAAATCACTATATATTGCAGGCAAAATGAAGGTTTCCACCAAACTGGTCACAATAAATAAATAAATAAATAAAATAAAACAAAACTAGAGAAACAAAATCTAATTACAAAGTAAGACTACTAAAAGATTCAAGTATCAGAAATTTATACCAACAGAGGATTTAATAACTGCTTAGAAAAAATACAAGAAAATGAAGACATTGAGAAAGAATGAATCATTATTAAGATGTAATAAGACTTTATTAGATCAGCAGCATATGAAAGTCTAGAAACACACAAAAAATATCATAAAAATAAAAAATTACATATATGGGACAATGAAATAAAAACTAAACAATTACAAACAAAATTGGATACAACATGTAAACTGAATGGCCAACACCTGATATCTTTAACTAATAATAAATATAAACCAATTGGAAAGAGGATATTAGATGGATAATGAGACCGGAAGAGAAGAGACCAATATGGTCTATATCCATAATTAGTATTATGATAATGATGAAGCTGACTGAGAAAGAGAGAGAGAGAGTGTGTATGTGCACTCAGTGCAACTGGTACAATAGTGTGATACAGTTCAGAACAAATAACTCATTTGGCATGTCAGCCCTGAAGAAGCTTACAATATAGTAAGCATCATGGGAATGCCTGCTACTGGTTATTATAACAATTATAAAATTAAGTAGTAAAATTACATTTTACTACTTAAATACATTTAAGGAATGTTGCGTGCATGTTTCAGCAAACAGAATTGAAGCTAACAATTTGATCAAGGCCACATGTAGCCAGTGTTGTTTAAAGGAATAAACAAGATATAAATTATATAAATGATCTTTCATCTTGCATGGTTTCTCTTCTATACCACATACCCTCATCTATATCACAATAGTTGAAATCACCAACATAACAGTCCTCTTTGCATCCATAAAGTTTATCTGACTATGCTGTTCACTAAGAGGAATGTGAACAGCATAGACAGATAAACATCGTTGGATACTGCTACGGCCTGGCCTGTGGCTGTATTCAACTATGTATTTTGTACTGCTAATCTCTGCTTTACAACAGCCTTGAACTACCTGTATTACTCATACCACCATTTGGAATCTCTACTCTGGTTGAATTTAATTCCTCTTACAGTCATTAGCAATAATTACCCACCCTTTCTATCATGCTTGACCTCCCTGAATGAACTGTACCCATTACATTCTAATCCTGTACGAGTATTCTCTTCCATTCTCAGTCTATTCCAGACCTCACGGATGTCAATAATTTTTTATCCCTTTTCTACCAACCCTACAAATTTATTTTTATTCCTGATGATTCTGGTATTACTAAGAATGCATGACAACTAATCACTGGGCTAACGTATGTTCTAGTAACTTAAAATATGACTGGTTCAAATAAACAGCATAAGTTGATTCATCAATGAAATTCCTTACCATGCACCTAATCTGTTTAAGATCTGCTCTATAAATACAGATACTTTATACTATCAAAATACCCCTTATACCAACAAAATGCACCATTTCAGCTTAGTCTGTGCAGCTCACTAATGTCATACATTAGTAACAGGCTCATAATCTTACTCTCTTGTTCACTTCATTCAGCAACTCACAATACACTTACAAGTCACATAATACATCATTTGTTCTGACCAACACAATATCCTCCATTTTTTCTACCAACATATAGCATCAGTCATGACCTGAATCTCTTTTCCAGAACTCATTCTTTTGGTCTTTGTTCATCTAGCACACACACACACACACACACACACACACCCCTAATTCATTATAGAATCACTCTTTTCTGTTTTTATTTTATCTTCTTTCCTGCTTTTCCTGATACTTGCTAAATGCTTTTTTTTTTTTTTCAGTTTCTACAACTCCCATTTGGTATTATGAAGCACTTGTCGAACCCATGCAATTTGTCATCATTCTGTTTTTAACTCCACTGCATCCATACCATCAATCTCACTTTCTCTTGCTCTGTCACTGTTATGCACCCTACTACTTCCATCCATACTCGCATTTTTCTCACACATCACTAGTCATAACAAGATTTGTTCCTTTGTTTAGAAATCTTACTCATATTCAGAGCCTCACCTCTTATTCGTCTAATTATATGGATGTCATTTTTGTATTTAGTGTACAAGATTACGTTAAAATAATTACTTCTGTCTAAAAACAACTTTCAGTGTTGTACAGTGTAATTTTAAAACTTATAAAAATTTCTAGAAAAGAATGATATACTGGGGAATCTGTTTTGAGATTTATTGAAAAAATAATGAAATCTCAGGTATACTAAATTTGAAATTTAAAAATCAGCAACTTCTGTAATTACAAAGACGTTTTCACCTAATGTTACTTACCTATGTGTTGTAACATTATGAAAAAGGTTTTGATACTGGGGTGCAGCATCTTCTGGTCCATGTGGTGAAGGAAAAGAGAGTACCATTAAAACAGGCTTATTCACAAAATACTGCTTGGACTGCCTCAAGAAGGTGATACTATCATTAGCTATTAAATCAGGATAGTAATCCAGGAAGTAATCACTCCCATGTTTGATTTTGTTCCCATTCACATTGACTGTGTAATTATAAAATCTAGAATTACGTACCAAACCAGCCCATTCACGCCATCCAGGAGGTATGTAGGAACCATTATATTCATTCAAGTATTTTCCAAAGTAAGCTGAGAAGAAAAAAATAAGTAAAAAAAGAATTTTAAGTTGAAGTTTAACAACTTAGTTATCTTGAAATTGAAAACTTATTTGATACAACATATATTAAAAGAAAAACAGATTTTCTAATAATAGTGTATTTCAGATGCTCTCTGAAATACGTTAATAGTACATTTCAACAGGCTACAGGTTTGATGTTCATGAATGTCATTAGGTGGGAAGAATTTCATTATCCAATGCATTGTCCTGCTTATTAGAAGCTTGAAGTGGCTTGAAAAAGTTCCTTGTTTGGTTTCTAAAGCAGGATTTCTGGATCTGATAAAAAAATTTCCAAAAAAATATATAAAATCAATTAAAACAGAAAAAAAAAAATCCTCTTCCCCCACTAACAGTATGAATGTACTATAGGTTTATAGAATATTTTTGTGGATGGGAGCCACGTAAAAAAAAAAACATGCACTTATTAAAATTAATATTCATTTATAATGAAAGTATCATTAAAAGTAATAATGCTTATATCTTTAACATTCTTATTCGTTTTCTTTTTTCCAAAAAAACAGGAACATTGGGAGTTGAATGCTTTCTGCTGGTTTCTTATTCTTGCTTCGTCTTAGTTCAGTGAAATGTTTCTCCTCCATATATTTTTAGAACAGATAAACTTTCTCTTTCCTTTCAGGATGCATTTAATGAGTGCACAACAGATTTTATGATGATCTTTTCTATGTCCAATCCCCCCCCTGAAGTTGTTTTCTGGTTTCCATGTTAACATTTTATGAACATATGTCGTGCTTTATGTACCTCCTTTGAAACAGATCATGTTTTTCACATCCATATAAACAAATTCATTCAATGTGTACATTAAATATTTTACTTTTGTATCTGCATGAATGTTTTTCATTTTCCATAATCTAAGTTTGGTGTATACACCTCTTGCCTATTGAATTCTTAGAATCTCCAGCTGTTTTTCATATGCTGATAAAATACAACCAAGATATAAAATTTTGAAAGTTTTGAACTATTATTTTCAGTTGTACTTGGTACATTCTTTTCACATTAAATATTTCTTTCTAGAAATAATGAAATTTATGTAAAATGAGATTATGAAAGTTTTGTAAAAATTTTAGTGTCAAATGTTATGAAGTACCATTACGCCATAAATAATAAATCCAGAAATAATACTGGATTTAATATCCACTCAATTTATATTTTTAGTAAATCATTTCTTTCATTTTATTTGTATATATTTTTATGCCAATTTTAGTGACTTCTTAGAATGGGTTCAGTTTTATAATTATTTATATCTATTTGTACATAAGCTAGCAAACACGAATAAAACCTATTCCAGATCACTCACCAGTCTAGCTTTTATATTATTTTCCTTCATACATTATTAACATAAAAAATGTAAATATAATAGTGCAAGCAACAACTACAAAACTTAAGTTAAATTTCTTAGAGGAAATGGAATTTGCCTGGTTAATAAAGAACACCTTCACAAGCAAAAGATAAAGAGGTTATATCTTTTGAGGTATAATAACCTCTGCATGCTTGCCATTGCAGACTGTATAGATTAGAGATTGAGTAATAACTGTATAGAAGAACTAGTCTGATCCAAACATTATCTTCTGTATTTGCATTTCTTATTAAGACCTATGAACTAGAGAAAACTTGTGCATTTTGCAAAATGTGGAAGCACCTGTAAGAGCCATTTTTATCCATCTATCAATCTTTCTGCAAGTTATTTTTGGGACTTTAGCTGGATAGATTTTAACCCCCCAACCACTCATGGTGTCTTTAGACATCCAGCTAAATCTGGATATGATTCTGCAACACCCATTGAATAACATGGATAAGAAGTGCAATTTGGTCTCACTATTTCATCCACCTAGGAGGGAGGTTAAATCTGGTTTGGTACCAGAATCCTTCCAATTTGCTCAGTCATTCTAATTTTTATTGCAATTGCAGAGGCAATCATGTCAACACTGTATAATTCTAGATTATTAAATTCCACCCAGCTGGAGCAGAGATATTCACATCTTTCTGCTCTGGCTTCTTGGATTTTAATAATATTTGAGACTTAAGGATATGGCACAAAATAGCCATGTTGCTCAATTCTGGTCTCAATCAGCATATGTTTATTTGAAAAATGAATCAAATTGATATTAATAAATTCAGTACTGGCTCAGTTGATTTTCATGAAATTTGGCATTTGTAATCTCCAGTGAAATTTCTTCAGGCATTTCAATTTTGGTTTTGCTAAGACCATACATACAGACAAAAGTAGGCAAAACAAAATTCTGTATGTATGATAAGCCAAAAACAGGTTGAACTTTAACACATTTGTAAATATTTGAGTGTCAGAAGTCATGAAGTGTACCATTACTACATATTTCAAGCAATGTAATTTTGTCATTGGATGAGTTCTCAAGGAAACAATGACAACTGAAATAAATTCCATAAATTCTTCATGTAATGTAATTTTGTCTTTTTTGCACACCTTGCATCCTATTGTATGTAAATAGCTATAAGAACTCACTGTTGCAGTACTTATATTGTCTGGCAAGTGAATTTCATTAATGGTAATTTCCACTGCTATATTAGTCCTGTGGTGGCTTAACAGAAATTACAAAAAATTCAAATATATGTGAAAAACATCACTAGGTTCAACTATTGTTGTCATCATAGAAGAATGCAAACAACTTTTTACGATGGCATACAATTATCTCCTCATGTGTCTAGAATGTTTTCCAAAAAAGTAAAGAAATTTGATAGAATGCCCTATAGCTGAAAAGAACCTAACCTAAGATACTTTTGAAGAACCTTTATAAAGGCTTTTTAACTCAAGATGAGTTAGCCAGACACATATGGAGGTGGCAGTGTTTTTTTCACATTCTACAATGGTAAACCAATCACAAACACAATTGACTAAACTACAAAACAAACAACTGCTGCAACATATAATGTTGCACTTTTTTTTTTAGATGCTTGTTCAATTTCAATTGAAGTTAAACTGCTTTGATAAACTTTAGTGAGGTGTCAAATGCTAAATTTAATAAAAATTCATCCAGTCAAGGTATGCTGGTATATGCATATAAACCAAAAAAAAGGAGTAATTATGAACAAATTTATTATATAGAAAGAAGAAATATAAATTAATGAAGCAACTGGAAAAATAATCTTACCAGTTCTATACCCAGCATTGCTGAGGTAGGTAGCAAATGTCTTAGTTTCATGTTCTTGTTGCCACATTGGGGAACTGCAGTTGTCATTATTGGTATATACATTGTGATTATGTACATATAATCCTGTCAGCAGAGAACTTCTTGAAGGACAACACATGGGTGTTGTGACATAAGCATTAGGAAAGTGAGCTCCACCTTCACCCAATATACGAAGGGTTTGGGGCATAAATTTCATTGATCCTGGAAATGTTGAAAAATTAGACTGAAAAGTTAAATTGTATTCAGAAAGAATGAAATTATTTATATAAACATTTTAATGATATTATTAGTAGGCAAAGCTCCTCCAGGGAGTCAAGGATTCAGCAGTTCCTCTTTCAGATCACACAATGTGCATATCATATCACATTCTTTGAAAACTAGGTTCCTCCACAGTGCAAATGGAAGAACAATGGTACATTGCATCCTTTCATTGGAAAAGTCTTAAGTTCGATGCTTGTCATGATGAGAGGAATCTTTATATGGGCTTTTTCAAATGAAGGTGAGTTATCCAATCTCATATGGAGGTATGGTACGCCCACAGATTCGAGACCCTTCGACACTTCTGCGCATGTCACAAAAGGAGAATCCATTCCAATAATAGGATAATCAATCTGTCCTCTGGGAAGAGCTACTGAAAGGTTTAACAGCAGAACTTGACTGTACTGAATCCATCATACAAATTAATAATAAAAAAATAATGCAAAAAAGCGACAACAAAAATCAAGCAACTACTAGTACAGCGACAGACAAGAAAGCACGTGATTTTGCATGTTGGTGACCAATTCGTACATCCTTCATTTCTTTCTTCCCTTCAGCATGAATTGACTATTCTTGGCAAGTCACCAAGCAGAGATCTACAAACTGTGGGCTTACTACAGCAGGTTTTCTCCCAGAAATGTTCATCCTGCATACAGGCAAATCGGCCATGAGAACACATGCAATTTACAGACAAAAAATACTGTTATTGTTGGTGGTGGTGGATGGCAGATGTAGTAGTACTGCCAGACTCACTGCTTGAAAGTCATTAATAATAATAAACCTCAAGATACACTTCCAATAGCAGGGAAGTACAACATCCAATAGTAGGGAATTCCAATGCTTACTACACACCGTGAGGAGAATCTAGACCTCACATGCCTTTGGATCCATGCCTTTGCTTATTCCAGGGGATAACTCTAAACTCCTTCTCTACTTGCCATGGGATGATAAATTTCCCTATAAGAATCTACTTACCAACTTATATGGTGCTATTATAACATGCAGAGAGAGAGAAAGAGAAAATATTGTCTTTAAAGTTGGAATAAACAGAAGAAAGGACATATCCTTTCTTCTGAATATCACTCAAACTTTAAAGGCAACATTCCCTCAGTTTGTCCTCATAAACATTTCATATGCCAGATATTATCATAGTTACCTGCTACTGGATCACCTGTCTCCTCAACTAATCTGAACCATATCTGAGCACATCAGTAAAGATGTGGCCTCATCCTTGAAGTGGGAGAATACTTTTTCTGCACAAAACATTGCTATTGTTGGACGAGATGAATTTAATCACCTTTGGAAATGTGCCCCATAAACTAATTCTATCTACCTCACTCCCCCAGGTCTCTAGTTTCATTAACCACTTGTAAGAAGCTATCATTAATATAACATAATACAAGAGCCTCCATAGTTCAGTTACCTTTTATGATATCCATTGAATGGAAAGACCTGGGTTTGAATTCTGTCTAAGACCCTTTATCAGGCTTTTTAAATGAAAATGAGTTAGCCAGTCACATAAAAGGTGGCAGGGGTCCCCCCCAAAGAAACTCTGGTTTTCAAAGTGATTCAGAAAATTGCTTCAATAATTATGAACCCTTCTTTGTGACACTGCTCCTTCATACACAATTTGTTATTCTATCAGTCAACAACCATTCTTGTATTCATTATCCATCTCCATTCCCATTAATTTCAATAGTAATGTTCTGCAGTATCCTATCAAACTTCTTTACAAAATTTAGAAAAATTGCCATACATCTTCTACTCAATGGCTGCCATCCATAAAATGCAACTAGATTACTGAAACAAGACTCGTTTAAGAACGAGTCTTGTTCCAGAGTGCTGAATGGGAATTCCTCATTTTCAACCAGTCTGTTCTTTTCTGTTATTCTGTCTTTAAACCTCTTCACTCTGATCACTATACACAAAATACATTCTTCCCATATTCCTTGTTATCATCAGCACTCATTAAAGTCATCCATCCATTACTCACAACATGAACTCGTTGGGATTTCCTTTAGCCTAATCAGCTAGTTTCTTCTTATAAATACCAATGGTTTGCCTTGCAATAAGGTCATGCTTTTTTGTTGTGCTTTGTACTACTCATGATCACCTTGCTTTTTCTATACCCTACATAACTTTTTTTTGCAATTTCTGCTTGATGTCCTACCACTCCTCCAATTCACTCCTGAACTGGATGAGAAAGCATATTACTCTGTGTGACTTTACTCTGGGTATATACAGTTTAATATGCTTTCTTCCATGAACTTGATATCCCTTCTTCCCTGTGACTATTCTTCTCTCCAATCTATCCCTATAGTTGAAGTCTGCTACAATAATTACTCATCTTGCACTCATTGTGTTAATTTACTGATGTGTGCCATCAAACAAAGACACCCCAGAAGGGAAAATACAATACAGAACCCTGAATGACAGATTGAGAAGGGAAGCAGAAAGAAGTAGAGAAGATTGGCTTAAAAAACAATGTGAAGAAATGAAAAATTATGAGAGAGTGGAAAGGTATGATCTTTTATATGAAAAAGCAAGAAGCGTGAATCACAAGAGAAATGGAATTCGAGCTAGAGACATAGAAAATAAGAATGGAGAAATCATAACTGAAGAAGATAAAATCCTAATGAGATGGAAAGAATACATTGAAGATCTATGTGACAAGGAAAACAGACCAAATGAGTTGCCATTAGAAGATATAAAGAAGGTAAATGAAGATGATTTAGGCCCGAGATTTTGAAGACAAAAGTAGAAATGGCCATTAAACAGAACCCTGAATGACAGATTGAGAAGGGATGCAGAAAGAAGTAGAGAAGATTGGCTTAAAAAACAATGTGAAGAAATGAAAAATTATGAGAGAGTGGAAATGATCTTTTATATGAAAAAGCAAGAAGCAAGAACTAAAATATGGAAAGGCAGAAGGAATAGATGAAATACCTGCAGAATTCCTGAAACAACTTCAGAAGAAAGGAACTGAAGCAATAACCAAAATAATAAATTTAATTTATAACAAAGAGGAACTACCAAAAGATTTTACAACCTTAATATTTATACCTATACCAAAGAAAAGTAATGCAGTGAACTGCAAGGATTTTAGAACAATAAGCCTCATTTCAAATATATCAAAAATACTTATGAGAATCTCAACATGAAGAATTGCATCTAAAGTGGAAGAATTTCTTGGAGAAGATCAGTTTGGTTTCAGGAAGGGTAGGGGAACAAGAGATGCAATTAGATTTAAGAATAGTAAGTGAAAGAAGTCTAGAAATGAATAAAGAAGTTAACATCTGTTATATAGATTTTGAGAAAGTTTGACTATGTAAAATGGGATAAGATGGTGAAAGAAATGGAAAAGATTGGAAAGACAGAAGGCTAATTATCTCACTATGTATGGGACAAACTGCCATGATGAGAGACATATGGTACAACAGAACCAGGTATCATTGGACGAGGAGTAAGACAAGACTGTTCCCTGTTACCAATTTTGTTCAACATGTATTCCGAAGCAATGCTAAATATTTATTATAGCACTGGAGAAATCAGAAGAAGGAATAAAGATTGGAGATAGACAGATATTTTGCAATAAGATACGCAGATGACAAGGCATTACTATCAAACACTGAAACAGGACTACAACATCTCTTGAACAGATTACTGGAATCCTGTATCAATTATGGAATGAAAATTAACATGTCAGAAAAACAAAAAAATCAGAAAAACAAAAGGTGAAAATAGCAAGGAAAGAGGCAAATATGGATATCAGAATAAATGGGGAAAAATTGAATCAAGTAAAGACATCTAAATATCTAGGAAGTGTGATTAGCAGTGATGGAATATGTAAAAAGTGACATAAAAGCAAGAATAGCGATGGGAAGAGATGCCTTTAATAGAAAATGGAAAATTTATTCAGAAGTAAAATGGATAGAAACCTAAAGAAAATACTAATAAAATGTTATGTGTGGAATGTTACCCTATACATCTGAAACTTGGACATTGAAAAAGAAGAAATTAAGATTTTGGAAAGCTTTGAGATGTGGATTTGGAGAAGGATGGAAGAAAATCAAATGGACAGATAAAATAACTAATGAAGAGGTCTTAAAAAGAGTAGAAGAAGAAAGAAGTCTGTTAAGGAGGATAAAAAGAAGCAAGGGAAACAAACTGGATCAGACATATTTTGAGAGGGAATGGAATCATTAGAGATGCCATTGAAGGAAAAATAGATGGAAAAAACCCAGAGGAAGAGTAAGGAAAACAATGCTAGATGACATGCTGAATGGAGATAGGTACACAACCTTGAAAGAGAAGACTCAGAACAGAAGAGAGTGGAAGGAAAGTTTCTACAACTAAAAGAAGAACCTGCTCAATTGCAGAATACTAAAGAAGATAGCAGCAAACTATATTTTTCATCCTATTGCCCTCTAGCTTACACCAGATGGCCTCAAATGTATTACTCTCAACATCCTTGTCCTCCTGATGCATCCTACTGTTATCAGCTTCAATTCTTCTGGTATCAGCAAACTTTTCCCATTCTGGATATATATATATATATATATATATATATATATATATATATCTGTATTTATTACTAGAAATTGTTGACAATACAATAATAATGTAACCATATTATTAATGATTATTAACTATACTGACAGTAATATTTATATTTATCTATTATATTAATAATTATCTGTTTTAATGAATAAGAAATCATTTAATGCATTTCCTTAATGTTTATGGATTAATATAAGTTTTACAAATGGTAGTAATTTATATAGGAAAGATAGGAACAAAAAAGAAAGTAAATATTTCATTTATTTCAAGAGAGGAAATAAAATTTATGAAAGTATGAATATAATTATATATAAGCACTTAAAAAAGTAATAATATAAAATATCATTAGAAAAATGTGAAGTTAAACTGAGGAGGAGGTACCAAATTGTTTTTTTTTTTTTTTAGAAACTTACCCAATTCAATATCTTGATCATCTGTTAATATAAGAATTATATTTGGCTTATTATTCTTAGGTAATTCTGTTGTTTTCCGTAATCTGCTCTCTTTTCTTCTCGGAGTTGTGCTCCATGGCAGAAACTGGCTACTGGATTCTTGGTTGTCTGGGAAACCATAATTATTCCTGCGTGATGGCGATGCTGATGATAAAGTAAAAGACCGAGGAAGTGGAATTGTGGCTGATCGTGATTGGCCCCGATTATGCAACCTTCGGCAGATAATCACTCCACTTAAAACCGAGAGCAAAATTGTATAAAAATAAAGTCTTGAAGCTCTCATGATAGAGTCTATCTGCAAAGAAATAAAAATTACACTGTAACTCCATTAATAACCCACTGTAACATCATTTTAGTATTATTTCTATAGATACATGGAGTCATGAGATTCATCATAAGCCAAACTCTCTGGACTACAAAGCATATCATTCATACTTGTTTTGAATGGATTACACTGCTGCACTCACCCACATTGACAAATGCTTTCCATTTATTCACCACTCTCCAATCTATTTTTCACTTCTGTGCTCATGTGACCATGGTACTTTCCAGGGATGACTCATTCCACCATTGCCTTTCACTACCTTAATGCATTTCAGTCAATATGATCTCTTATCGTGTACACTAAGCCCTACATAGCACATCCCTTCGCCATTGCAGTCCCAAGATAGTCTTAGTCACTTGCTTCTGGACTTTCTCCAATGTTTGCTTATTATCCAGATATCCAGATCTACAAAATCCAGATGTGGTTCTGATCAGTATCTTATACTCTGGCACTATTACCTCCTTGGACACTGCTTGTTAAGTGTCCTTTGCATTATAGCAGCAATTTATTGGGTAACCTTTACAAATTTTGCAACATGCCCCTCAACTGTAACTCATTAGTCATCAGCATCTCCAGATCTCTCACCACCTGAAACAAAATTCCTCCAATACAATATTATTATTATTATTAAACAAAACCTCATGGAGTCAAAGACTCCATGAGGTCTTGTTTAATAATAATAATTCTGGTTCATCTGAGGTCTTATCTAGGAGGTCCTTTTATCTCGCACACATCTCATCATACCGGGTCTTAAACACATTCAAACTCCTTGCAGACACCACACTCTCAGGCAGGGCATTCCAATCATTCCCAACTCTGCACGAAAAAAACCTGCCTCTCACTCGCCTACTCACACCCTCTTTATACAGTTTCCAGGGATGACCTCTGGTTCTCCCCTGATCTCCCACTATTCTCTGCAGAACTTCTCCACCATTGATCCTATAACAACCCCTTACCAACTTGTAGGTCTCTATCATATCTCCCCTCTTCCTTCTCTCCACTAGACTCTGCAAATTACATCTTTTCAATCTTTCCTCATACTCTACATTCCAGAGGTCAGAAACTACCTTAGTCAGTCCCCTTTGGACCCTTTCCAACATCTCTTCATCCTTCTGAAAATCAGGTGACCAAATCTGGGCACAATAGTCCATGTGTGGCCTAATCAAAGCCTTATACAATGGAACAAGAATCTCCCTACTTCTACATGTCAGTGTCCTCCTCATCATTCCCAAAAGTCTTTGTGTTGTCTTCACAATTTTGGCGATGTGTCCCCTAAATTTTAGATCCTCATCCATTATCACTACCAGATCTCTTATTTCCTCTACTTCCAACAATATATTCTCACCAAGCATAAATTCTGCATCCCATCTTTGTTTTCCAAATTTTAAAACCTTACATTTTGCCACATTGAACTTGCATCCCTATTTCTGTGCCCAATCACTCAATTTATTCAAGTCTTCTTGCAAGGCCACAACATCTTCACTACTCTTTCTGGTTCATCCCAACTTTGCATCATCTGCAAACAACTGAATATCTCCATCCAAATCTTCACCAATATCATTAATATACAAGTTAAATAGTAATGGCCCTAAAACAGATCCCTGAGGCACTCCACTAGTGACTTTCCTTTTCCTGGATATTGCACCCCCATACACAACTTATTGATACCTATCAGATAGCCAGTCTCCAATCCAATGCACTAATCTAATATCCAACCCCATCTGCTCTAGTTTGACTGTCAACTTATCATGAGGTACTCTATCAAAAGCTTTTGCGAAATCCAAGTATATTACTCTGTATCCTTCTCCTCTGTCCAAGGAAGCAGTCACTTTATTGTAATAAGTAAGTAGATTACTAAAACACGACCTCCCTTTAGCAAATCCATGCTGTCCATCAAAGATTATACCATTGTTGTCAACCCAACTCTGGATCCTAGTTCTCACAAGCTTCTCCAACAACTTAACCACAACACCTAACACACAGATAGGCCTATAGTTTGATGCTTGAGTTCGATCACCTCCTTTATGAAGTGGCACAATCTTGCACTCCTTCCACTCTTTAGGGACTTGACCAAGTGCAAGACTCGTATAAAAAAATATGTCAAGGCAGGTGTCAACTCTCTGGCACATTCCTTCAGAATATGCGGTGATATATTATCAAGTCCCACAGCCTTATTTACATCTAGTTTACTCAACTCCCCAAACACCTCTTGCTCACTTACAGTCAGTCTCTCCTCCCCATCATCAACTGCTCTTAATCTCTCCATGAAGTCACAATCACAAGATCTTTATGAACTGCTCATTAAGTATCTCCACCACACATTCTGCAACAGCTGTCTTTATACCATTTCCTCCAATCAGTCATCCTTCCATAATCATTCTTTCTTTTGCTGGCTACATATCGAAAGAACTCCCTAGGATTCTTTTTAGCTTCATTAGCTAACTGCTGTTCATTCCTCTCTTTAGCTACTCTCACCAACCAAGTCACCCTCCTTGCCTGGTCTTTGTAGACCTCATGAAATTGGTTACTTCCACTTCTCTTATGCTGCCTCCACAATGCCCTTTTTCTCTGTATTGCATGCTTAATCTCTTTATTCATCCATCTCACACCTTCCTTATTTAACCTTCTCACCCATGGTATACATTTAGACTTTGCATCCACTAAATATTTTTTGAAAATCCCCCAAGCTGCAGTGATCTCTTTTCCAGCTAACTCCTCATTCCATGCTACACCTGCAAGCTGTCTCCTGAGCTCTTCATAATCCCCCCCCCCCCCTTGTAGTTCCACATATACCCTTTTTTCACAGGGGTCCTTGCACTGCTGGCAACCACCCAAGTAATCACCTCATGGTCACTTTCACCAATTGGTGGATGATTTGATACCTCATTGATAATTACATCCTCCGATGAGATGACCAAATCCAAGACCAAATCTAATCCTCTTGTGCCCTCTGTTACATACTGTCTGAGGTAGTTATCCCTCAAAAACTCAAGAAACTCATTTTCTTTACTTCCAGTTGCTATCTCTTCATTCCAGTCTATATTGCCATAATTAAAATCACCCATAATGATCACCCTTTTCTTATTTGCTTGGCTTATTTGACTATACATTTCACTATCACCACCATCCACATTACCAGGTCTATAACAACATCCCACCAAGTATTTGATTCTATTCACCTCTATCTCACACCATACTGCCTCAAAACCACTGGCCCCATTTCCCTCTTGCATCTCTACCTTGTATGGACATAACTCTTTCTCTATCATCAATAGCACTCCCCCTCCCTTTTTACCCCTTCTATCCTCACGAAACACATCATACCTTTCCATCTCTATTCCTGTCAGGATGTCATCCTCATCTAACCATGTCTCACTTATTCTGACAATCTCTGGGTGCACAGACGCAATTAGTGTAACCATTTCATCCGCCTTGTTCCTTATACTTCTAGCATTGGTATACAAACACAACAACTCGTTTCTGGATCTACAGCTAGTTCCACTGATACCACTCACTCGATGTGATCTCTCCATGCTGGACTGGGGTCATTTCCCTTTCTGCTTCTTCATTTTAGAACCCTTTGCAATTCCATCTGTTTCCTTTTGATCCCTGATCATCCCATTACTTTCCTGCCTACACATGCTCTCACCTCCTCTTGGAGCATCCACCTTTCTCACGCTGTGTATCCCTGTCCACCCTGAGCCTCCCCATTTCCCTGCTCCTCTTGCACACCCATTCTCTCATTTTCTATACTCATACCACTCACTTCCCCATTCATTTCCACTCCTTCAATCTCTCCTGTCTTACTCTCCTGCTCTTCCACATCACTCCCCTCTCGATCTGATTCATTCTCTCTATTCACTTCTCCACTTTCCAGCAGCAGTCTCTCCAAGCGACTCACACCATAACCACTCAAATGCAGTCCATCGCTCCCATACAGCTCACTTCGTCCCTCAAACTCATTCCACACATTAACAAACTGTACTCCCATCTCATCACACATTTCAGCCAGAATATCATTCATAATCCTTGCTCTCCGCCTCATTTCACCACAATCATACCTAGGCAACACACTGACCACCCTTCCTGTCACAATATTCTCCTTTATCTTTCCAAGCAGTCTCCTGACATTCATTTTGACATGCTCTTTGTTCTCTCTCTCAAATCATTTGTACCAATTAATACAATTAACTCTTTTGCTCGTTCCTGCCTCATATTCAATGCCTCAATCACTCTACTCATTTTACCGCCTGGAAAACATACCTTGTGCATTTTATCCTCTAGCACACCTTTAATAATGGAGTCGCCATACAACGCCACTCGCTCATCTTTTGTTAACTCTTTCATGCCATCATGATTTGTTTTAATAGTTTTGACCTGAATTCTCTTAATTTCATTCCGCATCCATTTCATTTCTTGCTTCATCCAATCCAATTCACCTTCCGAACCTCGCGACACATTCACTCTATCATTAAATCTTAATAACAACTCTCGACCCCCTCTTCTCACTTTCCCTCTCATTCATCCTTCTTTGTTTCCATACTTTCGGTCCAACATACGTCCAACTTTCACTATCATTCTTCTCACTTTTACTGTCATTCATCTTTCTTTGGTTCAGTACTTTCGTTCCAACATGCGTCCAACTTTCGCCATCAGTCATTCTTTTTTCGCTATCATTCATTCTTTCGATTTTTTTTACTTGCGATTTCTGCATCACGCCATTTCTACTTTCATTCGTTCTCTCAATTTTATTTCTTTCCGCCTCACTTTCGTCCCTTTTAACATCCGTTACGGTTGTCATATCGCTCTTTTTCTTTTTTCCTGATTTTTTAACATTTTTTCGCCTGTCTTTCTCACCATCCTTCTCTTTCAAAACGTGCACTCGCGACAAAATCGGTACTAGCACTTTCTGTCATCAACTTCATATTCGCATTCATCAATTCCTCGTTCAGGTCACATTTCGCACACACCCTTCTTCCATCCGCACTAAACATCCACAAATCATTTATGTAATCGAAGGAATACATATAACAGACCTCACACTTAACGAACCGACTGAAATCCAAATTAAAATCATGGAATGACAATGCCGCCGCCATTTTTTTTTCTCTGCAGGTTACTAGGTCTAATATTAACGTTTTCGTATTTAGTTTAAGCAAGGAAAAAACCCCACACTAATAATATCGGTAGCGTACAACGTTTACAGCCGCTCTTACTTAAACAATTACGCATATATACTTAATTATTCCTAGTAAAACTTATCTGAATCAGGAGCTATTCTTCAACATCTCTCTCCTGGGCAAAGTGCATAGTTTTATAATTGACAACAATGAAATGATATTCCAATTCATCTGCATAAATGCCAACTTATTCAAATATTTTTGTAATTAAATGACATCATTGCTCTCTGCCATCACTCCTACCAATTTAGTATATTTTATTGCCAATTTATATCACCTGTGAAATCCTAAACTATATCATCAACAGCAGTCCCAGAGTGATATCACCTTCTCTTTTGAGACAATGTTCTCCAACACTCAACTTGTGGCTTCTATCAGCCAACTCTCTCTGCATCCAAGTTACCAACTGACTATCCATTCCTTATCCTCCTCAAATTTAACAGGAGTTTTTTTGTAATGTTGTCTTTATCAGATATAAATTTTGATTTTAATTATTTTACAAAGCATGAAACATACTATATACAGTGATGATAAATCATAATGAAAAATAATAAATTTAACTAGGTATTAAATTTATTATTATGTGACACCTCCAGGGAGTCCAAAGACTCATCGAGGGAGAGTGTGCCAACAGCATCAAACGATTTATCCCTTCGAACTACTAACCATGCTGAAACTTGCTTAACTTTTTGCTTGAGCCAACAGAGCAGAGGCTCTACCAATCGACCAACCTTTGCTGGCTTTATACAAAACAAAATATTATAAAATGGTGTGGAAAACATAGTGCACAAAATAAACTTCAAATGTAAAAAATGAAAATTTCTAACAAAGAGCATTTTCTACAGTGCATGCACTGCGATTTGTACCAACATGCATGAATCTAATGTTGCATCTGGGACTTGCATCTAAGTTTTGCACTGGCTTGAGTCAAGACAAACCATGCAAGCCATTCTAAGTAATACATTTCTAATCTTTTCTAATTAATATTTAATGTATTTTATTTTTAATATATATTAATATATTTTTTCTAATTAATAATTTCTAAATTGTTCAGTGTTCATGGACCTCACTTAATGGAATATTGCAGAAATCTAGAAACCTTAGAAAAGTCCAGAGGGAAAAAGTAAATGAATTAAACAAATTCCTAAAATCTGTAGCCAGTTTAAATGATTTTTGAGACCACATAGAAAATGAAATTAAATAAAATAATCATCCTAATCAATAAACAATAAAGAAAGTAAAATTATGAACAAAATGTGATTCATTCTGCAGAAGCAGAAAGAGCTTTTTTGTTGATGAATGTTCTTTACAGTGATGGGAGAACTTAATAATTAAACACATCTCAAGCTTAATCATTATCAGTTTGTTAGAAAAACTGATACCATATGCAAAATCAAATAAGAATTCATCAGTCTACATGAGATAACAGTTTTTGTATCAAATAGCGTCCAACAAAAGATTGTGAATATCAAGAAGCCATTTGGAAAGTACGATCTAATTTAATACAGTACTTGTTTCTATTTCAATAAACGCATATTAAAATGTTGTATTGTTGTAAGACTACTAATGAATTAATACTTCCTAAAGAAAACAGAACAGAAAATACATACTGTAGCATCATCATGTCATCATCAGCTCTTTCAACTATGTAGGTAAGTTGTAAATTAGAGCTGCATGGGTTGCCTCAGTGGGAGCAGCAAAGTCAGAGGTCATGAGAATGGCAAGGTGAAGAATTGTAGGACAGAAAGACAGGGACAGCTGTTATGTTTATATAATACAAAGAATATTAGCAATAAAGAAGTGGAGCTGGTGGCCGTGATCAAATAAATTTCTTTCCAGGTTCCCGCAGGACTTGGTTAAAGGAAGATGATATACTGACAAGAATAGAATATAATGGATATGGCATTTTTTAAGAAAACAAAGATACAAGAGGGATGAATTATTACCGATGATCACAGAAGATATGTCCTCTCCAGGAGGAGGTTCAAGTTAGTGATTCCACCCAGTGGCATAGCTGGGGGGGGGGTCGGAGGGAGTGGTCTGCCCCGGGCAGCACTTTGAACCTTTTTGAACTTTTGCAGTTTATTCTAAAATACAGTCTCGAGAAGTCAGTTCCAAATATTGTAATACTACTGCGAATTTTCCTCACAATTGCTATAAATGTTGCTAGTTGTGTGAGGAGTTTTTCTAAATAAAACTGATTAAGAATTACCTACATTACTATGAAATAGACTTCACCAATGTCATCAACGATTTTGCTAACGGAAAAGCAAAAAAAATAACATTTTAGATTGTTGAAATTAAAGTTTTACTTCAAAAATAAACAGTGTTTTAATTTGTTTCCCTATACATCATTTTGACTTTTTTGTAGTATTTTTGGTGTGTATTGAGAAGGGCGGCAACTGTTCTAGCTACGCCACTGATTCCACCCCATTTGATCAGAACAGAAAGAGATCTTACAATCCTACATTACTTGGCTAAAAGCCAGGTAATGTAGGCTCTGAATCTGATCCTCAAATTCCTCAACAGTGATGACCAAGTATGGGAGTTGAAAACATGAGTAGAGTACTCACACGTACCGACAGGAACAGAATATATTAGATATAGCAATTTTCATGAACACAAAGAATAAAAGAGGAGTGAAGTATGACTGATTATCAGGAGTTGTGTCCAGAGTTGTTTAGGGATAACTACTTTACTCAATATATGGATGAGGGACATTGGGTTTGATCTAATAGCAAGTGCTTCATACAGTGATAACAAAGTCACCATGATCCCCCATCAGCTGAAGAGAGTGATTATATAGTGGTGCCATTGGAAAGTTATGTTCCAATGGCATGTTTCATAGGTATGTTCAAGTTATACTGAATAAAAAAAAAAAAAACTATCAAAATCATCATTCTAAGCCTTAAAAAAAAAAAAAAAAAAAAAATGAAATGACTAATAATATAATCAGAGATAATAAATAAAATTCTGTGGAAGAGAATGATATTTTTCATTCTGGATGTACTGTCAGTGAGTCCATCCCATTTGAGCAGAAGAGAGAGAGCTCTCTTCCTGTCCCCATGCACATAATATGGTTTTATAAGCTCGCTTAAGATGGTTCGCTTAAGATTTAAAAAAAAAAAAAAAAAAAAAATGAAATGACTAATAATATAATCAGAGATAATAAATAAAATTCTGTGGAAGAGAATGATATTTTTCATTCTGGATGTACTGTCAGTGAGTCCATCCCATTTGAGCAGAAGAGAGAGAGCTCTCTTCCTGTCCCCATGCACATAATATGGTTTTATAAGCTCGCTTAAGATGGTTCTTTATTAGAGAGAGTATTCTCTTAAGAGAGCTCATTTTCAATGGAAAAATTAGGAATACAAGCATTCCAAACAGTAAAAGACTGATAATGGAATTGTGTTCTGTTTACTGGAAGACATAGCAAGTATATTTATTCAAGAGAGAAAGAGAAAAAAAAACAAACTTACTTATTAAAATAAGTGAGAGAGAAAACATCAACTGGTAACTGACTTCAAGTTCATCTGATTCACATGAAAACTGTTAGCTTGAGATATACTAATGTGCAGGAGTTGTTTACAATGGAAAAATCTTTGCCTAAAGAAAAAAAAAAAGTTAAAATTTTCATATGGAAAAAAAAAACGATAAAATAAAAAATAGTCAATTTATTTATCAATAATTTATACTGCTATTAAAATACATAATTAAATTCGTTTTAAAGGGGTGGGGGGGAACATTTCCACTTACTAGTTTCTAGAGCGGTAACTACAGTCACGTACACTACTACTTTCTCATGCTGACCTAGGTATAACTTTCAGTGGCACTCATATTTGGATGATCTTTTAATTTTTTTCCCTATCTTTGTTGTCAGATTTTGTGTGTACATGGGCATTTTTATAGCAGTTCCCCACACATTTTAGCACAGCAGTGTCTATAGGAAAAGGCTGCTCCAAAGAACAGAATTAGATGGCATGAAAAGTGCGGGGGGGGGGGGGGGGGAAGAGGATAAAGTGGACAAGTTGGTTCAAGGAGTTTGAGCTGAATTGCATGAGCAGCAAGTACTCGTGTTTTTAGAGGAAAGTGGAGAACTAAGCAGAGCAGCATCCATTAAAATACCTATAGAATTCTAAGAAAATGACTGGAGAGACATTTATAGACTGATAATATTACAAGAAGTATATCTGTACTTGTAATACTATTAGTTTATAAATTAAGCTTATGAAATCAATGGAGTAACCATGTGCACCACACTAATATGAAAAAAACTTTTCATAGTAGAAGAAAAGGTGAAAATTGTTAACTGGATACAAATAATGTGTTTGATGCATTCTTATACATTATGTTACACACATTTTTTTCCCTCCCTTTTGTTCATTTCTCTATTGCTAAAGCAACTGGAGCAAATCTCTTTGCAATGTTTTCTTTTTCAGTACTATTTCAAGCTATGGAGAAAAATGACATGAGCATTAAAATTTTGGATGTATTATGAAGAGGGGGTGTGAAGTAGCCCCCATAATGGGTTTTGGAATCTCTTGGAAGTATTGCATAATAACAATCTATTCATTAGAAGTAGTGCCACTGGCAATAAAACATAAAATATTGTTATTATTCAGAGACTGCACATCCCTGATTTCCAGCTAGTAGTTTCCATATTCTTCATACTGCTATTAAAAGGGTTTTTTTTACATTTTTTGCAGAAACCTTTTTATAGAAGCAAAAAAATTAATACAGTATACTCTCAATTCCGCACAGTTAGCTTAGTCGCAATCATATACCTGGGGAAGGATTCTCCCAGGTTCAATTCCCATCGACTACGTGAGGAGCTTAAGGATCTTCCTCAGCCATAGCCAAGTTAACCGGTCTTGGGCGTGGACAGCAGAGTTTTTCCTGCCAGTTTATCTGGGAGGTTTTCATCCCGTAAGCAGGCAAACCAGCCCCGTGAACACACAGGATACAGTCGTAGGATATAATACGGCAAGGAAGGCAATGGGGAAACAACCTTGCTCATAGTTATTTCCCTAAATGGTGGCATATATATGTAGCTGTCCCCGAACAGCCGAAAGGTTATAACCCCAACAACAACACTCAATTATCCAGGTGCAGATTATCTGTGCATGATTTTAATTCAATTTAGTGATTTAGAAAATTATGCATTCTAAATCAACATCCTTTCAGGGATTTAGGTCCAGTAGCCTCTTCTGTCTCTTTTCATCTTTCCCTTGGTGCATTCTAAATATATACAGAATATTTGGTTCATAAAAACATATGTCCCTGTGTTACTTATCTCCTGGTGCAGGCACAACACACAGGGAGAAGGAAGTGCAAGAAAATTTCTCAGTCTGCCATCTAGCTAAAGCCAAACACTTTCTTTGTAGTAATTTAGTGATGTAATTTCTCGCTATATGTAATTTTTCAGCATGCGATTATCAACACCTTTTACTAAATAATATCTTAAGGAAAAAAAATTAGAAATTGGCATTATTTAATCAACCTGTAATGAATATATAAGTCACTAGAGTTGTTACTCTCATATTTATAAAAAAACAGTTTTCATACCCATTTATTTCAATGTATTCTTTTCCCCTTTCGTTAGCTTAGACAGTCAAGAGTATACCATAATGCTAGTGGATTTTCCATCATATTTCATTACTTGAATTCATGAATTGATGTATTAGAAGGTAATAATCAGCATTATCACCTGGAATATTGTTCCAAAACTGACCATGATGTCAGAATCTGTCAGTCAGTTTTGATATCATCTCACTTTTCACTAATGTACCTTTGAGAGAGGCCCTTGATCTTCTTAAGCAGCATCCCCCCCTACCTTCCAATGCAATTGAATTATTCAGATTCACCACATATGCAGGTTATTTCTATACAAAGAAATGGCAGAAAACAGTCAAAGTTCATAGCTATTGACGAATTGTAACTTTGCAGGTGATGAGAGTATAGATTACTGCCCATCTCTTTTTTTTTTAAAACAGGTATAACTAAAAATACCGTTTATTTTGTGGTAGTTAGAGTTTGCGGATTAAAAAAAAACTGAATTTCAGGGACAAAAATTCCAGTTGCTTGTGTGAAAGAACTACTAACAGGGGAACTGACCGAAACTACATCTTTTTTATAAGTATTAATAATTATAAACTAAAAACCACAATACAATTATTAGCACATGCAAAATACAAATTAAATCAAACCTATCAGTGTCAAATTCATCAAAAACACTCTCGTTTTTGATGAATAAGAATACACAACATATTGAAAGATTTATTATTTTTTCTTTATGTAATTCCATCCACGAAAAAGTTATTAAACAGTAATACCTGTTTATTGGTAAGCTAATGACAGATAATCAGGAATCCCGCTCTAGAGACCAAACACAGGTCATTTAAGAGCAATGAAATTAGTCTACCAGACCAAAAACATTCACAATCATCTATATTCACAGCGAGATTCCAACATACGACCAAACGATTGGAGAAAGACAGAGCGGAGTTCAACCAGACTTTCTTTTTTGCTTTAATGGCTCATTCTGTGCAAGAACAAAACTCGCAAATAAAAGCAGCCTACAAGACACTATAGATTAAGTGAATGCAGAATTGTTTCCGAAATCTCAGAGTACAGCATCTTAATATGTAACTATGTGATGAAGAACGGCTTTAATAGTTGTTAAAAGTTGTTTGCGGACCGTTACATCTTGTAGCGTATATGGCACTTGAGGAACCAAATCATGGAAAGCTGCAGATCAGCTTTCCTTGATTTGACACAGTGAAGTGACAAAATTCTTGAGTAAGAATATTATCTTGAATATGATTTATTGACCCTTAAGATGTATTCGCCAGCTAGTACGCTACTCAGATTACATAAGGTACTGGTAACATAACGCATTATCAGCAGGATGTTTTCTTGTAGTGATTTAATTTCAAAAGGGCATCACATTGGTTACTCAAAAAAATGCCCTTCTTTTCAGTCATTTTCTGTCCTATGCTGGATGAAGGCCTTCTCCAGTTCTTCCACCTTTCTTTATTCTTGGCAATGGGTGACCAATTTTCCCAAACAAAATTTTACAATTCATCGCTCAACCTTCTTTTAGGACGTCCTCTGCTTCGTTTCCTTTCTTTTCAAAACCAGTTCATTAGTATGGTGGTCCATCGCTCAATCCTCTCTTCTGGATAGATATCCACGCCTATTTCCATTTTAGTCTCTTATCATGAAGAATGATGTCAGTGATAAGTCTGGCTTCTTATCCAGGTGTTTCGTTTCTTATCTTTTAATGTGATGCCTAGCATCAACCTCTCCATTTTTCTTTGGGTTGTTGTTGGTTTATTTGCCAGTACTTTTGTTACACCAAGTTTCACAACCATGAGATGACTGGAAGTATACACTGGTTAAATGTCTTCCTTTTGAAACAAAGTTGGACATCATTGTTTTGAAAAATGCTTTTCAATTTTCTGAATGCACTCTAGGCAAGTTAAACTATTTATTTCCTTTTTGAGTCCACAGTTTAGATCAATGAGATGACCCAAGTATGTATACGGAAAAATGCCCATACCTGATTAAATCCAGCTACGACAAGACAGTCATCAGGATGATGGGAAAGAATAGCCATCCAAGGGGAATGCGATCGGGAGTCGTACACTTAAATGTTGTTGACACAGATATGGGTCTCTAAACTTTGGTGACAAGTATGAATTATGATAGGGACCAGTGTTGGTTTGTAAAACTAGTTGCAATAAAACTCGACAAGGATACTAAATATAGAGAGAGGCATGCAAGAAGGGGGGGGGGGTTAGAAACTCCAGCCACAAAAGAAAACACATTGACTAAAACACATCAGCTTTCAGGGCCGGCTCTACCGATGGTGCAAGACGTGCATTTGCATGAGGCAGCAAGTTTTTTTTTTTTTTTTTTTTTTTTCGGGCGACAAAGTTGGCATAAACTATACGAAAAAATAAGGGAGAAAGGGTGTCAACATATGCTACTACATGGGGCAGTAAAATTCCTAGGGGCAGCCCTGTCAGCTTTAAGTGCATCTTGCCAACCATACTTTATGACTGTTGATAGAGATACAAAGCATCTTACACAATGTATTCATTTAAATACAATGTATTATATTAGTAAACCTAGGCACGCATGTCAAAAGTCTATTGAATGCTCCCAGATAGATGTGTAAAGAAGATAAATTGACTGTGAAAAAGTTAGATAGGGCTAAAACAGCCTCCCCTCCTACTCCCTTGAAAGGGAATCAAAAGGAGGTTAGCAGTTTTTCTAAACTTAGGTTTCGTAAAAGGAAACAGTGTAAACTTTGGGTAGTGATTCCCAGTCAGAGGATGCCCCCCCCCCCCTCCCAAGAGAAGTGAAAGAATTCTTATGAAGAATGTAGTTGGATAAAGTTCGTTATAATCAGGGCCTCCTTATCCATTGGGCTAAATGGGCTATAGCCCAGGGGCACCATTGATCTAAGGGCACTTAAGAACCTAGTATGTTGAATTTTAATTCAACAATATTATAAATTTTGTTGATTTAAATAAAATGTGCAATATCGATATTTTAAAATTACATTTTTTGCAATGAAAGTTATTTAATTATTGCTCGATCCAATGTGACTAAGGTGCCACATTTTTTAGGGGGGGGGGGATTTGCGTAGGGTCGAAGTAAATATTTTTTACTAACTTTTAATTACTTTTATTATTATTCCTGACACCTCCAAGGGGTCCGAAGACTCATCGCGGGAGGACATCTACATTCCATCTCCATTCTTAGAATCGAACTTAGGCCTATTCCAATCGAAGGGCTCAATGTACCGTCGTTCTTCCAATTGCGCTACGGAGGCGCTTTGCTTTAACTTCTTTTTGTTTTATTGTAGAATTTTTTTAAATATATATTAGCCTTGCATTTCTTATAATTTCCGAGTTGAATTTGCAGTTGCTGATATTGCCGTTTTCACAAATACCATTACGGTTCGTGTAAATTTACGTCATTCAAAGCATTCTATCGAATATACGAGGGAGGTGGGGAATTGAAAAGTTCTCATTAACACCTAAAAACAAAACTGATGGTTTGTTCAACAAGGGAAAATACTTTTTTTCTCAGAGGATTGCAAATGATGCAGCAGCGTTAACAAGTGTGTAACACTTCGTGGGGAATATGTAGATTGTTCTATCGCAATTCCCTTTATGGTGATTATCACAATGGGGCATCCTCTGACTGGGAATCACTACCCCCCCGCTCCCCTAGATAATTTCATAAAATGAAAGTTGTGTTAAAAGTTAAATCTTCGGCGATGGGTTAAAAATTAGAAGACGACTTACCCGTCTCCCCCTCTCCGTTTATACATTGTTATGACAGACAGTTTTGTTTTAATAGCGATCCGAAATAAATTATTAAATTACATCCAGCAACACGAAATTATTATTATTTATTATCAATTCGAAACGAACAAACGAATGTAACAGGAGGAAAGAGTCTCTTAGTAAGATTTAATTTTATGTGGATTTGCCTAATACAAAATGCCTAATTTCGTAAATAGAAATGAGCGAAAAGAACACTTCAGGTGTCCAATTACATAAAAATCTGTCTGTCGTATTTGATGTGTTATATGTTTAATATATAACAATGCATATTCATTGAAACGAAGTTTCTTATAACTTTTCATTGAATTTTTTAATATATGCATAGACGCTGAAAGTTCTTTATAACGTAACCAGCCTTCCGGACTAATAAAAATCTTTAAGTTTGTACGAATTGCCTATAAAATAATTTCTGCAATTTACACTAGACGAACCAAACCTAATTTCTAAATGAATACCTAGTATTTTTTTTTTGTTTGTTTGTTTTTAGTTACTGATACTGAATGACTTGGATCACTATAAAACCAGCAATTTGAGCGTATAACAAGAAAAATAAAGTGTTTAAAAGACTTTGAAAAAATATTTATTTAAAAGATTTATTTAAAATAATAAAAAAATAAACTTACAAAAATATTTTGTAAATCTGTTCAAGATTCAAAATATATATATTTTAAAGATAAATTAAAAAGTGAAAAACACTAGGGTGGTGGATAATTCGCTTCGCCTGACGTAAGAAATTGTGTTGTAAAAAACAAGCAAGAACACACAATCAACAGACATAACAATGATCTCATTGCTTCTGTTAGAATTCAAAACAAGTCTCAAGTGACTTGGGTAAAAAAAAAAATCCAAGTTTGATCTTTGGGAAAAGGATTACAGATTACACTGGCCAACACAACTTTGGCTGACTTTTATATGAGACTTGTTTTTTTACTAATTTGGGTGCGCTGATTTCAAATATCAAACCCATTTTTCTCTATCACGTCAGATTTTTCCTCTGTGACATTTTCTTTTTGCTAATTTGTAAGTTTTTGATAGTTTTAAGGAGGCAGTACTATTTAGAGGATCAAAAAAATCGATTTTTTAATATTTTCTGAAAGTATGTACTTTTAAAAATCTGTTCCTAACTTTTTATCAAGAAATTCGAAAAATTTCCGAAGATATAGCCTATTATTTAAAGCGGTGCGCAGATCAGAATCTCGCTTGTTAGTAAACGTCCTTTATAAATTGGCACGGCTATTTCATTGGAATGAGCAACTGGCCGAATTGCTGAGTCGAGATTTGGATACACAATTTTTTCTTATTCTTCTTATTATAACCAGAAGTCTGAACTAAACAAAAATAGCAATCATCTACGTGATTTTTCGGTTCACAGCAAATCATTGGAATGCCAAAAGCTAATTTTTGGCGTTTTTCCTTGCTCCACTGTCGTAAATTTTCTACACATGACTTACTTTATTTGGAGCCCATGACTTGTTCTGATCTGCAATTTTTACGTCAAAGTATGCAAAGTACACTTTCTTAACGAAATCAGTAATGTTTGTCCTTTGACTGGGAACAGTAAAGCTGCCACAAATGTAGCAGACAGAATCTACACTATTGACACAATTTCGAGTAGTAGACATGATGTGTTCTCTTCACTGCCGACTAACATGCAATTAACAAGACAAAAAAAGCCAGACTTTATTGAAACATAAGCGCTCATCATACTTTCACGATCGATTAACGATTGACTGATTTCGATCGTTCTTTGTCCGCTATGACGCATATAGCATTCATTTGTTTTAGGCAGTTGTCATCGCCTACTTTTCATCACCTAAATGTATTAGGTCGGTTATTGGCCTCTCTCGCATTCAAAGCGCCAGTACGTGCCGTTGCAGGTTCTTACGCATTTATTCGTTTACTAACAAGCGAGAGCGGTGAGCGCTCCGATTCTGATCTGCGAACCGCTTTGAATAATAGGCTATATCTTCAGGAATTTTTCGAATTTCTTGATAAAAAGTTAGGAACAGATTTTTAAAAGTACATACTTTCAGAAAATAATATTAAAAAATCGATTTTTTTGATCCTCTAAATAGTACTGCCTCCTTAAAACTATCAAAAACTTACAAATTAGCAAAAAGAAAATGCCATAGAGGAAAAATCTGACGTGATAGAGAAAAATGGATTTGATATTTGAAATCAGCGAATTAGTAAAAAACAAGTGTCAGATCATAATCAGCAGAAAAAAAATGTTTTTTTGTTGGCCAGTGTTATCTAATCCTTAACGAACTTACTGCACCATACGTACTATATGAATTACCGCTTGTATTTGCAAATTTCTTCATGGGTGAATACAACACTTAACCAGCCGTTACGGTATTCATCTGCCTATCCATAATAATGGTAATTAACACAATAAAAAATACCGCTTTCTTTGGCTTTATGAACTTGTGCGTGCAGATCAAATGGCCAAAGGTCGTTCTCCATTTCCTGTGGGCACTGACTTTGAAGAGATACTCGTCTGCTTGTAGTCACCAAATTACATGGAAGTTATGTTATCATATCGTTTGTACTTGCCTCACGACGTCTACATTGACATTCATCAACGAGCCGCTTTTAAAAATGACATTGAAAAACGTGTTGGAGTCATAACAGCGAAACTTTAGACGGAAACTCATGCCCCATTGAAGGGGAAGAGAAAAAAAAATTTAAATTAAGGAACTGAACAACGACCTCTAAAATTAATGAGCTGAATACAACGTACACGGATCCCTCCATTATGTATCCCGAGCCGGCATTATTCTCTCGCTCTTCGTTTAATCCTATTTTCAATCTACCAGACTACTTTAATGGTTATGTGTTTCACTTACTCCTTCTACCAGCGTCCGTTATTAGCTCATGCCGTTCTGGTCTATTTATGTATCCTCACTCTTCCCCCTTCTCTGTTTGCTTTTATTTTATTACTGCTTATTCATCATTTTTTTTTTGTTGTTCACTTTTGCTATTTTTATTTTTCTACTGCGTGTTACAACAACACCTGCATTTTCGTATCTTCTTTTTTTCAGATAGTTTCCTTTTTATTTATTTATTTTTTTATTTTACAACTGGTTAGTTGAAAAGTTTGAAATTATTCATTATGTATTTTATTTATATATATATATATATATTCCCATTCGAAATACTGTCCAACTTAGCTTATGTATATATTGCAATTTTACTTGAAGTACAAATTAAAAAAACAAATTGACTTCTTTCACCTCTTATTCACTGTCTCAAACAGTGTTGGATCTCATTTCTCCATCTTGACTTGCTCATTACGGCACTTCCTCGTAACCCCCACATTGGCCTCCACGCTATAACCGGTTTGGTCTATCAATTTGCATTCTGTCGTGTACATAGCTCATTGCCGTACATCTTTTTTAGGCCTTTGTTGTCAGCAATATTTAGTTTGTTGAATCTATTTGTTCTCTTTCCCCGGTCCTTTTGAGCGATTTCTGTCATTGTTTATTCTTTCTTCAACCCTCCTTGAACCCATTTTTCTTTCAACATGTCAAGGCTGGAAGAATACATTGTTTGTAAACATTTTTTTTTCTTTCCTGCTTTTTTTTTCCTTTGTAAGATAAGTTCTCTTTATAATGTTTTACACATATCTTTTGTTCCCAATTTTTCTAGGAGGATGGAACATTAAAAGATGGGAAAGCAGACTGCTTACTTTAGCAGGTAGTGCCAAACGTTTTTTTTTTTTTTTTTTTTTTTTACTACAGATGCCTTTTTTTTAGCATAAAACACTCGTGAAAAGGTTTAGTCTTAGGACTAACCTCGGGCGTACCTTTTGCCAGGTAGCCGACTGAGGTAGACAGGTGCCTAAGTACTGAGGATTGGGTTGTTTTGAATTACAGCTCTGAGGCCGGTTTCGTATAATCTTCCGGCAGGTTTGCCTATTCTGATGGATGAAGAGCGGTTTTAGGAGGAACTGCAAATCCCTCATGAAACCGGCTAACTTACGTTCAGTTGTAAAGTCCTTCTTCGCGTCCTACACAGCATTCGAATCCAGGCGCCTTTCTAACCAAAGGCTGAGTTGCCATTTCACTCGTACAAAATGTCAATTCCTCTTATCAAGCAATACCACTAATATAAATGACAGTGAAGTAAACGCTTTTAAATCGCCCACCTCCTGCTTTCTCAATATTTTAACTCACCTTTTTTGTTTTGTTTGTTTTCGTGTGAAATGCGTTTTATGAGAGTTACTGGTCACTTGAAGAGAATCTCCTCTCACACACACACACAGCAGCCATTGAAATCCTCGAATCACCTGTCGAATTTTAAATATTAATTAATAAATAAATATTAATTTGTACTGTATATCAATATTTATCGAATGAAACTCCCCAGCTCAGACAAGTTGCAGCGATAATTCTACAGTCATCGTATTCTATAGAACAATAAACAACATTAAACTGATGCCAAAATATTCCTTTTTTTTTTTTTTTTTTTCGTTTTCATTTAACCCGAAATGATTAAGCCATGATATCAAATTTGTACAATCTTTCACAATCTACTGCATAACTTTTTTTTTTTCCATGTGTTCATTTACTTCCCCAGCTTGGGCAACTTGGCGCTGAACTTCCCTGCAAATGTTTTTGTTATTACCACGCATGCTCCGTGTTCTATACAGCTGTTTTTTTTTTTTTTTTTTTTTTTTTAATGCACACTAAACTTCTTGTTTTCATATTTTTTCCCCTGGTAAAGAGCAATTGTTTGTATCAGCTCTATGCTAAACTTACTCAGTTTCGCACAGGTTCTTCCGCATAGCTTAACGAAGGGATGATATCATCTCGCTCGATCGTGATTTTTCAGTTCCGCATTGTGCGTTGTCTTCCAGTTTCAGAAGTTGAAACGTTTCAGAGTTTAAACTTTGCTACGGAGTGACAATTACAATTGTTTCTACGATAAAAGGACAACGTGTTGTTTATGATTACGCCAAAGACTGCCGGGGGAAAATGAGTACTATATGGCACGTCTAATTGTGTGTCTTATGTTCGTTTTTATAATAGCCGAGGCCCACTCCCCTTCGAAATCGAAGGGTTTCGACTGCGAAACACTTCTGCTTTGAGAAAGATCAGAAACTAGATTCACTCCATCTATTCAGTAAATTGAAAACATTGTAACAGTATATATTGTTTGTATTATTATTTCATTTTTTTTTTTTTTAAATCGGGACTTAAGCCGAGATGATTCATGGAGAATTTGGATTGGGTTCTCATTACGTAGTTCAACAAGATATAAAAGCGATATCGTGTTTGGTGCTGTGGGTAAAGAGATTAAGAAGTGTCGGATGAATTATCTAATCTTTAATGGTCAGCTAAGTAGTTAGATCAGAGGAATAAAATTCAAGGATACTGGAAATCACCAAGAAGATCTATAATGAGAAAGGTGACCAACATGGCAAGGAAGCAAAATCAGATTATGAAAAGGATTTAGCCGAGCAGATCAAAAGAAATCCCAAAGAGTTCTTTCGTTATGTGGCAAGTAAGAGGAAGAATGACTATGGAAGATTAACCTTAATGAGTGATGATGGCCACAAGGAGGTAAAAGCGCATAAAATAGTTGAGTTACTGAGTGACCACTTTGCAAGAGTAGTCAGAAGTGAGGTTGCTGCTTTAACTAGTGTGACAGACACTATTGTGGGAACAGAGGTGGATGAAATGGAGACTTAGGATATTGCAGAATCTCAATGTAAATACAGCTGTGGGATTGGATGAGATATCAGCTAGGAAACTGGCAATGCCTTAGGCTCTTTAAGTCTCAGCACTGGTATAGTTCCAAGGGAGTAGAAAGAGGAGAAATAATTCTCTTGCATAAGGGAGGTTCTAAGACTGCAGTAGCAAATTATAGACAAATCAGTATCGAAGGTATGGTTGTCAAAGGACTACAAAAATTGGTAAAAAAAAAGACAGTCAAAGAATGGGTAGATAAAAATATGATACTGCATGAGGGTCAACATGGATTTGTGAAGGGTCGGTCATGCCTTAGTAATTCACTAACTTTTTATAATAGAGTAACAGGGAGTTTGATAAAGGAATGGCTACACGATGATTTTGCTGGATTTTGCTGCATGGAACTCGGTTACACAAATTAGAGCAAATGGGGGATGGATATGACACTAGTTAAGTGGATAAAAGGGTGGCTGCTGGACAGATATCAAAAAGTGGTATGTGGAGGAGCAGAATTGATGAGAAAGCAGGTGACTAGCAGTGTGCCAAAGTTCAGTGCTGAGACCATTGCTGTTTAATTTGTATATAAATGATAGAGGAAGTAACCTGAAAGGAAATATTTAATTGTTTGCTGATGATGCAAAATTAGGTAGAATAATAGTTAATCAAGGCGATGTTGAGAGCTTGCAGGACAATTTAAATAGGCTGTCAGTATGGGCAAAAGTTAATGTTGTTAGTTAAATGTCTAGAAATGTAAAGTTATGCATTTTTGGGATAAATAGATTACGAGCTGTGTATCACATTGATGGCACTGTACTCCAGGAAATGGATGAAGCCAGAGATTTAGGGGTGGTGGTAGACAGAGAGTGAAAGTTAAAGAGGACCTATTGCTAAGGTAGCCCATAAGATTACTTGGCTGGTGAAGAACACATTAACACAGAGATAAGAAAATTGTAATTCCTCATAAGACCTTTACGTACACATCTGGATTACTGTGCTCAAGTCTGGTCCCTTGAGTTTCTTGGGGATGAGGAAGCGGTAGAGAGGATTCAGAGGTGAGTGACCAAGGTGGTGAGTGGCCTGTTCCTTACAGATTGAAGTTGTGTGGATAGCAGAAGTTGATTGAGGAGAAAACGAGGGGATATGATAGAAATATTTAAGTTGCTTAAAGGATTTTATAGGATACATGCAGGGGAAATGTTTCAGCACTTGGCTGGAGGGACTAGAGCAAGTCATCATCCCTGGAAGTTGAATGATGTGGTCATTAGGGGTATGAGAACTAATTTTTTGCTTGGAGAGTGGTGAATGAGTGGAATGAGTTGTCAGAGTCAGTTGTGTCTGTTAATGGGTTCAAGGAGTGGTATAATAGTTGGGTCTTCCGCGATGACTATTCGGACTCCATGGAGGTGCCCGTATAATAATAATGACAATACGTGCATCTGCGGCATAGAATTCTATGAACTAGGAAGGATTCGGGGATTTACTTGCCGAAGTACCTTACAACAAAACAGAACTATAATTATTTACTAACAAAGCTCCATACATTTTGTGCATCCTACGATCAACTTACGACCTTTTTTCCTATCTGTTCTTAGAAGAAAGCTAATGCTGATTCGCTGACAACGAAACATGTGCAAATAGTTGGGATTCAGAGCGAAAACGAGTGACAATGAAAATAATTAAAACGAAGGAGGCTGTTAGAAAGAAACAAGAAGCTATTTTATTTTTTAAAAAAATAATAATTTTATGAAATGCAAAATTTTCGATTTAATAAATTACTTGGAAATCTGAAAAATTGAATAATTTTGCAATCTTTTTGTTGTTTATTTTTTAACATTTCAATCTTATGTTACAATGACCGCCAAGCTAACTAATCGAATCTAAAAACTCGACGATATACCGGTTTTGTTTGCCAATTAGGAGATCTGAAACCGGGAACTACTTTTCGAACTTGCTTTCTTGCAATTTGATATTCAGCTAAAGCACAGAAACCGTATTAAAATATGCACAGTGAACGAGTATATCCTTCGACTTTATATTTAATAAACTCGTTCACCAACGAAGCCCTTTGGTTAGAAAGACCCGGGTTCGAATCTCGTCTAGAATGCTAAGAACCTTTATCGTAGCTTTTTAACCGAAGGTGAATTAGCCGAACTCGCAGAGAGGCGGCTGGGTTTACAAACGGACCAGCAGAATATATGCAATTTCCACGAAAAAAAAAAAAAAAAAAACCCAACTAAACGTCTTATCTTAAAATTATGTTTACAAAAGCTAATCTTGGCGGGTTGTGGGCGTTAAAGGCCTACAAATACCACGGATTATTACTAAGCACACTGGATATATTGTCACGACGATCGATGAAAATCATATACCACCTAGTCTGTGCCACTGCTGGATTAGTGCCGACAGTGTGTGGGTGACAGAAGAGGTATCATCCGTCGTTTGTCAATGTCCAGTCTGTGCATTAACTCCACTTCTTTCACAGCATACAAATTGACTTTATATTTAGCTTGACATATTTACGTGTAGTCATAATTGCATTCTTGTGTCAAAAAATCCAGATAATAAATTTCAATACGTTTTTTTTTTTTAAATATTCTAATGCTTTCATGATAAAGATCTGCGTGTGTGTGTGTGTGTGTGTGTGTGTGTGTTCAAGGCTTGTATTAATGGCTGAAGTAAGAATGTTTCGAGGAACGAAAAACCGTTACCCCCCCCCCCGTATGATTAACTCGCCTTTGATCGAAAATCCCTGAAAAGGTTCTTCGCGTTACAGACGGAATTCGAGCCCAGAAAAGCTTTTATAAACACATTAGGCGAACTGTTTAATCCTATCATCTATCCCACTGATGCGTACAAAGTTGGTTACAAGTCACTAGCCAGTCGAGTGCTCTTTCAGTGGTCCAAAAAGATAGTAATCAAGGTGTGCAAGATCAGGACTGTACTTACCAGTAGTTGGGAATTTCCCAGTTATAGCGTTGTAAGCACTCGATTGTGTGGTTGATGGCAAGGTGTAATTATGCAATATGATGGCACGCAGTTTACAGCCAAAAAATGCTATTGGTGGTAGTGGGCGGCGTTGTGTATTGATGGAGTAGTAGTTCGAGAATCAAGTAGGGGAGACGGTGAGATGGTTGTAGTAGTTTGGATTCTCCCACGATGAGTCCTTGGACTCGTTCGAGGTGTGACGTAATAATAATGCATACGAACGGTGCCCATATAATGCCATCTAGTGGCCGTATGAGAAAAAGGCATTGTAAACGCTTTTTTTTCTTTTACGACTTTGAAATAATGCTGGATCTTAGTTTATATAGTTTTATATCCACTTAGAGAGTGGATTACGGTAATTAAAGCAACGTCTTGTACTAGAAAGATTTTTTCCTTTTTTTAATAGAATACCTGCTTTAAAAAACGAGTGACGCAAACCTGATTATCAGCTCCAACCGTAGTTTACCACAAGTGAATAATAAATAAAATAAAAAAAATCACACTCAAAAAGTGTCATCCTTAGATCGCGTCCAGATCGCTCTAGGATCCCTGTATCAACCTTTTTTTGAAAAGTATAGCATTTAAATTTTTCTAAGTGCAGTATTTAATGGCATTTTCCTTTCCTCCCTATTGCTCTTTGCTATGCTGTTTATTTTAATTATGTAATTTTACTGCAAGAACTTACTTTATGAATTATAAATAAGACTGAGGAAGACTATTAATGTCTTTTGTTACATTAATGTTTTTAAATATTTGAAAATAAATTCGTGATTGATCACAACGCTATTTTCAAATATTTAAAATTTTCCCCACCCTCTTGGTAGATACGATTATAATTTCGAAACTCATCTTAAATTTATCTCTGCAACCATTAAGATTTTTCAATAGTTTATATTCCGGCTTTGTTTTATTTAATTTTCAGTTTACGCCATTTTTTTTTTCCCAGTCGAGCCGTTTATTTTAACAAGACGAATGCAACATCAAAATAATCAGATTATTATTATTAAAACATCAAAAAATATGTATATAAATAAATATAAGTTAATTCGTTCAGATGCATAATATGCATGCTGACTGGACGCCAAAGCTGAAATCTACTTTGGCGTCAAAATGTCCTGAGTCAGCCTTGAACACGATACAACCACATGCTCAGGAACGAGTTGTCATGTGCGCCAAGATGTCTCAATGTCAAGCCACCCGGATGAATTGAACGAAGTGTCTGCTTCAATCCCTTTTAATGTCCCGCAAATTTGGAGCTACAGGTTTGCCAAGTTTAAACTTAAGTGTATCAATGAATTTAAACTGATTTGCACCATCTTTATCTTTTTATCCCCCACCCCAATTAATCGGGCATTTCAGATCTATCACTTCTAGTAGTTCCCGAGTTTTTGGAGAAATGCAGACCTGGAATTAGAAAAGGACCTATAGCATCAGGCATTGCGAATGACATGAAGACTGCTAAGAAACAAAAAACTTGATTTAAATAATAAGCATTTCATAAATATTTTTAGTAAACTACTTTCTTTGTTTTTGCGTAGAATAAGATTCTATGAGAAGACAATATAATCCTAGTTAGTAACAATACGTATGACTTATGTTCAGGGGTGGCTCGTGCACAGGGACTGCAGCACCCCCAATTTTTCTCGATATATAAATATATTTATTTATATTTGCTTGCAATATTTAATTTTATCAACAATCCTACAATACTCTTATTTTGTAAAAAAAAATAATAATAAAAATCCATCTTGTAGCACTTAGGAGGGCGAAGGACGCTAGCGGCACTGTGTTTTTCACAGTGCCATATTGCTACGCGCGCAAACATTGCACGTCATAGTGAGATACGAGCTATTAGCTTAATGCGGCACTGTCCGTCGCACAGTTCCACTGTCGTTTCTATGCAATTTGCGCCAGTAGTAGTGTTCGTAATGCTTACCGTGTTTACTCCGTCTCTTTAAATATTTGGACATTACAATTAAAGACATAACGTTTGTTATAGTAATTTTTAAGTAATTTTGAATTATACTAAACTGTATAATTTTATCGATAATAAACAATATATTTTTTCATGAAACAAAACAAGAATATATTTTGTAATTTTGAATTACACCAAACTGTATGTTATCGATAATAAACAATATTTTTTCATGATTAATTTTTACCATAATTTTGATATTTTATTCAAACACGTATACACTGTACTTACAGTGTGTATGTGTATTTCAAAAGTTGCGGAACCCAACGATTTCAAGCCACGAGCCGCCACTGCTTTGCATTTTAAAACCTCAAATCCGTTTCCTATCATACTTTTGTACAGCACGACCAATTTACACTTTGGCACTTAAAAGGAAAACAACCAGTCAGTGACATCAACGGCCAATCATTATAGGTCTTTGCAACTATAAAGGTAAACCTTATAGTATATTTACAGTATTATAAAGTTCAAGTCTATAAAGGGTGTAGAATTAAGTTAGCTGACAAGTTATAAAAAAAGAGCTGTAAAATTTGTTATATAGACTGAAACCTAATCTCTGAACACCTACCAGGTATTGGTGAAAAAAAAAAACTGCCGTGATCTTGAATAAATTCCTCCACAAGAGAATTGATTTGGAATTTGTGTAACGAGTGCAAAATATACTCTCAATCTTTCAAATTATCAATAACTCATCGAAGTGTGGAAGATGGCAAAAATCTACTTTAAATCTGGAATTAGCCGTAAACAAGCTGCACGTGGAAAAAGGATTGGATTTAGTTATTTATATTTAAAGAAAGTTTACAATGGCAAGAGAACTATCTGTTCTTGAACGGCTTTGCCACGTGATTGAATTCCATTTATCTATAATCAAGTAACTGACTTAAATGTTGGAAACATGTTTTTTACAGTGGATAAGACAAAACATTACTTTTTGCTATTATCCCATAAGGAAGTAACCAACCACTGATAAGTAATGAACAGATTAAATAAAACAAGGAATAAACGAAAATTAAGAATCGTGTTTGTTATCCTTGTGTGGTACTGCAAGGTCACCGTGTCGGGAGCGTCACGGAAACCAAATTTACCTGTATTTACTTACTGTTTTAATCTTCTAATAACACCAAGATTGGTATGCCATTATAATCTTTTTGTTTGAAATAGTAATTGCCTAGCGTTTCTATTTATCCCCCCCCCCAACAGATTATATACGCTTCCGGAAAATTTTGACCAAGCAGGAAGGTTACTCATATTTAAACTCTTATTGCTTTCATAAATTACATAATTATCTCTAAAAAACAAACAAACAAACAGAATACTAAGCATATTTGGACAACGAAACAACCAAGTCCTCAATCTAGACATCCTTGAATAATTCTTGTTGTCCTTTTCAAGAACAACAAGAATTATTCACCAATAAAAAATTTTCAGTTAGATGCAACGCAAGACGCAAGACGTTGCTGACTATAAGGGCGAAGCAAAATGCTTTTTTATTCCCTGCTATCTGATAAGGATTACTGTGTGAGGAAAAGTTTATGAGCTAAGAGCTCTGCCTGAGTGGGTGCGATTCAGAGATCTTCATTTGGAAGTAGGATGGCCTTCGGTCTCCTATATTTTGAGAAGTCTGTTTCATCATAATTTGCTGCTTGTTGCACTAATTCATTTGGATGTGAAGAGGACACTGAGAAGAACTTCACTGCTGAAGACTGCAGGAAAGAATAGATGTAGGGGATATTTGTATCCCGGTGAAGTTGGACATTTCTGACGTACCATGGTGCGTTTAATATCATGCGGAGACATTTGTTTTGCACTTTCTGTAGTTTGAGGATATTTGTACTTGAGGTGTGACTCCAGGCTGGGGATGCGTAAGTGATAATGGGTCGAATCAACAGTTGATAAAGGAGCAGTTTTATTTTGGTATCCAGCTTGCTATTCCTATTGATAAGAGGGTAAAGCTGTGCAATGACTCTTGATGCTTTTGAACATGAGGCTTTTATATGTGAACTGAAGGTTAGTTTTCTGTCCAGCAGTACACCCAGATATTTGGCTTCTGCTTTCCAGGGAATCTTGGTATTAAATAGGAAGATGTCATCTTTGGGAGATATTGAGTTTTTAGTGAAGAGCATGGCAATACTCTTCTGAGGGTTTACTTGCAGTCTCCATTCCGAGAACCAGTGCTCTAATCTCTGCAGATTTTCTTGCAGTTTCTTGGTGACAAGGTGAGGTTTAATAGATCTGGCTAGTATAGCTGTGTCGTCTGCGTATAGGGCAATGATGGATGACATTGGATTGTGCGGAATGTCCGCCATGTAAATCGTGAAAAGTATCGGTGCCAGAAGGGACCCTTGAGGAACTCCTGCCAAGATGCGTCGTTGGGTAGATAATATATCATTTAGTTTGACTTGCATTCGTCTGTCACTAAGAAATGACTTTATACTAGATCTGATGGAATGCCAGCTAAAATCAACTTGTATAGTAGTCCAAAGTGCCATAACTTGTCAAACGCCTTCTCTAAATCAAGAAAAACTGCCCCGGTGTATTGATGCCAATTATAACTTGTGATAATGAATTCTATTAGTCTGTGAATTTATTGGGTGGTACTGTGAAATTGGCGAAAACCAAACTGTTCTGAAGGAAGGATGTTTAATTTTTTTACTGAAAGTTGAATTCTGGAAAGGATAGCTTTTTCTGCTATTTTACCCAGATTAGATATCAGACTTATGGGACGATAACTTTGAGGCTGCTGAGGATCCTTGCCTGGTTTGTATATAGGAACTACGTCTGCCAACTTCCATGCAGAGGGGAAGTACTTAAACCTGAATATAGCATTTATTATTGTTGTGAGATATACGATGGCCTTTCGGGGTAGCAGTTTAATAACTTTGTTGGAGATGCCGTCAGGCCCTGGAGCTTTTTTATTCTTTAAATTCTTTATAATGTCATAAATTTCAGCTGGGGAAATAGGTGTGAGTTGGCTAGTACAGGTATCAGGCCGTTTTAACACGTGTCTGACGTGGCGGTGGACTTTGTAAATATGATTGAAATTTAGATTATTGTATGAAGGGCTACACTGTTTTTCTAAATTTTTAGCTATAGTTTCGGCTTTTTCTGCATCTGTGTAAACAATGTTCAGGTCAGATTTGAGGAGGAAGAGATTTGTTTTTGATGTTTCTCAGGAACTTCCAAACGGATTGATCACCAGGTGATATGGAGGCTAATTTATCTTCCCATAGTTTGTTTCTATGGACTTTAAGTGCATCTCTCACTGCACTGTTCATTTTGTTGAGATATTTCTTGTCTTGGGGTGCTCTGGTGTTGTGGTATCTTTTTCTTGCTTTATTTTTCTCCCTGATTAAGTTCATTATGTCATCTGGTAGTCGTTTAGGCTTAAAGGCAACTGAATTTGAGGTGATAGATGCTATGGCTGTGTTGATTTGATCAGTAAGTTTGACTGCAGAATCAATTTCTTCCTTGGAATTAATATGAGGGATGGGATCAATGTAGTTTGGAAACATTTTGGATAGTTTTTCCCAGGGAATGAAGGTATGAGGCGAATGGGGAAGATCCCTCTGATAACCCAGTTGGAGCAGAATAGGATTGTGGTCTGATGATAACTCATTCAATGATTCCAGGGAGTACTGTAGGTTAACATTCTGAAGGACAGCTATATCCAAGACGTCGGATGAGCCAGTAGGACTGTGGTGAGTTGGCACTGAGGGACCAGCCACAGTTGCGCAATTTGAGCTTGTGTAGTTATAGAGGATGCGACCATTCCTATTTATAGACCCACTGCTCCAGGCGTGATGTTTTGCGTTAAAATCTCCTGCAATAATAACCGGCAGTTTAATGCCGAGGATAGCATCCAGATCTGTGGTCAGCAATGTTTTTGATGGTGGGTTATAAGCAGAATATATTTTTATGTTTCCGATAGAGTTTGTGATGACATTGATACCTGTAAGTTCGAGATTGGTGGTTGTAGAAATGGCTACAGAATGATGATTGATGTGATTTTTGATGAGGATGGCTGTGCCACCACCTCTGTAATCCAGTCTATCATTCCTGTAGAGCTGATATCCTTTGAATTTAGGATTGTCAGCAGGTCTCAGGTGAGTTTCATTAATTAATAATATATCCGGATTATATCTGTCATTGAATTCCTGTACTTCTAGTATTTTATTTTTAAGGCCGTTGGCATTCCATGAGATAATCATTAGAGAATCTGGGGTAAATTTTTTCCTATGCATTGGAGAGTGCAGATAAAATGAGCTGTGTTTGCTGCAAGAAACTTTTTGTAGTGCTCAGTGATGGATTTGCGTTACTGAAATCCTGTAACATATTTACAAGAGAAGAGGTGACGATGGCTGTTATATTTGAATGTGGATTTGTCATATTCTGGTCATGGATTGCTTTTTTGGGGCGGGCCACGTCAGCATATGTTCTTGTTTGGTGTTGAAGATTTATTTTCTTAGGGGGCTCAGTTGATGGTGGGTGAACACCTGTCATCTTGTTCAAGCTAATAGGAGCCTGATGAACTTGGGCTTCTGGGGCTTTCGTTTCTGTCAGTGAGCTAGACTGACTGATTAACTCAGTTTGTCTGTTTTTTGGGTGGCATATACATCCTCTGTAATTTGCAGGGTGGGGGCCACCACAATTAGCACACTTAGCCGGCGTGGTTTTTGGCTTGGAGCAGGTATATGTGGGGTGGGTGTCACCACATTTCAGACATCTGTATTGGGCTTTGCACAACTTCTGGGCATGACCAAATTTTTGGCATCTATGGCATTGGCCAGAAAAGGCCCTCTTCCTAAGTGGCTCTGGTGAGATCTTGAGCCCGCAGATTGTCTTCAAATTGTAAATATCTTTATAGATGTTGTGTATTTCTACCAATACTAGAGGCATAGGGGTCTTGTTAGATCTGTACATTCTACTGACTTTGATGGGAGGCAGATCTTGCATGTTGAGGTCAGCAGCTGTTTCAATGTCTTCAGATACTCCTCGGAGTACCACTTTAAGATTTTTCTCCGAGGTAAGTGTGAAGGTATGGTATTGTATACCTCTTGTGTCCAACTCCTTGGTTAGATTTCTATAGTCAGACACTGTAGTGGGCTGAATTTTGATGCCCTCCTCTATGTTCTTGGCAGTGGAGTAATTTATTTGAAGGTTGGCCATGGTGGTTCTTAAGGCTGTCCATCTCTGTTTTTCCCTAAGAATGACTGGAGGCACCTTTTCATTGGTGGAGGCAGAGGAATCTATGTTGGGGGCATCTTCATCCATGCCATTTTCGTTTGCTGACTCCGAGGCGAGAGTTTTGCGTTTTTTACGCACGTGCTTCTCTCCTTGATCTGAATGAGTAGATTCAGAGGTGACTGGATTTAAATTTTTCTCCATTTGAGGAGTGTCTTCATTTGGATCATCGTCAGTCTCAGGTGAAGAGTAAAGATTCAGGAAGCCGGGCTATTCACGCTCGAACTTCTTAAGGAGTTTCTTTATGAAGCTGAAAGCCAATCCTTTATCTAGAGAGTCTATAATTGTATCAGGATCTATCAAGTTTGATGGCCATTTGAGCTTAAATTTCCTTTGAAGTTTATTTACAAGTATGAGCGCTGGCTCTTCGTCCAGCGAATCTGTGAGGGCGTCCAAATCTGACACATTCATTATTGACAGTTTGCGTATAAACGCAAGTAAATGTATCTGGAATAGATATGCTAACAATGGCGATTCTATCGGCTGTTAGGCCTAACGAATCGCCCTCGTTGCAATTACCGTCCACTTACCTTTGCTGATGTTCTTAGATTCAGTATAGTCCGCAATTTAATGACTTTAAATAAACGCGTCTCTGCTAGTTAATCTAGCAGCTACACTTCAAAACCATCATATTTAATTACCACGTTCTACAGAGAAGAAAGTTCACAACCGTATCAGTGAAGACTCACTAGCGACCACTATCTTCAGTTAGATTGACTGACAATTGACATTTATGTCTTTAGGGGTGAAGCAAGATGCTTTTCATATTCCCTGCTATCTGTTGTGGTTGCAGTGAAGGTAAAATTTATGAGCAGAATGCTCGCCCTGATTGGGCATGGAGATTATGCATCACTAAAGGAGGCCAATATAGCTTTTGGTCTTCTATATTTGAATATGTCCGTTGGGTCGTATGCTGTAGCTTGTTGAACCAAATCGTTGGGATGTGTGGACGTCTTTAGGAAAAACTTGGTGGCTAAGGATCGTAGAAAAGAGAAAATATAGGGAATATTTGTGTCTCTGTGGAGTTGAGTGTTTCTAACATACCACGGGGCGTTCAAAATCATTCTCAGGCACTTGTTCTGCACTCGCTGTATTTTGATGATGTTAGCATTAGAGGTGTGGCTCCAGGCCGGAGAGGCATAGGTGATTATAGGACGAATCGTCAACTGGTATAGCTGCAATTTGATTCTGTTGCTGAGCTTGCTATTTCTATTAATTAGCGGATAGATCTGTGCTATGGCTTTAGATGCCTTTGTGCATGCAGACTTGATGTGTTGATTGAAAGATAGCTTTTTGTCGAGAATTACACCCAGGTAATTTGTTTCTGACTTCCAGGGAATTTTAGTATTGAATAGTAACAAATCTCCTACAGGAAACATTGGCCTTTTTGAGAAAAGAACGGCTGAGCTTTTCTGGGGGTTGACTTCCAATCTCCACTTAGAGAACCAACCCTCCAGCTTTAGAATGTTTTCTTGAAGCTTTCTGGTAATGAAAAGGGGTCTGAGAGATCTGGATAGTATTGCCGTATCGTCCGCATATAGGGCCAAAATGGAAGTCATCGGATTGTGTCTTCAGTTAGATGTATGTTAAAAATATGATTAAAATCAACTCTCTATAGGATTTTATGTTGTGTTAATCGCTATTGGCGATTTAACACCACGTGGCTCTTATTTCGAATAAATCAATTTGCATTGGACGATGGTCGAACTGGAATATATGACAGTATTCAATAAATACTTTTACGTTGTATTTTCGTGTATATATTGTATGCGTTATATTAATCTCCTGTGAGGGGTGGGTAGGCGATGATTACTGATAATTTTCTTACCTGTTTTGTTTGTAAAGGGGAATGTGCAAAGACCGTCATCTCATTAACACAGAATGACGATAGTTCGGAGAAATTATCTTCAATATGTTAACAAAAAATCTAAATTAAAGTTGTGATATTTGCTCATAATATGGGTTTCTGATTTAGTTTTAATTACATTTAAATGTGGCAGTACATCTTTTTTAATGCCGATCACGAACTGGGTAGTTGTATGCATTTATATATAGTTTAATTGGTTCGTTTGAATTACTTTCAAGGTCGTTATTGTATATCGTTTGCGTTTATCAATCTTTCAGTTAGCTATAATTTGATTACATAACAAAGTTCAGAGATTGTTTTTTTTACGTTGCAGCTGTTTGAAACTGATTTGAATCTACAAATGATCGTGTGGCACGAAAGAGATAACAAAAATTTTGCCTAATGACGTACTTGAGAATAACCAACAAGGATTTCGAGTAGTTGCCTACAATAGAGCCGTAATCACTCAAGGACAAACTACTTATAATCTGATTCTGTTTTCTATAATATACTTCTCAATGGCATTCTTAAATTATTTTTTCTTTCAATGTAAAACGAGCTTTCCCATCATTCTGACACGCTGTTAGAACAAAAGCAATCGATCTTTCGCCTTCTACACGTCTCATGCAAACTCCTGCGCATGCGCAGTGTCAAATAACACTACACAGTAAGTCGCCAGCTAAACTTGCTGCTAGTTTCCGAAGTACCTTTCCAACAACGATACTTGTTTATTGATATTTTTAGAATCGCTTTTGGCTCGTGGATCGTTTACGAACATTACGTCCTCATTTTGACAGAGTTTGATGATACCGTTCATTTACCTCGAGTCATCTACATTCATCCAATGCCAAATGGCACGTGGGTTGAGCGTTATAAAAATAAAAAATGAAAATGAGCCGTGGAGATCAGCAATTTTCGTCAAAATGCGTGTAGATGTCAGCGACATGTTTGCTTAGAAATCACGTGATTCAGCACTGTTACGATTCGCAAGTCTTACCGATGAAATACCGTGATTAACATGAAATAGACACGCTTAAATAGTATTACTATCTAATACTGTTTTGATTAGTTACAGACCCCCCCCCTCCCCCCACACACACTTTATACCAGTGGCGAAGTTTACACAGCTTTATCACGGATAACTTGAAAGAAGTACCGATTATCGAAAATAAATATTCTGGACAGCCTCCAATGTTCATTTAGCGTAATGGCTGCACGTCGAAGTGTAATTTTTATTGTTAAAATAATTTGAAATTGTTAATATTTTTTCTTTTGTCAAACTATTCAAAATGTTATTTAGTTCAGCCATTTTGGGTGTTTAAACAGTCCTAGATTCAATCTATGTTGTTGTTTTTTCGTTATAATTTCATTCCTATTGGTCAAAACAATTTGAGATTTCATCGCTATCATTGGACCGTTTTCGTCGACCAAACGATTCGAAATGTAAATATGCATTGCCAAAAAGCTCCATAGGTTCAGATGATAATGAATGGCGTTTAGTATAAAAAAAAAATGCGATTATAAATGCAACTTTTATGATCGTATCGGATCAAGTAAAAATGGAGAGTGGAAGTAAGATGGCGGCTCGCGTGTTAGTGTTTCGTGTCGTGTATTTTTGATGGTGAATTGTACTGACGCTAGTATCGCCATTGTTGTATTTTATATCGCCACATCTTATTGCTGATAGACACCTTAGTGTGTCTACGGGATTTGCTAGTGGACCCTCAAAAGTCCACAGGATTATCTTTACCTGCTCGGAACACTTGAGCAATCTCTACTCTTTCTCCATCGGTGACTTATTTCCGAATATTATCATGGCAAAACTTCTAAAGGAGGCCAAATTCGAGGAAGTTTACTTTGAATTCCTCAGACTGGGAAAGCTGCTGAGTGATAATTGGCCAGGAAAAGTCAAGCTCTTTGACACATTTCCCCCCACAGCAGTCACAGAGGATAATATGGTTGACATGAGTGAAGCGCCCATAACTCAGACGCAATCAGATTTAGCACACTTCCCGAGTATGGAAGATGCTACATCCCAAGACAGCAGTCATCATACCTTGGAAACTGATAGAGTTCCAATTGGTGAAAAAGAAGAGGAAAATCTCCACCAATGTGGAAGAACCCAAAACATCAGGGATAGAAGCACTCAATGGTCCTAAAGAAAAGATACCACCAGTCATATTAAGGAATAAAGAAAGATGGATCCCTATCTCATCAGCCCTAAAAAAACAAAACATCTCATTCTCATGGGCTAAAAACACAGATGAGAGAGTTAAAATACAACCCGCTACAGTCTCGGATTACAGACAGATGACCAGATTTATGGACAAAGCTAGCGTCCCATACCACACCTTCACTTTACCTAGTGAAAAGAACCTGAAAGTTGTTCTACGTGGGATAGCTGAAGGTATCACTCCTGAAGATGTGTCCACTGATCTCTCCAGGCAGGGCCTGTCCCCAGTTAAAGTGAGCTCAGAGCAGATAAAAGGCCAACGCCTTTGGTGCTGGTGGAAATAAACAACACACAAAAGCAGATCTATGAACTGACTGTAGTATGCGGTCTCAAAATTACAACTGAGCCTCTAAGGAAAAGAGCATCTGCAGGTCAGTGTCATAGATGCCAAAGATTTGGACATGCCCAAAATATGTAAGGCAGCCTACAGGTGCATCTCTTGCACCAAACTTCGCACAACTCCAGCATGCTGTGCAAACTGCAGAGGACCTCACCCTGCCAACTACAAGGGATGCCTTTCCAATCCAAAAAACCGAGGACCAATAAAAGTCAATCTTGTTCCGCCACGTAACAACGTTTTAAGCAACCAAACAAATCGTCTTCCAGTCCGAAACACCTTGCCTTCTTCCTCACAAGAAGGAACAACCATGACCAAAATATATGCTGAGGCTGCAAGAGCTAAGCCTCCTACATCTCTCGAGCTAGAAAGCTCCAACATAACATCCGTTTTAACAGCCTCACTTGCCACTATGCTGCAAGAATTCAGCAAGACATGTTCAACATCTTCCAGAAAGATTCCTGCAAAGCACTGAAAACATTATAACAGCCATCTGTCATGAATAATAAATTCAAACCAAAAGCTCTTAAGATAATAGCATGGAATGCAAATGGATTGATGAACAAGATTTTGGAACTACAAGAACTTTCAACTCGTCTCACTGCTGATGTCATCTTGATTGGTGAAACACACCTAAGACCAGCTAATAACCTAAAAATCCGTGGATACGCTATGTACAGAAACGACAGAATTGGCACAAGAGGTGGAGGCACAGCCATATATATAAAGAGTTATTTGAATCATAACACAATAGACAAGGCCAAAACAGTAAACCTGGAGGTGACTGGTGTGGAGGTACATACCTTCAATGCTGGGAGTCTCAAGATCTATGCTGCATATAACCCTCCAAGCATTCCTCTGCTGACAACAGATCTAGACTCCGTACTTGGTCCAAATGACTCCATAATAAAAGCAGGAGACTTCAACTCAAAACACACATCTTGGTACAGCTCATCTACTAACACCAAAGGCCACACACTTTTCAACCATGCAATGCTCAACTCTGTTGTAGTGGCCGGCCCTACTGAGCCCACCCATTTCAGCCCTTCGGGTGGCTCGGATGTGCTGGACATTGTCATTTTTAAAAATTTTAGATACCAATTCAAATTGGAAATCAGTCAACGAATTATCTTCTGACCACAGTCCCATAGTGCTCAATCTAGGTTCATCAGATTAATTCTCTCCTCTGCACACATTCATACCATGGGACAAGTTAGCCAAGGTTCTTCCCGATCATATTGGTCCGGTACCCAATATCAGTAAAAAGGAAGAGATTGACAGTAATAAATAACTTAACCATACAAATTCAGAAAGTAATTGAATCAGTCAGACAATCAACTGTCTTCAACCCAACTAACCATATCCCTGAAGAAATCATGGACCTAATCAGAGCAAAAAATAGAGTCAGGAAGAGATACCACAATACCAGAGCCCCCACAACATAAAAAAGTATTGAACAATCTAAACAGGCAGGTCCGAGAAGCTCTTCAAAAACACAGAAACCATCAATGGGAAACCAAATTGGCTAACATCAATACTGAAGATCATTCTGTATGGAAATTCTTAAGAGCAATCCGCACCAAAAAGCAACTCATACCCCCTATCCAAACCAAGAAAGGGACAGTTCACAAAGATGAAGAGAAAGCCGAAGCACTAGTAGATAACCTAGAATCTCAGTGCAACCCATCGTATACTAATTTAAATATCAACCTTATGTACAAGATTCATCGTCATGTTAGGTCAACCTTAAGACAGAACATTGTCAACTCAGAACATATCACTCCTACAAATCCAACAGAAATGATAAATATCATCTCCCATCTAAACAATAGAAAAGCTCCAGGACCGGATGGCATAACTAACAGAATAGTAAAACTACTTCCAAGAAAGGCCATAGTCCATCTCGTCAACATTACAAATGCTATCTTTAGATTCCAGCATTTCCCTTCTACATGGAAAACAGCCACAATCATACCACTGAAGAAGCCAGGAAAAAATGCTCACCTTCCTGAAAGCTACAGGCCCATAAGCCTATTATCCAGCCTCGGAAAGGTAATAACAGAGAAAGTGATCCTCTCAAGATTCCAAGCAGAAACAGATAAGTTAGGAATTTTGCCTAACGAACAGTTCGGCTTCCGTAGGGCCCATAGTACAGCCCAACAAGTGCACTGGCTGGTAGAAATCATTACTCAAGGTTTCAACTGGAAACTCAATACAGCTGCCATCTTCATCGACGCGCAGAGAAGGCGTTTGATAAAGTATGGCATCAAGGTCTTCTCTAAAAACTTAAAAACTGATAAAATTTAATTTCCCAGTCAGACTAATAAAGGTAATACATTCTTATCTGAAAGACAGATACATGCAGGTCAGGGCAGGCGAAACGGTTTCGCCCAGACGCAGGATCTCGGCAGGCGTACCTCAAGGATCTATTCTGGTACCTCTACTGTTTTCAATCTATGTAGCAGACATCCCTCTGAACCCAAGAACAACATTCACTGCATTATATGCAGATGATACTGCACTGATGTCAAGATCACTGAGCCCAAAACTGGCAACTAAAAGACTACAAACTAGCATACACACTTTAGAAAAGTGGATGGCAGACTGGAGGATTCAAGTTAACCCCCAGAAAAGCTCAGCCATACTGTTTACTAGAAAGAAAATCCATACCATGGAGGATATTTATTTATTGGGAGTAAAGATTCCATGGCAGACCGAAGTTAAATATCTTGGAGTGATTCTTGATAGTAAACTCCTATTCAGCAAACATATTAGTTATATTTCCTCAAAGACATCCAACGTCTTAGCACAGCTCTACCCTATGATCAACCAACAAAGTAAACTGGACACGCAAACAAAATTAACAATTTACAAGATGGTAATTAGACCGGTTATCACTTACGCATCCCCAGCTTGGGGCCACACCGCAAATTCTAACATTCTGAAACTTCAGAGATTACAGAATAAGTGCCTGAGGATGATTCTGGATGCCCCCTGGTTCATAAGAAACACCCAGATCCATAGAGAAGTTAGTATCCCGTATATCTCTTCCTTTCTCCTAAATCTAGCTGAGAAGTTCTTTACCAAGACAAGTAACCATCCAAACCCGTTAATCAAGGAAGCCTCGGAATATAATGAAGAAGAAATCTACAAATTTAAAATACCAAAATCTGTTTTAAGTTCAGCTGAACGCAACTAACTTCATTGGCCTCAATGGGCGAGCATATAGCTCACAAACACTCCATTCAAAGTTCTTCCATTACAAGACAAAGGGAATATGAAAAGCAATTTTGCTTCACCCATCTAGCCAGAAATGTTAATGTTAATATATCGGATCATTTCATTGTGTTTTATCCATAATTTGAAAATTACCATACATTATATATTACTAGAGCATTGGCGCACCCAGGGAGGAGGCCCTGGCTCCCCAAAAAAATAAAAAGGAAAAAAATATTAGAAAAATTTCCAAAAATATTTTCCTAATTAAAATTCTTTTTTTTTTTTTAATTATGTTGTGTCATGTCTTCTATTTCCATGCTACTTATGAATTACTCGTCTCCCCCCCAGATTAAATCTCGAGTGCGTCACTGTATTAGAGTAATAATAAATATTATTGTAGATTTAATATTATTTAAAAATGTTAAATTACAAATTGTACTATTACAATGAATTCACAACTTAAGTATAGTACGTAATTATACTTAAATTGTAAGCGACAAAAACGCTTACTTGTAACCCTATGGAAACAAATTTATTACAGTAATATTTGCACAATAATTTACGTGCTATTCAAAGTTTTGGTGCACTCCATCGCTCCCCTCTCTCCAGGGTTGTGACATTGCTTGCACTTTCATATGTTACTGCTTTCTACTTCGATCTTTAAATGCAGTTAATTATTCAGTTCTTAATGCTTCTGAAAGCACCTCTCCAGTATACTTTGAACTGTTAATGGCTGAATTTTAGAGGTGGTCGTTTGAGTCCAGTAAGTGCGGAAAATCTACATGTGTTTTAGTAGTTTTTCAATTCGACAATGTACTTCTTCGCACATTTGTCACTTTAAACCAGCTATAACTACACCTTCAAGCAGTGGCGGCTCGTGGCTTAAAATCGTGGGGGATGCTGCAACGTTCGAAATATACATACACACTGTAAGTACAGTGTATACGTGTTTGGATAAAATATTTAAATTATGGTAAAAATTTAAAAAAAAATTAAACATGAAAAAATATTGTTTATTATCGATAAAATTATACAGTTTAGTATAATTCAAAATTACTTAAAAATAAAATTCATTCCTTTAATTGTAATTAAAGGACTGGATTTACAATTTTTGGCCATTACAATTAAATCCTTTAATTGTAATGCCCAAATATTTAAAGAGACGGAGTAAACACGATAAACACTACGAACACTACTACTGGAGCAAGCTGCATATAAAACATTGGAACTGCGTGACGGACAGTGCCGCATTATGCTACTACCTCACATCTGGCTATGACGTGCATGCTTGCGCGCGTAGCAATGACACTGTGGTAAACACAGTGCTGCTAGCGTCCTTCGCCCTCCTAAGTGATACAAGATGGATTTATTATTTTTTATACAAAATTAGATAATTGTATAGGTTAGTCGATGATAAAATTAAATATTACAGGCAAATGTAAATAAATATATTTATGTATCGAGAAAAATTGGGGATGCTGCAGTTCCTATGCACGAGCCGCCTCTGCCTTCAAGTATAGTACTGTACGCCCACAGATGCGAGACCCTTCGACACTTCTGCGCATGTCAGAAGGAGAATCCATTCCAATAATATGGTAATCAATCTGTCTTGGGGGATGAGTTTTTATTATTACATGTCGGAAAAGTAACTTTTCTTTTATGAATATTGCAGTTTTTAAAGTGGTAACAATTTTGCTTGTATAACAGGTGGAAAATTTTACCTATAAAGCACGTGATTTCGCGTGTTGGCGACCAATCGTCCATCGTTTATTTCTTTTTCCTCTTCAGCATGAAGTAACTATTCTTGGCAGTGTGCCAGACCCGGTTCTATGAAGTATGGGCGTACTATAGGTACAGCGATGCCCGACTTCTACATAAGCTTTTCTGATCAAGCTGACGTGCACTCTTTGTGCTAAGGACTACGTGTATTTCTCTCTCACCCCTCCTGTGCAACTCATGTTGTCTTTGGCGACATCTTTCTTCGTCTTTGCTCCTTTCGCAAGATGACAAAGTATACGTGTAATTCAATGCTTTTTTATTTTATTTTTTGACGTTACAGTAATTAACATAACGCTGCAGGCAATCCGACATAAACAAAAAAGCATGTCGTTTAGAAGTCATTTTAAATATACATTTTAATTAGGAGACGATCATTAAAAAAAAAAGTGCATTTATTCATTATCCCTGAAAGAACTAATAAACCAGTTGCATAAGTCAAAAACGGTTGTGTCTGTGCACGCATGTTTGCCAAATTTTGCTAGTGATAAACTAAGAAGGAGCTTTCTTTGGATTTGGTATGTTTCCTCACACACAAAAATACTATTGGTACACACACACACACACACACACACACACACACACAACACACGCAGTTGTCATGGACTCAATGAGCACGCATGCTGATAACTGTATAGTGTTGCTTTGATTATAATAGACTACAAACAGATAAGATTATTCTCACAACAGACTATCAACGCTGCTTATTTGGATAGGCTTTTTTTTTTTTTGATAAAAAAAATGTTTCCCCTTTGACCTCTATTTGGTGTCTAAGACGGGGATCGACGCGACAAAATGGTTACAAACTAATTCGCTACCATTCAAAAATGATCAATAATTATTTCAAAATATGAAGACAACTGTTGTCATCCTTATACAACACTTCTTCGGTACCTCCGTTGGCATACCGTCATTTTTTTTAATAAAAACAAAAAGAAAAATTTTATGTAAATAAACAGTTGTACCATCAAAAAGTTTAAATAGTTTACAAGATGGTCTCTTTGTAGCTTTTCCTCACACTCTGAACGCGCATCCGACGGTGTCTCCTATCACCCAATCTCAATCGCATTTTCCTATCCTTCTGCTCAATTATTTAAGAATGATCCTGTTTTCTAAACAATAATTCATCCATCCAAGACGAGTTGAATCCCCCCTGATTAGGGATTTTAGGCAATTAAATGCAAAACGCTTCATTATACCAATTGAGCTACGAAGGCTCTCAATAACAACCACAACATAAATTCACTCCAATAATGTAGTCCCCCATTCGCAAAATATCATTTTCGTATCCTTCCTCTGAATCATAATAATATTGCTAAAAAAAAAAAAAAAGTAATAATAATAGGTTACATAAATTCAGTAAAGTTATATGGTTTTAGAATCTGCGCATTAAACTGCGCAGTTGTCATGGGCTCCCAATAATTCTCTCATACCTAGTAGAAAATAGTTTATGGTTTTTAACTCGGCTGTATCCATTTTTTCTACAGATGAAAGTTTCTAAAAACTCTGCGAATGATTTCGAAACGACCAAAAAAAAAAAAAAAAAAAAAAATTAAACCAGCGAAGCGCTTTTGTAACGTCCATGAGTGCGTGCTTTATTGAGCAAACGACCACTAACGACTGATGAAATGAAAGTGATGCTGGAACACTATTCTCGTGATGGGAAGCAACTTTATGGCCTGGCACAAGTCTAAAAATACCTCGCTCACTCTCTCTCTAAAGGTCATTGCGTTATCTAGCCAGACGCTAAAGTATATTAACCTCGAAGCGTCTGCTGCGTTTAGTGTTATTGTGAAGTGTTGAAGGGGGCCGAGATTGGGGGGAGAAAGCGGGAACACCAACAACGCGATTGCCGAGAAGTGCAACTCAGACATCATCAAAAGAGCATTGAAAAAAGGAGCGCGATTCTTTTCAAAACACTTGCTTTAAAAAAAAAACGTTAACTCAATGATTTGTTTCCCAGTCTGCACTTTTACGAATTCAACTAACATCGGAATAGTAAAAACCACTCTAAAAGTTTGCAACTTGAAAATAAAACTACCTTTCTCTATTTATACAATGATCACCAGAGGGCGCCAAGAGATGTTTCAGTATGGTAACGAAAGGAGAATTCAAACAATCCATTTCTTTCAACTTCCTGGAATCCAATCAAGCGCCTTTTTCTCAAGTGGAAGCAATGTGGTATGGTTATTTGTTGTTTTCCCACCCTCAAGTCTTACGGGGAACACACACACACACACACAACTCTACGTAAACACTTCAACTGTACCCCCACTCACCCCTACGTTTGACCGCAAAGGTCGTTTTGGAGGAAAGTGGTCCCAACGATCCTTAGTTGGTGGCTGTTCATGAGTTGCACCTTCAACTCGAGACAGGGGTGCGGGAAGTGACGAACGGAAGCTCCTCCCGTCGGGTGACGGCATAAGTGACCGATGATATGTTGGCTGCCGCTGTTCTTGCAAGCGCATACACTCATAAGCGCAACAAAAGGTCACATTTTACTATCCTTGGGCGTCGTACGGAATGTTACATTGAGTGACGTGGGGTTAGAAAAAGATAGTGACACAATCAGAAACCTTTTCGTTTTTAATGCTTTTATCTTCATGAGCCGTGCGTGTTATGTGTTTAAATTGCCATCCCAGACGATTTCAAATTTGGAACACTCATTTGAACACAGGACCAATCCTCATAACATGTAAATCAACTTAAAATATACGAGTCGTTTCCAAAAGTTCTGTACACTGTACTCTTGTGAAAAATTCAAATATTTAGTTAACAAAAACATTTATAAGCCTTCAATTATGATCTACATGCTTCCATATCACTATTGTCAACGTTTGGCTTTGCATTTCTTATCAGTAAACATTTCTTTGTTGCTGTAGTTGAAAAGCTCGGTCACTTGAGCAGAAACCTAGTCAGTGGCAATAAAGAACCGGATCCTACAAAGGAGTTCCATCAACTTGGCGGAAATTAGCATTCATTTGTTGTCTTGATCACTTTCCAAATTCTCTTTGGTACAAAAGTTAAATGTCCACAACTCAAACTGGTTTTCCTTCTGCAACTCTACTAATCAAGCTGGAAAGGATGCCGAGGTATCGTCAATTAGCATTGACCTGACACAAATGGTCCATCTACTCACCAGAATGCTAGATAATTCTCACCGTCCCTAACACCCTTGACCTTTTCTCAACCAGTTCTCCTTCCAAATATATTACAGATCTCAGTTCTCTTGTTACTTACTCAGATCATTATGGTTACTAACCTTGATCCAACCAGTGTGGGCATCATCCCTTTCGCATTACAATAGGATATACTGTACATGACAATATCCCCAACACTGCCATTCTTGAAGAAATCAGTCTAGGAATCGCTAATAGAAAGAATCCAGAAAAGTCAACCGAAGAAGAGTAGACAAAGTTTAGACATCCACGACGCCCTGTTCTTGCTCTTTGCAGATCAATAAATGGAAAGAGGGGAATAGAAAAACCGTCAAGTAAGCAAATTTCATTATGTGGAATATCTGAAATGCATTGTATTCCAAGATATTTTCAACCATTGTTCTATTTATAGTTTGAGGCTGAAAACACTGTAGCTATTCCATATGAAAATATGACGTCTCTCCCTCCCAAAAAAATATCGAAAACATGCCTGAATAACCATGCATGTCCTATTCAAAAGAGTTCGCATATTTTCGAGTTCTAAAATTGTTACACACATACCGGTAATTAAGAACTTTTACTACCAACTGCAGCGAGGTGATATTGATTCTTTATGTATGGTAATGTCTAACGGAAGAGGGAGTCACAGCATGAACGACGTGCTTCCCCCCCCCCCTCTCCCATGCTTCAGCCGTCAAATCTGATGTGCCAATCGCCCATCATCCGAAGTTTGGCGACAACTCATTGAATCAGGAATGCAGATGGCACATTAAAAGCATTTCTAAATGTATTCTCATCCATGTTCGCCTCTCGCGAAATTTTTCACCTGCTTCTCTCCCCTTTTCCGTTCGCGTACGTCGACACCACAGTGCTAGAACAAACACGCTGTTGTCACGGGGGGGCTTTTGTCACTGATCCATATAAATTACTGCAGGGAGATGGAGTCCGAATTTATCACAGTAGCGGAGAAACGGAATGCGTGCGACCCATCAGAAACGGTCGTAGACAGAGAGAAAAGAGGCCACACAAGTCGTTATTATACTGCGCACCCCCAGTTACTTTTCCTTTACCGTTTGGCGCGCGTCAGAGGAACACGGAGGGCATCAGTCGACGTTCGTAGTGGCCAATGAACTGCATACTTACCGAGTGTGATTCGCAATTTTACGCCACGGCTGGAGGGTTGGAAGGGGGAAAGACGATGGAGCGTGTTACCCTGTTTTAGGCAAGTCTTAATTAATGGCCGAGAACACCCACTTTAATTGATTTGGCGGGGAACGTTGATCAGACTGGGGTAAGACAGAGCGACCGGAAAGTCTATCCCCACACCTGTACTTGTCGGCGCCAAGGTCGTACGGATGATGTCACCCTCGAACCCTTGCTTTAAGTAAACGAAAGCAGTTGACGATCAAGCAGTTTGATAATAGAACTCTCCAACCAGATGCTACATACGCTTACGCACCTTTCTGGACGTCTCTTGAAGATCTTCAAAATCACTGGTGAATAGTACTGTGAAACTCAATGCTAGAAGAACAAAAAGGTTGTTTCTTTTTTAGTCAGATGCGGCACGCCAACGATTTTAATCTAGCTAGAGAGAATACTTCTAGAAGGATTTAAAAAAAAAAAATCTACACGATGTCATTTCATGGCCATTAACTTGGGGCGTTAAGACATTAACCATTCACGAGCGTCAGCCACCCACATCACCATCCAGCGAATTATATTTTAGTTTTAATTTCCATCTCAGTCATACATTGGCTAGCAAATTTTATCTCACATGGAATGGAATAAATCTAAAAACAAGATAAGAATCATCTTCACTGTTTATTACAAAAGATTTTTTTTTTTTGGAAGAACTGCCTCCAGGTTAAAACTAACGCAGAAACACAAATCCAAAATCCCTTTGAATTACGAAAGTAGTTTTTGATATTTTAAATAAAACTTTACCATCACCAATAAAGTAGTTGGTGAATTTCACCAACCACCTAAAGACATTCACAGCTGAGTCAGTTAGCCGAAACACTATCCAGTCGTCGCTGCGACTTGTTCTGTACCACCAGCAAATATTTTCACTGTACACTCCTCCCCCCCCCAAGAAAACATTACATGGGTTTTAAAGTTTTCATAGGATCTTCTGAAAGTTTCGTGCGCAACTTCACTTTCGCTGCGTCTATATCGGAGTTCGGCAGTAACTGTGGAAACTCATGCTGTTCAAAGAGCTCCAGTTGTTTGGTCCTTTTGAAGCATATTCGGCAATCTTCCCAAGAAACAGAGCTTCCGTTGAAAATATTGGCTTATGAAATATTCCATCACATTCTAAACACCCCAAAAATGCAATTGTGTAATAAAATATTCAGGAATGAATACAATTTTGCATACGATAACCTTTGACATGAGTGCCCTCAGTAATGTAATAATCAAAATACGCGATTTCCGAAAATAATTTTATTAGTGCTTTGATTATGAATTCCGCTAACCCATGATGATTCAAATATTTTTACTCCACCCGTTCATGTATTCACCTCTTGTATCCGGTAGTCTTTATGGGAAGATCTATTCGTTCAAGGTTATTTGGTCTCATGAGCAATCCCTTCAGTACTGGTCTTTTGTCGGCAACCCTCCTGTGAGGGCACGTCGAGATAAATGTCCACCTTTTGTATACTGATCGGGATTCACAATCAGGAATCCTGCTGGATAAAAAAAAAAAAAAAAAAAAAAAAAAAAGGTAAATGACTTCCCATTTGTCATCTATCGTGGATTTGACCTTTAGAGAAAAGCTTTTATTAGAAGGACACCTGGACAGTTAGGGAAGAAACATGAAACTGAAGCAAGAGGGTATTTTGTTCTTCAGCGTTATAGATCAAGGGAACGTGAACAATAGCCAGACACTAAGGGGTTTCGGTGCAGTCAAACAATATTGTACAGCACGATTTTTCTCCGCGAGTTAAAAACTTGACAGTGCAATCAGTTCTGGATATCCTTTGGTGCAACTCGCGCTAAGACTCCTGAGCTACATTTTTTGTTTGTGCACTACACAGAACACATTCGATTAACTCTGACTACACTCCAACAGAGGAAGTGAAAATAATCTTCCCTTCGTAACAGGCCACTAGGCCTAATACCTGGAGCTATCTTTAGCCCTTCTAAGTCGTACCCGTCCCAAAGATAAGGTGGCTAGCCTTATGCCTCCCGGTGTCCTATGTCTGTAGCTACGTGTGTTCACGGGGCCAGTTTGCCTGCTTGTGGGAGGAAAAAGCCTGCTGTCCACCCCCAAGACCGGCTAACTTGGCTATGGCTGAGAAAGATCCTTAAACACCTCACATCAACGACGGGAACCGAACCCAGGACTCTTTTCCTAGGCATATGGTTGCGATGCGCATAGTCACTAGGCTAACCGCCCGGACGTGAAAATAATTTTAAATCCAAAATCGCAAACCGACTTTGCAATTTTTGTTTTGACTGCAATTTTGATTTTGCATAATCTTATAACGAACCAACTAGTTTTCTTCGATAAAATTAATTTTTTTTTTCACTTTATAATTGTTATGTATAATTGTCATGTTAAGTGAATGAAGTTGGTATTTAGTTTCAGTTAGCGCAGCATTTTTGGGGGGTTCATAAACTGACAATCTAGTTTTAGATAAGTTTTGCAAAATTGCTTAAATATTTGTTAAGATTCGTTTCTGTCCACTCGCAATGGATCACTCTATGCTCGGATTTTAATAAAATTCTGTATTTGGGATTCTTACAAAAAATTTGTCGAAATATTTTAAGTTTGATTTAAACAGTCACTATTTGCAAGGACACAATTACATAAAATGTTTCGAAATGATTAAAGTAAGAATCTCTTTCGTTGGATGGAATTTCTCTTTCAGAAATTATTGCATCGATTCAGTTTTCGTTTAAATCGGGATTAGACAAAGCATTTCGAAACGATACAGAGCTATATGTTACAAATAACAATAAATAAGCTATTTAAAACTGAGAAGCCAAAAAGGGTATTGGTAAAAATTAACTTCCAAAAGCAAGAATTCTATTGGTTAAATGTCTGTCTGTCTCCAATTATTTCCATATTTGTTCATTACAAATTCAGCATGTTACATACGCAGAAGTCAATGCTTATTATTAAAAGTGGTTGCTTGGCAACTTTGGAAATTTACAATTCACGACTTTTTTTTTTTTTTTTTTTTTTTGAAATGCCTTGCTAATCTAGAGAGTTAGTAAACAACAACCAATGAATTGCAGATCATTTTTCTTTCTATTAAATTAAGTTAATAACATAATTTATTTTAAGTTATTATATTAAATTATTATACTAAAAGAAAGATTATACTATGGCATTTTTACACTCTTTTGGGAGGGGAAGGAATATCGGCACATTTGAGCCAATCGCCATCTGTACCGAAAATTGATATCGAACCGACAGACCTCATTCTTCGTTAAAAAAAAAAAATCAAGTGACCGCACGAGTTGTTGCCAAACGCGTATAACGCTACGAACGCGATTACACGCTCGGGCTGTGAAAGAAGCGTTTGTACAGCATGACGGTCTTCAAGGCACGTTGTCTCAAATGATGCCGCTCACTTACGGCACCAAATGATGGGCCTAAGAGGCTGGCGTCGCGTTCTTCTAATAGTGAAGGTTATTGGCTCGAGCCCACACCTCCAGCTACGGGCAAGGAGGTAATTTGGCATGTGCCGGCGTCGGCAAATGTCAAGGTCGCACCCCCAGCAGGTCAGCGAAGAAACAAACAGGTCGCTAGGCAACGCCAATTGCCGGTTCTTGGGGAGATGGGCTTTTCCACGAAGACGAGAATGCTTTGCATGTTTGGAATCACGAAAGGAGAAAACCTTCAACCAGCCATTCACGGTGTGCTCCTCGCTCAAGTCTACCGAATGGATCAACTCCATTATAAAAAATAAAAAAAAAAGTATCTTTCGGGTGAATTTAAATTGATTTTGTGCGAAGTTCCGCTGTTCGTATAAAAGTGCGGGGAAACAACTTTAATGAATCATCCTTGAAAGATTTTCGTGTAAGTTAATCTTCGGTGTTGGCCATACTCGAGGAAACACGATCCATTAACCAGGTAGCATAAAAAAAAAATTGTTTTCAAAATGGAATTCTCTGAAAGCTTAAATATATAGTTCCATGAGGGACCAATAAACTTCCTGTTTGGAAATTCTCCAATCCCCCTTAAGACTGGCTAAGCCACTTTCAACTGAAAGAGGCAGGAGCGGCTCGTGCATAGGCACTGCGGAACTACAGCACCCCCAATTTTTCTCGATATATAAATATATTTATTAATATTTGCTTGTAATATCTAATTTTATCATCAGCAATCCTATACAATTCTCTTATTTTGTATAAAAAATAATAAAAATCCATCTTGTAGCACTTAGGAGGGCGAAGGACGCTAGAGGCACTGTATTTTCCACAGTGTCATATTGCTACGAGCGTAAGCATATAAACGTCATAGTGAGTTGCGAGATATTAGCGTAATGCGGCACTGTCCGTCGCGCAGTTCCACTGTTTATATGAAGTTTGCGCCAGTAGTAGAGTGTTCATAGTGCTTATCGTGTTTACTCCGTCTCTTTAAATATTTGGACATTACAATTAAAGACATAACATTTGTTATAGTAATTTAAGTAATTTTGAATTATACCAAAATGTATAATTTTATCGATAATAAACAATATTTTTTCATGTTTAATTTTTACCATAATTTTGATATTTTATCCAAAACACGTATGCACTGTACTTACAGTGCGTATGTATATTTCGAAAGTTGCAGCGCCCCCACGATTTCAAGCCACGAGTCGTCACTGGAAAGAGGTGAGGAAGAAAAAAACTTAATAAAGACTTCACGCGTCATGACGAATTCCAAGTCATCTACAGAGGTGTTTAAAAGAATGTATCAGTTCCGAAAAATGAAATTTTACCACCCGTTGCGTCTAGCTGACTTATCGCCAGCACACATGAGAAGTCCGTAGACCACGTACAGACCAAGAAGTTTGCATCTCCAGAAAGACTTTTGCCCATCGCTAAATCCGTCAGTTTTAGGATTAGATCAAAAAGATGTTATGAATCCGTGCGTGAAAGGATGCAAACATATTGCACATTTAGTATCGTGGTTGGGCAAAGGGTTAGATAATCTGATTCCCAAGACCGAATCAAGTAATTTGAAGATTTTCAGAAACTAAAATAATATCTAATATTGTAAATCTGTACATAAAACATTTACAAAATGTATGACATCTTAATTGATTCAACCTTAGTATCTTCCTGAAGCTGGCTACCACAGATGAGAACTCCAAAGTCGAAACCAGTCTGGATAGCGACCATTCCCATAATGCATAACAGTATACAGGTCCGAAAGGAAGTGCTTTGCATTATGGGATACTGAACCGGACTTGTGAAGATACTTCTTGTACAAACTTTGTTTGCTTGCACTTGGGTGAGGATTAAGACAGGAATACAATTTCTTGCCCAGTATGATATACATTTATAAAATGAACCTCTGGTATTAGTTCCTAACACAACAATTAATAGTCCCCCGTTATAAAGCCGGATGGAAAGATGGTCTTCAAATTAAGTTTACTTTAAATTACTACCAAAGCCAGCAATCCTTTGAATAACTGTTCATGATGAGTTCCAGTTTCATGATTTATACGTAGTTCATTCCAGCCATGAACTATTTCTTGGTGGAGCTTCATGTTTTTTTTGTTTTTTTTAAGACTGCCACTTTTCACTAGCAGAAGCCCCCTATTTAAAAACATAGATGACAAGGCGAAACAGGAAGTTCTACAGTAATTTCCTAACCCTAACTATAAATTAGTGTCTTCAGTTTTCGAAGCTAGTTCTTCGGACGTTTCATCTTACACAAGCTGCGAGTGTGATTTAAATCACATCCTACACACATTCACTTATGACAGTTTTTTTTTCTCTTTATTTTGTCATGACAACTTTCCCTCTTCTGTCCATCCAGTCTACCTGTCAGTAACACCCTTCATCAACCGACTTCAAATGCACGTTCGGGATAGATTGACCGTGGGTGTCCCCACATCACTATTACCTCTACCATCTTTTTCTACCCGGATAGCAAGTAGAAAAGTAAGGTACGCACTGACACGAGCTCAGTACGTTGCACAATAGTGCGTGCAAAACATTTAATAATAACCTAGTGACAGAGTTTGCTGTAATTAGAGAAACTGGCTTCTTAGCCAGGGGGGGGGGATGGAAGATTAGCAGCTCCCATTAATGAACGGTTTTGAGCTGGCGTAATTGGCTAGTTAAGACAGTTCCTGATGGGCAAAGATAGCGTACAGGATAGGGGTGGGTTGCATTAAATGAGATAAATTATCTTGGGAAAGGTGAAAGAGAAACAGCGCAAAAAAAATAAAAATTGAAACAATAAATACGCCACTCTCTACCCCTCACCATCACTGATGTTGCTAGATAACCCACGATGTTCATAATCCTAGCTGGTATTTAGTTTTATTTTCTAAATGCTTCCTACCAACGAAAGATTTGTAAATGGTACAAATATACCTACTAGTATATTTGTATCATTGGTTGGCTAAGTATTTTTTTTCTTAAAAAGAATCAAACAACGGAATATTTTTTCTTACCGTAAGGATACACTCAGCAAGAAAAGGTAACTAGGCAGCTATCTGGGTAGTTTGGAAGTTGTAAGATACCTTTAAAAAAAGGAGGGGGGGGATGGAAGACATCAGTCGTATGAAGAGGTTTAAGTGCCTTTGTGTTGACTCATGGCTACTCTAAGTTGGCCCCCCCTTTGCTCGTTATGTGCGGATTCAGATAAAGAAATAAAAGTCATGTGATTGCAGAGGGTCGTTCAACCCTGCCGCGTTACCCAGATGGTTGGTAGGATAAGTGCTGGAAAAATCTCCAGGTGTATTTAATCTGTTTCCCTTTTTCTTTATCAGCAAACTAATAAGTTGTGCGCAAATACAAACGACATGCCGGCATTAAAAACGTCTTAAAGGGGTGGGGTTTCTAAGCAAACACAAAATGTGGGTGTCAAGTATTAGCGATTCTTGATTGTGTCAAACTACAGGTGGCGATAAATTGGAAGGACTCGAGTTTTTTTTTATTTTTATTTTTTTTTTTTTTATAGTTATGAGGATCAATCAAGTATATAGTTTCATTTGTTTGTTCGCGAAATGAAGTATACAATATAAAATGAAATATACAGCAAATACTGAAACATACAAAAAAAAAAAATAAATAACTTGCAAGTAAGCATCAACTAGCCTGTTCTCTAGAGAAATTGTAGGTGTGATGCATGAGCTCAACGTGGGTGTTTGTCCATCACTTATCAAAAAGGGTTGCCCTTGCAGGCGACGTACATTTTGAGGAAGTAGGGTTGAGAATTTTTCTCGTAGGCAGGTAGAGGGAGGTGCGGTCACCACATGTGTCAATGGATGTGTTTGCGTCTAGTGCTGTAATAGTAGCCTTGACATATTAAACTGAGAATTCGTAATCTCTCGTTTATTTAAGCTGTTCGGGAAAATTAATCGAATAAATCACGTTTCTAATAAAAAAGAAATGGATAAGTCTGTCACTAGCCGTGATAAATTTATAATTTTCACATATTTCTTAAAGTATGATTGGTGTAATCAAAATCATGAGTAAGGCCAAGCAACATGGAGGACCCGAATGCGAAGCATGTGCTAACTAAAGTTAGCACATGATCACCTTTGGTTCCAAATGCAGAAAACTATGCTACTGTCCAAACTAAAGGCAGTCTACCTGATTCCTTGACAGGAATGACTACTGTGTGTCATTCCAGCTCTTCCACTTCTCTCTCACACGCGCGCAGATAGTACCATGACGTCACCTACTGGAATCAGTATTCTGCTCCATACGACCAAGGTCTTGTCTCTCACTATAGCAATAGCAGGTCGCTACATTCCTCCATTAAACTTTCGTCAGACAGAGAAACTTTAAACTTTGATACCAACAAGTCTCCTTGGCGCAGGTAATATTCCCACTGTTCATTATGCTCAAATTGCTCCAGCATCAACACCCATTTAATGTAGAATTGCTTCCATGCTATCAACAGATAGCAGATGAATGTGATATCGTTTATACAACTCCAGTCAAACTATCGTCCTACTGCCTTCATCACTTCTCTCAAAAATAAAGCGCCAACTTCATGTCTTGGAGACACACACCAATGAATCAGTGGGTTACCAATCTGGATTTGGCAATTGGTGTTTCGCAACAGATCTCCTAGTCAACCTTACCTTTGAATACGAGTGGGTAAGATTGGCTAGGAAATCTGTTTGGGGTTAATTCGGTAAGTTCGGATTAACTTCTCATCCTCCTCCCTAAAAATAAATAAACAAGTAAAACTCAAATCAAAGAAACGATAGTTAACTCTTCTATGAGGAAAAGATCCGAAATCTGAATTACTTAGTGAGAGAGTTTTAAGCTTCATAGCAGATGCCACGTCATACATACCTTTACAAAGTTTGCATAAATATTTTATTTCTCTTAAATAATAATGTAACTTATATTTTACTTATCATCCTACATTCAATATTAAGTAGTTGAAAATATTCTCCGAAATTTAAAAACAAAAAAGGTACACCATTTATTGTTCCACATCGTATCAATACAACCCCCGGCCCTGACGGCATTACCAATAGAATAATAAAGCTACTCCCACGGAAAGCCATAATTCATCTAGTTAATATTACCAATTCCATCTTAAGATTCCAATACTTTCCCTCTGATTGGAAAGTCGCGGACATTATACCTCTGAAAAAACCTGGTAATAACCCACAACTTCCCCAAAGCTACAGGCCCATCAGTCTTCTTTCCTGTCTTGGCAAAGTGACAGAAAAGATCATCCTATCAAGACTGCAAACAGCAGTGGACCAACAGAAAATAATCCCAAATGAACAATTTGGGTTTCGCAAAGCTCACAACACGGTGCAACAAATTCACCGACTAACAGAACATATCACTCATGGTTTTAACTGGCACCTTCATACTGCTGCTGTATTTTTGGATGTTGCCAAGGCTTTTGATAAGGTCTGGCATCAAGGCCTTATCTTCAAACTAATTGAAAACAATATCCCAATTAAACTAGTGAAACTCATATATTCATATATCAATGAAAGATACATGCAAGTAAAACTCAACGGAATTGTTTCTTCAAGGCGCAGAATCCAGGCGGGAGTACCTCAAGGTTCTCTTCTGGCCCCAATACTTTTCACAACTTACATGGCAGATGTTCCTCTCAACCCAAAAACTACTACGGCTCTTTATGCCGACGATACCGCTATTCTGGCCAGATCGCTCAGCCCTCACCTAGCAATCACTAGACTCCAAGGAAGTATCAATGAGCTAGCAAACTGGTTCACCAACTGGAGAATTCAAGTAAACCCCCTCAAAAGCTCAGCCATGATGTTTTCAAGAAGAAAGATCTGCAACAAAGAAGACATCCTGCTCTCTGGTCAAAAGATCCCATGGCATTCAGAGACCAAATATCTTGGAGTATTGATGGATAAGAAACTCCTTTTCAACAAACACATCAATCTCGTTTGTTCCAAATCTTCCAAAGTCATAGCTCAGCTCTACCCATTGATCAACCGCAAGAGCAAATTGAACCTACATAATAAATTGCTTCTTTACCGGATGGTAATACGTCCAGTCATCACCTACGCCTCACCAGCATGGAGTCACACTTCAAGATCAAACATTTCAAAATTGCAGAGAATCCAAAATAAATGCCTTAGGATGATCCTGGATGCACCGTGGTTCGTCAGAAATTCACAGATTCACCGAGAAACCGGCATTCCATACATCTCCTCCCTTCTTCGTGATCTTGCAGAAAAATTCTTCGTGAAGTCAAGTTCACATTCAAACCCACTAATCGTGCAAGCTGTCAATTACAATGAGACTGATTACTACAAACACAAAAGACCGAAGGCTATTCTTCTCTCAACTGATCATAGCTAACACTACTGCCCTCAGAGGGCGAGCTTAATTGCTCACAAATCTCCCATTCCCAAATAACTCTCATTACAGATAAAGGGGAATATGAAAAGCACTTGTGCTTCACCCATCCTGTCAGTAACGTCAATGGTCAATGGTCCCTGAACTGGGAGCATTTTAAATAATTATATTATATTCAAATTTGAAACATACGTTGATATTTTACTCATCTAACGAATCAGTCTTGGAATGAAAAAAAAAAAAAAAAAAGGAAATTGGAACACAGAAGTTTAAAATTGCAACACTCTTCCATTACCTTAATACTAACAATTTTGTGCTTCACCGAACATTGAGAATTCTTTCACAAGAGACAATGAGAAGTTAATCCTCATTAAAAGCCTACAATCTGAAAACAAGCTTGTTATCTGCGCAGCCAGCACACGCATTACTAACTTTGCATTCGCTGCAGGATGCTTCTAATTTTACAATTTTGTAAATCCTGGTGTGATAGATTAACTTAAGTTGAATGTCGTTTTCACGAGCTGGCAATATGCCAACAAAAGTGACCAACACTACAGATTGACTGTTCAACAATCAAACTTGTAAGAATACTGATGAGAACTTAAAGGTTATTTTTGTCATCTCTCGGGGATTTCACAAAATGAACGCGCCCAAGCGTTGCTCAACTCATCGTGAATAAGATAGTTTCCATATGAATGGCTGCGTAACGGTGCTGGGATTGTTTTGTTCGCCGACAACTAGCACACTCTACTCTTATCGGCACAATGCACCAGACTCGTTTAGCCAGTTGCGATTCACTGGGTGGTAAGACACACGGAAGCCGTTACCTAGCAACAGTAAAAAGATGCTCAAGAATTCAGGAAAACTTGGACAATAGCTGGAATCAGATACGCTAAGTCACTTTGACGAAATCAACGTCCAAGCTTCGAATTATGAGACGGCGAAAATAAAAGATTTTTCAATTTAAAATCTAAATCGGAGAGCCAGCTTAGAAGCTTTTGTGTCATTTTTTAGACTAAATAAGTAGCTACCTAATACTAGTACTACTACTCCGGTTCTAGTAAAGAAAAAAAAATGCTGCAAACTTTTGAAAAGACTGTAGTTGAGAAGGATTCTGGAGAATGTGAGATATCGTTAGTTATCTTTTTTTGACAGAAGTTAGAAGCTGAGTACTGATGGAGGAGAAAGTATATATTTTTGCAAACTTTTAGTACTTAACGATAAGTAGTTGGGTTTTTCTTCCCTGTATGAAATAGCTTTCGATAACAAATCTCTTCTTTCGAAATCTCAAGGCTTACTGGCAGTAGGATTCAGATTACCAATGCTAACGAAAACAAACTCTTCGTTTAGAGAAGGAAATACACTACTTACTAAAAAGTTAAGTATCTCTTGTGATAACATCTTTCTCTGTACAGCTTAAACGTCATATATAATAGCTGCATATTGCTGATGAGTCGTTACTAGCAGAAAAATATCTAACATTTCAGTTATTCATGCCGGTTACGGTTGAAAAGACATTGAAGACAAAGTTCTATTTATGGTTACTATTTAGAGTTAACTAAGGTAGTGAAGGCAAAATAGTATTCAGGTGAAAGCTGAGGCCAGAGTATGTCTTATTAATTGCATGTGTTTGCCTGTATGCAGGATGACGGCAGTAGCGGTCCAGACTTCAATTATGGGAGGGGATATTAAGAAATACTTTCAAATATTTGTTTTATTAATGTAATTTGCCTTGATTTTCCGTAAACAATTTTAATTTATATTAATATGATATAATTGAAAATTCACACTTCTCTGTCCTGATAAGTAAGGGGTGCGAGATCCTCCCAAGTTATAATGCACCACTCCGTCTTCCTAAGTTACCAGTTCAAAGGTTTCAGCAGGCCGTCATTTGAAGAATGCCGAAGTTACAACTCAGATTTCATATTTCGAAATCTGTTTTCAGACAATTCGAACCATTTCTTTGCTGCTTTGGCATCCTATGAGGTGTTCAATGGAATTTGTGCGAACGGAAGTTGACGGACCAAAAATTCCTTGCATTCATGTTTTATAAAGAGAATGTTTTATTTATGAATTTTCTAACAAAGCAGGATTAAGTAAGGAGGTGAAAAAAATAAAACTATTTTTTCTATCCAAAATGGATTTTCTTCGGGAATTCTTTTTTTTTTTTTTTTTTTGGCTAATCTATCATCCAAAGCCTTCTGTCACTTTTTGGAGAAGAAATGGGCACAGCGTGTAACTGGCGATCAGAAAGAAAAATGTGCTGATGGACCAAGAAACATTAGCGTTGTACCTCTTACCATGGTCGCCCAATCTCTGCTAAGGCATTTTTGCATTCTTAAATCAGAACATTCTAAAAAGATGAATTCCAATATTTTACGGAAATCTTAAAGTATGATGACACGTTGCTTATTGCCGACTTGAAAATGACCACATGTGGTCACTAAAGCGATGTTATCGGTTTATCTAACCCTACCAAATGGTAATGTGCTATCAGGTTTCAAGCTTTCAGTGGTGAAGCTGTCAAAAAAAAAAAAAAAAAAAAGCATTTCGATTTTTTTTTTTGTTATTGTAAAAATGTCCTTTTTTTTTTTTTAATCATAAAAGTGATTCTTAAGAAATTTTAATACATACACACATTTTATACGTACGGAATAGCATATCCGAACTTATTTAGTGGTCCTGGGGTTTCGGTAAATACTAAATATCGTTTTGCAACCTCATATTCGTCCTGGAGTTCGGGATCGGAAATAATTTATATATAAAAATAAAATAAAAATCCAACCGATCTTACACTTAGTTGTTCTAAGAAAACACGCGCACATAGACTAAATATACATCGTGCTAACGATGTATATTTAGTCTAAAATATTAGATATTATTATTATAAATTAGATATTATTATTATTATTATTATTAGATATTATAAATATTTAATATCTACTCTATAATATAAAATAAGCTTTTTTGTAATGTGTCACGTTTTTTGTCAAGTTATTTGAAACGTTTTGAAACTCAGGGGCTACCCTGAGTGTCGAGTCTTCAAAATTTGAAGCATCAGAATTCAAGGAGAACTGCCTACCCGTCCGGAACTCGGGGGGGGGGGGGGGGCGTAGGCGTCAGGGGGAGCGGAGACCCCTAGTAATAATATAACATAATAAGAACTGGAGCAAAATACAGTTTGAAAACATTCTGAATTGAATTGAATTTTTTAAAGAAATCTATTGAATGATGGTGGTTTGTCAAAATCTAGACTTTATTTTTACTACTACTAGTACAATTGAGACCAAAATTTAAACGATTCGATACTTACTAGAGTTTGTTAAAAAACCAAATTTCGTTAAAGTCCAACCATCCAGGGCCTAATTAATTCGAATCATTTGCCAATAAAAATGATCTCCGATTGAAGCCAAAATTGAACTGCGTGCAATTTAAGTCAGAGCAATGTTTTCTAAACCTTTTAACATTTGTGCACCTGCAAATGGCCCGAACGAAACAAACATCTTTGTAAAGATTTCAAAACATCCAATTTCAAGTGAATCCTTCGAAACCCAGAGATCCCGAACGATTAACGGATGGAGAAAAAAAAATAATAATAAAGGAGCTCACACACATTATGAAAGGCACCCAAACGGCGACGGGAATAAGAAAAATATTTGTTCAAGTTTAATTCCAAAAAGGTACACGCCATAAAACTCTTACATTATTTCAGCATATACCAAAGTCCAACGCTCTACCACCACTACCCAACTTCTACTACTATAAACATGTCATCCTGAATGAGTACCCGTTTCCGCACTCTATTTTCTGATGGTCGGGGAGAAACGACCGGATTGGGATGAACGAACACAAGCGGAAAAGAGAAATGAGTGCAATGGTTGAACATATCATCGACATATGTTGGTTGTACTTAGCTTGGTGACAGGCGAACTTCAGAACTCTTAAAAATGGAGTTAGCACCTTAAAATCCGCAAAACTTGAGAAGTGTGCGTGTGAGCTCTACAGAATAATCGTTCTCCTTGCCCTGTTCCTTGTAAATTGTCAACAGATGCAACAGCAATTAATATTGGCTGAAATTCGAACAGATCTCTTTGTATAGTTGTCAGTGAAGCTATCAGCAGCATTTTTTTTCTATTTCCATTTGTTTGGTTGATTTATTAAAACGTTTTTTTTTTTTTTTTAAATGATTTTATAATTCGGTTGATGTTCGAATTAGATGCAGCTGGAATTCATTTGATCTAGGTTTTCACCTCCCACGTGTGAAATGCACTACATAGTGGTTTTATGCAATAGCAACAATAATGTAGTGTACTGAACACACAATAATATTAATATTATGTGACACCTCCAGGGAGTCCAAAGACTCATCGAGGGAGAGTGTGCCAACGGCATCGAACGTTACCCCTTCCAACTACTAACCGCGCTCAAACTTGCTTAACTTTTTGCGAGCCATTAGCAGCAGAAGCTCTACCAATCGACATATAAAACAAAATTTTCTGTTGTAATCGAAGAAAAATTGTACGGGCCCCTCAGATCTAGATTACGATCGTACAGAGTAAGAATCTTCTGAAGAATGTCTTCAGGACTGAGGCAACTCGTGGCAAAGGTGGACTGAGTTCTCATCACTTTCCTTAGTATCCCATAATGCAAAGCACATCTCCTTGCGGACATGCATCTCTAATCCAGAGTCATTTAATAATAAGGTGGTACACCTTTTGGCAACTCGTACATGGAAAGACGACTTCTGCCTTGCTTCAACCTTGGTATCACCTCTGGGTCTGGATCCTACCGAAGAGACCTCAATAAAGACCAAAACCAGTCTGGATGGTGACCCTTCCCATAATGCATAGTATTATACATGCCCGCAAGATGTGCTTTACATTATGGGATACTAAGGAAAGTGATGAGAACTCAGTCCACCTTTGCTACGAGTTTCCCCAGTCCTGAAGATACTTCAGGCGCAAACTTTGTTTGCTTACACTTGGATAAAGGATTAAACTAAATATATAAATTATTAAAATTCATTTATCATATGAGAAAGCTAGCGAGGCTCGACCATAAAACAAATGATTCTCTTCGCAAAGAATTCAAAAAGATGAGATAAATTCCTATGACGCTCGCAAACCAAAATAATGTTTCCACACGTAACGTTTCTGAACCTATGACAAGTTAGTACTGTGTGTGTAGGCAAGGCTTACGAGAAAAGGAATCTGTTAATGTTCCTATTGAACTTCCATACGCTCATTTAAGTCTTTAATCTGCGAGTTGCCTTCTATTGCACTATATAAAAGACGAACTATCCCAGTAGCCCATACATTTGCCTTTTTGTCAATACCTTCAGCTAATTCCTGTGCTTTCAGTGAACCCATGGGAGCTGTTTATAGATGCCATTACATCGGTGATACATCACCGTCAGCTTCTTGGTATTAAGACAAATCCCATTGCACTGCCTGCATTTCTATATGCGCAGACACGTGTCATAGGAAAAGAAGATGGGTTCTAAGTGCATCACACCATGCACAATATATATACACATGTTTGTACATACATCTTGTAGTAATGGAACGCTTGGATAGAGATAATATTCTCCAACTTCCAGTGACACTCAGTGATTCCCTTTGCCATGATACGTGTCAAAGAATAAGTTTGCAGTAGTTGTCAAAAGTCCTGATGTTTCCTACAAAACGGTATTTTAGTGGTGCAGTTATCAAATTGCTGTCTGAGTAGTTCAAGTGCATGGGTTTTGTGCGAAGACAGCTTCACTGTTTAGAATTTCACTTGCTAATTATAAACCGGCCTGATCTAATAAGTCGGCTATTTTACAAGTGTAGACAGTCTATGATTAACGTTACAGACACGAGGATTTGGTAAGACCATAGACATTAAATCTTAGCAACAAAAACAAGTCTCTATGGTGTTTACGTTACTAAGATTTAATGTCGCATTAAAAAGACGGATGTGTTGACAATCGTCTCTTGTTAGCCTTCAATGGCCCAAAGAAAAATTTTGCCCTCTGGATAGGTGTAATCCACTGACGCGTTTCACAGCTGGCGAAAAACAGACGCAAGTTAAAATCGCATGTTTCATAGCAGCATAAATTACATCCCTATGTCAGAAGCAAGGACTTAGCATTTAGATATGGTGAGAGAAAACTTTCGCCTTTTTATTTTCCATATTCAATGAGATTTGTTAAGCTTTTTATTCTTCATTATAACTTTTCGAATTTTCTGAAAAATGTGTTTTTATACCAGCGCGGATGTGTACCATGTGAGGGGGGGGGATAAGCAATCACCTCTTGATTCGAAGAAAAACGCTGACCAGCGAGAAAGGGTTTTAGTTTTGGGAAGAGATAGAAGTCAAAGGGAGCCAAATCTGGGGAACAGAGTCGATGTTCCAACAATTCATAGTGCAGATCCCTTAATTTTCCAATTGCCAAAACACTTTTGTGGGATGGTGCATTGTCCTGATGAAAGATCATTTTTTTTTTCTTCTGCAGACTGGATATTTTCTAACGAATTTTTTTGAACTAGTTTGGTTAAAAGATCGGAATAATATTCCCCGGTTATTATTTTACCCTTCTCAAGATAATTAATAAACAAAATGCTTAGCATCCCAAAACACCGATGCCATGACCTTTCCTGCAGATGGAACTGACTTTGTCTTCTTCATTGGTGCTGAACAACCGGCGTCTGTTTGCTGTTTAGATTTTGGTGTGTAATGGTGAATCCAAGTCTCCTCCACAGTAATAAATCGAAGCACAAAATAAGTTTTATTCTTCCAATGTGCACTTGATCAATGATTTCTGGTGTTGTTAGACTTTTTTCAGAAGTCCTTCACATGGATCATCTTAAGGCTGGTACGGCCACGTTGAAACTCGGCAGCCCATTTCTTAATTGTCAATAATGAAGGAGAAGAGTGCCCATAAACTTTTATGAACTTCGAATGAATTTCATATGGCGTTAAACCTTCTTTTACAAAAAATTTTATAACCGCATGAAACTCAATTTTATCCATTTCAAGGGATACAGACAACACTTTTGCTTCAGACAGCTGTATAAAACAAACTACTTGATAGAATGACTTGCAATTTCGCATGGATGCTTATGACAGATGTACCAACTTAGAAAAAAAAAATCTTGCCGATAGCGTTGCCATATATGGTCGAGGCCAAGTACTTTCAGACCCTCTTATATGAGATCTTAAATGCGTGTGTTCTCCGGCCGAATGGTCTGATTTTTGGCAGTTGAATAAATATGGCAGCTATTATAGATCTTATAATTATAAGTAATCTATTTAGTTTATTCAAACATTTTTCTATCTTATGTAATATCTTTTATTATCTAACAACTTGCAGACTTTTACACATAAAGCTAAGCTGGCACGAGGAGATCCTTCTCCCCCCCCCTCTACTGGGAAACTTTGAGTGTTTTTTTTCCTCCATTAAATAAATAAATAGATTAGATGCGATCAATAAATATTTTGATATCTGGTGTACTAAATTAATTTTGTTTTAGATTTTTACTAATCTCTCAAGAAACTATGAATAAAAGCAACTTACCTTACGAAAGAACTGAGCCTTAGAAAGGTCAGCAGCTAAGCCTCTTTTCACTGATGGCCAATCGAAGCATTTATTTCTCGAAGCAGAAGAAAAATGAAAGACCATATTCGAATTTTGTATCAGACCATCATACGTGGAACTTGTTAGCGCAACTTACCCTAGGGAGCAAGTTTCCTGCAACAGCATTAATTAAGTAGTTATCTTGTATCAGGTGACTGCGCATGATCAAATTCCGCGGCAAACAGCAGATGAACAAGGCTTTACAGGAGACATGCGGTCAGAATCGAATTTGATAGTCGGGTTTGTTTTCTCTCATGCGTTTCAACAGTGCATCCACTAAATGCTCTTTCGTGATTTTTATACATTAATAAAACCTGGAACACTATCGTAATACTGTGAGTACACGGTGCTGCAAGCTCACCTTGGCAGAGTCAACCAGGAAATGGAAGGCTACAATGAAGTCACGTGACGCAACAATAGAAGCCATCAGGAAGCAGATACACGAGGTGGTAGAAGCAAGGATTAGTGGCAACTGATAAATAAGTATGAACTATGAGTGGGGGGGGGACGCGTCGCAGATTCGCATCAACAAAGAAATGCATCAACGAACACTAGCCTGGTCAAAGACGTGGTGACAAGCTAAGTGTGCGATTTTTTTTGTCTGTTTGTTCGAGGTATTTGTTGTTGTTCGCCATGATGCATTTATGTGTAGTGGAGCTTAGTTTAAAAAGGTATTTTGTAAGGATTACGTGGTGCGTGTGTTCACAAACGTGACTTTGAGCTTAGTGTATACATTTATTATGCTAGTCTCGCTAGTAGAGTCAAATAATAATGCTATTCTAGGTCATTATTCACATAAAGAGTGTTGGTTATTTGTATATGTATGTTGACAATGCCTAACAAGATGAATTAACAATATTTGTTCGTGTTGAATCTATCTAATCTAACCCCTTTTGAAAGACCCTAATGAAAATGACCCTTCTTGGTCTATTGTTGTTCGTTATCTTAATAATATAAGAGGCTCACCACGAAAATAAATTGAAAAGATTGGCTGGACAAAAGGGTACATGACATACAGCGTTGTTGATGCTGAAATCAGGATGCTAGAAGATCATTTGTGACTCGACCTCCATGGAGACCGAGGACTCATCTCAAGGAAGCAATTCCACACCACAATTCACCCGTCTACGTTACGTAAGCATGTAGATGGCGAAATTGTAGTGTGCAGTGGCCTCTCCGCAATGAATCCTCGTGCTACACATTCCAAGGTTTGCATTGAAGCATCTACCACCAGCTATACAGTATTTTACTATCCCAATATATTTTTTTAATCAGCTGTCACATATACAGTCTGTTGTTCCTAATGCTAAAGTTTAAAATGACATGTTTACTCAATATAATGCGCTGACCCCATCCTGGATATCTGCTTTCCGTCTGTAATAAAATATTATTAATAGATGATCTATAATAACAGTTCGTCCCCCCACCACAGTGGATTTATGATTGTTTTACTGCTCTAGTTCATTATACTTCTGCGGCGCCTGTGTATATTGCACACGCCACCAGCCGGGCCTGAGTACGTGTATATATAAAGTTACACCAGTTCGATGTGTAGCATTTTTTATTGAAAGGATTTACGTAATGCAAAGAAATTATGCGTTATCTGAATGTAATTTTTATTTTTGTCTTTCCATGACTAATAATTATGAACGTTTTGCTTTAACATAACGACCACTATCACCATTTTTCGCTTCGAAATATTTCTTAAGCGCTTTAAGTATGATGCAATTATTTGCTGTAGGAATGCAACCTGAAAGTGAATTCCATACAAAAAGTAACTTAATCGCTTTGTGGCTATTAGAAACAATTTCACGAGAGAATAATGAGATATTTATATTGATAAAGCAAGGTTTCTCAAAGTGTGTTCCGCGAGTAGTTTTGGAATTTGTCATTTTAGTTTTCTAAGCATTTTTTTCATGAATAAATATTTTATAATAAAAATATTCCGAGGAGAATAATATTCGTGAATATGTCGGTTCAGACCCAGAACGCCTATTAACATCTGTGTGTCGTTAATTTTCACACATGGAAACCTTTTAGCATTTGGGAAAGGGAATACCGCTGTTTATGACCGATCATAAAAATTGCCTGCAAGCCGATTGCAACAATGGGTGGCGTATCCTCTGTTCTCGAAACTGAACGAAATAACATCTGTGTTGCAAATGTCAGTGACCAATCAGCAAGGAAGTATAAAGAAAAATTTTCCACTGAAATTGAAGGTAGTCTGTATCAGGTTCTCAAATCGAGTAATACTGAATACTTTCTTCGCAAGTTCGTATTGTAGGGTGAACGTTTCGAAAGCGTAGGGCCGTGATTTTTTTAAAAGTAATAGGCCTGCAGGTTTAAATTTTAATATGAATAAGAGACTTGGTTTAATTCTGGTGTTAAGAAATCTCTTATTGAAGATGTTTGTGATGGAACAGATAGCGAGTCATCCACCTCAAGCCTACAAAGATCTCCAGGATGTACAAAAGGAGGGGAAACTACCAGCACACAAGAGAAAACGTCTACATTCACTCGTAAGTACTTATATTATTGGTGATCAGAATAGGATATGTCAATGAAATAGGATGTCAGCAAAATTAATTTAATGATGGTTTATTGACTTTAATTAAATTAATTAAAACATCAATTAAATCAAACTTTAATTGATATTTAATTAATTAATAATAAAAATCAGCTAAATCACCAATCAATTATTAATACATTACAAAATAAACAAGGTGTTCCGTGAAAATTTCAGGATTTGTGAAGTGTTCCGTCGAAAAAGTTTGAGAAACCCTGTGATAAAGTATCACTTTCAAAAAAAAAAACAAATTGTTTCGTATTTCAAAAAAAAAAAATTCTCTCCAGTTAGAAGGCGTGGGAATTTTTCTACATATGCTACACCAACGTTCGATATTTGAAACCGCATTCTACTTTTCCTGTGTACCTTGTGCTGTCCTGGGAGACCTTCACTAAATTCCAGGAATGAAAAATAACTTTAATGAAGGATGGTTATCGTATGCTACCCGTGCAAGCTGTGAGAAATGAGACACCCCAGCGGTAGTAAATTAGACCTAGCAATGTGGTCATCAACCAAACGCTCGATATGCAAGTTAAAATATCAAGCAAGATCACTCCTGTGATAATTAAATTACAGTTAACAAAACTTTTTTTTTTTTTTTTTTTCAGTTTTCTGATCCAGACTGATACACGAGAATGAAATTTGACATTTTTATTCAAGCTTTTTCTAAAAGTACATACAATGCATTTCCTTCTAAAACACTGAATATAATACAAGATATTTATTTTAAAAAAAAAAATAAAAATGATTGGGTATTTTTTTTGTCGGTGTAATTCCTTTCGTTAGATCTTAAACTTCTCTTCAAAACGTTCGAAGGAATTTTTCATTTTATGAAAAACTTGAGGCCTCTTACTCTTATCCAGAGCAACCCCGTGTGCCTTTTGCAAAGATTTGATTTACTTTTTATTTTATTTTCTCCTGATGTCATCACATTCATACAGTTACATCCCCAGTTACGCAAGTAATGCGTTCCGTAAACCTTTACGTAACTCGAATTTGTGAATTACATACATACAAAGAAATGTTCAATGGCTACTCATACCGCTGTTTTACATTATTTTTTTTTGCCATTAATCGGATATTTTCCATTTTTAATGTTTTTCATTTTTGGGGTAATTAAAAAAATCAATTGTATTTGAATAATATACAAACTGTAAATATGAAAAATACATAATATAAAAACAAACTGAAATATTTCAACAATGCGAACTTGATCCTTCACTATTGTATTCACTGTCTAAATAGGTCGATTTATATCCCGAGCTATTGTTGATAGAATTTCCCTGCCTTCATACATACAAATTATTTTCAACTTTTCTTCTAAAGTAATTGCAGACCTTTGTTTTTTAGATTTATTACCAGCGCATTCGGTTTTGCGTTTGCATTCCATTTTAAGGGTAAAAAAAAACAACGAAACTAGCAGGATGACAAGTGACTGAGCTAACCATGAGCGGCATCTACTGTACTGCAATAAGGCTGTCAAAGCCGCAAATGTGTTCATATGCGTTAGATTTATTACGTAACTGCGAATTTACGTAAGTAGTGTTACGTAACTCGGGGTTTAATTGTGTATATATATTTAAAAAAATTTAACGACGAACTCGGTTCTGGTCATTAAAAGTAATTCTAATTTCGCCATTACTTCCACCTCAGTATCACCACTTCTGGGTCTGGCTCCCACTGACGAGACCTCTAAGGGTTGAAACCGGTTGGAAGGAAGCTTGGGTGATGAATGGCAATGCTGTAGCCCATGAAGTTAACTGGGACATGGCTGTTGCTGTTACCCCCCCCCCCCCCAGATGAAATATGGGCGGTTCTGCTCGGTGGTGGGGTGAGCCTGCAAACGCTGAGAGTTCTTCTCAGTGACAGGGTGGGCCTGTTACTGAAGGGAACGCTGAGTTTTGATCCTTCGGGTCGCTCATTGTTGGGGGATTCTCACGAGTTTTTGGAGAGGTAATCAGCACTTAATACAGGGAAACCGGTCCGGGTAGTGACCCTTCCCTTAATGCATAGCATCATACATGTCCGCAAGGAGATGTATTTTGCATTATGGGATACTAAAGCAAGTGATGAGAGCTTATACCACCTTTCCCTCAGTCCTGAAAATACTTCAGGAGCAAACTTTGTTTGCTTACACTTGAATAATAGATTAAACCAAGTATATAATTTCTTGGTATCTTTAATGTAAAATGAAGCTCACTTACCGAAACGTTCGAAGATGTATGAACACTTTTGTTGCCTTACTATTGTTCGTGAAACCTGTGGAAATAAAAAGATTACAAAAATAATCAGCAAGACAGTAGACACAATCTCATTTTCATAATTATTCAGATTACTATTTGAAACATACACAAAGAGAGAGAAAAGAAAAACTTGACAGTAATAAACCCAAAATCTATATTCGGTTGATATACAACAGACGTAAAAGTTTTACTCTACTTTTGCTTGCGTGATATATATAAGACAATTTCAAATCCTTTTAAACACTAAAAGAAAAACCTACTTTGGCTTTCTCTCCGGGGTGCAATAACAACTAACTGTAAGAAGCTTCACCACACAAAAGCAATCTAGTAGAATTTGTATTCCGGGTTACACGAACCATGCACTGATTTTTTTTTTTTTTTTTAAGCGTGGAATCATTTGTTTTAGTAGCTTTGAAAGACTAATACGATAAATGCATAGTATGTGGAAACACACAGCACGGCCGAACCAGCATAATGATATTAACCCATCCCAGGAGGAAACTAACAAGGCCTGGTTGAAGAGCGTAAAGCTTTCTCCTTATTACTATCCACTCCATCCCGCCTACTTGTGCGTCGATGTTTGTAGCGCAGAAACTACGACCATGAGAACAAGTGCGTAATGGGAGAAAGGGCTTTCTTCGAGAAAATGCATTGATTAAAAAACGGAATGTAAATAATGGGAGCAACACGTTCTGCTAAGAATGTGGATGAACCACTAGCTAACTCCACCCCCCCCCCCCACTGGGTAAAAAAAATGGTACGGCAGACAGTTTGCCTTGTATCATACGTTTCATGGCTTGTTAAAAAGCCACTGATGGTGTTCTAAATCATAATAAAAGACATTTTAAAAAATAAACAGTTAAATTTTAATCAGCCCTTTTAGAGTGATTAAAGTTTAACCTGGTGAATAAATATCCCAGCGAAGGTGTGCCTTTGTTCTCTTCCTCGTCAACAGAGGGCGTGTGCGCGATGTCATAGAGTACTGATATTAAATGCTCTTTTTTTGATTGCAAATATCTGAAGTATATTTATCATTCTAAAGTGTTACTTATCACGACATCGTTCGCAGTTTTTGTTCCCCCCCCCCCAAGACGTTTCAAGAACACGTTGCACGGCTCAAGTGTACCAAACTGTAGGTTATTTTTATTGGTTACTTGAACTTTTACCGTGAAATAACCCTTAAAAGGTATTTTATATCATAAGCGAGGTCTATAACAGAGGGATACTCCAGCTTCAATTTATTAGTTTTAAAGCGTATTTAATTTCTAGAAAAATTCTCAAATAACCAAGTGCATTTTTCATATCCACACATGTTATCAATTGTAATATTAAAAATAAAATAAATAAAAATAAGTTTAACAGAATCTTAACGGCTAGTTATTCCGACACAAAGTTAGCGAAGTTTATTTTTTCTTTGCTAGAAATTCTTTATGATCAACTTCTCAAGAGGCTTTAAGTTACTTAACCGCGACCTTGGACCCGGCAGCGGATAACTATAGCGTACCGATGTTGCCGACAGAACGGTACTACCACGGCTAACGAACAAACGATCTCAAAATCAGAAGGGAAAAAAAAAAAAAAAAAACTAATGAACCAAATAGTTTAATCCCTTACCTTACAAACAGCGATGCCGTCCAACCTTCTTGATCACTTTACGGTATTTTTTTTTTTGCCTTAAAATTGATTACGTTTAAAAATCAAATAATTCTCGATCAAGTGCAAGTTAATGTCAACATGCCATTTTCATACTCGGAAATGCAAAGTTATGATCCGGCAGCAGCGGCCACCTGCCTATTTCGATTCTGGCAGCAGAGCATGCCGAAGTTAACGCTCGCAGTTCAACCGCTAGTACGTTCACTTTGCCCTCTAACCAAGCCAGAGGTCCCGCGTCCTTGGCAGCCTGAAATGACGTCACAGTTCATTCCTGACTGCGGTACGGTGCAACCGACAGCTTGTGGCAGCCATCACCCACATTCTATCGTCACCCGTGCCGAGCGGAGCGGAACTCGTTGTCTCTTCTCGCCACCTGCAGAACAGTCCACTCTTTCGCAGCACGTCACCCTTCCTGTTGGTTCTACCTGTGTTTTCATTCACAGAGTTGGATTGCCGAATAAAGTAATGTACGCTTTCTGAAGAGACACATGCCTACTGCCATAGTTCTCATATTTTTGCTTTTATTACGTCGGTTATAAAGGTTATTGAACACTTTGCAAGTGCTGCTGGGTTAATATGTTAGTTTCTTTCAGAAATGAATTAAAGAAGTTAAAAGCTACTAAACAAACAAACTCAGCGTGAAGAATGATAGAAAAACAATTGCAATTCACATTTTGGTACCATTTTGAAAGAAAACGCAATTGCAGTGAGCACTTATCGTCTGCTAAAATTTTATCGCGTACAGCACGTGATGTTCGAAATCTACAACTTTTTGGAAATTAATTATATAAAAAAAATCTAAAATGAAATACGTCATTATTAATGATAAATTAATCGTATGGAATAAAAGAAATGTTCTCCCGTGTGATGTGTTTTTTTTTTTTTAATTTATTTCAAATTGCTTTGACATCTTGAACGCACGATTTCAAGTAACTCAGTCTGGCAGTTCAAATGTTTCCCCAATTCAATCAGTTTTGCCAAATGACACTTCCTTGTTAAAGGCAATTTATCATTTGTATCAAGTAAAATTGGGTTTATCAACCCAAAAACCTATCAAAGACCAATTTAAATTAATATAAATTTATTAGTAGAATGATCACTCATAATCAAAATATTTATTTTTATAAAAATAATGTGCGCGCGCGCCAGCGTAGCCTCGTAATGACTCCCTTGACGCTTGATTCGCAGAAAGACTTCTCAATCAAGTTCGATTCAAGAATTACTTCGATTTTTCTCCGGTGAACTGTCAACTCACAAATCAGCAAAATCGACCGTAGAATACACGCACACCCAAACTGCAATAGTAAATCGAATCGCTCAGTTTTTTCCCTAAGATGCTGATAGTCTTGTTCATTTAAGCCTGGTTGCACTTGAAAATAATTTTATAAAAATATAAATCCTAGCTAATAGCTACGTATCAACGTTCAATGTGCCGGTCCATACCTGTCTGGGACAATCAATATCTTTCAACAATAACGAAGACCAAGAAATACAGTTTAGACGAATGGGTAGCGTATATTTATCCCGAAACGATTTTTCTTGGCCTACGCACCGGTATCATCCACAACCAAATATCTAAAATATTTATTTTAATTTAGATTAGCGCAGACACTTTATTGTGCCGGTGTATCTATCTATTGCCATTCTGGATACACACAGTATACCATAGTGAATATTCCAGTTCTTGAAGAGCGGATAAAACTCGTCAGCTAACCCCTTCTCTCCTTCAATGCGTGCAACTTTTTTTTTAACCACTGCAGATGGATGATAGCCATCAAGCGACATTTATTCCAGCTCTGCTTCAAAAGTCAACAACCTATTGAAAATGTAAGCTACAGTTTAAATTGACGCCAGTAAAACTGGAGCCACAGTCGTTTACATTCAAATCTGACATGTAGATTTCATGCTGCGACTGCAGACGAAACCGACATTAAATCCTTAGCACTGATAAACTGAAATGTTGCATATGTTATGTTAAAGATATATACTAGTAATGCGTTTATAGGAGTGAATGTAAATGTTGTCATGGAAACCAAACATGATTTAACAATGCTTAAAAAAAAAACATTATTGACGTAGTGATTCGCACACATTTCATTCTGGGATTTTTTAATTTTCTTTTTTTTTTTTTTTTTTACCTACTAAATGTTTCCTGGCCCGAATAACGCTTAGATAGCCTAGTTCACAATGACTCCAAAGACATTCAATCAAATGCGACTGCTCGCTGGCGAGTCTCTCCTTTTAGAAAGTGTGCCAAGCTTTTTTTTTTTTTAATTTATATTTGTTTTAACACAAACTCTTGATAAGAGCAACAGACAAGTGCCAACAATAAAGCAAAAATATTTGAATTAGAGGCTCAAGTCAGAGCAGCATGTAGTCTTTCGGGTTCAAGGCGATGTTGACAGTTTAGCGGGAATGTGCTCGTAGAAGGAACGTCTCCAAGACTGGAAAAAGAAAGTGTGAAATGTGAATATCTTCGCTCATAATTCGTATATATTAAATGTCAAACGATGATTAAAAAAACAGGGAAGATGCTATACATCAAAGAAAGAGGTTAAAAAAGGCATAGAGAATAGTACGTTACCAATAAATCAATTTTGAAGGTTAGCAAGCAGCGTAAGAGCTCAGCTCTAACAGAGAAGAAAAGGGTTGAAAAGACCACACTTAGAATCCAGTCCGGGACACAAAAATCTTTATAAGAACGCACACGCGCAATTAACAGCCTATTATCCATAGATCACATGATCTATGGATAGTAGGCCAACAGGATCTTTAAATCATATTGCCCGGAGTTTTGTTATTCTTATTGGTGGTGAGACGTTACTCTCCCTCTTCCCCCCCCCCCAAGGGCGTCCGCACAGAGTGGGGGGGGGGGAAGCATGAGCTCTGAATTTCATGGGCGTCCACACAAAGGAAGGCAAACGGGACACTTTCCCCCGCGGGATCTATTTGTGAAAAACCAAAACAAAAAATAATTAAATAAAAATTTATTGATGTAATTATTTGTCTCCAAGCTCCTCCCCCCACGAAAAATGTTCTGCTGAATGCAAATAAATGTATGATTAGTCGGTTATGTACTTCTCCTTACATACGAATCTTATATATGACCATCAAACAGCTTCAACAGTTCTATAACTCCTCCTCCCTTAAATCCAGGTTCCTAATGGTCCCCCCACCCCCTCTAGTGACGAGGTGGAACTCCAAGCGTTTCCCAAAGAACTCGCCATGCGTTGATCTTCCGACTCTTACAAAAAAAAAAAAAAGTCTAAGCATAAAGAAACTAAATACATGGCTCAGTTAACGGGATAAAAATCCCTTATGTTTTTCAGCCAGTAAGCAAAACTACGATCTGAACGTTTCATGCCGACGAACAGCGTATCCAAGCGTAAGTGACCACTTGGTAGTGCCACACCACGGCAACTCGTTGCAAAGGTGGAGCAAGCTCCCTCACTGTTCTTGATATTTTCTCATAATGTAAAAAACACACAGCTCATAGGAGATGTAGTACTGTTTTACATTATGAAGAGAGGTCACTACCCAGACCGGTTTCAACCTTTTTTGAGGTCTCATCAGTGAGTAGCTAGACCTAGAATATCAGAGTTTAAGTGAAAAGAACTTACATATATACTTTTGCTGCACTATTGCCAGAAAGGTGTGTCACTATATTATAACATAGTATAACTAAGATGAACATCAAGAATAGTGAGGGACTTGCTCCACCTTTGCAACTAGTTGCCGTGGTGTGGCACTACCAAGTGGTCACTTACGCTTGGATCCGTCGACATGAAACGTTCAGATCGTAGTTTTTCGATCTTAGTTTCGCTTACTGGCTGAAAAACATAAGGGATTTTTATCCCCTTAACTGATCAACCTCGCCAGAAAAAAATAGCCGTTTGGCTTTTCATCTTAAATACATGGCTGTCAGCTTTTAATTGTTTTTGGTATAAAATATTTTAAAATATTAGACGTGTATTTTCGCATAATCTACTTTTGATTTTTAATTAATTTTCATGAGATTAGGATTAGATCAAACGTAAATGACGGCTTGTATTATCAAAGTACCGCGTTTGGTAATTATCGCTTCAGTTAAATCATAGGGTATAAAGAAGTCTCGGAGAAAAATAATTGTCTCTGAAGGGGTATATTCTTTTTATTATTTATCGATTCATCTTCTTTAGGATAATAAACGCAGTGAACTAGATCGATCTCAGCCGGCATTTTTTTTTTTTTTCCTTCTCAGCGTCATTAAGACGTCTGATTCTGCCCACCCACTTCTCCACTTCCACTTAATAAGTACGTCATTGGAGAAAGAGTGCAAGGCACACTTCCACATGTAGGTCTATGCAGTCTTTCCTAAGGGCTCCGTTGCACCTGCCATACCATTAGCACATTCGAAGAAATACAAAGTGAGGAGAAATAAAAAGATTATTCAGACAATGATCTAAGCCCCTAGAGCAATAAAGAAGAAACATTAAATGGTACTTAACCTTGCCCCAAATGCACCAGTGTCTGCTAATGGAAAAGGTAGATCTTTACTTAAGCCTAAAGTTTCATTACTGCCTACTACCCAGGCTATGTCTTTTTCATAATGATCCCGAAAAATTAAAATGACTGTATGAAGTGCATTTTTTTAAATGCAGTTCATACAATCATATAGTACCACTGTACTCATAGTACACTAGTACCAGAAGTTCGCTAAGTTTAAAAACCAAAAAAATAAAATTAACGCAAAAAAAACCGCTATTGATGCGAATGCCTGTCAGAATCTCACAATACGAAAATAAATAATACCTGTTTATGATAGGACAGTTTAAACCTAACTGCATTGTTTACTATATCTAAATTGCGTGTTCTGGTAGGTTTGCCTGTTTGCGGGATGAACCCTATAAGATCGGCCAATTCACCTTCATTTGAAAAGTCCTGATAATGGTTCTTTGCGTCCTGCGTGGGATATGGACTCCGTCTTTCCAACCGAAAGATATCTCATATACTCGGAAGGGATAAATCTTCCCCACAGTCCGGGGATTGATTTTTATTTCTTTCATTGCAGGATTTTTTTTTTTTTTTTTCAAATTTTAAAAGTTAACCTATCTTTACCGTTCGCTCCAAATCCGCAAGCATCCATGCCTACGGCGTTTATGAATGTCTTTAGGTATTATATAGTAAGCGCTATCCATTGCCTAAAGACACTCATAAATGTCTAAGCCACAATAACAATGTATGTAACGTATAACGTTAAAATAAAAAATTAAAAAAAAAATTTTTTTTTTTTTTTTTGCACATCTCCATCAAAAGACTCCATCCCATGTTCTGTAAATCCACCCCATCATATACGCATCTGAATAAAACAAAAAAAGTGCAGCCTATAGATATTGAAATCTAATAACTTCTTTCTTTTCAACCTGCAACTCATCATGTCACGACGAATACCCTCTTTTAAGTATTGGAAATCAACATATCTATTGTATTATATTATTTTATTATCGTTTTTCAGTCATAAATGAAAAATAACCCTTTGAATTGAAACATAATACCATAACTACATTGAATTATTTTTTTTAGAACGAAGGTGATAGTCTCTAACTCATTCCACACATTTTCAGCCGTTTCCCCCACAGACAGATTTTGTCCATATCTAAATACCCATTATTAGGCAAGTACCAGACAAACAGAAGTCATTTTATAGAATATTTGACTATCTACTTCGATGACACCTTAGCTAAGCCTTATTACATAAAAAAAAGTAACCTAGAAACTTGAAGCAATTTGTGTTCCCATTCCCGTAGGTAATATTGGCGATCCATTTAAGAAGATTTCAAATTTTCTCTCGAATACGATTAGAAGTGGAAATTCTTGAGGCTGTTGTCGCAAACAGGAGGAGGGGAGACAAAAGTTAGAAGCGTCACAGTGACACATTTGATTTGGCTCCAGGCCCTTCCGATCATCATCACAAGGTTAGCGGTTTATCGATCCCAGAGGCAGTTAAAACGGGACTTTTGCCAGCTTCCGTTCTACCCTGAGTTACTTTTTTTTTTTTTTTTGGAACGCTGACGTCAACGATAGGGGATAGCTAGCGGGTTTAGGCTTACTGATCGTTTATCGACATTTGGTGACGGGTAGACAGCTCACTAAGTTATCGCCTTTAGAGACAATTGGTAGTATGCTATCTTACAGACTTAATGGATATTGAGTAAGTTTTCTCCAGGAAATCGGAGCATTTTTTTTTAAAGTGCCTGGCAAAAGACAAGACGTGAAATACTCCACTGGTATATTGACTTACCCTTTTTCACTCCTGGCAAGTAAGAACAGAAAATAGAATCGGGTAGTAGCAGTTAAGGGTCGTAGAAACTTTGCAAAATCCATTTACTCAAATGACTGCACATTACACACTAAATTTAGACCTAAATGTCTGGCAAGCGAAGTGGGTTTTTTAAAGTGTATTTAAGACTTCGTTAAAAAAAAATAAGTCGAAAACGAAGAAGTTTTTTACCCTTCTAAACAGAGTTTTCTATAATTACATCTAATGCGTATATTTAGCCGTTTGTATATCAATAAAAAAAGCTTGTGTGGTTTAGTGAAGTAGAAAAATATTGACGTCCATTGTTCTGGTTGAAAAACAACAGAAAATGGAAACGAATAAAGTAACTCTGCCTGTATATGTCACATCTATAATTAGTTTATTTATTTAATGTTCCAAGTCAGTTTACACGAGGTTTACCAGAGTGCCATTAACCTAGTAGTTTGTCCTTCCAGTAGTTTCATGGAATTTGGAGCTAGTCCTTGTTTTTTTTTTAGTACAAAGGAATAGAAGGTGTGTCTGTCCTTGTCACAGTTATAAGAATTTCCATAACTAGTGGATACTCGTGATTTCTAAGACTTAAATTGTAACCACACCTTCTATTAACGTTTAATACGGTTTCGGCCTTTCCTCTTAAAAAAAAAAAAAAAAAAAAAAAAAAAAAAAAAAAAAAAAAAAACACATTAGAAACATTGACCTGGTAATTACGCATTATTTACTCATTTGCGTTATTATTAGGGAAATTAGGCAATTAATTATTTCCTATAGGTGGCAGTGCATCTCCCGAGAGAGAAATGTAAATGCATAAATAGAAGAATGCGTGTTAGTTTTCTCTTGAATGCCATCTGGAAATGACTCATCTGACAGTTTTTGAAGAAAATTACATTGTTTAGCCTTGAATGATCACGTGCATCAAGTGATCGAGATAAAAATTTGCAGGCGAACTAGAAAATGACATCGCCAGCAGGAACTATTTTCGTCTGCAAAGTTTTTCGGTTTTTCTTTTTTTTTATTGAATAGTCGTCTGCATTTCTTGGAAATTGATTTTTCACCTCGATCCTATCGTATTAAGTCGTTTTATTTCATGCAAATTTCAGGAAAGAAAAAAAAAAAAAAAAAAGATTCGAGAATACCGATCGATCCGCCCGCATAAGTATTATATCGAACAGAATTCATTACCGAAAGCGTGCAGCCGAAGTCAGTAAAAAAAAAAAAAAAGTCGATAAAAAACTAAAACAAGACGAACAACTTTTAAATGCGATTTTTTCGTAAACTATCCAACTTTCATGAATATAAATACAGTTTAAATAGCACCGCAGATTATTTGTTTTGAAGAATTTGATTTCATTAACCTTACAAGGAAGCCGCTGACAAAAGAGACATATACACTATGTGACCAAAAGTAAAGGGACTCTCCAGATAAGTTCTTGTATAAAAGCCGATAAATTGCCTTTGCCTGGTAAAACTAAAATACGCATATAGAATATATATGAGGTTTAATTTGGCAATAAATTATTGTCAAATTAAAATAAACTTCTTTAGTTTAATCCTTTATTCACGTGTAGGCAAACAAAGTTTGCGCCTGAAGTATCTTCAAGACTGGGGTAACTCGTGGCAAAGGTGGTCTGAGTTCTCATCACTTGCCTTAGTATCCCAAAATGCAAAGCACATCTCCTTGCGGTTGGCAAGTTTATTCCATCTTCCCCCCCCCCTCCTAAAGATCTGGGGAGTACAGAGGATGTGGAATAACAGTCAACTAGTATCGGTAGCAGCAGTTCTGTCTTTGCCAACATTCACGGACAAAGCAGTTATGTTGAGAAGCCGATCTCCAGCATTCCACTTCACGTACTGCTTTCGCCGCACATCATCCGATCGATGTCGTAGAAAATCTGATGCGAAAAGTCCATTCACAACTCTTGGGAAAGAATTTGTAATGTGTAAAATTCCATGGGGAAAAAAAAATGCTTCGAATGAAATGTCTGCAAATTTATGTTTATAGTTTATTCTTCGAAGACAAGTTTTAGCATTCTCGAAGAGTCTTTTTGTCCAGTTTTGAGGCAGAATTCGATGACCAAGTGTTGGTGCTATCTTTGAAGTATATCATATTCTGATAGAGTAGAATTGTAAAATAGAAACACACAATCCTTCACAAAATACTACTTCTCAATAACTCAGGCTATAACTTTAAAACGAAAGTGATTGGTTCGGCGAATTCTGCGCCACCTATGCCTAAGGCAGGCTTTGTACCAACTGTAGTGTCATCTGGCAGCCAGTGAAGAAACTTTATAATCACGCCCAAACACTTAAATATTTCAAATATATTAGCCTTCTGAGAGAAAGAAAAGAGAATAGTGATAGTTAACCTTAGTTATCAGTGTGCCAGTACCCAATGGGCGCCATTCATTACTAAAAATTCAAAACTTTTCAATGGTAGGCTGCGTAATTTGCTGACTGAGCTCTTGAAGGCTAGCAAACAAGAAGCCATCTGACAGAAAAACTGGCGTCTATAAAATTGAAGTATAGCCAAGCTGCCTGGATATTATTCGCGTGTAATGCAGCATGCCAATTACAGAAAACTGGTCTCTTTCTAAGTGAAGACAAAAAAAAAAAAAAAAAAAAAAAAAAAAAAAAAAAAAAAGGCATTCGTTATCATTGTACACAGAAGAAGTTAAACAACTTAAGAATGTTCTACAACAACAACAAAAGTCTCCATAAATCTTTGTCATTTTTGTGACCGGTAATTTCCGTTTCTTTTTACCAATACTTAATTGTTCTTGGAAATCTGAAGAATAAAAGTACACCTTAGTCGTCGCAATCCTTCACATCACAGAAAACCGACACCAGAACTCAATTTCCTCTCTGACATACGTCATATCCTCTTCATGAATCAAACACTATTGTACCGTAGTAGATATACTTTCCCCAAAATGTTTTTATGCTATTGATCATAGCATAAAAACATCGTTAAACATCACGTAAAATCGTTTTAATACCGGGTAGGATCAAAATAATGTCTGGAATGACGACCAGATAATACTGATGATGCTACTACAGTTAGTACAAAGTTTCTCCGCTTGGCGGAGATAGAATACGATTTGTAAAAGTCACACTTTTGCATCACTGAAAAGTAATACCTTTAAAATGCGATCCTTTGCAGTTTCCAATTCATAATGGTGCGAACCCGGACTTGTAAGTGGAAAAGTGTGATCTCAGGGACAAAAAAATGCATAGCAGGAAACTTTTTTTTTTAATCACACCACAAACATAACTTCTTCCAAGCATCAGAGACGATAAGACTGGAAATCATGCCAAAAATAGAAACAGCAGTAACCGAGTTGCTTTCACAATGTATATGTATACACGATACTGATTAAGACAAATGCATAAGTGTGCAGGTTAAACGACTGTCCAGTCAAGTAGAGGATATAGCGTCATGTCAAAGTGGCTGTGTTCCAATATGGCATCCTTATTCTGGATGTTTTAAAACATCACTCCCAGTATACCGAAACCATTAGGTATTCGCATCGAGCGTGATAAATTTATGACAAAATTTATTACTGACGATACTTTTTCATTGATTATTCTGGAATCTGCTGGCCTTTAATACAATGGGCTCATTAATGTTGCAGGATCTTAAGACTTATTTTTATTGCAGATTTTTTTTTTTTTCTTTTGGATGACATATCCAAAAACAGGTGCTGTATTTATTATATATTTGTGAATGCTTGACAGGATTTTGACCCTAAGGGCGAAGAAAAAAAAAACCTACCTTACCCGCTGATTTAATATAGGATCTTCATTACATTTACATGACATTTTTTTTTAATACGACTTTTAATTTTTTCAGGAAAAAAAAATTACAATTTGAAGTATCATCTTAACCAACAAAGTAATCAAGGGTATCTTCGGGATATTCCAGTTTTCCTCCGGTGACCATTGAGCTACCAGGATACTCTGAATCTGGTTTTAGGAATCAAAAATAAAAGGAGACAATTTTAGAGAAAAACTACAGATTTTAAAATTACTCATAGCATGACTATTCATCATTGATAAAGGACACGGCAACGTTTGGGGATTAAAATTTCATTTACACGATGCTAGAACTTTTGATGAAAATGCGAGTTTTCAAATGGTTATTATTTTGGACAATTATATAAAATTGTGACTATTTTCAATAATTCGTGGTTATAATGTTTAATAGAAAAAAAGGTGGAAAGAACAGGAAATGACAATCTGTGTGGGGTCTTATATATGAATATGATAAGGCAAAAGTGCAAATGGGATTACTTTTTCATTCTCATCGTTCACTTCTTTTGTGAAGCAACAAAAGAGTCATAATCGATAGTGCAAAAAAAAGCATCACTATGAAAAGCAAAAGATATCCAAACGTGCAACTATCTACTATTTATCATACTGTTTTTTTATTTAAAATCAATTTCCTCGTGTACAAAAGTCACTACATAATTTTACCAATTAAAAAAAAAAACTTATGCTGTGCGCTTTGAGAACCTGTTTTCAGTAAAACCCAAAATCTTTTGTTCAAACTAAAAAAAAAAAAAAAAAAAAAAAAAGTGGCACTAAAGAAAACAATGCGATCTGTACATATCTATAATAAAAGTAATATTTGTGTCAGACAAGTTATGATCGCATGTTGCCACAGTAGGTTCTACTTACGTAAACCAGTTTTAGCTATCAGTAACACAATATTGCCAATAAAATGTCTTCAAGGACCGACCAAATTCTAAAGTAAGTCAAAACCGAACACATCAGAATTAAAGTGCAAAGGAAAAATAGGAGAAAACAATGCGAGTATTTATTATTCTAGTTATATCAAACCGGTGTTTATTATTCGCTAATTAATTTTAAATACACAATGAGCAGGAAGACTCGCTGACAGTAATTTTAACGACCTCAGTACCTTTGAGCCTCTTTTAATTTTGCAACTTGGAAGATCCATCCTGAATGTTTAATTTGTTGCATTTCGGTAGCAATAAAATAGCATCCGTGGACAATAATCTCCAACAATTCATCAGCTGTTGCAAGCATGAGCTGTCAGCCTGAATGGCTTAAACCTCATCCAGTGCATGTAAATAAGCCACCATTCTAAATAGATGACTTTAATTAAGGAGGGGAAACAAAATTCTGGCAAGGTATACGTTACGCGTTAACTGAGCAGGAGGGAAGCACGCACGCGCGCGCGCGCACACACACACACGAGGGATATCTCGATAATGGCAAATTAAGTTGTACATCTTTTCCAGACGGCTGAACTCATTTTAAGGTTTATTTTGGCTCGGTTTCAGTTCGAATATTAAATTTATAGACAGCTTTCTCAGAAGAGGATAAAATGTAATAAATATGACATGAAATAACTATTCTGTCGCATTGACGGTACAAGGTCAAAGGAAATTTTCTTACAGGATAGTGTAAGACTACGTGCAATATATAAACAAAAAAATCAGGATTAGTGGATTAAAATCTACAAACTCGATCGTTAATTTTTTATTCTATTCACATACATAGAATTAAGGCAGACATTCTTTCATTTACAGTTTAACCAGAAATTAATTTATTCCTTTAAACCTCTGGATTATAGATTGAGTAAGTTTAAATAGCAAATTTATCAGTTTTTTTTTTTTTTTAGGATTAACATGCCCAATCAATCTGGATGTTAAAATATTTACATGATTCGCATGCTTATGATAGTTTTTAAATAAAACTGTTTTTTTTTTAAACCAGAATTGGTTTTAAAAAAAAAAAAAAATTAGAATTCGCAGCAGGATTGTCCCAAACATCCCAAATTTCTGCTGATGCTTAGTTTTGAGGAGCCTCGATAGTCAGTCGGTATCGACGATGGGAGAAATCTAGGTTCGCGTCCTACTTAGGATATAAGGGACTTGCAAATAGAGGTAGCAGCATTTTTTTTTCTTTCTGAAAGAATTTGTGTCCCAATCTAGCCCAAAGGACATACACAATAAATGCACGATGTCTTCATAGCCTTAACATGACTTAGTTTTGAAGAAGTCTTCAAAACCTTATTACTTCCTTACAGATCCCGTAAGGAAGTAATAAGGAACCTTTCCTTCCCCCTTTCCTCAAGGGGGAGAAGGTTCCTTATTACTTCCAGGAACACACAGGAACGAACTGCAACAAATATTAATGTTAGCGAAAAAAAATCAAGGTAAATTACATTAAGAAAACAAAATAATCCGAATAATTATTTTTTTATGCTTTGTTGGTTAAATTTGTAAGATTTTCTTCAATTAGTTCTTATAAGTTTATAAATGGTGTATAGAAATAATGTAGTGTATCGTTATTTGCCGACAGAATGTCTTTTTCTTAGTACGTTAATTTTAACCTATTTTAAAGGTGCAGTTTAATAACCGAGTTCTTTATATATTTTTTTCGTTTTTTTTTTTTAATCTGTATAGATGTGAAATAAACTACCTTCTAAGATATATTTGTGAAATGCTCTTTTTAAACTCACAATCTCTCCTCTAAATATTACAAAACTTTATAAATATTTATATATTTGTAAATATATAAATATTTACAAAACTTTATAATTACATTTATAATTAAACGAATACTTTGATTAATTTAAAATGCAATAGTGTTTTTATGAAGTTATAATACTCAATTATTACATTTAGTTTTATTTATTTTTCATATTAGGTCACACCTCAATTTCACAATACTCAATTCCGGTAATACTTGAACTTATTAAGGTTGCTTTTAGATTTTCAATTTGTATCATTTACTCAATACACCAAAATAAATAAAATAGAAAAAAAAATCTAAGTAAGTATCTAAGTCTTTTTCAGGTCATCATTAATACTACCATTCTGGGATAAATTCATTTTTCCCCATGTGTTGTAGCGATCTATATTTATATAAACGTGGAAAACAAGGCTACTTCTGTACCACACCCACAAGGGTAGGCAAACACGCCCAAAACTTGTGTCATTTCTTAGAAAATACTTTATTTCACATGTGGTCGGATTCCACAAAACACTAAAAAGATATATTTAGGATTTGGTCATTAACTGCTCATTAAAAACAGGTTCAAATTATTATACTAGGAAAAAAAGATATTCGTTTGGAAAATAGATATACGACATTCTTTATATACAGCATTTATAAACTTATATCGTGAACTTATTAAACAAAAAAGCAATTATGGTTAACTGAAAAATACACGTGGTAGAATTGAGCAGAATTTTTCCATGATTCTAACGTCTATATGAACATGCCGCAAAAACTACGCTAATCCGTTCCCGCCAAGCGATAAAGAAATAGCAGACGAAAATACGACATTCTCCAGTTGTACGGTGTCGAGAAAAAGCAGTCAATGAGATTCTAACAAATGATCACTTACCTCGTATAAGCTTCCGCTACGAGATCGCGTCTTGCAGAAATGACACACTCCAAAACCGTAGAAACCTGGCGGTGAGCGAGTGCAAAAGGACCGCTTTTTAGCTTAGGGCACGCTTCTCTCTCTCTCTCTCTTTTTCTTTCTCTCTTTCCCTTCGCTAGGACGAGAGCTGTTAGACCAGTGTGGCAAGAGCAAAAGGAGGTGCCGCTGCTACGAATCTGTGATTGGGCAGACAATGTATCTTTCATCGCGATTGGACGACTTTAACCATGCTCCGTGAATTCTGTCTGTGCGTGTGTGTTTGTGAACTAAAAATCTCGAACGACCTATTTTTTTTTTTTTCCTCCCCTACTGTCTCCTATGTTAATTATTTACAGCATACCATTATTTATATGATAACAGTGAAACGAACAGGGGGCGCACTCTGCATGGGTAATTTAGAATGCACGTATCGTCTCTTTGGCGGAACGTATATGTTACTAATTTGCCTTCTCCCCCTTAATAACAGGGGAAGAAAGATTAAACTTCTTGTACCGTCTGGCAAGTCGTGTAAATCTTAGTGGAACTCCGAATATGTTTGGGAAGAGAATAAGTCACTTCGATTTATGAGTTTGCGAAGGCTCTTTATGGTGTTTCTTCAACGAGGGGGAAACTGGAGTTTTCTTAAAGAAAGCACTGGCATGCAATATTTTACGATTAAGTGTGATTTTTCTGAAGACGAAGTCTACGCTTAATGATGAAATATATTCGACATTAATATTCTAAATATAAATAAAGACACGTGGAGTAATTATCATTTCAAACTATCTTGGAAATGTACTTTAAAAATTGCAAATTTAAACCCCGTTAAAATGACATTGATTGTTGTGTTGATAGTTCAATTAGATTTCAACCAATTAGAAGTTATTACTGAAGTGCATGCGCATTTGTAGTGACTGCTTTAAATGTCGATTTCTGCTGAATATGTTTGTCGTCTGCTTTTTATCAAAACTGATGTAACCAGTCATTTAATGAATTATTATTATTTTGAATGAATTAATTTCTGTTAGATGCATTTTGTTATATTTGAATCGCCAAATTAAAAATGAATGATATCTGGGAAAATTCCCATGCTACTCCTCTTAAACACTATTATTATAATTACGGCTATTATTAGCCTGTTTTTGTTTAGGAGTGTCCCTTATTTTAAATACATTGGCTACCTATATTTTATAGAGCTATATTTTAAATAGCTATAGCTATATTTTAGCTATATTTTAAAAACATTGGTAGCCAATGTATTTAAAATATAGATTTTTTTTAAGATTGATATAATGAAAATTGATAACTTAAGTATTTTTAACTCACTATTTTCTCTTAATTAAATGCTTGCAGCCCGATCCTTAAAAATAAAAAAAGTTTAATGTGGCCCGAGAATCTGGAAAGGTTGCCGACCCGTGCTTTAGATAAATACATACTGCGATAGTCAAATTTTTTAGCTAAAATTAAATAGTTAAGGCGATGTTCTTAAAAATTCCATTTTTTAAAACGAATTTGATTAAAAAAATTTCTTTGAATTTTATTTAAAATAAAACTTAAAAATAAATTACAGTTTTTAAAAATTAAAAATAAAAAATTGAAAACAAAACCTAAAAATATTTTTGTTTTTTTTTTAAACTAAATTTAAAAAAAATGGAATGCGATGTTTTACTTTTAATTTTTTTAAAAAAGGAATAAATAAATCAAAAATAATAAACATGACAGCGTTTTGTTCAAGTGATGCTAATCTTTTTCTTGTTTTACATGAGATCTTTTGAAGTCTATTGACTACAACTTGTCCGGATTCGTTTCACTAGCCTTTCATGGAACATACCTGCGGTACGTGACTGCAAACAGACTAGAGCGTGATCACTGACGCGTGGAAAACAACATTTTATTGTTGTGCTAACTTCATCTATTCACTGATTGCACACATGAGAAATCAACACGAAGTCGTTTGACAAGGAACCAAACGATAACGTTTTGATCTCCCAAGGAAGGTGGGAAGGTGGGTGGGGAGGAAGAAATGTACCTGAAGAACTTCCTAGTGGAAATTTACATGGAAAATTGAAGGATTTAGAACACACGACATATTGTTTATGCATGTTAACAGCTGACTACATATTGGGTACTAGCACGACTTCGAGGATTGTTTAGTTTATGAATTTCACCCCAGCAACCGACATATCAACACCAAGACTTGCGCCATACAAATGTTTCTGTTGAATGATGCTGAAGGGCACTGAGCTTATAAAACTCAACACATTTCTTTGATCGGTGCCGGCAACCATCAACAATTTTATTAGTTGTGTGCTAAGCCTCACTTTGGCCGCAAAGCATGAGAAATTGTAGTTAAACAGATGGCAACAAGTACTATTATGTGACATTGTTTGCTACTATTTTTTTCCCACCATATTTACAGCTATTTCATGAGACTGCTATATAATGCCAGTTGTTTTTAGAACCAGCTCTTTGGTCCATAAGGTTTTAAGGGCCTTTCAGTTATTGTTTGTTTCAGATTGATGTACACATGAGAATATATCCGTTTCGTATGGCCGACCCCATGGGCCACTTCAAAAGGGGAGCTGGAAACTCCTTTCGCGGGTTAAGTCTCACAGGGGAATTGAAACAGTGTTGTTAGCAAGTACCTGTAACGCTTCCGTGAATGGCACTTTATGACCGTACAAGAACAAAGAAGAAGTCCCTGGTCAGCCATTTATCCAGGACGGAAGTGTCCAAAATAATGTCTGTGCAGGTCTCTGTGGGTGATTTAGTATAGCAGTCCCGTACTCCATAACATTCTGATCTTTCCATGGTCTCCTATCGCCGTGGGATTTTCCTGTTACATAGACCGAATCAAAGTTCTTTGTCTCATTAGGTCCGCTCAACTGCTCATGCACTTTAGCAAATATTTGATTGCAATTATATCTATAATCGATGCAATTTGTCAGAATATAATAATGCTTCTTTCTGTACAAAAGAATACAGTTCGTCTGAGACAATAAATTAATCGCATTAAGATCGTCATTTTTCCATGAACTATACAAACGTATGAAATGTGCAAATATCCTTCAACGAAATATACAAATATGTGAAATGAGCGTACCTTTTCATGAAATATACAAACATATGAAATGTGCAAATGTACTTCCATGAAATATACAAATATGTGAAATGCGCGAGTGTCTTTTCATGAAATATACAAACGTATGAAATGCGCAAATATCCTTCAATGAAGTATACAAATATGTGAAATGAGCGTGCCTTTTCATGAAATATACAAATATGTGAAATGAGCGTGCCTTTTCATGAAATATATAAACATATGAAATGTGCAAATATCTTTTCATGAAATATACAAGCATATGAAATGTGCAAATGTCCTTCAATGAAATATACAATATGAAATGTCCAACTGAAGTCATCCTTCATTGAAATATACAACAAATTACGTCAAAAATTAAAAAAAAAAAAGATTATAGGTAACATTTTTCGAATAGCCCTGACTTTTACTCTTTTTTTTTCTTCTGATGATATAATTGCATATTACATCGTCAGAAAATATAACAAAAAGCGAAAGACTTAAAGTTTATTTTCGTATTATATTCAAATTTTTTTTTAAAAAAAAATTACGATTGTTCTTAGTATTTCCTGTTCATCATAACAGTTCTCTTAGGATATAATATTTCTGAATTATAACAAAATAGCATTTATTAGCAGTTTGATACAATACGATACAATTTATTAATATTAAGCTCATCTAAAATTATTATAATAAACATTAAATAAATAGTAAATGATTAATATATTAGTGATGAAGACATTTATTAGTATTAAACTGACTTAAAATTATTATGTTATATATTTTTTCTTCGGAATTATTTTTATTTGTCTGCCACCAAACCAGTGCTCTGTACCTCCGTAAATTACCTCAGGGCAACATGCCTTTAACGAGATTATGCTAAGAGTTTTATTCCACTGTAGTCAAAAGAGTCACTTCACAGCGATAAGATGGATCATTTCGCAAAGGAAAGGAGAAAAACGGGGGGGGGGAGAAAAAAAAACGGTGGCGACAACAAACCAAAGCGTGCAATCTAACCTAACCGCGTTGAGTCATGGGCTTCTATGCAATAGCGACATAAACAGATGACCCCAATCTTCCAGTAGATGAGTAAAGGTGACAATCGGTAGGGTCATTGAGGACAGCACATCCAAATCTAAGAGCGAGTGAAAAAGATAGACAGAGAGCAGAAGCAGTTCTTGTTTTTCCGCCGGAGGTTTTTTTTTTTTTCTCTCTCTCTCTATCTCTCTTTTCCTTCCACTTCAATGCGTACAACCCTCACGGAGGTTGTGCTATTCCTGGAGTAAGTACGAGGGCTTTTAAAGGGAGGTGAATGAGATGTAGAGCACAGAAATTCAACAGGGGAAAGTGTAGAAAATGGCTTCTTGTAATGGGTGATGCACTGCGAAGAATTACATCTTAACGTAAATTTAGTTGTTATCTGAGTCTTTTGAAAGTAATGATTGGGATCTCTTCCGCATGAAAAACTTCCGGTGAACTATGAAATCGTTATAGCATTAAGAACAGTACACGAACGACTTATATGGGATTGTCTCCAAGTAGCTTTACCTAAAATGGATTCAAACTTACATTAATTTGTTTAATTTTTTTAATCAATCAATGTTAATTATTTTTTCGTTAGGGAAGGGCCTGCTTTTTAATTTATTTTTATTGCCAGGTAGCACACAATGTAATGCTGTAGAAGTTTGTACGAATTCTACTGATTTTTATGTATTTTTTTGCAAGATGATTAAAAATATGCTGTTATTATTATTATTAATCTGTTATCCATCATTTTTAGCAGACAAAGACATTCAAGTGGCTCTAAAATTGCTATGTCAACATTCACTGTCGTCTGTTTGTAAAGATTGATCTGCTAGACAGAATTTTGTTGTTTCAGAACAGACGAATGTCTCGAATGAGCCTATAGCGAATCCGAAAATTAAAACAAAAAAGAATAAATTTCCAAGCAACTAAAATAAAAAAAAAGAGCCTGTTTTGTCTATTGGGCCATAAATACTAACAGGTATGAAGGACATCGAGTTTGAAATGAAGTATAGATATCAACATGATGAGCTTTAAAATCAGGGTGTGTTCATACTTTCTGAGTAACGTCAAATCTGATGAATATATTCATCAGATTTGACGTTAAATCTGATGAATATATTAATAATGTGTTGGAGATTTTAAGATACTATATATTTATGGATTATAATATGTCGTCAACGATGCCAGATTCACACTGCTATTTTTCCCTCCTGCAGAATTAGATGAATTAAGCTATGAGCACGGCGAAAGATTCCATCAAGGATGGAAAAATGTCATTCTGAGGAAGATAGAATACAAATATGCTGATTTCTTCTTCTTATAATGATATGACCCCCCCCCCTTCATGAAGCCCCGGAACTCATCACGGGAAACCAATCTGTGCTACACACCATTACACGATCCACCATCTCTGCTAAGTAAGACGCCTTCCACACTACATAATCCGCAGTCTTCGCAATACCACAGTATACAATATTACTCTCTGTTAATTATGGGTATTCTCTGGTCGATTTGTCTGTTTTGTAAGAGAAAAAAACCCTGTTGCCTCCGAATGAGACTGACTAACTCACTTTTAATATACAATAGAGTATTTAGTGTAAGATTACATATGGCTGTGAGTACCATTATGTCATCATACACTAGATAAACTGAGGCCCATATGGTCAAGGATGCCATCTTATTAAACTTTTTTTTTTCAAACAAAATGTTTGTCTGTAAATTGCGTATATTCTCTGGCCGATTTGTCTGTTTTGCTGGATGAAAAACCCCAGTTTCCAGGAGTGATTATTATTTGGTTTTTTGATTCTACCTTCAGTAAAAAAATTCCGAAGCATGTTTCCTTTAAAAAAAAAAATAAGTTGAGAGGATTTTTATATGGGAATTTTTCAACTGAAGATGATTTAGCCAATCTCATACGGAAGTAACAGAGTTTTTCCCTCTCGGAAACTCAGGTTTTTATACAGACAAATCGGCCTTCAGAATACATGCAATTTACACGTAAAAATACTAGTAGTGGTGGTCAGTAGATGGCGTTGGTGTAGATGAGGATGGTAGTGGTGGTTCGGTATAGTTGGTGGATTAAATGGTGGAAACGGAGATTTGTTGAGTAGATGTCCTCCCTTTGGACTCCTTGGGGGTGTCACGAAATAATAATAATAATAATTCTCAAAAACCAAATTTCGAATTCTCCACACCGGACTTTATAAAATTGATCATATTTTTCTTAAATAAAAACAACAAAAGGTATAAAGTTGTGCAATGCGCTCAAAATCGTTAATATAATTTTTAGAGTATTTCTCTGTGCATTTTTTTTTTTTTAAAGATATTACGAACTCTAAACGAAATGCAGATACTGAAAAAAAGGTGGATGAGGAAGTTCTATTATTTCAATGGCTATATTGACTGCCATAGAAATCAGCTGAGTATATTATTATCATACAAAAGAATCCTCTGTGTTTAACAGGTTTCGGATTCCCCTTTCCCCCCCCCCTTCATCCATACCGTGCACTTTTCTTTTGACTTATGCACTTGTTACCGCTTTATTACGTGCTAACAGGCTTCTGTAAATCTTAAATCTTAGAGGCTATGAACCGTCTGATCACACTAAAAAAAAAAAAAAAATCTGATGACAGTACGTTGTTCACTAACGATACAATAGGAAAGCAGAACGATGCGTTTATGACTCTGGATTGGGGGGGGGGGGGGAGATGAGCGCAGGCACCTGGGAAGACATATATTTAGACTTGTCTACCTGGTAAGTATAATAACCTTGAGAATGCATTCTGACACGCTGTATTGTTATTATACTCAAATTACCTTTACTTTTTTGCTTATTTCGTCTAGCATAAATAGTTAATAAGACCAATAATGATATATTCAGTGGAAACAAGATTGACTACTACAAAAACTTCAGTTGATGCAAACATAGGAGAATTTACGAAAACCAACTGGTAAAACTGGACTATATGAAATAAAGAATGAGGTAGCCGGAGGCAATGGAACAATAAAAATCAATAAAAGAATGTAGCAATAAGAAAAATACATTGAAAGAATGAAAGGTAAGGGTCTGGAAAGCAAAGAGCAAAAGAAAAGTAGGCAGGTACATACAAAATAAAGGAAACGACCTAAAAAAATAAAAATATTTGGCCAACAACAGACACAATGTCCTATGTATGAAAAAAGTACTAGTTGTTATTGTGTTGTTTACTGCGGATAACGCAGATTACTCGTTTATGTATTTTTATTTTTATTAATTTTGTATATAAATCGGAGGTCAGCAAACTATGATCAGGTAGTCGTTGATTAAAAATGCTGACTTTGCAGAGACAAAAAAAAAAAAAAAAAAAAAAAAAAAGCGTGGCAGAGTATATATTAATGTCGCTACGCAGCAAGGCCAATCAAATTGCAAATTACTCAAGCTTATACTGTATATGATGATGAACAGTCTATTTTTCTACCCACTGCAGGGTGAAGACCTCTGCTATTGCAGGAGAGTTTGGATCTACTACTCAAATGGTGACCCAGTCCATATTGAGAGAGTGTATCTATACCTGGGTGAATGAATGTATGAAGGGGAAGGACAATCACAAACGTCCATGCCTATGCGGGATTCAAACCCGCAGTCTCTTGACTGGAGAGCGGATACACTAACCACTCAGCCAACATATATAACATACCCAAGTTATAAAACTTTCTACATCTATCTCTCATCCTGAGATTTCATTTAATAAGGTCAAAGCACCTTATGGCAACTTGTTTAGGTAAAATTCATAAGCTCTGAATTACTTCAACCTTAGCACTGTCAGGTCTGGCTCCCACTGACGAGACCTCAATAAAGGTCGAAACCGGTGCGGATCTGACTCTTATGATTTGAGAGGCTCGGCTTGGGGGTAGGTTTTTGTCTGTCTCTGAGTGGAGCCACCGCTAAGATTATGGCTCTGCTTGGTGGTGGGGGTGAGCCTGCCACGGGTAGAGCCAATGCTGAGTTCTTCTCGATGATGGGGTGAGCCTGTCACAGAGTGTGGAACAACGCCGAGTTGGGCGATCTTTCGAGATTGTCTTATTTTTAGAGCCCGCTTCACCTATACAAAGGTCGAAACCGGTATGGGTAGTGACCATTGCCTTTAATGCATAGCATCATACATCTTCGCAAGGGGATGTGCTTTACATTAAGGGAAAAATACTAACGAAAGTGATCAGAGATTAATCCACCTTTACCACGAGTTGCCTCAGACTTACATTACGTGCAGGCGAAAACTTGACTTACTTGTCTGTTTGCTTACTTGGGAAATAGGATTAAAAACCAAGTTTATATAAAATTACTTGGCATCTTGAAAAAAAAAAAAAAATACACACACACACACACACACACACACACACACACACACACACACACACACACACACACACACACACACCAACACTCTTAGCAAAAATTAATTCAATTCTTATACCAGTAATTCTCTATCAGTTCTTGTGTGTTAATTCAACGTGAGGGAATTCCCCCCCCTCCTCTTTCTCTCTCGAATTCAACACAGTTCATCGGTATTTGGCAATTTTCATTCTTGATCACGACAGTGACATGACCTATTGAGAAACACACCTCTAGATTTGCCGATGGTCATCTTTTCGTTCTCGTCCTCCTTACATTCGACTGCCAACTATATTTACACTGCATGGATCCATGTCCAATTTTGGACTTTTTCCCTGATTTTACGAAAATGGCATCTCACCTAGAGCAAATGACCGAAGATAACCATTATTGAAAATAAGACGTCTTTTGTTCGGACCCGAACCGCGCAAACCGTTAAAACAGGTTACGTTGTTGCACACAAGGGGTCATTATTTACGTTCAAAGATAATCACAGTTATGAAGAGTAGGGAGGAAAAAAAGAAGTCAATTTTAGTTGCTAGTTGGTCAGAACATACATGGATAAAGATATGAAAACATTTTGAATGTACATTTCGAAAATGTCCATTTCATTTGAAATGAAATGGACATTCCTGTAGTTTGTGACTGCAGAAATTAAATGCCAACAATCAGGCCTTCCACGATTATCCACAATATGACTTTTCTGAATAGCCAATGGGAGTAGAGAGGATGCAGACCGGATATAAACATATCCTGCTAACTTTCGGAAATATCGATTCCTCTTCTTTGTCTGGCCCTCCTTTCTAATATTAAAGTTTTATAGCTGTGAAATCTGATGGTTATGTAGCACGGGGTGGTGGGGGGGGGGAGAGAATGTTGACGCCATAACTGTCTACCCTCTTTTCGTTTTTTTCTACTGCTAGTAAAAATGAAATGTGATGCGTTTCTCGCTCGTCTACTGAAAACGGCTCGAGATCACGCAAAAGTGTGGAGTAGGGGGTTGGGGGGGGGGTAGAGACACGAGCATGTGTGGCGCTTACCAAAAACCTAAGAACGCGTGGTCCATGACAATGGCGACAACAGAACAAAGTACGACATGGGAGATTTACAAAGAAGAAAAGGATGGGGTGGGATGGAAGGTTATGTGGGATTTGTCGGTTCTAATTAATCACAGTTCCCGAAAACTTCCTTTCGTGATAGAAGCGACGCAAAAAAAAAAAAAAAAAAAAGCGTTTCTTAGGCCTAGCACTACGTTTTACTTTAGGGGTTAAAAAAGATAATTTTTAATTTAGCAACAAAAAAAATTATTAAAAATAAATTAAGGTGAAAGGTTTACCTAATCGATAGTTTAATTAAGATAGTCATAAATTAAGAGATAGGAATAGATTATTAAAGGGTTTAATATAATTTTTTTCTTTTTCTTGCAGACTTCCGTTTTTTTATTTATTTTTATTATTTTTTTTTCAAAAGTGTCTGACTTAAAATTAATGAATCTAAGCTAGGGTACGAACAAATAGTTCGGCTGTCTGTGGTAGGTCATACTCGAGACCCTATTGGGCAGCGTCCAAGGTGGGTTCCAACAAACCGGAAAGATACACCAAAGCTAGTCTAAGAACAAAGCAAACCGAGTTACAGACGCGACGCCTTGTGTGGTCGACTTAAAAAGGCTGATCGCCAACAAACACCACGTTAAGCTAGTGGAGTATTCGAAGTGGAATTCACCCGTGCGACCACAACACTGCGATTCGTGGGAACAATGGTGAACTGACAGTATGGTAAGAATATCACCTTCACCCTCGACAGGGGGATAATTTTCCACACCCTCTAACGTTCTCCTTTAGTAGAGGGAAGGTGCACTTACCACAAGTGGGTTAGGTGAAAACACCGTCACTATTTTAGAGTATGTGTGAATAACACTTTCCCAATTTCCTGTCTTAATAACTGTGCCAAAACACAGGGGTTGTAAAAGAAAAAGACATGGCAGTTTTCTCTTATGGCAAACACAGAATGGGGGGGAGTTTATAGCGGAATCTTTAGGTAAACGCTCTCTCGTTTGAGTGACTTAACTGTTATGTAACGAAGAACCTTGTCAAACAAGGAATCGCTTGAAGGAAGTGAAAAGTACTTAAACAATCTCCTCTGACCACGTTTTTTTTTTTTTTTTTTTTTTTTACTTTTGTCGTAAGTATATATACTGAGTACAGTGAATAAAACAATTTTTTGTCTCTCTCTCTGAAAATTTAAATGATTTTAACATATTAAAATATAGGATATTATGGATCCGTCCATATTTTATAGCCAAATCTAAAAAGAAACTTAAAAGGTTCGAAATTTACCAGAGAATTTATGAGAACATAACCTTTAGCATCAGCTCCGAAAAATTAAAGAGCCGAATCGACTCCGATTTGGCATTCGATGTTTGTCTATAAAATATCCTTCATTTAATTAAGATTATTTAATAATTAAGATATTAATTATGCCAAATTAAAGCCTTTCGGCTCTATATTTTATTATTTAATCTTAACATCGTTTTTTTTTTTTAAATTATGCTCAAATAAAAATACTCCACAAAAAGAAGAAAACGGCATTCTATATCTTATTCACAAAAAAAGAATGTCTACACGATAATGCCAAGAGCCGTCGTTGGCAGACTGCCAAGAAGAGTCAATTCATGTTGAAGGGGAAAAAGAAATAAGATGTACGAATTGGTCGCCAACACGCGAAACCACGTGCTTTATAGGTAAAATTTCCCAACTGTCATACAAGCAAAATAGTTACCACTTTAAAAACTACAAAGATCATAAAAAAGTTAATTTTCCGAAGTGTAATAATAAACAACTCATCCCAGAAGACGGATTGATTACCCTATTATCGGAATGGATTCTCCTTCTTTTGACATGCGCAGAAGTGTCAAAGGGTCTCGCATCTGTGGGAGTACACAATCTATCTGGAACATAACAAAGTATAGGATTTAAAAAAACAAAACAAAAGAGTACTAGGGATGACATAGAGCAGGAAATGGACTTTTCAGATCAGTGCCGTGGGCCAGCTGTGTGTGCGAATCCCCCCCCTCTTGCAATCCGTCACCCTCGTTCAATGATTTTCGAGGTAGGACCTAAGCTGTACTACCATTAAGGGGTTGTGGGTTGCAGGCAGCAGTTCTTTCGAAGCTGTATCTGTGAAATATGTGACTGCGTATAGTCTGCGCAAACATAAGTGAAAATAAAAAAAATAAAATGTATACCACTTTAAATTTAGAAGTTCACACAGGCACGAAAAAAAATTCAAGGAACAGTAATTGATAATATATCAAATAAATTCGATATTATAGGTGGCTGATCATTTTCATCGTTCGACATAACGCCTCCATCTTGCTTATCAAAGATGTGAAGTAGCTTAAAAAATGAAACGCACTGATAAAATGTACCATATTTATGAAACAGTAAGATTAATTTCCCAAAAGAGTAATGATGAATAATTTACTCTTCATACATACAAGTATTCATAATATGTTTTCTATATCACGAGTTCAAAACTTGACAATTTTTCTAAATTCTATACGGGAAACACAAATTTGTCAACAATAAAATTATTCTACTATTTTTTATCAAGTCTTCAGTGTTCAGTATTTAAGATATAGCTTTGGGTTAAATATATCTTTGGATATTTGTCATCTTTGATCAACGGATATTTAAAGATACAGTTTTCCATAGCATAAAACTGTATAAAATTCTTTATTAATCTTCCATTCAGCAATCTTTTCAATGAGACATTACTTCTTATAATTAGACTGTATGATATCAAAATATAACAAAAGATATCCACAAGATTTATTTGCGAAATTGAGACTGGATTCCTAAAACTTCAGAGAAAATAAATATCAAATTTTGTTGAAATAATAGGCATAATAAATGATGTATTTAAGTCATCCCTAGTTAATAAATATGCTGTCTAAATCAAGTTTAATTATATGGAGGAGAAAAGTGGACCATTAAAAAAAGTAAAAGATGAAAAACGAATTCAAACTGATGCAATGAAATTTCTTAGAGGAATAAGCCACTTGGCTTAAATGCACAAGAGAAAGAAAAAAATGGAAAAAGAGGAAAATTTTGGGTCCCATGCATGCAATTTGCAAGACAATGACGTAAATGGAAGGATAAAACAAACTCAAAAAAGTAATGAGAAATGAAAACAATGGGTGATTCACAGTGACTGACCCCTAGCATTTAGGCGACCGCTTAATTCACCCTAGGGCGGGTATGACGCAACCTGGCACTTAGTCGCGTTTGTGACGTGTTTTAAGGAGACTGTCAGTCTTTAAAGCAAAAAAATTAACTCACATCGCATAAAGTAATTACAGTAATGAAAACAAAGTGGTAAAACGATATTTCTTTGCAAAATTATTTGTAAACATATTTCGCGATAGTTCAGAAGCATTACTGCATTAATAACAACCTTTGCGAGATACAGTTTCTCCATTTGAACACCATATTGCTTGAATAGTAATTGCTATGGATGGCTGACGGTATTTTAGATCAGCTTGCGGATAACAGCAACCTATCACTGACATTTACCAATCAGACTTATGCCTGGCAAGCATATCTAAAAATGTTTTGTCAAACTAGGGTTAGATCAGTACGCGCAGCAGTCTTTTTCTACGATCTGACCTTCCCTGCCCGAATACTGGAAAACCTGAATATTTCAGTTGATATCAGTTAACTTGGTTGCATTACTTACTCTTCACAGTATCCAAGAACCTAGAATCCAATATCCTGGATTCTAGGTTCGTGCTCAATTAACATATTAGTCCTTCTACTACCGCAGCATTTATATTTATAGAAGCTTCTTAAATCTGTGGCTTCCCTCGATGAGTCTCTGACTCCCTGGAGGTCTCTCTTAATAATAATAATAATAATAATAATAATCTGTAGATTTCTTCTTAAAGAAAATCCTATTCATTTATATAGTTTTACATAGAATGTGCACGAGGACCTACTCTAATATTGGCCAATAGTCATTTATCCTAAATGTCGAATTACAAATACTTAATTTATATTAAAAAAATTAGATATTTCGCCGTAGCTCTTGCAAAATTTAGAGTCAGTCCATATCAAGATAATCACCCTTCCTATTGATTACAGATCATATGGATAGAGCCTTTGTAGCTCGGTTGGTAATGATGATGCTTTGGGTTGGAAATATCTGGGTTTAAATCCCGTCTGAGAGGTAAACAACCTTTATAAGGTAAGTCTTTTTTTAACTGACGGTGTCAGGGTTTTACCTCTGGGTAAAGTCAGGTTTTTCATCCCAAAAAAAAAAAAAAAAAAACGGACAAAAGGCCAGAGCAGGCCAAACATGTATTTAACAGTCATACATACAGGTCTCATAACTTCAGTTAATTCACAACAAAAAAATCCGCTGTATTAAATTAAGGGGATAAAAATCCCCTTAATTTAATACTTAATTTAATTATTTTACAGCCAGTATGCGAAACTCTGAGATCGAAAACTACGATCTAAGAGTTTCATGCCGAAGAACTATCGGCGAATCCAAGCGTGAGTGACCACCTGGTAGTACAACACCAAGGCAACTCGAAGCAAAGGTGGATCTTGGATTCGCCGATAGTTCTTCGGCATGAAACTCTTTGATCGTAGTTTTCGATCTTAGAGTTTCGCCTACTGGCTGTAAAATAATAAGGGATTTTTATCTCCTTAATTTAATTAACTTCGCCAGAAAAAAATAAAAAATAGCCTCTTGGCTTTTCATCTTAGTTATAAATCCGCTGTATGTTTGTGCGCGCGCGCGCTTTCGTTCTTGAAGGTACTATAGTGTGAGATTTGTGTACCAACGACATACTTCGACATTCAACGTAATTAGCATAGAATTTCCATCTTGTCTAGTGACACTTGTTCAACGTCTATCCTCTCTCACACAATTACAAAATTATGGTACTTGATACTCAACATTTTTGCTCGTAATAACACGTTATACAGTTTGTTGATGTTTACTGGCTGTATTATTAACACAGTGAGTTTTTTTTTAAAAGCATATGGAATGTTCTAAGCAGTTGAAAACACTAACAGCAATTGAAAAACAACTACTCGATGCTCTGTAAAAAAAAAAGTGGAAAGATCGTTGACAGAGATGCCGGCAAGATGAGAAGAAGCAAAACATCTCATTAGTATTTCTAATGGCCGATTTAAATAACACTGCCGTAAGACTGTGATAGAAGAGCCCAAAGCTTCTCTAATAGAAATTACGTTAATGGCTCAAGAAGCTATTTAAGAAAAAAATATAAAGCATGTTCTTGTTAACGACTTAAGACATCGGTGGAATTCTTTCATTGATAGCATTCTGTCATAAAAATGTTTTGCAATCCACTACATAAGATACTAGTTTGAAAGCACACCTTATACTTAAGAGAATAAATAAAGAGTTAAAGGGGGGAAAAAAAAAGGAAAGATGTTACGTATCTTTCACCCTTGTATTAACACTATGTACGCAAAGAGGAGAAAACTGAACTATGAATAGCTTGCTGTTCACCCCTGTGATATTTTTATGTGTGAAGTTGTTCTACAAATATCTCGCGTCGGTCAAAAGCGGCTTTATGAGAGTGATAAGTGTCCTCATGGATTATCAATGGTTCTATTGAACTTAAAATATATGGACGCGCTTGTCTCTCGGCGCCAGTAGCGAATTCTCCATGCTTGCTGCGCAAGCTCATTAATTGAGAAAGAAGTAATATTGATTTGTTAATAAATGCGTGCATTTATAAGCATTCCATTTAGGCTTTTATTTTTGTAGACAGAAGACGTCTTAAGCTTGCGCGGCAATAATTTGCGTTGTGTATCGAAGGTCGATGCTTGCTCGTCTAGTCAACCGAGCAAGCCAAGCTACCCTAGCTGGCTCGGTTGTAGGAGCTTCCAGGTCCTCGCAGTAGCACTGTGATTTCATGCGCGCGCAATAGCCATTTCACGTCGTCTCACTCTGTTGCTTAAACACAGGCCATACGCAGTCAAAGTAACTCTAGCCAGTGAGCTTCAGCCAGCCTTTACAAGTGTGCGTGTTGCTTGGGAAAATGAAGTTAAAACCTACTTTTTATGACGATGTTATTGACCAGTTCATAAAGAAGAACCGTAGGGTAGAATTTGTATTCAAGTAACTAAATTGAAAAAGATAAAATATCATTTGTAAAATAAATGTTGTATTTGTATAATTAAATGTACATAAATTTCTAAATGTATAGTTTAAAATAGTCAGTAATTCATTATTCCGCTCAAATCGAAGCAAGAGTGAATTTCAAGACCAGAATTCGTCCCTGCTCGGCACTGAACCCTTCCGAGGGTTTGTGAAGACTTAATCGGCTCTATAAATCCAGACACGAAGCAAGTCGAATATGACCTTCATAGTACTCTCATTCTGGGTTCGAAAAACAGCCTTACATAGGTCCTCTCCTCTACAATATCCACATCCATACAATGAGCATTGTTATTCACACACTTTGCAAATACATCAATGTTTGATTGAAATTACGACTTAAATAATTAAGGTTATCGCAACAACGAAAGAAGTCTGGAAGTGAATAAAGAAGTGAATGTCTGTTATATAGATTATGAAAAAGCTTTTGACTTTGTAAAATGGGATAAGATGATGGAAGTAATAGAAAAGATTGGTATAGATTGGAAAGACAGAAGACTAATTATTTCACTATACATGGGACAAACTGAAATGGTGAGAGACATATATGGTACAACAGGACCAGGTATCATTGGACGAGGAGTAAGACAAGACTGTTCTCTGTCACCGATTTTGTTCAACATGTATTCCGAAGCAATGTTAAAAGAAGCACCGGAGAATTCGGAAGAAGGAATGAAGATTGGAGGTAGACAGATATTTGCAATAAGATACGCAGATAACAAGGCATTGCTATCAAACACTGAAACAGGACTACAATAGCTGTTGAACAGATTACTGGAATCCTGTATCAATTATGGAATGAAAATTAACAGAAGAAAAACAAAAGCAATGAAAATAGCAAGGAAAGAGGCAAATATGGATATCAGAATAAATGGGAAAAATTGAATGAAGTGAAGACATTTAAATATCTAAGAAATGTGATTAGCAGTGATGGAATATGTAAAAGCGACATAAAAGCAAGAATAGCGATGGGAAGAGATGCCTTTAATAGAAAATGGAATTTATTCAGAAGTAAAATGGATAGAAAAGACTAATAAAATGTTATCTGTGGAGCGTTGCCCTCTATGCAGTTGAAACTTGGACATTGAAGAAAGAAGAAATTAAGATTTTGAAAAGCTTTGAGATGTGGATTTGGAGAAGGATGGAAAAAATCAAATGGAACATAAAATAACTGATGAAGAGGTCTTAAAAAGAGTAGAAGAAGAAAGAAGTCTATTAAGGAGGATAAAAAGAAGAAAGGGAAACTGGATCGGACATATTCTGAGAGGGAATGGAATCACCAGAGATGCCATCGAAGGAAAAATAGACGGGAAAAGACCCAGAGGAGGAGTAAGGGAAACAATGCTAGATGACATGCTCAATGGCGACAGGTACACAACCTTGAAAGAGAAGGCTCAGAACAGAAGAGAGTGGAAGGAAAGTTTTTGCTACTAAGAACCTGTTCAATTGCTGAATACTCAAGAAGAAGAAGAAGAAGATCGCAACAATGTAGTTTGGAAGTCAGTCTCAACAGGAAGTGAAAGAGTTTTTCCCTCCCGGAAACTGGCATTTTTCATCCCGAAAGATATGCAACTGGCCAGAACATGCCATTGAACATAACGTGCTAGCCTCATCCCCTTAGTTGCTTTTTCAGCCTTAATGCAAAACAACAACTTGGCCGGTTTGCCTATTTTACGGGATGGAGCACCTGAATTTCCACAATGAAGGTGCTCTGCTATTTCTGTATGAGCTAAGTTTAATCGCTGTCCGATGAAAAGCCTTATGTAGGTTCTTCGAGTCCTAGACGGGACTTGAACCAAGTCTTTCCAAATGAAGGACCTTTTCATGTTTTCGCCACTGCACCACTATGGAGGCTTTTCATTTGAACGTCAAAGGTCATGAGAGTTATATAAATTCAAAAACCAATGTGGAAATATGAAGGGAAAAAATCCTTCTCCATAGATGTTATACAGAATCTTTGAAATGATACTGACACTATTTATGAAGAAGAAAAAAAAAACGTGTTAATAATCATTCGCAATTTAGAAAAAAAAAAAAGTACTTTTGAATAAAGCAAAGTTAGGCAAGTGAACATAACCAATCATATAACATGTGAATAAATAAATAAATAAAAATATGCTACTCGGGTTAGTCGTATCCGCCTCCAGTCAAAAGGTGCCCGGTTCGAGTGGGTCCTCCCATACTGATCCCTTCCATCTTGCAAGAATGCATATATTGTATGCACGAAGGAGACATCACAAACAACTATATCGAAGGCGGGAGCTTGTGATGTCTCCTTCGTACATACAATATATGCATTCTTGCAAGATGGAAGGGGTCGGCATGGGAGGACCCAACCCTCATAGCAATGAGTGAAATCAGAGGCAACTCTTAACTCTTATGTATATTTAATGTTAAAAATATCACCGAGAGGTTAGCGAAATGTTATAATTTAGCGCCAGATGTGGCTAGTTAGAGTACAGGTAACCCTCGTATAACGCGGATGTTAGGTTAAATAGAAACGCCGCGTTATATAAATCGCGTTATGCGAGACTCAGATCAGATAGAAAAAGTAGGGTTAGGTTCCAAAATCAAATTTTTTTAAAGATTATATAAACAGTGACATATCCAACAAAAAATATTTTTATTTAATTCAGGTAATTCATGTAAGTTAAAAAAAATATAAACTCTGAAACAAATACATAGAATAAACTTATAAAAATTATAAATTGTACGTAAACTTCATCACACATAATGTAAATGTTTTAGGAAAAATAAAATAAAGTGCATATTTTAATCGTCATCACTGTCTTCGAAACAAACATTTGTTAGATGTTCTTTATTTACGAGTGGCCGGATGTCGTCATCACTTGAAATCTCTTGGACATAATTTCTATAATTCTCATTGCATACTTCGGCTGGTTTAGTTATGAAGAAGTCAGTAATAAGACCTTGCTTACCACTATGCTGCAATTTTTTTATTAAGTTCATAATATGGAGCTAAACAAATATCCAGTTGTCTCCTGAATTTTCCGAAGCGCTCCATTGAGGGATCATCATCTGTAAAATAACTTCCTTCTACTAATTTCTTTAAATTGAATTTTTTAACGGATTCATCACAATCAGAATCTTCGGCAGAAATTTCTCCACCATTTGGTTCGACGTCATCTATTAATTGGACCAGTTCCTCCTCATTTAAATCTATTTCCCCATCAATTAATTCACTAATTTCGTTTTCAACCACATCGCAAAAGCCTTCTAAGTGGCCATTACTATAAAAATAAAATTTTTACACAAAAAAAGCATTACATATTGTATGTAACTCATCCGAAAATAAAGTGCTCAGCTCGAGATGAAGATACATGAAAAGATAAAGGGTTACTACATTTGTAGATCGTATTATATCGAAACCGCTTTATACGAGGGTTACCTGTATGAGAAAACAAAGGAGTTTATTGATATGGTTTCTCCTTAAAGATGGAGTTTGTAGTTCTTGGTTGCTTTATAAAGGTATATAGCAACTTTCTTCCATGCCTCAAAGCATGGAACCATTCCCTATTTTTTGTATTTATTTATTTAATTTTATTTTTTAACGACATTTGAAGTTAACAACTTACAGTATTACAAGTTTTCAAATCTTCACTACTGGCTTAAGAAATTAAGTAATTAAGGTTCTCCCGCCCCCATTTCCGCCTTCTTCAAAGGATCCTTTTCAAAACCCTTTGTCAGCCATTCACTTAGTGTAATAGTTTCCAGGTGTGGCACCATCAAATTCAAGATCTCAACTCCCGTCTAACAAATCATCTTTCCGACAAGTCTCTGTAAAAGCGGATGACTGCTGTCTGTTACTATCCAATTTGACCACAGTACCAATTAGGAAATTTTAGTCTGTTTTTATGCTAATTTCTATCCTTTGGTCAGACGAAAGGATGTCTTTAGCTATATTAAATTTACAATGTCATCCTTCGTTACCATTCAGAATATGTTGGCCTTTGATACAAGCCCAGAGATCAAAATTATACACCACGGTTAACTCTGGTGTGCAATTATCTCTTCAAGCGGTTCCACCTCACAAGAAACACGCCACGAGTCTTTCTATGACAACTGTTTAAATTAACAAGCTGTTTTCGTAGCTCAAGAATATGTGTCATTCATCTTCTACAACTTTCATCTTGCGACTTCCGGTTTTAGCCAGGAGTTAGAAGGGCTACACTGGAAAAAAAAAAAGGCGAATTCAGAACACTTTATGTACTACACAGCCCTCTTAATAGTGTGTTATTAACTTATCACACATGATAAAAAAGAAAGAAATTTCTATTAATGAATGAAGGATTCTCATCCACAAATTGAAGTTGTATTTAAATAAAATCAACAACACAGTACGCTAGTTGAGGATCCATATTACCACAGACAACTGAAACGCAATCAGTAGTTTGTTCTATCCTCCTCTTTCCACTTAATAATATTCTTACAAAAAATATTTTGCACCACGTGCAAAGGGACATTGCGATGGGAAGATTAATTTGGAAGGGGATATTTGTGTTGATGGAAGATCGTTAACGTAATGATTTCCCATTAGTTTCCATCCTCGGATGTCGATAAAAGACTTCGGACCTTTGACCTCCAACACTGTTTTTCATGTGGTTGCTTTTGGTCCTCAATAAGATTTTTTGATAGTGGAGACCATACTACCGCGTTGGTTAAAACGTTTTTCTTAAATATATAGTCTTTAATGAGATGGTTCCTTTAGAGGGTTGTTAAAGGACGTACCATCTATTAGATTCCATTTCTACCTTTATGGAAATTACGCTTTTTTCTTTTTTTTTGTTTTTCAATCGAAATTTGGTAGATGGACATAGACGTAGAGCCTCCGTAGCTCAGGTTAGTACAGACGAAGCCCTTTGGTCGCGAACACCTGGGCTCGATTCCCGTCATTGATGTGAGGCACCTTTATCTGGTCTCTTTCGACTAAAGGTGAGTTAGCCAATCTCATACACAGTTAGGGTTTTTTTAACCCGGAAACTCGAGTTTTTTGTCCCCCAGAACAGGCAAACCAACCCCGTAAACACACATGGATTACAGTCATGAATACACCGGTTCCGAGCCCAGATAAAATGGGGGGGGGATCAATAGTGAACTACCCTGTAAAAATCTCACTAGGAATACTTTGTGGGTAACAAAGTATTCCTAGTGAGATTTTTACCTATTGGCTCTTATCTCAGTAAATAAATAAACTTATAAAGGTTCCACTGTGTGTGTGTGTGTGTGTGTGTGTGTGTGTTATTTCACAGCTTATTATGTTTACAAATATTTTTGTTTAATGTCTTAACTACGTGCATCAACCTTGATAGGCAACAACTGTGTTTTGGTCTTATCCCTGTAAGATTTCCTTTAGCTCTTTAATCGATCATTTGCGTTACTTATAGCGTAATAAGTTTCTGCTATCATTCATTCTTTGGATATTCTAAAACTAATTATCCACTCGCAATTACTGGATAAGAATTTAAATTACATTTATCAATAAATCAATATTTTACACGTCCAAGTTTAATGACATACTTGTTTCTTTAAACTTTGCAGAATGCCATTAGCAGTTTTTTTTTGTTTGTTTGTTTGCGCTTAAATAAAAAAAAAAATCTAAGCTTGCTGATGTCTCGTCATCAGTGAAGTTTGTTTTCTTGTTTAAATACATACTAGAGAAAATAATTAGAGGAAGACTATAAAAAAGTTGGTATTTGAAATTGTTGTGTTCGCCAACAATTTGAGAGTTGTTAATAAAATATATTAGGGTGGAAAAATCTCAATATTTTATTCTTTCCCAGTATATGAAAGTATGCGTTACTTCCCACTTTCTAAACGAGGAGAACCATCTCAGGAATGTTACGTGATCAATTTGCATAAATACCACACAAACGAGCTACTGATATCTGTTAAATGAGGAAGGGAAAAGATTTCGACTCGTTATGAACTTGGAAAAAACAAAGGCAATGGTATTAGGTGAGAAGTACATGAAACAAGAGATATGGATGGAATTGATATAGAAAATGTAGAACAATTCTCATATTTGGGAAGTAAAATGATGTATGACTTGGACTGTAAAAAAGAAATAAAGACCAGGCTTGCAAAGGGAAGAACAAATCTGAAGGCCATGGATAACATCTGGAAAAGTAAAGTGATCAGCCTGCAAACAAAACTAAGAGTACTGGAAACATGCATCTTTAATGGTGTACTGTATGGATCTGAAACTTTGGTAATGAATAAGGAATCAAAAAGAAGAATTTTGGCATTTGAAAGAACTTGTTACAGGAAGATTCTAAGAATAGGATGGATACAGAAAGTCACCAATGAATAACTCTATCGGAAGATACAACCAAAGGAGAATCTAATGCAAAAGATTATAAAACGGAAGCTGCAATTATTTGGACACATCTGCAGAATGAGTGAGGACCGGAAGATAAAGACATTGATGTTTGGGTATTATGGTTGGTGTGAACAGAAGAGGTAGACCAAACAGAGAATGGATAAATGACAAAGGACTGGTGTGTGTAATGGGTGTACAGAAACTGCGATACTGTGCACTAGACAAAGAAAGGTGGAAGAGATAGTGAATCAGGCATCGGACACCAACAGGCAGTGAGCCCATGGTTCATGATGATGATGATGATTTTTTACTCAACCTACGATAATGAGCAAGCAAAATTAATAAAGAATAGTCAAATATAAGAACATCTAGAGACAATAGTGGTAGAATGCACAATTGACTATTTCTCTTCACACGCACACACACACGTTTTCTTTATTGATTTTGCTTAACTGAATCTAATCTTCAATGTTTTCTTTCCTTTTATAATTTAATACTGTTTAGGATATCGAATACATTCAAGATTAGATTCAAGCTTCAAGAATTTCCATAACCAATGTCTTAAACGCCAATCTTCTCTCATTCTCGTGGGATGAAGATAATGTAGTGAATTTCAGTGCCGGTTTTAGCGCCAATCGAAGGTCTGTATACATTTGTACCCAGTCCAGGCAGAGAATTTAGATGTCTTACGGTTTTCAGTATACTTTAGACTGAGATTACTATCTACGGTTCTCTTTTATTTGGTTGAAGGCGGGAGAGAGAGAGAGAGAGAGAGAGAGAGAAGGAGCAAGTTTTACGTCACTGGTTACTGGGAAGAACACTTAAATCGTACTCATTAAAAAGCAATTACGTAGGTTCTGAAGTATGCTAGTGAAATAAACAGGGAGTACTTCTCTTTATTGGCATGTTCTACAAAGGCTGTGTGAAACAGAGAAAAAAAAAATTAATTCAACAGCAACCTCCAAGCATACATTCTTTTTTCATTACTGTGATTTCTTGCTACCGGCAAGACATTAAAATTAGACTCAAAGAATAATTCTATAAATAAAACATAAAACCAGAGTCATGTATTAAGTTTCTGGACGTTCATAGGATGTAAAAATCTAGGTTTGAATCCTATCATGGCTAGAGGTGAGTTAGTCGATCCCATAAGGATTTTGCCGCTCGAAAACTGTTCTATCTCTAAGAAGCACGAAGTTGTCTGTCTGCAAATAAGTCGGTTGGTTGATTTGGATTTACGACCGAAGCAACTCAGGCTATGAAGCCAATGTGTTATATTGAGTGGAACATTGCGCTCTTCGATTGGAAAAGACCTGGATTCGATTCTCTTCTCGTCGTGTCGAGGGAAAATCCTCATATGGACTTTTTCAGTTGAAGGTGAGTTAGCCGATCTCATACGGTGGTAGTAGGGTTTTTTCTCTTGGAAACTCAGGTTTTTCATCCCGCGTACATACAAATCGGCCTTCAGAACACACGCAATTTACAGACAAAAAATACTGTTGTTGCTGAGGATATAATAGTAATAATAATAATATATGCATTATTTAAATCAGGGGTTGGCAACTGGTGGCCCGCGGGCTGCATGCTGCCCAAACGGGCATTTTTGGCGGCCCATAAAAGGTTGACCATACTTACGTGGCATGTGGCCCGTATGTATGTTGAATTAGTTAAATAATACATTTTATAATATGAATAATAAATTAAAATTCATTTTATACCTATACTTTTTGATATCGCCCTGCAACTTGGTGCGAGTCAACCGTGTCAGTCATCATGAGTGGGGATGACAAAGATGACTTCATCCAACGACAACCGAGATTTTGGCGAACTTTCACAGTCGCGTTCCCTGGTCGGTCATATATTTGTTAAAAATAATTTCAAAACTGGGTTAAAAAAAAACATAAAATTGCACATGAAGGAAGAAGGTTTAATAATGGAACAGCAAGTACTTCTTTATTGAAAATGGGGGTAAGCCCTTTGTCTTATTTCTCATAAAAGCGTTGCTGTTATGAAAGAATATAATATCGGACTTCATTACGAGAATGAACAGGAAAGCCAATACAAGAGTTTGAACTGTGAACTTAGAAAAAATCATTAATAAATTAGAAGCTTCTTTGATTGCTCAGCAAAACATATTTAAGAAGCAAAGTAGTCGTAATGAATCGATTGAGTATAAGGACGTTACACAACTATCTGATAAAAAATGGATTATGTCTCTTGCATTTATGATAGATACAGGGTATTCCAAAATTCACGCAAGAAGTAATTTTGATAGAAAACACAGGTTTTTAATTAAAAATTGTAATTTTTTATTGATTCATAAAGTATACAGTATAGGGTTATGCATGGAATAGCCTATCGGGTAAATGGCCTCCACGGCTTTGCTGGCACATACGCACTCTTTTGTCGAAATTTTCCATGACCGTTTTGCATAAATGTGGCTGAATTTCGTTGATACAGCGCTCAATTTCCTCCTACAAGGCGTGGGCTTGTTGGCATAAACCTTAGACTTCAAAAAACCCCAAAGAAAAAAAGTCCAACGGCGTTAAGTCACATGATGTGGGCGGTCAATTCTGATCACCAAAACGGGAAATTACACGACCAGGAAATGACTCATGCAGTAATTGAATTGTTTCTCGGGCTGTATGGCATGCGGCACCGTCTTGTTGAAACCACATGTCGTCCACATCCATATCTTGCAATTTAGGCACAAAAAACTGGATTATCATGTCGCGATAGCGAGCACCATTAACTGTTATTGCCTTACCAGCCGCATTTTCGAAGAAGAATGGACCGATGATGCCTCCAGCCCAAAATCCGCACCAAACAGTGACGCGTTGTGGATGCATTTGTTTCTCAACAATCACTCGTGGATTTTCTGAACCCCAAATGCGACAATTTTGTCGATTAACGAAGCCATGAAGATGAAAATGAGCCTCATCGCTGAAGATGATTTTGTTCGAAAAAATAAGCATCCACTTGTTGTTATTCCATAATCCATTCAACGAACTCTCTTCGCTGTGTATGATCATTTTTAATAACCCTAAACTGTCAGATGTCACGCTGTCTTTTTTTCTCGTTGGCAACACTTTACCGCACAAATGGCGCTAAATTTAAATCTTGTGTAAATTTTGGGACACTCTGTATTACGACATACCTTATTCGTCGAGAAGCACATACATTTGCGAACAAGCATCTCGATTGACTGATGAACATTTGCATGCTTCGATTCGAATTTGCACCTCAGGTTATTGAGAACCATAACAATAATAACATGATAATAATAGTAATAATAATTAAAAAAAAAACGTTTAATTTTCTTCACCAAAAAGCTCTGGAAAGACTTTTAATGGGATTATATTGACCGAGTGCATATAATAAACAACTAAGTTATACCAACTAGTTGCACCAACTAAGGCTGTTGGCATCTTCAGGGTACATAACTGATGTAAGCCACTAAAAAGTAAAAAACTGTTACAAACTATAATCAACCGATTCCAATTATATTAAACAAAGAACGGAGCGCGTACAATACATTCATCCGAATTATGGATGTGTGGTTTGAGGAGGCCTGCCAGGTGTTTAGATAACAGATAAGTTGGCGAATTGATTCCGATCGTGGATGGAATCAATTCGCCGCCCCTCTCAATACACACCAAAAAATACTATAAAAAGTCAAAACGACGTATAGGGAAATAAATTAAAACGCTATATTTATTTTTGAAGTAAAACTTTAATTTCAACATTCTAAAATGTTATTTTTATTTGCTTTTCTGTTAGCAAAATCGTCGATGACATTGGCGAAGTCTATTTCATAGTAATGCAGGTAATTCTTAATTAATTTTATTTAGAAAAACTCCTCTGACAACTAGCAACATTTACAGCAATTTTGAGGAAAATTCGCAGTAGTATTACAATATTTGGAAATGAGTTCTCGAGACTGTATTTTAGAATGAACTGCGAAAGTTCAAAAAGGTTCAAAGTGCCGCCCGGGGCTGACCACCTCCTCCGCACCCCCTCCTAGCTACGCCACTGTATCAGAAGCAACATGTAGGAGAAAGGACTCCGGATTTCACAATAGCAGCAGAGGAATTCCTCTAATAGCATTGATTTGACCTTGAAAGAGAATTAAGAATAAAGGAAGAAACAATAATTAGTAAGTATTACAGATGGAATTTCAAGAAAGGTTAACTATGAACGATAAGAGAGTTAAGAAATACTAACTGGCAGTCATTGTTTCATGGAAGGGAAGTTAAGCAAACACTGACAGACATATTGCATAATTTAATGTCAAAGTGTATTCCTAGAAGTAAATTTCGTGACAAAACTAGAGCCAATTAGATGAATAATGAAGTTCTTAAAGAAATACATTGTAAGAAAAAATCCATGGGAAAAAATCCCGATCTGCTTGATCAACTATATAATAGAACAGACAGATGCAACAACCATTAACTGAATGGTTAATTAAAGATTCTAAAGAAAATTTAATGACAACTAACTGGGAATGCCAAAATTAATTCGAAAATCTTTTATCGGAAGTAAAAAAAAAAAAGGTAATAATAGCACAAACGAATTAAACTTTTACTGGAAGCCTGTAATGGTGAAAAAATCCATCTTTGGAATCTAGGACAGAGTTATACATATATTGCTTATTAATAATATGTATAAATTATTAGTCTTATCTTAGAGACGAAGTACTAGAGAAATTAATTAGGAATCGTATCTAGGGTATCCTTGACAGGATCACTTCTTCAGCAGGCACAGCATGACTTCGTTAAGGGGAGAACGATTATTACGGACCTGTTTATTTTTTATGATGAAGTCACAAGAGAAATAGACCAAGGTAATGCGATGATGTGATGAATTTGGGTTTTAGAAAAGCCTCTGACAGCGTGCCACATAAGACTAACTGGTTAAAATGTGCCAAATACGAAGGGTGGTACGAAAGCAATGACTCCAATAGATATTTTACCCTCAGGCAAATATAATTTATTTTCATAAGTGCTCTTACATGAATTAATTCTCCATCTTTCGAATGCACTGTCCTATTCCAACAGTCTCCATAATTCTCTTACTACAGCTGAGTGAAACGTTGTATACTGTACAGTAAAAGTCCGGAGCTCCCCCCCCCCCTTTTGATAACTCCTACAAAGTATATCAAAGATACCAAGCAATTTTAAATAAAACTTGGTTTTAATCCTATTTCCCAAGTAAGCAAACAGACAAGTAAGTCAAGTTTGCGTCTGCAAGTAGTGCAAGTCAGGGCGACTCCACACGTAGTGCAAGTCTAGGCAACTCGTGGTAAAGGTGGAATAAGCTCTGATCACTATTCTTAATATTTACCCTTAATGCAAAGCACATCTCCTGGAGGAGACGTATGATGCTATGTATTAAAGGCAAGGGCCACAACCCAGACCGGTTTCGACCTTTATTGAGGTGGGTCTGTTTGCTTACTTGGGAAATAAGGATTAAAACCAAGTTTTATTTAAAATTGCTTGGTATCTTTGATATATAACATACCCAAGGTAAAAAAACTTTCTCTTACAAAGTATGTTATCGTGGCCAGTTAGGTTCGTAAGCGGAAAACCGGTGAACCTGGAGGAAAAGCTAAACACAGTTATAGTCCGAATCACCCGTATCGGATTTGTCTTCTCTCCCCGCCCTCTTCATATTTTCGCTTTTTTTTTCCCCTGTTATTTTTGTTTTTATTTTTACACAAAATATCAGCATGTTTCAGCAATGATAATTTATACATAAATTATACTTGCATAAATTGTTTTAATCCTTTATCCAAGTGTGCGCAAAGTTTGAGAATGAAATACATTCACGAAACGTTGTTAACTTTCACATCAATTGCCTCAGTATCCCATAATGCAAAGCGCACTTCCTTTCGGACGTGTATATTGCATAGCAGTATACACTATGTTGATAACAGTATTTGAATGCCTTATGTGCGATGCAAATTTCAGCGTAAGTCTGGTAATAAAAGAAGGTGGGCTGTGCTGCATGTTTTGCACTGTACTCGATGTCAAGATTCCACGTTCAGCTGAACCGACAGACTTCCCAAGTAGGATGGTAGTTGGGTGTCACATCAGTGGTCTTTCTGTCCGTGACATTGCTACCCGTCTTAGTATGCTTATGTCATTCGTAGATGGAAAGTCGATGGTGCAACCACAGCAAGAAAACGCCCTGGGAGGCCACCGACATTCACTGACCGAGATCGACGAGTTCTGTCTCGGATTCGAGCTTCCGCACGTCGCAATCAACCTGGAAAATACTGTAGGAATATCTGTCAGCACTAGAACTGTCCGCAGACGGTTGCATGCCTTAGGTTACCATGGCACAGATGATGCAAATAAGTCACACATCACCCCGTCAATACAAACTACATTTGGATCGGGGTGTCTTTAACACCGTTCCTGGATCATAGATGATTGGAAAACGGTTCTGTTGAGCGACTAAACAAATGATGCTTCGAAAAGTTTGTTGGTCTGATAGATCTGGAATCTTCCCGCAAAACAAAACCCGTGTCACAAGCTCGCATTGTGCAAGAAAGCACATCCAAACATTCCATATGTTCCCCAGCTAATTTGATCCCATCGAACATTTGTTGGCTCACGTGGACGTTGAAATATCGAAGGTAGATAATCTTTGGATTTCCCAAAGCAGGCTTCGCGGAACCCTAAGGCTCCACAACTGAAATTCTAGGACACCGCGAATCTTGTTTACAAACATCCAATTATTTACTTTTTTTAATTAATGAATTGAATTCGATATTTGTTTGTTTTATAGCTATTTTTTTTGCAAGCAGTTTTTCTTTCTTTTTTTTTTTTTCTGAGTCAGCAGACACCATAACACGGTAGTTACCATTTGTCTCCATCACGCATGATATGTAAAATTTTATAGCAAGAGATTGGCCAGAGATTTTAGGGATGGAGTTTAAGGTTTTTGATTTTCCCATTCATTTTATGTATTTTGTATTCAACCTTTGAAGTTTTTGATACGTTTTCCAGCAACATGTATCTGTGAAAAGACGTTCTCACTATATGCAGCTAGTAAAACTAAATATAGAAACAGACTAAATGCAGAAAATGATATAATGCTACAAGTTACGTCATCATACCAGACTTTAAAAAACTGCAATTCAAAACTACAACTGCACTGTAGTCATTAAAATGAACTTAAAATTTTTAAATTTATAGTGCACCAAGTCGTAAAATGGTGAATGTTTATTTTAAAGATTGAGTTGTGAGGGCTCTGCAAAAAAAATTGCTTGCTTTAGGGCTCCACTTTAGCAAGAAGTTGGGGAAACTCAACAAGCGATAAGTCATCTACCACCTAGAGGTCTTCTTTCTCAACTCATCCGTCCCTGAGGACGCTAAGGGTCCCTGCCTGATCGCGGTGAATTAATGCAGCCAGCATTAGCTCATCTTTGGATAATTAAACTGTATTTGATCAACTTTAGAGATAAATCATCAAAAGAGATGAGCTAGATGTCAAAAGAGAAATATCGAAAGATGTAAAACTAGACATCATGAATATGCCTAAGGTATTCTGCCACATCATCATGTATAAGAATATACAGAACAGACACAACACAGGTTAAAACTTGCATGAACAAAATTAATTACGAAGAATTAGACATTTCATCCACAGATGGTACTATCTGGTCCAAGTGTAATTAGAAATATCATATTCATTATTATTAGTAGTAGTATTGTTCTACAATAATATAACGGCTATTATGATATTTAATGTAATATATTATTATAAGCAGGGGCGGCTCGTGTATAGGCACCACGGAACTGCAGCACCCCCAATTTTTCTCGATATATAAATATATTTATGAATTTATTTATATTTGCTTGTAATATTTCATTTTATCATCAACGATCCTATACAATTCTCTTATTTTGTATAAAAAATAATAAAAATCCTCTTGTAGCACTTAGGAGGGCGAAGGACGCTAGCAGCACTGTGTTTACCACAGTGTCATATTGCTAATATTTGCTACTCACGCAAGAAAAATGGACGTCATAATGAGATGCGAGCTATTTAGCGTAATGCGGCACTGTCCGTCACGCAGTTCCACTGTTGTTTATATGCAGTTTGCGCCAGTAGTAGAGTGTTCGTAGTGCTTATCGTGTTTACTCCGTCTCTTTAAATGTTTAGACATTACAATTAAAGACCTAACATTTGTTTATAGATTTTATTTTAGAACATTATTGGAATTATTGACAATTATGACCTCAGAAATGCAACCACAAGAAATAAGTTCTGTGACAGTAGTGACTATAAGTGAACTACAATTTCTTCAACAGTCACACAAACATCAAGGAAAAAGTTATTGCCCTTTTCGCTCGAAACAAAACAAGAAGAATGGATTTTATTTTTAAGTAATTTTGAATTATACCAAACTGTATAATTTTATCGATAATAAAAATTTTTTCATGTTTAATTTTTTTTAAATTTTTACCGTAATTTTGGTATTCTATCCAAACACGTATACACTGTACTTACAGTGTGTGTGTGTGTGTGTGTGTGTGTGTGTGTGTGTTTAAAGTTGCAGCACCCCCACGATTTCAAGCCATGAGCCGCCACTGATTATAAGCATCTTAAATAGCTATATTATTCTCCAATGAAAGCGGAAATACCACAATCACCGAAAGCTAATAGGAACCGCATTACGATTTCGAGTTTCCTGGATTTTTTTTATTTTTTATAACGTTATTTTTATTTGCAGAGCAATTACAAAGACGAAATATAGTACAGTATTCCTGATAAGCGATCTGTATGTTGTAAAGCCACTTGTTGCCCATGCAAACCTTGATTTCTTAGAAATGCTGTTGGTTACGTGCTTGTGCTGAATGACACAAGTGGGAGGATGATTCAGCTTGGTCATTTCCGCTTCAATCTTTCTCTCTTTCTCCTTCTTGCTTGTGAGATTACACTCTATATTTCACCGTCAGCCCACGTCGCCCAGATCTAGCCGGATATATGGAAATTATTACAGTAATATCACGACGAGGGAGTTGCGAAGAAATCTGATTACCATTTGTAGAGACAGAAAGTCGTTAAAGTTGTTACCATGACACTTCGCTTTTGTAAATAATCTTGTTTGTTATCTTTATTAGTTGTGTCACGATTATTGTGTTATTATTAGCAACATACTACAATAGTAATTACAGCTTTCCCATGGTAATAATTGAGAATGGGACCGTAACAAAAGAAACCAGGAAAATTAGAAACATAACTATTCCTTTTATTTCACAGGTTGCCCTCGTTTTCTACCAGAGGGATGCGTTTCCAGAAAGGCCCAGCACAATAAATGGTCGGCGTAAATAAATATTTGTCTTGTTTCTATGCGGAAAAGGAGAAATGAGTTTTACAGATACAGTCTAAAGTACCATTTGTCACACACACACACACACACACACACACACACACACACACACACACACACACACACACACACACACACACACACACACACACACACACACACACACACACACACACACACACAATAGGTTTTTTAATTTTATTACTGTACACCCAGAGATGCGAGACCCTTCGACATTTCTGTGCATGTCACAAAAAGGAGAATCCATTCCGATAATAGGGTAATCAATCCGTCTTGTGGGATGAATGTTTATTATTACACATTGGAAAATGAACTTTTCTTTTATGATCCTTGTAGTTTTTAAAGTGGTAACTATTTTGCTTGTATAACAGTTGGAAAATTTTATGTATAAAGCACGTGATTTCGCGTGTTGATGACCAATTCGTACATCCTTTATTTCTTTTTCCCCTTCAACATGAATTGACTCTTCTTGGCAGGTTGCCAGACTAGGCTCTCGAATCTCTAATCGAACAGTACTGGAATAACGAATATACGTTCTCATTTATTTCATTCTCGATCTTAAAATCTCTGAATCTATTCACTTTTTAATTTAAACGCAAAACTGTCAAGTACAATAAGTGACGCTGGCTGGCTTGGCGATCCTACTGTCAAGATGCTACGTAATACCATTTAAAACACTACATTTCCATATATATTTGGCTTTTGTTAGTGATTTTTAGAATTCCATTACCTAACTGCTGTTTCTTATTGGTTTACTGGTTCATCGAATTCATACTAGTTCGTTTTTATTACTTTCCTTCGGTGGCATGTAAGAACGTGCGATATTAACCATATTGTATTATGGACAGTAACGAATTTACAGAGCCAAGAAGGAAAGAAAGAAAGAAAGAAAACAAAATGCAAAGTTAAAAAAAAATTAATTATCAGAGAGAAAGAGAGAGAGCCTCTGTTGCTCAGTCCGAAGCTCTTTGGTCGAAAAGACCTGGGTTCGATTCCCGTCAGTGAGGTTAGCAACCTTCATCTGGTCTCTTTCAACTAAAAGTGAATTAGCCGGTCTCATACGGAGGTGGGATTTTTTTTTCACCAGGAAACTCGTGTTTTTCGTCCCCCAGAACAGGCAAATCGGCACTGAACACAGATGGATTACAGTCATGACTACGTCCCAGCCATATGCCGGTTCGGAGCACAGATAAAATTGTGGGGGTTGTGGAAAGCAATGGTGAACTACCCTGTAAAAATCTCACCAGGAATACTTTGTGGGAAATGCCGCAAGATCACCTACGGTCGGAAACAACTGAAAGGGAAAACCAGATCAGAGAGAGAGAGAGAGAGAGAGAGAGAGAAAGAGACCAGAAGGATTGTATACAATATGCTGAGAGTTACGTACTTGTAAAGGTGCTAGAACATGACATAAAATATGTTACATTTAATTAATATTTTGTATAGTTGGTTCTTACGAGAGGAGTCTCCATCGCTTAGAATTCGAATTTGAATTCTAAGCGACGGACACTCCAGGTGCGAATTCGAAAATGGATTCGAATCCCATCTAAAACGCGAAAAACCTTAGTCTGGCACAGGGAAAAAAAATGAAAAAATTAAATTTTGTTTGTGTTTATAAATAATAACAATGCTTACATTATATAAATGCAATACAACATTTTAAAGGTTACAGCTTATGTTTCGACATTGATTGAATAGTTAATAATTGGAATTGTTCAATTAACGCTTTAGATTACGAAACAAATGCGCTGCGATCTAACGCCGATATTCGTTTGCGCTTGTCACTGCACGTTACGTCATTCGCACAGTGCATCTTTAGTATGCTTGCGCGCGTTATTTCTGTGAGATATGAAACGTTTATTATTGGTGCGTGTGCGCGGTGAACTATTTTTTGTAAATCTTATTTTATTTTGTTAAAATCACATATAATTATTTATTTATTATCGATACAAGGCTGAATTATGACGAGTGTCACGGTTGAAAATATGAAAAGAATTATATTTTTTCAATTATCGTTACACGAAACAAATGCACTGCGATCTAACGCCGATATTCGTTTGCGCTTGTCACTGCTATTGATACGAAACTTTTATTATTGGTGTTCGTTCGTGGTGAGGATGAAATATTTTTAATAAAGCAATTTTTAATATGTAAATTTCTTTATTAATAAATTCGTTACTGATTAGGATTTTTTTTTTTTTTTTTTTTGTATATACAGCCGCCACTGGTCTGGCACCTACCTCTCGACTTGTCCACCTAGGGAGACCGTACCATAGCTTAGCTAACGTTAGCATGGCTCTTGAGGTCATCGTAGATACCATTAAGGAGGTATACTGATTAATTAGCTCAAAAAAAGCACCAAACAGAAGTGCCCATTTCCAAAACTATTATAAACAATAAAACTCATCTAAATTTATTTTAAACGTCGTATAACTTGACATATACATAAAATTTAAATTATGAAAGTTAATCAAGTTAATATTAAGCGTTCGTTTTGAATTTGCTTTCACTTGTCTTTCTACAATCGAACTTGCACCAACTCTATAAGCCTTTCCCTCCTGAAGCAATTTTCATGCGCCACACGAGAAAGGAAAATTTCCATTAATGATGATATTTTCCCATTGATTTAAATTCCCGCAAACTCATTCTGGCATTAAGACAGTATTAACTTTAATGAAGCCAAGAAGTCTCATTATCGGAACGGCAATACCCTTAATGAGAGTTGCCACAAGAGGAGTTATAATCCTGGAACAAAAGGCTGTTCAAGTTTGCTGGTGGAAGAGGCGAGCTACGATGAGAGATCACACTCCATTTATACGTGCGTGCGTGTGTGTGTGTGTGTGTGTGTGTGTGTGTGTGTGTGTGTGTGTGTGTGTGTGTGTGCCAAAAATGATAAAACAGTCCAATTCTCATAATAAGAAATTTATTTATCACCATGTCCGTTTTTCTAAATACTTTTTATCATTAGCTTTTACAATTTTACATAAATAAAGTTCAAATTTTAAATTAACTGAATACTAATAATAGGTGTTTTGCTGCCGAGGTAATGTGCGATGAATAAGCTTATCGAATTTATCTCTTCGGAGAGTGGGATATGAACGAAGATTCATTTAATGAGTTAGGAAATGGAAACTTCAAGTGGAGTCGAGTCGCGTTTTCATGAAGGGGGATAGGGGGATGCATTGAGAGGTGATAAAAGAAGGTCAGTATCGTTTGACAGACCGTCAATCACAAGCTGCTTGATTGTTAAGTGGCATGCATGCCACTCTTAATAGACAATGCCAGAATCTTGCTGTAATATATACTAGAAAGAAAAAAAATCTACAAATGAAGTATTTTACTACGTTATTAGATGAAATTTGATAGCAAGTCAGCTGCGACACTTGTAATTTCAAGCAGTCATGAAGTCTACTAAAAGAGAGGCCTTCTAAGCCATTTCTTATAAAGATGCAAGTACGAAGTCTTTTCTTCATACACTAAATTTAAACAAAGCTTGTCGAAGGATTTCTAGTCAACTCACCACGTCAATGTTACTTTTTGAATCCGTTTAACTTAAAATGTAAATTTAATTTTTCTCTTCTAGCTTAAACCAATTGAACTCGAATAGCCGAGCAAACTGAGATCATCTCCAATGGTATTCAAATTTCACGAATTTATTCTACTGTTTCAATCTGCCAGTTCCTTTTCAATATACAGGCGAAGATCGCAAGAATACTTGGACGAAATTTTTCGCTGAAAATCAAATATTCCTTATAACGCATTTGTATAACAAAAATGAAATAATACATTTAATGAAACAATTAAATAATGTAATTCAGATACTTAAAAATCAAATACAGCCGTTGTTTGGACAGAGGGAAAAAAACACAGAGTTATTTGCTACTCTTAAAGGGTAAAGTGACTTCTTCCTGCCATCCACATTCGCTCCCTCTGCTTTCCCCGTATGCCATCCATTTAAGTGGTTTCGTATTGTACTTGCAAGAGGTGTTTAGCGTGGCATACTGTAACAGAGCATCACTCATCTGTGTGCCACTCATTGTACAATCAGCAAAATGTCGCCACTAAGGGTGATAAATGTCTGCGGCTACATTTTGACGGACTGTTATTACATCCAACACTTCCTGTTCAGCCAAACGCTCGCATGTTTTTCCCTCCGGACTAAGGAATTTCGGTAATCTTGTGTAGCATTCCTTAGTCAAGCGATGAACCAACTTCTATCCATACTCATGATTCATAGCACATGCCATCTTCCTACGAGCTCGCTTAATGGAGATAAGGGGATAAGCGGGGAGTGTGATAATCCCAAGTGGCTCCACTGATTTTCTTTTCTTTAAACTATAAGGAGTGAGTCTAGAATTAATACGGAAAATGACTTTTAGTGCATTCGTTTGGGACCACGGCGTGTGGCGAAAGTACAATAAAACATTGCCTGAATTGAATTAACTTGTGAGCAGAGTAAAGGAGATTTTGGTAGGGGAGAAGAAAAATGAGGGAATAGAAAACCATTGTTGCTATAGTAACAATAGTCGTAATGAGCTAGTATCTAAGACAGTGAAAACAATGACGTTTTCATAAGATTTTTTTTTTTTTTCCGGCATCATTTTTTGACAGGTTATAAGCCGGTCTTAAAATAATCCCATAAAATAACAGACCTATCCAGTAATTATACCCACCACAAGTAATGTTTACGTACATCCTTTTCATTTGAGCTGCTTCTGACATCATCGCATCTCAGTCAGGCAGTAACATGAGATAAAGTTACAAAAGAGAATCTTTAGAATTCATGCTGATAAGATGCGGAAGTTCAAAACAGGAGGTTACAACAAACGTGACATCGTGTCAATTGAAGAACGATCTGGAAGGTTTCTCATCTACCGACTTGCGAAGAACAAAGCTATTTACAGTCCTCCCTGCAACTGGAAGCCATATTGGTGATTTCTGTCTCCGATATCGGATCGCCGATGTCATGGCGAGCGAAGATATTGTGTAAAAGGATTACAGAGGAATGGTATTAATATCTCTTAAGAGTATACTTCAGTGGTTAAAGTATTTAGTGAGATTTTTATGCCGTAAAATACGCAAACGGCTGGCGAAGACGGACATAATCTTAGCATAACAGACATGCTTTCTAAGCAATGAATATTTCCTTAATCATAACCAAAAGAAACATTTTTATTACGATTAGAAAGTTATGAAACATTCCTTCAACATTCTGTTGATTGAATCTAAAATTTTATTTAAATAATGGACTTTTTTTAAAAAAAGTCAAACTCTTCAACAGAAAGAAGCTCATGACACACCCTACTTTATGCAAGCGAGAATTCTATGAAAACAATGTAGCAGTTATAATGAGCTTTAGGCATTTTCTACGCTTCACTTTGACAAGATGCATTTAAATCATTTTTCAGGTTATCTGTATCCCTGAGGGAGGACAAAGTGATGGGTCTAAGATTCATTCCAAAGAACTTTTGATATGAAATTATCGGCCTTGAAGCAATCTCCCTTCGAGGTCATTTTCATATTCAGAAAGCATTGAAAAAATGTGGAGAAATTCTAGGTGAATAATAAGGCAAGCAATGCCTGTAAGTGCATAAAACTTCCAGTGACGTTTTTAGAATGTGAATATTTATTAAATGTTTTCTATAAATTAAATCCAGTTTTTTCAATGTCGTCAGTGAAACATGTCTAAATCTCTGACCAGTTATTTTTGTTTAAAGAAAATAATTAATTTCAGAATGTAAAATTTGTTAATGCAAACTTCCCTGCTTTATTATTATTATAAAATAAAAAGAAAATCACTCGGGATACCAAAAGCAGACAGCTAACACCCAAGACGTCTACTGCTACACCTATCTCTAACAAGAAACCTCGAAGATGAATTATATAATAAGCAAAAGCTCACTGGTCTCAGTGTTAGGTGAACAATGCTTGTCATAAACAAAGGTCATCCCTCCTTTGTCAAGGGAGGAGGAATGTGGAGCAGCTTGCGACAGTCACCGAATGACACTCCCAATGTCATGGAACGCTCTGTCTCATCGAACCACACCTTTCAATTTTTCAGAATCTATGCGAGAGAGAGAGAGTTTAATAGAAATGATAAGAAAAGGGTCTTTTATGTCATATCTTTTGAAATATCCGATGTTTACTTGAATATATTGAATGACTTTGAAGTTAAAAGCACGTTCTAAGGAGAGATGCCAGCTGTCAAAACTTTTGGTTGGAAAAATATGTGTCCAAATCAAGTATGACGTCAGAAACCTTATAAAACTTTTTTTTTTTTTTCCAATTGAAAGTTAGCTAGTCTCATTCGAATAGACAGGAACCCGAGTTTTTCCTCCGCAAAATAAACAAACCACTTGGAGAAAACACTCGATTAAAATAAAAATTCAGTTTATTTATGCAATAGACGGAATGGAGGCTGAGTAGATAAAGGAGTTTGAAGTGTGGAGTGAGAGTTCATGGAGGTGTCAAATAACAGTAATAACAAGAAAACAATCAGAAATGTGATTTTTAAAGTGTTTCGGCCATCTATATATATATATATATATAGATATAGATGGCCGAAACACTTTAAAAAAATATATACATATGTTTACACACACACACATTAAAATCTGATAATGTTGGAGTAATTAATTATCGGCCATGAGTTCCCGTAAGGGGGCCCTTTACGGAAACTCACGGCCGCTGTACGGCACCATCTCAGTCCCCACAAATTCTATCCGTGCTCCGGAACCGGCATAGCTGACGAATCAGACCTATAGCTGGGTCAGTATTCCTGACTATAATCCGTGTGTATTCACGAGACCGGTTTGCCTGCTTGCGGGATGAAAAACCCCAGATAAACTTGGGAAAAACCCTGCTGTCCACGCCCAAGACTGGCTAACTTGGCTATGGCTGAGCAAGATCCTTTAGCTCCTCACGTCGTCGACGAGAATCGAACCCAGGACACTTCTTCCCCAGAAACATCTGCCACTATAATTACCTTGCTACGTTTATTTGTTGTAACGAAGATAAAAATGATTTTCATTTCAGGAAAAAATTTTGAAGTTCTATTTTTGAATCTTTATTGGAGAATCACTATGGCAACACCTAAAACGCACTCAAGAAAGACCATTAGCTTATAGTAGCATTAGTCTATAACAATAGCAGCATGGGTGGGCTAAAGGTTATATTATCCATGAGTGGCGCATCCAGGACACACACACACGCACACACACACACAATCACAACGAACTCACCTCTACCATCTTTTGTAGGCAATCTGGTTTCTTCGTGTTATAGGCAGATTCACATAACATAAAAATTTCTATAATATTTTGGCCATCTGTCCATCCCTATTTCTGTCTGTCTATACGCATCTATTTCTTCGCTCTGGTAGGATAGATTTTGATTAATTCGATCTTTGTGAAAATTTGTTGAGCAATCCAAATTTCGGGTGATGATGTAAAGTACCAAAATTGAACAAACTGGTTTGCTCAACAAATTTTCACAAAAATCGAATTAATCAAAATCTATCCTACCAGAGCGTAGAAGAAATAGATGCGTATAAGACACACAGAAAAAGGAATCGACGGATGAATTAAAAGAAGATGACACGTTGTTGCGAAACGTCTAAAAACGAGGAATGTAACGTTAATAGCGAGAGCTATATCTGAGACAATTATACACCAGTCTCACAAGTATCTTAGTTTAAAACAATCACTTTATTACTTGTACCTGTCCCATTAGGCAAAAGCTCGCGTCAAATAATAATAATAATAAAAAAATTAAACATGTGAATTATTAATTTGTCATCATTAAATTGAATGCATGAGCACGTTCCAACCTCATATAGTCAAAGCTCTTCCAGTATCCTTCAAACGAGATCCTTAAAATTAATTAATTCAATGAGGTCATTGGTTATGTAAAATTTTAGTAATGCAAACCTTCATTTTAATGGAAATCAGATAATTCGTTCCAACCCCTCTGTACTGTACTTTTAACATAATTTCTAACTCAAATTTAAAACAAAATACAGTATTGTATGTGTATCGACAAAATTATTTTATAAACATTATATTATTAATAAGATGAGGTCACTTGATAGATATGTAGTATGATCCCTTCCGATGAGCAAGAATAAGCAATAATAAACGCAAAATTAAACACATATTATTGAATTCACCGAGATGTTCCTTGCAAACAGAGAGAAGGATGCCCAAGTTCATGGCTATTGGAAAGCACTTTAATAATGCTGGTTTTGGAGATGGGATTACGAAGAAGAATAATGTGGTTGAACAGAAAGAGATTCAAATAAACGAATATTTGAAAGAGGTAACCAAAAAAGAGGTTTAATGAAAGAATGAAGGAGAAAAATAAATTCTCACGTTTAGGGCAGGAGATTTGACCCATGTGATCACTACAGGGAAGAAGTTGAACAGGCTAACCGATCTAAAGGACACTGAAGAGTGGACAGGCAAAGGTACCATTCACATCTATAGAGATGAAAACAAGCCAAGTGGAGAATGGCCGCCAATTTTTAGATCGGAGATAAACAGCACTGGATGAATGAATAATCACACACACACACACACACACACACACACACACACACACACACACACACACACACACACACACACACACACACACACACACACACACACACACACACACACACACACACACACACACACACACACACACACACACACACACACACACGTGCGCGGGCGCGGGCGCGGGCGCGAGCGTTATCTATAATAGGGAATTTTATGGTTGAATACTTTCAAATTTAATTTTGATTCTCTGGACTCCTTGGAGGTGTCATGTAATAATAATAATAGTTACATCAGCAGCCTCATGGGTGCATTATCTTGCTGAAAGAGATAATGGTCATTTCCCCTAGAAACGTCACAAAGTGGCAAGCATTGCATTGTCCAAAATGTTCAGATACCTCTCGGAGGTCAATGTTCGTGGCACTTCAAACAGAACTCACCTCCGAATTTCATAGTTGAGGTTACACTCTGGTAAGAGACGTTCACCAGGCATCCACCACACCCAGAACACCCATCTATCTGTTCGGTAGAGGGTGTAGCGTAATTCGTGGCTCCATAACACAGCTTTCTAAGCTTCCACGTCCCACTGTGCACGCTCTTTGCACTACTGAAGACGATGCTGCATGTTGGTTCGGGTAATGTGAAGTTTGATTATTGCAGTCCTACCATGAAAACCCATGTTGTGAGCCTCGGTTCTTAATGCTTTTGTGAAGATTCGAGTTCCAGTCGATGTCCTGAACCCCTCATTCAACGTGTCAGCTCACAAATAGCGGTTTTTAGCTATTATCCTTCGTATCACCTTATTATCACGTTCGGTGAGTGTGGTGTGTCGTCCATTATAGGCAGCACTTCCAGTTGACTCCCTGCACTTCCATCTCAGTATGGCATCACTGATTGTTGATCTGGGAGAGCCAATTTGTTAACAATTTGCCGAACAGACAGGCCTGCAGCATGGCATCCTATCGTAACACCTCTTTCACATTCCATCAGTTCCTTATCGCAGTCATTTCACCTGGACACAGTTGCACTGACTTGGGAACATCGTATTTCTCCAACTTATACTGGCTACAAACACGTGACACGATGCACCTTGTCCGTGGGGGGAGTGCCCGCTGACTTCTTTCCAAGCAGAGAGTCTAAAAGACAGCCTGTGACTAGTGGTGTGCCACAGGGTTCTGTTCTTGGACCACTGCTGTTTAATTTGTTCATTAACGATATAGGGAAGGATCTGAGAGGAAGTGTTCATTTGTTTGCTGATGATGCAAAGTTGGGTAGAACAATTGTGAATGCACAGGATGTCAAAATGTTACAGGATGATTTGGATAGATTGCAGGTCTGGGCTAAGGAGAATGGATGTGAATTTAATGTGGCAAAATGTAAGGTTATGCATTTTGGGGTGAAAAGATTAGCAGCAGTATACCACATTGGTGGAACTGTACTCCAGGAGATTGATGAGGCCAGGGACTTGGGAGTGTTGGTGGATAGGGAGATGAAGTTTAGGGGGCACATTGCAAAAGTGACTAAATCAGCTCATCAAATCACTTGGTCGCTGAAGAATACTCTGACGAGCAGAGATAAGCAAGTTATTGTTCCTCTGTACCGAGCCTTGATAAGACCCCATCTCGACTACTGTGCTCAGATTTGGTTTCTTCTTGAGGGGAGGAGGTTGAGAGGATCCAGAGGTGAGTGACCAAGACGATAGCAGGTTTATGGAATGAACCTTATGAGAACAGGTTGAAGATCTGTGGGTTGCAGAAATTGGTTGATAGGCGGAAAAGGGGTGATATGACTTAGACATTCAAATTACTTAAGGGTTTCTATAAGATTCATTCAGAAGATATTTTTGAGAATAGGACTGGTAGTGGGAGGACTAGGGGCCATCCATGGAAGCTTGGTAAGAGTGTGGTTAGCAAGGGTGGTAGAACTAGGTTTTTTACTTGGAGAGTGGTAAATGAGTGGAATAAGCTGCCAGAGTCTGTTGTGGGTGTTATGACATGAATGAGTTCAAGGCAAAGTGTGATAGATACTGTGTGAATGTCAAATAATTGTGATGGATATGATGTTTAGGGCCTCCCTCGATGAGTCTAAGGACTCATTCCAGTCGCCCGTAATAATAATAATAATAATAATAATAATAATAATAATAATAATAAGTATTGACTCCGTCTCAAAGTGGAATGGAATGCATTGAAATTTGATATTTAGGATGGAGGATAAAATGAATCCAAATCATCTCAATTTGAGTGGCAAAATTAAGCAAAATAATATTATGTGTACAGTAAATAAAATTCAAAAAATGATTTTGGATTCAACTGTTTATGATAACGAATGACGTCACTATACTAATGTTCGGAGACGATTCTTGATAACATTTTGGTATGACGTCATTTCATTCATTAACACAACTGAATTTAGAGTCCTCTTTAACATCTTACAACCATTTTAGTGTAAAACGTTATGGAATTGTTGTTATCAATTATTAAAATAAATAATTTTAGTAACCAGCTAGACAGCAGATTCTTAAATGCAGATATGACATTCCTTTTTGTGGGGGGGGGAGGGGTTTCATACTTGTTTCTTTTTGGGATTCTGACTGCAAATGTGCAGGACATGGTATACCTATGACAATTACGGGAACAAGGGGTCTTTTGAAATGGACGCATGGTCACTCACGAACCATTTCCCCTGAAGGGAAAAAACGGACGATGAACGTATTGGTTTTATGACCCTCCAGCCACGAGTTCCTTTTTCTAGCGTGGGGACTTTTGAGGAAACGGGGTGACCTGATAGGAGTGGTCTTCAGCACACAGAGAAGGATAAGAAAGAAATAAGTCTTTGTCGGCGATTTATGACCAACGGTAGCATGGAGAGAAAACGTCGGGTCTTTTATTTGGCGTGTTGGAAGCACGAACGCGAGAATGGACGCTAAGTGACTCATGACGACAGCGCTCTATGGAGCGGTACGGCATACGTGTAACGGAGACACTGCCGTGAGAAATGTCACCTTCGGTAATCCGGCACACTGGGGATCTGTAGTTAAACACGAGTAACCATTAACAAGAGCATTCCGACGTTTTCTATCCCCACTTTCTTCTTCACCCCCCCTTTATCCCTTACTGCACAGATAGCAGTAATTTGCGTGTACTTCAGGCCTTTGTGAGAATCGAGTAATAATGTTGAAGAAGTTAGAAGCTTGAAGGAAGTGGGTGAGTAAAAGGAAATAGATATCAATAGAGGGAAGTTTCTTAGAAAGGTCGCAACTTTATTATTGAGGATTGCATACATTTCGATTCCTTATCTTGCTGTAACGCCTGTTTTTACGACTTGCTCGTTAGAACTCCATACGAAAAAAAGGACCGCTAATGAATGAAGAGCGATACATCACTTAAGGCTGCGCCCACTCCAATTGAAATGTTACATTTGCTGTAATTACTGCAATTAACTAATTAAGGAGCAGTGGTGGCAACCAAGCGTTTCCCATTCTAACAACAGAACCGGCTAAGTGGGGAAACAGTCTGTTTATTGCTTGCGATTAATTATACCTACTTGTCATTGACTAATTTCTCGTTTACTTGTTTGGAAAGCATTGACCACTTCCCGTTATTTGTTGCTATTTAGAAACTATACCAGTAGGAATGATTCGCAATACTAAAAATGGTGATTTACGAACAGCATTAGTCAAACTGCAATGCAATTACAGTGCTGGATAGCCACACCAACAAAGTCGACTTTTTTTTTCTTTTTTTTTTTTTTTTTTAATCGGTAAGAGGCCCTCTCTACCTTTTGCTAATGCTGTAGTTGGGTACACTTCTGCTGATGGGCTAGACACGAGGTCACAAGAATATACATTAAAAGTAAAATATTTGATTTTATAGAATTAGATGAATATGCTGACATTTCATTCTTATGTGTATAAGTATTTATAGAAGAGGCCTCAATAGCTTAGTTGGTTTCGACGAAACCCTTTGGTTGTAAACACTTGGGTTCGAAACCCGTCTATGAAGCGAGGAACTTTTTCAGTCAAAGGTGAGTTAGACGGTCTCACACGAAAGTGGCACGTTTTTCGTCCCTCAAAACAGGAAAAACCGTGAACACCAGGGGCGAATTCTTTCTAAATTCACTAAATTTTGGTGACCTGTTTAAAAGTTAAAAAAAAAAGTAGAAATGGATTCACATTTCTGGTGTAGATTATATTTTTTTCCCTTTCATTTATTAACCCTTTTTGCGATGATCCCTTAATTTGCGATCTCACAGTTATTTTTACACGATACAGCACAATCAGCATTAAACTCAATTAACTCGTGTTGCTATGACAAGTTTGCCTAAATAATGCCATGGAATCAACGGAAAAGAATACTTCAAAAGGACAAATCACTCAATTGGGAATCTAGTGACTTCGAGGCAGCAGATTACACATTAGCTGTTAGCTTTTCTGTATGCTTCTTGTTTAGTTGTCTTTGTAACGAGAGTGAAGTAAAAGTTGGCTCGCAACTAATTAGCAATTTGTGGTGCCCAGTTCTATTTTGAACTGGGGCACAGATAAACAAACAACGCGGAACAAAATTAATTAAAACTAGAAACTTTATCTTTAACTTATTCTGTGGTGGCCGCTACCGGAATCGACAAACAAGAAAGGGGGGGGGGGGTGAATTGAAATTAATTAGTTCGGGAGATCTCTTGAATATGTCCAGTTTTCGTACAATTAGAAAGTACAGCACACAGTTCGCTATCTGTTGCTGATCGCATAGTTAAACCATTCGTATAAGATTTTCAACTCATTATGATGCGATGCTGGAGAAAGAATTTGTTGTTCTTTTGAAAATAGCAATGTTTGAATGCTGTGGTCTTTTTATCGTATAACATGGCCTTTCCAACACTTTATTTTCATTTATTTTTTTACAGTTCATCTTTGGACTTATTCAGTCTAAAGCTAGCTGAAAACGCACTAGGATTGGGTTCCCAATTAGCAGTTTTTCGGTGATCCTAGATATCAGAAAAAGAAAAAAAAGAAAAAATTGCGATCTAAGGAACGTATGCTATGTTAGTAAGCGATCTTGGTAATTGCTAAATGAGTTTTTTTCTTTGAACTATGACCGGGAAGATATTTAATTTAAAATATCGAATTTTTTTTCTCTCGCATCAAACTATCTATATTTTGTGCTCTGAAAGATTATCGGATCGTGTAAAATTGAAATGATGCCACACGTGCTTTCGAAATCGTGAAGAGTAACAGATGCGCAACCAAAAAAATAAAGAAAAGGAGAAAAAAAAAATTAAATAACATCAAACATCTTTGGACCGTACTTAAAGACATATCTCTGTAAGGAAGCGAATTTAATATTATATTTCCTTGCAGTTAACTAATAATAAGCATAACGCACTGCAAAGAGCTGCATACATGTGTATATTTTGACGTAACTTAGTACTTATGAATGTACTTCCTTGAGTAGCTTTTTTGCAATAAAACTGCCGCATGATGAGGGCGTCAATGTACACTTTTATAAAGTTTAGCATTTCAGTTTATTTTCTCAATTTTTATACAGTACAGTTAAAAATAATAACATAACTGATATGTTTCTTAAAGTAAAATAATAAATCTTCTAAAAAAAAGTAAAATAATAAATTTTAAAATCTATATAATTCATTTGACTTCAGTAGTACTAAATGAAGTTATTTCTTCAGTAACTGATGTCCCAGAATAAGAAATGGACACCTAAATCCAGAGCTACATCCATCACTACAAAATAAACTGCTAATTTGTACTAATTGAATATGTAGAACAAAAGATTCTCATAACAAACAGGTATATATGACTTCGGCATAAATATTCAAATCAGGTTTTCTTGCTTGCAGGGGCGGCTCGTGCATAGGCACTGCGGAACTGCAGCACCCTCAATTTTTCTCGATATATATATATAAAAAAAAAAAAAATCAGCTAACGCCTTTTTATTCCCGTATACGGGGAGGAGGCGAGGCCATTTAGTCCTATCTAACTTTTGGAGATTGAGTGGGCAGTTCAATCTCCACTGGTACCAATCAGAGATAGATGGCCCAAGGCTATCACTAATTAAGCGGTACTCAGTGAAGAGAGACGGCTCAAATGTGCCGCCATCTCGTGGTCCCTAACCCTAACGCAATATATTTAATGTCTGAAATAATGTGGGTACTACGGTCGATTTTCTTGAGTTTACGGGACGAAAAACCCGCTTGCCAGTGATCGACTAACTCGGGAACCGGTCGAAAAAAGGCTTAGAAAAATTTCCTCTAGTCGCCGACTAGACTCGAAACCAAGTCTTCCTTCGTGCGGCCAAGTGCCGTGGTGTGCACGCCACATCCACTGAGCTACACAGGTTCATATATTTATTAATTTATTTATATCTGTCCGTCGCGCAGTTCCACTGTTGTTTATATGCAGTTTGGACCAGTAGTAGAGTGTTCGTAGTGCTTATCGTGTTTACTCCGTCTTTTTAAATATTTGGACATTACAATTAAAGACATAACATTTGTTATAGTTTTTATTTTAGAACATTATTTGGGTTACGATAATGGATTTTATTTTTAAGTAATTTTGAATTATACCAAACTGTATAATTTTATCGATAATAAACAATATTTTTTCTTGTTTAAATTTTTTTAATTTTTACCATAATTTTGATATTTTATCCAAATACGTATACATACACTGTACTTACAATGTATACGTATTTGTGTATACACTGTAAGTACAGTATATACGTATAGTGCATCATTCGATTATCTTTTTCGTTTGTTTTTGAAGATATTATTGAAAAGATTTTTTTTGGTTTTCTTCCATTGTCTTCAATCTAGGTTTTTTTTTTTTTTTTTTTTCTATTATTCAAGTATTTGTTCCCGAAGAATTTCAAAACAGTCTTTAATTATATTCTTAATAGTGTCCCATTCTTCGTTATTAATTAATTCAATACGCATTCTTGCTTTCAAAGATCGTAAGCTCTGCATGATCCATTGAGAGTCTACTGATGTTCAATCGACTAGGATCTATCTGTTATTATTACAATAATTCTTCTTATTATTATTATATTAAACTTGCATATGGATGCTGACAGAGAAATCACGAAACTATTAATACAAGAGCGACGTGCGTGGGAAAATGGTTAATGAGAAAGAGGGAATTAATTGATAATCCACGAATTTGTAATCGACTAGAGCAGTGCTTCCCAAACTTCTGGATGTCAGGGCCCCCTTTGCAAAAATTAAAATATTTCATGGCCCCCTCGAAAAAAAATCGTAATGGAGAGATATACTATAATAATATTTATTGTATTTGTATTCAATACAAAACATACACAGCGAATATTGCAAAAATCAAATGCATATATTACATTTTTTGCCTCTTACCGTTTGGTTCTGAAGACGATGCGGGCTGTTCTGGTAAAATATGAAATACTGTCCTTTTTTTTTTTTTTTTTGAGTCTGTTTCTGCTTCTTCTGATTGTTCGCGGGAATTTTTTTTTTATATTTTATATCAGCCACTTATCCATCTCAGGATTAAATTTTTTAACGCAGAATAGATCAAATAATATCACCACTTACCGATACTGGCACACCACAGACTGATAACATGAAATTAGTGAATATTACCTGAATAAAGGAATCCCCGGACCAGGAACATTTTTCTCTTTTGTGACTTTTCTACCTTTACGGTAATTAAGCCTAACGCGAAACAGACAGCAAAGGCAGGTTATTGAAACGTGCATATGATTGGTGCGGTATTAACAAAAGATCGCGCAACTGAAAGATAAAAGCATAGCTGACAATTGAGTTGAAATGCTAACTCTCTTCAACCGAATTCCATATGTGAAACTGCCATAACATTCATTATATATATTTTTTACTTAGTTTTAACACTTTTGCGAATTTTAACACGTTCCGTTGAATTTTATTGCTGCCTTGGGAAATCGAACTCACACAAATTTAATTAATAACAATACTTTTTAGTTAGATACTGTGTTTGCCCATGCAACATATGGTTTTGTTTCAGTCTATACAGCATAGTTTCTGTATGAGGGGACATGTGATTCATTAATTAGTGTGTTTTTATCTCAGTTGTCTCTGATTGCACTATTTCTTGAGAAATATATTACACAGACTCCTCATACCTTATTCACTGGAATAATAAAAGTACTTGTTTTTATTGCCTCTGCAGTACAGTGACTGTTAGGGAGGGTGTTGTTTACCACTGCAAGTAAGTTACTATCTCCCCACACGAACCTGTTTAAGCTTTTTTTCATGTGTGAAGTATATGCGAAACTTTTATTGGTAACAGAAAACTAGCTCGGATGACAGTGATAATATAAAACGAGTTTTGATATGTATATAAAGTCAATATCAACAGTCCCTGATTACGAACGCGTGATGAAAGGGACAGGAAGATTTGGAGCTTCCCTGGAGAGCATTCGAAATAAATACAATTAACCACTGCTTTGAAATGAAACATATGAATAAGCAATATTTACTAATATTCATTAAGCGCAGAAATACGCAGGAAGCAAAGTTTGTGAACCAACACCAATGTGTGAATTTTTCCATTAAAATATAAAAAATAACAAAAAAGAAATAATAAAAGTTAAATACGTTTCTTTTAAAATAAAAAAAAATCTACTTAGTCTTAAAACATTTTAAATTTGTTTTCATTATTTCACGGCCCCCCCCTCAACAAAACCTACGGCCCCCAAGGGGGCCGCGGTCCACAGTTTGGGAAGCGCTGCTCTAGAGTATATTCTTATTGTTACTTGAAAAGTTGGTTTTTACTCATTGGGGAAAACGGTATGGAGAATACTGTTCCCAAAGAATAGAGGTAAATCGTTCATGCGTGATGACAGGGATATCATTGTACTTACTGAACACGGTGTGAATATTCTACGAATTATTACCATCTATCTTTGAGCAACAGAACAGTTTTCATCCTGAAGCTCTTTCCATTTTCTTGTGTACTCGTTGCCCCTTAAGCAATTTCCACTGTTAATTTACAGAATTCCTAGTTATACATATTCGTAGGCGTGTTCTGGATGAAGTTTTACAAACTGACCTCATTTGAACTTACGGGTCACAAAGGAAATTGCTTGGAGTAACAGAATTGGGCAAAGGTCACATTTAGAATTAAAAGCTATTCCGGATAAATCTGTGTTTGGAGGGGATTTTCCTTGTTCAGGTTGTCTGTCGGGAAACGAGGTCACAGAGAATGCAATTAGCGAAGTGGAGGGACTGCCTTCTTTTCTTCCTGTTTTATTGTTAACTTTTTACTTTATGGGAAAGAATTAAGTATTAATTAATGTCTTAAAGGCGGCATTAAATCCTCCCAATAAAAGCTAATTTCCTAAATGCGTTTATACAGTGGAGTCTTCGTTTCCTCGACCGACAGTTTTACCATTAAACAAGACTTCCCTTTTCTTCATATGAATTATCATTTCTCAGTCATTTTTGTTTTCGTAGCAGTCTAAGACTTTATTTTGTATTTCATTTTTTTGATTCGCTCCAAATGTACAAAAGCGTACTATTATTAATGGCGTTATTAATTATTTATTGCATTATATATACATATCCTTTTCGGTCACTTAAATATGGAGTGTTCATTTTAATATATTCGTTCTCGAATGGGTTATGTCTATTGTGTGTACTGGACAAATTATAGGTCCCGAGTAAGGAACAGACCTTCCAAGAAATCTTTCAAGTTCTGAATAAAGAATACGACTTAACACAAAGAATCTGTACAGCGTTAGTATAAAAAGGCTGTGATGATGATAATAAACCAAGCACATCCTATTAATACTGACCCCTTATCAAACTTCACGATGTTCAACTGTTAAACGCTGAAATCTGTAGCATACTTGAACGAGTGAAATGACAAAAAACTTCAATTCTATCGATGTGATATTTTATGTTGAGCTTATCGGTATAAGAGGGGTGTTGTATTATCGGAACCGTATATTCCTCCCCTGAGTCTCCGTAGCACATTCGATATAGGACGAAGTCCTTTGGTCGGAAAGACCTGGGTTCGATTCACGTCTGTGAAGTGAGGAATCTTTACCTGGTTAGGACCACTGATAGGATATTCCTGAAAACAGACCCGGAATACAATTTTACAGGAAAAATAAATAGATAAATACCAATTAGAAATGCTAATTATATAGTTTTCTTTTATTTATTTATTTATTTTTTAATTCCACACTGGTATCGTTTTTTTTTTTTTTTTTTTCATGCTGTAGAGATCAAATACAGAACTATACAAGTATATACATCAAGTTCAGTATTCCGAAAATTCTAAATAACAAACATGGAACGTTTACAAGTTACTTCAGGACAAAACAAGTACATTGGTGGTAGTGTTACACCGAGCGATGAAAATCATCTACTACTCACAGACTTTCAACATCCATGACAGAGTAAGAATCGAATCTATAGCAGACATGATATTAGTCGGTTAACCTGGCTATCTATTGGAATATTTTCGATTTTATCTACATTTTAAAAAGAGTAAATAAAAAAGAATTTTTTTATCTACTCCGAAAAAAAAATCTCCGAAGAACTCACAAACCAATAAGTAACTCGTCATCTAAGATATGTACGTGATATGTGATACGTCTTCGTTATCTTTTTCTCTTCTGTCAAGCGATGATTTCAAACATCAGTCATTTTCCATGGCGTATACATGACATAGCTGTCAAGCTGGAAGCTGGTTGGTGACAATAACTCTCACTCAAGTTATTTCCTCTCTGCTTGGGTCCTCTGGTGACGTCGCGTGTGATAAAATGCGCCATTTCCTTATCTTCAATCCGTGAAGAAACTTCTTATGGATCACAAATGCCGTGAATGAATATCTTGACTGATACTGTCACCAGTTCTAAATACCAACTGCTTAGATTTTGACAGCGGGACTGATTTCGCCCATTTCCGTAGACGTTTTTCGGGAAAGCGCCATTGCCGTGAACTTTACAAAACCTTTCCGCTAAGACTATCAATCTGAAAAGTCGTTCTTGGCAACGTAGAAGATGAACGGCAAATGTATAAGTTACTGATGACACTAATAAGGATCTCGAATTCTGCAGCAAAAGGAAAAAACGTACTGCTGTTTTTTTTTCTCTCCTTTTTTTTTATTAAGAGGAGGGGCAAAAAAGCGAAGACACCATTTCTCTTTCTAATGGCTTGTACTTTTTTTTACTAGTATTTTGTTTTCATATATTTATTATTTTTGCAAAAAAGTGTGGCATCTTTAATACTTGACCACCATTTCGACTGATTTTTCTACTAATTAATCTGTGGAATTATTCGCTATTTTTTGGTTTTGACAAAATAGTTCCAATGCACCTTACACACTGCAGAGAAGCATTGAACATACCCTTTTTTGTCTATTTGAACTACAGTGACAATATATTTATTTGAATTTACCATCATGGTTATTTCAAAAATAACACGCAAGGGACATGCAGTGAGCGGAGATAGGTGCTTAGTCACCCATATAGAGCATCTATCCTCCATACCATAACGTGACCTAGACAGTTCCCTTCCCGGTACCACTACTCATTCTTCTCCACCTCCAGACGTAATATGGCAGAGGGACCACGTGCCAGCTGATCGGGAAGCCTCCCTACGCGTGGCCATCAGGTTCAATCTGGCCGTCATCCTGTGGAACCACCTCACTACTGTACCTTCGAAGATCTCGGGGGAGGGGGGGGGAGGGCAGAAGCCATAATCCCTGGTCTTGGGATCAAACATGGGCATCAGGCACGTGCTTCAACGCTATGAGAGGTTGGTCATCTACCACATGCTGAGCATAATTGGCATCCCTTCCAACTGGGAAGATATCGCCGGTTAACTCAAATGTGTGTAATAAAGAATAAAAATAGCGTTTGGACTGAAAAAGAGAATAGTAAGAGAAAGAGGAGAGAAAGCGTAATATTATTTTAAAGGTACTGAAAGAGAACAGGGAATGGAAAAGCATCGAATCGAGATAAGGTGGCGAAAATATACTAAAGAAGAGCGTAAAGTAAAGCCTCGTGGTAGTAATACGATGCGAACGAAAACAGATGCGAGTCTATAATGATTTCAATGGGAGTAACCGATTTACGAGGGTGGTCTGAAAAGTTCTCGGCCTAACAATGAAAAAAAAAAACGAATTCATAATTTCAAAATTACTTTTATTTTTCAACATAATCTCCCTTAAAACTAATACATTTATTCCAGCGATGCTCCAGCGCCATTATCCCGTTCCTGTAGTGGTTCCCAGGGACGAATCACCTCTTGATTCGAAGAAAAACGATCACCAGTGAGGAAGACTTTTAGTTTTGAGAAGAGACAGAAGTCAGAGGGAGCCAAATCTGGGGAATAGGGTGGATGTTCCAACAATTCATAGTGCAGATCCCTTAATTTTCCCACTGCCAAAACACCTTTGTGGGCAGGTGCATTGTCCTGATGAAAGATGATTTTTTTCTTCTGCAAACCGGGTCTTTTCTCACTAATTTTTTTCATCCAGTCTGGTTAAAAGATCGGAATAATATTCCCCGGTTATTGTTTTACCCTTGTCAAGATAATTAATAAACTTTAGCATCCCAAAACACCGATGACATGACCTTTCTTGCTGATGGAACCGACTTTGTCTTCTTTGGCGCTGAACAACCGGCTTTTCTCCACTGTTTTGACTGCTATTTGGATTCTGGTGTGTAATGGGGAATCCAATCTCATCCATAGTAATAAATCGACGCACAAAATCAACTTTATTCTTGTTAAAACGCTGCAAGCACTGTTCACAGATTTTCATGCGAGTGCGTTTTTGATCTGCTGTGAGCAAGCGCGGCACCAATCTTGCGCAAAGCTTTTTCATTTGCGATTCTTCATGCCAAATATATCCTACACGTTCTTTTGAAATGCCTATAGTCTCAGCAATTTCACGGACTTTGACTCGCCAGTCATGCAATATCATATCGTGCCCTGATCAATAATTTCTGGTGTTGTTACACTTTTTGGACGTCCTTCACGTGGATCATCTTCAAGGCTGGTACGGCCACGTTTAAACTCGGCAGCCCATTTCTTAATTGTCGAAAACGAAGGAGAAAAGTGCCCATAGACGTTTATGAACTTCGAATGAATTTATTTTGGCGTTAAATCTTCTTAAACATTTCTCAAAGAATTTTATAACCGCACGATACTCAATTTTATCCATTTCAAGGGATACAGACAACACTTTTGCTTCAAACAGCTATATAAAAGAAATTACTTGATAGAATGATTTGCAATTTAACGTGGATGCTTATGAAAGATGTACCAACTTAGAAAAAAAAAATCTTGCCGATAGTGTTGCCATCTATGGTCGAGGCAGAACGTTTCAGACAACCCTCGTATATCAGCAGTAACGGTAGGTAAATTGCATCGTGGTTGACAGACGAGGATTAGTAAAGGAAAAGAATAGTGTATTTTTCAGGGAGGATGGAAGTTGATTGACTGGAAGTCTTAAAGCTATTGTAAGGTCTTGACATATAAGATAAAGAGAGCATGTTAACAAAGCGGTAGGAGAATAGCTTTGAAATAGGTACTTATTTGAGTCTTAGCTCAAACATTACATGAAATTGCATCAAAAAGTTCCACGATTGGTCTCTGGAGCAGAGTTTCCGGATTATGTAAAAACATAAAATATAAACACAAAAAATTAAATTAATAAAAACAGAACAATATCCTTAGGTTTACAACCTTTTGTGCGTGGGAGTCACATAAAAATAAATTAAAAAAAAAACTATTTCTGGCTGGGAGGACTTTTATTTTTGATATTTACTAATATTCCTCAAAACATCTCAATTTTTCATATGATTTAGATCGAGCTATCCTTATGGGGATGAAGAAGTTGTGGAGAGAATCCAATGGCGAGTGACAAAGATTGTGGCCTATATATGGAATACTCCTTATGAGCATAGATTGAAGGTCTGTGAGCTCCAAAAACTAGTTGATAGGCGTAAGAAGAAATGTGATGGAAGCATTTGAGTTATTAAGGAGGTTTTATAGGATTGACACTGATGACTCTTTTCGGTACCTGGCAAAGGAGAGAATAATTGGGTCACTAGGTGGAAGTTGTGTAAGAGTGTGGTTAGCAAGGGTGTTGGGACTAGAATTTTTGCTTGCAGGATGGTGAATGGGTTGCCAGAGGTGGTTGTGAGTGCTATGTCTGTGAATGAGTTTAAGGAGAGGTATGATAGGTACTGTGTGAATAATGGCTAGTGTGTGAATATTAGATCTCTCACAATGCGTCTTGTGAATCCATGGATTCACCTGCATCATCATCATCATCATCATCATCATTATTATTATTATTATTATTATTATTATTAACTACAGGCCAACTACAGGACAGTCAGAAATACATACCGTATAACAAGACCTCAGACAACTAATTATATCACATATAAATACAATCATCACTATGGAAAGGCCACGCAAAACTTCTACATCCCAGACATGATAAACAAATTACCTTTTGAATACAAAAATCTTACAATAGCCCGAAAAGAGCTCTAAGGACATACTACGAACAAGAAACACGCACCCAAAATACCATACAAACTTAATGAAACACAAGATATTCGGTTCAGGCTTCCAGTTCAGCGATGCATCAATACATTCCAAGTTACTGTGTGTGTGTGTGTGCGCGTGCGAATTTCTCACTCAACTTTTTCTTTTCTTTTTTTTTACGTTGTCTTGTCCGGAAATTCTATACTTGTTGTGATTAGTTTAATTAAATATAATAAATATGCCAAAATTATGTTTAAGAAATTATGCCACAGATATTACGTTTAGCTTTTGAGATCTCTAGTCTTGTGTTTTTCAGTAAAAACTCAAAACGATCAAGCTGATATTTATTTCTTGTTACTGCCATGGAACAACAAAAGTGCAATGGTAGTAGTTTATCACTCAAGCGATAATTCAACAACAGACCGGCAATGCGATGCCATCTGAAAATGTAACACGATTCCTCTCAAACCCGAAGTTATCCGGCCAACTCCTAGAACACCTGGCTAATCATTGAACCAGAGGTGGCAGGGAATAATAAAGAAGAAAAAAGAAAGTCTAGTTTACACAGCTGACTGATAGGGAAGTGGATATTTTATCCGAGGACCATTTCTTTCCTAATGCACGTATAGACTGGAAAAGTCTGCTTTTGTGATAATTAGCACGACACCACTTTCAGAAGCTTCCTACGGAGACGAGCTTTTTTTTTTTTTTTTTTTTTTTTCTGTCGCTTATTTTGCGAACAGCTGACATACCAAAGCAGTCTGGGATAAATCAATTCCCATACAAATACAATAAATAGAATTCTCAAACGAATCAGCGATTATTATTATTATTATTATTATTATTATTATTTTTTGACTTTTTCTCTTGCTTGTATAGTAATATCACCTATGCATCTTCATCATCAATATCTGCATACTATTCGGTTGGTTCACATGCATTGCACTGTAATACCTTCGAATTTTTTTATAAATGATAAAATAAATAAATAAATAAATGAAATTACCCGCTTTCGTATAAATAATGTCAAAGATCACATGGATTTATTTCGAAAGTTATATTAAATTGAAATAAAGGAAAATACTAGTTAGCAACCATTTTTTAATTTTTTTTAAGGAAATTAAAAAAAAAATACTATTCTGAAAAAAAAAAAAAAAAAAAAAAAAAACAGATAATGTAGTTTTCCCGCGAAACAAATCACAGTTTCATGATAATTGCAAATCCAGTACTGAACATTGTTTTGATCAATATATCGTATTTGTAGCTGACATATTTTTTTTTAATTTTGATATTTTTATGGATAAATATATACGATACGATAACACAGTCTCGCAAGAGGTAACGGGTTATCAATTCACTATGATTTGTTGTTCTCGCTAAGTATAAAATGTGTTCCTTCGTGTACAATTTGGACAAAAAGTTTGTGTGTGTATGTCTGGACGATAACTTTATTGATGCTTTTTGTGGGTCGCATTCTTCTACATTGAAGATACACAAACCATTGCTTCTTCAAGTTAATGGTATATATTTTTAGAAGATATATTCACTGTGGTTATGTACTATGTACTCTAACTCAATGGATTTCCCAGTTTCTCCATAAAAATCGATGATAAATAAATTAAAAAAATAACAATAATAAACTCGTCGACAAATTGCAAGAAAATCAGTCTTGCGAACAGAAAACGAAATGGGAAGCTGTCTTCCTGAACGGAAGGTATTTGATGTTCGAGATGAGTTGTTGCCAAGTTCAACCAAAATCCCTCAGGAGATTAACGTAACAAACTGACATTTCTTATGGCTCTCCACAAACAACTGCAAAGTGTGCTCCGAAAATGAATATACGATAAAGATCTGCTTTCCCCATATTATTCTAAGAGACAGTCACATCTCCGAGTGTATTGTGAAGTTATCGACCAACTTGTAGAAACGTTTGCTAATAAAGGAAAAGAGCGTGGGACAGGTGAAGGATTTCTTTGGTATCAAAATACTAACAGATATCCATCACCCGTATTAGATGCTTTGTGGGTACTTTGATCTTATTCGGAGGATTTTCACAGAACTATCAAGAATATTACAGTTGTGAACACTTCGATGTACTGTTGACATAATGTTGACATATCAACAATTACCTCGAACACGTTGAAAGATGCAGCATTTTGGAGATGCTGTGAATGGCAATGTTGACCGCTCTGGAACATTTGGAGGGTGTGTTGTTGTAGCCATTTTGAGTTAGGTCAGATCAACTAAGGCTATGAGGCCTGTGTACGAGGCAAACCAGCCAGATGAATGAACACACACGCAATTGCGTGTATTCGTTCACCTGAATTTGCTTTCGAATTTCGAGATACACAAGATAAACAAACAAGATAAGATTATCAATTATGAGATTAAAAAAATACCCTTTGGATCATAAAAGAAATGAAGAAACAATGAAAGAATTAAACCAAGAAGAGGCAATAAAGAAAATAAAGAAAGGATTGCCTAAAAAAATTACTTCCATTAAAATCAATCTGAAAAGAAGCTTAAGACATTTTTAAAGTGGCCGATAGCTTCTGAGGAGGCTGAAACAATCCACAAAACTTTGAAAAGCTAAAATACAAGGATAATATAATGCACCAACTTATTTTCTCGAAATATTAAACTTTTATAAACAAATATTGAAATCAGAGTCACTTCCACGAACTATTTCACTTGTTTAAGCAATGAACTATTCTGTGAACTTACAGAGGTTCATAGAATTAGCCTGCCACTTCTCATATCACTCGCGTATCTTGTTTGTCTTTCATCCATTGGTGGATAACTACCCCCCCCCCCCCCTCAAGCTAATCGAAAGTCTTTAAAGTATGTATATACAGTAAATATATACCAAGTTATTGTAATTATATCCTTACGTGAAGCTGTATGGAGTGCTAATTAAAGAGGACTTACAACGAAATTAAACCACTATGTGCAATTTCACCATGCTCAGAATGGTGATATATTTTGTAGACGGTTAAGCACTTTATAGGTTCTTACTTTGTTTTAAAAAAAAAAATCAGCTAACGCCTTTTTATTCCCGTATATACGGGAGTAGGCGAGGCCTTTGTTATAGAAATTTAATTGTTGTTAATATAAATATAATAATAATAATTATTATTAAGCCAGAAAATTAGGAGACACGAGTGTGTCACTGATGCCACAACATTACAACGAGACAACTAGTACAAATCTTTATAGAACTACCTTTCTGCTAGTTCTAATATTTTCATTTCTAAGCTGAAAATAGTGCTTTTGATTTGTTAAGCGCTGCATATTAATTACATTAATATAAATACACGATTGTTTCTTTTCTGATGTAGGAAATTTCCTAATATTATGATAATTTACTAAAGTATTATTTGCAAAACATATTTTGAACTTAATATGGGATCTTAGACTATAAGAAGTGGTTGGCTTAAATGACCTTTCTAGTGCGATCAATTCCTTACCATAAAAAAGCAATTAAATATTTTCAAAAATATTACGGTTCTTCCTTCTTTGCTCCCTTCTCCTTTGAGTGATTTATAAATTCTCAGAGGAATTTTAAACTCCCTATCTCCTTGTGAGATTTGGATTGCCTTCGACCGTGTTGAAGGCAATTTCGATGTGTGTTTTCTTGCTGTATTTCAGTGCTGAGAGTGAGCTTAGAATAATTCAAATACGTGTGTTCTCGAGGAAGTTAAACTATGAGTATATAGTGTGTTATTTTTAGAACGTAAGATGCCTCTGAGAAATACTTACGTTCTATTAATCATCTTAACTCGTGAACTCACTTCAATTCTGAAGTTTGTTGCACCCTGAGATTGAGATTATAAGCTAGAAAACAGGTTGGCTAATTTATCTCATCTTGTAGCTAACTTTTTTATCTGAATTTCAGACCACACTTGACTTTATTTTTTTTCCATTGCTTCTTATTTTAGAGATCTTTTATCTTTTTTTTTTTTTCGTCTTCTTCTTTTCTTTGCCTAAGCAATAAAGCGTCCATCTGCACTTTCTTCGCAACATTATTGATCCTTTAAAAACGTAGATGATTTTTCGTAACTTTCCCTTTCTATGCGTGCTAAGAATACATCCCGAGGCCTATAGTAGCACCCAGCTGATCAATTCCATAATGTCCATCGATATTACCAAGCTGGCAGTAAGGAGAAGATACAACATTTTTATCACCGCTAAGCTTGTTCGGCATGTTTCCAGATTACACGAACACCAATATGGCTGCGGAGCCGAGATAAGTGGCACCAGACTAGCATATTGATCTGCTATCGGGGCTTTATGGCGAAACCAAAATGGGATTAATGTCTCGATGTTGCCTTGTATGTGCTGCGTGACTCTTCTGGAAAAAAGAATAAACGAGGATAGAAGAAAGTAAGAGGACATTATATGTTTATTTGGGGGCAGTGTGATGGTCAAAGTAAGCATCAGGTTAAAACAAGAGACGGCATTAGATTAGTTAGTTTTGCTATAGTATTTCCACCTTCCGCTTCGGGCGAGGAGAAATTAAGTCAGAGTCAAGTTTATTAAAATTAAAATAAAGTCTTTATGTGGTTCTCACCCACGAAAAGTTATTAGTAAACCTATAGTACATTTGTACCGTGAGTGAGCTAAGAACTTTTCCATTTTTATGTGACTTTTTGTAATTTTTTTTTTAATTTATTTTTACTTAGTCCGGAAGCCCCTGCTCTAGAGACCGAACACGGCCCTTTTTCAAGCCACTTCAGGCCTCCAATAAGTGAGTCGGTGGTCTCACACCGGGCGATGAAGCTCATCTCCCATCTAAAGGCAATCACAAACATCCACGCCCGAGGTGGGATTCAAACCACTCGGCCATATAATAAGACAAAATATATGTGCAAAATAGTAAATAAATAAAAATGAATAAATTCCTTGTGGCATTCTTTCTTTCACCAATTTTCACGGATAGGTGGATTTCCAGCTTCCTTCGATATTTATTGCATAAAAAAAGATTTTACAAAGAGATCAAAAGGAAGTGACGTCACGCATACTACTATGATTATTACAGTGGTTATTAGTGTAATTTATTTTGTCTTTTGAAAATGATGCTGTCAATCCGATGTCTTTGAAGTGAATACGACTATCTTCATGCAAAAAATGGCTAATTGTAAATTCGAATTCTTTCAAATCGCTCATCACGAGAGATCACCGGAAAGAGTCGGTCTGAACGCGTGTATTGTTCATCTGGTTCACGGATCTGGTGAACCAGATGAACCAGATTAATATGCATTCCATTTTCGAGGGTTTGTCCAAGCCACGTTGTAGTTTTGTCTTGTGAACTGTATATAAGTTGGTTATTACAACTTTTAAATGATCAAAATGCTCCGTTTCGACAATGCCCTTTAGAGGGGAAAATACCTGGGTTCGAATCTGTCTGCGACATGCAGAACTTCATCTGGGCTTTTCGAAAACCCGACACACTCGAGTTTCCCTTCCGGAAACTTGGGTTTTTTATCCCGCAGAAACAAGCAAACAGTCCATAAGAACGCACTCAATTAACAGCCATAATAAACTAAGTAGATAGGATTGACTGCCTTATCGGAACATTAATTAGCTTTAAAGAGACCGAGATGCTTGACCGTGACAAGCCATGGAGCCTAACGTCAAAGGGAAAATAGGCAGTGCACAAATCGGCGTTTTCAATGTTCCTCGATTATCAGAATATGCAGTTGCCTTGTTCACAAAACATAGCCATTATAGAATATCATTCAAAGAATAGTTTTTCACTGCATTTTTTTTTTATTTATTATTTTTCAAAGAAACCAAAATTGCACGCACAAATCTCAATAACACGTGGTCAAGCGTCCAGTATTTTCGACAATTTCACCCTCAGCATCACCAGTCCCACCAGTGCTAGACGCACTGCGATGTCAGGCCTCAATCACGTACAAGGCAAATGCATCTGATAAACTGCCACATGACAAGATGGTGTATAACTTGGAGGAGATGGTGAAGGGACTGGCTCTCTGCATGATGCCAGCAAATGTGTAGTGCGTGCAGTGTTCCAGAAAAGAATGGTGGTTTAATGCTTGGCTGTACTGTTTCAAGTTATCTGTTAATGATAGTCCTTATCCTTATAAGGACTGGCTTAAAGGGGCGAAGCAAGAATGCTTTTGATCTTCCCCGTTATCTGTAGAGGGCAGTGTAGGGATAAGGTGTTATTGAGCTATTAAAGCTCTGATCATGGTAGGAGGGTAACAGCAATAGCTGAGCCTCAGTTAGAACTTCATTGGCTACAGCATTGCCATCCATTACCCTCCAAGGGTTATACCACACCATATATAGTAGTATAAGTCAAGTATAATTATATACAAATATTATTTATTTTGACTTTGGGTGTATGTTAACAATAACACATAATCCTAAGTATACATAAGGGAAAGTTCCGGATATATATTTACGATCAGGTGATAGGTTACCTATTTCAGATACGACAACCCATTATCCCTTGATATACTTTATAAAGCATATTTTTAACTTGCACGCTTGAACAATCTTTTTATTTGGTATTTAAAGAAGTCCCAAATATGAAATTTCATTAGAATACATCACAGGCGTAAGCGAATCTGACCAAGGAAAAATAACTTCCATCTTGAATTACTCCAAACAATATACAGATGTTCAATTCCCTTTAAATAATAATAATAATAATAAATTCTGTCATTCTTTTAGCTGTTTAGCGTTCTGTTCTTTCAAAATAGTGGCACGAATATAGATCCTTGAAAACTAGATGTTTTCAAGGATGTGCATACAACTTTCTCTTTGTTCTTCTGAGGTTGCAACATTTCCTTTGTTAACGATGACAATGATACTAATCTTACGTCAGCTATAAATGTTTTAAGCGCGTTAATGGTGCTTAATATTAACTCATTTTCGTTTTTTTATATAGAGAGAATAAAAAGAAAAGAAAAGCAAGCAAGAAGGCGACGGGAATACTAATTTGCATATTGTGACGAGATGGACCAAAGAAAAAAATGAGGAAACCGAGATGGAAAATATTAAAACTAACGAGGATGTAAGAGAGTTGCAGAAACAAGGCGTCAAAGGAGATGCAGACATCCCTCCAACAATACACAGTAATTCATAGTGACCAAAACTGCATAAAGAAAGACAGACCGGATATATTATGTTGTTAAGTGCAAAATTAGACATACCATCCTTCAAACTGTCTTTAAGTACTCCCTAAGTAGGATTAAATATATTATGTACAGAGAGATGGTTGAAAAGTATTCAACTGTATTCTATATAACCACATGCATATGAACCAGAATTCATCATAGGCACCATTTAAATCTTTTTTTAATTCCAGGTTCAAGTGTTTGTTCGTATAACACATTTACTGCGTATTTATCTTTATGGCTACCATTATGTGATTGTTTACTGTAGCAAGAAACGTAATGAGGGCCACCTGCAGAATAACAACAGTTAAAGGTTTTGACATTGTTAGAGCAGACGATGTTGCTTCCGTTACTGGAGATAATATTCTTACTATAATACGAATGTTCTGTATCTTCCTTACATTTTCTCTAATCAAAATGTCGGCAGTGTTAATATCGTGGATAAGATTCTTAAGTGGTATTTAAAAATGAAAAAAAAAAAAAAAAAGAAATATGAATCTAGGGTTAATCAAGGGTGAGAAAGAACGAGTGCGAAAGAAAGAAAGAAAGAAAAAATACATTTACGGATAGACTTGAACAAAAAACAAAAAAAAAAACAATCTTCAGCTTTTTAAGTATGGTATAAATTCCTTATTTAAATGATTAACAACAAAAAAAAATAATAGAATTTGTACGAGTTGACATTTTTACTTATTTATTTCTTCTGCGCGAGCTCAAAATGATGGGGACTTCAGTAACTGAAAGAGAAATGTTCAATTGATGTCTGTAACTAATTAATGAACAATCCTCTATAACTTTTTTTTTTTTTTTTTGACTGATGTGAATCCCAAAGGAATGGCACACTTAGTATCCTGGATATATTATGCATTAAATAATCTCGTTTTGGAGACCAAACATAATATTTTTGAAGCTTCGAATTGAATAAAGAAAAAAGTTCAACACTTGAATTTTTCTTTCTTTCTTTCTTAAGACTTCGTATTCATGAGGATTTAAGCGTCAATCTCCTCACCCAACTCCCGTTTATAATTGCTTAATTTATTATCGAAATAGCTTGGGTTTTAATTTAAACAGCTTTCAGCATAAGTTTCCAAAAGATTGTAATATGGTTGATAACATTAAACGAAAGAATGAAGAAATAATAGTGTAAGATGGTCGTGAATGCATGCATAATTATGCCTGGTAGTAGCCAGAATCTTACTATGAGTAAGATTATTAGGCCTAGTGGCCTGTTACTCGTTTGCCCTTCTAAGCCGTACCCGTCCAAAGGATAAGATGGCTAGCCCTATACTTCCCGGTGTCTGTAGGTGCGTGTGTTCACGGGACCGGTTTGCCTGCTTGCGGAGGAAAAACCCCAGATAAACTGCGGAGAAAAACCCTACTGCCCACGCCCAAGACAGGCTAACTTGGCTATGGCTGAGGAAAATCCTTAAGCCCTTCTAATTTTGTCTGTTAATTCTAATTTTCCTGTTATGTGGAAAGCAAAATTTCAGTCCTAGGAGGAACAACCCTGCTACCTCCTTATGAAAACGGCTAAATCACCTTTATGACGAGAATCGAGCCAATTTCCCAGTCGAAGCGTGCATATCCTGTCTTTTCCAACTTCGTTACAGAAGCGCTTATAAAATAAGTTAAACAAATAGGAAAAATTGTATTCTCTCAGCTAATTTCGAAATCTGTTTAGATTCATATAATTAAGCCTGGTTTCGTTACCAGGATTTCGTTACCATTCAAAACCAGGATTCGTTTAAAAATAGCCAATAAATTCCGAGCAGCCAAGACTTCTAAGCAAGAAGGTTGTTTTGTTGCATGATACTGCCAAAGTTAAAGAGTACATAGCTGAAAATATCTGGGGAAATTCTTCCTTTATTTATTTTATTTTATTTTATTATTATTTTTTTTTTATACGGATTGTTGTATTCATCCTCCCTCTTCCCTCTATCACAGACAGTTAATAGCACCTGTCAAAAATAACGTAACAAACAGAAGGCAAACCTCCAGTGCATAAAATATGTTTAATAAATAAAAAAATAAAAAGAGATGATATTCAATTCAGATGATGAACTGCTGAACATACATCGAAATGCTAGGGTGGACAAAAACAGAAATCTACAGACAGTCAGCCGTCTATCGACAATTTCCATCATGGACGTCAAAGACACGTATCGAAATAATTCGATTTTTGGTTGCATATGACTAGGGGCAGCTCGTACATAGGCACTAAGGAACTGCAGCATCTCCAATTTTTCTCGATATATAAATATATTTATTAATTTATTTATATTTGCTTGTAATATTTAATTTTATCATCAACAATCCTATACAATTGTCTTATTTTGTATAAAAAATAAAAATCCATCTTGTAGCACTTAGAAGGGCGAAGGACGCTAGCAGCACTGTGTTTACCACAGTGTCATATTGCTACGCGCGCAAGCATATACACGTCATAGTGAGATGCGAGCTATTAGCGTCATGCGGCACTGTCTGACGCGCAGTTCCACTGTTGTTTATATGCAGTTGGAGGCAGTAGTAGAGAGTTCGTTGTGCTTATCGTAAGAGCCGGCGCTAGGGTCTTTGTCGCCCGCATGCAATGTCTATCTAAGCGTCCCTGTAACGATCCGGGCGTGTGTGGTTCTTTTACGATAATAAAAATTTAAATTATTTGAAATTTCTTAAATAAATTTTGACAGAACCGCCACACGTGGGTTCGCTGAATGTAACGAACCTTGGGTGTTGACTAGGCAGGATAATCGTTAAAAACCCGAATATTCAAAAAATTCTCAAAAGTTAAAGCAAATTTTGATAAAGCCACTTCACTTTAATCGTTGAATATAATGATACAGGGATTATAGCCTTCTCACCAACACGAATCGCTAACAAAATTAAAATGAATTTTAATTAAAGTTAAAATTTATTTGAACTAAAGTTTAAAAAATTCTTGCATTTTACAAGTTACTAAATTCTTAGTAACTTGCAAAAATTTTTTAATAATTTTTATAAGTGGAACTATCTTTTAGGAAAATAAAAGAAACTCAAGATAGATGAGAAAATAATAAAATAATTCAGAAATAATGAGAACATTTAATATAAGTATTCAAAAAAATAACATCTTTACAGAATAACAGAAAATAAATTAAATTACGCAAATATACTTGAAATTTTTTAAATTAAAATTTAAGGGTTTTTGATTTAATATTCATAAAATTAGAAATAATGGTCTTAACGTCTAATTCCGCACAGACATCATTTTCAATAGCTATTAAAGCCAAACTAACAAGCCTTTTTTGTGACATACTTGTTCTTAAGCAGGTTTTAATCAATTTCAACTTGGAAAAGGAACGTTCACCGCTCGCTACACTAACAGGTAAGGTTAATAGTTTTCTTAAAGAAATTGAAAAGTTAGGGAAAGATAAATTATTGGACACAATAAAATTAAGAATATCGAAAGGGTTTTGAATATTTAAATTATCCTTCCGAAAAATATCCCGGAAAGCACATAACTCGTCACATAGTTCTATTGCATTTACGTCTTTATTGTCGCCGTCCTTCAAGGGAATCTCTAAATCGTCACAATTTTTTCGTAAATCTTCGTTATTAATTTGTAGTAATCTATACAAGAAATTGAAATTATCATAATATGTTTTTAGTTGTTCAAAACGTTCTATTAACGAACACATTGCAACGTCAAGAAGTGTATAAAACACATTCACTCTAAATTTATCTTCTGGCGATTGTGGCGTTTTGTCATGATGCTCGTAGTCAAATTGTCGTGTCTTCTTTCGTCGTTACTACTTCCGTACCAGTTTTAAATTATTGTTTTCCGTCCACCTCTTCACTCAGTTCTTCTGCCGTTTTAGAACTTCTTTAAAATTTCTATCTGATCGATACTCTTGTAAGAATATTTTTAAGTTTTCGATAAATTGTAAAGCAAGTGTAATGTTCATATTTTTGTCTTGAGCATTTTACTCACAGGTTTATTCTGTTAAGTAAATCATGCCAAGTTATAAGAGAGCAAATAAATTTGTAGTCCTTTATTTTAGCACATAATGTTTGTGCTTCATGTTGAGTTTCTTTATTAAAATTTTCATTATTTAAAATTTCAAAAAGTGCATCGTAAATTTCTTGTAACTGATATCGTAGAGGGCGGATTGCATTAATTTTACTTTCCCATCGCATATCTGATGGCTGTTTCAATGTTAATTTTTTTACGAACTTTAAAAGGATTGCCCAACGTTTGTAAGAGAATGAAAAGAAATTGTATATTTATTGATTAATTGCAAAGAAACTAATTGCATCTGCATTCACTTTGGCTGCATCGTTAATTATTAAATTTAGAGTATGAGCAGCACATGGCATGTAAAAAGCTGGAGTATTTTTGTTCAAAAGCAAATTTTGGAGAGCCCATATTTGCCCCATTGTCATACCCTTCACCTCGCATGACTTCAATGGAAATGTTCCATTTTTCCAGTTGTTCCATTTATTGTTGCACATAAACCACGTCCAGTGGAATCTGATATATCTGCAAAACCTAAAAGGTTTTCCCTGATCTTGACAATTCCATTGTCACAGGAAACAAAGCGAATAATAATGGTCATTTGTTCTGTTTTACTTGCATCAGGTGTGCAGTCTAAAATTATGGAATAATATTTAGATTTTAGAATTGATAATAAAATTGTATCCCTGATTGCGTTACTAAAAGTTTTCAATATTTCATTTTGACTGTCTTTACTCAAACAGTGTACTGTATTGTTTCGTTTTAGGGCACTTTCAACATGATTTTCCATAACGGGATCAAATTTGCAAACAGTTAGACTAATTTTAAAAAATTGCCCTTATTCCTTTCGTATAATTTATCAGATGATCCGCTAAAAGCTAAATTTTGGCTACCAAGGAATTTTATAATTTCAATCAAGCGTTCTAAAGCATTCGTCCAATGTTTCTTTTCCATTGAGTCTGGCAATCAATAGTAGTTTTGTTTTTTAAATTTTTATCAAGTTCCTTCCATTTTAAGAAATTTTTCATGTGAGTTAAACTAGTCTCATGTCTATGCAAAGTTATACTTACATTTCTCCAATCGTTATAACCTTCTAGAAGACTACTTGATTCGGTAGGTGCGAAAGGTTTGCAACAAAAGCAAAAAACAGAATTTAAAGTTTCGGAATAAATGAACCATGTTCTTGGCACGAGCTCACCGTTTTCCATTTTTCTATTATAATACGCGTTGCCAAATTTATGACCATATGTATCTGTGAGATATATTATATTTTTCTGTTGAACAGGCCCCATTTCAATTAAAACAACTCGTAATTTTTCATCAATATTTCCCCATTCACCTGGATCTTCTAAATTTACAGAGACTAACAATGTGGTAGCTTCGTGGTCAACTACAACTAAATTTTCTCCTAACTGTTTTCACTTAAATCATGCATCTTGTTATCTTGTTCAATAGTTGCAATAGTACTTTCATGAAAACTGGATGATGTACACGGTTCATCAATTCTGATTTCTGATGTATCGAGTTGGTTACAATCAGAATATTTTAATATTTTAACAAATTTATTAAGAGCCCCAGTTTGTTTCTTAACATCTGCTTCTTTGATTCCATTTCTATTTTATACCCACAAGAAATTATTACACAACACGACACAGAGACGAAATAATAGTCGACACTGCGCTACTGTCAGTAGCCTACTGAGATGTGTACCATATGACTGCTTAACTAGCAACAAATGTTTTGTACGAAAATTCGTTTCTGCACATAAAAACCGTCCACCGTTTCACTTTATATGGACTGCAGTAAACACAGCATTCTGTAGGCAAGCGTTTAGCCTGCTCTCGCTGCAAAATTGTAAACAGCCGGCTGATCAAAGAGGCGGCAATATACAATTTTTTTAAATTTTTATTCGGTGTATCCGGCCTTGTTTATTTTAATATTGATCATTCTAAGAATTTTTTATTTTCATGATAAAAATTTTGTTTCTTAAAAATGAACTTATGAACGGTGACCCATCGGAGGCGCCCCCTTCGTAGCAACGCCCGCATGCCCACTTCCGCCGGCCCTGCTTATCGTGTTTACTCCGTCTCTTTAAATATTTAGACATTGCAATTAAAGACATAACATTTGTTATAGTTTTTATTTAAGAACATTATTGGGGTTATGATAATAGATTTTATTTTTAAGTAATTTTGAATTATACCAAACTGTATAATTTTATCGATAATAAACAATATTTTTTCATGTTTAATTTTTTTTAAATTTTTACCATAATTTTGATATTTTATCCAAACACGTGTACACTGTACTTACAGTGTGTATGTAATTTCGAAAGTTGCAGCACCCCCACGATTTCAAACCACTGGCCGCCACTGGATATAACATGACGGATATTAAAAGTCTCGAGATAAGATAGCAGGAGGGCTGGAAAAGAATGAGGGGGGGGGGAATATAGTGCTGAAATCATATACGAAAAATTTCTGTGTGAATTAAGTACGTTAAATTTTTAGTAAGACGGTAAGAATTAATACATAATAATTCCTACCGCCCCCAGCTACAACGTCGTTAAAAAAAACGTATTAGGTGAAGATCGTGTTCATTTTTTTAAATATTCAGACTGAATTTTCAAACACGCAAAACAGATAGACAAATAGATGATCTTAAAAGTGTTCAATACATAGTATATAAACGGAGTAGTCATTGACAAAATATACAACTTGAAACATATAATACATATAAACAATCCATTAACTTCCTAACAATTATATTGACACGTGCTATACATAACAAGCAACTACCCAGGGCTATTTTCAGAATGCGGATAAAGCAACTTTATAGTAAGATAGCACTTGACTTTCAATTAGGTTATCGCTATTTTTCTGATCGGTCTCCGACCCATCTAACCCAACAAATCTCACCTCGTCTCTCACAAATCTGCCTCTGGTAACTAGTTAACCATCCCTCAGATCAAGTGGCTGATTGTTCATGACATGCATTTAAATGATTAGATCGATTAAAATATAACATTTATACAATACACGTATTCACACGGCGAACATGTCTTTTGAAAGAGATAAAACTGATAATAATAATAAAGAATAATAATGGTATTTATTAGGAGTTGTTTTGCATGTTTTTTTATTATTAGTTTCTGTGTTAGAACCGTTCTAACTAATACGTCATTAAATATTTTTAAATTACGCACGATATATATTATATTATATTTGTAGATTTAAAATTATAAATAAACCGATATAATAAATATTTAAAATTGATAAAATAATACAAAGAACAGATGAATCCCTATTTAAACATTTCCCCACATTAATTTTAACTGCTTCTTGCTCCTGGAAGTGTTACTTTATTAAGAATAAATAGATTAAAAAAAAACATTTTTCTTTCTCTCATCCATCTCCCCCCCTCACTCCCCCCCGCATCAACCGCATCTTAAATGATTTAATGAGACACATTTGTGATACTAAAAATAGACACCTTGAAGACCATTTTTCCATTTCTATTATTTTGGCCGGGAGCCATCTCTTGATGTGTTGAGAGAAAATGGAATGTACGAAGTCTAGAATTGATGTCGCCATCCTTGTATATATATATATATATATTGAAGCATTTCTGCTTTTCCTAGAGACAATTCTAGCTTAAAGACAACTAGAATTAATTCTTTGTGCCACAGGTTGTAAAATACACCGTAAACCGAAATGAAAATTTTCTCTTAGTTAAAAGGATTATTATTATCATCATCTGCTTCTGAATGTCTGTTTCTTCCACCATAGGCTATCTCTTCATTTATATGCTGCCGACGTGGCACATTCTTCTCTTTAATTATCATCCTAGTGTTCACATCGTAAAACTCAAAACTCGCCCGTAAAACATCAAAACATAGCGGTTATCTTTTGGTAGTTCTGAAGTTACTGGAAAATGTAATTATCACAAGCTGCTTTTATATGCATAAGCAATGAAAGGCACGCGTTGTTTGTTAATCAATCTTTTGGCTATTTGCAGTTTATTCCATTTAATTTAGAATGAAAAATAAATGGAACATAAATTACTTAGGTGTCGCTTTGTTCTCTTTTGTAATCAACAAAGTTCGTCTGCTACCTGTTCGCGAATAAATATGAAATAAATGACGATTTATTTTTCACTTATTATACAAAAATTATGAATTTTAAATAACTTATTTATTAAAATAAATAAATGTTTATTCACGGGCATTTTTACGTACATTTTTAATCTTAATAAAAGCAAAAAAAAAAATAAACATTCCATTAAATTAAAACAAAGCCATTCCCTTAAATAATGGCGTTTTTTTTTCTTTTTTTTGTGGGGCGTTGACCTCATAATATACCTCACAGACCACATGTCACTCATGAACGCTATATTACCGAAGAACAGTTGATTAACCATTTATATTCTTAATGATTTTATTTTGATGTGCTAATTAATTGCTCCCGATCAAGTTTCCTGATAATAGACACCGAAAGGCGTCGGAAAGTTATAAATCAAGTGGCGGGATAACACACCGTCGCAGTGGGTTATCCCATCGATAAATTATGGAGGTATGGTCAAAGAGAGAACGAAAATTGTTTTCATTACAATGCGATATACAGAAAAAAAAAAAAAAAAAAAAAGATTTTACTAGTAATCCTGGACGCCGGAAATAAAAAGTCAAAATCTGAAGTCTCAGGGTTAAACCCGAAAAGATGGAGCCTGAACTATCCATGCATACACACACGCACAGTATATAAAACTGTGGTTTTGTCGGGGAAAAAAAAAAATTAATAATTGCTTTAGGTTACAAAAACCTCCGCGTTCGATTCGATCAAGTTTAGGATCTCAGGAATATTTATAACAGCTTTCAAATAAAGTGAATTAGCTGAACGTCTACAAAAATGGCAAGAGTTTTCTCATAGAACTAGATCTCACCACTTAATTCTCTCTACGTACAGTAGTTTGCTGTGAATGTTCGCTGCTTTCGCTGGATAAATCCCAAAAGAGAAATGGATAAACGCAATGGAAAAGCTTTAATTTTACCCTTCTCAAAAAAAATAATAATAAATAATAATAATAATAATAATAAAATAAATAAAAATAATATGCATGTAAAGACTGACACCTTATCATATTAAAATCACGGATGCCAAGGATAGTTGACAAGTCGTGAGCCATTTAATATTCATATCATTAAAAGCAGAAGTCCTCCATATTACTTGCAAAGAATAATATTTCCTAATTTTAAAAATAAACGTGAACTAATAATCATCACTTTGATCACCTGAATCAACCCAATTCGGTACAATGAGCAAAACATCGAGTAAAATTACTTATCAACTATTCTTTAGCACACGTTCAAAGTTATTAAAGACCAGGCTAAGTAATAGGTGCTTCAAAGCAATCCCTGCCAGCTCAAGAAGAAACCTCCCCAAAAACTGAATACAGGATTGTGTTTTTTTTTTTTTTCTTTCAAGGCTCAGTCCTCGCACAACTTACACTCATTCACTGCAAAAGAAAAGTTCGTCCACAGCAACATTATTCTTTCTATTCGACATCCCGATTTCTCCAGTGTAAAAAGAATTGGAAATATTTGTCAGTTTGAATTTTTCTTTCAATCCTCTCCCCCTCCCCCAAATATATGTCAGTTGCATCGCCCTAAAACACGCCGAAACTCGATGCACCCATACTACGAATCTGAAGTGGAGGCGATATGAACTAGGACTAGAGCATCAGTCCCCTACTCTGTATATATGTATGGGCTTTATTCCCGGTACTGTCATGCAATCAGAATTTTAAGTACTTAAAATCATCCTGCACTGAAAGTGCAGTTTTTTTTTTTATCGATTCAGAAGTGCGGATATACGTAAGAATAAATTAAAGATAGAGAGGACTGTTTTTTTCGCCTTATTTCACTCTTTTCCAATGTCTTATAATTATTAACAGCCCTCATACGGGCCTTTAATGTAGCATTAAGGGACTAGCACATCCTCCCATGGCTACAAACCTTTGTTCTTATTTTATAGACTTTTTATTATGGTTTTCATTACGATTTTTATTTGCTCTGTGAATCAATATATACCACTATAGAGTAAATAAATGGTTAAAAAAATTAAATTTCATTATATAATTCTTTTCTTTAGTCTTAATAGGAGGAATTATCATCAAATACATAATTCGAAAGTATTTTATAAGCATAAATTATTGTGCTTATAAAAGGCCTTATAGCTGGATTTTGTCATTGTTGTCATTGACAATAACATTGTCTAAACAATCAGTGGAAATCTCATTTCAATTGCAACAATGTTCGTGTCAGAAACTCATTCATACTGAATAGAGGGGGGGGGAAACATCTCGAAATACAAATCAGAAAAACAAGCAATTTCAAAACGTGTTGATTTCCTTGTTCTTTTTTTTCCCTTGAAACACGTTAATAGCTTTTCGTAATGAAACCTACAAGGAAGTTCGCGCAATTCAAATATGACTTTATCACGTGACTATTGGGAATTTGGAAACAAAATAAATCTGAGGAGTGATAAAAATCAACACAGATACGTCATGAAACACTCAGTGATGGTGGAGCGACGCCTATCGGGGCGTGTTTTGGCAATTTTAACCGCGTGACGGTAAGACGATTTAGAAGAAGAAGCAACAGCAATGACTGAAAGGGTTTGGAATTCCCATTACTTCAAACTAGTTACCTTGACAGACGGGAACGAATTATATGTCGCTACTACATCTTAGTTAAGATGTTTCTTTTGAGGATGTTACCGAAGGGAAGAAACCGGGCAGTTTTTTTCATTTATTTATTTATCTATTTTTATTCGCTGGATTGGAAAAGAGAATAATAAATGTTTTTTTTTTTTTTTTTTTTTTTCACACGCAAGTTGAAATAATTGTCAATGATTTGCTATAAGCCAAGTACGTTTTTATTTACAAAATAAAATAAAAATAAAAATTACAATTTTGTTTTCTCGTCTGCAGGCAGGTCATTTACGCTAAATTACAAATTCAAAGATAAGATAAGATATATTGCGCCATCCAGTGGTGATAATGAGAAACAATGTGCTCTAACTCATCTAATTTCACTGTCATGTAGTTAAAATTTGTATACAATGAAATCTTTTGCCGTTTTATTTTATATATACAGAGAGAGCCTGTGTAGCTCAGTAGATGTGGCGTTTGCACACCATAGCGCTTAACCGCACGAAGGAAGACTTTGTTTCGAATCTAATCGGCGACTAGAGGAAATTTTTCTAAGCCTTTTTTCGACCGGTTCCCGAGTTAGTCGATCTCTGACACGGGCAAGAGGGTTTTTTCTCCCGGAAACCCGGGTTTTTCGTCCCGTAAACTCAAGAAAATCGACCGTAGAACCCACATTATTTCAGACATTAAATATATTGTGTTAAGGTTAGGGACCACGAGATGGCGGCACTTGTGCCGTCTCTCTTCACTGCGTGCCGCTTAATTAGTGATACCCTTGGGTCAGCTATCTCTGATTGGCCGCCAGTGGAGATTGAACTGTCCTCTCAGTCTCCAAAAGTAAGATAGGGTAAACGGCCTCGCCTACTAAAATTTTTTTTGCCGGTTTTCCCATGACTTTTCGTTCTATCCCAATCATCTCATTCCATCCAAAGTAAGCTGCTCGAAATACTCTGATGTCTTTCTTTCTTTCGTTCTTCCCCCCCCCCCACTCTCCTCCAACTACAACAAATTCTTCTGTTGAGTTAAACAGGAGCAAAAGATCCACCATTCGGAAGAGAGAAGGACAATTGAAGTCCACTCTTAAAGAAATCAAAACAAAATAATATCGTAAATCATGAATTAAATAAGAAAAATGAACCTATCAACATCTTTTTTAAATTATACTACAGGATTAACAGCTGGAAATAAAAAGCAAAAGTTAAAAAATCTAATGACTAGCTCTCAGTCATCATCCCCGACTATTCACTCCTAATACTTATCCACTGCCCTTTTCAAAACTAACCTTTGTTATCTACGATTGCAAGAAAGACGATATGGTTCTCATAATAAGATATTTATCATGTTCTAATCCGCTATCAAAATATCAACACTGATATTAAGTCAACTGATATCAATTGACCTAGCACCACCCTTGAAACACGTGAATTATATCTGAGCCCCCCCCCCCCCCTACATTGTAAAGTTGACAATATAGAATTACTATTCTTATTATTCTGGAGCTATTTTGATTATTTCACATAAAAAATAAACCTAGATTCTTCTCAAAGCAACGCTACCCAATCTACGCTTCCCAACAATGCGTTCAAAATCTCTTTGCTAATTTTCAGTTGGTGATACTGTGACCCCATAAAACAAGGGTCGCTTCTTTTTTTATTTCAAAAACCAATAAAACAGGACACACCTAATAATAAAAAAATAAACCGAGTTCTAAAAAATTATTAAAATCTAGGAGCCATTCTTCTGCATATAATTAGTATTTCTCCTAGAATACAAAAATTTAGGAGCAGAAATTTAGCAGTACTTTTGGGTAAAGTATTAAAAAAAAAAATGTGTCACAAGTGGTCTATTTTCTCTACAAGGCCTTCTATTAAACTGACACTTCAAGCATTTTATCTGAAGTGCATCAAATTAACCTTCAGGGTGTGTCCTGTTTGACCTCGTCCTCAACAGTAACTAATTACATTTTCTTCAAGTATGTATGCAGCTCAAGTACACATTTATTCTCATCTAGCAAAGCACAAAATGATCTAAATGTACTCCTATTCTGCTTCGAAAAGTTCTAATTAATTCCCTTTGAAAAGTGCAGCTTACCCTGGTCGCATTTCAATGACGAGTCCATCAGTAAATACAAATGTCCTTGATCTAGTCATAAGTAAACAGTGCGAACGATATTTAAAAAAAAAAAAAAGAAAAAGAAAAGAAAAAACCTCACAAAACTGCCAACTGAATACCTTCTTCCTTGTTGTTTAATTTATATGCCAACTAAATTAATCTGACAAGTTACAAGTTACTGAAAGTTTAATTTATGAGATAGCAAACGAGTTGATGGTTCTATGATAAGCGATTACAGCATAACCTGTTAAGTTTGCAGTTTCATTTATCTATTTGTGGGTAGCAGATGAAAAGTACAGATTAGATTCTGCGCAGACTATACCAGAGTAAACAGGTAGTTCAACAAAAGCCTTTTCTGCTGAATTTATTTGATATTTTATATCACAGCAGACGACAATCACGTGAAACATCAAATATTTTGTACTGGAAGGAAACTCCCCCCCCCCCCCCCCCCTTCAATACTAAATAAACTACTAGCTGGTGTTTGCCACATATATCAGAGCATCTATACAAGAAAATACCCACCGGAAGTGTAAGGTCACAAAGACTGATAGTCTGTTAGAAACAGCTAATTTAGTTTATGGTTTGTTTGGATTACGCGAACGATCTTATGTCGCTTATCGTGTGACGTGAACGACCGTAACGATATCATTTTTTTTTTTAAATCCTAAAAGTGTAAACCATTCCTTGTTTAAAGATATAAGCCGAGTCTAACTAGTTAAGAGTACTGTTGTATACAATACTCGTTAGTAGGCATTCCAAGTTTTTTTTTTATTAAATGAATAAATTCAAGTAAGATAACCTCAAAGTCCTGATGGTTTAGTTTGGTCTTTTCAATATCTATTTCCACCTAGAGTCCTTTATAGCAGTTATTTTAGGCCATATATCATAAGTTACATATTGAAACAATGTTACTACCTCATAGTAAGATATAAGTTGCTGATTACTTATATACAATTAGATGTATATATATATTTGGCAGTATATCATACGTTACATATTGGTTTAGTCTTATATTAGTAATTTATCTTAACGGGTAAATTACCGTTGACATATTTACAATGGCTGTTTTTCATATATACATATAGATGTACATGTATTTTTCAATATCATAGGTTACATATTAAGTTAGTACAATATTGTTAATATATCTGAATGAAGAAGTTACTATTTACATATATACAAGCATATATACATTTCTTGGCAGTATATCATACAATACATGTTGGATTAATAAGTTCCTATTGATACAGTATATACAATGTCTGCTTCCCTATATACATATAGATATACATATATATACAATTCCTGTATACATTTATATGTAAACATATACATTATATTTTTAGTTTGTAGCTTCAAAATCCTTTGAGATAAGGCCAATCTGCCGCTATTGGTGTTTTGTTATCTATATTCGTTTATTGTGTCTGTGATGATTTCATTTAGTTGTTTGTTGAGTTTTTTTGAGTATATCTGCACCTGTTGATCTTCCATAAATTTTATCACATCTGTATGTCCCGATGGAATACATGGTTGTTCTGATTATAATTGCTTCGCTGTTTTTTTATGTTTCCTTCCTTTAACCAGAACAGTGTGTGTTCTATGAAAGGTTCTTTGTGTTTGATGAAGTGTAATTAATAATTACCACGAGAAGAGTCAGAAAAACAAATTTATTATTTGCAGAAATCAGGAGTTTAACAGTTTTTCATGTTTTCATGAAAGAGTTCTCTCTCTCTCTCTCTCTCTCTCTCTCTCGAGAGAGAGAGAGAGAGAGAGTTTTTTTTAAGAGTAATTACTTGTTCAAGAAGATCAACCAATCAACCACGATCGTGATTTTTTCATAAAATGTTTTCCTAATAACGGTGCCTGTAATAAAATGACTCTCCTGGGAAGACATCCTGCAGACAGACACCCTTTATCTATCTCTCAGCCCACCCACGATATTAATGTGTTATAGGTCTCCAAACTTTCGTGGGTGGGACGGTCATAAAATTAACTCCTATAACTTCTGATTACGAGAGGCCCAAAAAAACGCATTCTGGCCTCAATTTTCGTAGTGCTAGAAGTTGCTACGTGATACGTGTTGGACTCATTTGTTGTAAATAACGAATGATCAAGACACTTCGACAGTTAACAAAACATTTTAATCACTTTATTTCAATATTATTTAATTAATTTATTATTATTGTAGCGAATGTGTATGTTAATTTGCATAATTTTCTTAAAATGTATACTTCTGCATTACGACTGACTTGCTATGCATACTCTGTACAAACGAAATTAATTTGATGCAAAAGACCGAAGCAGGAAGTCCACATTCTTCGCTTTATTTATCATATTTATTTCTTACTTATGTTAATTCACAATCCTCAACTTCAGATGTCAGTTATGCCAGTACCGCCATCTAGTGATTAAAATCAAATACTTCAGGACTTAACACTGAATATATTGAGAATGTGGTGTAACTTCAAATATGAGCCCCCTAAAGCAAACAATTTCTCGATCCCCCTATGCAGTTATTTTCTTTTCATTAATCTTTGATAATTGGTACGTCAAGCTTCGTCTAATTTTAAGACATTCAAAGTTGCGTCTCGCTCATATCAAATTAAAGAAATGTAAGATCGAATCCAGGAGGCAATGAGAGCAGAGAGTCCTCCTCCGCTTCACTCTAGAAATCAGGACAAAATAATTTGGGAATTTTAATGAAAAACCACTTTTTTTTTCAATTATGATTCAAATAAAAGTTTTGAAATAAATTTTAAAAAAGTTTAAATTATACAGATAAATCAAGAAATCTAATATTTATTTCTTTGAATAAATAAAGGGTGATTAAAAGGGTTACTCATCTCCCTCGATGAGTCCCTGATTCCCTGGAGGTCTCTCTTAATAATAAAAAAAAAAAAAAAATTTTTTTTTTTTACTCAATAAACAAAAATTACTACTGGTTGGCGGTAGATGGCGGTGTGTATACATGGCAGATTGATATTTTATTGTGTGGAGAAGAGTGCCCTCCCGTAATGTATTGTTGCAGTTGTAATAATAATATACCAGAAAAATTCAAATACTTGAAATATTTTAAAACTGAATCGTGTAAGTTTACCACTCAGCTATTTTAATAATAACTATTATTATAACAATTCAAACTCTCCTGAGGTTGTAATGATAATAATTCGTATAAGCAACAAACCTCCAAAAATAAAATAAAATAAAATAACACTGGACTGTTTAGTACTATGTATAAGCTATTAAATATTATAGAATATTTAATATATTATATTAAATATTCCTCTGGGCCGGAAAGCAATGGTGTTCAACCCATGACGTATCATTCAAAAAAAATAATAATAATTACATACAGTTCCTCAATCTGCAAAATAAATTTAAAAAATTCTGCTTCCAATTTATTCAAACAACGACCGAATACGGTACTGTTAAAATGTCATAGCATTTTAGTCCTAAATGGTGGCGCCATCTAGATTTGTCAGGAGACAACTATAAAATTCTAACAGATTCAAAATTACAATGATAAAATCTCGTAAAGTATATTTTGCTCTGCAAAATTTGTTTATTTATTTATTTATTACTTTTTTTATTTTATTTTTAGCATAGAGTTCACAAACATGAAAATGTAAAGTTTGGCTTTATTTATTATTCTTATTATAAGGAATATTTTCATATTTTATTATTTTTTATTTATTTATATATTTATATATTTATATTTTATTTATATATTTATGTAATTGACATATATTTCATGTATTTATTTATTTTTACTTTTTTTTTTTTTTTGTAACTGTTTAACGTCTGATCTCCAAAATCTCAAACACAGAATAGTTGTGATATCTACATGAGTAGCTATTAAATCAAATATATTTGCGTATTCTGTGTTTTTATCAAGACTTTACAAAATGCTATATATTTTTTTCTTTTTTTCTTTTCGAAGAACATAGTTTATAGTTTTTAAACAATAGCGGTGTCAGCTGTGCAAAAGAAAATCATCTTTGAGAAGAGATTTTTATAAATGTTAAAGAATACTACAATATTTTTAATACCATATTCTAACATAGTATACTTTCTTCTTAAATTAGTAAAAAAAAAGTGAGCCAAAAACACACCCATAACTTCCCCACAAAAGAAAAAAACTTCCATAAGCCCTTGGGTGGCACTTGACAAGGAATAAGGTCGAGACCTCCATCAAAAATTCTCCGGATAATAATTGCTAATATTAGCGTCAATGCAGCAAGATACCTTCATGATTTTTCTACATCTTTAATCCAAAAAGGAAATGCTACGCACAATTTTACATGAAGAATCATTTTCCATTTTCCCAGAACACCAAAGTACAAGTATCAATTTAAGGCAGTAGGTTTCCACAAAAGACTTAATTTTTTTTTCAAGAAATATTTATTGAAAAATAATTCATCATTAAAAATCAGCAATAACAAATATTGTAAATGTACACTTCGGGTTTTGAATTTGGCGTGAATAACTTGCTACGTTAACTATTCCTGTTAGCGTAGCAAGTGCGGAAAAAAGTTCATCCAAGCTTAAACTGATTAAAAATTATTTGCGAACAGCAATGACTCAAGAAAGATTGTTTGGTTTAGCAACTACATCAATAGAGGGGGACATAGCTTATAATTTAAATTTAGAAGAGCTTATAAAGAGTTTTATTGTGTGACATCCCCGTAGAGCAAACCTTTAATTAATATTATTATGTAATCGTTTTGCATTAATGTTTCTCTTGTAATAAGAACAAAATAGCAATTGGAGATTTTCTTATATTTTTGCCTTATAATCCATCAGGGGCCATATTTAACTTTGTCTCAGGGCGCGATCTAAGTTGACGACGGCTCTGTGCACAGGGATAAAATCTAAAGGTAAGGTCGCAATTACGAAGTCGATAGGAAATTGCTATTTTTTCATCGACGGTGTATTTGGCAAATGGTCACCCAAAGACTTGAGTGATTTTGAAGTAGATGGGGAGAAAATGGAAGCAGTTAACAATTTTGTGCTCTTAGGATCCCGAATTGATAAAGATGGTTATTGTACTGAAGAAGTTAGAAGAAGATTATTACTCGGAAAGAAAGCAATGACACATTTAAGCAAGATCTTTAAAGATATTAGCCTCGCAACAAAAATCAGAATCGTGAAAGCAATGGTATTCCCTGTGGTACTATATGGATGTGAACGTTGGACCCTGAGAAAGAGTGAAAGAAGGAAGATAGATGCATTTGAATTATGGATTTGGAGACGCTTACTAAGAATACCATGGACTGCAAAGCAAACCAATAAATCAGTGATAGACAGAATAAAGCCAGATTCTCCCTCGAAGTTATGATCATCAAGCAAAAATTGTCATACTTCGGACATATTATGCGAGCAAATGACAGTCTGGAGAAGATGATGATGCTTGCTAAATTTGATGGAAGCAGGAGAAGAGGAAGACCAAGAATTAGATGGGCGGATGGAGTTAAAGAAGCAACTGGAGTGCGCTTGGAAATTCTGAAAGACATGATCAGGGACAGATCTGAATAGAGAATATGTGTTCATATAATCACCAGGAATCGAAAACGACCCGAAAAGGACCATAACACACACACACACACAGTGGCGTGGCTAGGGGGATGCGGAGGGAGCGGTCCGCCCCGGGCGGCACTTTGAACCTTTTTGAACTTTCGCAGTGAATTCTAAAATACATTCTGGAGAACTCAGTTCCAACTATTGTAATACTACTGCGAATTTTCCTCACAATTGCTGTAAGTGTTGTTAATTGTGAGAGGAGTTTTTCTAAATAAAATTTGATTAAAAATTACCTACATTACTATGAAATAGACTTCGCCAATGTCATCGACGATTTTGCTAACAGAAAAGCAAGAAAAATAACATTTTAGAATGTTGAAATTAAAATTTTACTTCAAAAATAAACCTAGTGTTTTAATTTGTTTCCCTCTACGTCGTTTTGACTTTTTATAATACTTTTGGTGTGTATTGCGAGGGGCGGCAAACTCAGGGACCCCCCCCCGGGCGGCAACTGCTCTAGCTAAGCCACTGTATACTCCCCCCCAAGACATTCTCTGATGCCCTAAAGTATTGTAATCGATTATATTACCGATTACATTCATCACGAGGTAGATTATACAAAGATTTTATCAGTCTCGTTGTAACAGGAACCCCTGACTCCAGTTTTGTGTACCTTAACATGCACTGAGGATTTTTTGTTGTTATTGGTGTAATATCGCTATTTTAATAATGATTACAATGGGATGGATACGGATGCACAAAAAAAAAAAAAAAGGGAAAAAAAAGCTCGATGAATAAGTGTAGGTGTCACTATGAACAATTTCGTCTAAAAACTATTTCCATTCTTCTGCGGAAATCCTAATCGGCTTTTCTTAGTAATTTCGAAACAAATAATGTATTCCCACTCAAATCCCACTCAGTATTAGCGATAAGTCTTCTTTCCTTTGTGAATAAACCTACGCTCATGATTACTTTTAATTTCAGCAAGTTTTTTTACGTGTCCTAAAAGTACTTGAATACTTGCGGAACTTGGCACAAGGACACACACACACACACACGCACACACACACGACATTGAACAGCAGTAAAACAAATGAGGTGGCGGGAACGGAGTGTTGCAACATGTGATTATTGACTTACATTAGCTCTTGGTGGCGTGAATAGCGATTCAGCGTGTAAATTTTCCAGTTCCCAACAATCCCATGTGTGTGTGTGTGTGTGTGTGTGTGTGTGTGTGTGTGTGTGTGTGTGTGTGTGTGTGTGTGTGTGTGTGTGTGTGTGTGTGTGTGTGTGTGTGTGTTGACTTGAACGTATGAGAAACTTGAGAAAAGTTCCATTCATATTTAAGGACTGAATGAATCCTGTACTCTCTCTTACTTCTTACTCCCCCCCCCCCCCCAGTGCTATTAGAGCAATTCGAGGGGGTGACTCTTTCCTCTCAAACTGTAGTTTCCACTATCTACTAAAAAAAAAGACAAGCCTAGTTGCCTTAAGAAGGCAGCCCACCACACTAGGATACCTATGGTCATATTAATAACTTGACATAGGGAAACACATAGTACTTTCAAGTCTCAACGAAATTCAAACTCAAATGTATAAAAGAAATTATTACATCAGCAGCATATGAAAGTCCAGAAATATACAAAAAATATCATAAAAATAAAAATAAAAAATTACATATATGGGACAATGAAATAAAAACAATAATTGAAAATAAAAAGCTGGCCTTGAAAAGATGGTTAAGTAGCAAAAAACAAGAGGATGAAATTGTATATAAAAAAAGACGAGCAACAGGATCGGCCTTCTCTATAAAGGGACCCGGGTACAAGAAACCCTTTGGGGCCCTAAAATATTTTTCAAAGGTAAAAATTAAAGGATTCGAAATAAACGTATTGTAAAACCTCTTACCTGCAAATGATTTTGGCACAGGAAAAAAACAAAAACAAAAAACATTCGAAATATAACAGGTTAACGTAACGTTTACTGAACACAAAACACTAATATAATAGAGAAACACAGAGATATTATTATTATTACCGGGGCCCCTAAAATCCTGTCGATGAAATCCTTTTAGTTATAACCAAAATTATTATTAGAAAAAAATAAATAAATAAAAATACGTTTCCGCAAATGTGTACCGATTGTGCCCACTCGATCGTGGGGCCCGGGTGCATTGCACCCACCGCACGCCCGAGATGGCCGGCCTGATAGCCAAAAGAGAAACCAGAAAAAGACACCGAGAAAGCTGGGAAAAATCTGTGTCATAGCTAGAAAATGACACAAAATAAGACCCAGCGCGTACAAAATAGTAAAACACATGAATGCAGATCTAAAAGAAACTGCAAATATAAATCGACAGATAATACTAACATAAAAAAAATTACACCAATAACTTACAAAATGCTTCAAATGATATAATAACAATGAAAGAATTAAAGGAGTAAATTAAAAGAATTAAAAAAAATGGCAAATCAGCAGGAGAAGATGGGATAAACTCCGAACTGCATAAATTTGCTGAAAAAAAATTTCATCCGAGATGATGATTTCATCAGCCAGCCTGGCTGGCCGAGTGATTAGCGTATCCGCTCTCCAGCCGAAAGGCTGCTGGTTCGAATCCCGCTGTGGGCATGGATGTTTGTGATTGTCTGTGAAAGTATTAGTGGTGGTAGTGGGCGGTAGATGGCGTTGATCAACAATTTTTCTTTGGATCAACAAATCATTGATTTATTGATCAACAAATCAATCTCTTACTTGTCAGCACTTCAATACTGTCGTATCTAACAATCCACCTAAACCTTGGTATCTTCCTCTGGTCTCTTGATACCAAGATGGCAGTAAAGAGACCAGAGACTATCATCTTTCCCATTCTGTTTAAGTAATCATACCACCTTACGTTAGCCCTGGTTACACGTTCTGGAATGCAATGTCAGGTTCTTTCTTAAAGTTTTAATTTGAATATGATTCTGCCACTGATCACAGGACATCTATGATAAGGCCCTTAATTCTGCTAAGAACTCTCATATCTGTGGTATCGCATCATATCATGGCATATCAAAGATCATATCTTTGATCAAGTGCTTTATTTCTAACCCAGTTCTCATATCTATAACTTAAAACCGGTATAGAAGACTGGTTTGAACATTGTCTTCTATACTGTTAGTTAAGTGTTTTGGCTAATTTCGCTCTTATCCATTTAAAATTTATTCAACTGGCTTCCTACCATACCAGCTTTGCATATTATTCTCTATCCACATTTAACCTGCCATCTTCACTAAAAACTGTGTCTAAATAGCTGAAATATCTTACTTGTTCTATAGACTGTCTATTCAGAATGTAGTTGATGTTCGATGTTTCTGCCTATTTTCATAGTTTTGGTCTTTTTATTGCAGATTTTCATGCAAAATTTGTTATAGTTGTCATTCAGTTTAGTTAGAGAATCCTGGAGACTTGCAGTAGATGTGTTTAGGAGTACAATATTATAAAATAAAAAGCTAAGTTTGATATCTCCGATTCTAATAACAGGTTCAATGCTACTTTTTTTCATAATGTGATCCATATAGATGATGCATAAGAGTGAAAATAATGTGCATCCTTGTTTTACACATGATTTTACATCACACCATCTTCCTGTACCTCCTTTGATTCTAATCGCTGACTTACAACTTAAATATAGACTGTATTGCTATGTTTGGTATTCCATTGCATTCCATAATGTTCCATAATATACTCCATATAATTGTAGTGTTTCGAAAAACTTTTTTTGGGGGGGAGGGACACCTTGTCGTATGCCGTTTCAAGATCTACAAAACTTAAATACAGATCCATGCGATGTTCGCATGATTTCTCAACTATTTGTTTTAAAGTGAAAATCTGAACCTGACAACCTCTATTCTTTTGGCCTGAATCCAGCTTTTTCTTCTCTAAGCTTCTCCTCCACAATTTTTCTTAGCCGTTTCGCAACTTGCATAAATGCATAAATCTTACCCAGAACACCTAGCACACACACAAATTCCTCTGTAATTCTCCCATTTTATAAATGGGAACTATGACAGTTCTACTCCAATCATTGAGAATTTGACCTTCTGTCCAATCCCTCTGAATCATGCAGTGCAAAACTTTTATACCTCCATACTTGAGCATTTCTTGTCGAATATCATCTACTCCAGGTTCCTTCCCACATTTCAAATTTTTGAAGACTTTTTCTATCCCAAGAATTGATACGAACTCCTCTTTGCATTCCTCTTGAAAATGTTCTACTATGGTTCTTACATTGCTTGTTTTCTTTATCAGTCTTTCAAAGAAATTACTCCAGACATCTAGGATATCCTTATCTTCAATTATTTTTCTTCTGTATTATTACCAACGTCTTCCCGCGACTCTTTTTTTTTTTTTTTTTAAACTTTTTCTTTTAAACATAGTTTAGCGCCCTCTTAAATTTTAGAGTATCAGGCAACTTATTTGTTAGGAACATTCGATATGCTTTCTTCTTTTCCAGGACAATATAAGACCAGTGTGTGTGTGTGTGTGTGTGTGTGTGTGTGTGTGTGTGTGTGTGTGTGTGTGTGTGTGTGTGTGTGTTTCTCTGTACAGTTGGTCTTTTCTGCGAGACTAAAACTAATCCACCCCCGTATGAGAATCACTAACTCACCCTCAGCTGAATAGCGTGTGAGGATTTCGGAAAAAAAAAACAATAAATATTTGAGACTCTTGATACATGTCCCACAGTATAAAGGTTTTGGATTCTATTGAAATGCTCACGTTGATCAGGCAGTCAAGAAATATAAAAGCTAATTTATTTAAAATGGAGTGGATCTTATTCTTACTGAAAAGGTCTCTATTCTCGAACAGAACTGAAAAAAGAATTCGAGGACGAATCAGTTTTTACTTGAACATGAAACTTACACGACCTGACTGACATGTGTTACTGCTAACCGGACTGGCTCATTCAAACTGTATCTTGAAAACCACAGTCTCTTTTCTGAATCTTGCTTCATTCAGCTATTCTAATTATACAAAGATAGCTTATGTGTGCAAAACATTATGACTTAGGGAGAAAAATCCTCAAGTTTTATCATTGTTTATAAAACGAGATCGCGTCATCAAGAGCACAGAAAAAAAAAATGACCTGAAATAGCTTGTTAACAGAATATACTGCATTTACGAAATCTTCGAAATCTCCGGAAAGGGGGGCAGTCTTACAACAGGAACACATACGTCACAGTCCAAAGAGCGGTTTGATGACTATCAAAAGCCAGTTACGTTCTAAATACAAATCGCCCATGCAAGGATTAACATTTATGCTTTGATATGTATGCAGTTATTAAGATTACGAATAACTACAATAAATGTGCACGTGCACATTCAAAATAGTTGTAGGCTTCTTGATTCTACACGTCGTTGGTGTAGTTGCGGTTCGTTAGTTGATGGACTGAGTGGCGGAGACAGAGTTGCAGAGTTGGTGCCCTCCTTCCTCGATGAGTCTTTGGACTCCCTGGAGGTGTCACGTAATAATAATAATAATAATATAATCTCCCTCTATATAATAATAATAATTATATAATATAGACTCCCTCTGGTAATGTGTTTCTTAGACTACTCTAAAGCTTTTGACTGTGAAAGTGTGGGAAGTAATGAAAAGAATGGGTTTTCCTCAACACACTATCAGGTTGATAGCCAAATTGTATAAGGAGCAAGAAGCCATAAGAACAGGTGTTTGATTAACTGAGTGGCTTCAAGTTGGAAAAGGAGTTAGGCAAGGATGTTTACTTTCTCCTCACTTGTTTAGTGTATATGCGGAGGACATCATGCGTGAAGCATTGGATGAGCTCAGGACAGGAATTAGGATAGGAGGTAGATTGATCAGTAATCTGAGGTATGCTAATGATACAGTATTCCTTTGTAATGACATGGAAGAATTACGACTAATTCTTGACAAAGTTAACAAGATCAGTAATAACAGAGGACTTCAACTCAATCCTAGCAAGACAAAGATTATGGTTCTCAAAGGAAATACAAACAGAGAAGCTCTTGAGAAACAAGTGTATCTTAATGGAGAACGAATTCGGGAAGTCAGCAAGTTTAAGTACCTGGGATCCATTATTAATGTGAAGAATTGCTGTTCAGAAGATGTCAGTAAAAGGTTAGGAATGGCTAAAACAACAGTCAGAGACCTGTCTAAAATCTGGAAGGATGGATCTATCTCCATGGGAACAAAGTTGAAGATTTTAGATGCAGTTGTTTTTCCAACAGCGACTTATGGATGTGAGACGTGGAACCTAAAGAAGTCAGATAAGAAACGGATATCTGCTTTTGAGATGTTACAAAAGGCTGTTGAGGATATCATATACTGAAAGGCGTACAAATTAATTGGTGTTAGAAAAGGTTAGTAGAACTTTAAGGCTCCTTAAGGATATTGACAGAAGAAAGTTAAAATATTTTGGACACATAGAAAAGATGGAAGGGGGACTTCTCAGAACAGTAATAGAAGGTAAAGTTCCTGGAAAAAGAGGAAGGGGTAGACCGTCAACGAGATGGATGGATGGCGTGTGTGGAGTGACTGATCTTCAGAGAGTTGTGGCCACCAGAAAAGCAAACAACAGGACTACATGGCGAGGCCTGGTATGGCACATCAACCGAGCATCGGAGTGACCATACGGTATCTATAGACGCCCAGTGAACATAATAGTAGTAGTAATATAATCTATAGTACGGGAAGAGAGTTACTATTCTTCTAATCGTGTACACGCACATCATTTATCACGATCTGCGACAAATCCATCAAGGGACTCAAGTATCGTAATGGTGTCATTTGCGTTTTATTTCCAGTCTGTTTCTTATATATTTCACTTACTGGGAATGATATTTCATAGAATATGCATCCCGAACATATAGAAATGTTCTTTGGAAATTTGGAGAAACGACAGGACTAATAATAATAACAATACTAAGAACCTGCTGGATTGCCGTTCATGATCAGACTATGGATCACTAACACCACATTTTAACATTAAAATGTGCATAAGTCGCAAGAAAAGATTACAAGAAATACATGAAATAAGTCTTACTGATTATGTTAGTGATATCTTCAGACTCGTTCAAGATATAAACCTTAGATACTTAATAGCGATCAATATTATCTTTAGATTTCGTCTCAGTTATGTGAACACAGTATTTCCATAATCTTTTTGTCAGTTTCTCTTCTTTTCTATGGATGAGGTTTGGGCCATTAGAACAAACTCGTAAAAGTCAATTCTCGGTATTCCTATCTAGGGTACGCGAAGGTCTCCAAGTTACTTCGATTTCACCTTTAAGTGACTTCACTTTGGAGAATGAAATAACAGATACCTACCATGGCTCGAAACTATCATCTATGAAGTTTTTCAAGTACTAACAAGTCAACAATACAAAAACATGCATTACTCTAATTATCGAAACAATTAAATTGATTTTAATCTTAATGACCTCCACGAAAACAGTCCACATGAATGTAATAAGAATAAGATTTTGGAACCGCTCATATATGGATCAATCTTAAATCAATTACTGGGTGTCCGCGCGGTTAGCCTAGTGGCTATGGGCTGCGCAACCATATGCCTGGGGAAGGAGTGTCCTGGGTTCGATTCCCGTCGACGACGTGAGGAGCTTAAGGATCTTCCTCAGCCATAGCCAAGTTAGCCGGTCTTGGGAGTGGACAGCAGGGTTTTCCCCCAATTTAGCTGGGTTTTTCCTGCGCAAGCAGGCAAACCGGCCCCGTGAACACACGCATCTACAGATAGGACATACCGGGAGGCACAGAGAGAGAGAGAGACAGAGAAATGTCAGCTAGAATTAGTTTCTGTTGATTTCCTTGATTTCTGTGGAGGCTGTCTTTAGAACGGATGACTACTATAGCTTCTTTGATGTTTCGGGAGCGGAAATCTTCCTCTAGACAGGGTACGGAGCTTTTTTCCCATTCGATGATATGGCTCGTGCTAGAGAAATGAAAGGCTAACCCAGAGCTGTCTTCCCTGTTGTTGTTTACATCTCCAGCGTGTTCTTTTTTTCTTATTTCCAAACTTCTTGAAGTGTGACCAATATAGTTTAAACCACATGAACAAGGGATGTTATAGACACCGGCGTAAGTGAAGAAGGCATTACTATCTTTCGGAGATCTTAAAAAGTGGCGGATAGTCACTCGTATTTCATATGGTTTGAAGAGTGTACCAATCTTTTTTGAAACTGTCCCAGAATAAGGAATGACAATGGATTTCTTCAGATTGTTGTTGTTGTAGGGGGGGGGGGTCGCCGAAAAGTATCTTATGGATCAGATATGAGATAATTCATCTTTGAAATCTTTTTCTTCTGTTGTGCAATACTTTAATGCGATAATTCTGACATTTGGAAAACCCTCATAAGATCACTGAGTACACCAGAGTTTAATTTCGCTGTTAATTACAGAACGTACCTGCATAACGATAATTGATATCATAAACGCTCCATGCGTTTGATGTACGCGTTCTTCCGAATTTATAAAAAATACATTTGTATTCGGTTTATTCCTTCATAAACTGTTTAAGTTGTTTTGCATCACTTTTATACGTCCTGATGAAGCCAAACAGCCAAGTTGGCGAAACTTGTCGGTGTTTTTACTTAATTTTTATTATTAAAAATTCTTCGGCCAATATAAACCCAGTTTATATTCATTTCTTGCATTCAATCGATGGGCGAAACGAATATAGAATCACTAGGACTTATTTAATTTTATTTTATTTTTTATTTGCAATAATTAACAACCCTAGCATTTTTAAAGTACAAACTAGATGTTCATTTCTAGGCTTACAACGCTTTATAATGAGTGTCATTAAAGGGCACAAATAATAATTAATTATAATAGCAACAAGCACAGTGCTAAGAGATTATTAATCACCTAGTTAATCACTTAATACTAAATTAACTGTCATTTAAAATGTACAGAAATAGCCACAGAATTAATAATAACAATAAGAACGTAAACAGTAGTATGCTAATTACTTATGTTATCAATATAGGTGATCTACATTTATGCCAGTTCCGATTATATTAATCTGTCGATCTTATATTAAAAATATATTAATGTCTAATTACATGTTAAAATCATCCCTGCATAAATAGATATTATTTAACCTGCCTCTACCCATAACATTTATTCATTTTTAATGTTCTTAATGTTAGTAAGTGTAAAGTTATGCACTTTGGCGTGATTAGAGTTCCAGCGGCATATTATATTGGCGGGGTTATGCTACAAGAAACTGAAGAGGCAAGGGATCTTGGTGTATTGATGGATAAGAATTTAAAATTCAAAGGTCACATGGCAAAAGTTGCAAATACAACTCAGAGGATAACTGTGATGTTGAAGCGAACCTTGACGTGTAAGGATAAGGAAGTCATTTTGCCTCTTTATAAGGCTTTGATAAGACCACACCTGGATTACTGTGCGTCGATTTGGTCTCCCGAGTTCCAAGGGGATAAAGAAGCTGTGGAAGGGTGCAAAGAAGAGTTACAAAGATTATACCCTGATTATGGGATTTAGATTATGAGGAAAGATTGCGAGTATGTGGATTGCAGACTCTGGTTAACAGGAGAAAGAGGGGTGATATGATAGAGGTCTATGAACATTTGAATAGGTGTTTTAGCATTTCAATTGATGAACTTTTTCGTTATATGGAAGGCGGGGAAAGAACAAGGGGGCATCCATGGAAGTTAAGGTTGTTCACAGTCAAGAAAGGGGTAAGAGCTAGGTATTTCTCACAGAGAGCACTGAGTGAGTGAATGAAATAATTTGCCCTTAGGGATAGTGAGTGCATCTAGTGTAAAAATTTAAGGGAAGGTATAATAGCTGGTTTGGATGATTTATGGCCTCCCTTGACGAGTCCTCGACTCCCTGGAGGTCTCAGATAATAATAATAATAATAATAATAATAATAATAATAATAATAATAATAACGCTATCTAAGCGATCTGTACTGACAAAATAAAGATCAGTCCATATTATATATTATATTCTGACCTTTTATCTTTTGTTCAGTCTGTTCGAAATATTTCATAAAAGCACAACTGAACGTCATTTGTCAAAAATATAAAACAGTCTTAATTTATACGAAAATCAACAAATTTTAAATAAATAATTAATTAATTTAAGAACGACTTGAATAAGACATACTCAAAAAGCTATTCTTAAGGCTGCCCATCTATTAAAAAAACAATTAGGAGCAGGCAAATGGAACTTTATGTCAGAGGATAAATTAAAAAAAATGCGCCCATTATGAAAAAAAAAATAATTAAAAATACGCTGAATCATGTTTGCCTCAGGGTTAGCAAGCTCTGTGGTGGCTGGTGATATTTGTTTACGCACATAGGCACTAGTATCACCTGCTGGTGTTTCTGATCTTTGAACTACAAGGTACGTATTTGCAAGGAAATTTTAGCAATGCGTATAAGTTCATGATATCTCCAGGATGCCAAAATCAGAAGAATCTGAAATGAGAATAGCATTAAGTCTTTTCAGAAACGTCTCTTTTCAAAACTTAACTTTTTTATTTCCGAACAGAGGGTAACAGGTTATAAGAAACGTCATCATTTTCAAAAACATCAGAAATAACTGTCGAAAGATTCTATTGATTTTCCTTGAACGATTTCGGAACAGCACACGCACGTACATTGTGTGTGTGTGTGTGTGTGTGTGTGTGTGTGTGTGTGTGTGTGTGTGTGTGTGTGTGTGTGCGCGCGTGCGTGCGTGCGTGCGTGTGTGGGTGCGCGCGCGCGCGCGCCAAGAAATTTTATAAGCTAGATTTTTTAATCCTTTTTCCAAAGTAAGCAAACAGACAAGTAAGTCAAGTTTGCGGCTGCACGTAGTGCAACTCGTGGTAAAGGTGGAGCAAGCGCTGATCACTTTCCTTAGAATTTTCCCCTAATGCAAAGCACATTTCCTCGTGGAGATGTACGATGCTGTACATTAAGGTAATGGTCACTATCCATACCGGTTTCGACTTTTATTGAGGTCTCGTCAGTGGGAGCCCAACCTAAAAAAAAAAAAAATACCAAGGGTGAAGTAATACAGAGCTTATAAATATTTTCCCTAAACAAGTTACCAAAAGGTGCTTTGACCTCATTAAATAAAAATCTCAGGATGAGAGTAATATGTAGAAAGTTTTTTACTTTGGGTGTATATTATGTCAAATATGAGGTTAAATAATGAGGTCAAAGCACCTTATGGCAACTTGTTTAGGGAAAATATTTATAAGCTCTGTATTACTTCACCCTTGGCATTTTTTAGGTCTGGCTCCCAATGACGAGACCTCAATAAAGGTCAAAACCGATATGGGTAGTGACCATTACCTTAATGCATAGAATCATACATTTCCGCAAAGAAATGTGCTTTGCATTAGGAGAAAATTCTAAGGAAAGTGATCAGAGCTTACTCCACCTTTACAACGAGTTGCCTAGTGTTGCACTACGTGCAGCCGCAAACTTGACTTACTTGTTTGTTTGCTTACTATATATATTAAGCAATAGTTAAGAGGAGAGAAAAGGTGTGAAATCTCAAGCTACTGGAAATGAAGCCTGCAGTTAACACGATTTCTTTTATAACAATATTTTTCCAAGTCCTGTCATCATAAACACAAACACTGGTGAAAAGGTTCACAGATACCTCATCGCAGGTAAGGAACACTAAAATTTGGAGAAAATGTAACAACAACAACAACAACAACAAAAATCACTTTTATTGAAATTTAAAGTTTTTTTTTTTAATTTTATTCCAAAATTCCAGCTTCTTAAACTTAATCTCAGGTATCATCTTTTCCTCACTCGAATTAAGAATATTAGCATGCTAATCCATTTTAAAATATCAAAACTAGGTTATGTCATTTTACTCTTGGCGGACCAAATCAACTCAGTTCGAGGGTCGAACCCAACCCGCAGGATATAGGCTGGATATTAATGAGTCATATGATTGTCAAGGAATTAGCGCTACTAAACGTATTTGTATTGTTTTGTTGTATATATGGCAACATAAAAAATGAATAAAAATAAAATAAACCTTCCTTCTTGCTTCCACTTTCTCAAGTAAAAAAATGGTTACAAGAGAAGCTTTGTATTGCTAGACGAAAATGGAGTGAAACTGAGTATGCTATACGAATATATCGGCTCCGTCAGGTTGGGTCACAGGTGATGACCTGTGACCTAATCAGCAAACTCAGGAATCGCCCGGGGTGGTTCCTGAGTTTGCTGTCCCTCTCAATCTCCCTCTTTCTCTACGCGTTTATCTCGCTTCCAATGCAGGGTCCGCGTGTTACATTTTGATGCGACTTTTTGTTAGTACAACCCCCATCCGGTCAGCCGCTGGGGGGGGGGGGGGGAGTTGATTATTATTTATTTTTTGGCTGTAGCAGCGTGTGTTCACGGGGCCGGTTTGCCTGCTCGCGGGATGAAAAACCCCAGATAAACGGGTGGAAAAACCCTGCTGTCCACGCCTAAGACCGGTTAACTTCGCTATGGCTGAGAAAGATCCTTAAGCTCCTCACGTCGTCGACGGGAATCGAACCTAGGACACTCCTTCCCCAGGCATATGGTTGCGAAGCGCATAGCCACTAGGCTAACCGCGCGGACCTTTGCCGCCGCTCTCAATACACACCAAAAATACTACAAAAAGTCAAAACGACGTATAGAGAAATAAATTAAAACACTATGTGCATGTTTATTTTAGTTGTAAGTATAGTTGTTAAAAACTAATTATTAAGTAATAAAAATTACTAAGTTAACATAAATACGGAGGGGGAGGTCCGCCCCGGACCTCCCCCTTCCGACCACCCCCAATCTACTGCATACATCCGACCATTGATGGTCGGATGTATGCAGTAGATTGGTCCCCCTTGTGTTACTACTGTGCGACCAGAGATGCGAGACCCCCTCGAAACTTCTGCGCATGGCAGAAGGTGGAGAATCCATTCCAATAACAGGGTAATCAATCCGTTTCGTGAGATGAGTGTTCATTATTATACGTCGGGAAAATTAACTTCTCTTTTATGATCATCGTAGTTTTTAAAGTGGTAACTATTTTGCTTATACAACAGTTGGAAAACTTTACGTATAAAGCACGTGATTTCGCGTGTTGGTGACGAATTCGTACATCACCTTATTCCTTTCTCCCCCCTTCAACATGAATCGACTCTCCTTGGCACATTGCCAGCCGAGGGTCTCGCATCTGTGGTCGGACAAAGCTTGCTGTGGACACGTTGACAAAATCTTCTTAATGTAAGAGATATACTGTTAATACCAGGAAAGTGCAAATAACAAAATTTAAAAGTTTCCGCTTAATAATTATACCAGTGATCAACGGCTTTTCTTCCAGAAACTTACTGTTTTTTAACGAGGTCAGACAAGACGAAAGCGAAGCGCCCGCTCACTGATATACAATATCTGAGTTATCAAAAAAAAAAAGATATATATATATATATATATACATATACCCAAATAAACCTAGTTTCGCTATGAACAATGCGCACATTTTCTAGTTACGCAACGCGAATTGTTTCAAAATAATCGATCACAGCGAAGATAATTATCATGTGACTCGTACACAAGCTAATATTAGTAATCGGCTTCTATTGTTTACTACAAAATTTTTCTGTAGTTTATCAAAGTTCAAAAAATATTTTCGTCACAAATTTAAAAAATATGTAAGATAATTTCACGCAAGTATTGATGAATTTAAAACTCCGTCTACAAGTATAACTTCAGATGAGAAAGATCTGTAATATTAGTGGCCCATACCAGAGTCTTGAAAATTATGTCTAGGAAAGGGATGGATATAAATCTGTGATTGATAACGATCCAAACAAAACAAGCAAGCAAACGAAAACTCTATCATTTCGACAATTTATATTGAATACTGAACTGATTTTTTTTTTTTTTTTTTTTGAGGAATGGATTTTTCTAGTTCTACAATTCTACAATTCTGCATCATGGGAAAAACTTAATCGCTGCAAATTTTTGCCGGAGGGAAAACCTATATTGTAGTGCTGTGTGCGTGGATAAGATAAGAAGAAGAAAGAAGAAACCTGTTGATGCGTTTCTTAACCTTGGAGAACACAATGTGAAATCTGTCATTAGAGGTAGACCTGGAATGCGAATGGATGTTGAGCGTGTTTTTACACACTTAGAAGTGCCTCCGTAGCTCAGTCGGTATAGACGAAGCCCTTTGGTCGGAAAGACCTGGGTTCGATTCCCGTCCATGACGTAAGGTACCTTTATCTGGTCTCTTTAGACCGTAAGATCTCATACGGAGGTTGCAGGGTCCTTTCTCCCAGAAACTCGGGTTTTTCGTCCCTCAGAAAAGGCAAACCGGTCCATGAGCACACACGGATCTACAGTCATAAAGTACATACTTAATCACATGCTAAGAGGGCTCAACCAGTCATAAAGGACGATGGAGGAACGGGGGGGTACCCCCATACGAATAAATAAACAGACTTAGACGAAAGCAGAGAATGATGGTGGCCAGTTCAGCAAACAGTACGTTTGTTGAACTGGAAATGTCTATGTGTAAAAGTCATAATACAATATATATATATAATATTCATCAAAGCTTGATTTGCTTCCTCAATCTTAAGAAAAGGCTGGTTATATTCCACTAATTCGAGCCCTTCCCAAGGGCCTATGAGTTGTGGAAATACTTTCTGAAAATGAAAGCTGTGCCGAACAAAGCGGCCTTTTGCAGCTGCATAATTTTTAATCCATCTAACTCGAGTGCTTCTAGATGTTTTTTCAATGTTTTGGGGATGGCGCCTAAAGCACCTATTATTATGGGAACAACTTTCGTTTTCTATATATACAGCGTGTTCGGGATAAATTTGACATATTTATAATTAATTATATTTTTCCGTAAGTTACATGTATTAACACACACTTCTCTTCATTTAAAAGTTTGGACCCTTCTTCATTCATATACAAGATGTCAGAAAGGATGGAGAGCTGGAACCCACCTGAATCATGGAAGAGAATAACTTGTATCATGATGATTCGTGCCCGCCATCAAAATAAGGATATTACGACTGCTGCCCAATGCTCCCTGAATACAGTAAAAACAATCAGGCATGAACTAGAGACTTGCAATGGTGACTACGAGGATGTAGCAAGAAGAAAGATCCCTAGCAGACGATCTGATTGCGTTCGTACAGCAGAATTCCTCGCAAATCTGCAGGAACAGGTGTTGAAGAACCCTGGCATTGGAATTCGGGCTTTGTTCGTGGAGTTGCTAACTGTAGTCAAGCCCTGGATAACAAGGGTAGCCAATGGTAGGCCGTATGTATGGCAGCAGGATTCGGCCCCTTGCCACACCTCTGGGAAAAGTCAAAAATGGTTGTCTGAAAATTTCTACGACTTCACCAGTCCAAATGTTTGGCCTCCAAACTCCCCAGACCTTAACCCCATGGATTACTTTGTATGGGGCGCAGTTGAAAAAGACACCAATCGCACTTCCAGTAATACAAAAGCCCAGTTAATGGATAAAATTAAAACAGTTTTTGAGGCCCTTCCCAGGGAGACTGTAGCATCAGCTTGTTCGAGGTTCCGAAGCAGAATTGAAGCTGTGATCGATGCTAATGGTGGTTATTTTGAGTAAATCTTGTTGATAGTATTGTAATTAACTCTGCCTGTAATGTTTTTTTGTCAATTCATTAAATTTAATAGATACAAAGAAGATTTTCTTTTTCCTTACGAAACTGTCAAATTTATCCCGAACACCCTGTATATATATATTTGTAGAACGTTTTTTACCTTGTGTATAATATATGCTAAAGATACCAAGTTATTCTAAACCTGGTTTTTACTCCATTTCCCAAATAAGCAAACAGACAAATAAGTCAAGTTTGCGCCTTACATCTATCTCTCATCCTGAGATTTTTATTTAATAAGGTCAAAGCACCTTTTGGTAAAATACTTATAAGCTCTGTATTAACCTTGGTATTTCTTAGCCTGGCCCCCACTGATGAGACCTCAATAAAGGTCGAAACCGATCTGGGTAGTGGCCCCTTGCCTTTAATGCATAGCATCATACACCTCCTCAAGGAGATGGGCTTTGAATTAAGGGTAAATATTAAGAATAGTGATCAGAGCTTATTCCAAATACGAGTTGCATAGACTTGTACTACTTCACGGGTCAGTTAGACTTGCATTACATGCAGGCGCAAACTTGATATATACAGTATATATATATATATATATATATATATATATATATATATATATATATATATATATATATATATATATATATATATATATATATATATATATATATATATATACAGTATAATTAAACGAAATTGCTGTTGTTGTGGTGAAAATAATTCTACGGTGTGTATTATCTGGCAAAATACTGCACTTTCATGTGAGAATAGCCAACTCATTTTTATTTGAAAAATCCTTATAAAGGTCCACCCGAAGAGAACACAGCATTTTTTATCCACAGTGTATCGTTACTACTGACTCGGCTATATAACAAGTACGACCTAAGTCTTTCTCAAAGTGGATATAAAAATATCCAGTTTGCAAAATTTTTCAATAGAGAGCAGGAAGCAGAGAATGAGAAGCCATCCTTGGAAATTAAGTAAGCGTATCTAACAAGAAAGCAGATTTTGCTCATGGTGATTAAATGGACTATGTTGCTGCAGGAATTTGGTGTCCTGCAGTCAGTTCAGTATCCTACGTATATTTCAAATCATTGATTTGAAATAGGCACTGTATGAGTCAAAATCTATTACAGCAATGAGACTTAGGAATAAATGGAAATCGGACAACAACAGTAATTATTGTAATAGTAAAGATACAAGGTAAAATGGCCATTACATGTGATAACCATATTGTGTACGGAATTCTAGGGTTCCGTACACTTCAAAGCCTGTAGGATTTAAATGTATTATTATTATCCTTTTCTCATAGCCATAAAATTAAAAAAAAATCATCCACTAAAATACTATACCGTAAAAATTTCAAATGCAACACACTCCCTCTCCCTTCGAGAGGAGAAAAAAAAAAAAGGAAAAAAAAAAGCACTGTTACTTTAGTATCTCTTCCCCCATCCCAAAAAATCCTCAATAGCTTTTGAATACAACCCTGGATATGCCTTAAATTACACAGTCAAACACCAAACTTGGTGTGATTCCCAAACCAAAACAAAAACAATGAGGGGGAGTAAAAATTACTTAAGTTTCGCGATATAAACAGAAAACCTAAAGAAAAAGAAGACTGACTAACGTTGAATACTAACTCGATTACTCTATTAATACAATCTATGTTAAGTTAATATGGTTTATATCTTATTACTGTCTGCAACAGTGGAGATTCTACAATCGATTTTTTGAGATGGAAGAACGGGGGGGGGGTAAAAAAAATCGAGCTTCTGGAAGAAAAATCCCTACTTGTCTGTGTCGATTAACTCTGGAACTTGTCAGAGAACACACAGACACACACACGCACACACAGAAAAGATGGAGGGCATGTATCTTTCCAGAGTGAAACTGCACATTCAGAATATGCAAAGGCGTTTTCGGCATCTCAAAACTAATGAAAAGATCCCAGAGTAGAATGTGAAATGCCGTATTATTTCCAAGATTCGATTGCAGTGTAAATTGCCGATAGCCTGCAATGCACAAAGAAGACAAAAATGTAAACAAATAAGCATAAATCCATCGGTGACTGGCAAAAGAAACACTGTAGGATGAATGTAACTCACAGCAAGTGTTGAAATTAACCTCAGCAGCCAACAACACGGCCGCTGAGACTTCTCGCCATGGACAGCCTTATACACTCGAATGCTTCTGGCTAGTGTCTGATGACAGTGAATGCATATTCAACATGTTCCTCTAGTTTATCAACATTCCTCCCTGCGGTAGATTACGCCAATAATTTCAAATGGATCTTCATATAAGAATACGCAGTCCACAGATTTAGGTCACGTGATGAAGAGGTCCATCTCGACTAACCCATCTTTCAGGAAACTTTTGATCAAGATATCCTTGGCCTTACGATCAAGATGGTAGAGCTCAGCAATACATGAAACATGTTTCTCCTCTGCGCCAAAATCAAGCAGGATTACAGGATTACAAAAATCCTATAATCCTGCTTGACAATCCATACGGCCCAATTAATCTGCTTCGGAAGATGAAGATATCTGCCCATACGTTGATGGAGAACTGCTGCTAATATTTTGACTGAATAACTGCATATGGATATTGATTGACCCATTGACAAAATACCAATTGACGATGACAGTTGTCTGATAATAGTGCTGAACGTCATTTACACTGCTATCCTTCGTGTGCTGGTGCCGAAATTAGAAACCACTTAGACTAGTATGTTTTCCTCATTCTTCGGTACCCTCGCTGTTTTTCGTTCTTCCCTCCCTTCATTTCATGATGTAGAAACAGCGCCATGCTCACAAAGGCAGTGAAGCTCGAGAGCATGAAATTCAACGACCAAGAAAGGCCTCTGGACAAAGTCGACGAGTTTCGTGTGCACCTCCGTTGGCACGTCCATAATAAAAGTGCCTAACAGCCATTCAGTAAACGTGAACTCACTTCCTCATTTCAAAACACAGGCGTATTACTTAGAAACACTGAAACAAATAGCAACTGCCACCACTTGTTTAGGGAGAGCTATTAGAGTGAGTGATTGGCTAACTTACGTATATCTACTCTGCATGCAGTTTCCTAGTTTAAGTGGAGGATAAAGGTTACCTGTTTTCAATTTTCAATTCTTTTATGATTTGTTAAATGAACAAGAGCCTTTCCTGCCAGGATATGTAATTGATCAACGAATTCCATCTGAACTGCCGTAGGTTCGCGTAGTGGAATATTTCATGGAGTTTAGAAACTGAGTCAATACAATTACAGATGTTTCAAATTATTATCATGATTATTATAATTAACGTTTCTCCCGATGATTAAATTTATGAAATTAAACGTTAAAGTGAAATAAAAACACCAAACGATTCTTTTATTCCCCTGAAAAAGTAGGTGGCATTCTTTAAGTGAAAAACTTTTGGAAACTGATAGACAGCCGGACTTCCAAATATGGTTTTTACCACTTCAAACTTCTAATCAGAAAATGATGGTAGTATTATACAGGGCACTGAAACTCATCTGCCAATGAGTGATATTTCGTACAACCGAGGCTAGGCCTTTCTTTTCAAGGGTGTGAATGCCACACTTCCACTCCTGGTCGAAGTGTGGCATTCACAGGAGACATAGACAACATATAGACATAGACAACTCACAGACAGGAGTTCCCGAGAAGAATACTTTAAGCCCTCTTTTAGGCTCTAAAAACGGGTATTATATTTCTTCCTGGCAAACCTAAATATGTCTTTCTTGCATTATAACTCAAACTCAATATGCTGATTAATTTTTAAGTTGTCGTTACAGCTGCTTAAATTCATATCTGCAATTTTTTTTTATTTATTTATTTAAATTTTTTTTTTGAATGCGAACCTTATATTCACTTGTAATCTGGGGATGGGTGTTAGTAACTTGTCTGTATTTATGATACATTCAGGTCGGCTTCCAGACAGCAACAAAAACGTGCTTGTTGCCCCAGGCCACGACCACCTCTCACCTTCAAATACATATTTGAATCCAGTTTTTTTTTTTTTTTTTTTTTTTCACACTTCGAAAGGCTGTTGTAATCGAGCATAATATACCATAAACTTCTTTCAACCAAATAGCGAATCTTTTCTGTTTCCTCAGTAACGTTGTCTAGAAAATGTCAACAACCTTGTTAACGGCATTACCTTAATAAAATCAGCGAACTCGAGTGTGCTCTTATGCAACAGGAGTTTAATGTAGTTAATACTCTCTTTCACTCTTTTGCAGAGCAGATATGGGTCACCTTATCTAGTTTTTTTCATGTGCGAGAATTGTCGTTTTATAATCAATAGAGTGAAAATAATAACTACCCAATTTATTTGTCACGTTTGGGATTTCCTTTTCCGTTATTAAGGTCTTGCATAAGTAGGGTCGCAAGGAAAAATCTTATTTGAAATTTTATTGAACTACGGAGCATGTCAAATAAAACTTCTGTGTAAACTATTAGCTAAATGAGTTGGTTGTGCATGAGCCTCGAATGATGGGACAAAAAAGTCAATTTCATAGCTGCCTTGGATTGGGGAAATGCTGCAAACACCAATCTCTTTAAATAAGAATTATGAATCTACTGGTGATCTTGGCCTGTCATAGTTTACAGACAGGTTGAGAAGAACTACATAAAAATGGCTCCATCATTTCTGTAAGGGTTCGTCCATAAATTATGTATCGTTATATTCTGGATTTCAACCATAATCTTTGTCTTGCAAGGATTGAGTTGAAGTCCTCTGTTATTACTGATCTTGTTAACTTTGTCAAGAATTAATTCTAGTTCTTCCATGTCATTAAAATTAAAAAAAAAAAAAAGATAAGGGTTCGTTTTTATTATTTAAGTGAAAATTCACGATATAATTTTGCCTTGATTTCAGTAAGGTAGTAGCGACCACCCCTGTTTACTCCCTTTTGGATGTGCCACTAAATAATATAACAGTTTATTTGAGACTTAGAATTCTCCCTTCTACACAGTGAAATCATAGTGTAAATTTTTAGTCAAATAACAAAAATGAACCCTTATGTATATGTATGTATATGGATTTTAAAAAAATTATCTTCTTCCTTTTCACCGATAGTCTCTGACTGTTGGGGTATTATAAAGGTGATAGTCCTAACATGCGTTCTGCATGTGTCTTGGGATCTCCTTAACAAGGTGGGGAAAGAAGAATTAGTCAATTAATATTATCTATCCAGGTGATTCTAGTTTTTTATAATTTAATTATAATTAAATTGTAATTGTATAAAACAGATGTTAAAAAACATGACAAGTACTGCTCAGTCTTCCGCCTCCCCAATACACACCGAATGTCTCAATCACCCCCCCCTAACAAATTCGTCCATTCACTTCCTTCCAGGAGCGAATTTTCCATGCTTGCTGCGCAAGCTCATTAATTGAGAAAGAAGTACTATTTATTTGTTAATAAATGCATGCATTTATAAGCATTCCATTTAGGCTTTTATTTTTGTAGACAGAAAACGTCTTAAGCTTGCGCGGCAATAATTGAGCTTCGATTTGTGTATCGAAGGCTGATGCTTGCTCGTCTAGTCAAAGCTACCTTGGCTTGCTCGGTTGTGAGCTTCCAGGTCCTCGCTACAGCACTGTGATTTCATGAGAGCGCATAGCCATTTCCGCTCCCTTCACGTCGTATTAAACACAGGCCATACGCAGTCAAAGTAGCTCTAGCCAGAGCTTCAGCTAGCCTTTTACAAGTGTGCGTGTTGCTTGGGAAAATGAAGTTACAATAAACTTTTTATGACGATGTTATTGACCATTTCATAAAGAAGAACCGTAGGGTAGAATTTGTATTCAAGTAGCTAAATTGAAAAAGATAGAATATCATTTGTGAAATAAATGTTGTATTTGTATGATTAAATGTACATAAATTTCTAAATATATAGTTTTAAATGGTCAGTAATTCATTATTCCGCTAATCAGACTTCAATCACACCTTTCACTCCCTGAATGATAACAAGAGCAAGCCTGAATTTCAAGACTAGCATTCGCCCCTGCTTCCTTCCCCCCCTCAATAACAACAATACTCGATTTGCCATTGACTTTATTTAAAGATGACATCGTTGTCATTACATCAAATTGCTGAAATATGAGATTGTTTTCGTACCGAATACTAAATTAACAATAGAATTTCGAGTCATGAAGTTTTGTTTTTTTAAGTAAAATCCAACGTTCAATTTCCTTCAAACAAAAGAAATGCCCAAATTCACAAAACAATTATTTTCTTAACTGGCAGGTGTTTTCCACTTCCGTTCTCAAGCTGGCGTTCTGTCGACTACAAGTCTTTTCCGCAAAGCAGGATGATTAATGTGAAGTTACCGCTACTTATAATTTTCCGTTCTTCCAAGTGATGGTCTATTTTTTTCGATAGATTTTACGATGTACTCGTATGTTCGTTGAGGTCAACAAAGAATTCTAAGCTATGAAGTGATCTGATAACATTCGTGTACAGGTGGCCAACTTTAGTGCATTTTGTCATGACATGGAAGAAAATAGTTTATATATAATCTGAGCACACTAAGCCGAGAAAGGCATTTAGTTTCCTTCAACTGGTTTAATTAATTAATTAATTTTTTTTTTTTTTACAAAGGGATGTGACCTTTTTTAATTCATTTTTAATTCAGACAAAATGCGATGACATTTACTTAGTTGACGATTTTTTCTTTCAAAAAATAATTAAATAGAGGAACAATCGAAAATAGTTTAGAAAAACAGCTTAAGTTTTAACCCTGACTTCCGATTAATATATATCCTACTCCTTCTCCTCCTCATTATCATCTTTCTGTACACCCCGTGAGGGTACTTACTAGGATGTTTATTATTATTGTTTCAAAAGCAACATGGCGGAAAAACGAAAGTAAACTGGGTGTTTTCCACTTCGGTTGTACTTGTAAACTTTTGTTTACATTACTTGTTTATTGGCATTTTCTTACCTTGTTAATGCGAACAATTCGTCGTAGACGATGTTATTCTGGTGATCTTTCTAAACTTTTCCCAGGTAACAAATTTAAGGTCACATTATTTTAGAGTTTGTTTTATTTCTTTCAGTTTAAATCTCGATTTAAGAGGGTAAGTATCAATTATCATTTTTATTTCTTTATTTTTATGGTGTTTTTTTATTTTTATAGGATTTTGAATTTTGTGGATTCACAAATAACACAAATAATCATATTTATTTCTCACTCACAGGTTTAGTGACTAGCGATGAGTTAATGACTTCAATGTGTGAAGAGCCACGATATATTAGCAATGACAGCATGAAATCAGAGGCATAACAACAGTCAAGTATTTGTTTTGAGGTCTCAAGAAAGTAGCAAAAATATTGACCAAATAAATAAATAAAAATAAAATCGTTCCAATTTTTTATTATTATTATCAGATATTAAGCACGAAACATAAATAAATACAATGCTACGAATAATCATAAATAAAATATTTACAATGTTTTTTTAGGAAAAAAGTTTAAAAAAATCGTAAAAAAAATTATAAATTGAATTTAATAATTAAATAACCATATTAGGCTCACTATGCCTAATTACGGCCGAATCTAATGAATTATAACAGTTCATTAAAATGTTTCACTTTTTTTTCCCGTAAAAATTGCACTTTTAATGGAAATATGTTTCAAAAAAATCTTATGTCAGCTATCTTATGCAATAACTGTTGATTGCATAATCTACAGGCTCAGTTATATCATGTAAGAGTATGAACTCGTATAGCGGCTGCAACTGCTAACATTACCGTTGACCTGGTATGAGTACACACCATTAATACCATGTGAAAGAGTGCCACGTACATTTTTCGTAAGGAGAATATTAAATGTGAAGCATTAACAAAAACATTAGATCGCCATCATTCACAGTATCGCACATCTGCAACCAAAAAGGCTATCCACGAAGAAAAAGTCGCCACTCGCGCAAATGTTACTACAGAATCATCAAGTCGCATCGAATGAACTGAAAGGTCAATAAACGTGCTGAAGTCAGAGCAACTAGCTTTTTGTTTTATCTTGTGCACTTACACAGGAGGTTGAGTGATCAACCTATAATACAGTAGTACCGTGTATAAGTAGTAGGTTGGGAAAGGAGAAACTTATTCATATTTGATTTCAATGACTGTAAATTGTATTCCTTGGAAAACATAGCAGAGGAAGGAGACTGTTCCACAGTGCAGCAGTTGCAGGGATGAAGGATGAAAAAAATAAACTTGTTCTGTTTGTTTCTAGATGTACTGTGAAGGGATGTTGAGTAGTAGCTGCACGTATTCCAACGAGCTTAGTGCTGAGTGGAGGATTTATTCATGTTATTTCAGATGAGTATTTCCCATGGAAATATTTGTAGAATATACATACTGCAGAAACCAAACGTCTGTGCGAAGATGGTGGTGGTGGTGGGGGGGGGGGTTGGTAAGAGATGGGTCATTAAGAAGTCTAAATTGCTCTTCTCTGTACTGAGTCAAGCATTTTGAGAGAGCTTTTAGGGGTTCCCCACCCCATATGTGGGAGCAGTATTCAATAGCCGGGAGGATTTGTGATTTGTATAATGTTAACAAATGTTCAGGGGTGAAGTAACGTCTTGAGCGAAAGAGAAATCCTAGTTTTTTAGAAGCTGAGGATGCAATGATTGTGATGTGTTTATGCCAGGAGAGGTTTGGTGTGAGGGTAATTCCAAGAAGAGAGATCTCAAACTGTCTTTAAATTTGGGTATCGTCAAGAAGGATACTGGGAAAAAATAGCTCTTTTTTATGGGAAATAGGACAGAACTGGATTTTATTAGCATTGAAATTGATGAGATTATCCGAACCCCATTGTAGGATGGCTTGGAGATCGGAATTGGGGGGGGGGTTGATGCTTTGTAGGTTGAGGTGAGTTGTGTAGGGTAAGGTTTGTCAAATGAAAGCGAGAAGTGTAGTGTGCTGTCGTCTGCAAAACTGTGTATTGGGTTGGAGGTCAACTGAAGTATGTCGTTGATATATAGCAGAAACAGGACTGGTGAGAGGACAGAACCTTGTGGAACCCCAGCATTAATTGAATGGCGAGGGGATAGGGAGCCATCCATCATCACACACAATGTGCGTCCAGACTGAAAGCTGGCAATCCAACTACAGAACCGAATAATGGTAGTTTGCTTAGTAAGCCTTTGTGTTAGACCCGGTCAAAGGCTTTGGAGATATCAAGTGCAACCACTTGAGATTCGCCAAACTTCTCCATGGCATTTGTCCAGAGATGGGTGACATATGTGAGCAGATCTCCTGTTGATCGGCAGCGCCGGAATCCATAATGGCGGTCGTTTATTAGGTTGGTGTCTTCGAGGTAGTGTAGAAGTTGTGAATTGATTATTTTCTCCCATTACTTTTGACAGTACTGAGGTAAGCGAGATGGGGCGGTAGTTGGACGGCAATGACTTGTCACCCTTCTTGGGAATTGGCTGAATATAGGCCAATTTCCAGTTTGTGGGATAGCTTCCAGTGGAGTAAGAGAGTGTATATATAGGCGACATGGGATAGGAGTTAGTTCTTGTGCACAAACTTTCAGGACAATTGGGAGAATGTTGTCAGGCAAGGAGACTTTTTTGTGTCTAATTTGGTCAGTATTGTTCTGATCTCATAAGCAAAAGGATATAGGGAGCATTGTATGTTGGGTGTCTGACAATGGTAAATATCCCCCAACCATTCCAGAAGATTGGCTTTTTCTGTGGGTGATGATGCAATAGAACCATCTGGGTATGATAAGGGTGGGAATAGTGTTGGGCCAATTGCATTTTTTTGGGCCTCTCGCCGAAGCAATACAGCCAATTGCTTTGGCAAGAGGCCAAAAGGCTCGGCTGCGGTTTGTACAGGCTATTAGTTTCCTGCTTTTTTTGCTCTTTCGAACTCTGTTTTGAAAGCATTGTTTTTTTGCATCTATTTCGGGCTTTGGTATAAGCTGTAAAGGAGGATGAGGATCTTGATTTCAGCCCGTTATGGTATGTCTAGTGTTTCATCTATACAGCCTTGGCACATCTTTTGGAGAACCAGAGTTTAGTTAGGGAATGGAAGTTCAGAGTGCTGTGTGGAATGTGTGTTTCCATGCCGGTGAGGATTACTTTGGTAATACGTTTGATGCATATGTTTGGGTTGGAAGGCTGGAAGCAATAGTCCAACCATGGGAACGTGGCATAAAAGTTTCAGAGGCTGTCCCACTTGGCATTGTTCTCCTTCGTCTTTGATCTCTTGTGTTTTTAAGCGTCGAGATTTTGCCCAAGAGATTTCCATGCCGTCCTGTCCAAGACTTTTTCTTTTACTTCTTTCCAGTTAATTCCCTTCTTTTCCAATTTTTCTTTAATTTCCTTTTGCCAACCTTTCCTGGGCCTGCTTATGTTTCTTTTTCCTATTTTCTGGCTTCCATATACAGTTTTTGCTATTCTTCCTTCTTCCATTTGCTTAAGATGTCCAAACCACCTCATTTGGGCTTGTGTTATGAATTGGTTCAGAGGACTTGGCACGGTTATAATGTCACCTACTCTTGTAGTGGAGTGTCTGTGTAAATGTTGTTGCATGGGGAAGGAGATGAGCACTGGTCAGATTTACCCAGGGGGGGGCTCACTACTTTCACTGTGTATTTGGAGGGGTCATTGGCAGTAACGTCGACAGGGTGTAGCAGAGAGGCAGCCAGACTCACGGCGCGCTTAATTAAGGGCGCTCGTTCAGCCATATTGTGGTAGGCGCCGTATTAGGGCAACAAGATATTTCACATCTGATGTAGATGCAATAGATTTATTTGAAGAATTAAAAATTCTCTCAAAAATAATACAAGAGTAAAGTACTCCTCACCAAATTTTATCACATATATATATACACACAACCAAAATCTTGTAGGAATTTATCCCAACGTAACTACCACCCAAAGGATATTGTTAGCAATTCCTGTTAGCGTAGCAAATGCGGAAAAACGTTTTTCCAAGCTTAAACTGATTAAAAATTATTTGCAAACAGCAATGACCCAAAAAGATTGGATGGTTTAGCAACTAAGCAACTATATCGATAGAAGCGGCCATAGCTTATAATTTAAATCTAGAAGAGCTTATAAACAGTTTAAACTCCGCCATTGCCGGTCTCAAGCCCAGATGAGAAAGGAGGAGGGTTGTACTTGTGGCTAGCAACTCATAATATGGAAAAAACATATTGCTACAGAAACCTCAACCATTGTTGGAAAACCGACACAAAAACAAGAGGGAGAAGTACTGGGGGGGAAAATGAAGCAAGCCAGTGAAAGCCTCATTGGGGATGCTGGAATATTAGGACTTTGTACGAAAGTGGAAAAGCTAACTTACTAACCAGAGAAATGGACAGATACAAAATAGAAATATTAGGTCTAAACGAGACAAGATGGAATGGTAGCGGAGAAATCGAAACTAACAAAAAACCAATACATTTTATATTCTGGAAACCAGAATGAAGATGATACGCATAGAAAAGGTGTAGCTTTCATGCTAACAAACAGATGCTAGAGGAGCACTAATTGAATGGAAACCAGTTTCTGAAAGAATCATCAAATCTAGATTCAAAACTAAATACAGAAATGCGACTATAATAAACATATATGGACCAACAAACAATGCAAAAACAGAAGAGAAAGAAGACTTCTATGACATGCTGCAAAAAGAAGTAGATGAAGTAAAAAGTAAAGACATGCTTTTAATTATAAGCGACATGAATGCAAAAGTAGGAGATAGTAACGTGGGATATGAACAAATAAAGGGAAAAGAAGGTTTAGGAAGGAGAAATCCTAAAAATTTTTTTTGCACTTTCAATGATGTGATCATAGGAGGAACCTTATTTAAACATAAAGACATCCTGGATATCACCTGATAAGAAATATAAAAACCAAATAGACCATATTTTAATAAACAGACCTTGGAGAACATCTTTGATGAATGTAAGAGTTTTTGGAGAGGTGCATATGCCTTTACAGACCACTTGTTATTTATTGCAAAAATAAAAATGAAACTAAGAAAAATATTTTTAAAGGTAAGAACCGAAGAATTAAATACAATATATCCAAACTGAAAAACAAGGATACAAAAGACAAATGTAAAGTAACATTAAGGAATAAATATGGAAGTCTTGTAGAACAACATAAGGAAATAGACATTGAAGAGAACTGGGGAAAAATAAAGAATATATTTAATAGTAGAAGTTCTGGGAAGGCAGAGTAAGAATCACAAACAATGGATCGCTGAAGAAACCATCAAATTATCTGAAGAAAGGAAAGCTTTATGGAATATACTTCTGTAAGGTACAAGAAATAGGATAAATGAAAGATACAGGCTTAAAAACGGACAGGTAAAAAAAGTGCAAGGAAAGATAGAAGAGTTTTCCTAGAGAAAATGTGTAAAGAGGCTGAAGAAGCGGCAAGTAAATTTGTTGTTTGAGATAACAAAAAATTAGCTGGGAAGAGTTTTAAAAGAGAAGGGCCTGTGAAAAATAAACAAGGAAAGTTACTCACAAATGAAGCTGACATAGAAAAAAGATGGGTAGAACATTTCCAAGAAATTTTAAATATAGAAATAGAAAACATAGAACAAGAAATACCAGAAACACCAGATGAAGAAATACTTAAAATAAACACAGGAACTATAACTAAACTAGAAATAACTCAGGCAGTAAAGAAAACAAAAAAACAATAAAGCAGCTGGGAGTGACAATATACAAGCTGAACTACTTAAAGCAGATATAAACACTACTGATGAAATGCTGCACCCGCTATTTAATCAAATATGGGAAAAGAAGGAATGGTGTTACACCTGATATCTTGAGAATATAATATTCTCAGTTATCATGGTGTAACATGAAAAATAAATAACATAAATAAAAACTCCTGCATAAAAGGAATAATTTAATTAATATAATATTCTTGCATCCAGTATAAATTGAGTAAAATGTAAAGGTCTATTGTTTAGTTAAGATAACAAAAGAAAAGAATCTATTAAGATGTATTATGACTAAACAAAGAATTTGTATTAAATAAGTAGCTAACTAAGAATTAATATAGTAATGCGATTAAGAATGAAAGAGTTAAGTACATAAGTGGAAAAGAATGAGTCATGAAATACGCTATGTAAGAGGCTACAGATTAAGCATTAAGTAGAATTCTGAGAAAAGGTTTAAAAGGGGGTTAAGATAGAGGCTAGCAAGAGAAATAACGGAATATCGCTTAGGGCCTATACCCTGATAGAAACTTCGTTACGAGTTGCCGATCAAAATGACGTATGGCGGCAAAATGCTACCCAATTGGTAGACAGACGGAAAACAAGTAGGAGGCGGGAAAAAGAAGAAAGGGCGCCGTTAGGGAGCAGCTATAAAAGGGTTGGTAAACCCCCCTCGTGGCTTTTTTCAAGGAGTAGGCTCTTTGGGGTTTAGGAGAGGACGGTTAGATAGTCAAGGAGGCTTTAGGCCTTTCTGCCTTTTGCCAGAGGAGAAGAAACGTTTGGATAGTCGCGGTGGTTTTAGTTTGGTTTTCTAGTGGATTTCACGGTGTTCCTGAGTGGAGAGATATGGCTTGTATCCTCATGCCACAACAAGGAATCGAAGGTGAGCGGGAAAGCTACTCCCGCATTCCTATGTAGAAAGCGAAATATGCCATAGAGTCATAGGAAGCTGTGAAGATATCGATGTCCTCGTTTCGGATAGTACAGCCGACCGCGCAGATGTTTATATAGCCCTGAATTGCAAGAAGATATGCAAGCAAGTTCGTTCAGTAGAAGGTAAAGGCCCGTAAGTGAAGCTAAAGAAAGGTATTGTGAATTTTGTCTTATGTTAACTAGAAGTTGTTTGTGATAGGTACCATTGTCATAATACGGAACTGTTAAGGTGATTAGGGAGAAATTATAATAGGACTTTAGAATTTGATAGAGAGTGTTAAAAAGTAAGCTAGCTAGTGTTGATAATTTGTGAATAATTAATTGTCCTAAGAATCTTGAGTGCCTACTATATTGTCAAAGGAAAGTTAATGACATAGTTGTGTGTTAATGAAGTAAATGGTTTTGTTAATATTGAGTTTGATTAGTGTGAATTGAGTAATTAAGTAGCCTGAGGAATTTGAATGCATAGTGTGATGTGTAAAAAATCGGAATTGTCATAAGTATGTGCTAGAGTAGTTAATGATTTTGTTAGTGTACTTGAAGTTGAATAATCTAATAGTGTGTGGTAATCTAATTTGTCCATGTTAAGTGAATTTATGTTTTGTATGAAATTTTGTGGCGGCATGATCGTAGTAACTTTTGTCGAATCATAGCCCAACTACTTGTATTAAGCTAATTTTAGTGTGTAAGTAATTTAGTTGAGTATTTTGATATGTACCATGTTTAGAGAAATAATAAACCTTTTGTTTAATGATAAAAAAGTTGTCTGATATCGCTAATCCAATGCACCGCTTAGAAACATTCGAGCCTAATCACGCGGGGAATTAATGTTAAGAAACGGGAAGTTTAAGGAATTAATGTTGAGTAACAAGAAATAGTGTCACGACTGCAATAGTTACACTTTCAGATATTTGAGCTCCTTTTCTCTGTTTATGTATAAAATATCTTAAACTAAATATCCCAAAGGGCGCAGTTAAAATACAAATACTAGGGATACTACGGGGGATAATAACTCAGATATTGGTAGAAATTTTGGTGATGTCTTGAAAGTAGGAGTTAGAAGAATATAGACGAAGGCAATTTGTAACACGAACAAAATCGTAAGATTGGGACATAACAATGGCCAGATGACTGGAATACAGGACTCCTGGTGAAACTGCCAAAAAAAAGGGAGATATAACACTTTGTAAAATTGGAGAGGGGGTTTCACTTCTAAATGTTGTAAGTAAAGTATTTACTAGAATCTTGCAAGAAAGAAACAAGAAATTGAAACTAAACTGAGGAAAGAACAAACTGAGTTCAGGCCAAACAGATCTTGTATTGACCAAATAATAACATTAAGATTAATTGTTGGACAATCAATAGAGTGGCAGAGTAGCCTATATTTGGGATTCATCGACTTTGAACGTGCATTTGATAGCCTAGACAGAAAGACTATATGGAAGTTGATGAAGCACTACAGGATGCCTCAGAAAATCATAAATATAACAAAGAAAACTCACGAAAAATACAAAATACAAATAATAAATAAAGGCAAACTATCAGAACCATTTGAAACAAACACAGGAGTAAGACAAGGATGTATACTCTCCCCGACCATCTTTCTGATTGTTATTGATTAGGTGATGAGGAAAACATCTCAAGAAAGAATCGGCTCTTAATATATTCTATACATTTATTTCTGTTTTGCCACTACAGATGGCTCGGCTGAAACGATTTGCCAGTTCTTAATAGAGATCTTAATAATAATTTTCATTACAGCAGATTTAGAAAGCGCGCTATCATTAATATTAGTATGACCATTTTATAAAATTAATCGATCGGAATGAAACTAAACTTTTAACAACACGAACATTTTCTTTTTTCACATCCTAAATCCAAACTTCATCAGTTTTTATACAGTCAGAAAAGTTATTGCGGTTTATATATTTTCAACATGTTTTGAACTTGGGTGTTCACTTCAAACAAAATACTTAAAACGATATATATTACTATGATAATGATATAAATGATAACGTAATGATGTAAACGCCACTGAAAGCATATCAGAAATTTGATGATCATTCAAGCAAAATAGCTGGACAATTTTGTTTAAGCATTTTGGTATCAGTGGGATCATATTTTTATTGACAAAATGATTCCAACTGACATTAACTCTATACTCTCGATGGAATTTACTTAAAACTAGTATTTAGGATCTTCATTAAAAAATGACATTTTAATTTTCGTTGAAATCCAACCCTTTGTCATAACAAAATTAGGTAAAATTATATGTTTAGAGTACTTAAGCCAAAAGGGATTGGAGGTTTAATAAAACGGGTTAAATCAGATTTCCTTTACTCGAGTACCATTACTTGAGTTGCATGGTGAAAACGTTCACGAGGTAAGAAATCCTACTTGCCTGTACCAGAGGTCGAGTAACTTAGAACGAGTTGAAGTACACATTTATTATATATATATATAGAATTTTTAATGAAATTTTGTATTTAATAAATAAATAATAAGCTAACGCCTTTTATTCCCTTATAGGGAGTAGGCGAGGACTTTTAATCCTATCTAGCTTTTGGAGACTGAGTAGGCAGTTCAATCTCCACCGGTAGCCATCAGAGATCGCTGTACGGTAAAATGGATACGGCCTAAGCTACGAAAAAAAAATGACATCCCTACATTGCGTATTAATTTGAATGATTACCACTAATTTATCAATAATTTGCCATTTTAATGGCAAAACAAAATTATGTATGTAGTACATATGCCAAAAATCTTGAGGACCGCTCAAGGAATGAGAGAAGACCTATATCTCGAGTGATTCTAAACCCTAACAGTTCTACTATTGTCTGCAGCAGTATACATTCTACACTCGGGATTTTAAGATGCAGGTTTAAAAACTCCTGAAAAAAAAAGAAAATATTACTTGCCTGTGCCAAAGATCGATTAACTCTGGAATAGGCTAAAAAGGCTTCGAAAAAGTTCCTGTAGTCAGCGACTAGATCGAACAACAACAAGAATGTCCATAAAGGTAGATACACCCCAATTTTATAAACTAAAACCAAATTTACACACACACACACACACACACACACACACACACACACACACACACACACACACACACACACACACACACACACACACACACACACACACACACACACACACACACACACACACACACGCCAGTTTTTTGTTTTAAGGGAAGAAAAAAAAAAGAGTGTGTATTGCAATCTTAATTTCGTTAATTATATTATGCTTCTACATTAAAAAGTTATACAGGTAGTTCCCGGTTCTTCGCTTCCTAGCGCGTGCTAGTAAAGCAGGAATTTATTTACGATTGTTAAACAAAATAATAGTTTATGCTTAAAAAATAATAATTTATTTATCCAAAGGAATGAAAAAAAAATGAAATACATTTTTAACTTTTTTGAAATATATTTCTTCATCTTTTAAAATTGTACATACAGTTGAAGTGCTGAAGTAATATTTCACGCAATGTTCTTGAATCTTTAAACTCATCTTGGCCACATGTTTGCTTATGATCTCATATTTTGTTTCCAGTTGTGTTGACATGACAGTACTGTATTTAAAGAGAAGAAGGGGATTAATTTGAAATAAGTCAAGACAGCGAAAATGAAAAGCAACACCACCACACTTTATAACATCAGCGAGGTAATTATTTTTGTTATACAAGTCTGAGACGTTCCCCTCTGCCTGAGTAAACAAACGCACGCACAGCAATTTCGTATTGTATAGCTGCGCGGGTGGTTTAAAATGCCATATTTATGAATGATTAGCATTTATTTATTTATCATCATTATTATACGGGCATCTCCATGGAGTCAGTAGACTCAATGCGGGAGACCCAAACTATCATACCTCTTCTTGAACTCATTGACGGACGAAGCACTCGCAACTCAGTCAGACAACTCATTCTATTCATTCACCACTCTCCGAGCGAAAGATCTAGTCCTCACAGCCTTTGTTTATTTATTTATTTATTTATAATTATTTATTATTTATTGCAATTAATGTTCATATTTTTTATTTTGTTGGCACTTGATACTTGAAAAAAGTACTCGTAAACCTGCAAAATCGTAAAGCGGGAAGTGCCTGCATATTGGCATAATAAAAATGCCAGGTTTGAAATGTTATTACTTTTGTGCACAATTAAAACAAGAAAGTTGATAAAATAATTTTATAGGAGAATATGGAAATACGTATGTTGCGGGGAACTGAAATGACTGGCTGCATATTATTCTTACAGCACATTACCTGATATTATTATTATTATTATTATTATTATTATTATTATTATTATTTAACGGTGTCTCCATGGAGTCAAAAGACTCATTCTTTCGATATCATATGCATATGATATCGAAAGAATAATTACCAATTGCATGAAATTAAATTTCTAACTGTAGATATAACACTCTGAACTGCATAAAATTTTGAAAGTTGTATGGGAAAATAGATATGGCCTAAGCTACGAAAAAAAAAAAACGATATTCCTAGACTGCGTATTAATCAACCATAAATTCTACGTACTAGAAATAGTAAAACTGTACTTACTGGTTCTTTAATTTTCCTCTCATTAAAAATGTCCATTATTTCTTTTATAACACCATACCAATACTAAATCAAAATATTTTAAATCTTCACGACAGATTAATGAGCAAATCAGTTCCCAAAGATCATACTGCATTACACACATTTTATTGTGTATCACATTTTAGACACATATACGCACAAAAGGAAGAATGGCGCCATCTCAGTTTCCTACTGAAATATTAACAAAATTTGTAAAACATTTGGAATTTTGAATTACTGTAGATTTCGAGATAAATACCAGCTATGGTAAGGTCTGATTTTACAACAAAAATACGAGTCAAATCAGTAATATTATTAAAAATAAACCTTAAATTACTAAAAATAATATTCCTTTAGATGCAACGTTACTGTATTGCACATCGCTAACTACAAACAAACTGCAGAAGAATTAATATTTTCATGGGCATTACTGCATAACATTAAAGATATAGTCGATACTATTTTATGAAACGAATAACGAGCTTTGAAGTTTTATGAATGCAACAGGTCATCGAAAAGAAATGACTGAAACTCAGACTTTAATGATTTGTGAGAATGCATTCGACAAGGAGGATGAAGGCTTTGAATGCTTCTGGTGATTGTGGATGAGACAGGTTATCAAAGTAACTTCTTGACTATATTTATTTTATGATATCTTTAAACCAAACTGAACTCTCTCAAAAGAAAATGGGATAGGAATCACGATTTGCAAAAGAATTTGCACGAAAGATTCTATATGAATGGCTGAATAAAAAATCCGTTACTGCACATTTTATACCTCTTCCAATTTTAACTCAACTAAAACAATCATGAAAGTCACGCAAAATGGTAACTCAACATGTAAATGAAAGCAAATCGCCAAAAACCTCTCAGATTCACTTCATGCATATACACTATATGATATTCGGACACCCTTCATAAAAGAAGATACCTTTAGTAGACCAACGGTGGAATTTGACTGCCTCTCAGTTTCCAAATGTTACATGTGGCTAAAACTGTCTAACCTACACTCTTAGGGGAAATAAAAGAATTTAAAGAATTTCTTTTGTTTTTTATTTTTGATGATTTGAAAATGAATTAGAATTGTATGATCGAAATCAAGTTTGATGAACCACTTTTATACAGTAAATTCAAAAAGATTTAACTAATTGTGAAATCAGAAACACTTCCACCATCTTCCGGTAATAAGTTACTTCCCAGTTCAAAAATTGATAGTCTAGAATTAAAATCGCTTCCTTTAGATGAAGATACATTTTCTGTCTTTATCTTAGTAATCATGTTCCAGACACAATGAAAGTTGTGGATACTTTATTATTTATCATCGGAATTGCTGAATTTCTAAAAGCTGTGATAAGGTATTTCCTAGCCTTCAGAATTCTTCAACATTAGCATCAGTCCGTTTCATTAATCTGTGTTTAACTCCAGAATTCCTGAACTGCGTTGAACTCCAGACTCGAATATTTTTAAATTTCATTTCATTCAATGGTGTAGTATGAGAGAAAATAGTAAATTTTGAAAATTTACCATTCTACAGCGGATTTACAGTTTCTAGCATTATATAGATATTTGTAGGAACTAGCTATATTTAAGAAGCAAGTAATGACTCACATCTAATAATTAGAAAAACATTTTATTATTATTATTATTATTATTATTATTATTATTATTATTATTATTATTATTATTACTGGCAACTCCAAGGAGTCCTTAGACTCATCGAGGGGGGTCCTAACATCATGTCAAGAACAACTATTCGACATTCAGACAGTATCTATCATACTTCGCCTTGAACTCATTCACAGTCATGGCACCCACAACAGACTCTGGCAGCTTATTCCGCTCATTCATCACTCTCCAAGTAAAAAACCTAACTCTAACACCCTTGTTAACCACACTCTTGCCCAGTTTCCATTGATGGCCCCTAATCCTCCCACCACCAGTCCTGTTCTCAAAAATATCTTCTGAATTAATCTTATACAAACCCTTCAGTAGTTTGAATGTCTCAATCATATCACCCCTTTTCCTCCTATCGACCAATTTTTTCAACCCACAAAGCTTCAATCTGTTCTCATAAGGTTCATTCCATAGACCTGCTATCATCTTGGTCACTCGTCTCTGGATCCTCTCCACCTCCTCTCCATCAAGAAGAAACCCTGGCGCCAAAATCTGGGCACAATAGCCTAGATGGGGTAATATCAAGGCTCGATACAGAGCAACAACTTGCTTGTCTCTGCTCGTCAAAGTATTCTTCAGTAACCAAGTGATTTGATGAGCAGATTTAGCCACTTTTGGAATATGTCCCCTAAACTTCAACTCCCTATCCACCAACACTTCCCAATCCCTGGCTTCGTCAATCTCCTGGAGTTCAGTTCCACCAATGTGGTATACTGCTGCTAATCTTTCCACCCCAAAATACATAACCTTACATTTGCCACATTAAATTGACATCCATTCTCTTTAGCCCAGTTCAAATCATCTATCCAAATCATCCTGTAAAATTTTGACATCCTGTGCATTGTCTATTGTTCTATCCAACTTTGCATCATCAGCAAACAAATGAATAGTTCCTCTCAGATCCTTTCTTATATCGTTAATGAACAAATGAAACAGTAGTGATCCAAGAACAGAACCCTGTGGCATACCACTAGTCACAGGCCGTCTTTTGGATTCTACTCCTGAATAAACTGCTCTCTGATATCTCCATCAACCACCGTTCTATCCATCTCACCAACCCTATATCCATCCCCATATGCTGCAGTTTACTGATTAGAATTCCATGTGATATGCTGTCAAAGGCCTTAGCAAGGTCCAGCAGAATCACTGTAAACCTATTACCCTTATCCAGTTCAGCCGTCACTGTGTTATAAAACAGTTTTATAACACATTTGTACAAGTTTAAACTTAAACAAGTTTATACAACAAACTTGTTAAATTTAATATGAATTATTTCCCAAACTCTGCTGAAGAACTGAGTCTCCATAGCACAGTGGATTTCACCGAAGACCATTGGTTGAAAAGGAACCAGGGTTCTAATCCGTTCCAGGAGCAGAGCTTTTTAGAATGGAAAGTGTTATATATATATATATATCGCATTTTTCTTTAGTCTCAACCAACGTCTTGAAAAGAGATAGACAGCTGGTGTCCATGTTTCAAGCATTGAGTCCACTATCAGTGAAGACTTGAAGGATGGGACACCAGCTGCCTATTTCTTTTCAGATCCCACACGTAACTAAGAGATTATATACAGTTTGGTTTAATTCATACTTAACTGAAATACAGTGATTGAAAGCATTTCGGGAACGAGAGTATCACACAATTGCCATTGGATGACTCTACACCATAAAACTAGTATTAGTGTCTGTAATAAAATCCATACTTACTGAAGGTCGACTATCTCTGGAAATGGTTGAAGAAAGGCTTATAAAAAGGTAGTCTGCAAAGTAGAATTGAACCTGGTTACTAGGTACACAGATACCTCAGGCAGTTTATATACACAAATAAAGAATTAAGTATAAATTTAACCACTGTGACCTAAACTATTGGTTTTGAAAGACAAAACCAATAGTTTTGTCTTTCAAAAGGCAGATTGTGGGCATTACGGGCTTGTAAGTATCAAGGATTATTATTGCTAAACTCAAGTCTAAATCCGTTTTTCGATTGGAAGTTGTTTTAAAAAATGCTTTGAACTAGATATGACGTATATTACCATTTATTAGATGTTCTTTTCTTATAACTGTCTTATATGTATATATAAACATAAATCTGCTAATGCATTTATTCAATAAACGTATTAGCTGATTTGCTACCAGCCCAAACTGCACGTAATTCACGCGTTACCCCCACTACGTTATCCCCACTAGGTAATGGTTTAGTGAAGTCTGCATTGAATGCAGCTCCAGCGTTGAGTATGCTAGCCAGTACTGATACTAGCCCTAGTCCACACAGCACATTGACTATTGCAAAATACAACTATTGCTACAAAATGAAATTTTACAAACAAGAAAATAATAGTAAATATATAAAAATTTAAGAAGGGCAATAATAAAACAGAAACTTTTATTTTATGCTCTCTAGAGGGGCTGAAGTTCTGTAGCCCTTATGGATAACCAGCCACTGGTTTGTTCCCCAAATGTTGTAGGTGAGGTCATCAAGATATTTAATTTATATCCGAGAAAGAGAGTATGGAATATAACTATCTCCCATCTCGTAGTCTGTACCTCTAACACTATATATTATTGTCTGAAACAGCGAGCGCTACAATCGATATTCTTCATTTGAGAGATTAAGTATTCGGATTTCGGTTCAATAAAATGTAATTTTCCATGCTGCAGATGGACTAACTCGAAAACTTGTCGAAAAAACACTTAGGAAATTTTTCTCTAGTTTACGACTAGGATCGAAATTACGATTATTTTACGGGTGGCCGAGTGGTATGATGCGAATGCTATTTCTGCAGAGCTACATATGCATTACAATCATTATTATTATTCGTGACACCTTCAAGAAGTCCAAAGACTCATCGCGGGAGGACACCTATTATACAACTGTCTTCACCACTTTGAACCTCTACTACCAATCATCTCCATCAACGCCATCTACCGCCCACCACCACTAGTATTTTTTTTTTTCGTAAATTGCGTGTTCTGAAGGGCCGATTTGTCTGTATGCGGGATGAAAATCCCGAGTTTACGGCAGAAAAACCCTGCTAAATCCGTATGAGATCGGCTAACTCACCTTTTCAAGTCCACTTTATGTGGACTTTTTCAAGTCCACATAAAGATTTTTCCCGACACGACGAGAATCGAACTTAGGCCTATTCCAATCGAAGGGTGCAATGTACCGTCTTTCTTCTCATTGTGCTACAGAGGCGTTAAACATGAATGAAGTATAATTGTAAAAAAAAATGTATTTATTATTTAAATTAAGGGGATATTAAATCCCATATTGTTTCAAAACCGAATAGAAACTCAAAGATCGGAAACAAAGAATTTCATGCCGAATACAGTAACTATAAAAGTATCGGCGACCACTAACGTAAGCTAAAACGCGCAGTCCAAGTACGTAGTACAAACTAGGGCAACTCGTAGCAATGGTGTGGAAAGTTCTAATCGCTATTCTTAGTATTTCTCATAATGTAAAACCTATCTCCTATGAGATGCATGATGTTATACATTATGGTGGGAGGTCACTACCCAGACTGGTTTCGATCTTTATTGAGATCTCATCAGTGAATAGCTAGTAACTTTTCCAACTTTGCTACGAGTTGCCTTAGTTTGTACTACGTACTTGCACTACGTGCTTTAGGTTACGTTAGTAGTCGCCGATACTTTTATAGTTACTATATTCGGCATGAAACTCTGATTCCGATTTTTGAGTTTCTATAAGCTCTTTATTTTAAATTGGCTCTTTATTTTAAATAATTTATTGGCACACCTTTCTGAAAACTCGTATAGCAGAGTATAAAAGTTCGTTTCGCTGTACCCTTAGTATTATTTTGGTCTAGCTACTCACTGATGAGATCTTAATAAAGATCGAAACCGGTGGGGGGCTGGCTCTGAGAGGCTCTGCTTGATGATAGGTTTTTGCCTGTCTCTGAGTGGGGCCATCGCTAAGATTATGGCTCTGCTTGGTGGTGGGGTGAGCCTGCCACTGGGTAGAGCCAATGCTGAGAAGTTCTTCTCGGTGAAGCCTGTCACTGAGTGGAACAACGCGGAGTTGGGTGATCTTTTGGGATCGTCTTAAATTTTTGGAGCCCGTTTCACTTTTTCAAAGATCGAAACAAAGATCTTTGAGTTTCTATTCGGTTTTGAAACAATGTAGAATTAATATCCCCTTAATTTAAATAATGTTTAAATGGCCGAAATGAAGCCTATTGGCTCTTTATTTTAAATAATTTTATTTAATTTTAGTTAAGATTCGCTGAAAACTGATTATAATCATTAAATGCAAGACATATGTATGAAATAATCAGCAATTAAAGTATTTTAACTGAAATGCATCCTGTTTGAAGCGCCAAAAAAAGCTAAATAGGAAAATACTCCATTGTAAAGTGCACATTATTTAAACATGTATTAAGCTTCAGATGAGCAGTTAATAAATTTAACATTTAAATTAAATTTAGTTTGTCTCTAAGCTGTCTTTAAGCAGTATAATCGAAAAGAAATTGAGGAGAAATGAAGCTTTGTTGAAGTTGAAATAGAAATTAAGTCACAGTGCACCTAAGGGTTATTCGTGTTTTTTCTCTTTTCTCTGAAATGTTTACGAAACTTTTATTTCTCTTTATGATTAGATAAATATAAATATACTCCCACGTGGAAGTTTTTCTATAGAATAATTGATACCTTATGACTTGGTGTTTTAGCTGCAAATTAAATACCTGGGTCCGAATCCGTTTTATGAGGCAAGAAACCTTTACATAGATTTTTTCACCTATTTATTCCTTTTTCTTGCATTTCACCTTAACTATGGATTTTAGTAAGGTAGATAAATTGTGCTTGAGATTCCACACTTAACTAAGACTATGTACTGTGTTTCTTGCCTTGGTTTAATTCAAGCCAATATTTAACTGTGTCCGCACGGTTAGCCTGGTGGTTACGCTCTTCGCAACCATATACCTGGTGAAGGAGTGTCCTAGGTTCGATTCCTGTCGGCAGTACAGTAACGAGGGTATGAAGCGCCTGTGACAAGTGTCTAACTTGCGCCCCCCAGCCCAAAAATGACGAAAAATTTAAATGTAACAAGTTAAATTTTACTAAATGCAATATGTTAAATACGTACTATTAACCACATCAAAATGAGTTGCAGTGTGTTGCAGAATTTGTGTGTCTAAAGTGGCGTATTGCCGAAATTTAAAAATACAATATAAAATAGCAGACTTTTATATTTATTTATTTTTATTTTTTAATTTTTTTTACGTTTTGCGCCCCAAGCCTAGTTCCGCCCTTGGCGGACACCTGTTTCTCCACGCCATCGTTACGGCACTGCCTGTCGGTGACGTGAAGAGCTTAAGGATATTCCTCAGCCATAGCCAAGTTAGCCATTCTTAGGCGCGGACAGCAGGGCTTTTTCCCCAGTTTATCCTGGGATTTTTCCTCCTGCAAAGCAGGCAAACCGGCCCCATGAACACACGCTTTGACAGACAGGGGATACTACCGGGAATAAGGACCAACCAACCTATTCCGCTGGATTATCAGTTACGGAAGCTTACGCGGTAAAATGTGTCGGCCTGCGTAAAAGCGTAACATATGATAACATATAATGACTTAACTGAAATACAGTAGAACCAGTAAATAAAGACAGAATTCTGGAATTCAGAACTTTATCCTTTTGAAGAGATGCATTTCATTTCTAGATTTGATTCTTCTAATGACAAACACTTACAAACAAATGAGATTTTTAATTTTGCAAGGAGTTCAAAATAAAGTCCTATAATGAACAGAGTTGTTAAAATAGTGAACACTATGACTTTTTTTGCACCTCGCAGGGATATAATGAAGGCATAATTAAGTTTCAATCTCACTAAAAAAGCAGAGCAGGTCTGATGTGAAATTATCTTTTCAAACGATTTCGTTTTCCCACTCCTTACTTTCCACATCTGGTTGCATTTGTAATCCATAGATGCAGAAATTGAGAATGCGTATTTCAAAACAAAGAGCGAATAAATCGTCTAACACCCTTAGGCCTAACTTTTTGAAAACCGAGAGGACATCTCTACCTTTAGCTCTTACTGAATGTAAATTTTATGGCTATCAATGATGATAGAAGCATCAGGGAAAGAATGCGATAGATATCTGCCTCTATCTCGTGATCCCGAATCCTAACACTAACGCTAGTGTGGAAATTTGCTCTTATTAACATTGAAATAACATCAATTATCATATTTCGGTCTTCTAATTTAACATTTGGTTTGGTTTGGTGTAGTGTGACGTTTGTTGTCCACAGGGCCGCGCCAACCTAAGGGTGCAGGGTGTGCACCGCACCCGGGCGGCAACATTGACAGGCAGCATTTTATGTAGCTAATATCTAATTTGGATTATACAATGCCGTATTAGGGGCGGCCGATAAAAGTTTGCACCCGGGTGGCAAATACTGCACCCGGGTAACAAATACCCTTGCGCACCCCTGGTTGTCCATGCTCCAATAAACTCCTAATCAACCGACCGAACAACCATTCGGTCTTCTAAATGTTCCTCTGGTGTGGACCGTTTTCCTAACATGAGATACTTGTGTCACTAACCTTTACTCTCCCACTTAGTTAAGAGACCATACCATCTAGGATTATTTCTGATGAGACTGATGATATCTGATCACACATTCTTGGATGCTAACGATATCTAGTTCACTCTGAGGAAATCTGTTCGCTCCCTTCCCGAATTATTCTCAGAACTCTTGTATCCATAATCTTCGAAGAACTGTTTTATTTCTGGCTCAGCTCTCACACTAGAAAGTTAAAACTTGTTTTTAAACACCTGTCTTTTGGTAAGCGAGTTTGGTGTTTTCTTAATTTTTCTTCATTCCATACACATTTATTGAGTGAATAAATTTCTTAGTAATATATTATAAAAGAGGCTATGTAGCTCAGTAGAAGTGGCGTTTGTACTCTACGACGTTTATATGAATATTATTTATGTGAAGTGTCCCACATTTACAGTAAATTTTAAATAATGTAACAAGTCCTCAGGAAAATTATCTTGCAAAAATGGTAAAGTTTCTTAGATCACTATGTTTGTAAATAAAGAAACCACATCAAAGGAAACCTAGATTTCACTGTTCAGCAAACGAAAATCTTTAATTTTCTCTTTGAAGTCAATACTGTTTTAATTTCCCTTACGGGTCTTACAATATACTGGTTAATTACACATACATGCCACTGAATTATAATTTCATTTAATGCCATCTTGGACACCTTTAGCATCGATGATACCGATGATCTTCAATTCCCGCTTTGGTCAATTGCTGCAAACAGTAATGTTTCTATTTGTCTATACAAGCCTTCTCCGACAATGGTGATCTCGTTCCTGACAAAACTATCTTAGGATACAGTTATTCTTCTTAGACAAGCAATGTGGATTATTTTTTCACTGATTAAACACCCAAGGTCTCTTAGCATTTAAGAAACCAGGGAGCTCTGGGGCTTTCAAAATCGTGGCTCTAGCCAGACGGGCACCTCACAATAAGCCCTTCATCAAACATTGAAAGATCTTTTTCTTACTCCATTTTGATCAGCACTATTGACGGTTACTGACTAAAAGAATTCTTAAATGGTTGCCTAAAACGCTTGATGACGCACACGATTAAGTATTTTGCATATATCTACGTAAAGTGTCGTTTACATAAATCTGCATAAAGGTTTCTATTTCAGTGGCTGGCATGTGTATGTCTGTCACACGTTTCTATAAAACATCTAGTAATACTGCGTTAGGAATAGGGACCACGAGATGGCTGCACTTGTCTTCCTCCCTTTACTAAATGTCGTTTAAAATTAGTGACCCTCTTGGGTCGGCTATCCCTGATTGGCTATGGTAGGAATTGACACTCCTCTCAATCTGTAAAAGATAAATAGGTCGAAAACGGCCTTTGGAGAATAAAAGGCATTAGGGGCATAAAATGAAAAGTATTTTATATTGTAAAATTCTTATTTCTGTTGTTAAGGCTTTCTTCCCTTTTCAGTTTCCATATGGAACTTGCATCTCAATAAAAATTGGATCTAAATGGCTGAAATATTTTTACTTGTTCTATTCAAGACTTCCAGTGCAGTTGATGTTTTCAATTTACTACATATTTTCACAAACCTTGATTTTTTTTATTGCTGATTTTAATATAACTTTATAAATAAATAAACAATAATTAACGCCTTTTATTCCCTTATTGCAGTGATTCTCAGCCTATGGAGGAACCCCCTTTGAGGGGGGTGCGAAATACCTATAGGGCGATGCGAAGAAAGTGGAAATCAATTCAAAGGAAAAACTAAAAAGACTACTTTAACGAAACCATTTTTTGACGCAAAAACAATATAAAAACAAAAACATAAAATACACTCCGAAAATAAAATAATAAAATATATAAAATCAGCCTTTGTAAAACAGAAATCTAAATATTCTGCTGCATGCTTTCTTGATTTTACTTTCGGAGTGATATTCTGTGAACCTGAATTTGTTGATCGACTTTTCACAGTTGTCAAATGCCCGCTACGGCCAATTAAAAGTTTATCCATTTTTGTAGACTAGAAAAGATTGTTTTTATACAGTGTATCAGGTAGTTGCGAATAGGAGTAAAATAATGCCGACCATCGACTTCTCACTGTCGGTTACTCTTGCAGTGTTACTGCCGTCTTGCCATTTCAAGCCTTATTTTACTCGCAGAAACATTTCCAGAACATTCGAGACTTCCCGCGATGAAATCGCGAATGGTTCTGAAAGGTAGATACGATTCAACGGTCTGTGCAGTGATGCCAGATCTATACAATTTTTCAAAAGTTTTGATGAAGTATTTAAATTTGTGTGGATATTTAAAAATTTTATTTAAGTCCTAGTATTTATTTTTTTTATTTATTTTTTTTGTTTTGCTACATTTTATGGCTTTTTGTCAATGGCTCAACACAAGAATTGCAAGGGGAAGGGGAAGTGCCACAGAAACCAATATTAAAAATTGGGCATACATGAAAGAAGGGCTCATGTATGCCCCTACTCCCTATACGGAACCTCGCCTACTCCATATAAGGCAGCATTTCACGTAATGGACGCTGCTTTATAGGGAGTAGGCGATGCCTTGAAGCCTTATCTAGCTTTTTTGGAGACTGAGTGGGCAGTTCAATCTCCACCGGTAGCCAATCAGAGATAGCTGGCTTATGTCTATCACTAATTATAGGCAGTCACCAATGAAGAGACTGGCCAACAAGTGCTGCCATCTCTCGGTAGCTAATCCTAACAGGATATGCTACTGTATGAAATAATGTGGAGTCTACGGTCGATTTTTTTGAGTTTACGGGATGAAAAACTCGAGTTTCCAGGAGAAAAAACTAGCCTTCCCGTGCCAGAAATCGACTATCTCGGAAACCAGTCGAAGATAAGCTTAGAAAAAGTTCTTCCAGTCGGCGACTAGACTCGAACTTATGTCCTTAGTGAGGCCTGGCACAGAGGATGAAAGCGCCACTTCTTCCACTGAGCGATACAGGCCTCTAACTAACTTTATTACAGCAGTTAGTCAATTTATTCTTAACCACATTGAATAACTGATGAACAATTGAGTCATAAGATTTGTACTGGATTTCAAGAATATTTAAGAGCTGAGATTAACATATCTAGTTTTGACATCAGGCCTAATGTCCAGTGGCGTAGTAGCTAGAGCTTTCGCCACCGGGGGCGGTCCCTGAGTTTGCCTTCCCCCTTAATACACACCAAAAATACTACAAGTCAAAACGACGTATAGGGAATTACATTTAAAACACTATGTTTATTTTTTAAGTAAAATTTTAATTTCGACATTCTAAAATGTTATTTTTCTTGCTTTTCTGTTAGCAAAATCATCGATGACATTGGCGAAGTCTATTTCATTGTAATGTAGGTAATTCTTAATTAAATTTATTTAGAAAAACTGCTCTCACAACCAGAGCCGGCGCTAGGGTCTTTGCCGCCCGCAAGCAATTTCTATCTAAGCGTCCTTGTAACAATCCGAGCGTGTGTGGTTCTTTTACGATAATAAACATTTAAATTATTTGAAATTTCTTAAATAAATTTTGAATAATTGCAAAGAAACTAATTGTATCTGCATTCACTTTGGCTGCGTCGTTAATGATTAAATTTAGAGTATGAGCAGCACATGGCACGTGAAAAAAAAAAAAAAACATATTTTTTCCCTTTCATATTTGCTATTATCATACCCTTGACCTCGCATGTCTTCAATGGGAATGTTCCATTTTTCCAGTTTGTTCCATTATTGTTGCACATAAACCACGTCCCGTGGAATCTAATATATCTGCAAAACCTAAAATATTTTCCCTGATCTTGACAATTCCATTGTTACAGGAAACAAAGCGAATAATAATGGTCATTTGTTCTGTTTTACTTGCATCAGGTGTGCAGTCTAAAATTATGGAATAATATTTAGACTTTCGAATTGGTAATAAAATTGTATCCCTAATTGTGTTACTTAAAGTTTCCAATATTTCATTTTGACTATCTTTATTGAAATAGTATACTCTGTTGATTTTGTAGGGCTCTTTCAACATGATTTTCCATAACGGGATTAACTTCGCAAACAATTCGACTAATTTTCAAAAATTGCCGTTATTCCTTTCATATAATTTATCAGATTATCCGCGAAAAGCTAAATTTTGGCCATCAAGGAATTTTATAATTTCAATCAAGCGTTCTAAAACACTCGTCCAATATTTTTTTTTTTTTCATTTCATACATGCTTTGAGTCTGGCAATCAATAGTAGTTTTGTTTTTTAAATTTTTATCAAGTTCCTTCCATTTGAAGAAATTTTTCATTTGAGTTAAACTAGTCTCATGTCTATGCAAAGTTGTACTTACATTTCTCCAATCGTTATAACCTTCTACAATACTACTTGATTCAGTAGATGCGAAAAGTTTACAACAAAAGCAAAAAACAGGAAAAGGGATATATTATATATTTCTTTTGAACAGGTCCCATTTCAATTAAAACAACTCGTAATTTTTCATCAATATTTCCCCATTCACCTGGATTTTCTAAATTTACAGAGACTAACAATGTGTTAGTTTCGCGATCAACTACAAATAAATCTTCTCCTAACTGTTTTTCACTTAAATCATGCGTCTTGTTGTCTCGCTCAATAGTTGCCATAGTACTTTCATTCAAACTGGATGATGGGCACGGTTCGTGAACTCTGATTTCTGATGTATCGAGTTGGTTACAATCTGCATTAGAATATTTTAATATTTTAACAAATTTATTAAGAGCCCCAGTTTGTTTCTTAATAGTTGCTTCTTTCGCAGCATGACGCTTACGATTTTGTGCACCGGATAACTTTTTTTTAAAATTTTTGATTTCATTTCTATTTTATAACCACAAGAAATTATCACACAACACGACACAGAGACGAAATAATGGTCCGTACTGCGCTACTGTCAGTAGCCTACTGAGATGTGTACCATATGACTGGTTAACTAGCAACAAATGTTTTGTACGAAAATTCGTTTCTGCGCATAAAAACCGTTCACCGTTGCACTTTAGATAGACTGCAGTAGACACAACATTCTGCAGGCAAGTTTAGCCTGCTGTCGCTGCAAAATTGTAAACAGCCGGATGATCAAAGAGGCGGCGATATACAATTTTTTTTTTTATTCGGTGCATCCGGCCTTATTTATTTTAATATTGATCATTCTAAGAATTTTTTGTTTTTTTTTGATAAAAATTTTGTTTCTTAAAAATGAACTTATGAACCGTGTCCCGGCGGCGGCGCTCCCCTTCGTAGCGGCGCCCGCATGCACCACATGCTCTGCATACCCGCTTCCGCCGGCCCTGCTCACAACTAACAACACTTACAGCAATTGTGAAGAAAATTCGCAGTAGTATTACAATATTTGGAAATGAGTTCTCCAGACTGTATTTTAGAATTAACTGCAAAAGTTCAAAAAGGTTCAAAGTGCCACCCGGGGAGTCCTCTTCCCCCGCTAGCTATGACACTGCTAATGTTACTTACTTTTATCATGCAGTCCATTCAGATGATGAAAAAATATTGGAGATAGTATACCTGATATTATATGAAACTGCTTGCTTAAAATTAGAATAGAATGTATTTTAATAATGTTCTAATAATGTCCTCTTTACACCTTATAATTGCAATGTTTTGATCTGCTTTTTTTTGGCACATTTTCTTTTTGATATTTACAAAATATACCTTTCCAAATCAACGAAACAGAAAAATAAACCTTACTTTATTACACTCTCATGATTTCTCAGCCATTTGTCTTAAAATTAAACTTTGATCCTGACAATTCTTATTTGGTCAGAATCCAGCTTTTTTTTTCTTTCTTTTTTTTATGAGCTCCATACACGGGAGTTTCCAAGATCTATGACATGACGGTGCAATGTTGTGTGTGTGTGTGTGGAGGAGGGATGGAGGAGAAGAGTTAAAAAGAAGGATGGAATTTCTGGTGTGTTTTTTGAACACCTGGGATAACATAAGGAAAGATCGTTGCAAAGAGCGGAGGTATAGGGAATAAAGACAGAGGCTGAGAAGTTGGTATGGTAGGTTTGTTAGTTAAACTCTATATGAGTGTCGACACCAGCATATGTTCATCTTCGTATATGAGTAAAGAAAAATTGAGGGATAGATAGCAGCAGCCAGTTCAGTGGAGCAGCACCCATGGAAATACCTATATAAGACATGTGTTGCAGCTAATCAGTAAAGCGAATTGTTAAACATTCTTAGAGGTCTTAGATGAACTACTCTCAATGTAGGAATAGTGAACAGTGAGTATTCTAAATTAGGTGGTTAGATTTGTGCTTTTTAAAGTAACAAGAGTTTAATAGGAATGATTAATACTGTTTGAAACAAAAACGAATATCAAACTTTTTGTAGGATGAAAAGCCCATGGACTTAATATGCCTACTACATATAGATATACATTAAATAACAGTTAGCAATCTTATTTAATGTATCTCTTATCAAGATATCATCAGAATCGAAATTTTAATATTATCAGAATTATCAAAATATCTGATATCAAATCAAATCAGCTAACGCCTTTTTATTCATGCATAGGGAGTAGGCAAGCCCTATCTAACTGAGTGGGCAGTTCAATCTCCACTCAGAGATAGCTTGCCCTAGGCTATCAATTATTAAGCGACACGCAGTGAAGAGACGGCTGAACAAGTGCCACCAAGGTGTGGTCCCTAATCCTAACACAATATATTTAATGTCTGAAAAAGAATGTGGGTTCTATGGTCGATTTTCTTTGTTTACGGGACGAAAAACCCGAGTGTCCGGGAGAAAAAACCCACGTACCCGTTCCAGAGATCTCGGGCACCGGTCGAAAAGAGGCTTAGAAAAATTTCCTCTAGTTCCAGACTAGATTTGAACCAAGTCTTCCTTCGTGCGGCCAAGCGCCATGGTGTGCAAACGCCACATGCACTGAACTACACATCTGATAATATTATCAAAATATTATTAGAATCAAAATTTATCAGAATATTATCAAAAGTGAGGGAATGAGAAGCTGCTTTCTTCCTGGAAAGAGGATTGCGTTTTGCTAACATTCAAAGTCACTAGGTTGTCCTCACCCCACTTGAAAATGGCAAGATGGCTAGTTTTCAAGGCATTCGCTATAGATCTTGAAGTGACTAACGTTAAAACCAAAACGTTTCTTAAGTGTCATAGGCAGTGCTACGAATAGGACTGCATGTGAGAAGGAGAGGATTATTGATGTGTTGGTGACTGCACTAATCCCTGTAGTACATTGACATTAATTGAAAACCATGATGAAAGGAAACCATACACCATGACTCTAAGTGAACGACTGGAGATGAGGTGGCAATTCATTCACAAAGGGAATTCCATTGGACGGTAGCTTGGTAAAAAAAGACCATGTCAAACTCGATTAAATGTCTTACATATATCAAGAGCTGACCATTTGAGTTTCTCCAAACTTTTCAATGGCCAGCATCCAAAAGTGGGTTCTGCCTTCTAATGACTGGAGGAACATCATCAGTTCTAGTAGATGCTGGTATAAAGGCTATTGATTGTTTTTCTAATGTCGTTCTTTGGAAGATATACAATTCATAGTTAGTGGAACAGTGGGCGGTCTGGATTGTTCATGTATATAAGATTTGGAGGAACATTCATTCCTTGAAATAGTCTGTTGAGATTGACTGTTGTTTTCAAACTCGTTTTTATTTTTTCAATAATATTTGTATATATGAGTTTACAGTTTTGCTATTAAAACTTCTCTGGTTATTTGTTTAAACTTACATATTTTGCTTTTGAACATGTTATTCATTTTTATCCTGATGTACAAATATCCAACAGGAATAAACGTTCTTGTTTATCAGTTGCCTTATAATGACTCGAAAAATTCCTTCACATCTGCAGTAGAATCTTTTGCTTGATGATAGGCCCAAAAGGTCTCATTATCTTATTCCTTATTCTTTGTTTCTTCACATCATTCTCTTCCAAGTGACTTTCCATTCAAGAAAAGTTCACGTTTAGTGGCAGATACTACAGCTGTTCCTTCCTTCCTTTCCCTGATCACTATTGCCTGAACATAACACTATATAGTTGTTAGTTATTAAAATATCATATATATAGTTGTAAAAGAATTTTATCCATTTATTTTTCAGGTAATTATTAACATTAGTTATATCGACATGCTCTTCTCTAATACCTCCACTTCTTTTATGTTCCTTCTCCTTATGTTGATGGTGCCTATCTTGAATTTTATTGTTGTTGAGTTCAGATGTTGAGTTCAGATGTTGAGTTTGTTCTGGTAGCTAATTTTCATTTGGTTTCCTGACGAAAACAACGCCTTGTTTAACCTGAATCTCCCTAGCCGTAATGATACTTTATCTTGTTTTTCATCAATGTCTTTTTTTTTTTTCTGATTTAAGCTAATACAGAACACAATTCGGTTGATTTAATGCTGATTTTCCAGTCCATCCACATTCTTTCAGTATCTAAGTGTATACTGAAAGGGTGCCTACTTTCAGTACCTACTAAAAGGGTGCATCCACGGTAAAGTGAGAATTGGACACCAAGTCCAAATGCCCGGTCTGTTCTCTGTATGCCTTAAAAGGATATGTCGAAGTCTCCTTCTCCCCCCCCCCCCTAGTTTTCTAGCTTTCACCCTTAAGTAATCCATTGAAATATTTTCAGAATCAACAAACATATTCAGAAACAGTTTACGGGATTATAAAATTCTCTTTCGATAGTCCATGAAAACCAAGTAAACAAAATACAAATAAATATATCCTCTAAAAGGAATAAGATAGAGTGCCTCAAGTCTTAACTCAATTCTGAACATGGCGGCCAGTTTCCATCCTTCAACTTTCAATAATAATGAGTCCAAGATATCAAAGAACCTCAATCTTAACACACATATTACGAATACCTTCCATCATTTTGACACAGTGTGATATTCTAACCAGTTTGTTGAGATGGGAGTTAATACTCTGGTTTCCGCGAAGAAAGAAAGAAAAAAAGGGAAAAAAAACCACTTGCCTCTGTCAAAGATCCATTTACATGGGAACTGACCGAAGATATGCTAAGGAATAGTTTTTTCTAGTCAGCGACTAGAATCCAACTTATAGCATTCTTTCTTGGAACCATCCAGCGCTATGGAAACAAGCTCTAGCTTTGCATTGACACTATCACGATGCCCTTTATAAACATTTATAAAAGTGCCGAAAGTGGTTTGCGGATCGCCTGTTCGGATACACTACTCTAGACGAGTGATATGCATGTCTGAGAATATAAGACGGGGGTAATCTGAAACATGAAATATTTCGAAAAAGTATTCATTTTTAGTTCAGTACTGAGACAAAAACATGGAGAGGCGTATCAGTAAGCTGACCATACGTGCCGTTTTGAACGGGACAGTACCGTTTTTTTTTTTTTTCATATTTCCGGGTCGTCCCGTCATTTTAATAAAAATGTCAATTTTGTCCCGTTTTTAATAAAACCTATAAATATATTTACTAAAATTATATAAATTAAGTGGATATTAAATCCAACATTATTTTAATAAATATAATTTAATATTGATCAGTAATAAATTATTATTCATAACCTATAATCGTATATCGATATCATGGAACTAGTAATTTGTATAACCATGGAGTAGCATTGTTCTATATAAATATCGATATCTGCAGTGATTTATTCAGAGAAAATAATAAATACATGTTGGCAACACTTGCGCGTCTCAGACGCGGCGTCTGTTCTGCTGTAGCGTTAGTTTTTGTTTTGTCTGTATGCTAACCTGTTGCTTTGTTGTTCAATTCCGGTGATTTAAATTTCTTATTTTTTAAAATTTTAAGTTTTATTTTTTAAAGCTTTAAGTCTCTCCTTCCAATTTCAAAGAGGCGAAACTGCAGTTTTAATGACGATCTCCAGAAAGAATTCAATTTTATTAAACTGGACAAGCTGTGTAGTGATGAAACAAAAGTGGTATGCCAACATTGTAATGTCCATTTTTCCGTAGCTCATGGGAAAAAGCAACATCTACATAGCCAGAAACAACAATGCTGAAAACACTCTGGCTTCAAATTGAAAACTCGTTTATGGTGAGACGTGATGGTGATACAATTCTGGAACTCCGAAATTTCACATATAGATATCAACCAGATGTTATATTAATCAGTGAAACTCATTTAAGACCATCAGACAATCCTACAATAAGGGGCTGTCACCTATACAGAAATGACAGACTGCTCTACAGAGATGGTGGCACTGCCATCTTCATTAAAAACTACATTAAGCACCACTCTATGAGCAATCCTTCAACCACTAACCTTGAGATCACAGGCGTGGAAGTTGTCACCAGCTCCACTGGCAAACTGAAAATCTACTCAGCTTACAACCCTCCCCAAAAATCTCTACTTCACTCTGACCTAAATGCCATCTTATGCGTCAGAGAGCCCACCATTATAGCCAAGGATCTGAATTCCAAGAACCCTGCGTGGAATTGCACAACCACCAATAAGAATGGTTGTATCCTTTCTAATTACTTAGGATCAATACAAAATTAATAACGGAAAAAACTCACGTACAAAGATTATTTAATAGTATAATTTTCGCCTGTGTGTCACAGGCATCTTCAGTACATTAAGCTCAAATTAAACAATAAGTGACAATTCCAAAAAGCGTCACCTAAGTAGCTGGTGTAAGATAACTAAAAAGGTCAATAACTTTCTTAAAAAAAAAAAATTAAAAAAAAAATCAGCTAACGCCTTTTTATTCCCGTATACGGAGAGTAGGCGAGGCCATTTAGCCCTATCTAACTTTTGGAGAGATAAGGCTAAAATGTGCCGCCATCTCGTGGTCCCTAACCCTAACACAATATATTTAATGTCTGAAATAATGTGGGTTCTACGGTCGATTTTCTTGAGTTTCCGGGAGGAAAAACCCGCTTGCCCGTCCCAGAGATCGACTAACTCGGGAACCGGTCGAAAAAAGGCTTAGAAAAATTTCTTCTAGTCGCCGACTAGACTCGAAACCAAGTCTTCCTTCGTGCGGCCAAGCGCCGTGGTGAGCAAACGCCACATCCACTGAGCTACACAGGCTTAAAAATAAAAAAAATAAAAAAATAAAAAATAAATAAAATAAAATAAAATAAAATAAAATAAAAAATAACAAAAATCAATACAATAAAAAGTCAGGAAAGATTAGCTGATTTGTAAAGTACTATCTCCCATAAAGGGGATAGACGTAAGCCGTCGGATCTGTTAAAGTTAGGAGAATGAAGTAGCCTTTCACATGTTTCTTTATAAAGGCGTTCCATGAGAAACTGACTTTTATGAAGAACTCTTGTTTTTATCCAATGAACTCTGTGTCTAGTGAAGATAGCATGTTCTGCAAGTCCAGACTTTTCAGGTTTAAAGTATTCAATATAAGATTGTGTTCTTCTAGCCGAATAGAGGCAGATCTTCCCGTTTGTCCGAAATAAGATAATCCACGAGAGCACGGAATCTGGTAGACACCTGGATGATTAAGATGTGGAAGCTTGTCCTTAGGAGAAGTGAGAAAGGTGGAGATTTTTCTAAACGGTCGAAAGGCAACAAAAATATTCAGTGGTTTTAAAACTTTTGCTGCACGTTCACTGATGCCATTGTGCAAGGATAGTAATGCGCGTTATTTCTTCTGTGTTTGACGAGGAAGACATATTAATGTCTTCACAAAAGTCAGTTTCTCATGGAACGCCTTTATAAAGAAACATGTGAAACTCTACTTCATTCTCCTAACTTAAACAGATCCGACGGCTTACGTCTATCCCCTTTATGGGAGATAGTTCTTTACAAATCAGCTAATCTTTCCTAACTTTTTATTGTATTGATTTATTTTATTTTATTTTATTTTATTTTATTTATTTATTTATTTATTTATTTATTTTTTATTTTTAGAAAAGTTATTGACCTTTTTAGTTATCTTACACCAGCTACTTAGGTGGCGCTTTTTGGAATTGTCAGTTATTGTTTAATTTGAGCTTAATGTACTGAAGATGCCTGTGACACGCAGGCGAAAATTATACTATTAAATAATCTTTGTACGTGAGTTTTTTCTGTTATTAATTTTGTATCGATATGTCTACTCACAGTATACCTCTTTTAAAACTTACTTAGGATCAAGCAACGCTGTTGTAGCAGGCCCCACCGAACCAACTCATCTCAGTACGTTTGGCACTGCTGACATCCTGGATATAGCTATCCTGCAGAATATCAAACTTCAATACAGCATCATATCTATGGATGAACTATCATCCGATCAAAATCCAATTCTACTACATCAGAGAAATCAAGAATACCTGGTGTCCTCCTTCTCACTCCTACATTGCATGGGAAAGACTGTCAACAGCGCTCAAGGATTATATTGGACCTGTTCCTCACATACTCACAAAAGAAGTAGCAACTACAGTTAGAAATCTCACACAACAAATTAATTCTTCTATAAAAGTAGCTACCTCCTACAAATCTGCCCGTAACCCAGATCGTTTGCCTGAAGACATCATAAACTTGATCAGAGACAAAAACAGAGCTAGGAAAAGATTCCGTAACACGCGTGCACCACAAGATAAAACAGCTCTAAACAGGATAAATGGGGCAGTTAGAGATGCACTTAAATCTCATAGAACCCAAGTTTGGGATAAAAAGTTATCCTCTATCTCACCTATTGATCACTCTATCTGGGGGTTACTGAGAAACATCAGAAATAAAAACAGTTCCCTCCCCCCATAATCTCAAACCAGGGTTCACACAGATGTAGATAAGGCAGAGGCCATAGTAAAGAATCCAGAGGAGCAGTGCAAACCCTCTTATAACAACGTAGATTTCAATCACTTGTACAAAATCCACAGACAGGTCAGACACGCTTTAAATCTCCCAGATACCAGCGCTGGCCATATTGCACCCACATCACCTGATGAATTATATGATATTATTAAAAAACGTAAGAACAATAAAGCTCCTGGACCAGACGGCATCTCAAACAGGGTGATGTAGCTGCTACCTCGGAAAGCTGTAGTGCACCTGACCAGTATAATAAATGCAATCTTAAGATTTCACTATTTTCCTTTTACCTGAAAACTTGCTGATGTAATTCCTATACATAAACCAGGCAAAGACCCACACCTACCGTAAAATTATCGTCCAATCAGTCTTATCTCTAATCTGGGTAAGGTTGCGGAGAAGGTCATTCTCTCACGACTCCAAACCTCAGTAAATGACCTAAACATCCTCCCTAAAGAACAGTTTGGTTTTCGGCAACACTATAGTACTACCCAGCAAATCCACAGAATTGTGGAATACATCACCACCAGCTATAACTGGCGCCAGTACACAGGAGCTGTTTTCTTAGACCTATCCAAAGCATTTGATAAAATCTGGCATTTTGGACTCCTACACAAACTTATCTCAGCCGGTACCTCACTAAAAATGGTTCATCTAATCCATTCATATCTTCAGAATAGATCACTGCAAGTAAAAATCAACGGTTCTACTTCGTCCCAGCGCCATATCTTTGCTGAAGTGCTGCAGGGATCCCTACTGGCTCTATTGCTGTTTTCTGTATACATGTCGGACATCCCGCACAATCCGATGTCTTCCATTTTGGCCTTGTATGCGGACGATACAGCAATACTAACCAGATCTCTCCGACCCCATTTCGTTACCAGAAAGCTTCAAGAAAACCTTCTAAAGCTGGAAGGTTGGTTTTGCAAATGGAGATTGGAAGTTAACCCCCAAAAAGCTCAGCGTTCTTTTCCCAAAAAGGCCAAAGTCTCCTGCAGGAGATGTGTTACTATTCAATACTAAAATTCCCTGGCAGACAGAAACAAATTACCTGGGTGTAATTCTCTACAAAAAGCTATCTTTCAACCAACACATCAAGTCTACGTGCTCAAAGTATAGTCACATGCTAAAGTAATAGCTCAGATCTACCCGCTAATTAACAGAAATAGCAAGCTCAGTAACAGAATCAAATTGCAGCTATACCAGATGACGATTCCTCCTATAATCACCTATGCCTCTCCAGCCTGGAGCCACACCTCTAATACAAACATTATCAAGATACAACGAGTGCAGAACAAGTGCTTGAGAATGATTCTGAATGTCCCGTGGTATGTTAGAAACAATCGACTTCATAAAGATACAAATATTCTTTATATTTTCTCTTTTCTACAATTTTTAGCATCCAAATTTTTCCTAAAGACGTCCATACACACCAACCATTTGGTTCAGCAAGCTGCAGCATACGAGGCAACGGACATATTCAAATATAGAAGACCAAAAGCTATATTAGCCACCTTTAGCGATGCATAATCTCCATGCCCATTCAGGGCGAGCAATCTGCTCATAAATTTTACCCTCACTGTAACCACAACAGATAGCGGGGAATATGAAAAGCATCCTGCTTCATCCCCAAAGTCATAAATGTCAATTGTCAATTGTCAAACCTTGGTATTTCAGGGTCTAGCTACTCACTGAGGAGACCTCAAAAAAAGGTTGAAACCAGTCTGGGTAGTGACCCCCACACACACCCATAGTGTATAACAGTATACATCTCTTAGTGAGATGTGTTTTACTTTATGGGAAATACTAAGAATGGTGATCAGAACTTTAACCACCTTTACAACGAGTTACCCTGGTGTTGCACTACCTTTAGACTTGAACTATTGAACTACGTTCAGGCGCAAACTTAACCGTTTTGCTTACTTGGGAGAAGGGGTAAAAAAAAAAAAAACAAGTTTATAAAAATACTTGGTATCCTTAATATATATATATATATATATTGTGATTAGTATTGACTCGGCTTGTAGACATTTTAAAAATTAATGATATACTGCCTGAGAACACCGAGATAGGTAGGAAAAACTTTAATATAATACGACTAGTTTCGTCGGAACGCCGACTTCTTCAGGTGTGTAAATAATAACAAAAAAACTGGAAAAATAAGAAGGTAAAAAACATGGACTTCTGAAATTAACAAAATAGGAATGGCAACAGTCGTATTTGAACTGGTGTCCGCGTGGCAGGACTAGCATGAGTTGTAAGTGAGTGGCAACTGATTCGAGAGCGACAGAACTCAATCACTGCGCTGTGGGCATCAGGCAAACTGTAGCTTAAATTATTGTTTATGTGTGATGGGTCCAGAACTATTTCCTTTAATTCTATGATGTGTCTCTCAAGTTCGTCACCGCATTTATAGATATTGGTCGTAAGATTTAAATCTATCTGGTGTTGTTGAAGCTCTTCCAGATTAGAGTTAGCAGAGAAAAGAACATGACTGGAGAGTGTGCTTGCACGGGTTCTTTTGTAAGAGATGTCACACTGATGTTCCTCAAGACGTAGTGAAATAGACTTATCAGTCTGTCCATAATAAGGTTTACCTCAGTTGCAGACGACTTTATACACTCCTGGAAACTGAAGCTGGTTGTGTTTTGGTTTAGGTCGACTCAGAAAACAACGAAGCTTTGGTAAGGTGGTGAAGTAGGTTTTAATGTTGAATTTCTTCATTATTTTTGCTAGTTTTTGGAGATAGAAAGCTTATGAACGGCAATTGGATGTGAGTAATGGGATTGGAGTTATCTTCTTGTCGAGGTTGGATACGTAGATTGGTTTAAGAATGTGCTTTTCAGATGGTTGAGTTCTGTTTCAAGGTCTTCTTCTACCGAAATAAAAGATCTTGCTCGATGGGCTAGAATGGAAATAATACCAAGTTTCTGTGGAGGGAAGTGGTGAGAAGAGGCATGCAAGTATCTATCTGTGTGAGTAGTTTTTCAAAAAATCGAAAATATAATGCAACCAGGCATTCTGGTGATCTTCAAGTCCAAAAAATGGAAGCCGTTCATCTCTAGTTCTGACGTGAATTTGATGTTCTGGTGTTGATTATTTAAATGATCTAGGAAGGTTTGTAGCTCCTCTAGACCATATTCCCAGATAAGGAAGATGTCGTCCATGTCGCAGCCACAGTTTAGGTTTTAATGTAGCTTTTCAAATCGCATTCTCTTCAGTCTTCTAGAAAAATATTGGCTAAGATCGGAGATAATGGGCTGTCCACAGCTAATCCGCTGGTTTGTTTGTATATTTTTCCTTCAAAGGAGAAATAGCCGGAGTTTATGCAGTGCGTTAATAGAGCAAATGTTTAAAATAAAAGTGTCCAAGTAGATTGAGAAGTACTCAGTCTACTTGGAAACTTTATTTTTAAGTAGATTGAGTACTTCTTTTGTTGGTTGGCACATTTGTAAAAAGAGAGACAATGTCAAAACTAACGATTCTGTCAGACTCCTCGAGTTTTAAATTTTTCGTCTTTGAAACGAAATCTTCAGTTTTTTTATATAAGAGGAGGAATTACCAATGAGATGTTTTAAGGAAACAGCGTGGTATTTAGACAGGCTGAAAGTAGGTGAGTCAATACCTTCAACTATTGGTCTTAAAGGTGTGTTTGCCTTGTGGATCTTCGGAAGGCCGTACAAACGGGGAATAAGGGGATGGAGAGAGTAGAGAGAGATAGTCTGGTGTGTCTAGGAATTTCTGAAGTAGATCTGAGAAGGTTGTTGGTATGGTTATGAAGCTCCCTTGTAGTGTCACTTTGTAAGAGAGAATAGGTATCATATATATATATATATATATATATATATATATATATGTGTGTGTGTGTGTGTGTGTGTGTGTTAAAGATACCAAGCTATTTTAAACCTGGTTTTACTCCATTTCCCAAGTAGAAGAAAACTTCAGACAATTCAGTCAAGTTTGTGCCTGCAAGTAGTGCAAGTCTGAATGACCCACAAAGTAGTGCAAGTCTGAATGACCCACAAAGTAGTGCAAGTCTTAGGCAACTCGTGATAATGGTGGAATAAGCTCTGATCACTATTCTTAATATTTACCCTTAATGCAAAGCACATCTCCTTGAGGAGATGTATGATGCTATGCATTAAAGGCAAGGGGCCACTACCCAGACCGGTTTCGACCTTTATTGAGGTCTCATCAGTGGGAGCCAGGCTTAGTAAAGGTTAAGTAATACAGAGCTAATAAGTATTTTACCAATATATATATATATATATATATACAGGGTGTACCTGAATTCATGGCCCAAACGTGAGGGGATGGTAGTACTCATCGAAACCAGCAATATTCGTCATAGAATATGCAGCCGCAAACGCAGTGAGGAGTCGGAAATGAAGGACAGACAACACAGGTTTCCAGAGTCGCATTCATTGGAGATCATTACAACAAATGCTCAAAGTCAGCCCACCAACGTTGATACACGCGGCACAACGGCGGAGTCGTGATTGGAGTACCTTCTCGTAAACACCGGGCTTGTCGCGCACATCGCCGGCTGCGGACGTCTGAGCCCCCTACCGGCACCAGGCTGCGTTTGTAGCCGCATATTCTATGACGATTATTGGTGGTTTCGGTGTGTACTACCATCCCCTCACGTTTAGGCTATGAATTGAGGGACATCCTGTATATATATATATATAATTTTTGTTCCAATGATATCAATGGAACAAAATATCATGGATGAAATTAAAAGGCGCACAATGCTTGGGTGGAAGGCATTTGGAAAATTACATTCAATATTGAAAAGTCAACTACCATTATGCCCGAAGAGAAACGTTTTTAACCAGTGTATTCTTCCTATACTGACATATTGCTGTGAAGCATGGACACTGAATGCAAGGGAAATTCAAAAATTAAGAACAACACAATTTAGTATGGAAAGAAGTATGCTTGGTATCACAAGATTTGATCACAAAAGGAATACATGGATAAGAAATCAAACCAAAGTCTGTGACATCATAGGAAGAGTGAAAAATCTGAATTGGCAATGGACTGGGCATATTGCTCGAAGACAAGATCAGCGATGGGCAAAAGAAGTACTGGATTGGATTTCACGAGAAGAAAAACGATCACGACGCCTACCTAAATCACGGTGGATTGATGATATCATAAGATTTGCAGGAGTGACATGGAAAAGGAGAGCCATGGACAGAGAGTTTTGGAGTAATCTTGGAAAGGCCTTCATCCAGCAGTGGATCGACAATGGCTGATTATGATGATGATGATGATATATATAATTTATTTATTTATATATCATTTAACCTAAGTTTTGTTCTTTGTCACCTCTCTCTAACATTGGCTAAATCATCTTCAATTGAAATACCTTGCTTTTATAATGATTCTATTGTTGCTGGACATCTTTGAAGTCGAAGTCAGGTCTTCCTAACCAAAGAGAATCGTCCATACAAACCGAAGTACAAAGGCTCTTTACACGACTCGTTAGAGTGTATGATTTATCAAAGAAGTAATCCTGCCATAATAAATGAACATACAGACACCAAGTGCAATCTTGCAAAGTGAGATCTCGAAATACACAAGCAATCGAATTTTAGATCTTTAGCACGGTATTATGGGACAAAATCAAAAATATACGGAGTGCACAAGCTAACAGAATGTATGAACTGAAGAAAGAGAAATTAATTCCAGAGTTTGGTTGATTACAATTATATTAGTTCTGAAGACATAATTAAACCAATTTTTTTCCATCAACAACAAGTAAATCAATCTCAGAAATATTTCCTCACCTCACCTAAGATGTTGATCTCATCAAGAGGAGATCCTTCAACCAAGTACTTATTAATAAATTTGATTAACTCTAACAAATTGCAAATTCTACAAAAATGTTTAAGCTTTACTCTCAAGTGCGGGCGTGCACACACACACACACACACACACACACACACACACACACACACACACACACACACACACACACACACACACACACACACCAAGAAAAAATGCAAATTTATTATTTCATTTAAAGGAAGCTCATATTTTGAATTTGATAAACTCATCAGAAGTTAATGCCTATAATTTACTTAGACAAGCTGTACAAGCATTTAAAAATAATCAAAATATTGTAATACTATATGAAGAGATCGAAATTCTTCAGTTATCTTAAATTCAGAACCTTCAATAGAAAATTAATATTCTATTGAAGACACATGCATACATTATTTTGAAGAATAGCCAAAAAACGTTATTGCAACAGAACTTACATTCTACAGCAAACTACCAATCCGATAATCATACCCTTTATTCCAGAAGGTCCGCTCGTTAAATTATCTATTTTATTTTTATTTCATTTTCATAGAGAGTATTAATTCTCCAAAATAAAAATTCAATGGATATTATTTCTGGGAAAACTCCCATGTTACTCCTCTTAACAAACTATTATATTTAAGGTTAATTTGCCTGCTTCTGTTTAGCACTATCCCTGTTTAAATGCCATTGGCGTTTTTTACTCACGGATTCTTAGGGCATCGTAGATGTATATTTACCAATAAATATATGTAGCATAAAGGAAAAGATATTTACACATACCTCTTTCTGGGTGTTGTGGCTTTTCTTCTTTCTGCGATATCCAAACTACTGTGTGTGTGTGTGTGTGTGTGTGTGTGTGTGTGTGTGTGTGTGTGTGTGTGTGTGTGTGTGTGTGTGTGTGTGTGTGTGTGTGTGTGTTGGGGGGGGGATTAGGCAATGTGGGAGAATTAAAAGAAATGGAAAAAACCGGGGTTTTTTGAATAATATATATATATACATATATATTATATTATTAGGGATGGGCGGAGCGTTTTTTTATATTTATATAGGGCGGGAAAGGGTGAAGGGGTTCAAAACAGCAACAGATTTTTAGAGGGGGGGGGTTGATGAGGTGTGGTCCGTTTCAACTATGCTTGGTCGTCGTCTGAACACATCTACATACAAATTCAATGTTTCTGGCGGGTTAGAGTTAAAAGAGCAGCACTCTTTTAACTCTCACTCTGAAAAAAAAATAATACTAGGCAGCCATTCATTAACTGTTTTCCATTTCAGAGAGATGAGTGGATTATCATGCGCTATTTTCAGAAGTAATGTTTATACATACTGACTAGTATTTATGGGCATGGGCAAGTATGTGTAGTATAATTTATTTTGCTGAATTGAAGAACTGGATATCGGAATTTATTCAACGTGAACAACTGCTGTTACTTTCGCCAATTATAGATTTGATTAAAAGTCTAGGAAACGTTCAGCTAACTGATGAAAGGTCATTAGAGATCTAACTACAGTTAGACCTCTAATGACCTTTCTTCCACTAATCTGTTTTTATGAAAGCTATTACAAGGCTAGGTGGATGTTATATTATTTATCAGATTTGTGATATTATTTTGATAAGTCTACAAAAGTGACATCACTATGACTTCTTATGAATTCCATCGGCTACCCTTTTATCCATATCGCATATCCATCCCCATCTGTTGTAGTTTGTGTAATGGAGTTCTATGGGTATCTTGTCAAACGCCATTGCAAAATATAGCAGCATTATTATGTAACCATACCCTTTATCTAACTCAGCTGTATTAGGTTATAAAAGGTTAGTAGATTTCTAAGGCATGACCTACCCTTCATAAAGCTATGCTTTCCCTCATAGAGTCTCATATTCTTATCCACATATTCCTGAATTCACTTTTTGTCCTGAGATACATCATTATCATCATCATCAAATTCCTGCCATGTACCCTCAAGGGGTGTACAGGACATGATAGTACTACATGAAAAATTTACATCATTACTAACTTCCTATCTACAATTTTCCTCCAGATCAATCTGTTACTTGTCAAGACTCCAACATTACCAGACCTTATATTTCTATCGTCTAATGCACTTTGTACCCCGTCAAACCACCTATATCTTGGTCTTCCTCTTGATCGTTTTCCTGCCAACCTGGCAGAGAATACTTGTTTTTGCCAATCTTTCCTCGCCCATTCTGTTTAAGTGACCATACCACCTGAGATTAGCTCTGCTAACGCATTCCTGGATGCTGACAATGTCAAGTTGTTTCCTAATATCCTCGTTTTTTATATGATATTGCCATTGATGCCATCTGTTCACGCCTCTTTCTCAGGACTCATATCTACAGTCTCTAGTCTTTGGTCAAGTGTTTTACTTCTGACCCAGCTCTCAGATCCATAAGTTAAAACTGGTTTGAACACTGTCTTGTATAGAGCTAATTTAGTGTTCCGACTAATTTCTCTCTTATTACATATGAATTTATTCAACTGACTTCCTATCATACCAGCTTTGTTTATTCTGTGGTCTATTTCCATAATTAATTTTCCATCTTCACTAAAAATCGTGCCTAAGTAGCTGAAATGTTTTACTTGTTCAACAGGTTCTCTGTTCACAATGCAGTTGACATTTTCAACGAGTCTGCCTATTTTCATTGTCTTTGTCTTTTTATTGCTGACCTTCACACCATATCTATTACAACAGTTATTCAACTTAGTCAAGGAATCTTGCAGACTCGTAGTGGATTTATTGATAAATATAACATCGTCCGCATAAAGCAAAGAACTGACATTAACATCTCCAATTTTGATATCATGTTTAATACCACTTTCCTTCATAATGTGATACATATAGACAATGAATAACAGAGGGGATAATATACATCCCTGTCTCACACCAGATTTAATATTAAACCATCTTCCTGTAATTCCTTGAATTCTAACTGCTGACTAACAACTCAAATAAAGACTAAGTATTGCTTGATTATAATGCCCCATTGACACCATATAACTGTAGCGTATTGAATAGCTTCTCTCTCTCTTGGCACCTTGTCTTATGCCTTTTCCAGATCGACAAAACTTAAATACAGATCTTTGTTATATTCCCATGCTTTCTCAACTATTTGTCGTAAATTGAAGATCTGATCCTGACAGCCTCTATTTGGCATGAATAGAGCTTGTTCTTCACCAAGCTTTTCTTACACAATTCTTCTCAACCGTTTCTCAAGTATGCTTGCATAGATCTTGCCAGGAACACTCAGTAGGGAAATACCTCTGTGATTCTCACATACAGTTTTATTTCCCTTTTTATATATGGGTACTATTAGAGCTCTCCTCCAATCATCAGGAATTTGTCCCTCTGTCCAGGCTTTCTGAACTATGCAGTGCAGCCACTGCAAGATTTTTATACCACCATACTTCACCATTTCTGGTCGAATATCATCTACTCATGCTGCCTTTCCATATTTCAAGCCTTTGGCTTTTTCTACTTCAAGTATGGATATGTATTCCTGACTGTATGCCTGTTCAGTGTTTTTTACCACTGTGCTATCACTGCTTGTTTCATTTAGCAATTTTTCGAAGTGATTACTCCATACTTCAAGGATATCTTTTTCTCCTGTTTTCATGTCATATTTATCATCTCTAACTCCTTTTACAGCAGTTAGAGATGATGATGATATTCGATGATTTTTGACGATATTCTATGATATTTTGATGATATTCGACCATTTCTGGTCGAATAGCATCTACTCATGCTGCCTTTCCACATTTCAAGCCTTTGGCTTTTTCTACTTCAAGTATGGATATGTATTCCTGACTGTATGCCTGTTCAGTGTTTTTTTACCACTCTGCTATCACTACTTGTTTCATTTAGCAATTTTTTGAAGTGATTACTTCATACTTCAAGCATATCTTTTTCTCCTGTTTTCATGTCATATTTATCATTTCTACCTCTTTTACAGCATTCTTTCCTGCATTTCTAACTATAATGTATTGAATAGCTTCTCTCTTGGTACCTTATCATATGCCTTTTCCAGATCTACAAAACTCAAAAAGAGATCTTTGTTATATTCCCATGATTTCTCCACTATTTGTTGTAAAGTGAAGATCTGATCCTGACAACCTCTATATGGCCGGAATCCAGCATTTTCTTCACCAAGCTTTTCTTCTACAATTCTTCTCAACCCTTATTCAAGTATACTTGCATATATCTTGCCAGAAACACTCAGTAGGGAAATACTTCTGTAATTCTCACATTCAGTTTTATTTCCCTTTTTATATATGGGTACTATGAGAGCCCTACTTCAATCATCGGAATTCGTCCCTCTGTCCAAGCTTTTTGAACTATGCAGTGCAGCCACTGCAAGACTTTTATACCACCATACGTCAGCGTTTCTGGTAGTATATCATCTACTCCTGCTGCCTTTCCACATTTTAAGCCGTTGATGGCTTTTTCTACTTCAAGTATGGATATGTATTTCTGACGGTATGCTTGTTGAGTGTTTTTTACCACTGTGCTTCCTGAATATAGATTTCATTAAAAGTCTAGGAAACGTTCAACTAACTGATCACTACAGTTAGACCTCTAATAACCTTTCTTCCACTAATCTGTTTTTATGAAAGCTATTACATGGCTAGGTAGATGTTATATTATTTATCAGATTTGTGAAATTAGTTTGATAAGTCTATATAGAGTGTAACAAGTGACATCACTATTGACTTCTTATGAATTCCATCGGCTACCCTTTTATCCATATGACATATCCATCCCCATCTGTTGTAGTTTGTGTAATGGAGTTCTATGGGTATCCTGTCAAACGCCATTGCAAACTATAGCAGCATTATTATGTAACCATTCCCTTTATCTAACTCGGCTGTCATTGTGTTATAAAAAGTTAGTAGATTTCTAAGGCATGACCCTTCATAAAGCTATGCTTTCCCTCATAGAGTTTCATACTCTTATCCACCTATTCCTGAATTCACTTTTTGTCCTGAGATACTGATTGGTCTATAATTTGCCGTCACTAACTTAGATCCTATTGTACAAATGAATTATTTTGCCTTCCTTCCTTCTACTCTTTTGAGATTTTGATAATTTAATTTACCACCTTCACCATTTTGCCAGAGCTGAGACTTAGCTTAAATACCCTAGTAAAATATACAGATCCCCTGCACATTTACTTGAAACGCAAGCTGGTATCCCATCCAGTCCCAAGCTGTATTTGCATTTAAATTATGCAATATCTTAAATACCTTCAATTTATCAACCTCTGTTCTCACAAGTCTTTCTGTTCATCAAACCACGTCCATAGGTCAACAAACTGTTCATTGCTCGTTCTGCACAACCTGCATATTGATTCATTAGCTATCATCGCCCTCCTTCTCAATTCGCCTCATTATTCATTCATGACACTGTTCAATGTGATTCAGCAAATATGCAAAAATGAAATGATTTTTTTTTCTTCGAAAGATTGAAGAATCTACAGCAACAATTCATCCCTATGGTTCCCTCAAGAGAAACTAATCATTTGTCCTAAATGATGTCTGGAAATCTACTCGAACCTCCAAATTCCATAAAGAAACAGCTGGCTGGTGCAACTTGTCTCTGTCATTTTGTTTATTGTGCGTTGAATTTTTCTCCTTCTAATAATATTTTAAGTATTTACATCAAATGCTTTCATTTCTCTTATAAAATCCCCGATGAGGCCGCAGATTGTGGATATTTGAAAAACTAGGGTTTTCATTTACTTATATTTAAAGAGCCAATAGGCTTCATTTCGGTGATATAAACATTATTTAAATTAAGGGGATATTAAATCCCACATTGTTTTAAAACCGAATAAGAAACTCAAAGTGAGCTAATGCAAGTAGTCTTAGTACGTAGTACAATACCGGGCAACTCGCAGCAAAGGTGATTCAAGTTCGGATCGCTTAATGGGTGCACCTGTTTGACAACTCGTATATTAGAGTATATAAGTTCTTTTCGCTATACCCTTTGGTAATAATTTGGTCTAGTTACTTACCAATGAATCCTCAAAAAACGCTGAAACCGGTCTGGGTAGTGACCTCCTGCCATAATCTAATAACAGCATACATTTCCTAGGAAATGTGTTTTTACATTATGGAAAATACGAAGAATAGCGATCAGAACTTTACCACCTTTGCAGCGAGTTGCCCGGTATTGTACTACGTACTAAGGTCACTTGCATTAGCTCACGCTAGTGGTCGCCGATATTTTTATAGTTTACTATATTCGGCATGAAACTCTCTGATTCCAATCTTTGAGTTTCTTATTCGGTTTTAAAACAATGTGGGATAAAATATCCCCTTAATTTAAATAGGGTTTTGATTATTTCTAGTGTATTTTTTAACGACTGATTTAATGAAGTTCTCTACTACTTATGTTTATTATTATTATTATTATTTGTAAAATGCATTTAAAAAGGCCGATTTTATTATCACAGTCAAAATTCCCATTGAACAATTATACAAATGGAGCTGTTGAAGTTGTACAGAATTTCTGCAATCTCAGTAGATCTGGTGAATTATTTCTTTTATGGAAAATAGGGCTCATTAACAGTGCTTGTCACACGCATTTTATTTATTTATTTTTCATATCATTATCGCTGTAGTAAATATGACCATAGTGCTCTACGCCAGTTCACAATTTCACCTTCACGTACGAATTGTTTAATATTTCCGTTAATTATGCATGTGCCAGTATTCCAATTTCATTTCGACAAAACAGCATTGGTTCTTGGACGAAAATTTTGTAATTAATAACTGACCATGTAAGTTATACGTTGTTTGATGAATGTGCTTAAATGAAATATTTTAAATTTATTTCAATATAACTGACCAGTACCTGTACTGATAAGAGAATACATAAAAAAAAATTTTTCTCTCTTTTCATATATTAGAAAATATTAGTATTTCGTCCTCAGATGAATGTGATTCACCTCAATAAGTTTAATTTCTTTTAACTATTAATATTTGGTCCCTTTACACTAAGTATGGGAAATTTTCTTTTGGATTTATTATTATTATTATTGGACGAATGTATATATTTATAAAGAACTATGGTCCACTAATAAATCCAAAAGAAAATTTCTCATAGTTAATATCATACTTGATATTAAGTATGATGTTAAATAAAATATCATACTTGATATTTTACTGCTTCAAAATAAATGCGAAGGAAAAAATAGAATGCAGTCATAAACGATTAATAGCAATTTTACGCATTCTGCCGTATATTATAGTTAAGGAACAAAATGAAACTGCAAAAAAAAAAAAAAACCCAGCTAACGCCTTTTTATTCCCGTATATACAGGAATATACGGGATAGAGAGTAGGGAGGCCGTTTTTATCCTGTCTAACTTTTTGGAGACTGAGTGGGCAGTTCAATCTCCACTGGTACCCAATCAGAGATAGCAGGTCCAAGGCTATCATTAATTAAGCAGTATGCAGTGAAGAGAGACGGATGTACAGGTTCAGCCATCTTGTGGTCCCTAACCCTAACACTCGTATTTAATTTCATGTCTGAAATAATGTGGGTTCTACGGTCGATTTTCTTGAGTTTATGGGACGAAAAACCAGTGTTTCCGGGAGAAAAAACTCGCTTGCCCATGCCAGAGATCGACTAATTTGGGAACCGGTCGAAAAAAGGCTTAGAAAAATTTCTTCTAGTCGCCGACAAGACTCGAAACCAAGTTTTCCTTCGTGCGGCCAAACGCTGTGGTGTGCAAACGCCACATCCACTGAGTTACACAGGCTCTTTTTTTTAAAAAATCAGCTAACGTCTTTTTATTTCCGTATATACAGGGAGTGGGCGAGGCCGTTTTTAGCCCTATCTAACTTTTTGGAGACTGAGTCGGCAGTTCAATCTCCACTTAAAATGAAACTTAAGCATTAGAAATTTTCTTTCGGATTTATCAGTGGACCATAGTTCTTTATAAATATATACAATCGTCCAATAATAATAATAATAATAAATCCAAAAGAAAATTTCTCATACTTAAGTTTCATTTTTGTTCCTTAACTATAATATACGGCAGAATACATAAAATTGCTATTAATTGCTTATGACTGCATTCTATTTTTTTCTTCGCATTTATTTTGAAGCAGTAAAATATCAATAAATCATTAGTATTTTATTGGAATTATTACTATAAGTGTACTTAAATAAAAATTATCCAGTTTTAAACACAACAATGTATTTAATTACAAATAATTATTTTACTTTAATATCCAATAATTAAATCATTTGTAAGTATATTAAGCCCTAAAATGGCCTCGCCTACTCTCTATATAAAAATGAAAAGGTGTTAGCTGATTTTTATTTTTATTTAAAGTCTGAGTAGTTCAGTGGAAGCGGCACACGGCACTTCCAATGAGCTCTATGGCGCTAGATCACTCAAAGAAAGAGCGTCGTAAGTTCTCTTCGACGACTAGAGAACTTTTACTAAACCTTTTTTCGTTCGGTTCCCGAGTTAGTCGATTTCTGGCACGGGCAACCGAGTTTTTCTTGGAAACTTGGGTTTTTCTTCCCTTAAACTCAAGAAAATTGACCCTAGAACTCAAATTATTTTCAGATAGTAAACATAGTGTTAGGATTAGGGAACATGAGATGGCAGCATTCTCTTCACCGAATGCCATGCATAATTAGTGATAGCCTTGGGCCCGTTGTCTCTGATTGGCTAAATGTTAGGGCTAAAACAGCCTCACCTACTGTGTATATGGGAATAAAAAGGTGTTAGATATTTTTTTTTATTTAAGTGTATAACTATTTAATTGTAATTTAAGTTATTTCCAATTAAATAGTTATTAAAATGACTATTTCCTTGTGTAGCTCAGTGGATGTGGCGTTTACACACCACCGCGCTAGGCCGCACGAAGGAAGTCTTGGTTTCGAGTCTAGTAGGCGACTAGAGGAAATTTTTCTAAGCCTTTTTTCGACCGGTTCCCGAGTTAGTCGATCTCTGGCACGGGCAAGCAGGTTTTTCCTCCCGGAAACTCGGGTTTTTCGTCCTGTAAACTCAAGAAAATCGACCGTAGAACCCACTTTATTTCAGACATTAAATATATTGTGTTAGGGTTAGAGACCACGAGATGGCGGCACATTTGAGCCGTCTCTCTTCACTGCGTACCGCTTAATTAGTGATAGCCTTGGGCCATCTGTCTCTGATTGGGTACCAGTGGAGATTGAACTGCCCACTCAGTCTCCAAAAGTTAGATAGGGCTAAATGGCCTCGCCTACTCCCGTATATACGGGAATAAAAAGGCGTTAGCTGATTTTTTTTTAATTTTATTTCCTTATTAAAATTCAACAAACATCATAATTAACAGTGCTTGTGTATTATTCTGGCAAGTGTACTCATTTCATAATCTTTGGTTGTCAGAAGAATGATCTCTATAAGTTCAATTCTATTCGGTGTCTAGAGGATATTTTTCTAGACCTTTTTCGGTAGAGGTTCTGTTTTTGATATTTCGGTATGCATTAGTTGGAAACTGGGATTTTAACCTCGTAACTCAGAAATATAGATTTTATTTCAGATAATAATAATATATTAGTTATGGTATAGGAACATGATATAGCGGAACAGGTGTCTACCGTGTTATGGTTAAAGTTTGTTTAAGGTTAAGCTCAACTTGACCTCGTTAAGGTTAAGGGAGTTGAGCTCATTTCTTTTGAGAATTAAAAGGTGCTGGAGGATTTAGTTTTGTTTCTTTGTAAATGCAGGCTATAATTAATAAAAGTAATTTATAAAGATTATATATTAAGATTATATGTTGATTAAATTTCAATAAAATGATTATTCAATTAAAATATGAATCTTAAAGCATACGCCCATGTTCTTGGTCTCCGTATTGCTTGATCGTCTTTGAATGGCGAAGGAATCTCGTGTGAAACGTGATGTCATCTCGCGTAGTGCTATCACGTTCATAAACTTCGTTTTCTTTACAAAATGTTAGTTTGATATCCTTGGGTAACAGATAGTAAAATTTTAATAAAATATCGCAGATGTAGCCTTCATTAGGCTTTTTTTTGATTCAATATGAAAAGATCATTATTGGTATTTTATAAATTATTCTAAAATAACGTTTAGAGGTTATACGAAATTTGTGCACAGTGCCAAAAGTAATTTACTGCGGTCTTGCTATTCTTTATTTAATATAATATAATTGAAGATTAGAAATAAATATATTTAAATGTAAATGTACTTACATTTTTAGCCATCAAAAGAAATACTATATATAATTTTTCTAACTTTTATGAAGTTTTATTCTTGTGTCACCCTCGCACGCAGCAGTGACGAATTCTAAGCCTCCGTATAGCTGCTTCAGCTTTGAGCAATCTGATTGTGCATTACCCCATCACAATGTCCTTAGTGCTATTTCAGTGTCCGGAATCACGCATTTAGTAGAATTAGATTTTCCGTTGGTGAAAATCAAACAAAAAAACTATATACGTTTTAAGCAGCTGTTTGATTGGAAAATTCTTGGGCACTTATAAGTTACTGAACCTTCATTGAAATATTCTTGGAGCCATTGCAGAAGATTTAACATTAGGCTTATTGGGTGTATTTCCAGAAGCATTACTAATAAGGGACACTGAAAATTATGCAGCGCATGAAAGTTCAAGGAAGTACGGGTAACTATGTTCTTAGTGTGTTTCGTTTCAGTCCTGTACTTTTTGCAGAGTATATAATATATTTTCTTTTGTGTTTCATACAATAAGTCGACTACACGTAATTAATATGAGATCATTCGATTAGTGTTAAGCTCATGCGAACTTTGTACGTTGTCCGTTAATATTTCTCAATGTTAGTTTCCATAGGGGAAGTTACATATTTTGGAATTCCAAGAGCTAATGGTTCGGTGATATCAAATCCTTATGATGGAGCTTTTTTTTCTTTTTTTTTTTCTAATCGCGAAATATGGGAATGTTAGATAAGTCCTAGCGAAACTTGAACATGATCGTTAATAAAAGGCATTTTGATTTTGTGATTAATGTAATAACCGACATTAATTCCAAAAACCTGGGGAAAGATAAATGAAATTAATTCTAGGAAACTCCTAATATTCTACTTACCAGTTATTTCTTATGATGCTTGAAAAGTGTAATGGTGCAAAACTGGTATACTTAGTTGTCTACATTATTTTTTCAGATTGTTTAAAACCTCTTAAACTTCAGGTATTTTTCAGAATATTGGCTATTTTCACAAATTCAGTAAATTTATAAGCTCGATCTTAGTCCAGTTTTTTATTTCTGTGTGTGTCCCGAAATTCTAACATCCGAAGTAACATAAATAGAGTAGCGAGTTCACTTTATTTTGGTTTCTTATTGTTTTATAATTGATTCATTTTGCAATGGATAAAAGAAAAACAACGTGTTATCTTTCTATTCTAGTAATATTCAAGATATTGTAATATTGTAACCCCACCACACACACCAGTTTATTTTGTTTATGTATCTCATAGAACAGCAAAAATACTAGTAATTTTTTTGTGATTATCAATCATTCCATGGCTCTATTGGTTACTGTTGGAAGTAGAATGTCAGTCACCAAATGTATCATTAATTTTTCACTTGATCAAATGACTACTTATGCTTCATAGAACAAATACATCTTGTAAATTTATTTTATTTTTCTGAGAAGTTGGTAAGTACAAGTCAGCTAGTAAACTTCATAAGTGCAAAATAATGAATGGTGATGCAAGTAGCCTCTTAAAAGAGCAATAGTGAATTAAAATTTCTATTATAAATTTTGGTTTGTGCTTCAGTTTAGTAGAAAGGCAAAAAATATTTTCCTGGATTAGCTTTGATCTTGCCAGCTGAGTTCATAAACATCAGCTCTAGAAAAATTTCATAATTGCTGAATTCTATTTTGGGCATAGTTATACAATTATATAGGTGTTATGGGGATAAGATGAACTTCCAGCTAGCAGCCAGTGAACTTTCAGTCCAGTAGCTTCTGTGTTAGCTTACAATTCTCTAAAAATCATTACTAGTTACTATATCTTTGTTGAAGCATTTGGGATAAACTACTTGTAATGCTAGTGTTTTGAGCATTTTAACCATAAAATGTAACACTAGTGCAAATCACTGCCAGTTTCTAGCATATATGCAAATATCTAGTGATAGCTCATTGATGCTGTAGATGTTCAGATATATTCAATGGATGGTTTGAATAAGAATTTAAAGAAAAACTAAGATGTGTAATTTTTGAAAATGAAAATGTTTTCTTATAAACCACATTTTTCAATTTAAGTAATATATGGTATGCAAAAAAAAAAGTATTTAACTTTGACACTCGTTTATTTTATAACATATATTGTAGTTATCCAGTACTGTTTTTTGGGCCATGCCATACTGTATATACCAACTCATCACGACTGGCTGATCCCCCCCCCCTGCAAATAGCACCTCACAAAAAATATTTTCTATGACAAATAGCTATGTGAAGTGTTACACAGACTGAGGGAGGTGGGGGGGCATTTTTGATATGTAAAAAAAGTGCACAGAAAGGTTGTAATGTACTGCATATTGATATTTCTGCAAAAATATCTTAATTCCATCATTGCGGTATATATTTGCAAACATGTTTATATATACTGCAGTCTTTTTTTTATTAATAAAAATGTTCTTCAGGCTTTTGGGATCCATAGTATCCTAATCTAACCTGATGTTTAAAGTCAATGCCATTGTTATTCAAGTTCACATATGATAAACAATATACGAATAGCATAGCGTATCAGTGTCAAAATTTTTTTTTCTTATCCAACCAGCTGGAGTATATAGAAACGGTAAAAGTTAGATGAAAGACAGCAGTGATACAAATGAAGAGAATGTAGGTATTACTTAAATGGTGCTAAGTTACAGGGATGATGTTTTAGGCCTTAAGTACCCAAATCAGGGCTTGACAAATTATGCCAAACATTACTTTCCATGCAAAAAATTGCCTAAGAGCCCTCTTTATTTTTCTTTTTTTTTTTTTAATGATATGTCCCTCTCCATGGATGAGTGTAGTTGTTGAGCCCTGCTCAAAGCTGTTTGCCTTTGGTCCTTTTCAGTACAAATGGTTCTTGGGTGTTCTGTTAATGAGGTAATTGTTACTGCATTTTTCTTAAGCAGGTGTTATTTCCTCCTCTGAAGCAGAACACAGTTCTCTACAACATCGAACTCTTATATCTGCAGAATCTGTACAATCTAACTGATGATAAAATAAATCTCTTAAACCTGTGATATAGGTAAAAAATACAACATAATAATGAAACCCTCACTTTGCAAGACATACATTTACATAGGAAAAGTGGATATTAAAGATCCAACATTATTTCAAAGCCGAATGCTTGTTGAAACTTATGAAAGTTTCTTTAAAAAAAATGACCTGAGAGCTTATAACAATGCAATCCTTGACATCAGAGTTGCCTTAGCTTGCACTACTTAAAAGAATGCAACCACTTCCCAAGTGCCCGCATGTTCGCCTTTTATCAGTGTTTTTTTAGGTTTTGCTGGCCTGACAGCTGTTTTGAATTGATTGGTTCGAAAGGCAGAAACCTTACGAGAGCAAAAACTCTCGCTCAATGGTAAAGAAATCAAATGTTAGAAAAACTTATATTTTCATGAAAAACTTATTCATAAGTGAACTCTCGGTCAGTGTGTAAAAGTAATTACTAAAGAAAGATCCATATGGCTTCATTTTGGCAATATAAAATTACATAGAAAAAGTGGATGTTAAAGATCAAACATTATTGCTTATGAAAGTTTCGTAAAGTTAGAAAAAGTGGATGTTAAAGATCCAACATTATTTAACTTTACGAAACTTTCATAAGCAATAATGTTTGATCTTTAACATCCACTTTTTCTATGTAATTTTACATTGCCAAAATGAAGCCATATGGCTCTTTCTTTCGTAATTGCATACATTCATTTTGGTTTGAAGAACTAAGAACTTTGAAGTTTTGAAGAACTTTTGTTTTGAGGAATCTAAACATAGGTAAAATATTATATTTTGGCCTTCACTTGGTTCTTGTGCATTTCTTTTGTTGAAAGCAACAATGTATATGTCTAAGGAAATGGGAATCTACCAATCATACTAGCTGAATTATTATTATTATTGTTATGTGACACTTCCTGGGAGATCAAGGACTCGTTGTGGGAGGACACATTACTTCACTACGCGCAACTTGCCCTCTCTGCTTAATTCTACAACTACACGACATTACATTACATTACAATTAATACACAATGCTATCTACTGTCCACCACCACAGATAGTATTTCTTATCTGTAAATTGTGTGTTCTCATGTCTGATTTGCCTGTACATGGAATGAAAAACCTGAATTTCTGGAAAGAAAAACCTTGCTGTCTCCATGCAAGATCAGTAATTCACCTTCAGTTGACCCATATGAAGATTCCTTTCATGGCAAGAATTGAATTCAGGTCTTTTCTAATTAAAGAGTGCAATGTCCCATTATTCTTCCAGTTGTGCTATGGAGGATTGATCTGCAGATTAAAAAAAAGAAAAAAGGAAGAGATTGAAAAATCACATGCTCTTTCCATGTTCAGTGGACTAATCAAAATATTGCAACTGACAATGAATTTATAAACTATTTTTACAATAATTAATCTGTGCAACAGATTCTGTAAATTAATAAGGATAATTTGACTGTGCTTCATCAGGAGGATTGGACCATCTGGAATGAAATGAATAGCATGTAAGTGCTGTGATTAAGATGCCACTGATGCCTGTGATTCTAATAGTTAAAATTTTTTTTCCTATTAAATGCATAAGTATTTTAATTTTTCATAATTTAAGAGAAAACTTCTTATTTTAAATTAATTTTTTTATTATAATGCTGAAAATGTTCACTTAAAAACATCAGGATTTGATATAGCAGCTTGGACTCATATAATAAGATTAATTGTTATAAGGTTAAATGAAGTTTTAAGGTGAGTTGCTCATGACCTTTTACATTAAAAAGATGAATTATATCAAATTTGCTTGTATAAAAAATGACCTTAATGAATCCTTTATCAAGAAAGCCTTTAACAGCTTTAGGCCATCTCTCTTTAGATCTGAATATTCTAAATGATATCTTCAGATCTAGAGAGAGAGATGACCTAAAGCTGTTAAAGGCTTTCTTGATAAAGGATTCATTAAAGCCATTTTTCATACAAGCAGATTTGATATAATATTCCACTTCATTATATATTAAAGGAATTTCTGAATGTATTGCTAAAGTTCTAAAATCTCTTAATGTTGCAGTATCCTTTCATCCTGTTGGGAGGATTTCTACCTTCCTTTCTACACCTACAGACAAGCTTTCTTGACTCAGTCTTCTAGGTGTCTACCCAGATCTCTTGCTTGTGTGGTTTGTCTTTGAACAGTGTGGCAAATTTGCAGCCATCTGTTGTGAAGAACATATATCTAGTATACTGAACCTGAGTAGTCTGGCCTAACAGAACATGCCATTTTGGAAGAAACTTTTTCTAAAAGTAGATTCTTTATAGAGCGGTTATATAAGGAGAGCTGTAAGGCCTTTCTACTCTGACCAAACTTAAACAGATCTTGATGGCCTTCAGTTATCCCCTTTATGGGAAATGTTATATTGGTTTTCTCCAAATTCCTGATTATTATTTTATTAAAAACCTTTTTTTTTAATAATCGGAATTTATTGACATCTGTTGTTCTACTGATGCAGTTGTGTCACTTTTTGAAATTGATTCTTTTACTCTAATTTATTTTATGTTCCATTGTTATTGTACTGGAGATGTCTGTGATACTTAGGTGAAAATTTTGTAGCTAATAAATTTATTTCAGTCTTTCAAGTTTCTGTCTTTAATTTTTCAAAATAGCCAGCAGTATTTATTTAGTCATAGCAAGCATTCTGACTAAATCCACCCACCCTCAAAAGCAGCATTCCACAAAAAGAAATCAGTTTTTTTAAAAAAAAAGCTATAACTTAGCATACAGATAATGCCACTATTATAATAAAATACGATAGAAAAGTTTGATCTTATAAAAGATCATTCTGGTTACCAAATTATGAAATTCCTAGTAATTCCCTGATGGGGAGATCCTAAATTGCTTCAAAAATTCACTAGCCTGATACTTCTTATGTCATAGTAAATAATATAGGCTGTCCTACATACAAACTTACCAAGCAGTTAAGTTTCATTTTCTCCCTTACAGGTAACTGAGGAAGCTGTAATCACTAAAATTTTTGCATAAGTGTTGTGGACATCCTCAGTGCAGTAACAACAATGGAGCACAAAATAAATTCTTTTCCTCTTTTATAAAAAAAAATTCTGTTAATTTTAAAACTATTAAAAAACCACATGCTTAAAAATTCAGATGATTAGCGTCTATTTACTGTTGTCCTTGTGATGGAGAGCCTTGATTTCATTGTCTGATTCCCTCACAATACTCTAAAATCCACTTCACAACAGAACAAGATTCAAATAGCCAACCTACAAGAAGTCATTATAAGCTGGGGAGGCTGCTTTGGACTTGACAGCAAAAATGAAACACTCCTCATACTTTGATAAGTATGACTGCATTAATATACCAAAAATCTGGAAGACATCAGTTTAAGCCTGGCTCAACACTAGTAAGCATATTATTATCCACCAGTAGGGCATGCCAAAGTTAGGATTCTATTTTTTTTTCTAATATCTCTTGCAATTTTAATTATTACTCTACACAGTCACTTATTAGAAGTAAACTATATGTGATGATGGTAGTTTCAAAAAAACAGCAAAATATTAGCATCTAAATAAATAAGAATATATTTATTCTTATATATTTTCATCTCGCAGAGCAGGCAGATCTGCAAAAGAAAACACATGTAATTAACAGACAGCAGTGGCTTTAGCCCTAGTTGCAATCTGTAATTTACAATCCATTCCAGCAGGCATAGCGTATTCAGACTATATTCAGATTTCACACAACACTGTAGTCATTACTTAATTTGTGTATGGGATGCTTAGTATTACACTACTGCACAACTATTCCAGATGATAATCCTCATCATTCTCCCAAAACCCTGGACATTTTCTTAAGTAGCTCTCCCTCCAAATATACTGTTGTAATCTTTACTCTTAGCAAGTTTGACCATATTCTCCCGGTCATTTTCAGCCTTGCTTCCTGTGGCACTATACTTGTGCCAATTGAGATGAACTTCAGGATTTCTATGCCTTGTTTTTATGGTCTGATTACTTTTTCCACTTTTCTGATTTAGCACCTGCTCTGATCTCATAACAAATTATTCTTGCTAGGATGAGTGCTTTTATCCCTCACTTTATTCAAAATCTTCAACCCTTGTCCAAACCATGGTTTTCCGATAATTGTGCTAAAGCAGTCCAAACCAAAAATTCAGCATATGCCCAATGGCTTGAATCAAAAACTCCAGTCCTTCACTCAATTTATACTAGTTTGTAACAACTGAAAAAAGAAAAAAAAATCTAAAGCTGACTTTATAAGGGTCAAATGCTAGTCTTCAAATGGCAGTTGAGCCATCTGCTCTCTAACAAAGGCTGTGGGATGCAACCTTCTGTCCTTCCTCATTTTCACCTCCTACATCCTGGGCATCAGTTTTTTCCCTCTAACATCTTGTATAGATGACCAAGGCAGATCTCTTCCCACTATTCTGCAAACTGCTCATAGTATGCCTTTTCTTAAATTTCATCAGAAGGACATAAAAAAATACTGAGTTGTCTTGATACCAATAAGTCTTCAGTCCCTGATGGCATTCCTCCAGTTGTATTAAGAGCTCTGGAACTTATACCCATATTGTGCTATCTCTTCAAACTGTCATACTCGTCTGGCATCTGAATAACAGGAGATAAGTCAATAGTCAAATTATCATGCTGTTGCTCTAACATCAGTACGCTCAAAAATAATGGAAAAAGTCAACAGCCAGCTGCTTCACTACTTGGAGACTCACCAGTTACTTAGTAAACATCACTATGGATTCTGTCATTCTTGTTCCATAGCAGACTTCCTGGTTAACCTTACTCACCTTTGGACACAAACCAGGAAAAGGTTGGAGAAACTCGAGTGGTGGCCCTTGATATTTCCGAGTCATTTCATCAAGTCTGACATTGTGGCCTTCTTACCAAACTACCATCTTATGGTATTCCTCCATCCCTTTTGTAAATGGACTGTCAGTTTCCTTATTGACAGTCCATTTAGAAAGTAAAAACTCAGTGGTTCATTTCCAGTGAATGACTAATAAAGGAAATGACTTTGTTCAGTCATTGTGGGTGTACCTCGGGGCCCTGTGCTTTCACACATGCTCTTCCACATATGCATCAGCGATCTTCTCTTTCAGGCATCCGATCCTGTTCACAGCTTTGCTGATGATAGCACTCTCTATTCTTTTTCATTTCCTAAATCTTGTTACTGCTCAAGTAATTTGCACTTCAAGATTTTCTTTAACCATTCTCAAGTGCAGTGAGGACTTGGTGAATTTTAATGCCACCAGAATGCAATCTGGTCTAATTTCATGGAAGAAACACTGTGCTTCACTCTCTCTCACTTTTGATAATATCCTGCTCACCATCCAGGATCAGGTTTCTCTTTGGCTGACTTTAACATCTTGCCTATCATGGTGCAATTGTATTAGATCCATAGCCTCTACTGCCTCAAAAAAAAAAAAAAAAAAAAAAAAAAACTTGGTATTCTTTTTTTTTTTTTTTTTTTGTTCTAAGCAAACAAACAGAAAATATTTAGCTGCTCAACTCTTGACACTTTATAAGCTCAAATCTGCCCAACCTTAAAATATTGTTTGCACATTTGGGATGGTGCATCTAGGACCTCTGTCAGAATGCTTAATCATCTTCTGAAGAAAGTAATCTGTTTAATTAGTGACTCCCCCACTGTCTTCAGTCACTTTGTCATAGCACTGTGCTGTGCCATTGTCTTTTCTAAATGTATTTCAATGGGCTTTGCTCTGCTGAACTAGCCATTATCATTCCTACGCTTTCTTATGTATGATCATGAGCAGCTGCAGGTGTCAAACCAATATAAAGTTAATTTCCAAACTAATTGAACCAATTTCTCATCCTCCATTCTTTCTACATCTGCTCTTTGGACTTCCCCGTAATGTTTTTACCATTGATTACAACTCTCAGGTCTTTAGGAAACACATCAACAAATTCCTCTCTTTTAACCACTTGCCTGCACAAGGCACTGTTGTATCATAGGTCTTAGATCTCTCGTGTGTGTGTGGGGATGATATTAACAAAAAAAAAAAATTAAGCACAGGTGATGCTAATGGCAGTGTTGCAAACACTACTCCAGTAATGAACTATTCCCTCTAATGACGTGAAAAGTTAGCTTAACACTGTCTGTAAATGTGAAGCATATTTAGCATTTTCTCTCATTTACATACAAAAAATACTGCTGGTGATGGGCGGTGGATGACATTGATTGTAGTTGCATGTGGTAAGCATACAATGAGTCCTTGGATTCCTTAGAAGTGTCACGTAATAATAATCTCTCATCTGGCCTTTTATGTTGAAGAATTATGGGTGCATTCCCTATGTAAAAAAAAAATGCCAGGGTTTTTTTCATAGCAAATTAATTTGTAGATTAGTAATTTTTTTTAACATGCCTATCATACATGCAAGATGGTAAAATTTCTCATGTCTTCATATTTTAGCAAAATTTTCATTTCATCTACGTCAGCAGGTCACTTTTGACGTAGATGTTTTTGTACTCGCAACAAAAAGTTAATCGTTTAAGGATTTTTAGACCTCCCCATTTATAATTTATTGCAATAATTAAACTGAGAAAATAAACCAAAAAAAGTAATAATTTTAGAGCAAAATCAGTGTCTGGAAGCAATTCCACTTTCAATTCGTGCACAAGACAGGAATTGTTCCTTTTTCATAAATAATGTTCACAGATTAAACCTTCAAATAACTATTGGAATAATTTGTCTCAATTTAATAAATTAATATGCTTTAGGACCTAGTGTTCAGATTGATGCATAAGCTAAAGCGTATTTCAGATAATGTGTTGGGCTAGTCTGATTGGCTGAATAAATAACATCTCCACTCTACAACCAACAGAGTTTGAATTCCACTGTGGAATGGATATTTGTTAGTCTTCAGATAGGAGTTAGTTTTCATCATCTGGTTGGTAATACTACTCTGCTTAATAGAAAACCTGAAGAACTTGAAAAAAAAATAGCCATAATGATTGTTAAATTTGTTTTCCAAACTATCACACAGATTTTAGATGATGATTAAAATTTTATTATTAATTAATGATGCTGTTTAATTATTACAATAAATATGATGTTTGTTATTTTATACATCAGTTTGATTCTCTTAAATGTAATAGGATAAGATTATGACTAATATAACTATAAATCAAATAGAATTAAACAGCCACACGTAGAGATGCTTTTATTATACTTAACTGCTTGGTTGATAAAAATAGAAAATAAATCGCTAGCCCAACCACAGTGGAAAATGTACTCTATAGTAAATTTTCCACTGGTTGGGCTAGCGATTTTTTATAACCTTTTGTGGGTGAGAACCATAATTTAAAAAAAAAAAAAAAACATCACCATAAAGAAGGGTTTTATCATTTACATTTATACAAAGTGGCTAATAATGCTGAGTAAACCATTTCAACAAATGGTTTTAAAAAAACTTATCAGGATTGTAGTTATTCCTCTCCAGCTTAAGTTAGAGCTGAAGGTAGTGGAATATATTTAAAGGAAACAATTATTGATTTGTAATTAATATTTGTGAAGTGTATATCAAAATTTTAAAGTATTGTGTGCTGGTAAACACACCTGACCTCTTAAGTTAATAAAGAATTATGCGTGCATTACAGTGTATTTACTGGCAGTCAGTGCTTGTATAAGTACTCATTATATGGTATGACAAATGTTTAAAATTTGAGACAGAAGAAAAAAACATATTTTTATGTAAAATTTTCACCTAAGTATCGAAGACATTGTATTCAATTATACAATTAAATTGCAAATAACATAAGTATTTTAAAAAGTGCAATCATAGCATATGACAAATGGTCAATAAATTCCTAATTAAAAATTATATATACATATATAAGAAAATAATAAATTAGGAATTTATAGAAGATATAATATTTCCCATAAAGGAGATAACCGAAGGTCATCAGATATGTTTCAATTTGGACGGTGTAGAAAAGTCTCGCAGCTCTCTTTGTATAAATGTTCCATAAGAAATCTACTCTTGTGCAGGAGCTTGCTTTTCTTACAGAATACTCTGTTAGAGATGGCATTTGCTCACTAAGCCAAATTGCTCACGTTGATGGTACTGGATATAAGATTGATGTTCTTCTCAGTAGATAGCCACAGATCTACCTGATTGTAAGAAGTATGATAAGCCACAGATGCTCCTGCATCTTGCTGCTAGATAACTAGAAAGTTGAGTGGAGGAAGTTTATCTTTAGGTGAAGAAAGGAAGTTTGAAATGTTCCTGACAGGAAAAGGACACCACAATGCTGAGAGGCCTTAGAACTTTTGCAATGCATTCAGGTATTCATTTAACATAAGGAAGAGGAATCTGAAAAATTTCTTCCTGAGATCTAGAGACTAGGAGTCTGTTAAATGCTATGTTGATTTAAAAAAAAAACCATTTTTTTAGAGACAGATTTGATATAATTTTTGGTCTAAAAGTCCTTGATAAACAAAGTATAAGCATAAATTGAAAGCCAAACTGCTATTTTTCTGGCATCTTTAATAATAATTAAGGGGATACAAAACCCTTGTTGTTCAACTGCCAGTAAGCAAAACTCTAAGATCGAGAACTACGAATCTATGAGTTTCATATATATACTGAAAAACTATCGGCGAATCCAAGTGTAAATGACCACTTGGTAGTACAACACCAAGGCACCTCGAAGCAGATGTGGAGCAAGCTCCCTCACTATCCTTGATATTTTTTCATAATGTAAAAACACAGCCCCTAGGGGATGTAATACTGTAATTACATTATTAGGAGAGGTCACTACCCAGACCGGTTTCAACCTTTTTTGAGGTCTCATCAGTGAGTAGGTAGACCTGGAAGATAACAAGGTATAAGCATGATGTAACAAGGTCTTAATGGTTCCAATTTTTTGTCATTGGTGCTGATAAGAAGCATGGATATAAGTCAGTCTGCATTTCGAGATTTACAAACTGCCTAGTGGCAGTTTGTAAATCTCGAAATGACGAAGAAATAAATGTAGAGGCTAGTTGACTGCTTTCCCCCGTCTAAAGTGAACTGAATTCTAGGATGAATTGTTCTTATTTTTGAGACAGTTTTAAATTGGAAGTTGAGCCATATCATTTTGCAAAATCAGTAATACCCCGACTTACGCGAATACGGAGTTACGCAGTATTCCCATCATGCCTCACCACTAGTCGTATCTTTCCGTGCTGGCTGCATTCGCCAGTGTCGCACATGCTGTGAACAAGCACTGACGTGTTTCGTGCGGTCTCCATTCATACACAAGAAGCAAGTCCGAATATTCCCAATAAGCAAGAAGCATTGTCCAAAAGAAGCAAGTCCGAATCTTCTACAGCTAGCAAGAAAAGAAAAACATTGATTTTGGAAACAAAACTCAACGTTATTAAGGATTTTGAAGGGGGAATGAAAATGTGTGAGCTATCAAAGGAGTTTGATCTACAGGAATCCACAGTAAGAACAATCATGAAAGAGAAAGAAAGAATTATCGCTGCTGTGAAAAATGTCCAATCATTGAATTCAAGCATAATTTGTAAACGTCATGGGATTATTGGTGAGATGGAAACGATGCTTAAATTATGGCGTGATAATCAAGTGAGAGTAAAAAATTGCCCAGTTGATCAAACGATGATATGTAGCCAAGCTGATTTTTGAGAGGCTAAAAGTAGAAGCTGGAGAAGCGGCCAAAGAAGAAAATTTCGTGGCCAGTAATGGTTGGTTCAACCGATTTAAAAATCGCTGTAACTGGCAAGCGCTGATAATGAGACTTCGTCTGCTTTTCCTGAGACACTTAAGGCTATCATCGAGGAAGGTAGCTATAGCAGTCAAACCATATTTAATGTAGATGAGACTGGCTTATTCTGGAAAAAGATGCCTAAGAGAACTTTCATCGCACGTGAAGAAAAAACATTTCCTGGCTTTAAGGCTTCCAAAGACCGGTTGACAGTAATGCTTGGTGGAAATGCAGCTGGTGATTGCAAGTTAAAACCTCTCTTAATTTATCGCTCTGAAAATCCAAGAGCTCTGAAAAAAAAAATCTAAACCTGGCTTGCCAGTGATTTGGAAGTCAAATTCTAAAGCTTGGGTGACAGCTTCTATTTTTGAAGACTGGTTTGGTCACCATTTCATACCTGAAGTTGAACGTTATTGCCAGTTTTAAAAAATTCCGTTTAAAATTATGCTCATTATTGATAATGCACCTGGTCACCCTCCTGCAACTTGAATTGATTTTGATCCACGTGTAAAAGTTGTTTTCTTTCCTCCAAATACAATCAGCTTACTTCAACCGATGGACCAAGGAGTTATCAAACATTCAAAGCTTACTACGTGCGGCATTTGTTTGCAAGTCTGAATGAAGCTATGAGGCAAAATGAGCAACTGTCTGTTAAAGAGTTTTGGAAACAGTTTAATGTTTTAGATGCTGTAAGGATTATCGGAGATTCTTGGGGGGAAATTTCCCAAAAAAACTTGAATGGTGTCTGGAAAAAACTTTGTCCATCCTTTTTTAAATGCGAAACAAAAATGTTGCCAGAAACTGATCAAGTTGCTGAGGCAATAGAAGAAGTTGTCAACCTTGCCAGGCAATTAGATTTAGAAGTTGACAGTGAAAATGTCAGCGAGCTGTTAGACTCACATAACAAGGAGCTTACAATTGACAAGCTCATAGAGATGCGTAAGCAAAGCGCTACTGAAGAGAACGAAACCTCGGATCCAGTTTTACCAGGAAAGCACATGACAATTGCAAAATTTACAGGTCTCATCTTAATTTAAGAAAGGTTTACAGATTTTGGAGGACATAGATTCTAACCAGGAATGAATTGTAGCCACAAGGCAAGGAATGAAAAAAAAAAAAAAAAACCACTGGCTTGCTATGAAGAAATTTTGCGTGACAAGAAAAAGACATTATGCCGTTAGATGAATCTATTAGATTTTATGAAACCATTGACATCGAAATAACTTTTTTTATGTACGAAAAACTACAATTATGAATACTGTATATTTCTTAAAAATTATAGGTGTTTTTGTAAACCTTTGGTCCCAATTGTATGTTTGTATATATAAGTTACATGCAAAATTATCCCCTGAGTTACGCGAATTCGATTTGCGCGCTTTTCGTTGGTCCCACCTACCGCGTAACTTCAGACTATCACTGTATATCATCAGCATATCTATACCATACTAAGTTTAAAAGAAATGTCATTAAATATACTATCTTCACAATGCTCCATAAAGTAGTTGGCAAGCATAGGAGAAACAGTACTGTACCTTCAATTAAAAAAAAACAAAAAAAACTGAATATAATTAATCAGACTGATATAATTTAGCCTGGATACTAAAATAACCAGAATGGATAAGTCAGAGTTTGAGGTCTGGAGGCAAATGTTATTAAAGTAAATTAACATTATCTGTCAAATGAATGTTAGCAAACAGATGTTTTGGCTAGACTAATAGTATCTGAAGAGCCTAAAGGAGGATCATAAATTTTATTTTAAATCCGAAGAGTTAATGTGTGAAGCTGATTTTCTAGTGAAGGTATTTATAACGTAGATAGGTACTTAGAAACCTTATATGTAGGGTGGGCAGTGCAATCCACTACAGGTCTTAATGGAACACGAAGCTTATGGATCTTTGGAAGACTATGGTCGAGCATAAATGATCCTGATTTTTTTACCTTTAATTCTTCATTCCAACTGGAGTTATCAGTTTATTAACCTCCCAACCGGCTGGTGTGGATGAAATAGTCGGCTCTCCCTAGCTTTTTTCATGGATCAAAACTTCCTCAGCATTGTCTTTTATCATGCCATTACCTTCCTCCGCCGTTAATCTCGTTACGGCTATTCTATAGCCATTAGTGGATTAACTGTTGCTGAGTGACCTTTGTGTCCCCCCTGTCTTTACGTCTATTGTGTTGCTTAGAATTTCATTTACTGTCCTAAGTTATTTGACCTTTCTTGCCTCTAAAATGATTTATTGTGTCTCTTCCCAAAAATTGAAACGAATTTCACATATGCGAAAAAAATCAATCCTGAAATGACCACTGATCAACTTTTGCCATGAATCTATTTAGTGATAGTAAATTTTGTGTATTTTATTCTACAAATCAGTGCACTGGAAGAGTTGCACTGATTGTTCTTTCACTTTACATATAATAATTGAATAATTTTTTTTCGAATTTCAGAATTTCCAAATGTTTGCTTTGAAAATGTTATGTCAAATATTTATATTTTTAAACAATATTTATTGAAATAAATATGTCCTTTTGCTTTCGTTTCTAGCCAAATAGCATTATATGGATCATCGCATTTCAGTTTTAGAAACGATTTTTTGTTATTCATAAAGACAAAATAAAAAAAAAATGTTAAAATGCTAAATTGCATTACTCGGTTTCCAATTGTGTGTCTTTTTGGTATCAAAAATTTATATCCAATGATATTTTAGCAGTGATTCTTCGTCTTTTATTTATTTATTTGTATTATGCATATTACGATAATATCTAGTGCATATCCTCGTAGATATGTTGAAAATATAATGTGAAAAATATCATATACGGAATGATTCAAAATTTTTGCTCATTTTGAAGATTTTCTGATGCTTCCCCCCCACCTCCTTATCCTCTCCTGGAACTCAATTGCATAACTACTCTAAATTTCTATACAGGTTTGAAAGCTTTTCTAGACAGCATTCAAAATCAATTACTTCATTTTACCATTTTGACAAAAGATATACGGCAATCAGATTGTACTGTGAAGCTTCTAATTCTGTTCTATTTATTTGCAATCTAAAACCAGCTGTTCTACTGTCCGTTGAAATTATGTGAAATTTTAGAAATAATATGCTATATTTTCACCATGCAAAATTGTTTATATGCATACCACACAAAAGAAAGTTCAGTAGTATTATTTTTGTTTGTTTTTCTTTAAAAAAAATCAAAATATTACTTCTGCTGCTGCTGGAAGCTATTTCTGAAATAATCTGTCTTATAAATACTTAGTAATATCCTCTTAGCTGGAGGAAAAGTTGAAGGCTTATTACTCTCAGTGCTATTGAGAAGAAAGGGGAGAACACTAAAGTGCCTCAGGCTGTAGTGGTGCAGAATATGTCAAGAATGTCTTGTTTCCTTTTCGATTGTTGATTACTTATATCCTAACAGAAATACTGACATTTCGTTTACATGCTTATACATTATTTATGCCAAAATAATTGCTTAATTTATAATGATCAATTTCACTTTTATTATCAAAAATTAAATCATACAATTATCTTGAAAAAGAGTTTGAATTATTTTCAAAGAAAAGGTGCATATGCGTTTCATAATCTTCTTTTTTTGGGCGGGGGGTATAGACCTAATCAATCTGCGGATATTTCAGATAATTTATTTCATAAATCGTTCACAAGACAGCTGTTACAAACGTAAATCACTTGGGGAACATACCCATTCATTTTAGTGTAAAATACTAGCAAAGGTTCAGTTACTTTAGATATGTAATCTAGAAGAAAATGTTATGTCTGCTGAGATTAGAATCTTACGTGAATAATTTTTCTGACATGATTTCTCTATTCATTATAATGTAACCAATTTCCAGATTTTTCCCTCCTGCCGACTCCATGTTATATGCAGTGATTTCTTCTTTGTACTACAAGAAAAAAAATCAGATAACAGAAGAAAGATATGTAGTATTTTCTTTTCCACTGGCTGAATTTACAATGTTCTTTCTTTGTGTTTTGAAGAGAAAGTGCAAATGACTTTTTTATTACTATTTTTGCCATTATAGCATCTCATATAATTATAAAAGTGACATTTTACCGTTTTTCTCCCACACGAGAAACAGAAATAAGGTAGTAATAATATTGTTGATTATGTCAAACTTCATTGTAGCAGAAATTTTTATTACAAAACTTTGTAATATATATATATATCTCCGAAACAAGAAATTTGGAACCCATATCACATCAATGTTGAGTGTTGGCAAGGTGAAAATGTTCCCGTTATTATTTATATATTTCATTTATTAACTAGGGGTCTATGCTCAACCCCCCCCCGTGTTCTGGTCTGGTTGGCCAGTTCTCCTTCAATTGTGATAACTCGAAAGGGAGTTCCACCCCTGAATTCTGATGACTCGAATTTTGAAGACTCGACACTCAGGGTAGCTCCTGAGTTTCAAAATGTTTCGAAAAACATGACATAAAAAGGCTTATCATTTTATATATATATATATATATATATATATATAGGGTAGATTTTATTTCATTATTTTTTATTGTTTTGATGAAATACTTTACCTGGAATACTCTTTTCAGTTCCAGAGGAACTGGAAAGACTATTCCAGTTCCTCTTATATTTTATTCCTTCGAAAATATCATTCTGTGTCATAAAAAGAACTTAAAAATTAGCCTTCAAGATGAAAAGGAAACAGTACATTCAGGTATCCCTTTATCAATATTTGTAGTCCTGAAAAGGACTGTTTTGATGGCCTTCAAAACAAACATTTTTTATTTCATACTGTTCAGAATTTAAAATTCTTGAACAGTATGGAACACCTTGAAGCAAGGGTAAACACATAAAGCAGTTTTACACTGAGGGCGCCAGATTTTTGTTTCCTTTCTGATATTTTTTTTATTACATACATAACATTTGCGTGCAGGTTTTTTTTTATTAGCCGTTGGTGGTAGATTTTCGGGATAATGGTTGGAGTTAGCAGCGCTCAACTTCAGATGTCTGGCAGGATTTCCTGTTTTTCTGCTTGCTGAGGAAGGCGCATGTGCATGCAGCAATGCTTTCGCAATTTCTATTCTGTATTCTAGATATGTTATGGTAGAAAAACATTTTCTTGTGCAGGAGGAAACTGTTCCAAATAACAAAATCCAATACATGTCCAAACACTTTTTTGTAATATTTTTGATGTTGTTTCCTCATTACAGAGTAGAATGATAGCTGCTGATCGCACCTGTCGACTCCACCCATAGTGTCGTTGTATGCACACACAGCAGTGGATTTTTCTTTCTTCAAACCATGCTTCTCCATGGATTCCGTTGATGGATTGTGCAGGGAAGACAGCAGAAAAACATCTTTTTTGTCTTTCCAACGTAGTGCAAAGACTTTCCCTCACTGATAAGCTCAGATTTCCCCCTTCGATAGCTTTCCTGAATCCAGATCTGGAGGCATATCTCACCTTTTTGCATTTACAGTACCATAACTATATGTACGATGCTGTAAAAGCAAATCAGTGAGTTCAGGACACATATAGTAATTATCCATTGTAATGCAGTAACCTTTCCCCAGTAAAGGGTCTAGTAACTGCATTATTGCACGTATCGACAAGGGGAGATCCGAATATTTATCATGCTCGATTACAGTTTGCTTTCCCGTATAAGGTTTGAAATCCCAAAGATATCCACTTTCCGATTCGCAAAGCATAAAAAATTTTACTCCATACTTTGCTTTCTTTTTGGGAATATACTGCTTACATTTCAGTCTACCTTTGAATGGCATAAGGCTTTCATTGATACTCAAGTCTCTCTCAGGAATGTAGAGTGATCTACATTTCTGACGGATTTTCATCAGAAAATCATAAATTTTGTTGAGGACTGGGCAAGGATGTGTTGCTTGATCGTATTCCTCATTATTCTGAAAATGCAAATACTTCACGATGAGACTGAATTGTTTTTCAGTAATAATATCACGAAACATTGGCGTGTTCAGAATTTAGTCTGTAGACCAATACATTTCGAGAGCGGGCTTTTTCACGATACCTTGCACAATCGAGAGTGCTATAAATGTAAGGAGCATGCTGATATCTATTGTGCTCCAAAGTTTACTGTGAGAATGCGGACTGTACTCAACTTGCTGATGTTGTTGGCAAGCATAAAGGTTAGTCTGTTTCACTATGAAGGAAAGAATATTGTCTAAAAATTGATGGAAAGAGCTTAAAATATTACTGGAGTCAAAGTCTTCCGTAATTCCTGGCTTACCTATGTAGGGAAACCGTGGACAAGCTGGTGTACATTCAGTGGCGATCACCCATTTTCTGCACGAAGACATATCTAAAGTACAGGCAGAATCGCGATCTTCAGAGCTAGAAAGATTTCTCTCCTCATCGGTAGAACAAGAGCTGCTCGAAAGGCGAAGGCTCCAACTTTTCTGCATCCCACGAAGTTTTCTTTTTTTACCATGAATGTCACTGCTACTGCTGCTGCTTGCCATCTTGTAAATGAATTGTGTCGTGAATATACTTACTAATTATTCTTTTCTGCCCAGTAATTCCTTTCTGCCCAGCTCAAAGCTAATGGAGATTACTAACCCCCACTGAGAAACAGAACAATAGAACATGCAGCACACTAAAGAGCCTCAAGCAATATCTGAATATTTTACAGGTAGAAATTTCTTGTTTGGTTTTCCACTTTCTTTATTCTGATATTGCATTTGAAGGATGACAGCGATTTTAAATATTAATTTCGCCTATATCCGAATATCACATAATTTCCTGATTTATAATATTCAGGAAATAATATGTATATTTTCCGATTTATAATTTGCTAATTTATAATAATCACTACATAGTTTCGGTATCGAAAAATTAAAGTTATGTGGAACAATTACTAGAGAAAAATAACGAATTAAATAAAAACTGTTAAACACAATAGAATTGAAATAAAGTTCAATTCTATTGTGAAAGGAAATGAAATTTCACATTTGATATACATATTTTGAATGATAAAAATAAGCAAATGTATCGCTTACTTTAAAAATTGGAGAATAAAATATCTGAATTATGCAGAAAATATAAATTTAAATCATAACTGTTAATTTCATTTTGTAATGACCAATTATACAAGGAAACCAAGAAAGTGAAAGTACAAAGAATAGTAGATTACTATACAACATGAAGAAAAAATTTAGTAATATGATTAAAGAATTTCATGTTATTCTCTATAAAGCAAAGTTGCTCAAGCATGTCCTAAAGGAAATCTGTGAAGTATTATTTGATTTCGATGGTTTTGTACAAAAATAAAAATAATATAAACTGGAACGTCGGCAACCGGTTTTCTTTTCTTTTTTTAAAAGAATATTTCAAATAATTATCGTAATTAATTTCTTTGAGAACAAAGAAAAATCTTTTCTCTAGTAAGCGATTAGAAAAAAATTAGCGCAAAAAAATAAAAAATTAAATTGGTTCTCCAAGGTAAGGCAATATTTAAGTGAAGAAATTATACAAGATCTTTATTTTGTCCAGACATTAAAATTGTATTGTACAATAACAAAAATATAAATAATTTCTCTATTTTTAGTCTATCCTATATAACTAAAATCCAGTTACCCAGCATGGAACAAGGAAGTGCGTTTCTTGTTATAGGCAACGGCAGGTACGAACACGAGATAATCCAATTAACCGTTCTCTTCAGCATGAGGGTTTATCACACTTTCTAATGGACATGACAGTCAAATTGCACTTATCTAGGTTCTTTCAACAGGTGGGCTGAAACATATCCAGATTTAATTGGACGTCTATAGACGTCCTAGCCGTTTAGAAGGTTAATTGATAACTCCAGTTATCATACCAACTATCTAATATCCTAATACCAGCCAATCATTAATTTTGTTGGTATTAGGATCAGATGGGAAGTGGTGATAAGTTAAAAAATCTCAAAGCATTATGAAAATTGTTCCTAAACTATTCTTTCCCATCTTACATGGCTGCTGCTTCGTTCTTGTTAGTTCTAGTGATAATGAGATTATTTTTCTTTAGAGATTTCAGAGCTTTTAATTCTAGAGATGCTAGGTTAGATGAGGATAGTTTAGCTTTGAAGAGAATCATTGCATTTTGAAAGTGGACTGAACATAAGCCTCTGTCTATGAGATGGAAAAAATAAATTCATAATAGGCAACTTTCTTGAAAAAACTGCATAGTTTTCAGACCTTTGGATAATGCTGAAATTTCATTGAGTAAGAGGATATCCTGATATATTAACAACTAATTTATCTCTATTGTTTGTACTATAAGATTTAGTTATAGAATAGCTAACTAGTAAACCAAATTTTTGACTCATCATAATCATCAAATTCCTGCCATGTACCCTCAAGGGGTGTACAGGATATGATAGTACTACATGAAAAATTTACATCATTATTAACTTCCTATCTACAGTTTTCCTCCAAATCATTCTGTTACTTGTCAAGACTCCAACATTACCAGATCTTATATTTCTATCGTCTAAGACACTTTGTACCGTATCAATCCACCTATATCTTGGTCTTCCTCTGCGTCGTTTTCCTGCCAACTTGGCAGAGAACACTTGTTTTGCTAATCTTTCCTCGCCCAGTCTGTTTAAGTGACCATACCACCTGAGATTAGCTCTGCTAACGCATTCCTGGATGCGGACTATGTCAAGTTCTTTCCTAATATCCTCGTTTTTAATATGATATTGCCATTGATACCATCTGCTCATGCCTCTTTCTCAGGAGTCATATCTTCGGTCTCTAGTCTTTGGTCAAGTGTTTTACTTCTGACCCAGCTCTCAGATCCATAAGTTAAAACTGGTTTGAACACTGTCTTGTATACAGCTAATTTAGTGTTCCGACTAATTTCTCTCTTATTCCATATGAATTTATTCAATTGACTGCCTACCATACCAGCTTTGTTGATTCTGTTGTCTATTTCCTTATTTAATTTACCATCTTCACTAAAATTCGTGCCTAAGTAGCTGAAATTTTACTTGTTCCATAGGTTCTCCATTCACAACACAGCTAACATTTTCAATGATTCTGCCTATTTTCATTGTCTTTGTCTTTTTATTGCTTACCTTCATACCATATCTATTACAACAGTTATTCAATTTAGTCAGAGAATCTTGCAGACTTGTAGCGGATTTATTTAGAAGTATAACATCATCCGCATAAAGCAAAGAGCTGACATTAACATCTCCAATTTTGATATCAGGTTTAATACCACTTTCCTTCATAATGTGATCCATATAGATAATGAATAACAGAGGGGAAAATGTACATCCTTGTCTCACACCAGATTTAACATTAAACCATCTTCCTGTACTTCCTTCAATTCTAACTGCTGACTTACAACTCAAATAAAGATTAAGTATTGCTCGAGATAATGCCCCATTGACACCATATAACTGTAGCGTATTGATTAGCTTCTCTCTTGGCACCTTGTCATATGCCTTTTCCAAATCAACAAAACTTAAATACAGATCTTTGTTATATTCCCATGATTTCTCCACCATTTGTCGTAAAGTGAAGATCTGATCCTGACAGCCTCTATTTGGCCTGAATCCAGCTTTACGACAAATAGTGGAGAAATCATGGGAATATAACAAAGATCTGTATTTAAGTTTTGTTGATTTGGAAAAGGCATATGACAAGGTGCCAAGAGAGAAGCTAATCAATACGCTACAGTTATATGGTGTCAATGGGGCATTATCTCGAGCAATACTTAATCTTTATTTGAGTTGTAAGTCAGCAGTTAGAATTGAAGGAAGTACAGGAAGATGGTTTAATGTTAAATCTGGTGTGAGATTTAACATTAAACCATCATTACTCCAAGCTTTTCTTCTACAATTCTTCTCAACCGTTTCTCAAGTATACTTGCATATATCTTCCCAGGAACACTCAATAGGTATATACTTCTGTAATTCTCACATTCAGTTTTATTTCCCTTTTTATATGTAGGTACTATGAGATGAGAGCTCTACTCCAATCATTGAGAATTCGTCCTTCTGTCCAGGCTTTCTGAAATATGCAGTGCAGCTACTGTAAGACTTTTATACCACCATACTTCAGCATTTCTGGTCGAATATCATCTACTCCTGCTGCCTTTCCACATTTCAAGCATTTGATGGCTTTTTCTACTTCAAGTATGGATATGTATTCCTGACTGCATGCCTGGCACAGTGTTTTTTATCACTGTGCTATCATCACTGCTTGTTTCATTTAGCAAATTTTCAAAGTAATTACTCCATACTTCAAGGACATCTTTTTTTCCCGTTTTCATTTCACCTTTATCATCTCTAACTCCTTTTACAGCACTCTTTCATCCATTCCTAAGCTTCTTCAACAACCTCCAGAATATTTTGCCACCTTCTTGATATTTATTTTCTATGTTTTTGCCAAAGTCCTCCCATGACTTTTGTTTAGATAGTTTTACATGCTGTTTAGCTTTCTTACACTTGTCTCTGTATTCTCTAAGAGCACAAGTTGACTTATTTGCCAGGAAATTTTGATATGCTTTCTTTTCTTTCACTGCCTCTTTAACTTCCTGTGTCCACCATGGCGTTCTAATTTTTCTATACTTGCAGACAACTTCACCACATGCCTCTCTAGCTAATCAATCACGGTTTTCTTCAAGGCTTGCCACTGAATCTCTAAGGTTTGGTTCCTGTTCTCAAACTCTTTCATTTTTTCTTCAATAATCTTTGTGTATTTGAGTCTACAGTTCCAATCTGAGAACTGCTCAACTTTTATTCACTTTAAAACTTTCTTACATGTCATTCTTTTCAATATGAAATTCAATTTTATCCTGCTCAAGACTAAATAGTGATCACTTCCAATTTCAAATCTTCTGTACACTCTGGTGTCCTGCACCAGGGAGAAAACATCACTATCAACAATAACATAGTCAATGAGACTTTTCTTATTTCTTGTGAATTTGTGCACATTTTTATGTTGGAACATGGTGTTAGTAATAATTAGTACATGTCTTGAGCAGAAATCCAATATTTCTGCTCAAGACAAGAACAGAAAGCCATTATTATTAGCTTTGCTCTTTTCTCCAAATTTTCCCAAAATATTTTGTATGTCTGACAATCACTTCCTACTCTGCTATTTAGATCCCCAACAAGGACCAACTTTTCCTTTTTCATTGTGTCAGTAGCTTTCTCTAGAGCCTTAAAAAAATTCCTCCACTTCTATCTTAGTAGAACCTTCTGTGGGACCATAGGCACAAATAAGTCTCATTGTCCAGTTCCCCATTCTGATATTTGCCCACATCACTCTACTTGAGACTGACTGCCATTCAAGAAGATTAGCCTCGTAATTTGTGTTGAATACTATGGCTACTACTTCTTTTCCTTGATTGTCATTGCCTGAATATAACATTTTGTATTTATTGCTCAGAAAGATCTTACCAGTTTTTGTCTTTTTTGTTTGTCACCCCTATTATGTCAATCTGGTACTTATCTAATTCTTCAGCTAGCTGCATTTCTTTGCCATTCAGGCTTCTTATGTTGATAGTACCGATCTTTAACTCTGGTGATGTTGAGTTGGGGTGTGCTTTCAGATTTGTTCCAGTAGCGGACTTTTCGCTGTTCGCCCTGGTTCCCTTGCAGAAAAACTGGGGGGGGGGGCTTGTTATACCGAGCGACGCCCCAGTCGGCATGAAATTTTGTCATGTTGTACCATCATTTTGTATTTTGGTTTAACCAATAGGAATACAATTTGGTCGGCTAAATCCCAAATTGCCAGCCCATCCTTGTTCATTCAGTATCCAGGTAGATACCCAACTGGGTGCACCACGAGAAGGTGAGGATTGGACATTAGGTCAGAAGCCCTGGTCGGTTCTCTGCATTCCTTTTAAGGCTATGTGGAGGTCTCCTCTCAGTTATACAGCTTTGACCCTTAAGCAGCCCTGAATTTTTGACTCTTGAGTTAAAAACCCATTTGTAGGAATATGGTGAAATACACAGTCAACATTTAAAAACTTGCTGGATAACACAGTTGAGATAGTCTTGAATGGAATTAATTTCCTTATTTAACAGGGTCAGGTATTTCTTCACTACAGTATCAGATTTCAGTTTAAGACAAATACTTGAGAAATCTTGGGAATATAGCAAGGATTTATATTTGTTTTAGATCTAGAGAAGGCATGTGCCATGGGGAAAGCCTTTCAAAACGCTGTAGTTATATGGTGTAAATGGGAAATTATATCGAACAATACATAGTCTCTATTTAAGCTGTAAGTCAGCAATTAGAATGAAAGGAGGTACAGGAAGATGGTTTGATGTTAAAGCAGGTGTGTAAAAACGGTGCACATTATCAACACTGTTATTCTTTATCTATATGGATACTTTCCTTCTCATTATGAACGAAAGTGGTATTAAATCTATTATCAAAATTGGCAATGTTAATCTTATGTCTTTACTTTATGCAGATGATGTTATACTTCTGGATAAATCTAGTATAAGTCTACAGGAGTTCCTGACTAAATTGAATAGCTGTTGTAATAAATTTGCTATAAAAATCAGCAGTATAGAGACAATTAAAATAGGTAGAAACATTGAAAACATCAATTGTATCCTGAATGGTAAACCTATAGAATAAGTAAAACATTTCAGCTATTTAAGCACAACTTTTAGTGAAGATGGCAAATTAAATATGGAAAGAGACAACAGAATAAGTAAAGGTGGTATGGTATGAAGTCAGGTGAATAAATTTATATAGAATAAGAAAGAAATTAGTAAAACACTAAATTAGCTATATACAAGACATTGTTCAAGCCAATTTTAACTTATGAATCTGAGAGCTGGGTTAGAAATAAAACACTTGATCAAAGACTGGAGACCACTGATATGAGAGTTCTGAGAAAGATTAACAGAGTGAGCAGGCATCAATTATATCATAGGCAGTATCTTATTAAAAATGAGGATATAGGAAAGAACTTGCTATTGTTAGCATTCAGGAATATGTTAGCAGAGCTAATCTCAGATGCCACTTAAACAGAATGGAAGAGGAATAATTAATAAAACAAGTACTCTTTGTCAGATTGGCAGGAAAAACACCCAGAGGAAGACCAAGATGTAGTTGGATTGATACAGTATGCCTTAGAAGAACAGAAATATATAAGATAGAGTCTTGACATAGAACAGATTAATTTGAAGAAAAATTGTTGATTGGAAGTTAGTAATGGTGTAATTATTTCATGTAATACTATCATAATATCCTGTACAATCCCTGAGGGTACATATCAGGAATTTGATGATGACATATTTAATCCTTACTCTGCAGTGCAGCCTATTAATAGCTGGATACTGCATGTGCATGGATGGGGTGCCAATTTAGGATTTAGCCAAATAAACTATTCTTATTGGCTTAAACCAAAATGATGCTAGATCATAACAGAATTTATTGCTGGCTGGGGCATCACATGGTTAAACAAGACCTTGCTGTTTTTGTCAGGGAACCAGAACTGTGAAATGTCAGCTGTTGGAACAAACTCCAACTCAGCATCAATAGAGCTCAAGGTTTGAACCATCAATGGAAAAGAAATGAGACTGGCAGAAGAATTGAATATGTACCAGATTGATATGAGGCATTACCATAACAAAGATGACAAGTAAAGATAAGCAAGGAAAATTCTACAAATAGATAGAGGGGACAGCCATGGGTTCACCATGGAGGGGGGGGGGAGACCACCCTTGGCCAACTTCTTTTGGAGACTTTTGAAGCCTTAAACTCAGCCCCACAAAAACCCACTGTTTGGCTTCGCTACATTGATGATGTGTTTGCTATTTGGCCACATGGCTCAGAAACACTCCACTCCTTCTTAACACACTAAAACAACCAACACCCCCAGAATCCAGTTCACCAATCCCCCCCCCACAACAATATGGGGTTATAAAAACACTATATAACAGGGCAAAATTAATCTGTTCAGATGAATGCCCTAACCACTGAACTAAACCACATCTTAACACTTTCTTAGCCAATGGCTACAACCCTCAAAAAATATTAAACCAGTTAATTCCCCCCCCCCCTTTAACAAAGATTACACTAAATCCACCACCATTCCCTATATCTGGGGCACCTCTGAAAAGTTAACCAAAATCTTAAAAAAAAGTATGACCTGACTTGTTACAAACCATATAAAAAATTGGCATCCCTTATCTGCTCCACCAAAGACTAACCATTTCCCTTAGACCTACCTGGGGTATACCAGGTCCTTTGCAGCTGTATAAATTGCCCTACTTTGGCCAAACAGGCAGGACAGCAAATGTCAGGATTTCAGAACACAAAGACTACATCCAGTTTCACCAGTACAGCCACTCAGGGCTTGCAGACCATGCTCTGGATACCTGCCACAGAATACATTGGAAGAAAGCCATGTTAATACACCGCAGCAAATTTAAATATGAAATATTATTCATGGAATCAGCCTCAGCTTTAAAAACTTTCCAAACCTCGATAAATTTGGGTGCATGAGACTGCCCCAAATTTGGAAAGCTTGCATCTTGAGAACTTCAGCCCAACAGCCAAGACAACCCAATATAACCCTCTAGGGGACGACTTTAGGAACAACAGTAGTTTTCTCTCTTTCTGCTTCATTTGCTTTTTGTAGTGCCTGCGTGCACATGTCATAGTTGTATGTTCCCATGAAGATGGCAATGTGACGTTGCCGAAATATAGGAGGTATTTATTAAAGTTTCTTTTAATTAATATTCCAGTATATGCTGTAAATTCCTTAAATAATTTGTCGTGTTACCAACGTATAAGCCTATCTACAAGAAGAAGCACAGATAAGATTCTTGTATGCAACAGATACAAGATGTTATATTAAGACAATAATTATGAAGGAGAAGCTATAGTATTCGACACTAAATACGAGAATAATTTTCTTCAATGGCAGGCAATATCAGGTAGTCATGGTCATGTAGGCAGATATCAGATTGGAGAGTTAGACAGATTTATTTATGCCTATGGTCTCAGCGAAGGTTCTATCAACGAAGTGCTGTGATTTTTCGAGGAGAAAGCAGCTGACAAAAAAAAAAAAACTAGATCCTTGCTGGAGATCTAAACAGCAGGGTAGGAAATGAATACCAAACATATAGAAATATTTTCAGGAAAATTTGGAAAAAGGAGAGAAGCTAATAATAATAGTAAGTACTTGCTGGATTTTTGTTCAGGACATAATTATGTTGGAGCACATCAGTAATGACTAAAGATGTATGTATAAATATATATTATTATCCTAAGACCCCATGGAGTCATACTCATCCAGGAGGTCCCTTTTATCATACACCAGCCCATTATACTGTGCCTTTTAACACATTCAGATTCTCTGTAGGCACCACACTGTTAGGCAATGCATTCCAATCATTCACAACTCTCCATGCAAAGAACCTGCTTCTCACTCCCTTGCTCACACCTTATACAGTTTCCAGAGATGGCTTCTTGTTCTCACCATTTTATATAAAACCTTTTCGATGTTAATCTTATAACAACCCCTTACCAACTTGTATGTCTCTTATCATATCACTCTTCTGCCTTCTATCCTAGACTCTGCAAATTGCATTGTCTCAATCTTTCTTTATATTCAACATTCCAGAGATCAGAAACTATCTTAATCAGTCACCTCTAGACCCTCTCCAACCTCATCTTTTTGAAAACCACGTGACCAAATCTGTACACAGTAGTCCATATGTGCTTAAACAGAGCCAGAATCTCCTTACTTTTACACTTCAGTGTCCTCTATATCATTGCCAGAATTTGTTTGTTGCCCTCACAAATTTGCAGTATGTCTTCCAAATTTTAGATTCTTATCCACAATTATTCCAAGATCTATTTCCTCTGCCTCCAACAAATATTCCCACCAAGCATAAATTCTTCATCCCATCTCTGTTTTCCATATTTTAAAACCTTACATTTTGCAACATTGAACTGGCATCCCCACTCTTGTGGCAATTTGCTGTCTATTCAAGTCTTGTAAGGCCACATCTACTCTACTCCTCATAGTTTGTCCCAACTTTGCATAGTTGGGAGATTGAGATTAACTATATTCCTACCTTACTGAAGTCTTGTAAGGCCACATCTACTCTACTCCTCATAGTTTGTCCCAACTTTGCATAGTTGGGAGATTGAGATTAACTCTATTCCTACCTTACTGAAGGATGATATGGAAATCGGCAAAAAGTGATAGTAGATGTTTATGAATCTAATTTGTCCTTCATTCATTGTACCTGATGTCAGATGAAAGTATCATTTCAGTATTAAAAAACCTGTATTTGGACATATGGAAACATTATTCCTCTTTTCTGTAAGTTTTCAGTTTTATATTCTATTCATTCCTTAATGAGTAAAATTTAAGGATGAATTTGGTTTATAATCAGCAGATTTCCCACAGGTTAATTATTTTAATGTGGTTTATTTTTGAATGTTCCTTTTTAATGACAAAGTGATTAGCATTATTAGTATTTGGCATCCATATTCAGAATCATCATAGGTGATGGCAAAGTTCAACTGGTGGAGAAGCTTGTTGGTAACTTCCATTATTTTAGAGCAGTGGTCGATAGAAAAATATAAGACATCATTGTACGGGTAATATTTAATTCGGTTAACTTGAATTATCTCCACCCTGAATGACAACGCAATTAAGAGTGAATCGTGGGAACAGTAACATGAATAGGACCTGTAAGATGGAGTAAGGTCGTGAAAATAGTTATGGAGGCCAATCAAATAGGCCAAAATGATGTGTTTACCAACAAGCGTGTTTTTTTTGCTTATCCTATTATAATTGCATAATAATAAAATAGAGGGGGGTCGAGAAACTCTTGAAGGGGTTGACAGTCAAAGAAGTTTGGCGACCCCTGTTTTAGAGGATTGATATGAAATGTGAAGGCAATAGTTCAGAATGGGTTGAATATAAGCTTGTACACTGGTGTCCAAAAGCTAAAGTTGAACTATATTTTACCTGTATATGAAAAAAATTTCATGACTACAGCCAAATGTTGACATAAATTTTCTTCAAAAGTGCAATTACATGTTTAGCAAAAGTTGCAAATTTCCTAAGGACATAATTAAGGAATTAATGTAAAGCGTGTACAGAAAACCATGTGAAGAGACATTTCAGTATGGAATGTGTCCACACCCTGAATTACTATGCAGCTCTTGCAACGTTGTACCATGCTTAGTGCCAAGTGATTCAGTAGTTCTTGAAGCAAACTCCTCTTTCAGAGCAAGGATAAGACTGTTTTCTGGAGGAGAATTTTGAGTAACATTGCATCCCAAACATATTCTATAGGGTTGAGATCTGGGGAGCATGCTTGCCATGTGATTTGATTAATATCCTCAGTTTCCAGAAGTATCTCCACTGCTTGTGTATGATATGATATGGCATTGTCATTCATAAAAATGAATTCTTCACCTAGAGCACCATAGAAGAGTTGCACATGACATTGAAGAACTTTGTTGCAATATTGTTCACCAGTCAATGTAGAACAATTCACATATTTAGGAAGTAAACTGACATATGACTTGGACTGTAAAAAAGAAGTAAAGATCAGAATTGCAAAGGGAAGAACAAATCTGAAGGCCATGGATAACATCTGGAAAAGTAAAGTGATCAGTCTGCAAACAAAACTAAGAGTATTGGAAACATGCATCTTCAGCAGTGTACTGTACGGATCTGAAATGTGGGTAATGAATAAGGAATCAAGAAAAAGAATTTTGGCATTTGAAAGAACTTGTTACAGGAAGATTCTAAGAATAGGATGGGTACAGAAAATCGCCAATGAAGAACTCTATCAGAAGATACAACTAAAACAGAATCTGATGCAGAAGATTATAAAACGGAAGCTGTAATTATTTGGACACATCTGTAGAATGAGTGAGGACCAGAAGATAAAGACATTTATGTTTGGTATTTTGGATGGTTTAAACAGAAGAGGTAGACCATACAGAGAATGGATAGACGATATAAAAGACTGGTGTGGAATGGGTGTACAAAAACTGCGACATTGTGCACTGGACAAAGAAAGGTGGAAGAAGATAGTGAAACAGGCATCAGACATCAACTGGCAGTAAGCCCATGGTTCGTGATGATGATGAGTCATAGTCCCTTTTTCCAGCACTTGTAGCTTGTTGCATCTATTAAGCATAATGCCTCCCCACACCATGACCTCAGCACTGCAGTATCTATTCCTTTAAAGAACATTCTCATAATTGGAGCAAAAGTGATAAGCACTACCACTTTTGCTCCAGATCAGGTGTCATCCAGAATCAGAGGAAAGAATAAAACCACTTACCTGTAAAGAGTACATTAGCCCATCAGTGTCTTGTCCAATTTTTATGAACACAACACCACTGAAAACATGTTCTATGAGGAGCTGTGGATAAAGGGATGCAGATTACAGACCTTTGGTCACATAGGCCTAGTTGCAGATGTCTTGCCACAGTTTGTCGAGATATCTGCATACCTGTGCTTGAATGGAGCCGACCTGCAGTGGTGTGCGAATTATGTTTTGCTGTTATAACCAAAAGGGCTACCATGTGACCCCTTTGTAAACGATTCGAACATTCAAATGTGTACCTGCTTTCTATTTGAAATCGTCAGTTATACAAATTGCCACAAGCTGATTTATCTGAATTTGCAGTTGTAATCTTCAGAAATAGTGTTCATCATTAGATTTTGGACACTAGTGTAGCTGTGTTATGGAGAAGATGCCAGGTGAGCTTGAAAGACGATAGAGATGATACAGGATGAGTATTAATTCTAGAGCACAACTTTTGAGTACAGTCTTTTTTGGAAGGGGAAGGAAGAGGATATATTATATAAATAAGGATGCATGAAGACAATTTTTGGTCAGGTGCAAGGCTGCTGTGTAGATACTATCAAGATTACAGACTTCTTGGTGTATTAGAGATTTTTCAGGTATGTCTGTTTGAAAGACCCTAGGTAGCATACCAGCTCATTACATATGAAATATTTCATAAGGCCATTTCAGAAGTTCTATGCACCATGTAAGCTTTGCCAAGATAATGCAATAGTTTCCACCTCATGTCAGTTGTACTCTGAACTAAATAAAAATGTTTTTTTTTTAAATATGGTTTTAAAAACATTTTTTTCCCCTTCCATATTCCACACATTTTTGTCCTATTCATAACAGTGCTTCACAGTATAAGTAACACCAATACCAAAAGATAATTAATTGAATTTATTAATATTTTGCTTTTTCTAACCAGCATCATCACACCACAAATTCTAACTGTGGCCAGCCCACAGCACTCAACTAGATAATTGTAGAAACAATTCAAATTATTCATAATTTATTTAAACACATTACAACTCCAGACTTATTAACTGTTTATATTTCACTGGATTTTAAATCTGCATCTTCAGAGTACTTTGCATCCACATGACAATTTGATTGTCACATGGCATGTAAGCTAACATGTAATGTGTTCTGATGATGCTGGTTTGAAATCCAGTGAAATATAAGCCAGTTAATAAACATCTTTTTATAATTAGGTGGTTTGGTGTTGTAATACTGTTAAAATAAGTTGCAAATAATGTTCAACACCTAAGCGTGTCTTTTAAATTATTATTATTATTACAGTAACCCTCATGGAATCAATAGATTCATTGTGGGAGGCCCACTCAACCAGCAATAGGTCTGTCATATGAACTTTGAAATTATTTACACTCCCTGTATTCCACTCACCAACTCTCCAAATATAAAAGTCTTAGTGGTTGCACTGCATCGTTCATAAGGCCTGGACAGAGGGATGAATTCCAGATGATTGGAGTAGAGTTTTCATAATACCCATATATAAAAAGGGAAATAAAACTGAATGTGAGAATTACTCTTCTTCACATCTTTATACATTATTTCAGAAATGGTCTCTTGTTCTTCCCATGTTAATGCTCACTCTTTTTATAATTCCTTCTGTATTAATTTTTATAGAATTCCTTAACTAACTTGAAGGTTTTATCATATATCTCCTCTCCACCAAACTCTGTAATCCACATTCTCTGAATCGTTCTGCATAACCAACACTTTACTGTCCTGATATCACTTTGGTCAATTGTCTTTAGACCTGCTCTAGTGTTTCCACATCACAATGAAGTTAGGTGATCAAATTTCTGTACAATAATTTGTGTGTGGTTGGAGTAATGCCTTATATTGAGGCATCACTGTCTCCTTATCCATACATGTCATTGTACTTTTGATCATTGCAGCAGCATGTGCAGTGTTCAAAAAAAAACTTGCAAAGTGGCCTTGGAACTGAACTTTAGTCTGCTGTCAACCATCGCCCCAAGATCTCGAATTTCATTCACTTCTTGAAATACAGCTCCACCAGTATAGTACATAGTCTTGTATTTCTGCACCTTCAAAAATTGGGCCCCAACAACAGAACCCTGAGGTATGTCACTGGTCATCTTTCTTTTCTGAGACACTGATCCATCATACACAACATTCTGGTATCTTTTGGAAAGCTAATCTTCAATTCATCAAACCAATCTGTCATGTTGTAATCTATCAAATGCCATTACAAAGTCCAAGAATATCACTATATGAATCTCCCTTATCCAACACATTCGTAAGCTTATTCACAAACCCATGCTGACCTCATAAAAAAAAAAAAAAAAACTCTATCCATCAGCCAATTTTGTATTCTATTTCTAACCAATTTCTCCAACACTTTGACCACAACTGCATATATTCAAACCAGTCTATAATTCAAAACTTTTGTCCTAGAGCTCTGCTTGTGCAGAAGTACTATTTTGCATCCTTTCCACACCTTCGACACCTTTCCTGCTGCAAAACTTTCATTAAGTAACCGTGTCACCACACATTCTTTAAAAATGTGTGGTGATATGAGAGTGGTCTGAAAAGTTCTCGGCCTCAACGTAGATGGTAACACTATCGGCAAGTTTTTTTTTTTTTCTAAGTTGGTACATCCGTCATAAGCATCCATGTGAAATTGCAAGTCATTCTATCAAGTAGTTTGTTTTATACAGCTGTCTGAAGCAAAAGTGTTGTCTGTATCCCTTGAAATGGATAAAATTCAGTATCGTGCGGTTATAAACTTCTTTGTAAAAGAAGGTTTAACGCCAAAAGAAATTCATTCAAATTTCATAAAAGTTTATGGGCACTCTTCTCCTTAGTTTTCAACAATTAAGAAATGGGCTGCCGAGCTTAAACATGGGGAACCAGCCTTGAAGATGATCCATGTGAAGGACGTCCAAAAAGTTTAGCAACACCAGAAATCATTGATCAAGTGCACGATATGGTATTGGATGACTGGCAAGTCAAAGTGCGTGAAATTGCTGAGACTATAGACATTTCAAAAGAACGTGTAGGATATATTTTGCATGAAGAATTGCAAATGAAAAAGCTTTGCGCAAGATGAGTGCTACGCTTGCTTGCAGCAGACCAAAAACGCACTCGCATGAAAATCTCTGAACAGTGCTTGGAGCATTTTACCAAGAATAAACCTAGTTTTGTGCATCAATTTATTACTATGGATGAGACTTGGATTCACCAGAATCCAAACTGCAGTTAAAACAGTGGACAGAAAGCGGTTGTTCAGTGGCAAAAAGACAAAGTCGGTTCCATCAGCAGGAAAGATCATGGTTTCGGTGTTTTGGGATGTTAAAGGCGTTTTGTTTATTAATTATCTTGAAAAGGGTAAAACAGTAACTGGGGAATATTATTCCGATCTTTTAACTAGACAAAAAAATTCGTGAGAAAAGACCTGGTTTGCAGAAGAAGAAAAAATCGTCTTTCATCAGGACAATGCACCTGCCCACAAAGCTGTTTTGGCAATGGGAAAATTAAGGTATCTGCACTATGAATTGTTGGAATATCCACCTTATTCCCCAGATTTGGCCTCTGACTTCTATCTCTTCCCAAGTTTATATAATTCATGCATCTGTTCACTACAAACTGTATTGTACCTCTTCTATAACATCTTTTGCCACACTGCTTTTATTTAACTATTCATCCATCTCACTTCTGTTGTTTATTTTCTTATCTCTTAGTATGCAGTTGTGTTGCTTGTGTCAGATACTATCTTATTTTCTATGTGCTGTCAACATCTTTTCTGCACAGCTCATCAACCCATTATATCGATCATTATATGTATTAAGTATATATATATATATATATATATACACTTCTTAAACCTTTTCCTGTTTGACTACATGATTGTTCTCATCAACAGGTGGCAGTGTTGATACCTCATTCACAACCACATCCTGTTGAGGATATTACCAAATCCTACCCAAAATTCTTGTGTTGCTTCATTCACATGCAGCTTAATTATCCTGGAGATACTCAACAAATTCACTCACCTTATTACCACGTGCTATCTCTTCTTTCTCCAGTCCACATTCCTATAATTGAAATCTTCCATTAAAATCACCTTTCTTTTACTTGCTGAACTAATTTGTCTAAACATTTCACATTCAGTGCTGTCATGTCTCTCCACATTCCCTGGCCTAACAGCATCTATTAGATATACTATTTTGCTGATCTCAGCTTCATCAAATAGCTTCAAATTCTTCATGTACAGGTATCCCTTGATGTTACCGCGTATATTAAAATCACCTTCCTTTTACTTGTTGAACTAATTTGTCTAAACATTTCACATTCAGTGCTGTCATGTCTCTCCACATTCCCTGGCCTAACAGCATCTATTAGATATACTATTTTGCTGATCTCAGCTTCATCAAATAGCTTCAAATTCTTCATGTACAGGTATCCCTCGATGTTACCGCGTATATTAAAATCACCTTCCTTTTACTTGTTGAACTAATTTGTCTAAACATTTCACATTCAGTGCTGTCATGTCTCTCCACATTCCCTGGCCTAACAGCATCTATTAGATATACTATTTTGCTGATCTCAGCTTCATCAAATAGCTTCAAATTCTTCATGTACAGGTATCCCTCGATTAATGCGGTTAATTAATCCCTCGATGTTACTGCATATATTAAAATCGTGTTAATCAAATCTAATAATCAATGGTAAAAATTACAATTCGTCCATGATCGATTACTGTATTAATAATTCGTAGGAGGAATGATGTCATCATGCTCACGCCATGAGGCTTGCATGTTTTTGTGTGGTAAATGTGACCCTGTGGAGCTCGCGGCGGTAAAAATTGCAGTGTAGGTCGCGGTATATCTGAGAGATACATTCATTACTAGTATGTGTTAAATGCAATAAAACATAAAGAAAAAACACTGCAAATATAATACATGATGGTACAAATTAAGTGGATATTGAATCCAACATTATTTCATAGCTGAATATAGAAACTACAAGAGTTTCGTGCTGAATATATAGAAACTAAACGTTTCAGCGGATTCAAGCATAAGCAACCTTATGAGCAACTCGTAGTAAAAGTGGAGTAAGCTCCAGATCACTTTCCTTAGTATTTTCCATAATGTAAAGCACATCTCCTAGAAGACATGTATGATAAATAAGCCTTTGTCTCTCTATTTGAGTAATACATGATGGTTTATTTATTTTCAGTTATAACCTAGAAATTATTGAACAAAGAATAAAAAACAACAGCTAAACCATACTATGCTGACATCGGAGGTCACGGTGTATCTCTCAGATACAGTTTACTGTCAAATATCACAAACCTTTACATAACGTGTTAAACCAAACTTACAGCAAAAAAACAATGCAGAATATCACTCGTAACATGTGAATGCACAGCTACTCATGACCTCCAAGCTATACACTGAATTGTGTAAGAATATTTATATTAAACATTTTCCATGTATCTGTCAGATCAGCTGTGGGAGGTGCATTAATCAAAATTCATGCCGTGTATATATCAAGGGATTGCCGCAATTAATTTTGCTGCGTTAATCAAATCCCACTTTAAGCAAGGGATACCTGTACTATTATTTTCCACATCCACTCTTGAAAGACAATTCCTCTGCTATCATTAATAGCACTCCCCCCCCCCCTTTCATCTTCCTATTCCTTTTGAAAAATTCCATATATATCCTACCATTTAGGTCCTGATAGTATATCATCTTCAGACAACCACGTTTCACTTATACCAATTATCTAACTTGATCAGTGGTGCTATAAAATGAGCCTCTTTATTTCTGATATTTTTTACATTGGACACAAACATAATTCTTCACTTTTTGAGGACATCCCACTATCACTCCATACTCTTTGCTATAGTACACCTCTATTTGATCTGACATCCCCATTTCTCTGATCCTGAATGATTTTCATTCATATCCTTATCTCACCACCTTTTTTGCACTGCATTACTTTGCCCTACCATAGTTACTTCCTCATCTTTCTGGAAGTAATACGCTAGTGCAAAGTTTCTCAACCCCCCCCCCTCTCTCTCTCTCTCTATGACTCTTAGCAATACTAATTTCGTATGAACTCTGTGTACTCTTAGCAAACAATTGCTCCAAATGCCCAATATTAAACCTATTCAAATATAATCCATTGGCTTTAAATCAATCTGACTTCTCTTAAAATTCATCTATACATTCACAAATTGAGAGCACTCTTTGTCTGAAACAGTTCAGCCTTCTTGTTATTCAGTATCGTTGCTTGCTCTCTTCAGTTTGCTACTATCATATCTGGGCAACAAACTAACTTTCCCACTGACACTTTATTCTTTGCCTCCTGCAACAACTTCTTAAAATCCTTTTCCACATTCTTTGTCTCATTATTCAAGTCGTTTGTGCCAGCCATTACCACTAATTCTGATGCCTATTCTTTCTATTCAAAGCATCGTTGTACTACTTGGAAAACACGTCTTATGTACCCTATTTACCACACCGTTAATGATTGAATCACTATATAAAGCAACCCTATCATTTTTAGATACTTGCTTCTTCTATTAACCTCCTTTCCATTTACATCAGCTAATCTCTTTTTTAAATGCTAGATTTTCTCCTAGATTTTGTAACGTTAACTTTCAGTTCTTAAAGTAGCAGCTGAAGCAAACACTTAAAATTACAATACCACAGTATAATGCCTATATTCAGTCACACACACAAAAAAAATAAACAAAATTTTTTTAGAACTATCTAGTTGAGTGTTACGTGCTTGACACAGTTGTTATTTGTGCTTTGAAGATTTTAGTTAAAAAATCAGCAAAATATTAGTATGTTCAATAATTTTTTTTTTTTCTCGGTGGTGTTTATACCTTGAAGCATGATTATGAATAACTGCCACCAATACCCAGTCCTGTTTATACATAATTTTGTCCTATGTTTGGCATTTGCAGTATGGCTGTACTTGATGTAGTAGGTGGTTGTCATCTGTCTTGTGAAAGTCACATTGAACATACTTTCCATTTAAAGGGTTTGATGACATCTAAAAATGTAAGAGGCTGATAAGGTGATAGTCTGATAAAAATCGTAGAAAAAAGATCCCATGATGTTTTAATGAATACTTTCATGGTAATAGAAAATAAAATGAACTCAAATGCTCACAGACGTTAAAGACATAGTATCATAAAATTATGATACTATGTCATTGGATTTTATGCGGTTAGTAAGGGATAACTGTCTGCGACAGCATGTAATGGAAAATACTAGGGGTCAGAGAGTGCCTGACCTGGTAATTGCATCTGAGAATTTGGCTGTAACGAATATGACCACGTTGCCACCAATTGGTGAGAGTGATCATAGGGTCTTGACTTGGGAGGTGGCTAAAGGTGTGGAATTTACAATTAAGACAGGGTACATGTGGAATTATCGGGCTGGTAAGTATGACAAGCTTAGGAGATTGATTGGTTCAGTGCCATGGCATGTAAAACTGCAAGGGCTAGAAATTGATAGTGCATGGGAGGCAGTTAAGAAGTGTTTGCATGAAGCAATGGTGACTGTATACCTAGAGTCCGAATAATAAATCAAGTAGGGGTTAAATGGATGAATAGCACCATTAAGCTTGAGCTACAAAAAAAGAAACAACTATGGAGGGAATTTAAGGAGAAAGGTGACCGACAGGCACATGAACGGTATAAAGCGCAGGCCAGAACGGTAACGAGTGTGGTAAGAAAAGCAAAAAAGGATTGTGAAAGAACATTGGCCATGCAGGCTAAAGAGAATCCTAAACAGTTTTTTTCGATATGTTGCAAGTAAAAGAAAAAATGTATATGCCAGAATGATTTTAAGAATGCCGATGGTCGGGAAGTAACCGAATCAGTTGATATAGTTGAATTACTTAGCGAGCACTTTGCAAGAATATATCTTCCAGGTGGTGACATTGCAGAAATGAATGAACCAATAGATTATATGGAAATTGTGGTGAATGAAGTGGAGGTGAGTAGTCTATTGCAAAACCTCAATGTCAATACATCTGTGGGATTGGATGGTATACCAGCTCATGTCGTACGTGAAGCAGCTAGAGAATTGTCAGTACCCTTGACCATTTTGTTTAATTTGAGTCTCGGGTCTGGGTTAGTCCCGAGGGAGTGGAAAGAGGGGAAAATAGTTCCACTGCATAAAGGAGGTTCCAAGATTGCTGTTGTAAATTACCGACCGATTAGCATATCAGGAATCGTTGTCAAGGTCTTGGAGAAATTAGTCAAGTGAAGAATACAGGATTGGATAGATGAAAATGGGATACTGTATGGGGGACAACATGGTATTGTGAAGGGTAGATCATGCCTCAGTAACTTGCTCACGTTTTATAACACAGTGATGGCTGAACTGGATAAGGGTAATGGATTTACAGTGATTCTACTGGACCTTGCCAAGGCTTTTGACAGGATACCACATGGAAATTTAATCAGTAAACTGGAGCAGATGGGGATAGATATTGGGTTGGTGAGATGGATAGGAGGGTGGTTGATGGAGAGATACCAGAGAGTGGTTTATTCAGGAGTGGAGTCCAAAAGATGGCTTGTGACTGGTGGTGTGTTGCAGGGTACTGTTCTTGGACCACTACTTTTCAATTTGTTCATTAACGATATAGGAAGGTATCTGAGAGGAAGTGTTCACTTGTTTACTGATGATGCAAAGTTCGGTAGAGCAATTGTGAGTGCGCAGGATGTCAAAATTTTGCAGGATGATTTGGACAGTTTGGAGGACTGGGCTAGGGAAAATGGATGTCAATTTAATGTGGCAAAGTGTAAGTTTATGCATTTTGGAGTGAAAAGATTAGCAGCAGTATATCACATTGATGGAACTGTACTCCAAGAGATTGAGGCCAGAGATTTGGGAGTGTTGGTGGATAGGGAGTTGAAGTTTAGGGGGGACATTGCAAAAGTGGCTAAATCAGCTCATCAAATCACTTGGTTGCTGAAAAATACTTTAACAAGCAGAGATAAACAAGTTATTATTCCACTATATCGAGCCTTGATAAGACCCCATCTGGACTACTGTGCCCAGATATTTGTGCACCAGAGTTTCTCCTTGATGTGGAGGAGGTGCAGAGGATCCAGAGACAAGTGACCAAGATGATAGCAGGTCTGTGGAATGAACCTTATGAGAACAGGTTGAAGATTTGTGGGTTGCAGAAATTGGTTGATAGGCCGAAAAGGGGTGATATGATTGAGACATTCAAATTACTGAAGGGTTTCTATAGGATTAATCGAGAAGATATTTTTGAGAATAGGACTGGTGGTGGGAGGACTAGGGACCATACATGGAAGCTGGGCAAGAATGTGGTTAGCAGGGGTGTTAGAGCTAGGTTTTTTACTCAGAGAGTGGTGAATGGGTGGAATAAGCTGCTGGAGTCTGTTGTGGGTGCTCTGACCGTGAATGAGTTCAAGGCGAGGTATGATAGATACTGTGTGAATGTCGAATAGTTGTTCTTGACATGATTTTAAGGCCTCCCTCGATGAGTCTGTCGACTCCTTGGAGTTGCCTGAAATAATAATAATTTTCATATACCCATTTCTTCTTGTTAACAGTGCTAGACAGTTAAATGTCTAGCAGTGTGGTGTAGCATTTTACCACTTATGTTTATAAATTTACCTGCTTTGTGCATGTGAGAGGACTAAGACGGAACTGAAATGGAAATACCCCATTTCAGTGCCGTCTATGATATGAACCTTTAAGCAGTTTTCGACTGAAAGTGAGTTGGTTGTTTTGTGGTGGTAATGGTTTCCATCTTGCAACATAGACAAACTGTCCATAGAATATACAATTACTAGGTTGTTCACTAAGAATTAAGTGATCTATCAGCATTACTTCTGTGAGGCCAAGTACCTTGCCAGTGACAAGCGATTGAGAGTAATATATTATGGGGATGTTAGGATGATATAGGACCTCCTCATCTCTGCAGAGTGCTCATAAGCTCACAGTTATTATACTTTATAGTTTTCTCAGCAACTAGAAAGCTAGATTTTCTTTTTCATGCTGGGTATTTTACTCTTTCCAAAACAATCGTTAATGCTCTAAATCTCAAACAAAGCTATCCTAATTTAGAATAAGATTTCCTGTATTTGGAACACTTCTGAAACCTTAAAAATTATTAGGTCTGGTCAGAGAAAAATAGTTAAGACTTGTCTGTTCAGTGACAGCAGTTAAAAAATTAAGTATTTCTAGGTCAACCTGGAGCACTTACTCTGCAGGAAGTCTATTCTTAATTATGTATTGTATTGTAATAATGCCTTGCATATGCACATAACCTTTAATGAGGGCACTTAACCACAACTTTACGCAAAAACATTCCACTATCCCCATGTAGAAAACCTCCATTTGTGCCCTTACTGATAATACCCTTCCAGGAATGCTGTTTATTCTTCTGCCATTTCTTATTTTCTGAAATAGCTTTATTATATCTCTGATAGATAACTTGCATCAACTTTATATATGCCACCTCTTCCATCTGTCCATAAAATTCTAGATTCATATTCCTTTGTCTTTCTATATTATGCATAGTCTCTTGAAAGTTTTTTCACTTGGTTATACTATAAATTAAAGATGCCATATAATTGTATTCTTGGTTTCATCCTTTATCCAACTATAACCAAACAATGTTTGTATGAAATCACTTCATGACTGGCCTACTTGTATATAGAGTCTGACTTCATGTAGATTTCCTTAGTATCCCATAATTTAACGCAAATATTCTTATGGACAAGAATAATGCTGTGCGTTATGGGAAGGGTCACTACCCAGACCGGTTTTGACCTTTATTGAGGTCTCATCATTGGGAGCCAGACCCAGAAGTAATACCAAGGTTGAATTAATGTAGAAGTCATATTTCCATATACAAGTAGCCAAAAGGTATTGCACGTTATTATTAAATACTCTGGATTAGAGATGTTGCAAGTTTTCACTTGGTGATACTATAAATTCAAGATACCAAGAAATTATATTGGTTTCATCCTTTATCCAAGTGTAAGCAAAGTTTGCACATGAAGTCACTTCATGACTAGGCTGCTTGTGGCTTCTGCATTACTTCAACCTTGGTATCACTTATGGGTCTGGCTCCCATTGATAAGACCTCAGTAAAGGTCGAAACCAGTCTGGGTAGTTGCTCTTTCCATAATGCATAGCATTATACATGTCTGTAAGGATATGTGCATTGCATTATGGGATACTAAGGCAATTGATGTGGTCATTAGCCTCTATATACAAATAGCCCAGTCATGAAGTGACTTCACTCGCAAACTCTGTTTGCTTATACTTGGATAAAAGGATGAAACCAATAATGCAATTTCTTGGCATCTTTAATTTTTATTTATGCATAGTCTCATTGCTTTTGTTACCTCTGACTTTCATCAATTTTCATTATGCTCTTTGAATGTCATTGAACCATATTATATATGGTGTTCATCCAATTGCTGTGATTATTAGTTGGACGACATTTTAAAAAAAAAAAAAAAAAAAATCGGTGGCATGCAGGTTTCATGACTGGTGAGTAGTGGGACTATTTTTTTTTTTTTCCTACTAAAACTATTTAAATAATTTCTTTTATGTTGCTATTTTAAAGATATAAGTTGTGTTTTAATAAAGAATAGTTAAAACAATTGTTCGTGACTGTCCTTTTTCAGTTTGAAAATGTCTGTAAAAATCCTAAATGCAAGTCGCACTTTGATAAATAAAAAAAAAATAAATAAAAGGGAAAATGTATTTTTGGTATCCTGCTCAAAAGCTATTTATTGCATTTAGTTAACAAATTTTAACATTCACTTTTTAACAATTTAATGTTCACTTTTTCAGTATTGTTAATACAACGTTTTGCATTAAAATCCATAAACGTGTTAATTCTTCGAAATAGATTCCTTTGTATTAGTTTCCTTTTTTTTGTAGCATGATAAGTAAACAACGCAGTTAAAAAATCACACTTAATCAGTAAAAAAAAAAAAAAAAAATCGTATATAATCAGTAAAATCTGAAGGTGTTTCAAAATCTCCAAACAGGTTAATCACGTACATTTATATGTTCAATATGGGAAATCGTCACTCATTGGTCCAAAATGCAGGATTTTTTAACTGAAAATGCAAAAAATCGACTGTAATAGTAAGTTTCAGTTTTGAGTTATTTCCGACTTTTAATACAAAAAGTCTGAATCAAAGCACATCTTGCATATTTAAGCATTTTTTGTTAGTTAGGTCATTATTTGACATAGCAGAACAAAACAATACATAGTATACACGAATTTAATATTGATGATGCCTATTAATGTCAGTAGATGGTGCTGGGTTATGCTTAACTGATGAATATCTTGTAATTTTTTATTAATTTGCATATCACCCAATTCTTATTTGCATTATTGTAATGTTTAGCACAGCTAATATAGTTAAAATCAATGTAGTAATAGCAGTAGCAGCCATATAACAGTGTGACAGATTGTACTATAATGTCCTCTCAGAAAATTTGGTTTCTTAGCAGGAATATGAGTTTGCTTACTTGATGAGAACTGGATATTTTATTCTGTTTAGTAGTTACAATGTCTTTGAATTTTTCTCTGAACTGATTATTAACTTTACCAAACTCTTTAAAATCTGGAATTTTAACTCATATCTTTTGAGTCTCATAAGATTGTCTTCACAAACTCGAGAAAAATCAGTGTTTGCATTTCCAGTGTCCAGCAATTGTCACTGTGAACCATATAATCTTTTTTTGCCACTCATTGAGGTGTCAGGGTTTTCCATTCTTTTTGTTCACTATATAAATATAGTGAACAAATGGAATACAGCTATAATATATAATTAATCATGTGTAATTGTATATTACAGACTGTAACCAATTTTTCTTCTGTCTTTCAAGTCTTGTTTATGGCATGCCTTTTCAAGCAAGGAAATGTTTTTGTCGAGCAGAACTGTTCCATTTGTTAAACTACTAAAGCAAAGACACTGTAGTTTCTTGGCATCTTCTTTCAATACTTATGGTATTTCATTAGTTCCTCTTCTGTTGCTCTCCTGTTCTTGATGTCATTTCAATTACTACCTGTGCATAATTTTCCAGTAAAATGTTTACTGAAGCAGGATTATCTCCCTGCTTGTCTTCTCAACAATTGTTCCTCTATATTTTCTATTCTTTCTGTTAGTCCCATACATAGAATTTCTTAGGATTTAATTTCTGATAACTTCCAGTCTTAGACTTTTCTTTCATCACACTAACCATTAACCATCTTAGCTGTTCCTTCTGCTCCTTGAGCAGCTGCTGAATATCATTTTACATATACCTACCCTTACTATATCTTTTTGTATGCATTTCCTGTCTTATTTGAATCTGTCAATTACACACCTATCTGTTTATCCTTTATAACTGTAGGAATGCATTTTCATTCTTTAATCTCAAACTAACTCCTGAGAGAACACTGATAGATCTACATCAGAATGACTAAATCATCATCAGTTGACCATGACATAAGAATGAAGGGAATAGTGCTCTCTCTTCCTTCAAAATTCACTCTGGAGAGTATGCACAATTGACACAGTACACATGACTGATGGCATAATTTGCTCTGTAATATGTCATTCAAACAACTTTATGCAATGACATGTCACTTATTCAGTTCTTGAAACTGTGCCTGTATATTCCTTTTCTTTGTAACATATATTTGTATTACTATGACCAAACCACATAATCACTCATTAGCTGAGGTGGGAGAAGTATAGTAACATCATCCACTGCAGCCTTAAATATCACTTAATTCAACACTCGTATTCCTTCCACTGCATTCTGTGCTTAAAATAGTAAATTCTGAGTTGCTTAGGAGGATAGTTGCACTGTTCTTATTCCCATATATTGTATTTCCTGCTTCCAATCAATACAGTGATCACCCTTCAAATAATCAAATTGTTCCAATCCTTGAATGGGTTAGCATATATTCTTCCTTGGCTTCAAATTTATTGCTGCCGTCCACTATTATTAAGTCACTTTAATGAGATAAATGCAACTGTATATTTTTTCATAAACCAGTATCAGGTGTAATATTTGAAATGGGAATTCATAATTTGCTTCAAACTGAGAATTATGGTTGATTTTAATTCAGTAATTTGAAAATGCAGTTTTGCAAATATGCTGACTAAGTGGATTAAAATGATTAATACAGTTAGCAGATATTCTTGTTGCCTTATTCAAAATGTTGCAAGTTGAATTTGAAGGGTGAAATATAATCTGATTCATTTCATGAGCCAAACGCCAGATATGATCATTTTAAAGTTGCAACAAGTGGTGTTATCCAGTAATATGCTGTTTTTATTTAAATTCAGGAAAAATTTGTGAAAACAATGCAATTCAGAAATATAATAATAACTTTTGATTGAAATAGAAACCAAAACCTTATTTGTAGTACAAATCATTAAGATATCTATTGTAGCCCTGCTCAAGCTTCTGTTTAAAGCCTGAATCACAGTATTTAGAATGTTAGCCTTTCTCCTGAAAAAATTAAATTTGTTTATTCCCTCAAAGGTCTCTGCAAAATATGAAATGAATCACATCACTAGATTAGACAAATAGATCAATTTTTATAACACTCTATATGAACTAGGAGAGTTCATTGCTAAGTTCTAACTCCTCAAAGCTTCCGTGATTGTCATCATATGTTAGTATGATAGCAGGCTTTCATGAAAAGAAAAAAAAAATGCAATCCTTGAACTGACAGCAGTTCTTACAAAAATTGATATTGACACAATTGCATTCACTTAGCGAACACTATGAATTTATTATTATAATTTATTTGGGCATTCCATGGAGTCGAGACTCATTGTGGGAAACCCACCTTATCCATTAACACAATACCTATCATACATCTCTTTAAACCATATCCCCCTCTCCTCTGATTGTCAGTTGAACTTTGCAACCCACACACCCTCAATCTGCCCTCATAAGGAATATTCCACAGACCCGTCACTTGTCTCTAAATCCTCTCTGCCACTTCCTGGTCTGCTAGAAACACAGGTGATCAAATCTGTGCACAGTAGTCAACATGTGGCTGAATCATAGCCTTATAAAGAGGGATAATAACCTCTCTATCTTTACTTGTCAATGTGTTCTTCAGCATCCAAGTAATCCTCTGAGCTAGTTTGCAAACTCTTGCAAATCAAATCTCTATCCATCATCACCCCCAGATCCCTAGCCTCATTAATTTCCTTTCAGCTAGTACCATCAATATGATATGAAGTGTGTAATCTTTTCATCCTGAAGTGCATTACCTAACATTTTACAGCATTGAATTGACTACTATTGTCCTTTGACTACACTGCCAATTTATTTAAATCATCATGTAAGATATCTGCATCACCTTTATCAACTATTGCCTTCCTTAGTTTTGCATCATTGGCAAACAATTGAATATCCCCCTTCAAATTTTCTATTATATCATTAATGTACAAATTAAAAAGTAGTGATCCTAGTACAGAGCCCTGAGGCACTCCACTAGTTTTCCTCATTCACCTTGATTCCACTCCACCATACTGTATTCTGATGTTTATCAGCTTCATATTCATTCTCATTTGCTCCAACTTATGTAATAGTCTTCTGTACGGTATCCTGTCAAATGCCTTTACAAAGTCCAGTAATTATGGCATAGCCATTTCCTTTATTCAGCTCTGCTCTCACCTTTTTTTTTATAAAATATGAATAAATTACTGAGGCAGGACCCACCTTTTACAAAGCAATGCTGCCCTCTATAAAGTATCATATTCCTCTCTTTACGATTCCTGAATTTTACTTTTAACTTCCACTTCAGAGATATTAATTGGTCTACAATTTGCTACTTCTATCTTGGAGCCACCTTTACGTAATGCCGACTATCTTATCCTCTTTCCACTCCATTGGAACCTTGCCAGATCTGAGACTTGGATTAAACAACTTCATCAGAGGCACTGCCAGTTTTCTTGCACATTCTTGTAGCACACGAGTAGGCATAACATTCAGGTCCACTGTTGTATTTACATTGATATTTTTCAATGTTTAAATTTTTTTTCTTGGTTATATTATAAATTAAAGATGCCTCTATGAACAAGTAACCCAGTCATGAAATTACTTCACATGCAGACATTGTTTGCTTACATTTTGGATAATGATTGAAACCAAGAATATAATTTCTTGACATCTTTAACATTATTGCATTATACATGTCTGTAAGGAGATGTGCTTTGCATTATGGGATACTAAGGCAGTTGATGTGAAGTCATTAGCCTCTACATACAAGTAGCCCATTCTTGAAGTTACTTCACGTGCAAACATTGTTTGCTTACACTTGGATAATGGATGAAACCAAGAATATAATTTCTTGACATCTTTAATTTTGATATTTTTCAATATACTGAGTACCTCCAGTTCATGTACTTCAATGTTCACATCAGTCTGTCACCTCAGTAACTGTCAAGTCACCACCTGGATGATGTACCCTTGCAAAGTGATCACTTAGTAGCTGAACTATTTCTTTTGCTTCAGTGCTTCAGTCACTATCCTACCATCAGCACTCGGTATCACATGGTAAAGTAATCTTTCCATAATTATTCTTTCTATTACTTGCTACCTAGCGAGAAAAAATTTTTGGATTTACTTTGGCCTTCTTAGTTATGTTGGAGGTTTAATGGAATATTTACAGCACTAGAAAAGGATTAAAAACTAATTTTAATGCTTCCAGTATTTTGTCTTAGTCGCTGAGACATCTTCAGGGATTACAAATAACTCGTGTAACACATGCTCAAATGCAACACAATACTGAGTGAAACGTAGGTGACTCTTAAGTCCTATCATGGTGGTGTGCGCTCTATGGGCATTTGTAGGTGGCCTAGGATGTAAAGTGGGACCTCTGATAATTTTTTGGAAGTTTTATGCAACCATATTTATTTAAATTCAGTTGATTTCTGAGTGTTGTCACAGATTCTATAAACAGTCTTTCTTTTTTGAATTTATTATGGTGGTTTTTCTCCAGGTGATTCTGTGGGTTATATCCAAACCATAGTCTGCAAGTCCAGATGGCTGCTGATATACCTGTATGTCTGAAGTAAGCCAGCTTGCAGGAACAGGGTATTTTATATACTCCAGGTACTGAGAGGAGGGAGCTGGTCTTTGGTAGAATGGATAAGGGTAGCAAGTTTACAGTAGGGCTTAAAAGCTGTGTAGAGGTTGTACTTTTTTAAAGACCTGGCTATTTTTTCTGATGTGCCATGGATGTAAGGGGGGGGAGATAGTGATGGCATTTCTGAAATCCTTCTGAAGAGATGGCCAGGGAATGAGGGAGAAAATAAATTGGATTCTTGGATGTAGGCTATTCAGGTGACTGAGGAAGAGTCTGTGCCTGGCCACGAGGTCAAATAGAGAACACATCATCTGCATATCTTAGCCAGATAGAAGGTTTGAGAGGAGCAGTCTATGGCTTGATTTTCAAAATTTTCCATGTAAAAATTGGCAAGAGGGGTTAAGAGGAGGGAAACACATAACAGTTCCCTCTATCTCTTTGTAAATTTTGTTCTTCCGAGAAAAATAACCAGAATTGATGGCAAAGAGATTTAAGATATCAGAAGGAAAAATGTTTAAGAATGTTAAGGTGCCATTTAAGGGAATATTAGTTAATAGTGAGGTGATGTCAAAACTTACCAATATATTTGTATTATTTAAAGTTAGATTTTCAATCAAGGTTTTAAAATGGATAGTTTTTTTATATAGGATGTGGTGAGTCCATTGAGTGGGGGGGGGGGATAAGAGTTAGCCAGTTGCTTTGATAGTTTGTAGCATGTTACATCAGTGGCATCTACTATAGGTCTTAGGAATTAGGTTTGTGGATTTTAGGTAAACCATATATTCAGGGGAGGGGGGGATGAGAACCAAAATGTTTGAGGGTTTTTTTTTTGTAATGTCCAGCAGCCAGGAGGATACTTTTTAAAATAAGTTTTACATTTTTTTAACTTGCATTTTTGCGGGATAGGTAGCACAATCTCAGAGAATAATATCCACTTTTCAATTATATTCCATGGCATTAAGGATGACTGTGGCATCTCTGAAGATGTCTCAGTGACTGAGATGAAATATTGAGAGCATTAAAATTAGTTTTTAATCCTTTCCTAGTGTTGTGAATATTCCATTAAACCTCCAACATGATGTCCTCCTGCACTTAAGCCTCAACACATGGCCTGTTTAGCTAATTTTCTCTCAAAATCTGATTTAGCCTTTCTTACCATACTAGTTACCCTTCTTGCTTGTGCTTTATATTGCTTATGGCATGCTGTGATCACCTTGTTTATGTTCCTTCTATTTTTTTTTTTTTTTTCCAGCTCCTGCTTTATATTGCTAGTCATCCACTTGATACCGGCTTGGTTTATCCTCCTCCTCTTGGGTATGCACTCTGATACTGCTTTTGCTTAAACAATTCTTGACTATTTCCCATGCACTAATGACATTCATTCCATGTAGTTTCTTATGCTGTGGTATTGCTCCAAGTTGCCTCTTAAGTTTGTCATAATTACCAGCTTCATAGTTCTGCATAAACCCTTTCTTGACTGAAATTTCTACATGTTGAGCACAACCTCCCAAGATAAGGCTTCATGGTCACTTTCTCCAATCAGAGGTAGTTGCTACTGCCATTATAGATCCTCTGATACTATCACCATATCCAACACACTCAAAACCTAGTTGCTTCCATCACTTACTGTTTCATGTAATTGTCTCTTAATAACTGTATAAATTCCATTTCCATTTTGCCATGTGCATTTTCCTTCTTCCAATCTATATCACCATAGTTGAAGTCTCTCATTATGCTAATCTGCATGTTACCCACATTTTCTTCTGTACCTCCCCAGGTCTGTAGCAGCAACCCACAATATATTTTGTCCTGTTTGCTTCCATTCTCACACCATCCAGTCTCAAATGAACCATTTCCATCAGATCTACAGTCTTCCTTAACTTCTATTTTTGTTGGTTTCTTTAGCTACCATTCCCTTCTCCTGTCCATTTCTTGTCTTCTCTGAAAATAAAATATCCATTATGTTGTATCACTGTAACTACATCATTCTCTGACAACTAGTTCTTGTTGATGCCAATAATTTTTGGCCAAGTTCAACTGACTAATGCTAAAAGCTCTTTTTCTTTATTTCTGATACTTCAGGCATTTGTGTACATGCATTTCAACATTCCTCTCGGGCCCACAGTTACCCTTACATAATGACATTACCTGCCTATTCAGATTCAAAACCTGGGAAACTGCACCAAGTTCTTCATAATTATTCCTGCACATATACTTATCTATTCTGGAGTGACACATGCCTGATTGCTTCCCCTTAATATCTCTAGTTTACCTGGTTTTGCACTTGTAGCCTCTCACCTCTCTCTTTCTCCAAGCACCTTTATGAAAAGTAAATGTTCTATGTATAATACAGTGAATATATTTTTCATGTAAGCATAAATTTCTTACTATTCAGACTCATTCTCCAAAAGAACTTTTTTTTTAATTAACTCCTCTACTTTTTGTTTGTCCCTAAAGAGACCTTCATTAATTGTGAAATTAGGCTGAACTGATATTTTACAAATCCTGTTAACCTGAGCATATTTATAATGCCAGTAGATATTGTCTCCAGTACAATCTGTTCTTATTTTTCTCAGTCTAGCAATTTCTGCTGTCCTATCTATGCATACTGTGCATTTTGACCATTCAGACTCATTCTCCGAAAGAACTTTTTTTTTTTTATTTAACTCCTCTACTTTTTGTTTGTCCCTAAAGAGACCTTCATTAATTGTGAAATTAGGCTAAACTGATATCTTACAAATCCTGTTAACCTGAGCATATTTGTAATGCCAGTAGATATCGTCTCCAGTACAATCTATTCTTATTTTTCTCAGTCTAGCAATTTTATACCAAAGGAAATTTCACATTTTAATTGCCACTGGAAATATTAAGTTCTTTTCTACTGTGAGCTCTTGGTGTTACCTAAATTTAGTACCATATTAAGTGGGTGTGTATTTTGTGGGAAAAATTTTTTGTGTGTTTTGCTGCCTTTCAAAGAACTGAGATTGCTTATTTTTGGCATTCATTGTACATATTTAAATGCTGAATCAATTCTAGAACAAAGTTTTTTTTTTGACGTTGTTAACTGTATTCTCTTTCTCCTTGTCTTATCCTTGTTCCTCTCAGAAAATGCAAACCTTAATGATCTATTTCCTCCATCCTTGTTTCAGTTCCTAACAATTAAGATCAGCTAATTCAATTCATAACAATCCCTTCTCCTTAAATTCCTTATATACTCAATTCTCCATTTACATGGTAGATTGGTTCCAGAAAAAAAAAAAACAGTGTAAAAAGAATACAGTGCATATGAAAAAAAACGGTTCCAAATTTGAAAACCCGATACGAACAACGTTCAAACAAAATATATGAAAATCATTGAATAAAACTATTTAATTTAATGGAATATTTTTATTTTATTTTAAATACTTATTGAAAGTATATACATATGTATCTTTCTTAAAGAAAATAGCATGTCATTAATAAAACAGAAATTCGAAAAGACTCAAATACACCGCACATATGGTTATTAGTTAAATTTTATTCGCCATCACTTTCTGACAGTAGCTGCATTCTTTTGTGTGAGACTGGAATAAAATCACTTCCATTACTTGAAACACTTTGGCCTTCCTGTTCATACTGCAATGGCAAAACATTTTCTTCAATAAAAGGAACTAAATTAGCATTAATTTCCAATAATTCTGAAGGTTGATTTTTTTTTTTTTTTTTTTTTTTTTTTTTTTTTTTTTTCACAAACTCTTTAATTAATCGTCGAGATCCTGTTTTGGCTAGATCTTTGTATAATTCTTCATATCACATGTACATGACTTCAGTTTATGTTTAAACTGTTCAGCTCATTTGGTATTTGGATCATGTGTAAGAAAATGACTTTGTAATTTCCTAGCCTTTTGAAGCCCTTCTTTAATTAATCCTGCAGTGAGTAGAATCTCTTCATAATCATCACTTTTCTTTTTCATAGAGATTCTCAAGGACTGCTTCGATTATTTCATCATCACTAATAGCCTTGTCAACCATCAATTCTTCAATATCTGCAGATGACAAATCATCAAATCCTTCTCCTGTCAACTGCATGTGCTAATCTGATGATATTGGGATTTTCAGTTGTATGCAAAGGTTTTTTTCTTTTTCACACATTCTGGCCAAGTAGCTTTCCAGCATGCATTTAAAGTTGATAGTTTCAATTCCGATAATGCCAACTTAGCATGCTTGATGCAATCCAAATTAGAAAATTTCTTCCAACATCAGTAACTGTCGGTAAATTATCCTTATCTAATTTACCCAAAATGTATTGGAATGTTCTTATGTAGTAAGTTTTGAAGGTAGCAATCACACCCTGGTCTAGTGTTGTATTAAGTGGCAGAAAACAAAATTCCACATTCAGGTGTTCTAAAACAGGATGACGAGGAGCATTATCTATAATCAATAAACTTTTAAGTGCATATTTTTTCCCATCAAATAGCATTTAACTTCAATGGAACCATTCATTATAAATTTCTTTTGTAACCCAACCTTTTTTGTTTGCCTTCCAGTGCATTGGAAATGTGTTAAGCTCCACACCTTTCATTGCCCATGGTCTTAGGGATCGATTAATGAGTAATGGTTGTTTTAATATACGATCCCCTGAAGCATTGCTGCAAAATAATAGTCACACATCCTTAGCTGCTTTAAAGCCACCAACACGTTTTTGTGATTTCACTATATGAGTTCTACTTGATATTTTTTTTTTTCAAAAAAACCAGTCTCATCTGCGTTCCAAACTTTGATCAGGAGTGTAGCCACCATTTTCAATAATTTTAGACAGTTTTGAATGAAATTCCCTAACTGCTGGCTCATCTGCAGATTTCTCCTTTTATTTTGACATTATGAAGCATGTATCTTTTGTAAGCCAACCTGTGCTTGCAGAAAAATCACAACTGTTTGATATTGTTGGCTCCTTTTCCTGAATCTGTTCATACAACCATAATGCTTTCTCTTTGATGACATTTCCGTCTAAAGGTATTCCTTTTTTGTGAGCAATCTTCTATCCACATCACTAGGACCTTTTCCATCTTCACTTTTATGTCTCTCGTATACGACGACTAGGCACCTAATTTTATTCCATAAAGAATAGATTTTCTAATGGCCTCTTCATTTTTCCTAATCGTTCTCATGGTAGCTTCATTCAGTCCAAAATACTTCTCTAAGGATGTTGAACCTTCTCCAGTTGCTAAACTATCTAAATTTGGATCTTAATTTCTAAAGAAATTTCTTTTCTTCTTCTGTCAGAATTGTCTGACCGTGATTAACGGGGTAATGTTACGAAAATATCCGAAAAGAATCTATAATTAATTTTACTAATTTGATATTACGCATACAAAACTTAAATTTAATATATGAGTATACATGTATAACTCTGTTGTATGAACAAAACACAAGACGTGTAAATGTTTCGAATTGTAAACAAGAAATGATTGTTTAGCAAACAGCTTAACTCCTTCCAAGCAGCTTTATAGGCAGGCCTCTTGTAACGAACCAACTTAACTTTGAGGAATCAGCATAGCACCCTTCTACTTCCAGGAACCAATGTGAATATAATGGATCATCTGTCAGTTTAACTTTGGGGAATCGTAATAACAAAAATTGAATTTTTTGTTGTCGCCACAATTGTCTATATTCTGTAGCGTAGAGTAATCCCTGATATTTAAAACATCAGGGATTACTCTACGCGGGTTCCCCAAAGTTCAAGTTAAGTACATATGTACAATTCTAGGAAATGATAATTATGATGGAAATACTTTTTTAACAGAACTCAATTCAAACAGAAATTTTAAAAATATGCACCATTTGAAATCAAATCATATAAAATCAAATATGTCCTGTAAAAATAGACTTACTTCTGTTTTCTAAACTATGTTATTTTGAAATCGTTTAAAAAAAAAAAAGCCATCTAAAAAGAGAATTAGCTGTACTATGTACAATATACCTTGGGACCTTCCCCTTTCCCATAATTTACTACTGCTATGAGGGTTATTTATTTTCTCTTTTGTACCTTGTACATACTGTTTTTAATATGCATTGCTCATATTTTATGCATATTTAGAAAAAGTATTTTTAAATTGCATATAAAATACTAAACAGTATTTTATATGCAATTTAAATTTTTTTTTTTTTAATTAAATCCTTGTCATTTTGAAGTTTGTTGTGTTTTTTTTTTTTTTTTTTTTGAATACTTTATTCTAAGTTCCTGTGTGGACTTGAATGTTTTGCTGATGTAAAGGATGAAATATTAATTCATAATTAAACAAATGATTGTTAATATTGTAAATTTTTCTGTTTTTATTTTGAAATGTTTAAAGTCTAAATGTAATTTTAGTGGTGAATGGACCCAAAGATTTGGTCAAAGAAGATGAATTTGATTCCTGGAGAAATCGTCCTCATCAGGTAAAAATATTTTTAAACCTAATATCATTTATAGTTAATTTAGGCAAATGAACTCCTTTGTTAACAAGAAAATATACTAATCAGATGATGCTTTTACTGTAATAATATATGCAGTGTGCATGCACACACATACATATATGTACATACATTGAAGGTTTAGACTGTTAATGAATTACTACTTTTGAACAGGCTTGATTACTAAATTACTATGACTATTTTGTACATGAAGCGTACATGGTTCAGCAGTTTTGGTCCATGGTTCATTAATAGTCCTTAAAATATATAGAAATGCAACTATGGTATATGAACTGTTGATAAAGAAAATCCGGTTATAATAATATTTAACTTTCTTATGCAATGTTAATCTGCATACGCATGTCCAAAAATTATATGTTAGTATGGGTCTGTCACCTAATATCAGTTATCAACAAAAATATCAGGTGCACATGAGCTGCAAAATCATACTAAAACAGGTTCGCTAGCAGTGTTTGTTCTTCATAGGACAAAGTGTGAGATTGAAAGGCTGCAGAAATGGCAAGAGATCAGTCGAACCAAAAACAGAAAAAATGAAGTCTGAAGCCAAAAGAAAATGTAAGAATAATTGAGAGAATAACCATAAGCAAATAATTATTTATGGAGATTCCATGACAAGGGTAGTTGAAAGTGCTACAAAATCTTGTTTTTCTGGGTGTGAAAATTACTAATATTAGTAATGCTGTCAGAATGCAGAAAGGGAAGGTGAAAAAATTAATTGTTTTAGCTGGAATCAGTGACCTGAGAGATGAGAAATATTTTTTGAGGGAAGATGTCAAAGAGTTGTTGGAAGAAGCAAAAAAGAAGAGTGGCAGGATGAAGTTCGTGAGTCTGCTGCTATGCTATGAGAAGGAGAGCGATGATAGCTAATGAATCAATACACAAGTTGTGTAGAAGGAATGATGTAGAGTTTGTGGACCCAATGTCTTAGTTTGATGGATAGAAAGATTTGTACAATGCTGATGAACTGCACTTAATTGCATTCAGAGTTAAATGCCTGGAAAGAGCTTTGTTCACTGAGAGTGGAAGCGCTAAGGCAGGAAAACTAACGCAATTAGGTTGGATGCAGACAAGTGTGTGTGGGCATCCATGAAGCAAATGAGTTTATGAATGAAATGAAGAATCTAGTCTCTTGGGCAACAATGTCGAATGGAGTGGTCAGTTCAGAATGTAAAGGTGGTTGGTGGCCTGCAAAGATGCTACAGTTTCTATATACTAATGCTAGAAACATTAAGAATAAGAGAAGAGTTTTTGGCATTGGTTAGTGTAACCTCACCAAAAGTTATAGGCATTAGTGAGACTTGGCTAACAGCAGATGACATAGTTAAAGGGATAGAATGTGAGTGATTTAGCATTTTTAGGGAAGATAAGACAGGATAGGGGGGTGCTGCCGATGATGAATTGAGGCCAACAGGATTAGGAGTCGGTCGGGCAGATGGAAGTTCTTTTGAGTCAATTTGGTATGAGATCAAGGCAAATAGGACAGAATATAAAATTGGATGCTGCTATAGGCCAAGGATGATGTGGAAGATATGCATCAGCAGATTAGTACAATGAATTCAAGTCATGTAATTATTATGGAAGACTTCTACTTTGGAGGCATAGATTGGAAGGAGAAAAGTCACATGGCAGGAAGGAAATGAAATTTATACACTTACTGAGAGATAATTACTTTGCAGAATGTGATGGAGAGGGACTTGGGATATGAGAGTGGATCTTGTTATAGGGTCAGAAAACCTGTCCATAATTAAGGTGACTGCATTGTCTCCAGTTTGGGAAAGTAATCATGTGGTCTTGACTTGAGAGGTAGCAAAACATATGGAAACCAGTTAAGAAAGAATGTATGTGGAACTGTAAGGCAGATGATTATGGTACACTTAGGAGGCATTTTATTAAGTGCCACTTAGTATGCACTGTGAACATCCTTTCCTTACAGATCTTCATGCCATGGTACTGAAGATCTGCAAGGAAAGGATGTTCACAGTGCATGAAGAATAGTCAAGAGATATCTGGAGGAAGCAATATCATCCTGTATACCAGTGTTTCTCAACATTTTTTGGATCATGCTCCACCTCAGTAACTCAAAGATTTTGATGCCCCCTCCCTAGCATAATAGTCAGCCAAGTTCTGAAAAAGTATAATATAAATATGTACTTTAAATAAAAAAGGAACATAGGTAAAACTGTTTTTAATTTGGCTTTCTTCAATGAATATAAATTTTATATTACACTTTGTATATTATAAAACATAAACCGAACTGAACTCGGGAAAATAAAATCCAAGTTAATGCGATCCTTGAGCTTGATGTCTGCTGCAAAGAATTTTTATTCGAGGTACTAATTTAGTCATTTTCAATCTCAATTCCCCATGGTTTGTGATTTCCAGATGATTTATTTTTTTCAGTAGCTTACAGCACTAAAATCACATTCAACTAAATATGACGACAGGAAGGGCAACAGTAATTCTTTTGCAAAACTAGTTGAATTTGGGAATTTCATTTCTGCCTCATCAGAAAGCCATGCCGCTGTTTCTTTTATGCTGAATAAAGTTCTAATAGACTCACCATTTTGCTTTTTTTAGAGTTCTTCTTGATATTGTATTTATGTTGACTGCTGTATTAGTTTTGTCAGTTTTTTTTTTTTTCTTGGAAAGTCAGGGTTGCAACATTGACAATTTATCGCCGACAATGACGAGTTTTAATTTTCTAATTGTCCCACTTTGAGAAACACTGCTGTATACCAAAGTCAGGAGGGTGAATTAGGTAGGAGTTAGATGGATGAGTAGTATCATTAAGCATGAACTACAGAAAAAGAAAATGTTGTGGAGGATATATAAGGAGAAAGACAACCAGCTAACTCATGAACAGTACAAGAATCAGGAAAGGTGACCAGCATGGTAAGGAAGACAAAATCAGATTGAGAAGAAATTAGCCTAAGAGGTTTTTCATTATGTTGCAAGTAGGAGGAAGAATAACTTTAATGAGTGCAGATGATTGAGAAGTAACAGAATCAGACGAAATTGTTGAGCTACTAAGTGACCAGTTTGTAAAGGTATGTCATCCAAGTGAAGATATTATGACAGAGGTGATAGGGACTGATGTGAAAACAGAGGTTGATGAATTAGAGGTACTTAAGATATTTCAGAATCTGAATGCAAATATAGCTATTAGGATTGGATGGGATATTGGCTTGAATTTAGAAGAATGTGCAGGGGAACTGGGTGATGCCTTCTGACTAGGCTGTTTAATTTGTCTCAGCTCTGGCAAAATCCCAACAGAGTGGAAGCAGGGCAAAATAATTCCTTTGCATGAAGGAGGATCTAAGTTTGTGGTAGCAAATTATTGACCAATCAGTATTTTAGGAGTGATGGTAAAAATACTGAAATATATTCTCACACATTCTTGAATGATAATGATGTCAGGTTCCTTTCTAATGTGATTCTGCCATTGATGCTATCTGTTCATTCCCCTAATTTTTTCTCAGAAATCTCCTGTTTGTGGTATCTCTAATCTTTGAGAGAGACCTCAAACAGGAGATCTCTGTCAAAACACTGTCTTGTATGCAGTTAGTGTTTTGACAGATTTCTCTCTTATTCCAAATAAATCTACCCAGTTGATTCAATATCATACCAGCTTTGCTTATTCTGTTCTCTGTTTCCATATTTAACATGCTGTCATCATTAAAAATCGTACAGGAAATATACATAAAAAACATACATGAAATATTTTACTTGTTTTATAGGTTCACTGTTCAGGATGTACTTGATGTTTTTATTTTTCCTGCACATTTTCATAGTCTCTCTTTTTATTGCCGATTTTCATACCAAATTTATTATATCTAATAATGCTATTAAGTCTAATAATAACAGCAAATACTTGTTCTGGCAAATTTCTGCTCAGGACTTGGACTGATTATTACCAACATAAAAATGTGCACAAATTCACATGGAGAGAAGAGGCAAGGAATAAGAAAAGTCTCATTGATTGTGTTATTGTGGGCAGTGATGTTTTCTCCCTGGTGCAGGACACCAGAGTGTACAGAGGATTTGAAATTGGAAGAGATGATCATTTAGTCTTGAGCAGGATAAAATTGAATTTCATATTGAAAAGAATAACATGTAAGAAAGTTTTAAAGCAAATAAAAGTTGAGCAGCTCACAGATGTGAACATAGAATAAAATACACAAACATTATTGAAGAAAAAATGAGAGTTTGAGAACAGGAACCAAAACCTGGAGATTCAGTGCCAAGTTCTGAAGAAAACATTGACTGATTCAGCCAGAAAGGCATGTGGTGAGGTTGTCTGCAAGGATAGAAAAATCAGAACTCTATTGTGAACACAGGAAGTTAAATAAGCAGCTAAGGAAAAGAAGAAAGCATATCAGAAGTTCTTGGCAAATAAGTCAGCTTGTGCTCTTAGAGAATACAGACAAATGTAAGAAAGCTAAACACTGTGCAAAAGTAGCTAAACGGAAGTCATGGGAAGACTTTGGCAAGAACATAGAAAATAAATATCAAGAAGGTGGCAAGATATTCTGAAGGTTGTTGAAGAAACTCAGAAATGGAGGAAAGAGTGCTGTAAAAGAAATTAAAGATGATAAAGGTGACATGAAAACTGGAGAAAAAGATATCCTTAATGTATGGAGCAAATTACTTTTGAAAAATTGCTAAATGAAACAAGCAGTGACCACACAGTAGTAAAAAAACACTCAACAGGCAAGCAATCAGGAATACAAATCCATACTTGAAGCAGAAAAGCCATCAAAAACCTGAAATGTGGAAAGGCAGCTGGAGTAGATATTCGACTAGAAATGCTCAAGTATGGAGGTATAAGTCTTCCAGTGGCTGCACTGCATAGTTCAGAAGGCACAGAGGGATGATTTCCAGATGATTGGAATAGACTCTCATAGTACCCATATACAAAAAGGGAAATAAAACAATGTGAGAATTACAGGGGTATTTCCCTACTGAGTGTTCCTGGTAAGATATTATTATTACGGGCAGCTCCAAGGGGTCCTTAGACTCATCGAGAGAGAGGCCAACATCATGTCAAGAACACTATTCAACATTCACACAGTATCTATCATACTTCACCTTGAACTCATTTACAGTCATGGTACCCACAACAGACTCTGGCAGCTTATTCCACTCATTTACCACTCTCTAAGTAAAAAACCTAGCTCTAACACCCTTGCTAACCACACTCTTACCAAGCTTCCATGGATGGCACCTAGTCCTCCCACTACCAGTCCTATTCTCAAAAATATATATTCTGAATTAATCTTATAGAAACCCTTCAGTAATTTGAATGTCTCAATCATATCGCCCCTTTTCCGCCTATCAACCAATTTCTGCAGCCCACAAATCTTCAACCTGTTCTCATAAGATTCATTCCAGATAATAGTCCTGCTATTATCTTAGCATATATGCAATATATCATATGTGCAAGTATACTTGAGAAATGGTTAAGAAGGATTGCAGAAGGGAAGCTTGGTGAAGAACAAGCTGGATTCGAGCCAAATAGAGGCTGTCAGAATCAGATTTTCACTTTACGACAAATAGTTGAAAAATTGTGGGAATATAACAGATCTGTATTTAAGTTTTGTAGACCTACAAAAGGCATATGACAAGTTGCCAAGAGAGAAGCTTTTCAAAATGTTATAGTTATATGGTGTCAATGGGACATTGTATCAAGCAATACTTAGTCTTTATTTGAGTTGCAAGTCAGCAGTTAGAATTGAAGGAGGTACAGGAAGATGGTTTAATGTTAAATCTGGTGTCAAACAAGGATTTTCACTATCTATATGGATTACATTATGAAGGAAAGTGGTATTAAACCTGATATCAAAATTGGAGATGTTAATCTCAGCTCTTTGCTTTATGCAAATGATATTATACTTCTAAATAAATCTGCTACAAGTCTGCAGGATTCCCTGACTAAATCGAATAACTGTTGTAATAGATATGGTATGAACGTCAGCAGTAACAAGACAATGAAAATGGACAGAAGCATTGAAAATATCAACTGTGTTGTGAATGGAGAACCTATAGAACAAGTAAAACATTTCAGCTACTTAGGAATGATTTTTAATGAAGATGGTAAATTAAATATGGAAATAGACAACAGAGTCAACAAAGCTGGTATGGTAGGAAGTCAACTGAATAAATTTATATGGAATAAGAGAGAAATTAGTCATAACACCAAATTAGCTATATACAAGACAATATTCAAACCAATTTAACTTATGGATCTGGGAGCTGGGTTAGAAATAAAACACTTGACCAAAGACTAGAGACTGCAAATATGAGAGTCCGAGAAAGATTAAGGGTGTGAACAGATGGTAATATCGTATTAAAAATGAGGTCATTAGGAAAGAACTTGGCATTGTTAGCAGAGCTAATCTGAGGTGGTATGGTTACTTAAACAGAATGGAGAGGAAAAATTAGTAAAAAGAAGTGTTCTCTGTCAAGTTACAGTAAATGTGTCTTAGAAGATAGAAATATAAGATCTGGTAATGTTGGAGTCTTGAGAGGTAACAGATTGATTTGGAGGAAAATTGTAGATAGGAAGTTAGTAATAATGTATGCTTTTCATGTAGTATTATCATATCCTGTACACCCCTTCAGGGTACATATTAGGAATTTGATGATGATCAATTTATGATAGCAGTTGTTCAGTTTATTTAGGAAATCCTGTAGAATTGTACTCGATTTGAGTGCAATATCATCTGCATGAAGTTAAGAGGTAACTTTTAAGACCATTTCCAATTTTGTTAGGTTTAATGCCACATGTTTTGTGTGATCCATATACTTACTTCTCTTTGTGCCCATGACTATAAGGCAGAGATCTGTTTCTTCCACTTACCTCTGTCTTGTTCTGTTGAATACTAATATACCTTATCAGCTTGATGCCATGGATAAAAGAGAGCCAAACAGAATATTCAGAAGGTTGAACAAGTATCAACAGTAGTTGAAGTGGAAGCAGCTATTACAAAACTTAAGAACAATGAAGCCCCAGGAACGGATATGATAAGATTAATTAAAAATACAGGTACAGAATATTTCAGGCCACTGTGTCATCTTAATACCAAAATCTGGATTAAAGAAACAATTCCAGATAAGTTGAATCAAGCATCGTATGTATTATCCATAAGAAAGGTGATCTAATGATCTGCTATATCTATAAAAAAAATTTTTATTATGTATTACCTGCAAAATTTTCTCCAACATTTATTCTAGAGACTTTTACCTCTATGTAGAGAATTCTATTGGTGGATCAATGTGGATTCTGTTAAAGAAGATCTACAAATGAATGACTAGATTTTCATTATATGCCAAACACTTGAAAAATGCAATGAATTTGGAATTGAAACACCATTTCTTTATAGATTTTAGAGCTACATATGATAACACAGAACTAATTTATTTAATGCAATGAAGGAACTAGAGATACCTCAGAAACTTATTGCCTTAGTTAAAGCTATAATGAGAAATACTCAGGTGTCAGATTAAAATTCAGAACATGTTGTCTGATCTAATACATATATAAAAAAAATGCGTTCAACAAGGAGATGTCTTAACTTGCTTATTGTTTAATATAGTGCTTGAAAACATTTTCAGAGATGCTGGTATTAAAACAAGGGGGAACTACCTGTAGAACAGGTAGTTGATACGGGTTGAACTACCCGTAGAACTATCTTCTATGGGTTAATACTCATTCTGGCATATGCAAATGATAGATATTATAGGAAGGACACAAAAGGCAATGAAAGAAACTTTCAGTTTAGAAAATGCAGCAAAAGAGATGCATCTGCAGAGTAACTAAGAAACAACAAAATATGTATGCCAGTAACAAGAAAAACTTGTGATGATGATCCTTCTGAAATTGAAATTGGTTCTTATAAATTTGAAACTATACATAGCTTTACATAATTGGGATCAGAAGTTATTTGTAAAAATTAGATCAGTATTGAGATTCAGAAACACATTCATTCAGCAAATGTCTCTACGGAGTCGGGAAACAGTCATGCATATAACTATGTACAAAGTGTATAATTATAAAACCTGTATTAACTTATTCCTCTGAAAACTGGATATTATCAATGGCAGATGAATGATTGTTAGATCTATTTGAAAGAAGTGTTATTATTATTATGTGACACCATGATAATAACAACAGGGTGTCCAAAGACTCATTGAGGGAGAGTGTGCCAACAGCATCGAACTATTGACCCCTTCCAACTACTAGCCCCACTCAAACTTGCTTAACTTTTTGCATGAGCCATTAGTAGCAGAGGCTCTACCAATAGACCAACCTTTGTTGGCATACTTCAAGATAGGCACCACCAACATAAGAATTGTGAAAGATGTGGAACCAGCAAAAGGATTAGAAAAGTATTATTGTTGCTTTAGTTACAAATAAAGACAATGAACAGGTGAGATTGTTCTAAATAACAGCAAAATGTTATCTTCAGGCAATGATAATTAAGAAAGGGAAGGAATAAGTATAGTATTCAACATGAAATCTTGTATGGCACACAATTTCAAATAGTGATGTGGACAAATATCAGAATGGGGAACTGGGCAATGAGACTTATTTGTGCTTATGACCCCACTAAGGATGATTGAGGAATTTTTTTCATTCATTCATTAGAGATGTAAGCTGACAAAGAAAAGTACTTCTTGTTAGAGATATAAACAGCAAAGTAGAAAATTGAATAACATCTTCGACTGTCAACAAGTCTCCATAGAGGGTGCCCCACCTAGTTTACTCCAGTCTTTTGTCCACGTGTTTCAGTTAGTTTTCTGCTGCTTTTGTGTGTTAAGTTTCATTTTGTGTCCCCCAGACTGTCTTTGTAACTGAGATGAAATATTGGAAGCATTAACACGTTCGCTGCCAACTACGAGTATACTCGTAGTGGGTAATCCTGCTTCACAAGCCAGCTACGAGTATACTCGTAGGACGCTTACCGCCGGGAACGAGATTATTGTAGTGACCTTGAAGAAGTGAAAATGCTTGGCTTGTGGGGCTAGCTTCAAAACTATGTATTCTCATAGACCGTATATGCTCTGTACAAACCAACTACGAGTATACTCGTAGGTCGTTTACCTCCGGTAACGAGATTATCGTACTGACCTTGAAGAAGTAAAACAGCTCTGCGTAGGGGAAGAGACCATGCCAAAGTAGCGTGGCAGCGAACGTGTTAAATACCATTTTAATTGTTTCCTAGTGCTGTTTCATTCCATTAAACTTTTATCATGACTATGCCCTTGGTTGGAAAGAGCTGGGTTCAAATCCCATCTAGGATGCAAAGAAAAAGATGCAGAGAAAAGTATCGGGGCTTTTCCTCAAAAGTGAGTTAGCTGGTACCATACTGATTTTTTTTTTTCCTGAAAAGCAGACAAACTGGCATAAGGACATGCAATTTGTAGACCCAGTATGCAATACAGATAGGATTAACCATCCTATCATTAGAAGCATCAGGTTTCTTAGAAGCCATGTTACTTGGCCATGATAGGCCATTGAGCCTAACAGAAAACGGATGAGAAGATGTGTACAAAAGTTTGAAAATAATCTAAGATATAAATATTCAAGGAAAATGAAAGTGAAAACCAAACCTTGGAGACTCAGTGGCAGACTGAAGAAAAGGCAAATGGTGAAACTGTTTCAAAGGATAAACAAACCAGAACTTCATGGTGGACTCAGAAAGTTCCTAGCAAGTAAGTCAAAAATTGTAATGAGAATAGAGAAAAACCAATGTGCAAATAAGCCAGACATCATGGGAAGACTTTGGTCAAGCACAGATGGTAAATCAGGAAGGTGGCAAAGTGTTCTGAATGTTATTAAGAAAAACTTAGAAATGGAGGAAAGAATACTATAAAAGGAATCAGATGATAAAGAAGACAGGAACACTAAAAATATTCTGGAGTGATGGCCTTGAAAGATAAATGAAACAAGCAATGACAGAACAGTGGTAAAAATATTCAAAAGGAATGCAATCCAGAGTATACTGTAGTCTCCCCCTTATCTGCAGAGGATATATTCCAAGACACCCCCCCCCACACACACACACACACAGATACCTGAAACCGTGGATAGTACTGAACTCTATATGTACTATGTTTTTACCTATACGTACATAACTATGATAAAGTTTAATTTATAAATTAGGCACAGTAAGAGATTAACAACTAATAATAAAATAGAACAATTATAACGATATACTGTAATAAAAGTTATCTGAGTGGAATCTTAGCAACCTCAACATATGATTTTTTTTTTTTCTTTCCTTATCAAGAACTTTTCACTTAAAGGAAGCACTTCATGGCATTTAAACTTTTGCCACATCCAAATTGCCAGCAGCACTACTCTTGTACTTTGGAGCCATTATTAAGTAAAATAAAGATTACTTGAACACAAGCACTGCAATACTGCAAAAGTTGATCTGATAACTGAGAGCTACTCAGAATGCCATGCAATTTAAAACTTATGAAATGTTGATTTCTAGAATTTTCCATTTAATATTTTCAGGTGGCTACTAAGTGACTAATGGGTAGGTAGCGTATATGGTACAGCATGGATATGCTGTACAAAGGGGCGATTTATGTCGCAGGTGGGACAGCACGAGATTTCATCACATTACTCAGAATGGCGTGCAATTTGAAACTTATAAATTGTTTATTTATGGAATTTTCCATTTAATATTTTCGAACTGGGGTTGACTGTGAATAGCTGAAATCGCAGATGAGGGGGGGGGGGGGGGACTGTGGTATATCAGTACCTGAGGAGGAAAAAACCATCAAAAACTCTGAATATGGAAAGGCAGCTAGAGTAAATGATGTTCAACTAAGACATGTTTAAATACAAAGGTATAAAAGTTATTTTATAATAGTTTTGGGTTTACATAATTCCGAAGCATGGTCAGAATGTTTAATTATAGATAATCGAGTAGAGCTCTAAGAATATTTACCTACCTTCTTCATGCCTCGTTGCACATAAAGACAAGATTGTTTTCTTCGAGATACCTCTGCCCTGCACCACCAATTCAGCTTCCTTTCCAACCAGCCATTATTTCCTTTTCTGTCATTCTCTGCTGTTCATTATCAGTATGTGCCCGTGTTTTTAATTTCAGTGGCAATACTTTTTTGCTCAGTTCCTTTATATATATGTCATCATTTGTTAAATGTTGGGGTCAAAAAACGTTTTTAATATTTTATACAAAAACCTTGAAAACTATTTCATTTAGCTTCTTTTTTTGGTAAGTTTCCATGTCTCTATCTATACCATCATATGTTGCTATTGAGGATCTTCATTTTGGCTTTATTATGATAATTGGATGATTTCCATATATTTAATTTTCTGAAAGCAGTGTTTGATTTTGCCAATCTTAGCATTATATCCTTGTCAGTTCTACCTTTGGTATCTACATCTGCTCTCAAGTATATACAATTCTTAACTTCTATTACATGTTGATTGATTTTAACTTCATACTACACAATCTTATAAAAAAGAGAAATTAAAACTGAAATGCAAGAATTATAAGAATCTCCCTATTGTGTATTTCAGGTTAGATTTATGTAAACATACATGAGAAGGACAAGTTGGCTTCAGGACAAAATGATTATCAGAATCAGATTTTCACTTTGTAACAAAGGTCTGTATTTAAGTTTTGTAGATCTGGAAAGAGGCATATGACAAAGTGCCAAGAGAAAAGTTGTTCAAAACACCATTTATATTGTGTAAATAGAACATTATATATCAAACCATGCAGTCTATATTTCAGTTGTAAGTCAACAGTCAGAATTGAAAATGGTTTGATGTGAAAGAAAGCTGTACATTATCTCCACTGTTATTATTTGTGACCTACATGAATCACAATGATAAACATAATTCCAAACGAAGGAGATCTTGCTAAATGTGAAAATTGGAGGTGAATTAGTCTATCAGGAAAATTTTCTGTAATAATAGGATTACAAGAGAAATAGAAAATAGTGTGGCATGAGCACATTGGTTTTAGAACAGGTGGCAGTACTGTACATCACATTTTTACCTTCGCTGAAAGAACATCACTGAACAAAGTATAGAATTTAGAAGCTCATTATACCTAAATTTTATACATTTTAGCAAAGCATTGACAGTACCGATACAGAATCATTATGGATAATTATTAGAAGCTATGAAATTCCTGACAGATATGCGAAAATAATAAAATGAATATATAAAACAAGATGTCGATCCTGTTCATATTGTGACTTTTTCTTGACTACTTGTATTAGAAACTATAACTTATTTTTTAGGAATGTTAGTCAAGTGAGTAATATTTATTATAATTAAACCAACAAGACATTACATAACTGTCTCATCAGTCCTTATCTCAAACCATTCTGAGTTTGCTGCGCAATAACACACCTTTTACTTAGAAACTATTACTCATTTTTTAGGAACGTTAGTCAAGTGAGTAATATTTATTATCTGACTAGTTTAACCGATTTTTGCTATCGGCATCTTCAGGGATACAATTGGTAAGCGATATGAAGGTAACAGACTAGGTTTTAACTGACAGTTCTAATTCATACAAAATTAGTACTGTGCGTGAGACAATATGCGTCTCACGGGTACATGATTTATTGGTTGAGAGACATAACGTAATTGACGTGAAAGTTCATTTCTTTAGTGTTTAGTGATCTAATTAAAGTTTTCCAAATATCAGGTATTATTAGACCTTGATTCTTATTTAGGTTTTCCTGTTGAACGGGCAACTATAGCAGCTTCCTTGAAGGTTCTGGAATGGTAGTTCTTTTCTATATAGGGCATATGACTCTTATTCCACTCAATCAGATGGTTGGTAGTGGCGAAGTGGGAAGAAAGGCCTGAAATATCTTGTCTGTTGTTTCTAACATTACCTATATAGAAGAGAACTACCATTCCAGAACCTTCAAGGAAGCTGCTATAGTCGCCTGTTCAACGGGAAACCTAAATAAGAATCAAGGTCTAATAATACCTGATATTTGGAAAACTTTAATTAGATTACTAAACACTAAAGAAATGAACTTTCACACCAATTACGTTATGTCTCTCAACCAGTAAATCATGTACCCGTGACACGCATATTGTCTCACGCACAGTACTAATTTTGTATGAATTAGAACTGTCAGTTAAAACCTAGTCTGTTACCTTCATATCGCTTACCAATTGTATCCCTGAAGATGCCAATAGCAAAAATCGGTTAAACTAGTCGGATAATAAATATTACTCACTTGACTAACGTTCCTAAAAAATGAGTTAGTTTAAGTAAAAGGTGTGTTATTGTGCAGCAAACTCAGAATGGTTTGAGATAAGGATTGATGAGACAGTTATGTAATGTCTTGTTGGTTTACTGCTAAACAGTCATTGATTGGATTATGAGAAAAGTTGTAAGAAGAGGAATTAAATGGAATTCTATATCACAGTGGTGTCCACTAATTTTTACACAAGATCTACTCCAATAAATATCTATCTGCATTTGACTGAATAACCCTTTAATAAAGTAACACTTTTTTATTCACAATAATTCAGACATCTTGGGTATTTCACACTTTAATAATCTAGATGACAGCAATGCTTTTATGATAGTATTACAAATAATAATAATAATAAAAACTGTTATTTTGAACTTCCTGGAGTCTCAAAATTTGCATGTTTTGTTCAATAGTGCAGTAAGTCTGCAATATAAAATCAGGAGAATATGAATCTCTTTTTAGCGACACAACTGGAAGATCTTGATTATGCAGATGACAGTTTTGATATAATAAAAACACATTGATATACAAGTAAAATCTGAAACACTGTATAAAATTGCTGAAAAGGATGGTCTTAAAATAAACATGATGAAAATTAATTTCTTAAATTGAATGGCAAATAGCCACAAAGAAATTACAATGTGAAGGCTGTATTATTATATGAATCAGAGAGAGATAAAAACTGACCAAAAGAAATGAAGCTATATTAAAGAACATTCAAGGCATTTGTTTGTAAAATATTTTGGTCCCAAAATGAATTATAAAAACGGAGAAAAAGAAAAAAAATCGCTAATGAAATAAAAACATGCAGTGGAAATGGACCGGACATGTACTGAGACTGGACAGCAGAAAGATTCCAACAGTACCTTGGGTGTGGACTGGAAGGAGATGGGAAAAGCCTAAACTAATTGAGTGGAGAATGAAAGAAAAGGAAAGAAGAAATGGTTGGTTGTGAGAGCTGGAGACAAATAATTAGAATGGAAAACATTATCATGTTTTCCGTTAATGCTTATGCTGATTATGCCTTCCTCATGGTTTTGAAGTTTTTCCACTAGCCTAGACTCTTCACTGTTTGCCCTTGTTCCCTGATGAAAATAGTGAGGGAGGGGTAGAGTGGACCTTGTTTAGCTGTGTTGATGTCCCAGGTAGCATGACATTCAATTGTATCATCATTTTTGTGTAGTTTGTCAGTGGAGAATACAATTTGGTCCAAATTGCCTACCTGTCCTCATTTATTCACTATCAGTATGGATACGTAGTAACTGGGTGGGATTGCACATTGGGTGAGAATCGATTGATTATCTGCATTTCTTATGTGGAGGTCCTCTCCAGCTATTAAGTTTTTTTTAATATGTTTATTATAACAGGTGAGAAACACTGCTGGTATCCTGTTCCATAGATGATGATAATAATATCAGGATTGAAAGAAGATAACTATTGATTGTTCATAGCTGGAATATAAACTTGTAGTGATTGGTGGAGTACATCATGTACTGTTCTCTGAAGGTGGTGAAGAGATGTGGACCATTGTGATGTTAAATGACCTTGCTATAAACCTTGCCATTATTATTCTTTCATTTTCTGGCATTGTATCCTATAATGCATCTCTGCCTCTTTTACTGAGAATACAATTCATGTTTTGTATTATTTCCAGACCAGATGATTTTTCCACCTTTCATTCTCCTTGATTGTCCAGTGTATCTCTGCTAATCCAAGGATGTTGCATCTGTATCATCAAATCTCCTTGCAAAGCAAGATAAGGTTTTCAAGAACCCATAAAGCAGACATTCCTACTGATGACATATCTCTCTTGCTAGTTTTTCTCTTGTTGCACTTCTTTTGGTAGTTGACTAATTGATCCAACCCCAGTCGCTCAGTTTGGTGTGCAGACCTTGTTATTCAGGTGCCATCCAAAGCTAGCATGTTCTTTTCCTTTGTACTCTCATATTGCACCAGATTCTTGTTTCATTTTACAATCAGCACATCAACACTCATTTGACTAACCTTAAAATGGGAAACATACTCGAAATACTTGAGTTTTTCGTCTTGTCTCTAATGGTGCATATTTGTGATTAAGTGTTATGGATTTTAATTGGAACGAAGAAGAGTATTATGTTAAAAGCTGGTTAAAGCTTCATTAAAATAGGTTCATATAGTCACAAGCATTGAGTAGGTTCATGCTTAGAAAATCAAATAAGATTATGGAAATATTGAATAAACTATTTTTGATTTCTTTCCACACATTATAAATATTTATCCTTATTGTGTTGCACTTCTTTTTTTTCTACAAGAGTGACAGAATATATGCTGGAACAATGACTCATATAATTACTACATTAATTGTATATGTAAGGTTTTTACCCTAAAGTCTAGTTTTAGAAATTATGTATTGATTGTTACTTATGTTGGTATTTTTAATTTCATAGTAGCTGCTGCTAATTGATGTAAATTTATGCATTGCACTTTATATCCATATGACTTCAGGTATTGCTCATTCTAAACACTTACATATCTGTTCTTTTAATGTTAATAATAGAATCCATATTCTGAATCAATTGGTTTCATGGTTTAGATGTTTGCAAACAGTGATTTGATATCGGAGCTTGCTGATCAATCGTTAACTTAATTTCTCACTTATGAACTTGATGCCATGAAGGTTTTGATATGGAAGACAGTGGTACTTATCTACTGAGTTAATGCATAATACTTGTACTAAGAATTTATTTTGTAAGTAGGCTGTTGTTTGACTATAGGCTATGCTCATTTTTATTGATTTTAGATTATCCATATATACAGGATGGGGTGGGTAATTTCTGGCTGTCAGAAATGATTATCAGCTGAATATACCAAGTGGGATGATCAAACAAATGAAATTTTAAATCCCTGAATACAAAACTAATTAACTACTATATAAGTAAATATAAACAAAAATGGTTAGAACATCTAAATCAAATGGGCAACAGCAAACTGCCAAAAATGCTATACAGATGTAAAATAAATGGGAAAAGAAGAATTGAAAGACCAAGAAAGTGATTGGCTAAAATCTGATAGGAAGTAGTAGTTTTTTTTTTCTTTTTTTTTCACTGTTTGTTGTGAGATTCTGTAGGTTATGTAGATAATGTGTTTTCTCAGAATGACCATTTCTTTCTATTGTAACTGGGTATAACATTTTAATTTATCTACTCTTAAGTGTTTTTTTGAGGTCTGTTAATGCCTTTCCTGATGTATTGTTTTTTAGTAGCGTAGCTAGCATTTTCAGAATTTTTCTGTTTTTGTCTGTCATGAAGTTTATTCAGAATACTTCTCAATTATGTTATAGTTGAGCCCACATCTAACTGTTCTTGCTGGTTTACTTAGGGAAGTTACTTATTTTATTTTTTCATGTTGTAAATAGATCTGTGTTTTTTAGAGGAAGTTCCTAATCTAGTATTGAATATTTTGGGTGATGTTTGTTAATTATTATTTATATGCTCCATTCTGAGAATGGATGAAAGAAATGAATCACTACAACATAAAAGTTAAATTGTTAAAGAAGGTAATCTTTTTCACAGTTTAGCCATATTTACCTCTGGAGTCATAGCAGTCCCAAATAACTTTTATAATCATTCATTCTGACAATCTCCAAGAATTTAGCCAGCTTTGGAGATGGGTGAGAGTTCTTTACAGCTTACTAGTGTCATCTGTTATGCATGATATATATAAAGAAAAAAAAATCACAACAAATACTACAAAAAAAAAATAAAAGCATTCCTACTTAAACCAAGTCTAGTATAGAAAGTGAGACATAATTACTTAAGGATCAAAGTTAGATAACTGGGAGACTTCCACTGTAGCTTGTAAGTAGTACAGAGAACCAGCCAAAGCTTCTGATGTAGATGTTCAGTCCTTGTTTTCTTGTGCTGCATCCTGTTAACAAGTAACTGAACAAATTAAAGTGAGATGACAACTTCTTGTGTTCTTATTGGCTTAATAACACACACACACACCACTATGATGATGTAACATTATACTACTGTTTAATTACATGGTTAAAAAGAGATTCCTGCTGTGTACATCAGACAACTAGCAAATTAGATAAAACAGCAAACTAGCAGTATACAAGATCGTGTTCAGGCCAGTTTTAAGTTATTGATCTGAGAGTTGGGTTAGAAATAAAGCACTTGATCAAAGACTGAGCCCATAAATATGAGGGTTCTGAGAAAAATTAGAGGAGTGAACTGATGGCATAAATGGCAGAATCACATTTAAAAATGAAGATATTAGAAAAGAACTTGACGTTACTAGCATTTAAGGATGTATCAGCAGAGCTAATCTGAGGTGGTATGGCCATTTACATACAATGGGTGAGAGAAGGTTAGCAAAATAGGTGTTTGATGTCAAGATGGCAGCAAAGAGACCTAGAGGAAGGTTTGAAGGCCTTGGTGGATTGATTTAGTCAGAAGTGCCTTAGAAGCATGAAATGTTAGATATGACAATATTGGAATTCTCACAAGTAATAGACTGATCATCATCATCAAATTCCTGACATGTACCGTCAAGGGTTGTACAGGATATGATAGTACTACATGAAAAATTTACATCGTTACTAACTTCCTATTTACAATTTTCCTCCAAATCAGTCTGTTACTTGTCAAGACTACAATATTATCATTATCAGATCTTATATTTCTATCGTCTAAGGCACATTGTAACATATCAATCCACCTATATCTTGGTCTTCCTCTGGGTTGTTTTCCTGGCAGAAAACACTTGTTCTGCTAAATCTTTCCATGCCCATTCTGTTTAAGTGACCATACCATCTGAGATTAGCTCTGTTAACTCATTCCTGGATGCCGACAATGTTAAGTTCTTTCCTAATATCCTCGTTTTTAATATGATATTGCCATTGATGCCATCTGTTCAGGCCTCTAATCTTTCTCAGGACTCTCATATCTGCGGTCTCTAGTCTTTGGTCAAGTGTTTTACTTCTGACCCAGTTCTCAGATCCATAAGTTAAAACTGGTTTCAACACTGTCTTGTATGCAGCTAATTTAGTGTTCAGATTAATTTCTCTCTTATTCCGTATGAATTTATTCAATTGACTTCCTACCATACCAGCTTTGTTGATTCTGTTGTCTATTTCCATATTTAATTTACCATCTTCACTAAAATTCGTGCCTAAGTAGCTGAAATGTTTTACTTTTTCCACAGGTTCCCCGTTCACAACACAGTTGATATTTTCAACATTTCTACCTCTATTTTCATTGTCTTTGTCTTTTTAATGCTGACCTTCATACCATATCTATTACAAGTTTTTCAATTTAGTCAGAGAATGTTGCGGATTTATTGGTAAGTCATCGGCCGCATAAAGCAAAGAGCTGACATTAACATCTCCAATTCTGATATTATGTTTAATATCACTTTCCTTCATAATGTGATCCATATAGATAATGAATAACACAGGGGATAATGTACATCCTTGTCTCACACCAGATTTAATATGAAACCATCTTCCTGTACATCCTTCAATTCTAACTGCCAACTTACAACTCAAATACACACTAAGTGTTGCTTGATTATAATGCCCCATTGACACCATATAACTGCAGCGTATTGAATAGCTTCTCTCTTGGCACCTTGTCATATGCCTTTTCCAAATCGACAAAACTTAAATACAGATCTTTGTTATATTCCCATACTTTCTCGACTATTTGTCATAAAGTGAAGATCTGATCCTGACAGCTTCTATTTGGCCTGAATCCAGCTTGTTCTTCACCAAGCTTTTCTTCCACAATTCTTCTCAACTGTTTCTCAAGTATACTTGCATAGATCTTGCCAGGAACACTTAGTAGAGAAATACCTCTGTAATTCTCACATTCAGTTTTATTTCCCTTTTTATATATGGGTACTATGAGAGCTCTACTCCAATCATCGGGAATTTGTCCCTCTGTCCAGGCTTTCTGAACTATGCAGTGCAGCCACTGTAAGACTTTTATACCACCATACTTCAGCATTTCTGGTCGAATATCATCTACTCCTGCTGCCTTTCCACATTTCAAGCCTTTGATGGCTTTTTCTACTTCATGTATGGATATGTATTCCTGACTGCATGCCTGGTCAGTGTTTTTTATCACTGTGCTGTCATCACTGCTTGTTTCGTTTAGCAGTTTTTCAAAGTAATTACTCCATACTTCAAGGATATCTTTTTCTCCTGTTTTCATGTCACATTTATCATCTCTAACTACTTTTACAGCACTTTTTCCTCCATTTCTAAGCTTCTTCAACAACCTCCAGAATATCTTACCACCTTCTTGATATTTATTTTCTATGTTCTTGCCAAAGTCCTCCCATGACTTTTGTTTAGCTAGTTTTACACAGTGTTTCGCTTTCTTACATTTGTCTCTGTATTCTCTAAGAGCACAAGCTGACTTATTTGCCAGGAACTTTTGATATGCTTTCTTCTTTTCTTTCACTGCCTCTTTAACTTCCTGTGTCCACCATGGAGTTTTGATTTTTCTATCCTTGTAGACAACTTCACCACATGCCTCTCTGGCTGAATCAATCAGGATTTTCTTCAAGGCTTGCCACTGAATCTCCAAGGTTTGGTTCCTGTTCTCAAACTCTTTCTTTTTTTCATCAATAATCTTTGTGTATTTTAGTCTACAGTTCACATCTGAGAGCTGCTCAACTTTTATTCACTTTAAAACTTTCTTTCATGTTATTCTTTTCAATAAGAAATTCAATTTTATCCTGCTTAAGACTAAATACTGATCGCTTCCAATTTCAGATCATCTGTACACTCTGGTGTCCTGCACCAGGGAGAAAACTTCACTATCAACAATAACATAGTCAATGAGAGTTTTCTTATTCCTTGCCTCTTCTCTCCATGTGAATTTGTGTGCATTTTTATGTTGGAACATGGTGTTAGTAATAAGCAGTCCATGTCCTGAGCAGAGATCCAACAGGTATTTGCCATTATTATTGGCTTTGCTCTTTTCTCCAAATTTCCCCAAAATATTTTTGTATGTCTGACAGTCATTTTCTACTCTGCTATTTAGATCCCCAACAAGGACCAACTTTTCCTTTTTCATTGTGTCAGTTGCTTTTTCTGAAGCATCAAAAAATTTCTCTACTTCTACCTTAGTAGAACCTTCTGTGGGACCAGAGGCATAAATAAGTCTCATTGTCCAGTTCCCCATTCTCATATTTGCCCACATTACTCTACTTGAGACTGCTTGCCATTTAAGAAGATTAGCCTGGTATTTTGTGTTGAATACTATGACTACTCCTTTTCCTTGATTGTCATTTTCTGAGTATAACATTTTGTATTTATTGCTCAGAAAGATCTCACCAGTTTTTCTTTTTTGTTTGTCAACCCTATTATGTCGATCTGGTATACTTATCTAATTCTTTAGCTAGCTGCATTTCTTTGCCATTCAGACTTCTTATGTTGATAGTACCGATCTTTAACTCTGATGTTCAGTTGGGGTGTGCTTTCAGATTTGTTCCAGTAGCTGACTTTTTGCTGTTCGCCCTATTTCCCTTGCGAAAACAACAGGGGGCCCCTTGTTTAACCAGGCGACGCCCCAGCTGGTATGAAATTTTGTCATGTTGTACCATCATTTTCTATATTGGTTGAAGCCAGTAAGAATACAATTTGGTCGGCTAAATCCCAAATTGCCAGTCCATCCTCATTTGTTCAGTATCCAGGTAGATACCCAACAGGGTCACCACGAGAAGGTGAGGATTGGAAATTAGGTCAGAAGCCCTGGTAAGTTCTCTGCATTCCTTTAAAGCAGTGCTTCCCAAACTTCTGGATGTCAGGGCCCCCTTTGCAAAAATTAAAATATTTCACGGCCCCCCTCGGAAAAAAATCGTAATAGAGAGATATATTATTATAATATTTAATGTATTTATATTCAATACAAAACAGCGAATATTGCAAAAATCAAATGCATATTTGATTTTTGCAATATTTTTTGCCTCTTACCGTTTGGTTCTGAAGACGATGCGGGTGTTCTGGTAAAATATGAAATACTGTCTTTTTTTTTTTTTTTAGTCTGTTTCTGATTGTTCTTGGGATTTTTTTAAAAATTTTTTATCAGCCACTTATCCATCTCAGGGTTAAATTTTTTAACGTAAAATAGATCAAATAATATCATCACTTACCGATGCTGGCACACCACAATCGATAACATGAAATTAGTGAATATTACCTGAATAAGGGAATCCCCGGACTAGGAACATTTTTTTTCTTTTGTGACTTTTCTCCCTTTACGGTAATTGAGCCTAACGCGAAACAGACAGCAAAGGCAGGTTATTAAAACGTGCATATGATTGGTGCAGTATTAACAAAAGATCGCGCAACCGAAATATAAAAGCATAGCTAACAATTAAGTTGAAATGCTAACTCTCTTCAACCAAATTCCATATGTGAAACTGCCATAACATATATATATATATATATATATATATATATATATATATATATATATATATATATTACTTAGTTTTAACACTTTTACGAATTTTAACAAGTTCGGTTGAATTTTATTGCTGCCTTGGGAAATCGAACTCACAAACATCTAATTAATAACAGTAGTTTTTAGTTAGATACTGTGTTTGCCCATGTAACATATGGTTTTGTTTTATGAGGGGACATGTGATTCATTAATTAGTGTGTTTTTATCCCAGTTGTCTCTAATTGCACTATTTGTTGAGAAATATATTACACAGACTCCTCATACCTTATTCACTGGCATAATAAAAGTACTTGTTTTGATTGCCTCTGCAGTATAGTGGCTGTTAGAGAGGGGTGTTGTTTACCACTTCAGGCGAGTTACTATCTCCCCACGTGAACTTGTTTAAGCCTTTTTTTCATGTGTGAAGTATATGCGAAATTTTTATTGGTAACAGAAAACTAGCTCGGATGACAGTGATAATATAAAACGAGTTTTGATATGTATATAAAGTCAATATCAACAGTCCCTGATTACGAACGCGTGATGAAAGGGACAGGAAGATTTGGAGCTTCCCTTGCGAGCATTCGAAGTAAATACAATTAACCACTGCTTTGAAATGAAACATATAAATAAGCAATATTTACTAATATTCATTAAGCGCCGAAATACGCAGGAAGCAAAGTTTGTGAAACAACACCAATGTGTGAATTTTTCCATTAAAATATAAAAAATAACAAAAAAAGAAATAATAAAAGTTAAATACGTTTCTTTTAAAATAAAAAAAAATCTACTTAGTCTTAAAACATTTTAAATATGTTTTCATTATTTCACGGCCCCCTCAACAAAACTTACGCCCCCCAAGGGGGCCGCGGCCCACAGTTTGGGAAGCCCTGCTTTAAAGGCTATGTGGAGGTCTCCTCTCATTTATACAGCTTTGATCCTTAAGCACCCCGTAATAGACTGATTTGGAGGAAAATTGTTGATAGGAAATCAATAATAATATACACTTATGTAGTGCTATCATAGTAACCTGAACACCCCTTGGTGGTACATATCAGGAAATTGATGACCTATGGCAAAATGAAAAGACAGATACTAGAACCTTAAACTGAACAGAATTGGACATGGATGCAGGGAAATGCATAAATAACATGCTAATATAATTGATGTTACTGAGATGGAGCTGCTATAGCTTTTGTATTAACAGTACTATTTGGTTGGAAAGACCTGGGGTTCAAATCCCATCCAGGATACAAATTTTTATAAGGAATTTTCAAGAGAAGTGAGTTAATGCCAATCTCAGAAAATTATAGTTTTTTTGTTCATCCCACAAAACAGGCAAACCAGCTAGAATATATGCACTTAACAGACATAATAAACTGTCCTCAGCCTACTTACTTTGGCTCCAGGTCCAAATATCTCAACCCAACTGAAGACAAACAAATGAGAATTCTAAATAAGATTTTTTTTTTCATTTATTAATTATTAGGAAAAGGAAGTTGTAACTCTAGTATAAACAGAGATTTTTTGGAATGGCAGGTAATTTCACAGGTACATTTCAAAATGGGGAATTGGAAAATGTGACTATGTCTATTGTCCAACTGAATGAATTACTGACCAAAGAATTCCTCTACTTCTTTACATTAGTAAAGAAACAACAGAATTCTTTGTCAACTGTCACTATAATAAAGACAAACTGGTTCTTGTTGGTGACTTAAAGAGCTGCAGAATGTGAAGTGAATTGCAAATCTATAGAAATGTTCTGTAGAATTTTGAATAAAAAGTAGGCAAAAGATGTGTATAAACTTCAGGTGCAAGAAATAAATCTTGTTGATTACATATTGTTCATAGTGATATCTTCAGAATGGTGCAAGATAGAAGAATGCAAGGGACTAGAAATCTGATTAATTTTCAGTAAGCTAAAATGATTCCTAGTGAAAAGAACTGTACGAAACTTAAAGAATCCAAGTAGAGCATTCAGATGTGAACCGTGATTCAAATTTACAAATATTGTTGAAGTGAAAGAATATGATAACAAGAACCAAACCTAATGGCAAAATGTGAAGTAATCATTGAATGATTCAACCAGGAAGTATGCCGTCATTTTCATCTTCTTATCTGCAAGGTTAGCAATCAGAACTTCATAGTGGACTTATGGAGGATAAATCATTTTGAAAGTTCTGCAAAGAAAAAGGGACAAAAATGTAAGGATAAGTTGTTTATAAAATGTTTGTCATGAGAAGAGATGGGAATATAAAAGATAAATATCAAGAAAGTGAATAGAGAATTTTTCCTCTTGACATCATGAATCTCTTCAACTGGTTATTTGCTGGCCTGGTTGGCTGAGTGGTTAGCATACCTGCTCTCTCACCAGTAGGCTGCGGATTCAAATCTTGTCATGGACATGGATGTTTGTGATTATCTTTAGGTGGGAGATGAATGTCATTGCCTAGGGTGAGACCACTTCAAAAGTGGCTTGGAAAAGTCCATATTTGTTCTCTAGAACAAGGTTTTCCAGACTATGTAAAAAATAAATGAAAAATACAAAAAAAAAAAAAAAAAAAAAAAAATACATTGCCTAGCCTGCCCACAGTACAAAACGTACTGTAGGTTTACAAACTAACCTTCCGTGGGTGGGATCAACATTAAAAAAAAACTATTAGCAGCAAAATATTCTGGTTAATTAAATTTAGAATGGAGGAAAAAGTACTACATAACTAATAATCAGATAATAAAAGGGTTATAAAAGCTACAAGTAAGACTATTCTGAATGTCTGAAGTAGCTTTATGAGTGGTCCTGCTAATGAAAGGTTATTATAAACCTATAGTACATTTCATTCTGTGGGTGGGATAAGATTTTTTTGCCATTTTTATCGATTTTATTTATTTTTTATAATTTACATAGTCTGGAAACCCTGCTCTAGAGACGGAACATGGAACTTTTTCAAGCCACTTCAGGCCTCCAGTAAGTGGAGAGGTGGTCTCACACTGGGCGACAAAATTCATATCCTGTCTAAAAACAATTACAAACATTCATGCCCATGGTGGGATTTGAACCCACAACCTGTTGGTTGGAGAGCAGGTAAGCTAACCATTTGGCCACTTGGAAAAATGTACAATTTTTTCAAAGTTGCTACAAAACATTTTTAAGTAAAATTAGGGGAGATATTATTGAATAGAGAAGTGAAGTAACACAGATGTGTTCCCACCTGACATCATTAATTTCTTCAGCTAGCTATATGCACTTGATACTGCTATTTTCAAACTATCTGGCTAAGATACATTGTATGCTCCATTTGACTACATTGCTCGGACACATTACTCTTTCCTCCTCCATTTCAACAGTCAGCTACCCAGAATCCAGTTCACTGTAGAAAAAGAAAACAACAGTAGCCTGCATTTTCTGGACACAGGTTTATTAATCACAGGTCTTCCTAAATGGCACTTGCTTTCTCAGTTTACAGAACCTGTCCACGTGGGGAAATACATGTTTTCCATTATCTCTTCTTCTTAACAATATGGTATTGTTAAAAATCCTTATGAACAGATCCTCCAACGAGACTTCTCTCACAGCTGAACTCTCCTTTATTTACGATACCTTCCTGTCTAACTATGCCTAAAGGATTTCAAAAAAAAAAGCTATTCTATCTCTCTCAACATGCACAGATTATAGTAATGCTATTACTATTCTCTATCTAGGGCATATCAGAAAAAATAAACTTGAAAGAAATATAATCTCTACACTACTTTTAAACCTCACTTGAAACTAGTAACCATTATCTGCTCTCCTAAAGATCTCCCTCTCCTATCTGTTCCAGGTGTTTATAAGGTTCCCTTTCTTGCAACTTGTCATATCATGGACAAACTGAGAGATATGCCAACATCTACCATGGAGAACACAAGAAATACATGTGCTGTCATAATCTATTTCAGTCAGGTCTAACTGACCATGCCTTGGATACCCAGCACAGACTCCAATGAAAGAAAACTATTATACTTCTGTAGCAGGTACAAACTTAAGACTTCTTAACAGATTTAAAAAACCAACCTAATCTACATTAGGTTGCAAGTACAACTTGGAGGATAATACATAAACTGGAGGATACAGAATTGGATTATAAACTCAGCTTGGATAGAGTGGCTGAGTGATCATAAAAGTGGTGTATGGGGATGTAAGTTTGTAAGATTTAAGGTGACCGGTAGTGCACCCTAGGGATCACTCCTTAGTCCATTATTATTTAGTCTTTACATTAATACATTAGGAAGCATTTGACAGGTGGCATATGGCTATTTCTTGATAATGCAAATATGTGCAGGGTAAGCAGGAATGTGACTCAGCATGCAGTTCTTGCAGGATAATTTAAATAAGCTGAAATTGTGGGCATGTGTAAATGATTGTTGGTTCAATGTTATAGTAAATGTAATTTGCACTTTAGTGTTTGGTATATTATGTTGGTGGCATTATGACAGAAGAAACTGATCAGACTAGGAATATTGGAGTTGTAATGAATAGGAAGTTGACATTCGGGGGGAGGGGTATATGGCAAAGATTGCAAGTATACAACTAAGAGGATAATTGAGATTCTGAAATGAACATTGACATGTAAAGAAAAGGAAGTAGTTTGCCTCTTTACAAGGCCTAGAATCAACATCACTTGGAAACTGTTGTGCTCAGATCTGGTCTCTTGGCTTCTGAGTATACAGATGCAAAATAGTGTTAAAAGAAACATCCTTTTATAATTGTGCCTACTTATCTGGAACTCTGTCACTTCACATTTATTAGTATAAAACTTTTCCTTGTCCTGCCTGATGGTTCTTCTAATTTCTCTATGTAATCTCTTATTCTTCGCTCCCTGTGTCTGTTTGTTTTTCCAAATGCATTCTATTGATTAAATCCCACATTAAATCTGATATTTATGGGTCTCTTGGTCTTCTTATTGGGTGAAGATATTTCTTGGCTGCATTGTAACTCTGATGCCTTCCCAAAGCATTTCTTGTGAGTTCTCACTAGGCTCCAAAAAATCAACCAACCAAGTTGATGTTTCTTATGTGAACCGACCAGGAATTACTCTGACATCCAGTTTAGTGGGATGTGCCTGACTTAGAAGGTTTCAGAGTCTAGCGTTACTTTGACTCTTACTAGCTAATGGTCTGTACCACAATCTGCTCCAGGACAAGTTTGCACATCAGAGATGTCTGTCTTCCACCATTGGAGAGCCAAGATGTAATCAGTTGGTGCCTTGACCTATCAATGCTAGGTGTCCAAGTATAGGTACGTCGTGGATGCTTCCAGAAGTAGGTATTGGTAATAACTAGTCTGTTAGCATGGGAAAATTCCAACAGTCTTTTTTCACCACAGGTGTTACATTCACCCAGACCAGACATGCCACATTCAGGCCTAACTCTCATACTCTTTCCCACTTTTGCATTAAAGTCCCCTAAGATGTAAAGTACATCTCTCCTTGGTAGGAGTCCAAAACAACCTAAATTTCCATAGAATTGCTGACTCTTCATCAGGCCTATTTGTGTGGGCACATAAACTACCATGATTGACACATTGGTAGTGTGAGCCTTAAGTCTAATACAAGGTATCCTGTCATTAACAGAATTATAATCATGAAGGGTTCTTGCCTACTAGGCGAGGTAGATTCCACTGCATAAGATGAAATGAAATAGCAAAATAGGATCAGTATCATGGCTACACCGTGATGCTTTGAGTCACTTCCTGAATAAACAAGTAACTTACCATCCTGTCTTTTGAAGTAACCTTCTCCATTCTATCTGGTCTCTGCAATTCTCACGACATCAATTTTATACCTCTCTATCTCTTTACAAACAATATCAAGAGTACCCATCTGTAGACCCCAAACATTGCCTGTGTAAAATTCCCCTCTGTGATTAATCCTATACCTTCTGTATTCCTCATTCACTAGATCACTGACTTTTGTTGGAGGCTAATACACTTCTTGAACAGGACCCTCTGCCTAAACCATGAATGCGGCTTAGGCAGAGGGTCTGATGACCGATCAAAAGTCTCTCTTGATAGGTCATTGGAGGTACAGTCATATTAGCATTTTGGAGTGAAGTCACTGCAAGAAAAAAAAAAAAAAAGGATAGGGTTGTAGAGGCCATTTCCACATATCTGGGAAGTTTTGTTCCCTAATTCATCCTATATTGGCCAGGTGGGTTGGGACTTCTATCTACCAAGGTGAGGCAGATTCCCACTGCATAGGACGAAATGAAATAGCAAAGTAGGAAAGATTCACCCCTAGCTCTCGAATACTAATAGCATTGGGAGGAGGAGGGAGCAAGAAGAAATGAAGGGAAGGGGATCAGTCTACAGATGTATATTATATGAAGTAAGGCATAGTCCAGCATCAGGCACCTTGGGTTTGCCACTCTCATACTCACTAAAGTGAGCCCCTTAAGGTATAATTAACCTTAGTCAATTAAATATTTAACTGTGCTTAAGGTAACTATTAAATGAATAGCACTTAATTATTCATTCATCAACAAATTAAATCAACTGCTGAAGAATTTTTGTGGGTTTTATGTATGCAGATATTGGAAGAAAATCATCTTGATGAAAAAAAATTACATCAGTTTGCATAAATAAAATGAAAAAAATAAATAAATAAAAAGCAGCTAAATTGAAGCCCCTCAAGAAAAAAGTTAGAGGGTGGGACCAAATAAAAATTTGAAATTCTTATGAGAGAGACTCTTGATAGGTTACTATAAAGCAAAATTTATCTTATTCTGTTATTTTCAGCATGCATAGCCTTATGAAAAAGATGAAACCACAATTTTTTTTTGTTGCATCCTTCATTGTATTTAGTACACTTACTTTTTTATTATTATTATTATTACATAACACCTCCAGGGAGTCCAAAGACTCATCGAGAGAAGGCACTTACCCTACAACTCTGTCTACACCATCTACCATCCACCACTAGTATTTTCAGACAATCACAAACATCCATGGCAGGATCCGAATCCACAGCCCTTTGGCTGGAGAGTGGATACTCTAATCACTCAGCCAACCAGGCTGGCAAAACATTAACAAGCCAGCCAGGATTTGAATCTGGAATCTTCTGATCCATAATCTGATGCGTTATCCGTTGTGCCACTGGTCCACTTATCAAGATATAATTTGTTTAGGATATCCTAAGTGGCTTGAAGTATGCATATTACATGTTGAAAGTTTTTACATGTCATCAGCATTACTGTGAAAGTACAAAACATTAAAATAAAATTTTTTGCTTTTATATAAGTAACTTGGGTATGGCACAGTATAATTTCATTTTGCTAGGGGTAGATTAAAGTTTGAAGTGTTTATGAAACTGTTCTGATTTGACTTGACTAGGTAGCAAAAATAACTGGTATTCTCCCCATGTGATTTATTTTTCCAAAGGAAAAATAAATTACATCTAAGTGATCTTCTTATAAGCGATCTAAGTTTTAATAGCATTTCTTATAGGGTTTGGACATGAGAAATTTAGTGTTTTGTGTAATTCCTGTTAATATTCTACTCTTTCCTTTGGCTATCAAAATGCTATTATCTTGAAATAAAGGGAGCTGAATTGTAGAAAAACAAATTAGATTTGAGTTGCACTGACTAGACATCCAATACATAAATCACTGTTATTATTTTCTTTTCTTTTTTTGTCTTTATTTTTCTTATTATTTTTTTAAACTATTTTTAAAAAATATTTTAAAATTATTGCACATAGCACACCACTGAGATTCTGAAAAAACATTTATCTTGATGGATGATGCTACATACCTACAAACAAACAAAAAAAAAAAATTACAGTTTTCTCTGTTTTTAAAAGACTGTCTAAGCTAAATGGACCAGTTTTTCTTTCTAGCTGCCTATTAAGAGGCTCATAAAAATCTGAAATTTTACTTTGTCTCCTAAATAGCTTTTATGGGCTTCAAAGATGGCTGTTTTTAATTTTTTTTTATAAAGTTTAAGGCAATTTTCATCTTAGAAGGAATGTTGTGTCAGTTAAGATGATTTTGGGCGAAGGGCAGTCATTAATCAAACGCATAAATAAGAGAAGAAAAAATTTAATTAGACACCATTTGAAGCATCGGGAACTGATTACAGAAATAATGGAGGGCTGTAGAAGGAAAAAGGCCACGAGGCAGACCAAGAATTTCATATATAAATAACATAATGATGCTAACTGGTGCTAAGAGTTATGAAGAGATAAAAAGGTCACAAGACAGGATGTTGTGATGTGCTGCTATAATTACCAATCTTTGGATTAATGCACCAAAGAAGAAGATAATATATTTCCACTACATGTATAAATGAAATGCACAAAAACAAAACAGCATTTATCCTAAGGCCTGCAGGGTAGAGTATAAAATGGTGAAAAGGAGCACCTAAAGCGGATAGCTCCTATCTTGAAAACAAAATTACTGTCTTGATAAGAAATCAAAGGGGACAATCTGGAAATAAGCTGCAATTAATTTTAAACCCTCAGAAACTGTAAAAATTCTGTGGATCCATCAAATAAAAGTGGCTACCATAATTAATAAGATGACAGGAAAAATTTTTAAAATATATTTTCTTTCATCTAAAGCAGTAGTCTCCAAAGTGTGGTACACGTACGAGTCGATACGTGGGGGTACGTCAAAAAAAGTTTTATATTGATAGGAAAAAAATTGTCATTAATTAAAGATAAAGAATATTACTTTCTTTCATCAATTAAACATATATCTAATATAGACAAAGATGTTATAAAGATCCTGTAAACTTAAATTTACAAGTAGCACACATTGGGCAACTTTGCACACATAATTGTCCGTGTTTTTAATTATTATATGGTGATATAAGGCATATTTCCTCTTTATAATACTTATTACAATGATTTTTGCTCAATCAATTGGGGGTACGTGATCAAAAAAGCTTGGAGATCACTGATCTAAAGGATGGGATAACAAAATAACACTCAAATTATAAAATTTAAGCAGTTTAATTTCAATATGACCTAGATGGAAGATTATATGCTCTAATGTTGATAATCAGTATGGATCCACATTCAAGGAATGTAAGTGAAGTATTATGTTTGGTTCATTATTACTGTATCAGATGATGGCATTCTTAATCTTAGAATGCTATTATGGTGTATACAAAACAATAATCAAAATTACCAACAAAAAGATATGTTAACTCTAGAATCCTAAGCATGAAATTTACATTAAATTATTACTTTTTGTTATCCATCCGAGTATTAGTTGAATCATCTAGTATTTTTAAATAGCTCTAGCTATTGTGTGAAATACTCCTTTTTTTTTCATTGAAAAAGCTCTGTTTTGAGACTTTTTTTTTTTTGTTTTTTTTGTTTTAATAGGACTATCTCATTCTCCTATATCAGTGACATCACAATCTCTAACCCCCCCCCTCTCACCACGAACTTATGGTGGCCATTTCAGCCATTGAGAATTGTATCCCCACCCCTCAGAGCCTTTGTTTAGCTTATCTAAGCTTGATAATCGAGAGATTACCTAAGTAATCTCTTATTATCTTCTCACTTTAGGAACTCACTTTGCTGGTCAGTTAAATAAGGTTATAGTTAACTGAATGCACCATTACATAATGTTGAATGAGTTTTTGATACTCTAACCAGTTGGAGGATCATTTAACTGTGGGCTTGGTTATTTAACAGTTGGATAATTTAGATTACTGACTGACTTTCTGATGAAATTGCAGAGGATTATGATGATGAAGTATGAAGTGTGCATTCAGAGTAGGAACTAAAAATTCCTGAAAGTTAAGTCTAGTGATCACCCTTAAGTACTTAAATCATGAGTAGTTTAAACTGTGGAGCTGGATATCTTAAAATTAGTATTTCCCAAGTATGCAGTAAAAGAATACTTGTTGAACTGAAAATGTCACAGCAGTTATCAGCTGTGACAATACTATACTGGTCTACTAATTGTTTGGATTATGATTTTATATTATTGGCAACGTGAATGAATTTGGATATATCAGTTTTTTATAAAATTGTAATGTTAATAACCATTAGGAAAACTAATTTGTATAGGAACGGCAGACTGTTGTCTAGTTTTTCTTTTTTCTGTGGAGTGTATTCTGGGAGGTCTTCACCAGAATTGTTTGCCGAGTCTGAGCTACAAGGTGAAATCATAAATTAAACATCAAGGTAATTTGATCAAATGATGTGCTCTTCATATTTGAGAGCTTGAGTGTATGTGTATTCATTGTAAAATTAGAGGATGAGTTAGCTCTAATGGCTTTTGTATATTTTTCTTGCCACAAAATAACTGTGCAGCATTGTAAACTTAATGTCAGACAGTAAATTTTTACTTGCTGTCTCCTGTTGTGCAAGCTCTTTCATCTTAGAGTTTATGTTTGCTTATATTGTCTTATGCACTTTGAAAGGTGCACATTAATTAAATGAGATTTAACTTGAAGTCACCATAAAAAAAGAAAAAAAATAAGTTCACATTTGTGATTGGGGAGGGGAGAAGTGCAACTTTCTGATATAATGTGTTATTATTATTATTACATGACAGCTCCATGGAGTTCAAGGGCACTCATAGGATACTGCACCGCACACCCATCATCTACACACTACATAATTCACCATCCATATTATGCCATCATCTACCATCCACAAATATTTTTATCTGTTAATTACTTGTGTTCTCTGGCTGATTTTCCTGTATGGAGTCTGAAAAACCAGCATTTCCATTAGACAGAAAAAATCCTGCTACCTCTGTATGCGATCAGCCAACTCGCCTTCAGTTGAAAAAAAATCTCCACAACACTAATCATAAAATAAATGATTAGTGTTGTGGAGTTCCCACATTATCAATTGCTTGGAAGAAGTTCAGATGAGAATGTAAAATGACTTGATATCCTGAATTTTTGTTAGTCATGCAGAAGCTGTATCAATTTCTGATAATTTATTATCCATAAACCATGATTTAATAGTATTTCTGTGCAGCTAATTTGGTTTTAATTTTCAATTGAAATTATGTAGAATCTAACCAGCAAATAATCTCTCTTCAAAAGATTACAAAATTATTCATTAGGTCTGGTTTTGTATAATAGATGAAGTATCAACTCAAGATTCGCAAATAGTATGTATTGAATGTTGACTTTCCCAGGAATGAAGGTTTATCTTTTGACCACTCATTTACATAAGTTTAAAAAAAACAAAAACTCAACCATCCCATAAGCAAAGGAAACAGGGTAGTTTTGCCTACTGTAAAACTTGCAGTTTAAAAAAACACAATGTCTTTCATGTGAACATATACTATCAGCAATCTTCCTTGTGTTCAATTGCATTTAATATGTGGAACATTGTCATAGGGTTTCTCCGATATCTAAAAATGAATGAATATTGAAAGTTTTTTCTATTATATGTTAGTCTTTAAAATTAAATTTAGAGGACTCTTGAAACAGCTTCTGTTTTTCAGGTTTGTATTCTCTTAATTCTTTTATTAATCCATTTATCTCTTGGTAAATGCACATTAGGAGATGGTTGTAGAAAGTTTATATGCTTGATTAAAAATTAATTTAATTTTTAACAAGATTTCTACAAACAAGATTATAATTTGCAAGTTTAATTTAAACTTGCAAATTATAATTATAAACCTTAAAGCAGCTATATAATTGTTTAATCATTTATCCATCATTTAAGGGTCATTTAAGGGTCAAAGCTGTATAACTGAGAGGAGACCTCCAAATCGCTGAGTACCAACCAGGTCTTCTGACCTAATGTCTAATCCTCACCTTGTGGTGCACTCTGTTAAGTATCTACCTGGATATTGAACGAACGAGGATGGGCTGGCAATTTGGGATTTAGCCAACCAAATTGTATTCTTATTGGCTTAAACCACAAGTAAAATGATGGTGGAACATGACAAAATTTCATGCTGGCTGGAGCGATGACCAGTTAAACAAGGGCCCCCTCGTGGTTTTCGCCAGAGAACCAAGGCAAACAGCAAAAAGTCAACTACTGGAACAAATTCTAAAACGCACCACAACTCAACATCATCAGAGTACAAGATCGATACTATCAACATAAGAAGCCTAAACAGCAAAGAAACAGAGTTGGCTGAGGCATTGCTGATCGATATAATAAGGGTGACTTAAACAAAAAAGACAAATACTGGTGAGATCTTTCTAAGCAATAAATTCAAAATATTCAGGCAATAACAATCAGGAAAAAGGAGAACTATAGTACTCAACATTGAATACGAGGCTAATCTTGAATGGCAGGCAGTATCAAGTAACGTGATGTGGGCAAATGTCAGAATGGGGAACTGTACAACGAGACTTATTTTAGTGACTATAGTCCCACAGAAACTTTTACTAAGGTAGAAGTGGGGGAATTTTTTGAGACTTTAGAGAAAGCAACTGACAGTGAAAGAGAAAAAGTTGGCCCTTGTTAGAGGATCTAAATAGCAGAGGAGGAAATGATTGTCTGACATACAAAAATATTTTGGGAAAATTTGGAGAAAAGATCGAAGCTAATAATAATGGCAAATGTCTGTTGGATTTCTGCTCTGGACTGGTTATTACTAGCACAATGTTCCAACATAAAAATGTGCATAAATTCACATAGAGAGAAGAGGCAAGGAATAAGAAAAGTCTCGTTGACTATGTTATTGTTGATAGGAATGTTTTTTCACTTGTACAGGACACTAGAGTGTGCAGAGGATTTGAAATTGGAAGTGATCACCATTTAGTCTTGAGCAGGATAAAATTGAATATCATATTGAAAAGAAGAACATCTAAGAAAGTTTTTAAAGCAAATTAAAGTTGAGCAGCTCTCAGGTGTGAAATGTAAACTAAAATACACAAACGTTATTGAAGAAAAAATGAAAGAGTTTGAGAATAGTAAAACCTTGGAGATTCAAGTCCTGAAAAACACATTGATTCAGCCAGAGAGGCATGTGGTGAGGTTTTCTGCAAGGATAGAAAAATTGAACTCCATGGTAGACACTGGAAGTTAGAGGCAGCGAAGGAAAAGAAAGCATTATAAAGAGTTCCTTGCAAAGAAGTCAGCTTGTTTTCTTAGAAAACACAGAGACAAATATAAGATAGCTAAACAAGTCATGGGAAAACTTTGGCAAGAACATAGAAAATAAATATCAAGAAGGTGGCAAAATATTCTGGAAGCTGCTGAAAAAGCTCAGAAATGCAGGAAAGAGTGCTGTAAAAGGGATTAGAGATGATAAAGGTGACCTCCATGGAGAAAAAGATATACTTGATGTATGCAGCAATTATTTTTGAAAAATTGCTAAATGAAACAAGCAGTGATGACATCACAGTGGTAAAAAAAACACTGACCAGGCATGCAGTCAGGAATGCATATCCATACTTGAAACAGAAAAATCCTGAAATGTGGAAAGGCAGCTGGAGTAGATAATATTTGACCATGCTCTAGTATGGAGGTATAAAGGTCTTGCAGTGGCTGCACTGCATAGTTCAGAAGGCATGGACAGAGGGATGATTTCCAAATGATTGGAATAGACTCTCATAGAACCCATATACAAAAAGGGAAATAAAACAATGTGAGAATTACAGGAGTATTTCCCTACTGCGTGTTCCTGGTAAGATTTATGCAAGTACACTTGAGAAACAGTTGAAAAGGATTGTAGAAGGGAAGCTTGGTGAAGAACAAGCTGGATTCAAGCCAAATAGAGGCTATCAGATCAGATTTTCACTTTATGACAAATAGTTGAGAAATTGTGGGAATATAACAGATCTGTATTTAAGTTTTGTAGACCTGCAAAAGGTATATGACAAGGTGCCAGAGAAAAGCTATTCAATACACTACAGTTATATGGTGTCAATGGGGCATTATATCAGGCAATACTACATCTTTGAGTTGTAAGTCAGGTTAGAATTGAAGGAAATACAGGAAGATGGTTTGATATTAAATCTGGTGTCAGACAAGGGTGTTCGTTATCCCTTTATTCATTATCTGTATGGATCGCATTATGAAGGAAAGTGATATTAAATCTGATTTTAAAATTGGAGATGTTAATCTCAGTTCTTTACTTTATGCAAATGATGTTATACTTTTAAATACATCCAGTACAAGTCAGCAAGATTCCTTGACTAAATGGAATAAACGTTGTAATAAATTTGGTATGAAAATCAGCAATAACAAGACATGAAAATAGACAGAAACATTGAAAATATCAACTGTATGTGAATGGAGAACCTATAGAACAAGATAAAACATTTCAGTTACTTATACAAATTAAATATGCAAATAGACAACAGAATCAACAAAGCTAGTTTGGTAGGAAGTCAACGGAATAAATTTATATGGAATAAGAGAGAAATTAGTCTTCTTCTTGCTTTTTTTGTATTAGCCCTGTTACGGAGCCCTTTCAAGCCATAACTGTCCCGAGGATAAGGTGACTAGCCCTATGACTCCTGGTGTGTCCAATGTCTGTCGATGTGTGTGCTCATGGGGCCAGTTTGCCTGCTTGCTGGAAGAAAAATCCCAGATAAACTGGGGAGAAAACCCCTGCAGTTTACACCCAAGACCGAGTATGTCTGAGAAAGATCCTTAAGCTCCTCGCATCAATGACGGGAATCGAACTAACGACACTTTTCCCTGGTATATAGTTGCGTAGTGCATAGCCACTTGCTAACCATGTGGACAGAGAAATTAGTCAAAACACTAAATTAGCTACATACAAGACAGTGTTCAAACCAATTTTAACTTATGGGTCTGAAAGCTGGGTTAGAAATAAAACACTTCACCAAAGACTAGAGATCACAGATATGAGAGTTCTGAGAAAGATTAGAGGCATGAACAGATGACATCAATGGCAATATCATATTAAAAACAAGGATAGTAGGAAAGAACTTGACATTGTTAGCAGAGCTATTCTCAGGCAGTATGGTCACTAATGGGAGAAGAAAGATTAGCAAAACAAGTGTTCTTTGCCAGGAAAAAAGACCCAGAGGAAGACCAAGATATGATATAGGTGAATTGATACAGTAAAAATTGCCTTAGAAGACAGAAATATAAGATCTGATAATGTTGGAGTTTTGACAGATAACAGATTGATTTGGAGGAAAATTGTTGATAGGAAGTTAGTAATGATGTAAGTTCTTCATGTAGTATTATCATAATATCCTGTACACCCCTTGAGGGTACATGTTAGAATTTGACGATGATGTAAGCAAACAAAGTTTGCATGTGAAGTCTACATGGCTAGGCTACTTGTATATAACAACCTTTGTAACTCAGTTTGCTTCAATGATGCCTTTTGTTTGGAAAGACCTGAGTTTGATTCCCTTTTAGGATGCAAAGAACTTTTATCAGGCCTTTTCAACTGAAGCTGAGTTGTTAGCGAGTCTCATATGAAGGTGGCAGGGTTCTTCTTCTTGGAAATTAGGTTTTTCATCCCCTGAGGCAGACAAACTAGCCATTAAAATACACAATTAACAGACATAATGTGCTGGCCACTTAGCATGAGCTGTTTTGACCAGTCCAAATCAAGCTTGTTTATAAAGGCTAATGATTTGCATCAATTGTCTTAATATCCCATAATGCAAAGCATTCTTTCTTTCAAAGTGCCTTATGGGAAGGGTTACTACCCAGACTAGTTTCAACCTTTGTTGAGAGGTCTTATAACTTGGAGCTAGATCCAGAAAAAATACCAAGGTTGAATTAATGTAGAAGTCATACATACAAGTATTCGTGAAGCTATTTCATACACAAACTTTGTTTGCTTACACTTGGATAAAGGATGAAACCGAGAATATAATTTCTTAACAAGATTAATTCATTTTAACACATTAAGAGAACCCTGTATCTTTATCAAATCCCATTCTTTCAGCATGTCTCAAAAGTTCTGCTTGTGGTTTTCACAGAATCAGTGAGATGTTGGAATAAAAGCAGGAAGATCTTTTCCCTGTGGTTCTTGCTTTGCAGAAATAGAAAAACAAGCTACAAAGTAGATTGTTTTTCTATTTGAATAGTATGTCAATCACAATAGTTTACCTAAAAGAAGCCAAAATTAATGAATATATAGAATATATACAATTGATAAGGGCAGCTGCTTGAAGATTTGGATACAAAAATAAAATATTGAAAAAAAAAAATAAATAAATAAAAATTTGGGACAAAATACAGAAAATGCAGCAAAAACTATTAGCATATAGATCATTCCTTCATAAAGGAGGAAATGGAAGAAATGTGCAAATCCAAAAGAAATTTAGATAAATCTGAGGCCGAGGACGTCCTAAAAGAAGGTGGGGTGATGAATTGTCGAATTTTGTTGAGGGAAAGTGGTCAACCATTGCCAAGAATAGAAAAAGGTGGAAAGAACTGGAGGAGGCCTTCGTCCAGCAGTGGATAGAAAATGGCTGAAAAAAAGAAAATAGTAAAGAAAGCTCACCAAGATATGTATTAGATTATATCTGAAAGGATGTGTGCTTTGAAATGTGGGATACTAAAGGAATTGATATGAAGTCATTAGCCTTTTTATACAAATAGACTAATGTCTGTGTGAACAAATAAACAATGTCTGTGTGAAGATACTTCACACAGACATTGTTTATTTATACTTGGATAAAGGATTAAAACAAGAATATAATTTCTGGCAAGCTGAATTGAATTAGATGGTAAGTACTAATACAAGAATTTGAAAGTATGGTGGAGAACATTTTTATTAATAAATAACTTAGCAGAAATGTGAAGATTAGATTGGTTAAAAGCCAAGGTTTATATCTTTATTTAAGAAAGGAGATAGAGATGACTGAAATTTAGAGGAATAAGCTTATTAAATGTGTTACAAAATATGTAATAAAATTTTATAAGACATCAGTATATTGCAAAGAACTTATTCTCAGAAGAACAAGATGGTTTTAGACATGAATGATATGTCTTAAAACAAGTTATTGAAAACAATACATTTAACTTGGAGACATATTTTGCCTTTATAGGTTATGAGAAAGCTTTTGACAAAATATAAAGATTGAGTATGATGAAAATACAAGAATATCCAATATTTTTAGTGCAAGCTTTATAAAGTTTATATCATACTCATCAATTTCCTGATGTACCCTCAAGGGGTGTTCAGGCTACTATGACACCACTACTTAAGACTACATTATTAATAACCTCCTATCAACAATTTTCCTCCAAATTATTCTATTACTTCAGTACACTTCAATATTGTCAAATCTAACGTTTCATTCTTCTAAGGCACTTCTGACTGAATCAATCCATTTAGATCTTTCCTCTGAATCTTTTTCCTGCTATCTTGGCATCAAACACCAGTTGGGAGAGAAAAGGTTGCTAACCTTTTCTCTCAAAAAATTATTGGCATTAGTGAGATCTAGTTAACTGTGAGGATATTTGTGCAGGACAGAGAGAAAGAATAGGGAGATAGGCAGTGTTGCTAATGACAGAGGAATTAAATCCATTTAGGATATAAATCAGGATCATGGGCAGTAGTATGAAATAGGCAAACAGAACAAAATGCATTTAGGCTGTTATAGATCTGGACTTTCAGTTAGGTAGCGTATTTTAATGGGCACTATATAAGAAATTACTGATTTTAACTGAGAAGAGATGGCATTAGGAAGGAGGCAGTCTTTATTCAGTTGCTGAAGGATTATTGCCAAACTAGACATGAGACTTCTTGGAATACAGTCTACTGCCAATGCATTGGAAATAGACTGTATTCCAAGTGTTTAAAAGATTGAAGTGCTTGGAAACGAGATAAGAAAAAAAAATTATAAAGCAAGAGTTACATAGAAATAATGTTATGGAGGGAATTTCAGAAGTGCATTGAGCAAATCCATCGCATTAATTGACAGGTCAGGAAAATAACAATTATAATAAGAAAGGCAAAATTGACATTGAAAAAATGGAGAAACAGGGGAAAGGAAATTCTAGAAAGTTTGTTTGCTGTGTGGCAAGTAAAAGGGAAATGATTAATGGAAAATAACCTTAGTGAACATATAGTAGAAATTGCAGAATTATTGGGAGATCATTTTGCTATAGCATATGTCTCATATGGGAAAAATAGTAGCTTAGCCAATGATTATTAAAGATGTTGCAAGAGTTTGATGTAAATACAGTTATGGGATCAGATGACAATATCAACACATTATAGGAATATGCAAGAGAATTTGGTATAGACTCCATCCCTTTGGTTAATTCACTCTTGTAATGTACAAGAGTGATGCTAGGACAGATGCAGTTAATTATAGACTAGTCAGTGAGATAAAGCAGGGATTAAGTACTGGAGAACCTACTTAAGATTTATATACAAAAATAGATGGATAAGGTTGATTTGTAGTGAAGCATAGATTTTGGGTTAAGCCTTGATATTAGGAACAGGATTCAGTGTTTGGATAATACACTGGTTCCCATAAATTACGGAACAAAGAGAAAAATCGCGATGACTCAGCGGGGGGGGGGTGCATGAAAGTTAGGTACATTATGTAAAAAGTGTTGCTGAGTCTGGTTATCATATACAAATGTGAGTTGCACTGTCAGAGGTAAGTGCAAATGGGCCATGGTAATAAAAGTTGGCATTCTAGAGTAGTTTTCTATTTTTGTCTGAAGTGAGAATAGACATTTTGATAGCAAAATTCTTTGACATGCAGGATATCATTTAACTGAGAATTCAGATTGTGAGCCATCGTAAGAGTGGAGGCTACCTTTGCCTGGCCAAAGTCAGGTAGAGATAGCCATGTGGTTGCATGTCAGTTTGTTCTGTGGTTCATAGACTGTGCAACCATTTCCAACAGTCAGAAGCAGCATCCTGAAGATATAGTTGAGGAAGGCCATGGGCTACAACTGCAGTGGGTGACCGATATCTTCAATTATCTGCTCACTGAAACAGGAGTGCTATGCTGAAATAGTTATGATCTTACCTTGCATCAGTTACAGGAACATTAGTTATCTGCTTCCATTGTGTGCAGAAGGCTTTATAAAGGTGGCCTGTAGTCTGCATGCTCCACATTACCTGTCTCGATTTGCTCTACGTTGTGTTTGTTCTAATCCGGAGAGAACCAGAAATATGTTATCATCACTCTAATATCTGTGAAAGGGGCACTTAATGGCAGAGGTAGTGTGGTGGTTTGGGTAGGCATCTCATTGGGCAGAGACTGACCACCCTGTATGTATTTCCTAGTGGAACCAGAAATGCTGCAATTTATAGAGACAAGGTCCTGGACCTATATATATGCAGGTACAATAGGAGAAACATTTATCCTACAAAATGATAATGCTCATCCTCAGGCAGAGGATGAGCATTATCATCAGTATCTATGGCCTGGCTAACCAGGTCTGCTTACTTTAATCCTATTGAGCATATGTCTGGGATGTTCTAGGTAGGCATGTTACTGGTCTCAACCCTCCTCTCCCAAACCTCGAGGGACTTAGGAGAACTTTGCAGGAACAATGATTATACTAACTTAGCACCTGAATACAATTATAGACAGCGTGAAGCATCATTATGGACTGTATTCTGTGTAGGGTTACCACATTCCTTATCGAGGCACTTTGACAGTCTCATTTCCAGTCTTTATGTACTCATTTGTTAAAGAATTAAAGTGCATTTACGATTTTTGTGGGTGTTTCTTTTACATCTCATATCATGCTACTTTTCAATAAATTGCATAAAAATTCATCATACAGTTCATTTGTGGATTAAGCTGGCTGGAGGCCCCTAAAAATGTTTAGATATGTATATGCTACAAAGGGAACTAGGACTTCACTATAACCAAAAATTAAACACACATTATGTGGTGTAATTTTTTGTGATTAATACTTTTATTTCAAAACATTGCAATAAATTTTTCTTTATAATATCAAGCACAAAATATTTAAAAAATATAAAAATTACAACAAAATAACAAGGCCCCTTCGAGCTTGGGACACCATGTGGCCATCGGGTCTAATACCTGCTTGATCCGCTTCTGGTGCTGTTATGTTTCTCTTTGTCCTTAATTTATGGAAACCATAGCTGAAATTGCAAATAACTTATGTGGAATCTTTCCTTTTTTAAATAGTAGGTTGGTATGGTCTTGGATATTATGTAACTCACTGTATATCTAATATTTTGATGTGAATGCAAAGAATCAAGCACATTGGTAAAACTGCTGAAAGTTTACAACATTCAGCATGAGTTGCCATGGTATAGCAGTACTTAAGATACATTTTAAAGAGTTGCTGTAATTACTTATTAGTACTTATATATAAAGGGCTCCACAGTCTGAGTACAAAGTTACTTGTTTCTTCAGAAGTCAGAGAAATTATCTACCTGTTTATTGAATGAACTGAAATTCAGATTATGTTGAACTATTAGTTTGGTAATTCGAAAATTACCAGTGATTTAGCTTTTTTTTTTTTTACATAAAAGTTTACATAATTATTATGAGCAGTGTTTTTTTTCAACCACTAAATACTTAAATAAGATAACTGAAATTTGGGTTTTAATTGGTCAGAAATTTGATACAACTAGTAACTGACTAGTATCGCCATGTTAGCTGGTGGCTTCTTCTGGGTTAGATGAATATACATATAACAGCTTTAATGTACATATAAAATCTGATTTTTCAATTATGTATTGATTCGTAATCTAAGCTCGTTTGTTTTAAGCTGTTATATGTATATTCATCTAACCCAAAAGAAGCCACCAGTTAATGTGACAAAACTAGTTGGCTAACCAATTAAACCCCAATTTTCAGTTATCTTATTTATGTAATTATTCTTATAATGATAAATTACAATTTGAGAACTGATATTGCTTTATTTATTCTTAACAATGTTACTCATTTTTACTAAATACAGGTGATGTTTTCTGGAAAAGCTGCTTGTGCAGATGAAGTTATGCCTGAAGTCATTGGCTTGGTATAACTAAGACTTTTATCATTTTTGTAATTTCTGATTCTGTGGTTTTGTTTGAAGTACCCTGTGGTGACTTTAAATTTGACACAGATCTCAACATTCTAGCATTAAAAATGCACTGGTTTTATTTATAGGTATCACTTTATGATACACATTTTAAGTTTTTAATTATATTGATGATTAGTTGAATAATGTTTTACTAATTTTTAGGGATAAATTTTTAAAATTTATATGCTTCAGTTATCAATTATATAAGAAAGGTTTGCTTTAGTGTACTAAGATTTATTTTTTTATTTCAGACATACAACACTCCAATGTCCACATCAAGTATAAATGAACCCTATTTACCAGCAAGTTACTATGCCTCTATGTCATTTCCATATTTGAACCAAGGATTGGGTGATGGAGCCTGGAGTAATGGTAGTGATCCGATGACATTCCTTGGTGGACAGATGGGAGGTGGTGACTCGCATTATATGGATGGCATGTTTGGACAAAATAGCTTTAGTGGTTATAATCAAGGCTTCAACTTTTTTGCTGGGACCAGTGGAGATTATTCAACTTGGGGGAATTCTGCTGTTAATACACATAAACCTGCAGGCCATACAGGTTATCATGATGACTATTATCGTAGTTCTTATGATCAGGGAGCAGATAGAGGTGCATTAAAACATGTAGAACAGGCAATGGGAAATCTTGCTTTGACTGATCACAAGAATGACTCTCATTTTAACAAAGATGGATATACTAAGCCAGTAGTTACACCTGGTTCAACTAGTTTGATAAGTGACCATCAGTTAGGAAAAAAATTTGCCACTTCAGATTCAGTGTCCCTTTCTGCTTCTGGACAGCCAGTTGGTGCAAAAAAATTAACCTGGGCTACTATTGCAAGTCAGCCAGCCAAACCGCAACCAAAATTGAAAAAGTCATTTCCACCAGCTCCAATGCTTCATGGAAAGCATAATTCTCCTGGAATGGATATTGGTACCTGGGAAAATAAGAATGGCAATAGTACTGGTGGTCCTGGTGGAGGTAAAATGGGGCCGCCGCCACCTCCTCCACAATCCAGGTCTGCTGCTTGGGGTGCACCTCGAGGAAGTAGGGCTAATGGACCTTCTGGGCCTTCTTATAATGCACTATCAAATCAGCCACAGCAACCTCATGTGTCGTCTAATCAGCTGTCTGCTGGAACTGATGGTTTTCCTTCTCATCCTGTGTTAGAAAAGCTTCGAATGGAAAATAGTTACAATCCAAAAGAATTTGATCTGAATCCTAAGGGAGCACGATTTTTCATCATTAAATCTTACTCAGAGGATGATATTCATCGTTCTATTAAGTATTCCATTTGGTGCTCAACAGAACATGGTAATAAGCGATTAGATGTTGCATATCGTCAACAGGAAGGTAAAGGTCCTGTTTACCTGTTTTTTAGTGTAAATGGCTCTGGACACTTCTGTGGAATGGCGCAGATGGTGTCGCCTGTAGACTATGATACATTATCAGGTGTGTGGACACAGGATAAGTGGAAAGGACAATTCAAGGTTAAATGGATTTATGTTAAAGATGTTCCCAATTCCCATTTACGACATATTCGATTGGAGAACAATGAGAATAAACCTGTCACTAATTCACGTGACACGCAAGAAGTTCTTTTAGAAAAGGGAAAAGAAGTACTGAAAGTAATTCATAATTTTCAACATGTGACATCTATTTTTGATGACTTTCTTCATTATGAGAAACGTCAAGAAGAAGATGAGCATCGTAAAACTCAAGTAAGCTTTTCCACTTTTGTTTACGTTGACAAATTCTATGATAGCATTGGTTTTAGAAGTAAAAGAAAAGCATGCATATAATATTTATCTAAATTATTGATTCACTATAAAGTTTTGTGTTTAAAGGAAACCAATTTCACCTTTAGAAATTTATAAGGCATAACATCTCTTGTAATATGCACTTAGGTTTTCCTGTTTACTTTTTAAGCTAAATGCCTAGGTGATTGATAATGCCATCATAATGCTTTGATAAGTCTAATCAGTGAAATAAAGTATGACACAGAATCCACTTTTTTATGTAACAGAAATATATCTAAACCAATATAATGCAGATGTGAAAGAGATATTTCCATTATGGTGAAAGATTGCAAAAAAATAAAAATAAAATTCTTATACTGTTGCATTATTTACTTTACTTCATATTAAACTAATTAGATAACTTTTTGTTGTTAATGTGATAGAAAATAATATTTGCAACACAAGATGGATCACATTGGCATAAACTGTACTCATTATCTATTTCATTGTCATACCTCTTGATAACTAATCTCTGTGTATGTGTGGACCCACTCACTTTTGATTGACCTCTGCTGGGTAGCATTCACTCTGGTTGCTGTTATAAAAAATGCAAGTATTTTCACCAAATGCATCATACAATCTATTCTTATTATAGCAAACACTGTAGTGACAAACTGCTGAAAAGTCCCTGTCAGAATCTGTTGGAAATTGCAAATATATAATATTTGGCTAAAAACAGTTGTGTAGCCAACTGTTCATTATTTAAAAAAAAAAAAAAAAAAGAAAAAAAAAAGGTATATAGTCCTGTGCACCCTATGAATTAATACAAGTGCTATATCTTGTTCTTTAACTGAGCTCATCAGAACTGAAAGTACTCCATTTGTTTGATCCATTTATTTTCTGTAATCGAATTGTTGAAGCAGATCCACTTTTCATTGCAGGTGGCATTTCATTTGATATGTTCATCCTAGGGATCATTACTTACATTTATTCTGTACATAATATTTTTATTTAGCATTCAACATCTTTATTTTGCTCTGCTAATGGTCACTTACAGCTTACAAGCCTAATATCACCAGTTCCTGCCTACCATCGAAGAAAGTTAGTGAGTTTGAATAGGTGGTGCTTTCAGTGGGGACTAAATATGATTTAATAAATTGCAAATATCTGACCACTTTGGTTTTCATGTCTTTTGTTTCGTGTATTCTGAGAATTGTAAGCAACCATTACAAGATTGTCGAGTTGCATTTTTTTTTTTATTTATTTTTTATTTTATTTTATTTTTTAGTAAATACTCCTTTAAGAACTGTAACATTTCATTTCCAAATTTATATCTGTTAAGTAACTCATGTTTGATAGTAATCTTAGTACAGCCAGATGTAATGCTTCTAAGTTGACTTTCTTAGGCTAAGAATATGATTTTTTTTTTTTTTTAAACCTGCTTCCCTTTCCCCCCTGCAAATTTCAAGGCATGGACAAGGATGGTACATAATGATCGGGGGGGGGGAAGCAATTTCTCCTCTTATAATTTCATGATGAATGTTAAAAGTTTATAAATAATGGTATAGAATCACTGTGGAAGAAAACATTCCATAAAAATATCACATATAACCATTTCTATTGCTTTTATAGATGACATTTTCAAACTGTAGATTTTGGCCTATTCTAATGCATATTAATCATCATGCAGTTGGTTCAGGAGCATCCTGGTGTTTTTTGAAGTTGAGTGATGAGCATCTGTTCCTTATCAAGTTCACTATAGTTGCAATGTGTGGTCCCACACAAGTACAAATCTTATGAAACTAATTCTGGTATCATTAAAAGTGTACCAGTAAGTCAGTAGAAATTGAATCACACCATTCTAGATATTCTATTCTGTTAATTCTCCTTAAAAGTTACTTTCAGGCTCTGCTTTCAAAGTTAAGTTTGTTAATGATAGAGGTTTTTGCTGTTTTTTAGAAGTCTCACAAACTAGAATACATGGTTTATTTACCATGTTTCATTCTTTCAATTGCTCTTTTTTAAATGTGGGGTTGATCAAAAGTAAGTCCTGGCATACAAATGTTGTAGTATTGTGATATCAGAGCTTGCACTCGCTTTTTTCTTGCATATTGCATTACAAAGATACATTCTAAATCAGTGGTCGCCAAAGGGGTCATTATTGATCCCCTGGGGTCGACAGAAAAATATAAGACATCATTAAATGGGTAATATTTAATTCGGTTAACTTGGATTACCTCCATGACAAAAGACATGGAGGTAATGACAACGTAATTAAGAGTGAATCGTGGGATCAGTACCTCCATCTTACAGGTCCATGAATAGGACCTGTAAGATGGAGTAAGGTCATGAAAATAGTTACTGAGGCCAATCAAGTAGGCCAAAATGACGTATTTACCAATAAACAGATGTTGGTGGTTCCTGCCGGCCGGCGCAGTGGGAGCGAGATTCCAACATGTGCGTGGTTCTTATTTACTGATACAAGTGTTCGATCCCAGTCTCATTTTTGCGCATCGACATATAAGTGAGCATTAATGTTCTAAAATTCATCACCATATTATCATTCAATCGTTATTCATTCACGAACTAAACTTTTCTATGTTGAAGAGTTGAGCAGCACTGGTAGTAATACCAGTGATTTACTACTACTATCACTAGTAATACCAGTGATATTACTAGTGATAGTAGTAGTAATATAATAATATATACTATATTATACATACAATAAACACTGTAACTATAAAATAAACAATCTAAAAACTCACATAAGCGTCTTTTTTTTGCTTGTCCTATTATAATTACGTAATAGTAAAATATAGGGTGTCTATAAAAAGTCAAGAAACTCTTTAAGGGGTCGACGGGCAAATAACTTTGGCGACCCCCTCTTCTAAATGCTCTATTTTACAGTTTTGCTGTGTTTTACACACGAAGTTAAGCTATTCAACCAAAGCTTCTTGTTGGGGGGGGGGGGATTAACTGAGACTTTTGAAAGCATATCTGGAAAATGTTGATTGAACTCTGAAATACCTTATTCCTTTCTCTTGCAATAGCATAATGCTGCATATCATGAGCTCTTGTTAATATACACCAACAAAAAACCATGCAGGAATTAACAATCTGGAATGTGATCTATGATTGCAGATAACATTTGTTCCAAATACCTTATATTCCAGTTGATTCTTGCTTTAGTAAATACTGTTGTAATAAACTCAACACAGCTTCATAGGCAAATTGTTATGCTAAAGTAAATTTACTGTGGCAAATTATCCATTATCGCAAACTGTTTCTGTTATCCTTATGAGTTGCTGTAGCGAGTCAGATATTGAATCAGGATATTTTACTACCTCATAGTTGAATATACAGCTAATCGTATAATCTGCCCATCTTACCTAACCTGCATTTGTGTTAGTGAATGTAAAACAAGTATCATATATATAAATCTCACTCAAAAGGTTGCAAGACCTATAGCACAGAGTGCCATGAATGTATAAGTGGATAAGAAAGAAAAAGAATCATTTGCATGAATGGCTGAGGGTTGTAGTCTTTGTGAAAGATGGTGAGGAAGGTGGTTCCAAAAAACAGAGGTAGGCAGGATAAAAGAAGAGGAAGAGAAGCTGTTCAGTAAGTTTGGAGCTGGACAGTGAATGGATGTTGACTGGCAGTTGCTCTTGTTATTATAGTCTTTGAAGTAATGATAGTTGCCAGTTCAACAGAACATTGTCATGAAAGTACTTACATAAGAATGAAACAGTATCTTAATTAGATTGCTCTCTTCTCGATAGCATCAAGCAATTTTAGAAAGATTTTGGGTGTATTCTTTGGTTGGATGGATTTAGGATTTATACAGTTAGTGGTGTACATGCAATAAGCAAAACCTTGAGTGGAAAATTACACCTGGTTCTTTCGAGGCTGCAGAAGCTATGGCTGATATGTGGTTGTTCCAGTGAAGGCTAAGGTTGAAAATCAGGAAGAAGAGAAATCTAATATTGTATGTAGATCTGGGTATTATGATAAATAAAAGAGATGGGTTCTGTGATTTTAGCACCGAAGTTCATAAGGTTATCTTTGCCCTGCTGAGGAAAATAGCTAAATCAGAGTTTCAGCCATTGGTTGGTTATGGAAGATCTTGAAGCTTCTAATGGTCATAAGATTCATACGAAAAGGAATGGAGTGTATTGTTACAGCAAAAGTTATGAATAGGATTTGAAGTCAGTGAGAGCAGGTGATTCATGTAGGAGAAAAGGAATGGGTGAGAGTATAGAGGTACTCCTGCATTGGTAGGGAACTTTGAGATGAAATCCTCTGACTTAACCTATATTGCTGTTTTAATCCTATATCCAAACATAAGCAAACAAAGTTTACACGTAAAGCATTTTCATGATCAAGGCTACTTGTATGTGGATGCTGTTGGTCACATCAGTTGCCTTTGTATTCCATAATGCAAGACATCCTATACGTTATAGGAAAAGTCACTACCCTGATCAGTTTAGACTTTTATTGAGGTTTCATGAGTGGGAGCTAGAAGAACAAGGAAAAGAGTGAGGTTACACGAATGTAGAAATTTTTTTGATATACACATAGCAAAATAATATATTGCCATATTTTTAAAGGAGTTTGGATCAGTTTGTAGATTTTTTTTTTTCATGGTCATCAAATAAATTATAATAGACAAATTATATTGTTTTAATCTTATTAAAATAAATTGGTCAGGTAATGGCTGGCATTTCCACAATGCATAGCAATATACATATTGGAATGGAAGTGTGCTTTGCATTATGGGATACCAAGGCAATTGATGTGAAACCAGTAGCCTCTATATACAAATATCCTAGCTATTGAAGACACTTCATTTCTTAAATTAAAAATTGCCAAGAAATTATATTCTTGTTTAATCACTTTACCCAAGTAAACTAACAAAGTTTGTATACACTTTGGTAAATATAATTTCTTGGCAATTTTTAATTTTATGTATAACCAAGTGAAAAAATGTTCTAAAATGTTTCTTCTTGCCTTCTAATTTACTTGATAGCCAAGCAAAAAAAAAAAAGTTACTTTGGGACATCATCTAGCATGACATACTAAGTGGCCAGAGAGGAAGCTGGTGAACTAATTAGGAATGTAAAAGGCAAGACAATGGTAGTTTGTTGAGCAGCGAGTCCAGGTCGTATAACCTACAGATGTCATGAGCAAAGCTTGCGAGTTTCTTCAAACCTTTCCATGGCTTGTATCCAAAGTAGATAGTGAAGGATAGATTATTAGCTGTGGATATGAATGGTGGAATCCCTATTGTAGGTGATTAATGAGTAGAGCCTTTAAGTAGTGAAAAAATTGGCTATTATGTTCTCCATGGTTTTTGAGAACTTGAATAAGTATAATTGGACAGTACTGTGATTCATAACAACTCTCATGACTGAACCAATCTGATAACATGTTTTTTTTTCCCCCTCCATTTAGGAGGTGGTGTCCAAGATTTCTCTATTGCTTTACTGATTTCGTTGTAATAATTTCTATCGTTATCATTGATCATCCCCTCCGATTTACTTTCCTTCCTAAGGTTGATCAGATCAAGTGCTTCTCTTGAAAGACTTTTTTTCATTTCATTTTCTTTCCATTTGCTTTTGTGATATACTTATTTGCTGTTTCAATCAGCATCATCTTGGCCTGGTTTCATAATTCATCTGTTGTAGCTATTTCTGCATGCTATTAAGACCTTATGGAATCTTTCTTGCTAATCTTCTTATAATCAGGGATTCTGTGAGATCACATCTGTTTGCAGGTTTGTGCTTTTGGGTTTTTAAATTAATCAGCAGTTGGCAATTAGCCTGTTCCATAGTCTGCTCCAGCACAAATCTGAGTTTTATACCATAGTTTAAAACTCAGATTTGTTTCTAATATTTTTCAAATTTTGTTTCTAATCAAATCACCTGTTTCTAATCATTTACAGTTTGATTTCTAAATCAGTCTCCAGGGGACCTCAGGTGTTGGCATTAACAGATTTTGCCATTGTTCATGGTAATTCATTCTCAATGCCAAAATTTGTAAGCTTTTTGCCTCTGATTTCTAACACCAAGTCCATATCTCCCATACATTCCTCCATTTCTGTCAAACCTTGGCATTTAGGTCTACTCAGAGCATTAGTGTCCTTATATTGGTATATTCTTCTAAAGGCTCTATTTGGTTCATTGTTAGATGTCCATGTGCCCTCATCAGTTTTAGCTGTAAGAGCTTAAACATGAAAAAATGTGATCGAAATGGTTTTACATTGATCCCTATGGTAATAATTTTGTCTCTGATAAAATTGACACCCAAAACATTTTGCCATGTTGCTATCAGTCATCATAGCTACTCTGGCATAGTTAATTACTGCAAACCAGAGAAGTAAATGATATTCACCTTGGTCACAGAATGACCTGGCCCTCTTTGGTGGGGTATTTCCCTAAGAGAGATTAAATTGTTTCTTGACAGATTTGGTGTGGAATTGAGAAATGGATCAGTACTTTTCCTTTTGTGCATGGAGGTGCCATCTTGATGTGTCACCTCCACACCCTTGATATATTGAGGCTGGTGGTGCTTCAATATATTTGAAAAATAGCAAAGATTTGGGTTCTCACAGGATAATAGTTGATGGTTTCCCTTTGCCTTTTCTACTACAACTACATGGGCAACCAAGCTGTTCATTTCAACCCTGTCTAAATATATTCATTCTGGCAGCCATTCTACTGAACTAAATAGTTAATTATTGATTATTAAAATATTTAAGGGAATTAACATCATCAGAGGAGAGTATGCTGGTACAGATATGTGCATGCAAATAGTACGTGATTAAGACAGAAGTAGAGAAACAAAGGAAGGTTGAAGTCTTAAATTATTGCTACTGAATTTCCTCTTTTGCTGTTTGCTAATTGTCTGAGAATGGGTATTTCTCAGATGGAGGCAGTTTAATGCATTAATATTTTGATGAAGTTAAGACAATTTATTAGAGTAGAGGCAGATTCAAAGAATGGCTTTTTATACTTGTATTTACTCTGATATAAGATGGCATTTTTTTCCAGTGGATCCTTTGATGGGTGTACAAGGCATCATCTGCTAATTATGAGCAGCTATTGGATGTAGGCTTGGTGCTCAGAGATTCTGAAACTGGTTGCCTTGCTTTGTTTGGTCACGGTAGGATAATGTCTAATCTTCACCTCCCCGTGCTGTAACCCATTAGTAGGTAACTAGTAGCTTTTAGCGTAATGACGTCATTGCTGCCCTCGTTAACATTGCTTGACTTTGCGACCTTTGGTTGCTATTTCGTCATCACTAATGTGGCATAATCCATACTTACAGCTTTACATAAGTTGACATGTATGCACTTTTACAGCATAATAACAAGATTCTATTTAGTACATTGTATTTTCAAAATTTCTAAATGTTGAGAAAAAAACTAGAAAATCAATTGTGAAAATTTAGCAAAGTTAAATTTGTCCGCGAGAGATTTTACATTATCATAGTGTATCCATTCCTCTTTATCTAACTTAGCTGTAACATTGTTATAAAATATGAGCAAATTGCTAAAACATGACCTTCCTTTAGTAAACCCATGCTGTTCCTTACAGAGTATAATGTTTGTCTACCATTTTCTGTATGCGAGTTCTTATCAACTTCTCTAAAATCTTCACTAGCACACTAGAGATACTGATAGGTCAGTAGTTAGACACATCAGTTTTTGTGCCACCCATGTTCAATGAAACTATCATACATTCTTTCCATCAAAGGCCTAGCCAGACATGCTGATATTTCATCTATCCCCATTGACAAATAGGGACAGATGAAATATCACCAGGTTATGCAACAGCTCTTCAACCTCATTTTCATGCACCTCTATCTCTTCATCCAATGTAGCAGTGGCACTATGCACCATGTTACATACACCTGGTTGATATATCTTAGCAAAGTGAACACTCATCAACTGAACAATCTCATTAGTTTCTGACACTAGAGTACTATCTGCATTCTATAAGCTATTCTTCCACGTTCATTCTTTTACTTGCAGCATAACGATAAAATTCTTTTGGATTGCCTTTAGACTGCATAGCCAATTTCTTTACATACTCCGATTTAGCTTTTCTGGTCTGCACTTTATAACTCCTCTCACTCTTATTCTCATGATAATTTTTCCACATCATCTTGTGGATCTCTTGCTTAATAAGGTTGCACATCCCTTTTACTCCTAGCCTATTTATTCTTTGAACACTAAGGATACATTCAGATACTGCCTCATTTAAGCACTTTCTGTAATGATTCAAAAATTTCCTCCGTTCTTAGAATGTTCTGCATGAACATAGCCACAATTAATTACAGCAAATGGAAAGTGTGATAAGGAAATATTAAGGATAGAAATTGCTAGATCAACCTTTATTAGCATGAAAAACATTCTGACCTCAAGGGAAATTCACACAGAAATAAGAATTAGGCTGTCCAAATGCTATGTATGGTGAACATTGCTATATGGATGTTGGAAGTTTTTTCATTTGGTTAGACTATAAATTATATATTTAGTTTAATCCTTTATCCAAGTGCAAGCAAATAAAGTTTGTGCCTGAAGTATCTTCAGGACTGGGGCAACTCATGGCAAAGGTGGACTAAGTTCTCATCACTTTCCTTAGTATCCCATAATGCAAAGCACATCTCCTTGCGGACATGTACACCTCTATGCATTATGGGAAAGGTCACTACCCATACCGGTTTCGACCTTTATTGAGGTCTCTTCAGTGGGAGTCGGACCCAGTGGTGATACCAAGGTTGAAGCAATGCAGAATTCATATTTCAACCTGGCATTAGTAAGATGGGGTGTCACAGATACCAAAGATTTTAAATTGACTAACTTTTTAACTGTGCGTGGCAGTGAGTCATGCCTCAGTATAGCTTCCCTTCCCATAACCAGCTACTCGACGCCATGGACAACAGGCTGTTGTGTGCAAGCAAGTTTAGTGTGGGATCCCACCTTACCGCTGTTGTTACACTTTCCCACCTTACTAACGCCGGGTTAAGGTGACCAGTGGTGTAACTCGGGGTTCAGTCTTAAGACCTTTATTGTTCAATCTATGCATTAATGACATCAGGCAGGGTCAAACATTTGACGTGCAATTGTTTGCCAATGATGTAAAAATAGGCAATGCAATCAGGGATGTTACTGATATTCAACACTTACAAAATGATTTTGAATAAGCTGGAAATTTGAGCAAACAAAAATGGCTGTCAGTTTAAAGTTATGCACTTTGGCATGATGAGATTATTTCCTGCAGCATATTAAATTAGCTAGGTTATGCTACAAGAAACTGATAAGGCTAGGGATCTTGGCATAATGGTGGATAGGAATTTGAAGTTCAAAGATTATTATTATTACATAACACCTTCAGGTGGTCCAAAGACTCATCGAGGGATGGTACCTGCTCTACAACTCTCCATCTTCTTCATCTATGCCAATGACATCTACCTCTGACCACCACCACCACTAGCATTTTCACAAACAAACATCCATGCCCACGGCATGATTCAAACCCACAGCCTTTTGGCTGGTGAGCAGATACGCTAACCACTCGGCCAACTAGGCCGGCATAGCAAAGATCGCATAGCAAAAGTTGAAAATACAACTTAAAGGATAATTGCAATGTTGAAGCGAACCTTGACATGTAAGGATAAGAAAGTCATTTTGCCTAAGTCCTTGATAAGACCACACCTGGAGATTTGTTCTCCCAGGTTCCAAGGAGTTAAAGATGCTGTGGAAAGGGTGCAAAGAATTACAAAGATTATATAGGAATTATGGGATTTAGATTGAGGACAGATTTAAGGGTATGTATATTATACTCTGGTTAACATGAGAAAAAAGGGTGATCTAATAGAAGTCTATAAACTTCCGAATGGGTGTTATAGGATATTGTCTGATGAAATTTGTTACATGGGGGTGGGGAGGACTATGAAAGTTAAGTTCAGAGTCAAGAAAGGGGTAAGAGCTAGGTTTTTTTTCCTTACAGAGCAGGGAGTGAGTGGAATAGTTTGCCTTTAGAGATAGTGAGTGCATCTAGTGTGAATGAATTTAAGGGAAGGTATGACAGCTGGTTTGGTTCATGTATAGCCTCTCTCTATGAGTCTTTGACTCCCTGGAAGTCTCAGATGATAATGGAAATTAGCTAATGCGGGGGAGAAGGAAAAATCTTGTCCTTGTTGGAGATCTAAACAAAGTATGAAATGAATATCAGAAATGCTTTGGGAAAATTTGGAGAAAAGAGCAAAACTAATAATGGTAAATACCTGCTAGGTTTCTCAGTTCACAGACATTAACAAGTCATCACTAACACCATGTTCCAACATAAAGATGAGCACAAATTCCCATGGAGAGAAATAAGTCTTATTGATTATGCTATTATTGATACTGATTTCTTCATGCCAGAATACAAGAATATGCAGGTGATTTGAAATAAGAAATGAATATATTGAAAAGAAACATACAAAAATTTTAAGAAATAATCAGTTGAACAGCTTTCAGAGTAACTGTGGACTGAAATATACAAATATTGGATCCAAAAAGAAAGTTTAAAAGCAGTAATCAATCATAGGAGACTCATTGGAGGTTGAACAAAACATTGATTTGCCTTTCTGGCAAATCAAATCATTTGCAAGGATAAGAAAATCAAAAACTCCATGGTGGATTCAGGAAATCAGAAGCAGTTATTGAAAAGAAGAAAGCCTATTGAAAATTCATCTGAGAGAATACATAAGGATGCAATAAGTCAACATGTAAAAGTAATTAAACAAAACTCATGAAAATTCTTTTCTTATGATATAGAACATAAATATGATGACGAAATATTTTGGAGACTATTGAAAAAGCTTAATGGAGGATAGAGAACTTTAAAAGGAATCAGATGTATGTAAAGGTGAGTTGAAAACAGAAGATATTCTTGATGAAAGGGAGTGCTTACTTTGTAATAGTGTTAAATGAAACAAGAAGCGGTAGAAAATTTTAAGAGGAATGCAATCAGCAACATATACCAATACTTGAGGTAAAAAAAAAAAAAGCCACCTGAAGAAACCTGAATATGGAAATGCAGGTGGAATAGATAATTGACTAGAAATGCTCTTCTCTGGATGTCCAGAAGTTCTACAGTGGCTGCACTACATAATTCACAATGACTGGTCAGCAGGTCTAATTCCAAATGATTCAAGAACTTTCATAGTACCTGTCTATAAAAACAAATACCATTGAGTATGAGAATGAATTGCAAATGAATTAATCTACTAGTCTTCCATGTAAAATTATGCAAGCATATTTGAGAAGCAGCCGAGAAATGGAAACTTGGGATTAGGCCAAATGAGTTATCAGGATCAAGTTTGAAACTCTAAGACAAATAGTTGAAAAATCATGGGAATATAACAGGGATCTGTATTTCTGTTTTGTAGATCTGGAAAAGGTGCCAAGAGAAAAGCTGTTCAAAATGGTACAGTTATGATAAGAGAACATTATGCAGATCAGTATATCTATAGTTAAGTTGTAAATCAGTAGTTAGAATGATTGGAGTTACAGGAAAATCAGGTGTAAAACAAAGTTGAACACTGTCTCTTATTTGAAGGACATCTACAGGATTCTTCAACTATAAATTGAGGAGAGAGGTGTGGGGGGGTTAGTATGCAGGAAGGGTGGGTTTATAAAGGCCAAAGTTTAAATGCCAAACAAATTTGGCTTGAAAATCAGCAATTAAAGCATGAATATGAAAAGATGTAGGAATATTAACATCCGGTGCGTCCTGAATGGAGAGCATATAGAAGAAGTAAGTTCTCAGCTATTTAGCTATTTAATTTGCCATCTTCACTAAAAATATATGGAAATTGAGACGTAATAATAAATAATTACAGAAGTCACTTATGTAAATGAATTATTTATATCTGTAGAATTTTCAGCTATGTTTCATATCAATTTTTGATGCACTATAGTAAGAAGAAATAAACATAAAAATGAACAACAGTTAAATTGAAAACACGTGATATTATGTGCACTCTCGACTGCAGAGGATAACTTCATCTAGATTAATAGATATCAAGGAATAAATTAAAATTTTAAAAAATATTTTAAATTTAAATGAATTACAAATTTTAATGAAATGCATGAATGGTGAGCATTAGTTAGGATAACTAATGCTCACCCACCTTCCAAGTCTCTTATCTAGGTATTTACAGAATCCTATGTTTTTTGACTTGTGTTATTATGGACAATCTGATTATTCATCTTGAAGAATATCAAGAATATATTTCCAGATCTAAAGAGCCCAGTGAATCTGGTTTAGCGAGCCACATCTTGTCTACAAAACATAGAATTCAGTGGAATAAGCTAAAGTTCTACACAAAAGTTATTTTCTTCTGGAAAGATTGTATAAAGAAAGTTGCGAAGCACACATTAACAATTCTAACCTTAACAAAAAGATTGCATTAAACTTTCTCAATTGGGAAAGTTATCCTAATGCCATTTATGTTCTGTAAAATTTGTAATTAATTACAGTAAAACCCCGAAGTTACGCGGTAGGTCGGACCAACAAAAAGCACGTAAGTCGAATTCGCATAACTCGGGGTATGATTTTGCATCTAATTTATATATACAAACATACAATTGGGACCAAAGGTTTACAAAAACACCTATATTTTTTAAGAAATATAGTCATAATTGTAGTTTTTCGTACATAAAAAAAGGAAGTTATTTCAATGTCGATGGTTTCATAAAATCTAATAGATTCGTCTGACGGCATAATATCTTTTTCTTGTCATTCAAAATTTCTTCATAACAAGCTAATGATTTTTTTATACCTTGCCTTGTGGCTACGATTCGTTCCTCGTTAGAATCTATGTCCTCCAAAATCTGTAAACCTTTCTTTTATGATTGTTCTTACTGTGGATTCCTGTAGATCGAACTTCTTTGCTAGCTCACAAATTTTCATTCTGCCTTCAAAATCCTTAATAATGTTGAGCTTTGTTTCCAAAGTCAATGTTTTTCTTTTCTTGCTAGCTGTAGAAAAATCGGACTTGCGTCTTTTAGATGACATTATTATTTTTTATGTGATAAAATTTGTATCAAGAACATAACATTAAACAATCGCAAGGTTTATAGACTATAAAAATCGTGTATGAATGGAGACCCTGCGAAACATGTCAGTGCTTGTTCACAGCATGTGCGACACTGGCGAATGCAGTTGGTGCCTGAAAGATACAAATAGTGGTGAGGCATGAAGCGGGACGGGAAGACATACATATAAGAAACCACGTAACTCCGGATTTGCGTAAGTCGGGGTATGACTGTATTTAAATTTAACATATTTTAGTTTAGTTTATTTCTTGGTATCTATTAATATAGATGGGGCTATTTTCTTTGCAGTTGAAATGCATATAATATCAATCACTTTCAATTTAATCATTGTTCATTTTTATGTTTCTCTTCTTACTGTAGTGTATCAAAAATGGTTATAAAGCATCCAAAAATTCTACAAAAATAATTCATTTAAATAAGTGACTTCTGTAATTATTTATTTTAAATATGAAAATAGACAATAAAATAAGCAAAGCTCTGATGGTGGGGAGTTAGTTGAATAAACTTATATGGAATAAAGGAGAAATTAGTCAAAATGCTCAAGTAGCTGTATACAAAATGTGTTTGAACCAATTATAACTTATATATCTTATTAGAGCTGGGTCAGAAATCAAACAGTTGATCAAAAACTAGGCAGAGATATGAGAAAAATTAGGGGTGTGAACTGGTGGCATCTGACCGAATCACATGAAAAATGAAGATATAAGGAAGAAGCTTGATATTGTTAGCATTCAAGGATGTGTGAGCCACTGTAATCTAACAGTGGATGTAGTCAAACAGAATGGGCGAGGAAAGATTAGTAAAATAGGTATTTGTTGCTGGGTGGTTTGGTGCAGATTGAAGTGTTGTAGAAGACAGATATAAGGTCTGGCATTATTGTAGTGCTGACAAGTATCAGAGGAAAATTCGTGATAGATTTGTTGGCTGTAAAATTTATTTCTGTGTGTCCTGTTGCAAAATTGTGAATGAGCTTTGATTGGGCTAGAAATGCTTTGCAGAATTAAAGACATCTGTGTTTATAATATTTGTAAATCACATGATTTATGTCTTTAAATTGAGCATTCATCTCATATGAAGTTGGAGATCTTTTTTCTTTATCAACCATTAGAATGAAATGTGGATGAACTTCAGAGCTTGTTGTAAAAGTGTATCTTTTGAAGAAAGGATATGAGCATGGTGAATTAAAGTTTTAATTTTGGCTAGGTTGCTAATGAGATTTCAGTGACAACAGTGTCTCTTCCTGTGTTGCCTTACTTTCTTTAGACTGAGAATTGAGGACTTAAGGTTACAGCAAAAACTTATAGCCAGAGATTCATAAATTATGCAATTGCCATGCAAAAAATCCATCACCCCAGTTTTTTAATGATAATTCAAATAAGTCGATAGGAATTTCACAAAATGATTGATAGTGCTGAACCATGGTTGGAGCAGTTATTTTATTATATTTATTAAATAAAAAATATTCTGTATTGTCCAGTTTGTAGCTACTTGCTATGGGCTAGTGGACAAGCATATTTGTTGAGCTCAGCATATTAATAATTTTTTTTTGAGGGGGGGGGGGAACAAGTGGTTTTGGGAACGAAGGAAAGGAACTGGTTTGCTTTTTGAACAACTGGAGGTGTTATCAGGGAATAATGCTATTCCAGTGAACAAAGGTAAACAGAATGAAATATGTTGAAGTGTGAATGGATGTTGATCTTCAGTTGCTTGTGTATTTACAGATTTAAGAGAAAAGTAGAGGAATGGTGGAAGCCAATTCAGTGAAACAGTGGTCACAAAAAAAGGTGGAAACATCTTTAAAAATGACTGGGATTGCGAGGGGAAAAGTCGCCATCTAACCAATTTGCTCTTTGCAGGAAAGTATCAAACATATTTTTAGATAGGTTTTTGGTACATCATTCAAATGTGAGAGCAATATCTAGGGAGAATGGATTTGGGATTTATACAGTGTCGACAAGAGTTGTGTATGTGGGAAGTGTTATACTGAGTAGAAAAGGATGCTAGTTTTTGGAGATAGAGGAAGCTGTGGATGTGATTTACTTTGCTCAGAAAAACTAGATGTTAAAGGACAGTCCAAAAAGAAAGATCTGATCTTTCTTGTGATATGGTGGCATTGAAATTGACAAGTTTGCTCTCACTTCACTGACATATGACAGAGAAATCAGCTTAGTATATTTCGAGCCTGCAAGGTTTGTCAAACACACCAGGAATGAAGTGTACTGTTATTACTAAAACCATAGATTGGATTTGAAGTTCGTGAGAAGGTCATTTGTGAATGGAAGGAAAAGCATGTACAATACAGAGCTTGAGATAAGTATAATGTACAATACAAAATTTGAAGAAAGGAAGCCAATTGCTGTTACACATAGTAAATAGCCAGAAAAGAAATTGGCAGTCGATTTGCAAAAGGTGTCAATAAAGCTTAAAATGGTAGCTTAGGAAATATCTCTCTCTCTGCTTGTCCTAATTAAATATCTTGGAAATATAGTTGATCTGATCTAGAAATGCTTGATTATGTTCTCATGAAGTGGGAGTTTATCAAGTACCTTGCTCATATGATCTCTTTGTTACATAGGAAGGTATAGCAAAACACTTATGATCACCTCAGATGCCATGAGTGACAAGTCAGATCTTGCTCAGCATACAATCTCCAGCCAAGTTCAGTGGAACAAAATCAGTCTTGTAGAATACCTCTTCAGGGTTGTGAGATCTCTCAGTGACCATATTAGCTCTTTTAATTTTAATTTTTCATCTTTGTATGTTTTTTTTCTTCTTGTACTCTTTGCTCTACTCCTCCCCCCCCCCCCCCCCAGATCACCATTGCCTGGATCCAGTGTCGCTGTATTTGCTGTGTCAAATACAGCATGGAGATGATCTGTGGACATCCAGAAATGGAGAGATCCTGGTAATCTTGTACTACTTTGGCTTCTGCTTCAGCAAGATGGGTGTCCCTGAATGACCCAGCCATGATCATTCATCTAGTATGCTTGCCTTTAAGGGACAATAGTGTTGCAGTCAGTTTTCTTTCCCATGGTTGAGGATAGAGCCCAAGACTTGCTGTAGTGCGAGTATGTCCAAAGTAGCCCTTTTCTTGATCTTTTTCTTTTCATCCTTCCAACTTTGGCATGAAAAGAGTAGGATGTTCTCCTATGCAATTAACACATTTGGATAGTGAGCATTCATATGTTGCTAATGGTAGTGAGTTCTTGATTTTGAAAATGAGTCTTTCATTGTCAAGTTTATCAGGGACTCTCAAGCCCCAGCTAAGTACATAAACCATAGCAGACAACTAGAACAAGAATCAGAAAACATTAGTCACCTACAAATATGTGATCTTTTTTTATTACACATGCAAAAAGTAAATATCTGATTAGAAAAATGTTATCCTTCTTTATCCAGAAGGATTTGGAATGGTTGGCAGTATCCTTGAACTCTGTGGGATAAAAAAAAAAATAAAAAAAATAAAAAACTCCAGGAGAACTTATTGAGACATCTTCTCAGAAACATTTGGAGCAATTTCTTTGTACAACATCAGTCAGGGTAATATCAATTGCAGTAACCTCCTTGATCAAAGAGATCCCACTTTAATATTACCCAATATCACCAATCATCTGCATCACACATCTGGGAAGAACACTAGATAAGATTAAAGAAGAAGGCAGAGGAATTTCAATAAATGGCATGAGAATAAACTACCTCTGCTTTGCAGATGACATCGTCCTGATTGAAGAAAACTCAGTAAGGCTGGAACAGACATTACAAACACTATACACAGAAGGAAAAAGATACAGACTAAATGTCAACTTTGAAAAAACTAAAACGATGATATTCGGACAACAGGAGTTGCTGAACAGAGTTACGATAGACAGATTTCAACTGGAAAATGTGGAACACTTCACATATCTTGGATGCCTCATGACTTCGACCCCAAAAAAAGAGATAAAAATTAGATTAGCCAGAGCAACAACTATTTTAAAAGCCATGGACAAAATATGGAAGAGCCAAGCTATAAAGATGCAAACTAAACTGTGCATTGTAGAAACCTGTATCTTCAGCAGCATGCTCTATGGATGTGAGGCCTGGGTACTCCTGAGAGAATCTGAAAGGAGATATTAGCATTTGAGAGGAAGTGCTATAGAAAGATCTTGAGAATAAGCTGGGTCCAGAAAGTGGACAATGAGGAAATCTACAGATGAATACAACAAAAAAAAAAAATCTGATCCAGAAAATAATCAAAAGGAAACTACGTCTCTTTGGCCATATATGTAGAATGAACGATGAGAGGAAAATAAAAATGCTGCTGTTTGGGATGATTGAAGGAAAGAACAAAAAAGGAACACCGAACAGAGAATTTGGCAATGACATTGTCAAATGGTGCAAAGGCTCTATGCATGGACTAAGTCATCTTGCACAGAATAGAATGCAGTGGAGGAATCATGTCAAGATGGCATTGGACACCTATGGGCACTGGACCCATGGTTGTTGATGGTGATGATGAACCTCCTTGATCAAGGAGATCCCATTTTAATATTACCTCGAGGAGATTTTCTCTGAATTAAAAGATCAAAGATATCTGAAAGAGTCTCCATATCTTAGTCAGTTTTAGCATTACCCTTTGGTTGGAAAAACCTGCATTCGAATTCTGTCTAGGACATGAAGAACCTGTATCGGGGCTTTTCAGCTGAAGATGAAATCTCACAAAACAGACAAACCAGAACAACAAAGAAGTCAAGTTACTTGGCCATGACATGACATTGAGTCTAACAAGGGATTGATGGGAATAGGATATTACTTTGATCTTTTAATTTGGAGGATTTTTAATGCTCTCAATTAATCATCCTTACATTTAGTATCCCTAAACTCCAACATAACTGAAAGAGTATCTTAAAGAATGAAGATTTGAGGCAATGATGGAGGAGGCATGTGATGTCTGGAGGAAATAGATTTTCAAGGATCTCTGTTGATTCTTCCACAGAGATGTTGATAAATAACAAAACTATGTCTAAACTTGAAAATTTCTGCTTGAAACTGTATCTACAAAATGCATTAAGTTTTTCAAGTAGAAGTTTGTATGTCTGATATGAGCTTTGATAGCTTCTGTCATCAGCTATTGGAAGAACATGTCTGGCTTATGAACTTCATTGGGTGTCTGAATTTCAATTGTATTTCATGAACTTCTATAAATTCAAAAGTATTGGAGATCATATCATTAGTTTTTATATGTGATAACTGCTTGGTTGTTATATTAGCTAGTTGCATAGTTTTGTTATTTACCAACATTTCTGTGGAAGACTCAATAGAGATCCCTTAAAACCTATTTCCTTCGGACATCACGTCTCCTCCATCATTGCCTGAAATTTTCATTCTTTACTCGGAAAGAAAAATGTTACTACGAGCATCTTAGTTGTCCTGTTATGCTCTGTTCCAAATATCGTTGCGTTGAAAAAACATGCTTTTTCCAGTATTCTTCTAACATTTCTAGCATTCTAATCTACATCCCAAATCCTCTTGCACTTTTTCAAATGACAGAATTGCCTATGCCCAGATTGTCTGTTATGGCTCTTCCATCTGCATTTGATGATGTTGCAGTAATGATCAGGAGAATGAAAAGGTTAAAAGTGCAAAACACCCAAATGTGTTAATTGCATAGGAGAACATCCTACTCTTTCCATGCCAAAGTTGGAAGGATGAAAAGAAAAAGATCAAGACCAAGCATAGAACATACATCAAGAGGTGAAGAGGAAATATAACACTATTACAAACAACAAGAACATGTAGTGAAAAAGACATGTCAAGCCAACAGTAAAGAAAATATCAAAACGGAAATTAACACTCATCTCTCCCACTTTCTCACAATTTCATCATTCCTGAGTGGCACGATTTACTTGCAGTCTTCATAGAGTGAATTATAGAAAAAGTGAATATGGCTTCACTCCTGAAAATACATGAACTTGGTTCCTCTAGATCATTGGGTCTTAACCTTTTTAGTGATTGGCACCCCCTTGAAAAATGTGTTTCTATTTCTTTATTTAGGAAATTGCATTTATCGCAAGATAATTTATTTATTGAAAAATAAACACATACAAAACAAAATCAATTTTTAATGGCTATGTTGTTGTTGTTTATTCATAATAATACTTTTGAAGTGAGGCTCCTTTTTTGAAAGAGCCACGTGTAAGTCATCACTTGCATTTAAGCGATTTCTGGCTTTTGTTTTTATGTGCAAAAGTGATGGATGGTGGTGGCAAATGGTAAAAGTGTCTGCAATGCTGCTTTTGCCAGCTGTGGATAAGATTCTAACTGTGTACACCAGAATTGTTCTAAGTCTAGTTTTTCAAATTCCATTTGAATACGTGCATTGGCTCGTATTTCAATAAGATCATCTTTTATTAAATAGCTGTCGTCCATCGAATCTGGGTCAAAATTTAGAAACTTCTCTCGCACCCCCAGAGGTGCGCACACACCCCAGGTTAAGAACCACTGCTCTAGATCCTCATAGAATAAGACATATTTCCAGATGTGTTAATAAATAGCATGGATATTAACCCCCTCCCCCCAAGGGCAAAATTAAACCATTCAAATATCTGGGAGGGAGGCCTGTCCATGGAGTAGTTTGCCATCCTTGTGGGCAACCTTTCCGACAAATTCCCCCTTGATAATGACTGAGGCGGTTGCCTTTTGCCTCTCTATAGGATTTCTTGTTACAGTTGCTATCCCTATACTTTAATGGGGAATTCAAATAGCCATGGTGCATGTGTACACATGCATGCTCAATAGTAAATCACCTAACCCTCCCCAAATTCCTGACTGGAAATAAAATATCTTCTAAGCAGGTGTTCTGTTTTTCCACTGATATCTACTCTTTCTTCTCATTCCTGGTAAAATTGGATTTTTCAACAGTCAGCTCTTGTATCAGTGAAACAGTGGATTATTACAGAGTGTATAATATAATCTTCAACAACTTCAATACCCAAAAGAAGTCAGTTTCTGCCTTTCCCAAACCACGGTGTCATTTAGAATTTACAGCAACCAACAAAGCCCAAAACAAAACTTGGGATGTCATCTGCAGATACCCTACTATGCAAAATTTGTTTTCAAATGTGCTCACTTCCTGGTGTAATACATTTGTACTCAAGCCCAGAGGACTTATGAATCAAATTCACATCTTTTATCAACTATTTCAAAATCAAAATATAGAAGCTGAAGGACAGATATTCTATCCACTCATCTTTGATCCTGAAGCAAATTGGATGTTTAATTAATCACTCAAAAGCAATTTTAGAGACTCTTGGGGAAAGTTTGTCAAAACATTGGCACATCCCATTTTCCACCCAACTCCCCAAATTCCTGACCCTTTCAGAGCAGAGCAGAAAAACATCAGATCATGTTCACTTTAAATAGCATGAAAGATTATAACAGGCCATTCAAGAAAACTAAACTGAAAGCTGCTTTGCTTCAATGTTGACGAACTACTGTAGGACCCAGATGCCTTTCCACAATGAAGTAAAGATCCAAAAATATAACATTGTCTAATTGCTGTGATCATCTGCTTATGCAAGGCCATGAGAAGAAATGGCTAGCTTGTATGGTTTCTGGAGAGAGCTACAACCTTTTTTCCAAGACACAATTTGGTTTCTGAAAACATTCTACACTGTATCATTTAATCTTACAGGCAGCATCTATTAGAAATGCTTTCCTAAAACATAAGCACTGAATATTAATTTTCTTTGACATAAAAACATATAACACAGTTTGGGTGTTTTGCATATTGAAAGACAGCACAACTTTACTCTCAGAACCTCTCTCTCTTCATGAAATCTTTCCCTCTGAGTCTTCCAAGTGCGCACAAGGATCAACAGTCTCTTGATCTCTTCTCTGTGAAGAGGAAGTTCCATTAAACTTCCTCCAACATTCTCGTCATCTAGGATGAGTAATCCCAGTTGCAATAAAAGGAAGGTTCTTGGAACTTATATTACATAATAAAATGACACTTCTATCTCATATGTCATTTGCAAGAAGTATTGAAAAAAAGATAAACTTTAACACAAATATTTCTGTGGTTTAGCATTTCTTCATTTGATTTTCAGTATTGAGACCACATGTTTCCTAACTTAAAAATCTAGCATGTTTATTAAAATACAGTGTAACCTGACAAGTTTCAAAAATTGTCAGATATGCATCATCAGGACTATAAAACATAAAAGACTAGAAAAAATTGATTACACATGGCAGATGTTATTAGAACTTCAAAAATAGTACATATAAACAAAGTGACTAGAAAAAAGCTTGTATTAATTACTATGTACATGTTGGAACAATGATAGTTATTGCTGTTGCCTTCTGTGACAGGACACATGTCATATCTCAAGTCTTCAGCTGTTAGATTTTTGATGAAAGCAGACTAAATTGGTGTAGGATTGGTTGGTTTTATTACATTGGGTGGAGATAGGGTGCATTTCTGAGGCTTTTTTTTTTTTTCTTGTGAAACGATTATGATCAATATATGGCATTTTTTGTTTCTTGCCAAATTGCTCGGTGGCCTGTGTTTGCTTTTTGTGGAAAGCTAATCCTGATTTGTGCTGTCTTTCTTTTCTTTTACATGTTTGGACATGCATAGCTCTCCAGAATGTTCTGTCTGACCTACATAGCAAATGCCACAAGAATAGTGACTTTTTGTAAACTGTTTTTTTCATGCAAAGATATTGACATTTTGGTGGATGTAAGAACATTGAAATCTTATACATTAGCAAAAAAAAAAACAAAAAAAAAAACACTTTAATGTCGTAATCACAAAGCAACTTTATAGCATTCTTGATGTAAGGTAACGTAATTGCATTTTAAAAGAGCTAAGGAGCTGTCAGGGACATATCAACAATTTGTTAATTGCCTTTGGTTTGTACACATTGAGGATGAGCATATGCCTCAGGTAGTGCAGTTCTTCATTCTTTATGTACTGGAAATGTTATAGAGTCCATCTCATAATATTATAATCATGCTTATCTTTTTTGCAGTGGATGGGGTGTGATGGTCTTGTAAAAATCTTCCAGTTGTGATAGGTTTCCTGTATTTTGTTTGCCATAAAGAAATAAATGCACTTTGATCACAATAGCATCCATTAGCACTGCAAGCTACGTCAAGTGCATGCACCATTGTGCATGTATGACAAATGCATAGTCTGTGTGTATTTAGGTTTAGATAGTGGTGGAAGTTGAGGTTTAATGATTCTAATATTTCATCTATCACAGACCACCATACAATATAAGAATTGTAATCAGTACACACAAACTTGAAGATAAGAACACAAGAAATATATCTGCTGCCATGCAGTCATTCAGATCTTCTTGGGCCATGCCTTGGACACCTTATGAGAGATTCACTACCATGCATATCTGACTGCTATACATCCCTTTGGTATGAATGTTGGATATTATGCAAGCTATTGACATAATGCTGACAACCCACTAAATAACTGCATTCTTCCATGCTGGGTTTGCATTCCATCTTCTAACCTGTGCCAAATAAGGAAGTCTCTCACTTCATCACATGCGATTATTTAATATACAGAGAGCAAAATACTGATTTTTCTTTCTATATTAGTGATTCAAAATCTGAGACCTCTGTTTCTTGTATTGCTGTATTTCCTGACTTTATCATATTCAATAAAATCCTAGCACATTGTAGTAATTATACAGCAGAGTTACATGCAGTTCAGCGTGCATCTAAAAGAAAACTGCTAACAAAAGTGCAATTCATACAGAATCAGTGAGTTCTGTACAGGCCATCTCGTTTCCTGTGTTATAATCCATCTAGTGCTTTGCAAGATTCTACAACTGTTGTCCAAATTGAAGTTCCATAATTTTGATATCCAGCTCTGTTGAATTCCTAGCCTCATTGGAATTGTGGGAAATGAGACTACAGCTTCATCTACTAGATCAGCTTCTAATTTTTCTATATGCTGTTTGTCATTCGTATATACAGACAGTTTATAACAGCAAATCTAATAACCCACTGGCAGTCATCATGGCAGGAACTACTGACAAATTGCATGAGATGAAGCCTGTATGCACTGGCAGTCTAGCCAACATAGAAACATATTTGTTTGTACTGAGGGTTGATGACCTATCTGTGTGAGCAAGGCAACACATCTCTCACCATTTGTCATGTTCTGGTGGAGTGCCGGCTCTTCACTCAAGAAAGGAATAAATTATCCTCAGTAGATCTTATCGGACTGGACAAATTGTATGAAGTTTTTTACATTTTAAAAAGAATTTATACAGTTGCATTTGATTATATATTCTGCTTATATGTAAATACTTATTTGTTTAAGCTTAACTTAATCTTTTAAAATTTGCTTTTTGTACATAACACGATGTATTCAAATTTATATCTGTTACCTTGAGTAGTGCTGCAACCTTTGACTTAGTACAGTATGACCTTTGCTGTCCTTGCACCAATCAATACTTTACCAACAAACCAACCTTGGACACCTCTTTCAGATTCAAATGAATAAACTACTGTGCTTTACTCCAGCAAACACAAAATGACTTTTAATCATCAGCAGGATTTATTATTGTTGTTATTATTATCTTAATATTATTATATGAAACTTTCAAAGATTTGAGAAACAGTAATTCTTAGATCTCCTCCTGCCTGACAGTCAAGGCAGGAGGAGATCTTTTTGTATTGTGTCTCATATGTCTAACATACAAAATATTGGAACCACTAAAACCTATCGTCATTTCTTTTATTGTGCTGTTTTCATTCCATTTAACCTCAACACAAAATGCATAACCTTATTTGGAGTAACAGTAGAAGAGACAAACAGTTTTGATAAGTTGTCTAAAGGACATTTGCTGGTTGAAATATGATTATAATATCTTCAAAGCATCCTTAAAATAAAAAACAAACTTCTCTGCATAGTATATGAAGGGATAAGATTTCTGCTATAAAACTGAAACTTAGTTTTAGTAACACGTGGGAGTGTCTTCATTAATCATGTGTTTTACATTTTGAAAAAGTACAAGATTTTATTTACTGAATTATTTCTAATTTTGATTAGCCTGATACTCCTTCAGTGACAAGACTGCAAGATCATATATCTAATAAGGGAAAAGAAGCAAGGCCAGTGATACTCAAGCGTTCCTCAGAGTATCAGTGAGGTATCAGACATTAAGTATTTTATATGTTATATAATTATCACTATTGCATTCAAATATTTTAGCTGTATATTCATTAGTTCTTTCCTATTTTAAAATTTTAATTGATTTATAAGCATAGTAACTTCTTTGTTCTTAAATTGTTTCAGTAAAAATTTCATTACATTTTGAGAATTAGATGAGTGAGGCTTGCTCTTTTGTATCTTTGATTACTATGAAACTCTTGAATGCCTTAAACTCCTCATGCTCCATATTTGAGGGGATTTCCTTTCCACTCTGTTTCTCCCTTTTTTCCTTTGATTACTATCAACCATAATGGTAATTGTGGGAATGAGATTACACTGTAGATATAACTGATTTAATTATTAGTTCTTATATATCATCATAGTTAAATTGACAGCATCAGGTAACAGTACACAAAGTTACATGCAGGCAGTACATGAGTAATAAATTGATATGAAAAACAAGGCAAATCCTAAATTGCACCACCTAATGTATTTGATTGGGCATTCTTGGCTTTTGAGCTAAATGTCTGTGATTTGAGGCAGTTTTATACATCCAAACTTGTTCGTGTTAGAATTTTGTTTTAGGGAAGAGCAATTCAAGGAGCTATACTTGTTTGTGTGAAGTAAAGTGGTCTTCTAATAGATTCCGTGGTGAGTATCGAAGACATGGCCTGCATGTCATGAGCAGCCATAATGTTATTAGAATGTAGTAGTCTTCAGAGATGTTGGCTGTCCTGCCTCTTTGGTCATAGGACAGCTTTATTGTATTTTGCAGACATAAGGCAAATCTAATGATTGCAGCTGGTCTTTAGAAAAGCTGATAAGAAATGCTATTTGTGTGTGTAATTAATCTGAGGGTAGTAACTAGATTATTTCTTCAGGATTTTTGATAACTTCTCGCATAAAACAAATGGAGATGTTCATAGCCTTACTGTAATCTGTTAGGGAGGGAGTGTAGGTATGAAGTGCTTTTTTGATCCAGTAGGAATTGCATTCATTGGCTAAGAAGGGATTGGGTGTGTGAGTAAGTTTAGTGGTGAGAGCATTACTGAACAAATCAGTTTCTTCTCTTAACAAAAGTTCTTATGATGTTATACTATGGGGAGAAGATGTGGTGTGACCAGTGGTGGATATTTGTGTATGCTAATTTTTATACTAAATTTTTTGCCTGAAGATGTTGAGTTGTAGCTCTAAGAAATGTCATCTTTCTTGAGTAAAGAACTAAGATTATGTATATCATCTGAAGTATTATTTTTCACTCTGACTTATTGTAACATTTCCCTGATGGCTTTGGTACTAGGTGAAAATTGTATGAGATATTCAGTAAATATTTCCTTTCTTTCATATAAATTTATTCAACTGACTCCTCGTCTTCATCTTACATTCATTGAGTGCTCCCATTCTTAAGTCTATTTTGAATTGATAGGTTTAATATATTACACTACATTCCTTAATAATGTGGTCTATACAGAGATTTTCATGGAATATAAGATTATAAAAAACAGCAGAGGTAGTGTACAACTCCAGCTCTCCCTTGCACCTGATTCACCATCAGGAGCAAGGACCTTGCTGTAGGTTATAATTTGCTGATTTGCTATTTATACATAACTTGCATGTTATTGCTCTGTATAAAGTTTTCCCATTTGGTTATGTTTTGCAACAATCCAAAAATATTTTTTTTGAGTTTAGCATCCATACAATTTTTTTTTTTTAAATTTCTGGCCTGTCTACTTGACAATGTCAACCATAATTCAACTCTTTTTTTTTCTTTTTTTTTTTTAACTCAACCTGGCAAGCTAATTGCTCACTAGGCTGTGAGTTAGCTTAAGTGGATAACATCTCTGTTCTCCAACTAATAGACTGCAAGTTCAAATCCTTTCCTTGTGAACTAGACTGGTTTTAACAATTCAGTCTTTTAATTTGGTGTTGTTGGCCTTAAAATTGTAGTACTCTTCTTCATGGAATTACAGTTTCTCATTTGTTCATGCTGTACTGCTTTCAGTTGCAGTAAGCTCAATTTCAAATTCATAACATAAGAGATCTTAAACTAAACCATTTGGATACTCATTTTAAGAAATAAAAAAGAAATAATAATTTCAGAAACATGAAGCAATTCACAACCGGTCCACTTGTGTATAAATGCTGCTGACTTCACATTGGTTGTCTTAGTATCTCATAATGCAAAACCATTAATAGTTTTGGAAGGATCACTAGCCTGACTGATTTTGACCTTTATAGAACTCTCATCAGTGGGAGCTAGACCCAAGAATATATCATGGTTAAATTAATGCAGAATCATATTTTGTGTATACATGTATGGGAGAGGGGTATCACATTATTAAATACTCTAGATGAGAGATAGTTGTGGAAAGTTTTTCCACTTAGTCGCAATGTATTATATTCAACAAAAAAATTCTTGTTTTAATCATGGGTTATGCTTCAGTACAAGTGTATACATTGTAACCAACGTATACAGAAAAACTGTAATAATAAGGTGATATCACCCTTTATTATATACAGAAAATGTGACTTCTGCATTAATTTAACTTTTAGTATCTTCTTGGTTCCCACTGATGAGACCTCAGTAAAAGTTGAAATCAGTCTTGGGTAGTGATCCTTTATGGGATACTAAGGCATTTGATGGGATGTCAACAGCCACTGTGTAGGCCAGTTATAAAGTTGCTTCACACTTCTGCCTACACTTGGATATAGGATTAAAACAAGAATATAATTTCTTGTTGAAGTGTAACATGTTTTAACCAAACAGAAAAACTTTCTGTGGTCAAAAAAATTATATACAGGTATACCTCGGTTAACGTTACCTCTGGTAACGGAGTCTCGATATAATGAAGTCTGCAATTTCAAGCCCCATTTTATGTAAAAATATTAAAATTTTAAGGTCAATGCCCGGCAATCATCCGACTGGCGAACGATGCCGACTCATCACGTACTCCCAAGCTGTGGGTGTGTCTATTTTAACAGTTTCGCACGTCATCCGTGTTAATTTAATCGTTGCTTACACTTCGTAGGATGTGTTTCAGTGTATTGCATTGCAATAAATGATGTATGTTCTCTGATAGCATTATTGTAGATTTTGTAAATATTAACTGATATCTTGTTTTTCTATCCATTTAGTTAAAATGTCAGAATCAAGGAAAAGAAAAGCAATTTCTTTAGAAACTAAATTAAATATTGTACAGTGTGTTGAAAGGGGCGAAAGAAAATCCGATGTGGCACATTCTTTAGGATTAGCACAGTATGGTTTAACAACCAGTATGGTTGTTAAAGTTGACTGTGCTAATCCTAAATTCTGATTGACTAATACTTAGTCAATCAGAAAAAATAAAGCAGTCTGCTAAGAATTGTACAGATGTTACAGCAGAAAAATTAACTTGCTTAAGGAGTCCAATTTTAGAAAAAAATGAAGAAAATGTTAAGTTTGTGGATAGATGACATGCCACAACGTCATATGCCTTTAACTCAAATGGTAATTCAAGAAAAAGCATTATTTTTGTTTAATCACTTGAAATCTAAACAAACTGAAGAAATTGTGGAAAATTTTGTGGTTGGTTTGAGAAATTAAAAAAATGGGCCAGAATTCATAGTGTAAAATTATCAGGAGAAGTTGCGAATAAGTTTCCAGAAAAACTAAAGGAAATAATTGAACGTGAAAAATTTTCACCAGATTTGGTGTTCATTGTTGACGAAAGCAGTTTGTTCTGGAAACGGCTACTATCAAAAAGCTTAATTTCTATTGAAGAAAAGTCAGTAGCTGTGTTTAAAGCAGCCAAAGACAGTTTAACGTTACTCTTTGGATCAAATGCCTCTGGCAATTTTAAATTAAAATTGTTATCAGTTTAAATTGTTACTGTAATATGGAAAGCTAATAGAAAAGCTGGAATTACCAAGGAGTTATTTACTGATTGGTTAACTGTTTTTGTCCAAAAGCGAAACAGTATTGCCAAAGAAATAATTTTGAAGGAAATGCTCTTTTGTTGTTGGACAATTCTCCAGGACATCCTACTGATCTTAATACGTTAGACATATGCATTCTTGTCAAAGTTGTCTTTCTTCCAGCAAAACACAACTCGAAACACAACTTCCTTGATTCAACCAGTGGATCAGGGAGTAATAGCAACATTTAAAGCTTATTATCTGCATGGTACATTAAGCAATTTAATTGAACTAGAAGATAAAGAGCAAATGTCAATTAAAACTTTTTGGAAAAACTTCACCATTAAAGATGCAATTGAAAACATTAATAGCTCTTGGAAAGAAGTCACTCAGAAATGCTTAAATGGAGTTTGGCACAAATTATGGTGAGAAGTTGTACTAGAAGAAGAAAATAACATTCAAGAGATTAGAAATGAAGTTATCCAGATGGCTCAGTCAATAGGTTTCAAAAACATCGACAAAGTGGATATAAGAAATTTATTAAATGCAGTAGATGATAATTTTTCAGTGGAAGATTTAGAAAAACTTGTTAGCAACGAAGCCAAAGAAAATGAAGACGAAATTAAAGAAGTTCCTACCGAAAAAATGTTAGCAACCAAAGATTTAAAAAGGTGCTTGAATGACATTGAAAACATTTTCAATTTTTTCAGTGAAAATGATCCTGATTTAGGAAGAAGTGTTATTGCTAAGTGATCAATGTTAAAACAAAAATAAATCCATATAGACAATTGTTAAATGAAAGAGAAAAAAAGAATAAACAATCAACTTCAGATTCGTATTTTAAAATGCAATTTTATCTTTGTTTGGTATGTAATATTGACTTTTTATTTAATAAAGCTTTTCTTTTTTCAAAAAAACTTTCATTTTCTTTAAGTACGTAAGTATCCCTATTATGTCCATGGTATTTTTACCTCTGAGAATGAAGTTTTGCTTAACAAAGTAATTTCGTGGAATGCATCCTCTTTGTTAATCGAGGATACCTGTACTTAGTTTAATCCTTTATCCAAGTGTAAGCAAACAAAGTTTGCACCTGAAATATAATTAGGACTGGGGCAACTCATATATAGAAGTTGACTTCATCATTGCCTTAGTATCCCGTAATTCATAGCATAAATATAATGCTATGTATTATGGGAAGGGTCACTACCCAGACCAGTTTCGACCTTTATTGAGGTCTTGTCAGTGGGAGCCAGACCCAGAGGTGATACTAAGGTTGAAGTAATGGCAAAGTCATATTTTCATATACGAGTAGTCAAAAGGTGTCTCACCTTATTATTAAAATATTCCAACAACTATCTCTAATCCAGAGTATTTTAATTGATTTTCCACTTGGTTAAAATAACCAAGTGAAAAAACTTCCAATGACTTACAAGTAGGTTGCATTTTTGACTTTTCAACTGAAATTGAAAGGAATTGATGGCATTTGTTATTCCAGAGAATGTGATAGCAGAACTAAATGAATCTCCTCTAGGACATAAAGGGCTTTCCATCTGAAGGTAGGTTAGCCAGTTTTGTACAGAAGTGGCAGGCTGTCTTTTAGAAACTTGGATTTTTTTTTTTTTTTTTTAAATCTTACAAAACAAACTACCCAGAAGAACAAACACAATTGAGATGCAATAATACATTGGCCTGGTGACCTTAGTTACTTTGCCCATAATTCCAACAACAGCGACAGCAGAACTAAATACCAGCAAAGCAGGTTCACGAGTGTTTCCAAAGTTTTCTATGAACACTCTGACAAGTGTATTGATCTCTTTGGAATTATTATATGGGCAAGGCAATGAGTAAGAAAATATTTTCCATGTTTTGGCTTATTTGAATTTAGTCATTACTTTTTTTGATTCACTGTATTCCAAACAGATTACTTCAGACCACACTCTAGACATGCCCAAAATAACACACACACACCATGCTTATCTTTTTTTTTGCCAAGGTAGGTTGGAGTGTTATCATATCTCTTCTTTATTGGCATCTAATCTGTCTTGGAAGTCACCATCCAAAACAGGAAATAAGTCTGTTGTTAAAAGGAGGTGGGAACCCTCCTGTCACAAGTAATGGAGAAATCCATTAACAGCTATCTTTGATATTTAGCTTATCAGTTAATCACGATTCATCAGTATAGGTTCTACATTACCACCATATATGTGGTAATGTAGAACCTATACTACCACACAAGTTCATAGAAATTCATTCAAATAGCAAAGGACATTCCTTAACGTACCAATTAAAAACCAGAAAGATGTCATTTTTCTGCTAATTTTTTGGGCGAGGGTGATTTGCTGGATCAAATTCATCATTATTTGAAAAATGATGAATTTGTGCAAACGCAAACGAAATAGCGATGCACGGCGTTGGCAACTTTTCTCGGCTGAAAGGAAATAGGCACAAGATTGTCTAGCGTCTATATTCGGTTGTATTTATACGTGAAACCAAAATTCAAAAGTAATTTTGGTGCAATAAACAAAAGACGTGTCACAGACGTCTTTGTATGTTAAGTGGTTAAGAAAACTCCTCTTCTGTAGTCATTCTTCTTTCCCTATTGAGAAAGAGTGAATTTTTTTTTTAAATTTGGGAGTTGCCTTAGGGCTTTCCCCCCACCACTTACCCTTTCCTTCCTATATATCATTCACCTCTCGCCTCAAATCCCACCTGTAGTTTAAATTTTCTTGATCAGAGGAGATTCTTGATTACAGGAAGATATGCATGAATAAAAAAACAGTTTTGTGGTTACTCCTTGGTGAAAGGAGGAAGACTAGAGATATTAGTAATTCTTTCCCTTTACTCGACAAACCATTTAACGGCTTCAGATGATGAAAGATAAGGGGAGAGGAAAAGGCAAAAAAATCAGTTGCTTCTGATAATATTCACATTCCCAGAAATGGTATCATTCCTTCAGATAACATTTGCACCTAGAATGGGATCGCAAGCACCCTATCTAGGGCTCTACTCCTGAAGTCAAATACTGGTGGCACTGATGTTAAAGCTATTGCATTGTGGTTTGTACTTCAGTTTGGCATAAATATATGCTATACCTCAATGAATCAGGTCTATCTGTATTATATGTTCTACCTTCACCATAGTAGATCTGTTAGCAGTCAAGCTATGTTTCTCAGTCAACAGGCACAAACTATCTTACTGAATGAAACGCATAGATATATATATTTGGCATCCACACACCTCAGAGAAAAGTATGTCTGGGTAGCATAAGTCTGTGCTACTGAAGTTTATCGAATGATGCCTAGAGTAATTATGACCTGTTAAACCAAAATTTGCAGGTTAAATGTGGGTTATTTACATTTGTTTTTAGGCAGCCTGACGTGTGATATTGAACATTCGCTTCCTATTGCAAAGAAAAGAGACTAGTCCATGTAGGATGCTCTGGAGGAGACTATTTTAAGGGCATAATTAAGAAACAGCTGTTTCCATCTAAGTGATAGAGCCAGTTCATTTGCTTTAACACACAAACTGGCTCCATTACTTAGATGGAAACAGTTGACCTTTGATTTGGTCAACTACAGAAGTCATATTCCATCTGTCCACTTGCTATTATTTAATGCACACAGCAGCCTACACTGATTTCTTGCACATCTATACTGATGGTTCAAGATCAGAGATCTCTGTTGGCAGTGCTACTGTGTAAATGGGGGGGGGTCTCTTTTACCTTATTATTTTCCATACATCTCTATTTATCTCTCTAATATCTCTTTAAGCTATACTGCCTTCCGCACTTGCCTTCTTATTCTTTGAATACCAGAAAATTTATTTGAAAAGCTGCACTGATGTCTGTTTTCTAGTAATATCAAGTGGTAAGTGCGTCCAGTAGTTTCCCATTACATTCAAATTATTCCTGATTAATTAATATTTGCAGTCGTGGTCTATTATCTATCCTTTCTCCTGGGTTCCCGCTAATAGGCTCTAATAATTTTTTTCGGAACAGTGCATCAAAGAATTAAATATCAGGCAACACTTAACATTTAAACACATTTATTTACCATAAAACAATTTGCACTATTAATCCATTAAAGAAAAATTTCTTAGTTTAAATTTACATAAAACAATTATGTTAAAATGCCCTTTCAATTCATGAAAATCATGTCACATAAATAACCACTCTCCTCCAATATCGAATTACTATCCTAAGCATTTAACAAACAGTTACTTTTTTACCGTTATTATACACATAAGAATATCATTACATATAAAAGTTAGATCCTTCAGATACTAAGATAATACTGTAGGCAAATGCACTACTAACAAACTGTTACTCTCTAATTGTTACACACACGATCTTCTATTACTTGTTAAACATTTAAATCCAACCATTAACTCTGTTCAAAATCAGCAGCCTATCTTAACAGTCCATTATTAGAGTTCTCCTATAATTCACAAAATTGGAAAGAAAAATCAAACTCACTTTAGGGCTGCTACCCACTGCGTATTCTCATTCCCTGGCTTCGCGGATTGGAGTTGTGACCGTTTTCGCCCGTATCAGGTTTTTCCTCCCTTTTTACACTGGCGAAAGATTTACTGATGCTTCTGGCACGCTGTCCTTGCGGCACTTCGAGCGAAGATTATCAGCTTGAGATATGCTTGCATGCGTGTTGGACTAACGGAGCAATGTTTTCCCGCAGCGGAAGTGCGTCTGAAGTTTGTCAGTCATTCTGACACTGACCTTGAGTGTTTACAGGTGGCATTCACAAAACACTTTCACATATCCTTATAAGGAGCGAATATACAAAGTTTTCTGGTGGCATGGTATTGCCTTTTGTTCAATACATTCTAGAATTTTCTGTTTTAGGGCAGCAAGTACAGACAATTCCCATAGGGATTATTTACATTAACAAACTGTTTTAAATATACATAGACATACAGGTTATTTTTATAACATCCTTACAGGACTTCTTGACTTCTGTAAAAATTGATTTAAGGCTTTCTGGCATTATTAAGCTACATCAAATTTTTACAGCTGTTTCCTGACCTATATTCAACCAGATCCCACTTGAGTGCAGTAATTATTGCAGTAGAGATGCATGCCATTCAGCTTGATCTTATGCGTATAAAAGAAAAATGCTATCAAAAGTGTGTAATTTATACAGACTGAGTTCTTTACAGGATATGTCTTCTCCTGTGTACGATCCACATCCAGTGCTGGTGTGAGGTGTTACATCTGTTGTACAAAATGAAGATTCTTAATTTTGATGTTTGGTTGTGCTGGGTGCCCAGTCACATTGGAATTAAGGGAAATGAGACTGGCAGATGTAGCTGCTAGATCAGCTCGTACTTTTTTGGCATACTGTTTGACAGTATGATATACAGATTATAGACAGTTTATAAGATCAAAGCTAATAGCCCAGTGGCAGTCATCTTGACAGGAAGTACTGACAAACAAATTACTTGATATTAAGCCTGAAATTAAGCATCAACAGTCTAGTCAATGTAAAAACGAGAGGAAATTGTTCTTTGCTAGGCTCTGCATAGGTCTGTCATTTTACACATTTTTATTTACTGAGGACATTACACCTATATGTGAAAAATTCTACATGCATCTTACTGTTGCCATATTCTGGTGGAGTGCATTTTCATTTTCATCTTCTGTCTGCAAAACCATACCTATTGCTTTCAGCTTCAATCACTATTCAATTCCAGTTTTTTCCATTTACACACCAACTCTTTTCATCTCAAGCAGCATTTGTGCATATGTTTGCTTGATGACTGAGCATGTCCGACTGAAAATTCTCCTCTTCGAACTTCTTTGGCTAAAAATGTGCCTCTTTTAATATTAAATTCATTTGCTGTTTTTGGTACTCTGTTAATGCCACCAACCATTCTGAACTTATTGATTTTCTTTAAATTTTGATTTTTTTCAGGACAAAGTCCCTACTAGTGAGTGAAGTCATCATTGAATTTAATTTTCACAGCCAACTGGCTTTTCTTTTTCAGCAGTCATCCATAAGTAAAGGTGCTTATTAACTGATAACAAATGCTAATACAGATTGAATGATATAATCACGTAATCACAAGAAAGATATTTATTTAACCAAATATTTCCAAAAAATTTTTTTAACCCGAATCGTAATGACTGTATATCTATATCAAAAATCTGGGAAAGTCTAATCAAGATTACTCATTAATTAATTTTTTTTTTAATAGCAAATTCAATCATGTTTCTACTTCAAAATATTCCGTTTCATACTTAGTGATATAACATCACACGGCGTGTTCTAATTTTAACGATCTATTGTTAGTATCCTAGCTTGTATTTTTTAAACTGTTCTTGTAATACCACTGACGATGGTCTGCTATTTCCAGACTGAAATATTTGGTTAAATAAATATCTTTCTTGTGATTACGTGATTATATCATTCAATCTTATGTCGCAAGTATCCTTGAGACAACAAATGCTAATACATTTGTTATCAGTTAATGATCTTGCACAAATTGTTCACAAGTCCATAAGAATGCCAGGTAATTTTAACCACTGTTAACTCTTGATTTCTTCCTCACCAGTGATCCTAACTGGGAACATTGTCCTCTTGTCTAGTATTTTTCAAACTTGTCTGACTGTGACCCACAATAACAAATGTACTTTACATCTTGACCCAGTGTGTACACACACACACACACTATATATATATATATATTGTGTATGTGCATATGCCATGAAGCTATACCCTGAGGGGACTGAAGTTGTACAATATTAGGCAACTCCTGCAAAGGTGGACTAACTCCCAAACCCTTTGCCATCTTCTAAAAAGATGGCAAAGTGCATGCAGCTTATTCCACCTTTTCCATGCATTTCACTGGTGTTGCACTACCTCTAAGATCAGCTCTTTCCATCAGGAGAGAAATGAAAAACATATACTAAACTGAAACAAAATTTTCACAAAATATGCCATTACCAAATATAATAACACATAAAGTTAATATTAAACATGAATTCTATTAACATTTAAATACAATATAGAAAAAAAGCTCAAAATAAACAATAGGAACAGAAATCAGGAAATACATATTTTAACTACATTTAAAATATATATTTCAAAAATATATTAATGCACACCCGTGGCATTAAATATTTTATTTGATGGTGACTGGTGTGCTTGCTATACAATCATGATCATCATCAAATTCCTGCTATGTACCCTCAAGGGGTGTCCAGGATATGACAGTACTACATGAAAAAATTACATCATTACTAACTTCCTACCTACAATTTTCCTCCAAATCAGTCTGTTACTTGTCAAGACTCCAACATTATCAGATCTTATATTTCTATTGTCTAAGGCACTTTGTACCATATCAATCCACCTATATCTTGGTCTTCCTCTGGGTCGCTTTCCTGCCAACCTGGCAGAGAACACTTGTTTTGCTAATCTTTCATCTCCCATTCTATTTAAGTGACCATACCACCTGAGATTAGCTCTGCTAATGCATTCCTGGATGCTGACAATGTCAAGTTCTTTCCTAATATCCTCATTTTTAATATGATATTGCCATTGATGCCATCTGTTCACGCCTCTAATCTTTCTCAGGACTCTCATATCTGCAGTCTCTAGTCTTTGGTCAAGTGTTTTACTTCTGACCCAGCTCTCAGATCCATAAGTTAAAACTGGTTTGAACACTGTCTTGTATACAGCTAATTTAGTGTTCCGACTAATTTCTCTCTTATTCCATATGAATTTATTCAATTGATTTCCCACCATACCAGCTTTGCTGATTCTGTTGTCTATTTCTATATTTAATTTACCATCTTCAGTAAAAATTGTGCCTAAGTAGCTGAAATGTTTTACTTGTTCCACAGATTCTCCATTCACAACACAGTTGACATTTTCAATGATTCTGCCTATTTTCATTGTCTTTGTATTTTTATTGCTGACCTTCATACCATATCTATTACAACAGCAATTCAATTTAGTCAGAGAATCTTGCAGACTTGTAGTGAATTTATTTAGAAGTATAACATCATCCGCATAAAGCAAAGAGCTGACATTAACATCTCCAATTTTGATATCAGGTTTAATACCACTTTCCTTCATAATGTGATCCATATAGATAATGAATAACAGAGGGGATAATGTACATCCTTGTCTCGCACCAGATTTAACATTAAACCATCTTCCTGTACTTCCTTCAATTCAAACTGCTGACTTACAACTCAAATAAAGACTAAGTATTGCTTGATATAATGCCCCATTGACACCATATAACTGCAGCGTATTGAATAGCTTCTCTCTTGGCACCTTGTCATATGCCTTTTCCAAATCGACAAAACTTAAATACAGATCTTTGTTATATTCCCATACTTTCTCGACTATTTGTCATAAAGTGAAGATCTGATCCTGACAGCTTCTATTTGGCCTGAATCCAGCTTTTTCTTCACCAAGCTTTTCTTCCACAATTCTTCTCAACTGTTTCTCAAGTATACTTGCATAGATCTTGCCAGGAACACTTAGTAGGGAAATACCTCTGTAATTCTCACATTCAGTTTTATTTCCCTTTTTATATATGTGTACTATGAGAGCTCTACTCCAATCATCGGGAATTTGTCCCTCTGTCCAGGCTTTCTGAACTATGCAGTGCAGCCACTGTAAGACTTTTATACCACCATACTTCAGCATTTCTGGTCGAATATCATCTACTCCTGCTGCCTTTCCACATTTCAAGCCTTTGATGGCTTTTTCTACTTCATGTATGGATATGTATTCCTGACTGCATGCCTGGTCAGTGTTTTTTATCACTGTGCTGTCTTCACTGCTTGTTTCGTTTAGCAGTTTTTCAAAGTAATTACTCCATACTTCAAGGATATCTTTTTCTCCTGTTTTCATGTCACCTTTATCATCTCTATCTCCTTTTACGGCACTCTTTCCTCCATTCCTAAGCTTCTTCAACAACCTCCAGAATATTTTGCCACCTTCTTGATATTTATTTTCTATATTCTTGCCAAAGTCCTGCCATGACTTTTGTTTAGCTAGTTTTACACACTGTTTAGCTTTCTTACATTTGTCTCTGTATTCTGTAAGAGTAAATGCCGACTTATTTGCCAGGAACTTTTGATGTGCTTTCTTCTTTTCCTTCACTGCCTCTTTAACTTCCTAGGTCCACCAGGGAGTTCTGATTTTTTTATCCTTGCACACAACCTCACCACATGCCTCTCTGGCAGAATCAATCAATGTTTTCTTCAGAGTTTGCCACTGAATCTCCAAGGTTTGATTCCTGTTCTCAAACTCTTTCATTTTCTTTTCAATAATCTTTCTGTATTTTAGTCTACAGTTCACATCTGAGAGCTGCTCAACTTTTATTCGCTTTAAACCTTTCTTACATGTCATTCTTTTCAATATGAAATTCAATTTTATCCTGCTCAAGACTAAATAGTGATCACTTCCAATTTCAAATCCTCTGTACACTCTGGTGTCCTGCACTAGGGAGAAAACATCAATATCAACAATAACATAGTCAATGAGACTTTTCTTATTCCTAGCCTCTTCTCTCCATGTGAATTTTTGCACATTTTTATGTTGGAACATGGTGTTAGTAATAACCAGTCCATGTCCTGAGCAGAAATCCAACAGATATTTGCCATTATTATTAGCTTTGCTCTTTTCTCCAAATTTTCCCAAAATATTTTTGTATGTCTCACAATCATTTCCTACTCTGCTATTTAGATCCCCAACGAGGACCAACTTTTCCTTTTTCATTGTGTCAGTTGCTTTTTCTAGAGCGTCAAAAAATTCCTCCACTTCTACCTTAGTAGAACCTTCTGTGGGACCATAGGCACAAATAAGTCTCATTGTCCAGTTCCCCATTCTCATATTTGCCCACATTACTCTACTTGAGACTGACTGCCATTCAAGAAGATTAGCCTCGTAATTTGTGTTGAATACTATGGCTACTCCTTCTTTTCCTTGATTGTCATTGCCTGAATATAACATTTTGTATTTATTGTTTAGAAAGATTTCACCAGTTTTTGTCTTTTTTGTTTGAGTCACCCCTACTATGTCGATCTGGTACTTATCTAATTCCTCAGCTAGCTCCATTTCTTTGCCATTCAGGCTTCTTACGTTGATAGTACCGATCTTTAACTCTGGTGATGTTAAGTTGGGGTTTATTTTCAGATTTGTTCCACTATACTATACAATATAGAATTCATTTTTATTCATAGGAATAAATGATTTTGCTTATGGTGCCTATTTTATTTATTTATTTATTTATTTTTTTTTTTTTTTTTTGCAAGATGAAGAAAAATGTCCCTGTCTAGTGATAAATATACCCTCCACAACAAACATATTGCAAATGCAAGAAAATCTATTACCTTTATTTGGTATGGAAACAATTAGTGCATAGACTATATGTAGTGACAATCAGCATAAATTAGATCTATCTGAAATGAAAACAACCCAATTGCATAATGATACCTCCCCCCCTCCCACACACTATACGTTATTATTGAGACAATATCATTTTACAATTAAAATTTAAACAAAAATATTCAAACTACCATACTGTATATATATATATATATAAAACTTTGTAAAAATGCTCCTGCTCAGTGCAGAATGAATATAATATACTATCAAGCAAGTGGCTCAGCTGTTTACAGTATTCAGTGGAAATTTATTCTTTTACCATTTGCAACTGTAATCCCTTATCTAATCCATGAGTCTTCAAGAAGACTGCTAAGGCTGTACAAGAGAAAAATCAAGCAAATTGCAATTTGCTATCATTGTTTTATTTTCTTTTTCTGTTTGTACTTCAGCTTGAGATAGTTGAAAGCAGATTATCACCACATTGATTGCAAAAGGAATCAAAGCAGAAAACTTGCATCATATATTCCAGCGTTTCCCAAACTTTTCCTACGATGGAACACTTCATAAATCCTGAAATTTTAATGTTGGAAGTTTATTTTTCACTTGGTTAGACTATAATAAATTTAGTTTAATCCTTTATCCAAGTGTGAGCAAACAAAGTTTGCGCCTGAAGTATCTTCAGGACTAAGGCAACTCGTAGTAAAGGTGGACCAAGCTCTCATCACTCCTTGTCTCAGTATCTCCCATAATGCAAAGCACATCTCCTTGCGGACATGTAAAAGGTCGAAACCAGTCTGGGTAGTGGCCCTTCCCTTAATACATAGCATTATACATCTCCGCAAGGAGATGTGTTTTGCATTATGGGATATACCGAGACAAGGAGTGATGAGAGCACATCTCCTTGCAGACATGTAAAAGGTCGAAACCGGTTTAGTTGTCCTTCCCTTAATGCATAGCATTATACATGTCCACAAGGAGATGTGCTTTGCATTATGGGAGATACCGAGACAAGGAGTGATGAGAGCTTGGTACACCTTTACTACGAGTTGCCTCAGTCCTGAAGACTGAGGCAACTCGTAGTAAAGGTGTACCAAGACGCAAACTTCAGACGCAAACTTTGTTTGCTCACACTTGGATAAAGGATTAAACTAAATGTATTATAAAATTTTAACAGAACACGTTGGTTAGAGTAGAGTATCATTTGTCTCATATTCAGTGTAAAGCTAAGCACACACTATCGCCGAAACAGGCTGTATTGCATTGCAAAAATACGACAGCGCGCACTACAGGCGTATTTGACCTTGTTTGTGATCGCACATTTTCTAGAATAGATACCTCTGTACTTCATTCGTGCTCAGAGGTGTCGGAAACCACAGGTGGTTGAGTCAAGGCCTCGTGCACTGGCTTTAATAACACAGTCCACACGCAGAGTGAGGAGCTCCTGATTTTCAAACTTGTTTGAACTTGTCGCAGCATTTAAAACCATTCCATGCTCATGTGAATTTTGATAATTTTTCACGGAGCACTTTTTCATTTTCCGCGAAACACAGTTTGGGAAACCCTGATATACTCAATGATGCTTTTGTAATTGTCAACAATTATCAACCCAGTGCAGAATGAATGACTGATTCTGTTGTAAACCATCCCACAAAAAGCTTCTTGACTTTCATATTAAACTCTTACAATTGATGTCCTCTTACTATTCTAAACATACAATGTTTTGCCCCTTTTTGATTTTACAACAGAAAGTGATCATGAGAATCTTGGCCACACTTGGATACCAAAAGGTCTGCTGATCTTGGTGGCATTTTTTTTATTGTTCTGAAGGATTTTGTTGCCCAACAGCTGACTCCTGTTCTACTTCTACTAATAGTTTGTCCTATCACTTGGAAATTAACCAAAGAGTGGCAGACTTTTATTGCCATTCAGTTTCAGGGGTGCTTAACGATCAAAGCTGTATAACTGAGAGGTGACCTTCACATAGCCTTTAAAGGAATGTGGAAAACCAACCAGGGCTTCTGACCTAATGTCCAATCCTCACCTTCTCGTGGTGACCCTGTTGGGTATCCCTGGATACTGAACGAACGAGAATGGGCTGGCAATTTGGGATTTAACCGACCAAATTGTATTCCTGTTGGTTAAACCAAAATACAAAATGATGGTACAACCTGACAAAATTTCATGCCGACTGGGGCGTCGCCTAGTTAAACAAGGTCCCCATTGTTTTCGCAAGGGAACCGGGGCGAACAGCGAAAAGTCAGCTACTGGAACAAATCTGAAAGCACATCCCCAACTCAACATCACCAGAGTTAAAGATCAGTACTATCAACATAAGAAGCCTGAATGGCAAAGAAATGGAGCTAGCTGAGGAATTAGATAAGTACCAGATCGACATAATAGGGGTGACTGAAACAAAAAAGACAAAAACTGGTGAGATCTTTCTGATCAATAAATACAAAATGTTATATTCAGGCAATGACAATCAAGGAAAAGAAGTAGTAGCCATAGTATTCAACACAAATTACGAGGCTAATCTTCTTGAATGGCAGTCAGTCTCAAGTAGAGTGATGTGGGCAAATATCAGAATGGGGAACTGGACAATGAGACTTATTTGTGCCTATGGTCCCACAGAAGGTTCTACTAAGGTAGAAGTGGAGGAATTTTTTGATGCTTTAGACCAGTGGTCGATATAACATTGTTAGGGTCTATTCGGGGTCAGGGGTCAATAGAAAAATATAAGACATCATTGTGCGGGTAATATTTAATTCGGTTAACTTGGATTACCTCCATCATGAATGACAATGCAATTAAGAGTGAATCGTGGGAACAGTGACATGAATAGGACCTGTAAGATAGAACAAGGTCATGAAAATAGTTACTGAGGCCAATCAAGTAGGCAAAAATGACGTATTTACCAATAAACGGATGTTGGTGGTTCCTGCCCGGCCAGTGCAGTGGGAGCGAGATTGCAACACGTGCACAGTTCTTATTTACTTATACTTACACGTATTCGATCCCAGTCTAATTTTTGCGCATTGACATGCAAGTGAGCGTTAATGTTCTAAAATTCATCAACATACATATTATAATCCAATCGTTATTCGTTCACAAACTAAACTTCTCTATGTTGAAGAGTTGAGCAGGGCTGGTAGTAATACCAGTAGTTTATTAATATCACTAGTAATACCAGTGATAGTAGTAATTATTATAACATAGTATATAATAATATATACCATGTTATACATACAATAAACACTGTAACTATAAAATAAACAATCTAAAAACTCACATAAGCGTATTTTTTGTTTGTCCTATTATAACTACATAATAGTAAAATAGAGGGGGTCGACAGTCAAAGAAGTTTGGTGACCCCTGCTTTAGACAAAGCAACTGACACAATGAAAAGAGAAAAATTTGTCTTTGTTGGGGATCTAAATAGCAGAGTAGGAAATGATTGTGAGACATACAAAATATTTTGGGAAAATCTGGAGAAAAGAACAAAACTAATAATAATGGCAAATCCTGTTGGATTTCTGCTCAGGACATAGACTGGTTATTACTAACACCATGTTCCAACATAAAAATGTGCACAAATTCACATGGAGAGAAGAGGCAAGGAATAAGAAAACTCTCATTGACTATGTTATTGTTGATAGTGATGTTTTCTCCCTGGTGCAGGACACCAGAGTGTACAGAGGATTTGAAATTGGAATTGATCACTATTTAGTCTTGAGCAGGATAAAACTGAATTTCATGATGAAATTCAGTTTTATGATGATTTTTCAGGTTTTGATGAAAACTGAAAAGAATAACATGTAAGAAACTTTTAAAGTGAATAAAAGTTGAACAGCTCTCAGATGTGAACTCTAGACTAAAGTACACGAACATTATTGAAAAAAAAATGAAAGAGTTTGAGAACAGGAACTAAAGCTTGGAGATTTAGTGGCAAGCCTTGAAGAAAACCCTGATTGATTAAGCCAACGAGGCATGTGGTGAGGTTGTGTGCAAGGATAGAAAAACCAGAACTCCATGGTGGACACAGGAAGTTAAAGAGGCAGTGAAAGAAAAGAAGAAAGCATAGCTAAAGTTTCTGGCAAATAAGTCAGCTTGTGCTCTTAGAGAATACAGAGAAAAATGTAAGAAAGCTATACACAGTGTAAAACTAGCTAAACAAAAATCATGGGAGGACTTTGGCAAGAACATAGAAAATAAATATCAAGAAGGTGGTAAGATATTCTGGAGGTTGTTGAAGAAGCTTAGAAATGGAGGAAAGAGTGCTGTAAAAGGAGTTAGAGATGATAAAGGTGGCATGAAATCGGGAGAAAAAGATATCCTTGAAGTATGGAATAATTACTTCCAAAAATTGCTAAATGAAACAAGCAGTGATAGCACAGTGGTAAAAAAAAAACATTCAACAGGCATACAGTCAGGAATATATATCCATACTTGAAGCAGAAAAAGCCATCAAAGGCTAGAAATGTGGAAAGACAGCAGGAGTAGTTGATATTCGACCAGAAATGCTGAAGTGTGGTGGTATAAAGGAATTACAATGGCTACACTGTATCGTTCAGAAAGCCTGGACAGAGGGACGAATTCCTGATGATTGGAGTACAGCTCTAATAGTACCCATATATAAAAAGGGAAATAAAACTGAATGTGAGAATTACAGTGGTATTTTCCTACTGAGTGTCCTGGCAAGATCTATGCAGGTATACTAAAGAAACGGTTGAGAAGAATTGTGGAAGAAAAGCTGGATATAGGCCGAATAGAGGCTGTCAGAATCAGATTTTCAGATTACGACAAATAGTCGAGAAAGTATGGGAATATAACAAAGATCTGTATTTAAGTTTTGTCAATCTGGAAAATGCATATGACAGGGTGCCAAGAGAGAAACTATTCAATATGTTACAGTTATATCATGTCAATGGAACATTATATCAAGCAATACTTTGTCTTTATTTGAGTTGTAAGTCAGCAGTTTGAATTGAAGGAAGTACAGGAAGATTGTTTAATGTTAAATTTGGTGTGAGACAAGGATGTACATGATCCCCTCAGTTATTCATTATCTATATAAAACACTTGACCAAAGACTAGATACCGCAGATATGCGAGTCCTGAGAAAGATTAGAGGCATGAACAGATGTCATCAATGTCAATATCATATTAAAAAAAACGAGTTTTTTTTTAATATGATATGAAACTCTAGAGGTTTTTTCTTGCTCCAAGTAAAATTTTTGATATTTCCCTGTTAACTTTGCATTGTGTTTAATCTCAAAATGTAAAAAAAATGAAAAGTAAAAAATTTGTATTTCATGAAATAAAACCTTTCTTACTAATGTAATGTGTATTTTGATGGAATTCTGCCCCGTATATACTTGCTGATTTAATGCATATTTAGAAATTTATATTTAACATTTTACGCATCTGATAACACTTATTTTAGCTGATTAAAAGATGTGATGATACAAAACCAGACACCATGTGATGCCACAAAACAGTCTCTGAAAAGGACTTTAGGGTTGGGATACTATTCATAGTGTTTTTAACTATAAAGTAAGTGTAGTGAATATCATTGCTGTAAATTTATAGGAACCCAAGTGTCATCTTTCACCAGCCATGCACAGATTTCTCTCACTCTTCTTTCACCCACTTTTATGTTTAATCTTCAGAGTAGAGCTCCTTTGTTCTTCCTTTTCCCTTGAGAATTTCATCCTGCCTATATATAAAAAAAATGTTAAGTTTATTCTGCGTTTCTGAGCATCCTACTCAGCAGTTACTATACTATAAGGGGGAGGAATTTCATGTTTGTATGCAATTTCTTTTGCTGCAGCTACTTGTTTTTCATTTTGTTGATATCTTATATGATTAATTGCATAATGAATCATTCAAAAAGGCAAATTTAGCCTTTTTGAATGACTCGTTGAATATGAATTATTGATACATAATTATTTTATTCTTTTCAGGAATGATGTGGCCATAAGAAAAGTGAACAGTAATACTTGGGAATTTGGTGTTGGACATCAGTGTTTTTCAAGTTTTTTGTGACAGTGTGAAGCCTTGAATTCTTTCAGAACAATTTTCACATAACCTTCAGTTCTGTATGGGCTGATGTTCTTCACATTCTGCATCATACAGCTTGACTTTCCCGTAATTTAATGGCAATTACTACAACAGATATTATAACTCAAATTCTTAATCTAAGTGGCTGTGAGAACTAAATAATTAGACAAATGAAGGGATGCAATTTAGATACATTTTACGGTGAATAAAAAAACAAAAACAAAAATAAATCCAAGCAAGAACATACCTTTTGACAGTGTTCACAATTTTTTAAAATAGAAGTCTGCTTTTTAATCTCCACTAAAGTTTCCAGTACTACAAGAATGGATATGCATGTTCAAGAGGAAGATCATTTTGTTGGAGCTGTTAAAACTTATAAAAAAGCACGTAAAATAAAGCCTTATGTAGCCCATCCTAAATGCAGATGTATTTTTTTCAGGTTCATTAATATCTAATGCAATAATATTTTATATATATCTATATATATGTAGATAGATCTGTATGTATATATATAGATATATATATAATTATTATTAATCTCATGATGTATCTTTGTAATGGGTGACTGGAAAAAAAAAAGATGAACTTTGATGGTTTTAGGTTTCTGCTGTTGAAACTTGTATTATATTGCTGGTTTATAGGAAATTTAGCAGGCACTGCAAGTTATTGAACCTGTCTTTTGCAAGATTTTTAGGTTAGCCAGCTTAATTGTAAAATATGGAATGTTGAGTCACTGTTACAAAAAAAAAAGGGAAAAAAAAAAAAGAAAAAAGCAACATTGCAAGTAGCTGTTACATGTTTTGTTGGATTATGGAAATTTGTTATAGACACATTATATATATATATAAATATACATGCATATATAAAGTGTCTGACTAGTGCTGTAATGATAGTAAAAAAAAAAAATATTATTCACACTGTATTTTCAGCAGTTTTATTAATTTATTAGTAATATCACTATCAGCTTTTTTGATGAATCGGCATATGGCATATGTTAGTTTAGTTATAATATCATTATTTTAAACAAAAAATTAATTTTTGATTCTTTTACAGTGAAAGAGTATAATTTTTTTAGTATCTTGCCAAGTTTTCATTGCTGTCTTTTAATGACAGTGTTATCAAGATTAAGTTGCAGGATGAATTTATTGATTTATAGTAAGAAGAGGCAAGATATAGGCTTATTTTTTATATATATATTTACACAAATATGTGATCAAGAAAAATTTTCTTTATATTAGAATTAATTTTAATCTGTTGTCCTCAATTCTGCCCATTTTAAAAACAAAAATGGGATCATATCCAGTGGAGAAATTTTTCATTGCAGAAAATTACATGCAGATATAATTCTTGCCTCTTCTAACTTTGTGGGTTGTCTTTAATATGTCAACTGAGATACGCATATGAAAGGTTGTTAGTTCTTGGTTGCTTGCTTGTTAGCATGATAATAAAACTAATAGCAAGTGATTTACCTTTGTGTTAATTTCTCCACTGATTTGATACTCCTACTCCCCTCCCCCCCTCACATTGGTCAGTATTTGAATTACATTAAATAAAATTTACAAGTATATTAATATTGAATTAAATTTTAAGAGACGTACTTGGGGAAACAAACTCACCAGTCACTTAAAAAAAAAAATAAATAATAAAAAAAAAATGAATTTTACTACAAAATAGAGAAGACTAAACTTTCATTGTCATAAGCTCGACTTTTATTTTGCATCTGATGTGCTATATAATAAAATGTTAAGCATGTGAAAAAATAACATTCTGAAAGTAATTCATTTAGCTTCCAAGATATATCTTTCTTTCTTTCTTTTTTTTTTTTTTATTATTATTACATTATAAGGAAACAGTGTATAAGACTAGCCTATACCAGCTTGAATGTTATTGGCAGAATTATCATTATTATCAAAAAGAATAATAAAAGTTCTAAATTGGCACGTGATAATGTTGCCTCCTCTTCATGCATCATAATTATATATTCATAGTGCTGGAATGTGTGCTCCCTATCCAAGCATTTTCATTTGTGCTAAAAGGACACATTATTAGATTCTGTGTGTTTATTATATGGCATTTTGTTCATAAAATTGAGGAATAAATTGAAATATAGTGAAATATAATGCTAATTTATTTTGTTTTAAGGTGATATAAAGCATTTATATAAAATTTAATTACATTTTAATTTTAACAATGGAAAATTTTCTGCTCTTTTTATGACTACTATGATTACCACAGCATGCGAATCTGGTAAATATTGAGTTCTTGAAAAATATCAAATTTTAAATCATAGTAGTACAGAATCTTGGTGTCTGGAGCAACTTGGAAAATAATGCTACAGCAGGCTTTTAATTAACAAATGATTTTAATTGTGTCACATACTGAATTGTGATATTTCTTCCATGCTGTTCCTTTCCCTTTTGGTTAAGTGAAGAAAGCATTGCCCCCCCCCCCCCCCCCCAATTCTGAATTGTGCTACTTCAGCAAATATCATCATTGCCTGTTTTATAGATAAATCCTAAGTTTATAATGTGTTTCAAAAATTCAAAAAATGGGTTAGATGACTTATTCCAAGCAACTTTGAACTCCATGTCGAAGTTGAAATACAAGCAGTGATATCTTTTTTTGTCTTGCATTAGAAGACTATCTATTTTATTGCAGTAGTATGGTAATCTATTTTTTATCCAACCACAGTGGGAAGGCTGTTTGCTGTTCTGATAATTGAAGTACAATGACGATTCTATACCAGAAGTGACATGCAAAGGTCGGTTAATTAAAAGATTGTTTTGAAGATCATATAAATAGTAGATTATTGTAATTACTTTTAGTTTTCTGACTTGCTTTACATATTGAAAATTTTGTAGAGAAATGCAGTTCATCTGCACCCAGATTTGATATTTTACAAAATAAGACATATTAGAGAATTGTGTTTTTGAATTGAAATTAACCAGCTTATTTTCATCTCACTTGAGTATGGTGAGGAAATCAATGTTTATGACATTATGAGAAATCTTGAAGCTTGAATCATGAGTAGCAAAACTATAAATAGGATTTCAGGTTAGTGAGAGAATGGCATTGCTGTATAGAAGGAAGAGCATGGGAGAGAGAGTACAGTCCTGAGATATCCCAGTATTGGTAAAGGAAACTGTCAACCAGGATGTAATGAATGACGAGAGGAAGCTTGGTAAGAGGACCTGGATGCCATACTCAGATGCATTAAAAATATCAAGAACAACTACATGATCTATCTATAATGTTAAAAAAAAATCTTGTTGTTAGCAGGGATTTTCAGATGTGATATTTCAGCTGCCAAACCTTTTTCAAATTCATCCTTTCCTTCATGCTTATACAGCGATCTGAATACACTTAAAAAATTATGGAAACAATGACTGTGTTAAAGTAAAACTTCAGTTTAATATAAACTAAAATAACTCAATGTTTCGACCTTCACATTAAGGCTATCATCTGGAGTATACACATATATATAATCTTAATGCCACTTTTAACCACCTATAAAATTAAAAAAACATATTCAACTCCTCTAAGGATCCCCCCCCCCCCCATTGGCTCAATATTCAAATTCATCCTTTCCTTCATGCTTACACGGCAATCTGAATACATCTTAAAAAATTATGGAAATAATGACTGTGTTAAAGTAAAACTTCAGTTTAATATAAACCAAAATAACTTGATGTGAAAGTCGAAACATTGAGTGATTATTTTAGTTTATATTAAACTGAAAATTTTACTCTAACATGGTAGTGTTTCCATAATTTTTAAGATCTATGCAAATTCATGCAAGATTTGTTTTTACTCATTGTTAAAATATTAATCTTATAATTCAGATAACTATTAAATGAAAAAAAAAAAAACTAATCAGTAAACAATTTGATATTGCACCAGTATATAATTTAATTAGTAATTTAAAATCACATTTTGTTACAGTCCTTGGAAGGGTTTGGAATCCCTTTGAGAATCCCCTTACTTAGACAATAAAACATATACATTGGCTGTTCGTACTAGTATTTTTAATAAGAATATCACAAAGTAGATTATATATTACTTAGAATATTTAAATTAATACTTGTGATATTTTGTAATAACACAAGGTAATATTGCCATCATCAGAAAAATGTACAATTGGTATGTGCATGTAGATGCTTCATTGGGTAAATGACAATGAAGCAGGACAACCAAAGATGTGCCTAGCAAAAATCCCAAAAAATGCAACCTTGTAACCATTTGTAGACCATATAAAAAATTTGCATCTCTTATCTGCTCTCCCAAAGACCATCCAGAGTACCTAGACCTGCCAGGTGTTTACCATGTACTTTGTAGGTGTAAGCTGTTCTGCTCTGGTCAGTCAGTCAGAACAGCCAACATCAAAATTGCAGAGCATAAGGACTACATCCAGTTCCACCACTGTCCATCAGGATTTGCAGACCATGCTTTGGACACCTACCACAGGATACACCAGAAGTCTGCCTTACTCCACTATAGCGAATACCAGAGACTTCCCGAAATCTCTCTCTCTCAGCCTTAAACTATCCAAACTTCAACAAATTTAGGTACATGAAACTACCTCAAATTTTGGAAGCACTCATCCTCAGTACACTGTCTAGTCTACTAACGGACACTATTTAGGGCTTTAGGTCCATCTTTGGTTGCCTGCTTCATTGTTGCTTATCTAATGTAGTGTCTGTGTGCACATATTAATTTGTACATTGTGCATTTCCTATTCTGCTGTAGATCTCCACATAAATGAAACTCTTCCGCAACTTTTCATTTATGTGAGCTGCCTTCTCTAATGATGCAAAAAAAAAAAAAAATTCCCCACTTCTTTCTTAGGTGACAAATTACTCTGAAAATAGGCAAACATCATATTCCCAAATATGATGTTTGCCTATTTTCAGAATATTTTTTACTAATTTTCACACATATTTTTCACTTTAGTTATTTAAGAATCTGTGAAATCATCGCAGGCTGAAGCTGCATACTTTTTGATTTTGATGAAAGCTAGTTGTTGCACTATCCTTTAGATGGAAGTGGGGATGTTTTTTTCTCCCTATTATCCTATTAATTAAATAGGATAACATATTTTCATACATATTTGTCATATTAGTTATTTAATCTGTGAAATTATTATAGGCTGAAGCTGTATACTTTTTGATTTTGATGAAAGCTAGTTGTTGCACTATCTTTTAGATGGAAGTGGGGATTTTTTATTCTCCCTGTTATCCTATTAATTATGTTCATCTTTATTTGGCAAATCAACAGAACTTTCACAATTTTGAAGGGTTCTAAACTTAAAGTCAGCTTAGATTCTCCCACATGTTTCATTTATTTATATGGAATCTGTATGCTCAAACTCACTTGGAAGTATTTCTTCCCCGAAAAATAGTCTCAAATTTAAGAAATGTTGACAGTTTTCAAAAATTAAAAAAACAACTGATTTTTGAAGCCCAATAAAGTTAATAATTTTGGGCAGTAGCAAAATGGATCACAAGGAAACTTTAAAAGAAAAAAAAATAATAATAAAGATGGCCATGCAAAATTGGTCCTATTTTTATTTTCCTCCCTTTGTCTTTTTGAAAATGAAGGAAACTGCAATTCCCCCCCCCCCCCCCCCCCCAACATGTTTAGTACATCTTATACAGACAGTTTTAGGACATCCAGAGTAGTCTGAAGTAAGCAAATTGCATGGTCACAGTATTACAATGGCTACATATTTTATAAAATTTTGTTTTAACTAGTGTTATTTAGCTGGGTAATAATTAGTACCCACCACTTAAATGTAATTTATTTTTCCAATTTTAATATCAGTTCTTCCACATTTGTACATGTGAATTTGTCATTTTTTGTTTGTATCTTACTCTTTCCTTGATTAAAATATATCTAATTTCAAAACCAAACATGAGGCCATATAACCTCAGTGATAGTATCTCTTCAAAATACTGTTTTTGTAAAACAAAAACAAAAAAACAGTTCCTCCGATGTCTATGCACTTTACATAATGCTTTTTTTTTTCTTTAAGTTTCTTTATGCTCCTCGTTGCTATTGTCACAATGTTTACAATCCTTAAAAAAATATGTGGATGTGCTTGAATATGCTGGAAGGTGAAATAAAAATCTTTGGCTTTCTTCACTTTCAAAAGGTTGCCTAAGGCTGAAGGGATAAAAATAACACAATTGGACCAATTTTGCTTCATAATCACCTATCAAGAATATCTTTTAATAATTTAAACTTTTGTTTTGATCCGTGATATAACTTTTTTTTTTTACTTCAAAGTTGACCATTTTAAATTTTTTATAAAGTTTGAGGCATTTTTATTCTTAAAGAAATGCTTCAATCAAGGTGATTTGGGGGTCTGCTTATACATTTGATTTATACATGTATAAATGAACTGCACAAAAAATGAGACTTCAGAACTATGGGTCTGTGGCATGCTATACAAAATTGGAAGAAAAAAAGCATTTGGAATAGAAATTGGTTATCTCCGTCCTGTTGAAAGATAACATTTAGTTGCATCTCCTATAGCTGGGGGAATGGTATAATTATTGAGCATGTCTAAGTACACATTTCCATTAATTTCTTTTTCAAGAAAGAAGAAAGGGCCAATCATTTGAACATTCATTACTCCACACCACACGAGTTATGGATTAGCTCGAATGTGTTCTCTTATGGCATATGGGTTTTCATATCCCGAGATCTGTACATTGTGTCACGTGAAATGTTGCCTCATCAGAGAAACAAACACGCTGCAAAAAATCATTGTTCAAAATGAGGCTAGCAAATTCTTCATGCCTTGGACGATCATCTGGCTTTATCTCCTGGACAATTTGGACTTTGTATGCAAACGTTGATACTAACTGGAGATTTTATTTCTGCTAGCCACAGAACACATTGGGCTTTTTCCTGTACTGAAGCCATTTTTAAAGAAAATCAGCAGCAGCATCCCTGGTGGCAAAAGCAGTATACTGAAGATACCAGTATGGAAACTTTGAGTGCCCAAGGTTTACTGCAACAAAATTTATTCAGTTAGTTTCATTGTTAAAATATTATAGCCAGTTGAAATCAGGGTAAACATTTGTGGACACCCTGTACTGTGGTCAGATCAATAAGGTATTAAATAAATAATTAGTATAAATATTTTGGTAGTTTTTTTAAAATTTCAGATTAAAGGGAGGAGAAGTGTAAAAAATCTTGAAAATAGTATTTCGTAATTTATGGAAGTGCCCAAATTTTATATATACATAAATATCTGCATATTGTATGATAGAACCTTCGCAGGATGTCCTGAAAAAATGATATAGTTGAACAATTTCTAATTATATCAGTAGTTTTTTAAACCACTGCCACTATACTTACTGAAAGATCTGAAGTATCTCAAAATATACCATGTTTGGTCTTTTAACTAAACCCATAATAACAGTGTGCTTGATATTTAAAAAAAATATATTTTTTTTTCAGGTATTACAGGTGCAGGTTGTTTGTTATTTATACTAATAACTGTATGTAGCCTTGAAATAAGTGAAACCTTGGTTTCCTTGAATAGGTTAGCATGTTACAGATATTCATAAAAATGGTTTTCTTACTATTTTCTTATTTTCATCAGTATCGTGAATTTGCATTTATTGATTACCTTAGGATTGCTGCTATCTTGCAGTGTACAGGGCATTAATATCAGCTAACCAAGAGAGAAATTTCCATTGTAATGGGATAATTGAGATATTTTAAGTTAATTTTCATCTAACATATCTATTCCACTACTTGTGTATGGGAAATATGACTTTTGCATTACTTTAACCTGGGTATCACTTCTGGATCTGGCTTCCACTAATGAGACCTTAATAAAGGTTGAAATCAGTCTGGGTAGTGGCTTTCCCATAATACTTAGCATTACGCACACCCAAAAGGATGTGTGCTTTGCATTATGGCATACTAAGGCAATTAATGCAAAGCCATTAGCTTCTATGTACAAGTAGCTTAGTCGTGTAAAAAACTTCATGTGCAAAATTTGTTTGCTTACACTTGAATAAAGGATGAACCAAGAATATAATTTGTCATATTTAAAATATAACCAAGTGAAAAAAAACTTTCAGTATCTGTTCCATGTTATGCAAAGCCAGATTTCTTCTTGATGATGCAAGACTGGTGCTCTTGAATTATTTTCTTCATTGAATTGTCAAGTTTGTCTGAAGTAAGAAATGTGACAGTCAAGAGGCACTTAGTAGATGCTAGGAAGAGAGAGAAACATATTTATCTTTAGAAGATGGGAGCCATGCAAATATCTTGAATAAAATAAATATAGCCACTAGATGATACTTATTAAGAATTCTAGAGATTGGTTCCAAGATGCCAGAAATGCCTGAGAAATCTGGCCTTGTATAACATGGAATAGATACAGACCACAATATCCTGTGGTCAAAAATAGCTTGCTCCATTGCCAGAGCTTGAATCTAAAGGACCTCTCACTACTGAAGATATGGGATAGTCTTAATCTAATCACACATTATTGTTTTTTAATTAATAATAGTTAATGTTTCCTCAGTTATTCCTTTGCATTGTCTTATGTATAACATCACACAGTCCACTGTTTTAAATTAATCCATTGTTTGAGGTTCTACTTTGTATTCAACTGCCTGATGGCCTGTAATTTTCAGGTCAAAATATGTGGCTTTTGAATAAATATTATTCAATCCTTTCCTTTTGTTATTGTGTGAATTCATAACACAAATGATCCACCATAATTTTTACTCTTACTTCAGTCTATTTTGTCCTTAACATGTTATATAAATCATTCTTACTGAGGTGCGTGGAATTATCTCCTACAGGCATACTGTAGAAATTTATAATAAAAGTAATATACCACAATTGGTGTTATCAAAAAATAAATAAATAAAATCCTGTTTCTTTCTCTCTGTATATCAACTTGAAGCCATAATGTCTTTAAAATATAAAATGAAGCAATCAAAATTAGTCCACTCAAGTTACATTATTCTATGACATTTCTTCTATAGCTTGAAAATTAGGCCATATTCAACTAATTCCCAAAACAGTAAAGACATCCATACCAGGGGCGAATGCTGGTCTTGATATTCACACTTGCTCTTGTTATTCAGGGAGTGAGAAGTGTGATTAGCAGAATAATGAATTACTGACCATTTAAAACTATATATTTAGAAATTTATGTACATTTAATCATACAAATACAACATTTATTTTACAAAGGATATTCTGTCTTTTTCAATTTAGCTACTTGAATACAAATTCTACCCTATGGTTCTTCTTTATGAACTGATCAATAGCATCGTCATAAAAAGTTGGTTGTAACTTAATTTTCCCAAGCAACACGCACACTTGTAAAGGCTGGTTGAAGCTCACTGGCTAGAGCTACTTTGACTGCGTATGGCTTGTGTTTAAGACGATGTGAAGGGAGCGGAAATGGCTATGCATGTGCATGAAATCACAGTGCTACAGCGAGGACATGGAAGCTCCTACAACTGAGCAAGCCAAGGTAGCTTTGACTAGACGAGTAAGCACCGGCCTTCGATACACAATGCAAAGCTCAATTATTGCCACGCGCAAGCTTAAGATGTCTTCTGTAAAAACCTAAATGAAATGCTTATAAATGCATGCATTTATTAACAAATAAATATTACTACTTTCTCAATTAATGAGCTTGCACAGCAAGCATGGAGAATTCGCCCGTGATTCATACCATTTATTATTACATGACCCTCCATCACATCTGAGGTTTCACTATGGAAAGTTTCAAACTATGCCATACAGCCTACCCTACTACATTCTTCCTCCATTGAATGTTCTTTTGTCTGTCAATGTTTGCATGCTTTACTAGAAGAAAAATCAGAATTTCCAGGAACGGGGGGGGGGGGGGGGGCTATTAAAGGCACAGTCTTCTACATATACATATGTCCTTACAAAATAATAGGGGGGGGGGGGGATCTTATTTTGGAATAATTAGCCATATTCAACATCTACATTTAAGTCTCCTGCATAATTCATTTGAACCGACAAATCACATTGTTATACAACAAAAGTACAGTACATCCTAATGTGCTATTTTAAAATATTTGATAAGGGAAATTTATTCTGAGTATTCAAAGGTTATCTATTTTCAAGAACAAACTTCGTTTTGTTTTTGTAGTTTATTTCTAAAAACACTTACTAATTCTTTTATCTCTTTTTATTTTTTAAGAAATCACTAGGATTAAAAGGTGGAAGTAAATTTTGAAACGTCATGCAAAATCTGCATTTCAAAACTTGATGTGCTTAGTAACACTTGAATACAGAATTATGAAGTTGTGTTACAAGATTTAGAATTTTCTTTAGCACATAAAATCAAAAGAAGGTATGATTATTTTAAAAAAGTAACAACTTTTTTTTTATGTAATGTTTGTATTTTCAGCAACTGTAGGGGTTGGATAGATGAGAACTAACTTTCTTTTTCAAGTTTCAAAATGTAAATTTTTCGTCTTTCTATAAAATTTGCATTCTGCCTTCACTTGCTGAAAGCAGCATTTATAAATTTTAAAAATTCTTTGGTTATAGAAAATAAGTGGTCACAGCAGTTCATAATTATATGCAGTGCTACTTTGATGTTGCTCTAGTGAATGAGAAAGGGGAAACTGATTGCCTTTTTTTTTTTTTTTTTTTTTTGTTCTTTTTGTAGATAATGTATCGTATCGTGATATATGAATTGAGATCATGAGGTGTGTAGAAACCAACCCATGCACAATATTTTGAGGTCTTTCCCCCCCCCCCCCACCTCTTTTATTCATTATTATTTGACACCTCCAGGGAGTCCAAGGACTCATCAAGGGAGGGCACCTGCTCTACAACTCCGTTTTCACCATTCAATCACCAACTGACCACAACTACACCAATGCCATCTATCACCAACCACCACTGGTATTTTCACAGACAATCACAAACATCCATGCCCAAGGCAGGATTCGAACCCGCAGCCTTTTGGCTGGAGAGAAGATACGTTATCCACTCGGCCAACCAGGCTGGCATTTTATTGCTTAAAATAATTTTTAAGAGTTGAGAATTATACTACTGAACATACTAGTTTTACACAAATTCCACCAAAATGAACTGAATACAAACTCTTTTTTACAAATTGACCACCACATATATATATATATATATATATATATATATATATATATATATATATATATGTGGTGGTCAGTTTGTAAAAATGTGCCTGCCTGTTGCAATAAGGGACATGATATATGGTCAAACACACTTTTACTTGATGTATAATATGTGAAGCACAGCCATCGCAAATTATGCCACATCTGTTCCACTATATATTATCCATCTCAGACAACTGTTATGGAGAGGATCAGCAAAATCCAGGTTGTTCCAGATTAGAATCATTCTTTTCTCATGGTTCTATGGTGTTTGTGCTCTGGACTCTTGAATATAAAGGGGACATGAAAGTAAAAATATATAAAGAACTACTTTGATATTTGAGTACAACATGAAATAAAGTTGTTCTGGAACCTTGCTCTTAAAAATCATACTAAATATATTTGTGTCTGAGGATACAGGCTTCATAAGCAAATTAACATTCTTTGTCTTCCTTCTATATTCTGCCATTCATGAACTTTCCTCCCCTCTAGTTGGACTATGTTACAAGTAAGTGGATTTTTATCATCTAAAATAACGTGTTCTTTTTTTTTGTTACTTTCCATATCCAGTTTTTCTTTTTCAGCTTGTCATGTTAATATTTTCAGTTACAAGATAATGATTTTAAATATGTTATACTAAATTTAGTTTAATCCTTTATCCAAGTGTGAGCAAACAAAGTTTGCACCTGAAAGTATCTTCAGGACTGGGGTAAGGTTGAGCAAGCTCACAACACTCCTATCTCAGTATCTCCCATAATGCAAAACACATCTCCTTGTGGATATGTATAATGTTATGCATTAAGGGGAGGGCCACTACCCAGACTAGTTTAGACCTTTATTGAGGTCTCTTCAGTGGGAGCCAGGCCCGAGTGGAGATACCAGGCAGAAGTATTAGCAAGGTCATCTCTACCTATAGGAGTTGCCAAACTCCTGTAGGTAGAGATGACCTTTTTATTAAATGTGCCACCTTTTTATTAAATTACTTTGGATTTAGAGAAAGATGTTGAAAGTTTATTTTTCACTTGGTTAGACTATAATAAATTAGTTTAATCCTTTATCCAAGTGTGAGCAAACAAAGCTTGCACCTGAAAGTATCTTCAGGATTGGGGTAAGGTGGTACAACACTGGGCAACTCGTTGCAAAGGTGGAGCAAGCTCACAACACTCCTATCTCAGTATCTCCCATAATGCAAAACACATCTCCTTGTGGATATGTATAATGTTATGTATGCATTAAGGGGAGGGCCCTTACCCAGACTAGTTTCGACCTTTATTGAGGTCTCTTCAGTGGCAGCTTGCTCCACCTTTGCAACGAGTTTCCCAGTGTTGTACCACCTTACTCCAGTCCTTAAAATACTTTCAGGTGCAAACTTTGTTTGCTCACACTTGGATAAAAGATTAAACTAAATTTATTATAGTCTAGCCAAGTGAAAAATAAACTTTTAAATATGTTTATCTATTATATCATTTATTAGATGCTCATTTTATCATTTACTTCTACACTTATTAGTGCTTTTTTGCATTCAAATAATTCTTCCGAGCATGACATCTAGGAATATTTCTTTATTATTTAATTCTTGCATGAACTGTGGTTGAATATATATTAGTAATAGTGTGCCTCCTATCCTTGAAAAAAAAGAGGTATTCATATTTGCTGCAATTGTAGATGAACTTAACCCTCTTGTGAAGACCATAACATTCCAGATGCATCAGTTGCTATGAAATGCATAATTCAGATATACTATATGCTGTCATATAATGGCAATTAGTCATTACTAACTGCTTGGTAACTATCCTTAACATTTTCATACACAACATGAGAATTTTAGGATATGTCATATTGTAATAAAGAAACACTGTACTTCTTGTGCTAATGTTTATAATAGATATAATTATAAAACTGTGGATGAACAAAATCTTTTAGACAAATATTTCATAAGATGCTTTGTTTTCACACTCAAGCTTATATTTTTGCATTTCGTTGTCACATTATGATTGCAATAGTGAAGTAGTGCAAAAAAATATATAAAATTCTTGAAAATTAGGTTCAGGATTAAATATTTCTTTAGCCTACATTAAATGTTTTGTGATATTTTTGTTTTTTCATTAAGGAATGTCTTTTTGGATAAATACTAATGATGAGCAGAAAAGTAATTATTCTATTAAAAGTGATAATCCTGAATATTTTTAAATTTTAATAGTTTATTTTTAATGAGTATGCAGTTGTTTATAACTATGATTTTAGTCAAAAAGCATGGATAGGACACATTTCCAGCAGTATAAAAAAAGTTATATATTCAAGTGTATTAGGTATGTTATAGCCTTAAAAGATTATCTTTCACCTAAACAGGATCAAATTGAAATAATTGGGAAGGTTTACTTGTTAGCAGGTTTAATAAATTAAACTAATTTAATTTAAGGTAAAATTCCGGGTAAAATTTTAGGACTTTTAATCTCTTAAGTGAGAGTATTAGTATAGCATAATGCAAAAATAACTTTAAATGAACATAACATTTAACTGGATTTTATTGGATAAACTTCTCCTGACTCACCTTAAAATGAAAAAATTAATACAGAATATCTAGTAGTGAAGAAACAATGATGGCTCTTAAATATTTTTACAGTAAGATCTTAGTTTGAAAAAGAAAAGTCTTTGATAAAATACATTTTTGTTGTTGGGCCAGAAACAAAAAAAAAGGGGGGGGGTGGAGTATTGCATACTATGTTATGGGTATTATTTCTGCGAAAATTCCCATGTTACTCTAAAAATAAACTATTATTTTAATGGCCAATATAGCCTACTTTTGCTTAAGAGTGCCCCCTTTTTTTTTTTTACAAATGTCATTGGCTCTTTATCCAAAATTCTAGGGCATTACTGAAGTGTTATAAAACTAATATACGAAGAATAAAAATAGGAGAAATTTGGACATACCCTTTTTGGATGTTGTTTTCTGTCCAGAAAAAGGAGACAAAACAACATCCAAAAAGGTGTCCAAATTTTCTCCTATTTTTATTCTTCATATATTAGTTTTATAACACTTCAGTAATGCCCTAGAATTTTGGATAAAGAGCCAATGATTGTTAAAAAAAAAAAAAAAAAAAAAAAAAAAGAGGCACTCCTAAGCAAAAGTAAGCTATATTAGCCATTAAAATAATACCATGTTATGTCTTATTTACATGAAATGTTATCCTCCATAAGTTTCTGTAGCAATTTTCAGATTAATTTTTATGTTGGACCTTATGCTAAGAGAGAAAAATTCTGCTTGCTTAACACACACACGCACACACATGCTATCTACATTTGACAATTCATTCAGAATTAATTCTCTACTGTGGAATATATAGCTCACTATTACACATAAAATAGCAGTTAAAAATTATATATATAAGCTCATGAAAGATTCCATTTATAAATTTATGGTATTACCAATTGTTAATAGTTACTTGAATACAATGGTACAGTAGAAAACATGGAGCCCCCATAAGTTGTATACAGGGCTACCCTTCAAGGTATATGCATTGAATTTTTTTAAACTATTGGTACACTTGAAGTATGTTTACATATATGCAGATAATATCAAATTGAAATAACTAGTTGAATTTTATGGAATGAAAACATGTTTAAATACAAAATCAGTTTTATTTCAAAATGGAGTTCATCTAATATTCATAACTCTGAAAGGATGTCACTCTTAGTAAATTTTTGGTTTAGAAAGGCCTAGGATAGGGTACCACCCATGATCAATTTTCAAAATTTTAAAGTAAATTTACAGATTAATTTTTATTTTTTTAAAAAAAGCATTGCTTTTTGATTTTCAAAGTGCAAGGAAGACCAAACATTCCCTGTTATTTGGAATTTAGATTTGTCTTATTTCTTGAAATGTGAAATATACAAATTCTTTATAATCACACATAAGAAGATGCACAATATGTTAATGGGAGGGAAAAAATATGAAAAGCCTTTTATTTTTATTTCATTGCTGGTTATATTACTACAAAAGTTGGATTCAAATAGGTAAACAGGCATGGGATTTTAGTTTAGCAATATGCCTTATCCAAATACAATGATCTACACAAATAGTAGTTCATCTTTACATGCATTAATTATGAGGCATAGATAAATTGTGTATATAAACATGAATGTTCTACTAATCTAAATCTTTCTGAATAGCTGCAGAACCTTACCTCTTCTTGTTCTTGGCCACTCTGAACAGTTATACAGAAAAGAAAATTAAATCCCAACTCTATTGGTGTGTTTATTAATGTAACCATACTACTGTCTATATCATTCATTAGCATAAATGATATTGGTAATACAATGTTGACACGCCCAACAGTTCATCCAATTCTTTGTCCTTAGATGGGTGGAGGCCCCTAATTAGGAGTTTTAGACAATTTAATGCAGCCAGCTTGACATTCCTCTGCTTAAGTATTTTTGTCTGTAGATGTGTGTACGTGGGGCCAGTTTGTCTCTGTGAAATGAAAAACTCTGCCACCTTCCATATGAGACAAGCTAGCTTGCCTTCAGTTGAAATTCCCTGATAAAGGTTCATGTACTAAACAGGATTCGAACCCAGATCTTTCCAATCAGAAGGCTTTGTCTCTACCAAATGAGCTACAGAGGTCCTACACAATACCAGAGGAAAATAATTTATTGAACTTACTAATATTTTGCTCTATTTCCAACCAGCATCCTCAGCACAAACATTGCATAGGCAGTTGATGAATAACACACAGTTGAAATTATAACTAAAAGCAACTAATAATCTGGGATGAAATAAAAATGAAAGCTGAAGATATAGGTGGTCTTAGAATGATGATTCCCAGTTCTTGGTAATTTTGTGCTCTGGAGATGCTAGGAAATCCAGCAAAATACTAGTAAGTTCAATCCATCCATCTTCAAGGCCCACCTTTCTTAATTGGGTTGTGGGGGCAGCAGCCGCAAGAGGGACTTCCAATGGTCACGATCCTCCACCACCAAGCTCAGGTGTTCTGGTGGGACTCCCAGATGTGTCCACCCAAGGTTTTGGATATAATCTATCCAGCGAGTCCTTGGCCTTCTGCATAGTCTCCCACCAACTTGGCAAAGAGGGGGGGGGGGCTGCTGGGGAATCTCTCTTGTGGCATTCTTACTAGGTGCTCGTACCATCATAACTGTGATCCCTCAACAGGGAGAAGCAGCAGTAGAATATTGAGGGTTTCCTGAATTGCAGAGCTGACTATGTCAAGTCTTATCAGCCCTGCAATCCCTCGAAGGAACCTCATTTCAGCCGCTTAGGTTTGTGTCTGTTCTTTCGGTTATTATCCAGCTCTCATGACCATAGGGATGGGGACATAGACTGTATTGAAGACAGACAGCTTTGCCTTTTGGCTAACTCCCACTTCAATACTACCGAATGGCCAAATATATTGCGCTTGCTGAGCCAATTCGAGTATATAGCTCTACGCCCCACTTTCCATCACTCGTGAATATGGACCCAGGGTATTTAAACTTCTCAACCTGCCTCAGTGGGACTCCACTCCCATCTGGAATGCACCAAGATGGTTGTCTTGAGACCACAAATATTTCCATTTTGGCCACACTGATCTTCATCCTGGCTTCTGCACAAACAGCTACAATGGACAGGGTCTGCTGGAGGTCATCTGTGGCAGAGCTAAACAGAACTAGGTCATCTGCAAAAAGCAGGCATAAGTTCAATAAACTTTATTTTTCTCTGGTGTTTATATCATATAACACTGAATACTGAATAACTAGCACCTAAGCTTATTGAAACGCTGGCACATGTACCCAAAGGAATGTTAGATTTATTATTTGAGTCGTAGCATTCACAAGTTCAGTAACTTTTACATTCTTTTCTCTTAACTTTGCTGAATTTTAGTTTCCAGAACAGCAAATATAAATGTTGCACATTAATGGAATTGAATTAGCTTGCAATTCTTTATAAATGCTCTGATTTTATTTAATTTTTTTTTTTTAATTTGAAATATCAACTTTTATAGTTTTGTGAATAGAATGTAAGGCATCTAATCTTCGATGGAGCTTGTTTGTGTGGTCCCACTTACTAAATATTGTAAGACTAATATATTTGTACCATGGGTGGGCTAAGGATGATTTTTTTTTTTTACAAATTCCAGAAACCCAGTGCTAGAGACAAAACATGGCACTTTTCAAGCCACTACAGGTCTCCAATAAGTATGGCAGTAGTCATTAGAAAAATATAATATAATGGGATGTTTTTGCTTTTGCCACCTATCTAGTCTCATAAAAATTTTAATTTTTCTTTGGATCTCACAATTCTTTTTTTTTCGGGGGGGGGGATGATTCTTAACTGGGGGCCACAGAAAATTTATAGAACGTTTCTAGTTTTTAAAATTTTGAAATCTTAAAATAATTTTATTTTACTTTACTTTCTTTCAAACTTATATTGTTTTGTATTAGTAATCTGAATTATGCAGTTTAATTCAGTAGTTTCTTTTGTGGAGGCGTCACAAGACTCACTGCAAGTCGATCCATATAATAACTGCGAAAATACAAATTTATTACGAACGGACGATGGCACATTACTGGAATATCCGCACCTGTTTAACCATTCAAAATGTGTTGTCTTTTTGTTCCTACATATCTGTGTGAAAAGCAGGGGCGAATGCTGGTCTTGAAATTCACGCTTGCTCTTGTTATCATTCAGGGAGTGAGAGGTGTGATTGAAGTCTGATTAGCGGAATAATGAATTACTGACCATTTAAAACTATATATTTAGAAATTTATGTACATTTAATCATACAAAATACAACATTTATTTTACAAATGATATTCTATCTTTTTCAATTTAGCTACTTGAATACAAATTCTACCCTACAGTTCTTCTTTATGAACTGGTCAATATCATCATCATAAAAAGTTGGTTGTAACTTCATTTTCCCAAGACGCACACTTGTAAAGGCTGACTGAAGCTCACTAGCTAGAGCTACTTTGACCAGTATTGTCAAATGAAAATGACTAAAAAGAGCTAAATCTTAAAAAAAAAAAAAAAGCTAAAAAGGAGTTAAAAATAAAAATTTGAAGCTAAAATTTTAAAAGCAGTAGCTGGTACTTTTAAGTTACTTTATTCAAGTTGAAGTGATGCTTGTATATAAGGCTAAATACATCTTCCATGTGTCCTGCGCTTAATTCACCACATTTTCACTTAGATTTTCAGCTTTATTATACGGGGCCATCGTTCCAATATTACTCAGTGTAGATGCTGGTAAATGATAGTCTGTACAGCATTTGTTGTTATGCCTGAGGCCATACTTTACTGACAAAATAGCTGTCAGCATTGGTTATTCCATCTTGTTTCTTAATTTAGTTTTAACTATATTTATGAAACTAAATATTCGTTCAATTTCCGCATTAGAATTTGGCAGTATTAATAAATTTATTGCACACTGAGCAATTTCTTTAAATGGATTCATTCCATATGCATCTTTATATTCTCATACTTCAGTCCAGAATAGCTCAGTGTTTTCTATGTTTGTCCATTTAAGTGGATAGTATTGTACTAGTATTCAGCAACATCTTTTTCTATTTTCAGCATTATTTCTGAGATGGGAGTAGCAGGTTCTTTTATATGTTTTAGAGCATTGTCAACAGAAAAAGAAGACATTCTTAAAATATTCAAGTTTTCAGGCAACCTTTGCTTAAGTTGTTGGAAAAGACCAAGAAGAAACTGTCTTGCTCTACTTCTAAGATTTCGCTCGTTATTTTCTTTTGTATCATCAACTCTGGGATTTTTCTTTCAAATCTGTAACCAAGATTTGGACTGGGATCCAAATAGCCATCAATCTCTGACTCTAGAGGGTCGACTGTGGATGATGGTAGCACTAACGTATTAGCAATAGAGCGAATCAGATGAGAAAGGTCTTCAAATAATCTCATCTTATCTGCACTGTTAGATTCGAAAATTTTGTCAAGTTGCTGAACTTGAACAGGATGCAAAAATAAAAGGTACAAGAGATTCCTTTCATCTTTGTACATCTCCCACAAAATTTGAGCTTTGTAACATTTCTGTCACACTCACGACTTCGAAGTGAGTTTTAATTCCAACCACTGGCTGAGAATTCTGTCTACTGCAGGTTCAATGGAGAGCCACCTTGTTGCACAATTGCTTAATTTTCAGAGGAGCATCATTTTTTGCTAGTTTGATACAGCTCTTTATATGCTGCTTGTCTTGAAGAAGAATGTGAAAACCACTTATACTTTTCGGCAACTAAAAATTCTAATTTTCTTGGGAGAGATTCTGCACAAGTGTGAGACATTGCCAGTTGTAATGAATGGTATATACATTAATTAAAATTAAGGAGGGAATATATACCTAAACGCTATTATTGACACCAATCATAACACTGGTGTTGTCTGTACCAATTACAATGAGATTTTTAATGTCCAGTTTCTTGGTTAAGAGCTCCTTTATTCAGTGCAGCCACAATACCACATCACTTTTCTAGAACCACCATGCTCAGAAATGTATGCATAATTTTGTTGAATTTCTTGCTATAATAAATGATGGCCATTCCTAAAATCTTATCCACTGTGATATCATTCGATTCGTCTATTAGCAAGTTGAAATTTTCATCTCCAATGTCAGCAATTAGATCTTCAAAATGCTCACTCAGAATATTCTTTACAATTGCAGAGCACTTAGTTCGGTGCATTTTTACCTTTGGCATAATTTGACTGTCTGGGATGATATTTTTGCAAAGATCTACTAGATGATCACAACTGTTGAATGATGAGTGACAACAAAGAAATAATGCTAACTTACCTTCAAAGTTCGCGGTCTCATCAGACTTTTTCACAAGCATATTCGTAATAGGAACAGCCTTGTATGGAACTGCAGGAAGATGCTTCTTGGTTTCGCTATGCTTTACAAGCTGACAATATTTAGCAGCTATATCACATCTGCAAAATGTGTGGCTTTTTGTAGTGTCACCAGGAACTTCACACAACCATTTACTAACATTCCCATTTGCAACCACTCACTCCTAAATTTTTGCTTGTAAGCTTTATTTTTCTCTTTGTTCATTTTTGAAGAAGGGTATATAACTCTTTACTGCAACGAATTACGATCAGTCTTTGTAGACTTCCCACTTGCTATCGTAGCTACCAACCAGAACACCGTGCAAAGACTAACTTGTAGCAGTGCTATCAACTTTAAGGCGACAAAATGCCAGATTAAAATTTTTGGAGCTAGGGAAGAAAAAAAAAAAAGCTAGATCTAGCTCCAACGATGAAGGGAGCGGAAATGGTTATACGCGCGCGTGAAATCACAGTGCCGCAGCGAGGACCTGGAAGCGCCTACAACTGCGCAAGCCAAGGTAGCTTGACTAGCGTAGGCCTTCGATACACAACGCAAAGCTCAATTATTGCCGCGCAAGCTTAAGACGTCTTCTGTCTAAAAAAAATAAAAGCCTAAATGCATGCATTTATTAACAAATAAATATTACTTCTTTCTCATTTAATGAGCTTACGCAGCATGCAGGGCCGACGCTACCATTTAGGCAAACTAGGCAACCGCCTAGGGCGAAAGCCATGATGGGGTGCAAAAGTTCAAGTTATGCTTTATTCATACTTTACTAAAATATCAAAATTAAATGATATATGATTTAGGTATAGATTCGTTTTCCTTATCCCTCGCACGTCACACTATATTTTACTATTTAACTCTTGGTTCTTTTTCGTTCCTTACCTAAATGATTTGAACTTACCGCTATTTAAAATTCAGTTAAAGTAAATATTTTAAAACGTTAACATTTTTAAAAATATTAAATTTCGGTATTTTATTTTATAACTTTTTTTTTTTGTAAATGAATGTAACAGAAAATTTTCAAATTAATTAAAAAAGAATGAAAAGGTCTATTAATTTAACCTGAAAGACGATTTTATTTTGTTTAATGTCAATTAGAAACATTTTAGTTTATGAAATAAGGGGCGCACTTGTAAACTTTGCTTAAGGCGCAAAATAACCTGTCACCGACAGTGGCAGCAAGCATGGAGAATTTGCCAATGGTAATTGTTAAAACGAAAGAACGAAATCGACTCCAGCATGCGAATAGCATTGAGTAACACAACTGAAGCAAGAATAGACAAATTAATAGTGATCAACAACAGAGTTCTCATTAAAATATATTTAAATAAAGTTGATTTCTGTTTTCTGATTTTTTTTTTTTTTTATTATAATCAGTAAGTAAAACCACTATTTTTTTTAAAAAAAAAGTTTAATTATTATGTTACTACAAACTCGGAGGCCACGAAAATATTTTAGGATACTTAAGGGCCGCGATTTCTAAAAGGTTAAGAACTGCGGGGAGGGGATATTTTGGTCTTTGCAAAAAAAATTTTTTTTTTGCAAAGTTTCAAGCAGTTTCCTTCATAGCAAATGCTTCCATGACAGGTTATATGCAGGGTGCAATACAAAATGGAAAAAGCACAAAGTGACTACTATCTTGAAAAAAAAAAAAAATCAGTTAATGCCTTTTATTCTCTTATGGAATAGGGGATGCTGTTATAGGATCTGAAATAAATCGATTGGTGAAAAATGCCCAAATTTGGATATTAAGAGTTTTTAGAGAATTTTTTGGTGCACTATCCCACATATGTCAATCTAATAAATGGCATTGGTATTGGCCATCGAGCTAAGAATTGTCAGTGGCAAGATGAAATGAACTAAGATCTTTTGCAAGGAAAACTACGGTTTTGGAAGCAGTGAAAGTGAATGTCATCACGATGCTGGAGGAAGGCATGACGATCAGTGCTTAAATCGGTAGTTATAGCTGATCTGGACGCCTAGGACATTTGAATACTAAAAGATTTGTATAACTTTGTGCAGAGAGCACTCTCCGCACTAAGTTATGTATAGGATTCCAGGTGATTTATGTATATGATGAAGAGCGGTCATATAGCTCTCCATCATTACTCGCATTTAGCGATGAGAGAGAGAAAACTGGCAATCCAGTTGCAAAGACTAAGAGATAAACAAGAAGATAGTGATTTGCTGAAGGGCCCAGTATATGACCCTTTTTTTTCAGAGCAAGCATTTGGATCTCGAGTGTGAAACAGTAACTTACCCATAGTACAAAGTCCTAAAGGTAATCTTACTTGGCAGAGTTTTAATGCCAAAGAATATGAAGCCCTCCACCCAAACGTTCACAAGATCTGGGTTTAATGAGAGGGAAGTGACGTCAATAAATGTGTCTGTAAAGAGCTGATTATGAAAACATCTAATGTTGGGTGGTCGGAGGGAATTGCCTGATATTCTTGATAATAGAACAGTGTCTTCTAGGTCGTTGTTCTCGATGAATATTTCAGCTTCTCTTCCAGCTGTGTTAGTAGAACTGGAAAAAGGAAACCAATTGCACTTGTAGACAGATAGTCACCAGAAGGATAATTTCAATGATTTTGACTAGTTGGAGTGCAGGAATCAAGTTTCAATCTTCCTGGACCACTTACAGCAACTATGATGAATGTAAAACTTAAAAAGCCCCTTGCGGCTCGATCATCGCCCGGAATAAGGATCGCGTTGCTTGTTTGGGTGGAGGGCAAGCTTCGAAAAATAAGTTAGTCCCCTAAACAACACTCTCTCAAGATATGTTCCCTAAACATAGGACTATCTAAATCCAAAGCTGAAGTCATGGGCAAAACAATTGACGTCTTGACTCTCCAGGAAACCCATGTGCCTGACACAGCCCTCTATAGACTAAAGATCCCAGGCCTAATTCTTGTGTCTTATAACTGCCATCCCAAGCATGGCCTGGAAACCGACATCTGGCCTGGCCTCAAGGACAACCCAATGTGTACCTGATGAAGAATACTCCATAGGTATTAAAGTTCAAAATACCATTATCGCAATCCTGGCCCGATCAGATGGACTGGCCACCACCTCACCATGCTATCTATGTTGGTGACTTCAACTCTCATCACACCATTTGGGGATTTGGGGATATTCCTCTAACAACTGGGATGGTAATAATCTAGTTAACTGGATGGATACATATAGCCTGTATTTGATTTACGATGCCAAGCAGGAAGGCACTCAGCCAGGTGGAACAGAACCTACACCCTAGATCTGTGCATAGTCTGTAAAGACTGAAGACCACCCTCTGCCAACAACCAGAGCCATCAACAGATGCATTATCTTACACTAATAGAGATAGGCACATCAATCCCAGTCATCAGCTTAACACCAGTCACTAGATGGAACCTTCGCATGTCCAACTGGAATGCATTTCAGAAACAAATCGAGGAATCCATTAGAGCAATTCCACCCACTCCTAATTGCTATCCAAGATTTGTTAAACCAATCAAAACTGCAGCCAAAGCCTCTATTCCTAGAGGCTACAGAAAACAATACATCCCATGCTGGAGTAGAGAAACAGTAACTTTTAGCCAAATATGAAGTCACTGAAGATCCAACTGTTGCTAAGGAACTCAGCAGCGCTGGATAAAAACAAAGGAAAGATGGATCTCAACCATCCATGAACTCAATTTCACCACATCTAGCCAGAAAAGTTAGTCACGTCTGTGAAAATTAGGTAGAGCAGAACTAACAACAGCGATAACTCCTGATCAAATGGCTAATCATTTATTGAAAACCTCTAAGATACGTCCCAGCTCTATCAGGAAAATTACTGTGCAACCTTCCATCAGACAAATCCTGAAGACGGGTCCCGAACTTGTACACCGAGTATCTGGGGAAGAGGAACAGGTAGCCTTAGAACTCGCCAAGAATGGCAAGGCTGCAGGAGTGGATGGTATCCTCCCTAAGTTTCTAAAACATCTTGGTCAACAAGGCTGGTCGCCCTTTTCTCAGAAATTATGACTGGCAAACTGCTAAATCTGTGGCGGGAAGCAAAAATAATTGCTGTGCCCAAACCAGGAAAAGATCCAAATGATGTGAAAAATCTACGACCTATCTCCTTGCTTTGCTCCACCTTTAAGTTCTTTGAAAGAATTCTCCTTAAAAGAATTTCACTACTCATCGAAAGAGCACTCCTGATTGAACAAGTTGGCTTCAGGCTAGGAAGAAGTTGCTGTGACTAGGTCTTGGCCCTGACAACACATTGAAACAGGCTTCCAAAATAAACTTAAATATGGACCACTTTCATTGACCTAAAGCTAGGAAATATAAGGTGCACAAAATTTTCCAGCTTTTTGAATCCATTCTCTCCAACAGAAAAATTCGGGTCTATATTGGCAGAAAAAAGAGCAGGCCCAGATTCCTTCACAACGGTCTCCCTAAGGGCTGTTTGTTATCCCCTTTATACTTTTTAACATGTGTACGATTTATCACATACCAGCTCAAGCAAGTATTTGTACGCTGATGACCTAGTGATCCTACATCAATCTACCTCCTTTATCAACCTTGAACACAGACTAGAACATCCTGGAAGAGTACTTGAAGTCAAATTTAAAAAACTGTCCACAGTATTTCACCTGAACAATGTAGAGGCGAATCGACACCACAACCTTTCTTTCTGTGGAAAAATGGTAGAACACGAGCCTCACCCGAAATACCTTGGCGTGAGCCTGGAGATAAGCCTAACCTATAAAAAGCACATCACTAACCTGTCCAAAAAAATTAAAATGAGAAACAATATCATTTCAAGACTTGCTAGAACAACCTGGGGTTGTGGTGCAGAAGTCCCAAGGTCATCTGCACTAGCCCTCGCATTCTGTACAGCAGAATATTGTGTCCTGTCTGGGAAAGAAGTGCACATATTAACATTATAGACACCCGGCTAAACTCTACCTTGTGCACAATTCGTGGGACAGTGAGAAGCACCCCTCTCTCCTGGCTGCCAGTCCTATCTAACATTGCTCCACCAAACATACGGAGAAGACAAGCCTCGAGTGAAGAATTTAATAAAGCAATGGGCAACCCACTCCTGCCCCTACACCAGACTCATAAATACACCTAGTTTTTGCCTAAAATCTAGAAAGCCTTTCTGGTCCATGAACGAACTCTCTTCAACTGCCCTACCATCAACACCTGACATGTCGAGAGAATACTAGTCCAACGAACGGCTTCCTGTGTTCTGCAACCTGGTTTTGCTCTTCCTAAGACGGTTTGGTCATCAACCAACAGGATCAGAACTAAATAGGGCAGATGTGGCTACCTACTACATAAATGGGGACTGTTCGACCACCCTTATTCTGATTGTTCTCCCGTGGCTCAGACGATTACTCATTGCGAACGACCACCATAAATCCAATTTCACGTGGTGGTCTACAGGACATACACAAGGTGACAGATGAAGCCTTGAATTGACTTTCCAGATTGGACATTGACCTGTAGATGTTCTTTATTCCTTTTGCCATAAGAATAAATAAATAATCACTAATTATATATGGCATCCAGTGAAGATAGGCGGTTCACAAGTGTTAACATCTCTCAGTTCCTAATCCTAACACTACATTGACTGTCTAAAAATGGTATAGATTCTATGGTTGGTTTTCTTGAGTTGTCGGGACGAAAAACACGAGTTTTGGGAAGTAAAAATCCACTTTCCAGCTGCAGAGAGTTGAAAAAAAAAACAATAAAAAAGTAGACTCAGTAAACGTTCTTCCTGTCGGTGACTAGAATAGAACATACGACTCTTGCTTCGGCGATATATTTGTATATATATATATCGTTTGCAAATTACTAGTGTTTCCTGTTGTGTTCATTCTTGAGATCTTATATATCAATGTTACAGAATTCCAAACCTTAATGTGATTCTTCTCTAGCTCAAAATATCCTTCCCATCATGTTGCATACATTTGCTGCATTAAATGCTCTCCTAATTCTGATAATCACTCAATGACTTTTGTTTTCCAGTTCAAATGACATGCAATCACCTCATCAGCAATTTTGTGATTGCAGAAGTGGTTATCTAATACTGGACCATGCCTTTCAGTAATATACATCTGTTATATTATCTGTAGACTGGACCCTACTCTTCATTCTTTCATTTCTTCTTGCTCCTTTCACCCAATGCTATTAGATTATTTCAGAAAGATGAAATAATATGCCAATAAGCCTTACAATCTTCTCACCATACCATGGCTAGTTCTGAATGTGCTGTCGGATTTCTTGTTGCCAACTACATCATCATCAACAAGTGTCCTTTGTCATAATGATATCAAGTGAGATCAATGACTTCTACTTTAGATTATTGATATATCGATTCTGGTCATGAAAAGAGGAATCTTTTAAGGAGTTTTTCAAGTGAAGGCTGGTAAGGTGGAGGTAGGAAGCTCCAGTTCTTCCCGAAAAACAGGCAAAATGGATAGAGACACATGCAATTTATAAATATAGACCAAAATGGATTTGTGAGTTAGATGCACAATGTCAATTGTCACCTTCACACGAGGAATTCTGGGACTCCATATTGGTACCTTATGTTAAACCTCAAGGGAGTCGAGAACTCATCAGAGGAGAGGAGCATCATTACCTGTCATAATTTCTCTTAAACTCATTCACTACCTCAACTGGCGTCTGACCCCTTTCTTAACTGCATACAAAATTAACTTCCAAGGATGCCCTCTCAGGACTTTCTGTATAATGAAAATTTTTATCAACCGATATTCCAGTGTCCTCCGTCCACATACTCTCAACTGGTTCTTGTAATCTACATAATTCCAAATCGATATCTTTGTAATTCTTCTTTAGATCCTTTCCACAGCTTCTTTATTGCTTTGGAACCCATGAGACCAAATCTGTTCATGATAGTCGGATACGGTCATATCAACATTGCAATTATTGAGTTGTGTTTGCAACTTTTGCAATGTGACTCTCAAAAAAAAAAAGAAAGAAATCTGCTAATGCCTCACTCTTTAACTTCAAACTCCTGTCCACCATAAATCCAAGATCTCTTGCTTCGCCAGTTATTACAAGCATAATCACACCAATGTAGTATACCATTGGCTACCGCTGATGCAAAGAAAGGTAGAGCAATCAGTGATAGTAACTATCGCTGATTGCTTTACCTTTCTTTGCATCAGCAAAATATCAAAGATTTCCTGTCAGGCCTTTACCAATATAACTGATAGATTTATAGCTTAAACAATAACAGTCGAAGGACTGCTACCTGGGCACATCTCTGGTTATCTGGAAGATTCATCATTCTCCATATACCACTTTCTAATACCTGTCTTTCAGCCTCCCATTTATACAAGCTTATAATTTATATTCCAATCCCATATTCTTCGGTTTATGCAAGCCTTTCATGTGGTATCCTATCACATGTCTTAGCAAGGTTCAATAGTATCATAGTAAATCCATTCCCTTCATTCAATCCAGCAGTAACATTATAAACTACACTCTCTACCAGTGATTGTCTGGACAATTTACAACTGATACCAGCATGCAAACCCTAATATTGGGTATGTCCACTTTTGGCTTTGATCACCTCCTACACCCCTTTGAGGGAGGCTTTCCACCAATGGGGATTGGTGGAAAGCGAGATTGAGGGCAGGACTCTACAGGCCAAGGCAGACTTTAACATCTACCTGTTATGTAATGGCATGAAGAGATGGATGTTAAAGTGCTTTTGTGGCATTAAAACAACAATGCTTTTGTGGCATTGTTGTTTTAATAGTAACATGGGCCCATTCCATAAAAACTCCAGTGTAGGCAGCACCTCATTATCCAGAATATCAAGATACTGAGCTGCTTTCATGGAACCACAGACCAGTGGTCTCACTCCAAACCAGCTGAATGCAACCCCATACGATTATTTCTCCACCACCAAACTTTACTGTGGGTACAATACACTGTGGTAACAAGTGCTCACCAGGTTGCTACCACACCCTGCCATCAGACTGGAAACAGGTGAACCTTGATTCACTGCTCCAGAGTATCATTTTCCACTGGTCAATAGTATAATTCACTCTTTTCACCAGGCCAGATGAGCTGCCTTGTTCGTTGTGATGTCGGCTTATGTACTGCTGCTCTTCTGTGGAAACCCAGTAAATGGAGTTCTTTTTGTACAGTATTAGTGCTCTGACATTCAGAACGGGTATTCTGTGCTAATTGTAGCCAGTTTTTAAGTACCACCCATTTTAACACGCTCCTGTCCCTGTAAATCTGCCCTGGGTGTTTTCCTGCACTAGTGTTGCCAGAACATCTCCATTTGTTGATCACATCACTAATGCTGATTTTGGATGCTCCAGTTGAGTGGCAATGGCACATGTGGACAAGCCACCAATGTGACAGGCCATGATGACATTCTCTCAAAGTCATTGCATTCAACTGCTACTATGAAACATTGCTTTCTACTATCTGTACACCAGCTTTTATTAACAAACCTGGAATGTTCTAACTTCAAATAAGAGGGGTATCCAGACAATTATCGGTAGTGTATGTATAAGATGTTGAAGGAACAATATTAGAATATGACGGAGAGGAGTAAAAGACATTAGCAGATTTATTTTATGAAAAAAATCTGCTGTCCTTGATTCCCTTATATATATTATTATTATTACTACATGACACCTCCAGGGAGTGCACCTATACAACTCTTCACCTCTCAATCCACTACTACTTTCATCATCTATAACAACGCCATCTACCGCCACTAGTATTTTCACAAATAAGCACAAACATCCATGACCACAGCAGGATTCGAAGCCCAGCATTTTGACTGCAGAGCGGATATGCTACCCACTCGGCCAATCACTGTCAATATGTGGAATAGGCAAAACCATTTTAGCCCTAACGTTTGAAAACTGAGTAGGCAGTGCAATCTCCACCATTAGTCAATCAGACAGCTTGCCCAAGACTATCTAATTTATCCTTTTTTCCCAAGTGAAACAAACAGACAAATACGTTATTTGCACCTGAACGTAGTTCAAGTTTGAAGCAACTTGTAGTAAAGGTGGAGTAAGGTTCGATCACTTTCCTTGGTATATCCCCCTAATGCAAAGCACATCCCCTTGCAGAGATGTATGATGCCACGCATTAAAGGCACTAGCCACTACCCAGACCTCTTTCGACCTTTGAGGTCTTAGGCTTGAACTACGTTCAGGCACAAACTTGACTTATTTGTCTGTTTGTTTCACTTGGGAAAAAATGATTAAAACTTAGCTTAAAAAATTGCTTGCTATCTTTAATATAGTATACCCAAGTTAAACAACTTTCTACATCTTACTTTCATTCCAGAGATTTTTATTTAATAAGGTCAAATCACCTTGTGGCAACTTGTTTAAGTGAAATCTATAAGCTCTGCATCACTTCAACCACGGCCGGCAGAAGCGGGCATGCAGCGCCACTACGAAGGGGGCACCGCCGGCGGGACACGGTTCATAAGTTCATTTTTAAGAAACAACATTTTTATCATGAAAACGAAAAAATCTTAGAATGATCAATATTAAAATAAATATTGGCCAGCTACACCGAATAAAAATTTAAGAAAATTGTATATTGCCGCCTCTTTGATCAGCCGGCTGTTTACAATTTTGCAGCGACAGCAGAATTAACTTGCCTGCAGAATGTTGTGTCTACTGCAGTCTATCTAAAGTGCAACGGTGAACGGTTTTTATGCGCAGAAACGAATTTTCGTACAAAACATTTGTTGCTAGTTAACCAGTCATATGGTGCACATCTCAGTAGGCTACTGACAGTAGCGCAGTGCGGACCATTATTTCGTCTCTGTATCGTGTTGTGTAATAATTTCTTGTGGTTATAAAATAGAAATGGAATCAAAAATTTAAAAAAAAAGTTATCCGGTGCACAAAATCGTAAGCGTCATGCTGCGAAAGAAGCAGCTATTAAGAAACAAACTGGGGCTCTTAATAAATTTGTTAAAATATTAAAATATTCTGATGCAGATTGTAACCAACTCGATACATCAGAAATCAGAGTTGAAGAACCGTGTACATCATCCAGTTTGCATGAAAGTACTATTGCAACTACTGAACAAGATAACAAGATGTATGATTTAAGTGAAAAATAGAAGATTTAGTTGTAGTTGACCACGAAACTAACACATTGTTAGTCTCTGTAAATTTAGAAGATCCAGGTGAATGGGGAAATATTGATGAAAAATTACGAGTTGTTTTAATTGAAATGGGGCCTGTTCAAAATAAAAATATATATCGCAGAGATACATATGGTCATAAATTTGGAGACACCTATTATAATTGAAAAATGGAAAACGGTGACCTCGTGCCAAGAACATGGCTTATTTATTCCGAAAGTTTAAATTTTGTGTTTTGCTTTTCTTGCAAACCTTTCGCACCTACCGAATCAAGTAGTCTTGTATAGAAGGCTATAACGATTGAAGAAATGTAAGTACAACTTTGCATAGACATGAGACTAGTTTAACTCACAAGAAAAATTTCTTAAAATGGAAGGAAGTTGATAAAAATTTAAAAAACAAAACTACTATTGATTGAGAGACTCAATGGAAAAGAAACATTGGACGAGTGTTTTAGAACGCTTGATTGAAATTATAAAATTCCTTGGAGCCGAAATTTAGCTTTTCGCGGATCATCTGATAAATTTTATGAAAGGAATAATGGCAATTTTTTAAAATTAGTCGAACTGTTTGCGAAGTTTGATCCCGTTATGGAAAATCATGTTGAAAGGGCCCTACAACGAAACAACATTTGAGTAAAGACAGTCAAAATGAAATATTGGAAACTTTAAGTAACGCAATCAGGGATACAATTTTATTATCAATTCGAAAATCTAAATATTATTCCATAATTTTATACGGCACACCTGATGTAAGTAAAACAGAACAAATGACCATTATTATTCGCTTTGTTTCCTGTGACAATGGAATTGTTAAGATCAGGGAAAACGTTTTAGGTTTTGCAGATATATCAGATTCCACAGGACGTGATTTATGCGCAACAATAATGGAACAACTGGAAAAATGGAACATTCCCATTAAAGACATGCGAGTCAAGGGTATGACAATGGGGCAAATATGAAAGGGAAAAATATGGGTTCCAAAATTTTCTTTTAAACAAAAATCCTCGAGCTTTTTACGTGCCATGTGCTTCTCATACTCTAAATGTAATCATTAACGATTCAGCCAAAGTAAATGCAGATACAATTAGTTTCTTTTCAATTATTCAAGAAATATACAATTTCTTTTCATTCTCTTACAAACGCTGGGCAATCCTTTTAAAGTTCGTAAAAAACTCAACATTGAAACATCCATCAGATATGTGATGGGAAAGTAAAATTAATGCAATCCGCCCTCTACGATATCGGTTAAGAGAAATTTACTATGCCCTTTTTGAAATTTTAAATAATGAATATTTTAATAAAGAAACTCAGCATGAAGCACAAACATTATGTGCTAAAATAAAGGACTACAAATTTATTTACTCTTATAACTGGGCATGATTTACTTAACAGAATAAACCCTGTGAGTAAAATGATGCAAGACAAAAATACGAACATTACACTTGCTTTAGAATCTATCGAAAACTTAAAAATATTCTTACAAGAGTATCGATCAGATACAAATTTTAAAGAAGTTCTAAAACGGCAGAAGAACTGAGTGAAGAGGTGGAAGGAGAACAAGAATTTAAAACTGGTACGGAAGTCCGACGACTAAAGACACGGCAATTTGACTACAAGCATCATCACAAAACGCCACAATCGCCAGAAGAAAAATTTACAGTGAATGTGTTTTATACACTTCTAGACGTTGCAATGTGTTCGTTAATAGAACATTTTGAACAACTAAAAATATATTATGATAATTTCAATTTCTTGTATAGATTACTACAAATCAATAACGAAGATTTACGAAAAAATTATGACGATTTAGAGATTCTCTTGAAGGATGGTTACAATAAAGACGTAAATGCAATAGAACTATATGACGAGTTATGTACTTTCCGGGATATTTTTCGGAAGGATAATTTAAATATTAAAAACCATTTCGATATTCTTAATTTTATTTTGTCCAATAATTTATCTTTCACTAACTTTTCAATTGCTTTAAGAATACTATTAACCTTACCTGTTAGTGTAGCGAGCGGTGTACGTTCCTTTTCCAAGTTGAAATTGATTAAAAGTAGGTTTTAATTTAAAAACCTACTTAAGAACAAGTATGTCACAAAAAAGGCTAGTTAGTTTGGTGTTAATAGCTATTGAAAATGACATATATGTGCGGAATTAGACGTTAAGACAATTATTTCTAATTTTATGAATATGCAATCAAAAACCCTAAAATTTAATTTAAAAAAATGTCAAGTATATTTATGCAATTTAATTTATTTTCTGTAAAGATGTTATTTTTTGAATACTTATATTAAATGTTCTAATTATTTCTGAATTATTTTCTTATTTATCTTGAGTTTTCTTTTATTTTCCTAAAAGATAGTTCCACTTATAAAAATTATTAAAAAATTTTTACAAGTTACTAAGAATTTAGTAACTTGTAAAATGAAAGAATTTTTTAAACTTTAGTTCAAATAAATTTTAACTTTAATTAAAATTTATTTTAATTAAAGGTCGGTGAGAAGGCTATAATCCCTGTATCATTATATTCAACGATTAAAGTGAAGTGGCTTTATCAAAATTTGCTTTAATTTTGAGAATTTTTTGAATATTCGTGTTTTTAACGCTTAGTCAACACCCGCGGTTCGTTACATTTAGCGAACCAACGTGTGGCTGTTCTGTCAAAATTTAAGAAATTTCAAATAATTTAAATTTTTATTATCGTAAAAGACCCACACAAGCCCAGATCGTTACAGGGGCGCTTAGATAGACATTGCATGTGGGTGACAAAGACCCTAGCGCTGGCTCTGACTTCAACCTTGGCATTTATGAGTCTGGCTCCCACTGACGAGACCTCAATAAAGGTTGAAACTGGTCTGGGTAGTGGCCTTTGCCTTTAATGCATAGCATCATACATCTCTGCAAGGGGATGTGCTTTGCATTAGGAGGAAATACCAAGAAAAGTGATCGGAGCTTACTCCACCTTTACCGAGTTGCCACAGACTTGAACTACGTTCAGGTGCAAACTTGGCTTATTTGTCTGTTTGCTTCACTTGGGAAAAAAGGATTAAAACCTAGCTTATAAAATTGCTTGGTATATTTAAAATAGTATACCCAAGTTAAAAAACTTTCTACCTGGTTCATTCCTAGGACCACGAAAGTGTTCTATGGTTGACTTTCTTGAATTTATGGGATGAAAAACTTGTTTCTGGGGGTTTTTCATCCCCACTTCCATGTTCCAGAAACTGACTGACTGAATGGAAGACTTAGAAAAAGTTCCTGTAGTTGGTAACTAAAATTGGACTTATGTCTTTCTCCAGGTGGTCTAAGAAGTATGGATGCAAATACTACTTCGTGTTTCCAAGACAAAAAAAAAAGAAGAGAGACTGCTTTACATCTCCAGAATATTTTACACTAGACTTCATTTGTTCATCAGTGGTTTATTATACTGATACAGTCACCCTTCTTCATTCATATACAAGATGTCAGAAAGGATGGATAGCTGGAACCCACCTGAATCATGGAAGAGAATAACTTGTATCATGATGATTCGTGCCCGCCATCAAAATAAGGATATTACGACTGCTGCCCAATGCTCCCTGAATACAGTAAAAACAATCAGGCATGAACTAGAGACTTGCAATGGTGACTACGAGGATGTAGCAAGAAGAAAGATCCCTAGCAGACGATCTGATTGCGTTCGTACAGCAGAATTCCTCGCAAATCTGCAGGAACAGGTGTTGAAGAACCCTGGCATTGGAATTCGGGCTTTGTTCGTGGAGTTGCTAACTGTAGTCAAGCCCTGGATAACAAGGGTAGCCAATGGTAGGCCGTATGTATGGCAGCAGGATTCGGCCCCTTGCCACACCTCTGGGAAAAGTCAAAAATGGTTGTCTGAAAATTTCTACGACTTCACCAGTCCAAATGTTTGGCCTCCAAACTCCCCAGACCTTAACCCCATGGATTATTTTGTATGGGGCGCAGTTGAAAAAGACACCAATCGCACTTCCAGTAATACAAAAGCCCAGTTAATGGATAAAATTAAAACAGTTTTTGCGGCCCTTCCCAGGGAGACTGTAGCATCAGCTTGTTCGAGGTTCCGAAGCAGAATTGAAGCTGTGATCGATGCTAATGGTGGTTATTTTGAGTAAATCTTGTTGATAGTATTGTAATTAACTCTGCCTGTAATGTTTTTTTGTCAATTCATTAAATTTAATAGATACAAAGAAGATTTTCTTTTTCCTTACGAAACTGTCAAATTTATCCCGAACACCCTGTATATAGTAGCTTTTTGGTTTCCCAATGGTACTTTGATCAAACAGAATATAATTTTTCATGCTTGTTGTGAAGATACTTCATGCACAAACTTTGTTTGCTAGACTTGGATAAAAGATTAAAACAAGAATATAAATTCTTGTCAAGTTTATTTTAATTTGCAAACAATTAAAAAAGCTTTTTACATCCGTCTCTAATCCAGAGGATTTTAATAAGGTGATACACTTTTTTTTTACTACTTATATGTGGGAAATATATGAATTTTTCATTTATTCAACCTTGGTATCCCTTTTGGGTCTGGTTCCACTGAAAAAGCACACATCTGAAAGGGTGTGTGTGTTTTGCTTAGTGGTTAATGTATTTCGCATACAAACTTTGTTTGCATACACTTGGATAAAGGATAAAACAAGAATATAATTTCTTGCAACATAATATATTGTAACATAAGGTTAACATAATATATTCTGTTTTCTTCACAATGAGTTACATGAGCCAAGAAAGCACATGATTTCTTTAAAGATTGCATAGCAAGTAAATAATATGGGGGACTTCAGCTATGATGACATTTGACTAGAAGCAGGAAAGGGCACACATGTGAAAGGAAACGGAAGTTATGCAGCCACTGAAGAATACCCGAGACCAATGTTCCATCTAAGCTGTGCATGTACAACATTTTCCCTTTCAGAATTTCTAATTTACAGTGAATAAATTTCGAAAGTACTATAATAACAAATTATATGTGATAAACCATACTTATCGCTTATTTTATTTATTAATTTTACAGGTTATAGGGAAACCCGTAAAACAGGGCAACATTATAGAAATTAAAATGTCAAGAACTTATATTCTTGGTTTAATCCTTTATCCAAGTGTAAGCAAAGTAAAAAAATTATGAGAAATATTAACATTAGTGCAGACATCGAATAGTGGCCCTTCCTATAATGAATAGCATTATAGATGTCCATAAAGATATGTGGGGTGCATTACGGGAAACTAAAGCAATTGATGTGAAGTCATTAGCCTCTATATGGCAAGTGGCATAGTCGTGAAGTGACTTCATGTGCAAACTTTGGTTGCTTACACTTGAATAAAGGATGAAACCAAGAATATAATTTCTTGGCATTTTTAATTTACAGTATGACCAAGCGAAAAAAACTTTCACCGTCAACTCTCTGATCCATAATTAAAACAGAGGTTTGAACACTTTTGTATACTGCTACTTTGGTGTTTTGGCTAATTTCTCTCTTATTCCATATAAATTTATTCAGCTGGCTATCCAACGTACCAGCTTTGCTTATTCTGTTGTCTATTTCCAGATTTAACTTGCCACCTTCACTAAAAACTATGTCTAAATAACTGAAATATTTTACTTGTTCTGTAGGCTTTCCATTCACAATGATTCAGTTGATGTGTTCAGTGTTTTTGCTTATTTTCATAGGTTTTGTCTTTTTATTGCTGATTTTCATGCAAAATTTGTTATAGCTGTTATCCAATTTAGTTAGAAAATCATGGAGACTTGAACTAGATGTGTTTAGGAGTACATCATTATCTGCATAAAGCAAAGAGCTAAGTTTGACACATCCAACTCTAATATCAGACCTAATGCCACTTTATTGTATAAGGTGATCCGTATAGATGACGAACAACAGTGGGGATATTGCGTATCCATTAGCCTCTATATTACCAGTTGTCCAGCTTCAAGTGCAAACTTTGTTTGTTTACACTTGAATAAAGGACTAAACCAAAAATATAATTTCATGGCATCTTTAATTTAATGTGTATCCTTGTCTTTACATCAAATCATCTTCCTGTATTGTATTCCTTCAATTCTAATTACCGACTTACAACTTAAATATATACTATGCATTGCTCGGTATAATGTTCCATTTAACCCATATAATTGTAGCGTTTCGAAAAGCTTTTCTCTGTGCACCTTGTCATATGCCTTTTCCAGATCTACAAAACTAAAGTACAGATCCTTATCCTATTCCCATGATTTCTCAATTATTTGTCATAAAGTGAAAATCTGATCTTGATAACTTCCATTTGGCCTGAACCCAGCTTGTTCTCCAAGTTTCTCTTCCACAATCTTTCTGAACCTCTTTTCAAGTATGCTTGCATAAATTTTACCTGGAGTACTTAGCACAGAAATTCCTCTGTAATTCTCACATTCAGCTTTATTCCTTATTTTATGTGTGTAGGTACTATAGGGCTCCACTCCAATTATTCAGAATTCAACCTTCTGACCAGGCCCTCTGAATTATGCAGTGTAGCCAATGCAATACTATTATATCTCTATATTTAAGCATTTCTGGTTGAATATGAATCTCTTCTGGCTGTCTTTTTCTAACTCAAATATTCATACATACTCCTCTTTGCCTTCGTCTAGAAAATGTTCTAGTATGGTTCTGTCACTGCTAGTTTCATTTAACAGTTTTTTTCAAAGTAATTACTCTAGACATCTAGGATATCCCTATCTTCAGTTTTCTTATCACCTTTATCATTTTTGATTCCTTTTACAGTACTCTTTCTTCCATTTCTAAGATTTTTGACTAGCCTCCAGAACAATTTGTCACTTTCCTGATATTTATGTTCTATATTCTTACCAGTCTTCCCATGACTTTTGTTTAGCTACTTTTACACACAGATTAGCTCTCTTAGATTTTTTTTCTCTGTATTCTTTAAGGGAATCTACAGACTTATTTGTTGGAAACTTTTGGTATGCGTTCTTCTTTTCTAAAACAGCTTCTTTAACTTCTTCTGTTTACCATTATTATTATTATTACATGACACCAGAGAGTCCAAAGACTCAATGAGGGAGGGTACCTACTCTACAACTCTGTGTCCACCAACAACAATGAACTGCAATTACCATCATCTACACCAACGCCATCTACCTCCCCCCACCACTGGTATTTTCACAGACAATCACAAACATTCGTGTCCATGGTGGGATTCGAACCAGAGGCCTTTTGGCTGGAGAACAGATACGCTAACCACTTGGCCAGCCAGGGAGTTATTTTTTTATTCTTACAGAAAACTTCACCACATACCTTCCTAGCTGAATTAATCAACGTATTCCTCAGAGTTTGCCACTGAGACTCCAAAGTTTGTTTCTTGTTTTCAAACTACTTCACATTTCCTTCAATAATGTTTTTATAGTTGAGTCTACAGTTCACTTGTAAAAGCTGCTGAAGTTGAATTCTTTTTAAAACTTTCTTACATACTGTTCTTTTTGATGTAAAATCCATTTTTTATCCTGTTTAGCACTAAGTAATGGTCACTTCCAATTTCAAATACTCTGTGCACTCTTGTATCTTTGACCAGCATTAAGATATCAGTATCAATAATGACAGTCAATGGCACTTTTCTTATTTCTTGTGTCTTCTGCACACGTGAACTTCTGCACATCTTTATGTTGGAACATAGTGTTAGAAATGACTAGTCTGTGACTTGAGCAGAAATCCAGCAAATACTTACCATTATTATTATTATCTTTAGCCTTTTCTCCAAATTTTTCCAAAACATTCCTATATGCCTGGTGGGATTCATTTCCTACTTTGCTGTTTAGATCTCCAACGAGGACTACTTTTTCCATTTTCTTTATGTAGCTGCCTGTTCTAATGACTCAAAAAATTCTTCCACTTTTTCCTTAGAAGAACCTTTTGTGAGACCATAGGCACAAATAAGTTTCATTGTCTATTTCCCGATTTTGAACTGTGCCCACATCATTCTGTTTGAAACTTCCTTCCATTTATCATCATGTTTGGTGTTGAATGCTATTGCTACTCCCTTTCCTTGATTATTATTGCCTAAATATAATATCTTAAACTTATTTAGTAAGATCTCACCTGTTTTTGTCTTCTTTGTCTCAGTAATTCCAATTACTGTATGTCCATGTTGTACTTTTCCAATTCTTCAGCAAGTTCGATTTCCTTTCCATTAATACTCCTTATATCGATGGTTCCTATCTTCAGTTCTTCAGACAGGTTTATTCTTCTTTTAGATGTTGAGATTGAGCTTGTTCCAATAGCTGAATTTTCACTGTTTATCCTGGTTCCCTGATGAAAACATCAGGGGCCTTGTGTAACTGGGTGATACCCCAGGTGGCATGCAGTCTCATCATGTTGCATTATCATATGCATTTGTGGTTTAAGCCAATAAAGGGTACAATTTGGTCGGTTAAGTCCCAAATTGCCTGTCCATCTTCATTCATTCAGTAAGCACTAGTAGTTGGTTCTCCATTCCTGAAAGGCAATGTGGAGGTCTCTTCCCAGTTATTTAGCTTTCACCCTTAAGTGATCCCCCCTGGTTCTAAGGTTGTTGTCTTGTCCTTTGAAGAGTCTTAGATGTTTCCATGTGCTCCTTGAACTGCTTTGGCTATGTCGATTATTTTGTTTGTATAGAGCTGTTGTTCAGGATTAGGATCTATTTCTTGCAAGGCTGCTGTAATTGCTGGACAAGTAAAGATGTGAGTGGGTGTCAGTTCGGTATTGGAACAGTTGTTGCAGTTTCTATATGTTCTCGTATCATCTGTATTGATCTTCTATCCTTTATAATGTCCTGTTTGTAGTGCTATCGTAGTGGAGGTCTTTCTGTCAGCATTGACTTCGGGAATTTGATGTTGTATCACTGATTTCAACGGAATTAGTTTAGCTTTTGCTAGTGCGTTAGCACCAGTAAGAGTTATCATGGGAGTTTCTGGGTTGAGTTGTCTGGCCTCTTTTGCTAATTTATCAGCTGCTTCATTGTAATCAATGCCTACATGGGCATTGTAAAATGCAACTTTTTCCTAAACACTTTAGTTGATTTAAGAGTTTATGGATGTCTTGTGTGAGCTTGGTATTTCAATTTTTGATTGCCTCCATAGCCGATCTTGAGTCACTGTAAATTATAATTCCTTCAGATTGTTGAGATGATGATAGTTTTAAGTAGACTTCAAGTGCTTTATTTATTGCATAGAGTTCACTGGTAAAATTGGAAGCAATTCTACCAGATCCAACTTTTATTGAAAGTTTTTCACCTTTCGGGAGTAGAAGGAGAACACCAGCGCCTCCATTAATCATATTGGTGTCTGACGATCCATTGGTATAACAAATAACCTGTTTGGAGGATGAAAGAAGGTTGATAGTATTTAAGCCTTTTTCTTTGAGCACATTTCTTTTGATTCTTTTTTTTGTACAGAGTTTGGTAAGGTTTAGATTTATGGAGGTATTTGGAGGTAAAGGACTGGAAAATAGAGGTTCTTTGTTTATGTGGGCATTTAGCTGATCAAGACTTCCTGATGGTGTCATCATATTGTAAAGTTGATGATCTATGAAGTCTCCATTTTTGATTCCAATGTTCATAAGTTTTTAGGGAGATATGATCACTTTGGTAGCTTCTGATATTATTTATGAATTTTATGATGGCAAATTTTTGTCTGTCCTCCAGCAGGTCGAGCCCACATTCCTGTTGGGCTCTGATTTTGTTAGTGGACGAGACTGCACCAATGATAATTTTGGATGCTTTTGCTTGTATTTTGTCTAATTTTTCCTTTACCGATGAGGCCGAAGGTGACCAGATAGGTGCTGCATATTCCATTATTGGTCTTATTAGTGTAGTGTAAGGAGTTTTGAAGATTCTTGGCTTTGTGCCCCAATTTGTTCCACAAAGCCTTTTTCAGTATATTTAATTTTTTTAGAGTTCTGTTGGAAGCGTTAGAGATGTGTTGTGCAAAACGTAATTCCTGATCAAGCGTAATACCAAGGTATTTTGGATTTGTGACTTTTTCAATTAGCTTGTTGTTGATCATGACTTTGGGATTGTAGGAATGTCTATTTTTTCTGTCTGTACTAAGATGCCTAGTTTTGTTTTGTCTGAGTTGATTTTGAGTTTAAGTTCATCTGACCATTTTCTAATCCTCTCATGGATTTGTTTAGAATCTCCTCTGTTTCTTTGATTTTAGCACTTGTGTGCCAGATGGCACACAAGTGCTAAAATATCATCTACGTAGCAAGCTATTTTGGTGTCTTCTGTAAGGTAGGGATGAATGTTATTGACATATAAACAGAATAGTAAGGGACTGAGTACAGAGCCCTGGGGAACTCCTTGCACTACTCTCTTGATATTGCTGCATTGATTCTAACCTTGATCTTTCTTCCTCTAATGAAATCAGCAATCCAGATTAAAGCATTTTTTCTAATTCCAATATCATGTACTGTTTGTATTAATTTATTGATCCACACACGATCGAAAGCAGCAGTCATATCAAGGAATATGGCAGTTGTCTTTTTTGTTGGTTTTTCCTGAAATGAGTTTATTATTGTTTGGCAGAAGTGGAATAATTGATCTGTTGTTGAATGACGGGCTCTATAGGCAGTTTGTTAGTAGTTAATTTTGTTAGTAGTTAATGAGTATGGAGTAATTACTTTGAAAAACTGCTAAATGAAACAAGCAGTGATGACAGCACAGTGATAAAAAACACTGACCAGGCATGCAGTCAGGAATACATATCCATACTTGAAGTAGAAAAAGCCATCAAAGGCTTGAAATGTGGAAAGGCAGCAGGAGTAGATGATATTCGACCAGAAATGCTAAAGTATGGTGGTATAAGGGTCTTACAGTGGCTGCACTGCATAGTTCAGAAAGCCTGGACAGAGGGACGAATTCCTGATGATTGGAGTAGAGCTCTCATAGTACCCATATATAAAAAGGGAAATAAAACTGAATGTGAGAATTACAGAGGTATTTCCCTACTGAGTGTTCCTGGCAAGATCTATGCAAGTATACTTGAGAAACGGTTGAGAAGAATTGTGGAAGAAAAGCTTGGTGAAGAACAAGCGGGATTCAGGCCAAATAGAGGCTGTCAGGATCAGATCTTCACTTTACGACAAATAGTCAAGAAAGCATGGGAATATAACAAAGATCTGTATTTAAGTTTTGTCGATTTTGAAAAGGCATATGACAAGGTGCCAAGAGAGAAGCTATTCAATACGCTGCAGTTATATGGTGTCAATGGGGCATTATATCAAGCAATACTTAGTCTTTATTTGAGTTGTGAGTCAGCAGTTAGAATTGAAGGAAGTACAGGAAGATGGTTTAATGTTAAATGTGGTGTGAGACAAGGATGTACATTATCCCCTCTGTTATTCATTATCTATATGGATCACATTATGAAGGAATGTGGTATTAAACCTGATATCAAAATTGGAGATATTAATGTCAGCTCTTTGCTTTATGCGGATGATGTTATACTTCTAAATAAATCCGCTACAAGTCTGCAAGATTCTCTGACTAAATTGAATAGCTGTTGTAATAGATATGGTATGAAGGTCAACAATAAAAAGACAAAGACAATGAAAATAGGCAGAATCATTGAAAATGTCAACTGTGTTGTGAATGGAGAACCTGTGGAACAAGTAAAACATTTCAGCTACTTAGGCACAATTTTTACTGAAGATAGTAAACTAAATATAGAAATAGACAACAGAATCAGCAAAGCTGGTATCGTGGGAAGTCAATTGAATAAATTCATATGGAATAAGAAAGAAATTAGTCGGAACACTAAATTAGCTGTATACAAGACTGTGTTCAAACCAATTTTAACTTATGGATCTGAGAGCTGGGTCAGAAGTAAAACACTTGACCAAAGACTAGAGACCGCAGATATGAGAGTCCTGAGAAAGATTAGAGTCGTGAACAGATGGCATCAATGGCAATATCATATTAAAAATGAGGATATTAGGAAAGAACTTGACATTGTCAGCATCCAGGAATGCGTTAGCAGAGCTAATCTCAGATGGTATGGTCACTTAAATAGAATGGGAGAGGAAAGATTAGCAAAACAAGTGTTCTCTGCCAGGTTGGCAGGAAAACGACGCAGAGGAAGACCAAGATATAGGTGGATTGATACGGTTCATAGTGCCTTAGACAATAGAAATATAAGATCTGATAATGTTGGAGTCTTGACAAGCAACAGACTGATTTGGAGGAAAATTGTAGATAGGAAGTTAGTAATGATGTAATTTTTTCATGTAGTACTGTCATATCCTGTACACCCCTTGAGGGTACATGGCAGGAATTTGATGATGATGATGATGATGATGTACTGTTTGTATTAATTTATTGATCCACACACGATCGAAAGCAGCAGTCATATCAAGGAATATGGCAGTTGTCTTTTTTGTTGGTTTTTCCTGAAATGAGTTTATTATTGTTTGGCAGAAGTGGAATAATTGATCTGTTGTTGAATGACGGGCTCTATAGGCAGTTTGTTAGTAGTTAATTTTCTTATTTTTTTGTCAGCCAGTGCATGAGTCTGGAGTGTATGATTCAGTAATTTTACAGAGTATGCTGGTTTATGCAATAGGTCTATAGCTTTGACATTCTGCAGCATTTTTGTCAGGTTTCAGGATGGGTACAATAACTGATTTTTTCCATTCCTTTGGAAGTTTGCTTGTTCACCAAGAGGTATTGAGAATATCCAGAAGTTGTTTGGCGTTTTTGCCAAGATGTTTGATATGTGACCAAAGATAAGATCATTAACAGGAGATTTATTAGGTGCAGTTTTCTCGATTGATGAATTTAGTTCATTTAGTGTAAATTCTTCGGAGAAGATGTCATTAGTTTGGTATGTTCTTGCTTGTTTTAGTATTTTACTTGAGTTTATTGAGGGTCTTGTCCTCTCTGTTATATTGAAGTTTGGAGTTGTCTGAATAAGTTTTTGCCAGTGTGTTTGCAATTTTTTGATCTGTAGAAGCTTGTTTCCCAGCATTTATGATGAAGTTTGTTTTCTGTTGGTTCTCTTCTTTGATATTGTTGTCTAGGATTCTAATGTTCCAGTGTTGGCTGTCTTTTCTTGGGTCCAGGTTACTGCAATGCTCTGCCCATTTCTCTTGTTTGTACTTCCAAATTTCCTGCTCTATTTTGTGTGTTATGTCCATTAATTTCTTTCTGGATTCATCAGTTTTATTAATTCTGAATTATTCATTGCTATTGTCTCTTTCTGTAATCATTGAATCAATTTTGTGATCTTTCCAGTTTGGTATCCAGGTATTTTTCCGTTTGCCTCTTGGTACTGTTGCTTTGGCAGCTTTATTGATGTGTGAAGTAAGGATTTGTAATTTTCTGTCAAGGTTTCCAGAGACAGGTTCATCTTGACAGAGGCTCCAAGATTTGAGTAAACCTTGTCCAGTCAGCTTTTCGGAAGTTCCATGTCCTTTTGATTTGCTGTTCTTGATCAATCTTGAAGTTTAGTGTTGTTATTATGGGTCTATTGTCACTGATGGCATTTCCCAAAATTTTCCATTGTGCACTTGATGCAATGATTAATAGCCTGTGATGTCAATAACAGATTCAGTTCCCATAGTTTTAGAGAGACAGGTGCTCTGTCCATTGTTAATTGTTGCGAGTTCCAAATCTGTAAAGAGGTCTTCCATTTGTTGACCTTTATGGTCTAAATCAGGGGAGCCCCACTTTGGGCTTTTTGCATTTAGGTCACCAAGTATGATGGTTGTATCAGTTGGAGTTTCGCTTAGCTTTTCAATGATGTCTGTATCAATATTTGTATTATCAGGGTGGTAGACATTTGTGATTGAAATAGAATGGTTTGGTAGGTGTATTTCAACAGCTTGAGCTTCCGTCAAACTGTTATTATTTAAATATTGATTTAGAGTGATTTTTTTTTAAATTTGATTTCTGGGGTCTTCAAAAGGATAGGAAGTCTGCCACCTGCTCTTTCCTCTCTATCCTTCCTAAGAATTGTGTATCCTTTGATGCTGAAGTTCAGATTTTTGTTCAGTTTTGTTTCTTGCAGACAAGCTATATGGATGCTGTTTTTGTAACGCATGTATTTAAGTTCATCCATTTTTCTCTGAGTACCATTGATGTTGAGTTGCAAAATGTTAATATGGGTCCTCGTAGCATATTTCTCATCAGGAGCCCGGACCAGCCCCAAACGCGTCAGCTGCCCCAGATGCGGTAGCATTGGTTGATTTCTTTCTATGACTCTTCATTGGAAAATTGGATGCTGTTGCCACGTTAGTCACCTTGAAAACGGACCTCAAGAAATTTGGTCAAAAGCTTCAAGAGTCCAGGGTGGGAAACGAGGAGGTGTGGTCAGACTTCTCCCCCCCATGGTTCTAATATTAGTACTATATGTTTCTAAGTTTTCATGGGTTAAAAATAACAGCATTTTTCATAATAACAAGATTTTATACATTATGTACTAAAACTTTCTCAATTAACACCAAAATTGAATTATTTCAACAAGGTACTATGTATTATTGAATAATACTTTGTTGATATAATCTGCATTTTGTAAAAGTAGTACTCATACTACCAAATGCAAATCACAGATGACTGGGATATATTACAAATTTGGCAAACTCAGAAACTACATTATTTTTCTGCAATTACTGTACAAGATATGAGTGAGTTAGTTTACATGAAACTGTTTAATCTTTAAAGAAATATTTTTTCAAATGCATCTTGTAGATCTAAATCACTGAAAATTGTCACTTCCTCTTCGATCTCCTGAATATTTTTCTCCAAATTCATAGGTCCTAGAATTAATATAAAATGTTGTTGGTTTCATCAGCAGAAAAACAAACAAACAAAAAAAAAAATGTGTGTGTGTGTATTTATTTTTTTTTTTGAGTTAACTTCAATAATCGTATTTAACTCATGTTGCATCATCCATGTTGATTAGGGATTAACAATGAACTACAAACTTAATAAACCATGTTTAACTAATTACAAAACACTACTAATGAGGGTGGACTCTTGCATTATTTAAATTATATTAAATTATAATAAAAAATTATAAATATATATAAAAATGGAAACAACATTAAAGTTACAATAAAGCTGAATTCCATTAAAGGTATATCGTACTAAAATGCGTATGTAGTGCTTGAGCAAATAATCAAACTCACACATTCAATAATGGACAAGGAAACTACTGTATTATACTTAAATTCAAAAACACAATAGTAATACTGATGCTTTGTTTTCAATTAGTCACTGAAAATTATTATGTCAACAAAATATCAGTTATGTTTACCATTTCTTAATAGCTAAATAACTTACAGTTCTAAAATTATTACATTTGATTACTGAATTTGTCACTAGAGTCCTTAGAGTAGAGCTTAGTGTGACAACTGAATGTAAGAAGTCTAAATTCTGCTTCCTACGTAAATATTCCAGATTTAATTCTTAAGAGCTCTTGCACTTACTATGCTACAGGCTCAATATTAAGCAGCTGAACATGCTGCGATCCATTATGTTCTCTGTTTCTACGTGAATGACTATTTGCTTGGCAGAGATCCACATTTTTATTGGTCTGAGATAACAAAGGCGATAGAGTTTCAATAAGAACGCACAGAGTTGTATCATCCAAATACTTCCTAATTTTAAGCAATCATTTTTGAAGTCATGTTGATGCATTAAGGCTTCTGCTGCCTCCTTAAACATTCTTTTTATGCCAATGTTTTATTATGCAAGCAAGTGCATAATAAAACCTTGGCATGAAAACTTCTTTTTCAATATCTATTTCAGATAAGTCGAAAGACAGCTACACATGTTGAACTGAATGTTAAAACTCATTGGCAGAATTAATTTGTATTTGTTTTAAGCTTTGAATAGGATATGAGGGAGATTTGTTTGAGTTTATTAATTTTAATTTAAAATTGGTTATAAAATGTTTCTCATGATTAATTAATCTCTTGTACATAAATCTAAGGAAATATGTAAAAAGTAAAAGTAAAATAAGTAAAAAGGAAATATGAAATTTTATTGAGCTTCATTAATTTGTGCAACAACATAGTGATAGTGAAGTAAATGCACTATCCCAAGATACAAAGCTGAAATAATCTAACCAACAAAGGGTTAACATTTAAATTATTGTTAATTTACTCCACAACTATCGCTGAGCATTGGTTTGAATGAAAAAAGGGGAATAACATATGCTGAACAAAGGAAAGGCTCTCTCTCTCTCACACACACACAAATTTATTTTAGTAAAAATAAAATCTCGTACATATTAATATAATTGTGCAATGGGTAGGATAAATAAGGTATGTGAGAGTTGTATAATATAATTTTTTAATAACGATGGCACAGTCAATAGGGTGTGAGAGAACAAAGTACTATAACAAAATATAACAAGTGGCACAGTCAAATGACAGGATAAATAAAGTGTGTGAGAGAGAAACCACTACTATAATATTTTAACATCCTACTTTGATGATAGAACACAAAGGATTGAGCAGGAAAGCCATACATAAAGCACACAAAATGATAACATGATAAAAACAAATGCAAACAATAATAGGAAATATAAGAAATAACTAGAAGAGTATGAAACTATAAAAACAAAAAAGCATTGAAATTTTGAAATTGTACATTAGAATAATGTCACCTGCCTAAAATCTTCAGAATGAATATATTTCCAGACTGTGTCATTAAAATCAAAAAATTTGGGTTAAAAATATAATTCTAAATCAGAAATTTAAATTTTTTTAACCAAATGGATAAAAAACCATCATTATCAAAAAATTCCTGATATGCACAGAATATAAAGATAGTACTACATGAAAAAGTTACATCACTACTAACTTCCAATCAATAATTTTCCTCTAAATTAATCTGTTATCAGTCAAGACTATATTTTTTTCTTATAAGGCACATTTTACTATCAATCCACCTAGATCTAGATCTGAGGTACTTTTCCTGCCAACCTGGCAAAGTACAATTATTCTGCTAATCTTTCCTCTCCCATTCTGCTTAAGTGGCCATAACACTTAAGATTAGCTCTGCTAATAATGTCAAGTCCTTTCTTAATATCCTCTTTTTTAATGATATTGCCACTGATGCCTGTTCACTCCCCTAATTTATTACTAATCCAACTCTCAGATGAATAAGTTAAAGTGGTGTTTGAACATTGTCTTATATATGTAGCTAGTTTAGTGTTTTCACTAATTTCTCTCTTATTCCATATAAATTTATTGTGCACTAAAAATTGTGCCTAAAATAGCTGAAATGTTTTACTTGTTCTATAGGTTCACCATTCAGGATACAGTTGTTTGAATATGTTTCTGCCTATTTTCACTATCTTTGTCTTTTTACTGCTGATTTTCATACTAAGTTTATTACAACCATTATTCAATTTAGTAAGGCAATCCTGCAGACTTGTACTGGATCTATTCTGAAGAATAACATCATCTGCACAAAAGTAAAGAGCTGAGATTAACATCTCCAATTTTGATATCACGTTTAATAACACTTTCCTTGATAATGTGATCTATATACATGATAAATAACAGTCAAGATGACATACACCCTTGTATCACATTGATTTAACATCAAACCATCTTCCTGTACTTCTTTCAATTTTAACTGCTGACTTATAACTGAAGTATAGACTAAGTACTGCTTGGTATAATGTCCCATTTATACCATATAACTAGTGTTTTGAACACCTTTTCTCTTGGCACCTTGTCATATGCCTTTTCCAGATCTCCAAAACTTACATACAGACCCTTGTTGCAGTCCCATGATTTCTCAACTATTTGTTTTAAAGTGAAAATCTGATCCTGACAACCTGAATCTGGCCTGCTCTCCAAGCTTCCATTCCACAATTTTTCTCTGAATAAATCCAGTACAAGTCTTCAACATTCCCTGACTAAATTGAATAACTGTTGTAATAAATTTGGTATGAAAATCAGAAATAAAAAGATAAGGACAATGAAAATAGACAGAAACATAGAAATATCAACTGTATCCTGAATGGTGAACCTATAGAACAAGTAAAACATTTCAGCTATTTAGGCACAATGTTTAAGAAAAATGGTAAATTAAATATGGAAATAGACAACAGAATTAGTAAAGCTAGTATGGTAGGAAGTCAGTTGAATAAATTTATATGGAATAAGAAAGAAATTAATCACACAACACTAGACTAGCTGTATACAAGACAGTGTTCAGACCAATTTTAACTTATGGATCTGAGAGCTGGATTAGAAATAAAATACTTGATAAAAGACTGGAGACCTCTGAGTTCTGAGAAAGATTAGTGAAGTGAACAAATGGCATCAATGGCAGTATCACATTAAAAATCAGGATATTAGAAAAGACTTGTCATTGTTAGCATTCAGGAATGTGTCAGTAAAGCTAATCTCAGGTGGTATGGTCACTTAAATGCAAAACAAGTGTTTTTTGCCAGGTTGGCAAAAAAAAGACTCAGAGGAAGACCAAGATGTAGATGGACTAATACAGTAAAAAAAGTGCCTTAAAAGACAGAACTAAAAGATCTGATACTATTGGAATCTTGACAGATAACAGATTAATTTGGAGAAAAATTGTTGATCAGAAGTTAATAATGGTGCAACTTTTCATGTGGTACTAATCATAATTGTCTTGTACACTCTCTGAGGTTACATATCAAGAATTTGATGATGATGAAAGCTCTACTCCAATTATCTGGAATTCGACCCTCTGACCAGGCCTTCTGAATTATTAATAAGTGTAGTAACTGTAAAACTTTTACACCTCTGGATCTGAGCATTTCTGATCAAATATCATCAATTCCAGCTGCCTTCCTGCATTTCAGGTTCTTAATGGCTTTTTCTACTTCAAATATTGATCCTGCTGAGTGTTTTCTACCGCCATTCTATCACTTCTTGTTTCATTTAGCAATTCTTCAAAGTACATACTCCAGACATCTAGAATATCTTTATCCTCAGTTTTCATGTGACCTTTATCATCTCTGATTTCTTTTACACTACTCTTTCCTCCATTTCTAAAGTTTTTCAATAGTTTCCAGAATATTTTGCCACTGTCTTGATATTTATTTTTCACATTCTTACCAAAGTCTTCCCTTGTCTTTTGTTTAGCTAGTTTTACAAAGTGCTTTGCTTTCTTACATTTTTCTCTGTATTCTCTAAGAGCACAAGCTGACTTACTCCGAGGAAATCTGACACGCATTCTTCTTTTCCTATATTGACTCTTTAACTTCCTGAGTCCAAGATGAAGTTCTGATTTTTCTATCCTTGAAGACAAATGCTACATGCTTCTCTAGTTGAATCAATCAATAAATTTTTCTGGAATTTTAAAAAATATTTCTGGAAAATTTCCACGTTACTCCTCTAAACTGATATTAATACTTATGACTATTTTGCCTATTTCATAAGGATTACTCCTTGTAATACATCATCACCTTTTTTACTCCAATTAAATTAAAACATTGATGATATTTTTTTTAAAAAAACATAAATTAAAAGAAATATAAAAGGAATAATTTTTGACATACCTTTATAGAATCCTTAAGATTAACTTTTTATGGAACAGCATCAGAAATATATTGATAAAAATTATATATATATATATATATAACTGAACTTTAAACCATTTAGGATACATTCGAATTTTTTTTTTTTTTTTTTCAAAAAAAAAAAAGGTGGGGAGGGGGGGGGTAAAGTAGAGATAAAAATATATGGAAACTAAAAATGTGTAAATTAAAGATATGCAGACTAAAAACCAAAAAATGCATATAGTGATTTCTTAATGGCCTCATATCAAAGATGAACTACAAAATTTACAAAAAAACTGAAAAGATAAAAAAAATGGAGTATGGGGTATGTATGAGCTGTTTCAATGTTTTCTTCAGTGTTTGCCACTGAATCTCCAAGGTTTAACTTTTTTCAAACTCTTTCATTTGCACTTGAATAATATTTGCATATTTGAGCCTATAGTTCACCTATAAAAGCTGTTTAAATTTGATTTGTTTTAGAACTTTCTTATATACACTTCTTTTCAATATGAAATTCAATTTTATCCTGCTCAACACTAATGATCACTTCCAATTTCAAATCTTCTGTATGCTCGTGTCCTGAACCAGAGGGGAAACATTGCTCTCAACAATAACATAGTCAATGAGACTTTTCTTATTTCTTACATCTTCTCTCCATGTGAATGTACATTTTAATTTATGTACATTTTATTATGTATGTTGGAACATTGTATTGACAATAACCAGTCCATGTCTTGAACAGAAATCCAGCAGATACCATTATTATTAGTTTTGTTCTTTTCTCAAAATTTTCTCAAGACATTTCTATATGTCTGGCAATAATTTCCAACAAGGACCAACTTTTCCTTTTTCATGCATAAGTTGCCTTCTCTAATGAGTCAAAATCTCTCAAAAAATCTTCAGGCTGAAATATATGGCTTTAATAAGTAGTATTACTTATCCCTTCTGTTTTTCATTAAGTTGAATGAAACCATTAAGATACATTACAACAACCTTCAATTGATTTTAAACACTATGTTGCTTAGAATAAATGCAAAGCATTAACAGGATGGGAGCAAGTATTCTTCACATTCTTGACTTCAACAGTTGAAGATCACTCATCTACTCGGTGCTATTAACAGATTGCTAAGCAGACATGGATCTATGGAATTCGAGTAATACTGACCAAGAAAATAGGAGAAAATAAAATATTCATACTATATTCAAATATTACTTTACACAATATTCATAGTTAACTAATTATATGAAGAGCCAAAGGCTTCAATTTGGCAACATGAACTCATTTAAGTTAAGGGATATTACATCCCATATATTGTTTCTTAGCCGAATAAGAAACTCAAAGAGTTTCATGCCGAATATAGAAACTATATAAAGTTTGGCGATTCCAAGCGTAAGCAAATACCTGGAGAGTGCAGCACCTGACCCATTTGGCAGTGCAAATTGAGGCAACTCATAGTAAGGGTGGAGCAAGCTCCAATCACGAGCTAAGTTCACATTATGGGTAAATACCAAGAATAGTGATCGGAGCTTGCTCCACCCTTACTAAGAGTTGCCTCAGTTTGCACTACCAAATGGATCAAGTGCTGCACTATCCAGGTATTTGCTTATGCTTGGAATCGCTGAACTTTATATAGTTTCTATATTCGGCATGAAACTCTGAGTTTCTTATTCGGCTAAGAAACAATATGGGATGTAATATCCCTTAACTTAAATAAGTTCATGTCGCCGAATTGAAGCCTTTGGCTCTTCATATAATTAGTAATTTATTAGGACACCTTCTTGGCAATTCTCATAGAAGGGATGTAAGTTCTGTTTGCTACAAACTTGGTATTAACTAGGTCTACCTACTCACTACTTTCAAGTTCCAAGTCCAGCTGCTGTTTTTTCCTGAGATCGAGAGCCTGAAGATCCTGTGCCAGCCCTGCTGCATGATACCTGCAAGTCAACTTGGTAAGACCCCTATCTTGTTATTTTTTTGTTTTTTTTTTGCTGGTATTTTTGATCTTGCCTGGTGCCTGTCTGTCAGTCTTCCACCTGTTGGTAGGAGATTTCTGCGGGCGGGGAATGCTTGGTGTTTCTCTTTTTTCCTGGAAGGCCCACTGGTTCTTTGCTTTTTCAGGAAATTATAACAAGGATATTCTTAACTTTCTGATATGACTTCCTTCTTACCTAGAGTGAAAACCCTCGGTTTTGAGGTAAAATCTAACATCGAAAAGCGGACGTTCGCGAAAGCTTTAACAACAGATACTGTAGGGATAAATAATATATTCGGATTTACCCCATACAGGGGAGGGAGGTTCCAGGTCATTGTAAAAGACGAAGCAATGAGAGAAAAACTCTCTTTAGGAGTTCAATGTGAAGGACAAAAATACCTCCCTACTATAATAGGAAGTATGTTAAAAACGATCAGAATAGACAGGTTCCCAGTAGAATATTTGGAAAGCGGGGACGCTCTAATTAAGAATCTTTTTGACAAATGGGGAACAATTAAAGAAGTCAGAATAATGCAGGACAGTGACTTCCCAGAATGGAAGTCAGGGGTGGTATACGTCTCCATGGAGATGAAAACACCCATTCCCAACTTCATCTTTATCGGTTCAGCCAGGGTAATGATCAATTACCCTGGTGTCAAGAAGCAATGCTTCAGATGTGGATCCTTCGAACATATGGGGACAGACTGCCCCAAAGGCAAATGCCAAAACTGCTTGACAGCAGGACACGGTCTGGATCAATGCGATCAATCATGTTTAAAATAAGGGGACACAAAGTAAATGCATGCCCACAAAGAACACATGTGGAAAGAATAGGAGGTAATATAACCCCTGTCTCTGCAATACCTACAGGAAACCCTGCAATGGCAGAGCAAGAAGCAGCTCCACCCATACAGCCACTACCTGACACGATGGTAAAGTGTTGAAACAAATCACACCAAGAAAAACAGAAAAGAAGAAGCGCTCCATAAAGGTAGAATCCCCTACTAGTAAAACAGAAACAGAAGAAAAAACGGAACAGTGGTGCAAAACGCACGAGAGACTCAGACACAGAAGAAAATAGAAGGACAAAAGCCAGCAGCTCAAATCCAGCAGAAAATAATAGTGAAACCCCAACACCAGTAGAGGCAAATCTAACAACAATGAAGGAACCAGGAGAACTGGAATCCCAGATCTCTAATGAAGACGATTCTGACGACAATATGAAATTCTAGGACGGCAACATGGAGGATAGTGATAAAACCATCCTCCCCTTCAGAATTCAGGAAGTTTTTTTTTGTAAAAGACGCAACCCTCCCCTCCACAACCTCTAAAATGAACCAAAGTTTAAAAATTGCAACATTAAACATAAGCAGTCTGCACAATCCTCAGGCGCAAAGCGCTGTCTGGAGACTGATGCTAATGCATAATATCAACATTTTATTCTTACAAGAAACCCACTTTTACAAACGCTGGGACGAGGAGAACTTTTTGAGAAGCTATCCGGTCACCAGTTACTGGTGTTTCAGGGAAGCTCACTCGCGAGGGGTGGGGATACTAATTCTTCCACCAATCGCAGGGGGGGTTCTTCAATGTCCAGAAAGACGCTATGGGACGTCTATTGTCTGTGGACTGGAAGTACGGTGGCCGTAACACCCGGTTTGTGGCTGTCTATGCCCCGAATAGGCCCCACCAAACAAAATGGTTTCTTTGCCGCACTGGAAAACTATTTTCTAGGTGTGCAACACCTAATCGTGGCGGGTGACTGGAACTGTATAGAAGATGCATGATATGACACGGTATTATTAGCGGAAACGCTAATAATAACGGAACTGGCGGGTTTGCAGCACTAAAATGTTGCTGTGAAAACTTCGACCTTGTTGATATCTGGAGACAGCAGAATCCACTAAAAGTCAGAACAACGTGGTGCCATGGTCAGATATCAACAAGGCTTGACAGGTTTTATGTATCCCAGTTTTTAGAACCACGTGTTCTTGGGGTATGTCATATTGCTGTGAGAGGTCTGCTAACAGGCCACAAAATGGCCCTATTAAAAATAAGGATACCAGAAATAATAGAAACAGCCAGACGTCCTTGGAGGCTCCCTCCCAATTTCCCCAGTATTTTTAGCAATAAGCTACAGAACCTCTGTAACGAATGAAGAGACACCAATTGGAATTGGGAAACCTGGCTACAGTTCAAGTCGCAGGCAAGGGAATTCTTACAGTGGTGCGGGCGTGAAAGGGCACACCAACAGAGACAATGTCTGAGGGATCTCTATAGGGAATTCGGTTGGTATTGCACCAGCGAGCGGATAGGAATTCCCTGTAGCGATCTTATCAGACAGGCAGAAATCGAGCTACAGCAAGAGCGGCAGAGTAGAGTCGAGGACCTCGATTTTCGAGCGAGACTCTATCTCAGATATTTGGAAACACCCTCCGCCGCTTTCTACAATCAACAATGGGTGGCAGCAAATGACGAGCAAACGGTCTACCAGATCCAAGAGAATGGCCAACTGCCAAAATCACCCCTGAAATACTTCGCTTTTTCCATCACAGTACCTCGGCACTTTTTCTGATCAGCAGAGCGCAGATGTTTTCAGTGAGTGGGACATCACATGTCTTCCCGAGCATCTTAGCGCTCTGCATGACAGGCCGATAACTGCCGAGAAAATAAAAAAAGCTTGCAAAACAATGAAGGCAAGAAAAATCCCAGGGTTAGATGGGTTAGGGATAGAATTCTACCGATCTATCTGGGACTATGCACTACCAGTTTTAGTAAAAATATTTAACGAATTCCTCACTTCGGAAAATATCCCTGGGAATTCGTTAAAAGCTACACAATTTTTATCCTAAAGAAAGATCGAGATCGCACCTTGGCAGATAGTTGGCGATCAATCTCCCTAACTAATTCGGATTACAAAATATTTGCAAAAATTATCTGCAGCTGCATCAAATGCGGTATAGAAGAATCATAACAAACACCCAGGTTTACGGAATACCGGGTAGATCGATGGAATTAAATCTCTTTTTCTTAAGAGATCTAATCCGTCTAGCCAAAAACAAAAATTACCCTTTGGCACTTCTCGCTACAGATCTGGAAACGGCGTTCGACAGCGTCAGACACAGGTACTTGCAGGACATCCTTCAGAAAATAGGTGTGGGCTGGAAGCTTAGGCAAACAATCAAAAACATCTACGCAGAGGCCTCTACCCATATAGCTATCAACGGGTTCCTCTTGGAACCAGTTCCTGTTAAAAAGGGGTAAGACAGGGCTGCCCACTAAGCCCTCTCCTCTTCTCACTCGCGTTAGAACCCCTCATAAGAAAATTTGATAACTCCTCTGCAGTTAGAGGAATACTGTTACCCCTAGTCTCCAGACAGAGCAAAATTGTAGCATATGCCGATGATGTAGTGGCAACGCTCAGAGAGTCTGAGTCCATCTACATTTATTTCGGCATTTTGCAAAAATTCAGCATGGCCAGTGGTCTTCGCGTTAATACTTGAAAGACAAAACTTAAAATTTTTGGAAATTTCCATAGAAATAACCTTCCCTGTTGTTTAGTCACGCAAACTCAGCCCCTAACAGTACTAGGCGTCCCATTCACGGTGAGCCCGGTACTGCCTGTTAAGAAATTGCGGGAAGAGTGTGAAAAGAAACTAAAACCATTTAAATCCAATTATTTCTCCTTCTACGGAAGAACAGTAATAATAAAAACAGTAATAATGCTAATGCATACAATAAATATAACTAATATAAAAAAAACCCAAGAGAATCAACTTTACAAAATACTAATAGATTTTTTTTGGAAGAACGAAAGAAAGCATGAGGTTAAAAAAGAATATCTAAAACTCAAAACCAATCAATGGGGTTTCTCACTTCTGAAATTAAACTGCCTATTCTATGCAAACACTCTCAAAACCATAGGGAAGGCCTTAAAATCTAACCATATTTCAGGATCCCTAATTAAATACTTTCTAGGGCATTTTCTCCCCTACTTCGGGACCACGGGACATGCTGATCCCAGCACAGAGGTTGTGCCAGAATGGTATTATCCATTATGCCAACAGCTTAAAAAATTTAAAACCGAAGGGATGGAAATCCTAAAATTAAAGCCACAAGCAAGATATTGGGAGTTCTTTCAACTTTCCAGATGTGATATGCCAAATATAGAAACTAACATGGAAACGCTATTTCAAAATATCAGAAATAGCTGGGGACAGCCATTTCACCGGGATCTGGCATGGCAAATAGCCTATGGTCAGCTACCGGTGAAACTAGTTATATCCTGATACAATTCAAGACCGTGCGACCCCCTTCTGCGATGTCTGCCAGAGCGTTGAAACGGTGGGACATTTCTTTTACTTGTGCCCCCCCCCCCCTGCCCGACATGTCTGGCAGAGATTAAGCGCAGTACAGGGAATCCAGTCGCTTACACTAGAGGAGGTCTTGTACCTGCAATTTCCCCCACTAGTCAAGAAAATTTACAATTTTTCTCATCAATGTAATCAAGTATCGCATCTGGGAAAAAGTCCCAAATCAGTGATGAAAACAGTATACATGCCAGAATACTCAGTGGGATCTATTTCTACCTCCCTAGGTTTTTCGCACAAGAAAGGCATATACTAGGGGATGGGAGGTTTGTAAATAAATGGTGCAAACCTCCTATCCTCTGTGTCCTGAGACGGCTTAATCATACCGTGTCTCTTCCTTTAAAAAGGAACATCTGTTTTTCTTTTTCTCTCTTCACGGGTTCTTAGAGTTCATAAGGGGGGGGGGGCAGATCTGAGAACCTGGGCTGCGAAGGCTTACAGCAAGGCGGTGGTGCTCTTTGGGAGTGGCATCTCTCAGGCCAGATTCTTTCCCCAAATCTTGCTTTCCCATGGTGTAAGGTTGGCCAGTTCTTTACTGCTTCTTTAAAAAAAAAAAAAAAAAAAAAAAAAACGCTCATAACTTTTAGGCCCTAATTCACGCAGAAATGCTTCCATTCCTGCAGTAATTTTACATTTTGACTCCGTAGCTAAGTGTTTTTTTTTTCTTTTATTTCAGAGAAAAAAAAAAAAAAAATCCGGCTTAAGTTTTATACTAAAACAGGTGTTAGGAGATGACCTCCATAGACACCTGGCTAGTTAAATTGTTAATTTAAAAGTATTTTACAAGCGCATATAAGAAAAGTTTATTTCAAAGTTTTTTTAAAGAACAGGTGCAAGGAGAAGATGTTCACAGACCTTTTAGCCACCTCTTGGTTATACAGCTAAACAGGTTGACTGAGGCCTCTTTACTACCTCCTACTATCATACTCTACCTTTCTCTCTCTTCCCCTCTTACTACCAGCTGACTCTCAGCAATCTTTATACTCCAAAGGCTGATGATGAAAGACATGAACTCCCATTCTACCTACTCACTGATGAGACCTCAATAAAGGTTGAAACCGGTCTGGGTAGTGACCTTCTCTCATAACGTAGAACAGTAATACAGCTCCTACGAGCTAAGTTCACATTATGGGTAAATACCAAGAATAGTGATTGGAGCTTGCTCCACCCTTACTATGAGTTGCCTCAGTTTGCACTACCAAAAGGGTCAAGTGCTGCACTATCCAGGTATTTGATTACGCTTGGAATTGCCGAACTTTATATAGTTTCTATATTCGGCATGAAACTCTTTGAGTTTCTTATTCGGCTAAGAAACAATATGGGATGTAATATCCCTTAACTTAAATAAATTCACAGTTAAGATATATAAATTATTTTACACTTATCTTTTTATACATTATTTAAGACAAGTTCAAACATCTTTTCCAATCTTATTGAAAAAAATTCTGCTAACATCAAACATATTCTTCATTGTATTTCAACTTTTTTTTTTTTTTTATTTAAGCAATGTTTTATAATTTAATTATTTCATAAATTAAACTATTTTAACTGATATGCATAGACCATGAAATATATATAACTTAACACCACAAATAATACCTACCAAACCATTTTACATGAACTGTATCTGGTCGAGTTTTCTTTAAGTCATACACAGTTTCTAATGTTAAAGCACCAACATTCAAGTTAACACTGAAGCGAACAAAATCACAAGAATATGTGCTTTCCAATTCTCCCATCAAATGCTTTTTATGTTTTTCCTATATAAATAAATAAAGCATTAGGAGTTATCAAAATCCAATGTAACAAATGTGTCAGTAACAAAATTACATATATTTTGCTACTGATAACTCTGATGGTAAAATTACTTTCACAAAATCATGTAAAATTCATATACAAATTGCATCTACATGGAAGTTCAGTATATAATAACTTATATACTGAACTTCCATGTAAATTTCACTCATCTTTGGATTTGGATTGAGATGCCTATTTTACAAAAGAAGTGCACAAGAATATGGTCTTTAACCAGTGGAGCTAGTAAACTGTGCAGGTTAAATAAACAAAAGAAACCTGAACTATCAACAACATCATTCTTGAATAACACAATATCTTCATAATTTATTATTATTATTATTATTACTTATGGAAATCTGTAGGTATCGATAACTATAGAATTCTTTCTTTTAAGATTACATGGTGGTCAGCATTCATAGTGAAGAATTTATGGAGACATAACACATGTTTTAGAATAATACTTTCCTTAACATTAGGAAAGTAACATTCGACGTTTCAGCCTCTGTATTGAGGTCATCATCAGGAAAAATACATATGTATAAGATACAAGCTACACATGACACTGCACTATACAAAGGTAAAATGAATCTAGATGCTTGTTAATCTTTTAACCTAGCCTGACCTCCTGTGGGAAAAAAAATTAATAAATAAAAAAAATAAATAAATACAATTAAAAATTAAAATGCAAATAAATTAAAAACAGAACTACATTAACTATATAGATTCACTATGGTAAAACAGGCCTATCAGACTATGCACTCCAAACATGCCACAGAATTGACTGGAAAGGCACCAAGTTCCTATACTGCACCAAAACCTGGTTTGTGAGAAAATTCAAAGAAGCTTATGAAATGCTAAAACATTATCCAAACCTGAACAAAAATGATGGCTTAATCATTCCACAAATGTGAAGGACCCACTGCAACCCGTCTAACCTGAACAAGCCCAGAAGAAAATCTCAAATACGAGAGGACTTTAGAAATGTTTAATGTAGTTCCGTTTTTAATTTATTTGTATTTTAATTTAATTAATTAGTTTTTTTTATTTATAATTTTTTTTCCCAAAAGAGGTCAGGCTAGGTTAAAAGATTAACAAGCATCTAGATTCATTTTACCTTTGTAAAATGTGCCATGTAACTTGTATCTTATATATATATTTTTTCCTGATGATGACCTCAATACAGAGGCTGAAATGTCGAATGTTACTTTTCTAATGTTAAGTAAAGTAATTATTCTAACACGTGTGTCACCATAAATTCTTCACTACGGATAACTACAGAATAACATGTATGCCACAGTAAATAACTTTTTTATTATGTAAATATTTCGTCTTATGTATAATATGACACCATCAGTATAACTAACAAACAACAATAGGAACTGAATTCAAAAAACAAAACACTGTAGTGTTCATGCTTAAATTAGAATTCCTCTATGTAGTTACGTGTTCATGGATTAAAAACCTGCACTGAAATTAAAATTACTTAAATTAAAATAATGCAGATAAATTACTGAATACAACTGAGGATAACAATTTCCCACACTTTTGGAATCACGAGACAGTCATTTCGATTAAGATTAGGTCTATGAAGTAAGACTTCAGCACTTTCTTTATATAATTGTTCATGTTTATATGTGGATCTATGTAGTAACTTGGCATTTTGCCACTGGATCCTGTGGTTAGCATTTTCGATTTCATATTGTGAAAGGCCAGATTTGTGAGGTTTGATAAGGCAGATCAGATGTGGTCTTGATGTTCAGAGATACATTTATTTATAGATTTTCCTGTTTGTCCATAGTAAGACAAGTTACTGTCTGACCACAGAAGTGAGAGTCATCGCTGGCAGATTGCCAAGAAGAGCCAATTCATGTTGAAGGGAGAAAGGAATAAGGCAATGTACAAATTCGTTACGAACAAGCGAAATCACATGCTTTATACGTAAAATTTTCCAACTGTTGTACAAGCAAAATAGTTACCACTTTAAAAACTAGAATTTTCATAAAAGAAAAGCTCATTTTCCAATGTATAATAATAAACACTCATCCCATGAAATGCATCGATTACCCTATTATCAGAATGGATTCACCTTCTTCTGACATGCACAGAAGTGTCGAGAGGGATCTTGCATCTATGGTCACACAGCACGAACATGGTACTTGGTATACACCAGGTAGCATCATTGGTGAGAGTTTGTCTTTTGGAGAAGGTAGCAAGTTGTGAATTTGGTTGATTGGTTTGTATGTAGCAACGAGTTTATATTTTCTCATAATTTTTGCCACACGTTCAGAGATGTCTTTAATATATGGAATGGGAGATCCTCTGGGCTTCATCTTGTCTGGATTTATTTGTAGAAGAGTGGCTAATTATTTTTTTGGGTTGTTATTGGATTATATCCATTTAGTAGGGCTGTTTCTTTGATAATTTCCAATTCTTGTTTTAGGGACTCTTCAGAAGAATCCAAAATATCCAGAGCACACAAGACAAATCTTGTGTGCTCTGGATACTAAAGATTTTATGATGCCATATTTTTGAGATGGATGGTGAGATTATTATGATGCAACAACCTGAACAAGTTGGTTTTCGGTAGACAGTATTAGTAGAAATGGATCCATTTTGTTTGCACTGGATGTGTATATCAAGAAAGGAAATACCTTTTACATTTCCTTTTTTAGTGTGAACTTGATACGTGGATGCGGGGTGTTGATTTTTTGTGGAAATGAGTAGCGTTCACGTTTTGTGGACTCCAAACTGCAAAGACATCATCAATAGCATAGCCACATTGTTGGTTTTGGATCAAGAGCAAAACTTCTGTCTTCTAGGTGTTCAAATAAAAAGTTGGCTAAGTCAGGTGATAAGGGTGAGCCCATTGCTGTTCCTTCCTGTTGTTAATATATTTTATCTTTCCATGTGAAGTAACTTGATGTGGTTGTAAATTTGAATAATTCCACTATGTCGGGTGGAAATTTTTGGGTTAATAATTCTATTGTTTCTTTGTGAGGGTTATTAGTGAAGAGAGAGAAAGACAATGTCAAAGCTTATAATTGTAAGTTTCATAAGTTTGATGTCATTAATTTGTTTACCAGTATCTCAAATGATAAATTTTCATGTTACTACAAGATAAATTCTCTAAAAAAAATAAAATAATAATAATCATTCAAGGCAAGTTTCATAGTGCATGGAAAGGTTCTCTGTCATCTTGGAGAACAAGGATTGAGACATTTGTTAGACATATCGTGTAATTTTATCTCTTTCATCAAGGTTTGAAGGCATGGAATAACCATTCCATGGTGGAATACCCATTCCTTCAACATCTTGTAGGAAGATGATTATTATTTTTTTTATTTTTTTTTCAAAGAATTCTGATTTAGAGAAAAAGATAAATTCTCTAAAAAAAATAAATAAAAAAAGTAATAATAATAACTAAAAAATAAAATAATAATAAAAAAATCACAGTCCCTCTTTTAACATTATACAACACCTGGGTATTTAAAGTATAATGATTCCATATAAACAGAACACACAACAATTCTCTCTTTGGTATTAGCAAATACAGTATAATATATAATATAACACACACACAAAAAAAAAAAAAAAAGTACTGAATAACTACAATAATATATTCAAAATTAAGTGGATATTGAATACCACATTGTTTCTTAGCTGAATAAGAAACTCAAAGATAGGAAATCTAATCTAAGAGTTTCATGCCGAATATAGTAAACTATATATTTTAAGTAATAATATATGTTATGGAGTTATGAAGTTCAGTACTGTTTTTCTGCACCATACCGTATATGGAAATTATTGAAGAAAACAACCCTTAGAAGAATACCTTCTCAAATTTAAGATATGGAAGTAGTATTCACTATGCTGAATTAGAGCACTGACTTGAAGATAAAATAACACTCAATATTTTGACCTTTATATCAAGGTCATCACGAATACAAATATATATTATAAGACATAAAATATACAGTATGAAGCAAAAAAAAAACAGTACTGAATAACTATAATGATATATGTTATGGAGTAAATGGGTTTATTAACAAAGAAATATATGTTTACACATGATCATATGCACATCCACAACTATCAGTGGAATCTTGGTCGAATAAAGCATTAATGATGTAGATTACATGCCCGAAATGGACATCTTGTTTTTCAAGACAAGTTTCATAGTGTATGCAAAGGTTCTCTGTCATCTTGGAGAATAAGGGTTTGAAACATTTGCTAGACATATTGTGTAATTTTATCTCTTTCATCAAGGTTTGAAGGCAGATCATGGTGGAAGGTATTCCACCATGATCTGCAACATACCTTTCAACATACCCCAAACAAAAGTATCAAGTGATGTGAGATCAGGAGAACATGAAGGGTACAGGAATTCTGTAAACCTCGAAAGGAGCCTCCCAAGGAAGTGTTCTGATAAATAGGCTCTAGAATCAAGTGATGTGTGACAGGTTGCTCTGTCCTGTTGGAATGTTTTTTGCATGACACAGCCTATGTAAAACCTGGATGAATGGGGGAGTAGGGCCCGATTATCCCATGGCTGGAAATCACATCATGCAGTGACCTTCTCATTGTGAAGAGGTTTTTCTTGGGCAGATTCAGATCTCACAAAACCAAGAAACCTATAGGTTTGTCTGTTTACACCAGGGGTCACCAAAGTCATTTGCCCGTCGACCCCTTCAAGCGTTTCTTGACTTTTTATCAACCCCTATATTTTACTATTACGTAATTATAATAGGACAAGCAAAAATAGACGCTTATGTGAGTTTTTAGATTGTTTATTTTATAGTTACAGTGTTTATTGTATGTATAATATAGTATATATTATTATATTACTATTACTATCACTAGTAATATCACTGGTATTACTAGTGATATTAATAAACTACTGGTATTAATATCACTGGTATTACTACCAGCGCTGCTCAACTCTTCAACATAGAGAAGTTTAGTTTGTGAATGAACAATGATTGAATTATAATATGTATGTTGATGAATTTTAGAACATTAACGCTCACTTGTATGTCGATGCGCAAAAATGAGACTGAGATCGAATACTTGTAAGTATCAGTAATAAGAACCACGCATGTGTTGCAATCTCGCTCCCACTGCGCCGGCCGGCAGGAACCACCAACATCCGTTTATTGGTAAATACGTCATTTTGGCCTACTTGATTGGCCTCAGTAACTATTTTCATGACCTTACTCCATCTTACAGGTCCTATTCATGGATCTGTAAGATGGAGGTACTGATCCCACAATTCACTCTTAATAGCGTTGTCATTACCTCCATGTCTTTTGTCATGGAGGTAATCCAAGTTAACCGAATTAAATATTACCCATACAATGATGTCTTATATTTTTCTGTCGACTCCTTTGGCGACCACTGGTTTACATGATCACTTAGATGGAAATATGCTTCATCTGAGAACTAGACATTATGGAGGAAGGACAGATCTTCATAGACATTGTTGGCATTCTCAATAGGACTTTCTCCATATGGGCATAATGTGGAGACCATTAGTTGAAGTGAATTTTTTTAGTATCAGGTTACTGCCTCTACATTGTTTAAAAAGAACATAAACTTGTATCTTCAGCTTTACCATAGTGATTGCACTGCGTATGGGTCAAATCTCCAGATTCAAATAATAAGTAAAATGTTTATAAAGAATATACAGCAGGAAAACAATCAACAGAATCCTTCACAAGAATGTAACCAAAAATAAAGATTACAATAACACCATAACCATTTATTAAAGTATGGGAATATCTGACAAAATAGACAAAGCACTGCAAAAATACAATAAGGCTACATTCAAACTACCCACAAATTATAAAGTTTATTCAGCCACTCTAAAGGATTCCCTTCTTCCTCTTGTCTATGAAGTGTATAATACCAAATCCCATGCACCCTGCAACTAACCGTACATGTGGAAAACAGGACATATAATAAAAATAAGAACACAAAACAAAACATTAAATTCCTTAATATGGAAAATCAGTCTTACTAACAATGTATACAACAAAAAGTGACTGTAAGAGCACCTAGTCTTTGATTCATACCAAAGAAACTGATTGGAAAGACACTTGGTCCTTACATCATACCAAAATTTGCTAAGAAAGAAAATTCAAAGAAGCCTGCAAGATGCTAATCTATCATCTCCAGCTGAACAAGAATGGCGGCTTAAAAGTCATATCTGTAACACATGCAGCATCTACAGAAACAGATACTAGAAAAACAAGACTGCAGAACATCAAAAATCTCTAGACACAATAAAACCAGAAAGAATAGAAATATAGATCAATATTTAACCAATGCTCCTTGAACAATAAACAGAACTCAAAATAAGATTGTAGAGAGTTAGATCCTAATTCAAATCAGTACACTGAACAATGCACTAGTAACAGAGAATAGCAGGGAAGCCACAGCTCTGTCCTCAGGTCTTATCTTTGGCTAATCTACATGATGCCTCAACAGAAAGACATCAGGTTCTATGAAATGAATCAGAAATCTTACAGTAGGACCAAGAGGAAATTTTAGGAATCCATAAAAATGTTATTAGGCTCCGTACAATCATAGAGCCATTCTATAATAAATTTAGTTTAATCCTTTATCCAAGTGTGAGCAAACAAAGTTTGCGCCTGAAAGTATCTTCAGGACAGGGGTAAGGTTGTGGTACAACACCGGGCAACTCATTGCAAAGGTGGAGCAAACTAACATCACTCCTATCTCAGTATCTCTCATAATGCAAAACACATCTCCTTGCGGATATGTATAATGTTATGCATTAAGGAAAGGGCCACTACTCAGACTAGTTTCGACCTTTATTGAGGTCTCTTCAGTGGGAGTCAGGTCCAAGCAGATATACCAGGCAGAAGCATTCGTAAGGTCATCTCTACCTATAGGAGTTGCCAAACGGTGTGCCTCCTTTTTATTAGATTACTCTGGATTTAGAGAAAGATGTTGAAAATTTATTTTTCGCTTGGTTAGACTATAATAAATTTAGTTTAATCCTTTATCCAAGTGTGAGCAAACAAAGTTTGCGCCTGAAAGTATCTTCAGGACTGGGGTAAGGTGGTACAACACCGGGAAAGTCGTTGCAAAGCACAGGTGTATAAAAAGGTGGCACACCATTTGGCAACTCCTATAGGTAGAGATGACCTTGCTAATGCTTCTGCCTGGTATCTCCACTTGGGCCTGGCTCCCACTAAAGAGACCTCAATAAAGGTCGAAACTGGTTTGGGAAGTGGCCCTTCCCTTAATGCATAACATTATACATATCTGCAAGGAGATGTGTTTTGCATTATTGGAGATACTGAGATAGGAGTGATGTTAGCTTGCTCCACCTTTGTAACAAGTTTCCCGGTGTTGTACCACCTTACCCCAGTCCTGAAGATACTTTCAGGTGCAAACTTTGTTTGCTCACACTTGGATAAAGGATTAAACTAAACTTATTATAGTCTAACCAAGTGAAAAATAAACTTTCAACATCAAGAGCCATTCTATTTATCCCACTTGTCACTTTATTATAAAAAAGTAAGTAAATTATTGAGACATGACCTACACTTCACAAGACCATATTTTCCCTTCACCATTCTTGAGTTTTGCCCTTAACCAAAAGAATTCTCCAATATATTGACCATCACTGCTGAAATTCTAATCAGATGATAATTTGATCAGCATTTCAGCAGTGATTGGAATATCCTTCATGCAATGGAACTATTTTCATCTTTTTATAAATTGAATATAAACCTTAGCAAAATCTGTCTGAGTGTTTCGTAGTTACGGTCAATCAGATACACAAACAAAGAGCATGCCAACATGCATAACACAATATGCACATGCTTATTAATTTGGTTCATTAAAATCCAACATAATACCATTATATGTTGTTGCCAAGCTAATCTTCTAGTGTTTATAAGTTTACCTCTTGATATTTTTTCTTTCATGCACAAAGAAGTCCTATGCAATTTATTATTATTATGTGTATGCATCTCTATGGAGATCTGTAAATTTACAGAGGGAAGGCCCTAAATATTTCACCATCACTAATATTTGCACAGTATCTGTCCTACTTTGGTTTGAGCACATTCACTGACAAGTGACTCTGGTAACCCATTCTACTCATCTGCCACTATCAAAAAATCCAGTCCCCACATAACACTCTTGCTCAATCTCCAAGGATGACTCCTAGTTCTCCCTGATTAATCACATGCTGAAAATTTTCTCTGTATCAATTCTATAATAACTTTTATGTAACATATGTCTCTATCATTCTTTTCTTCCTGTCAACCAATTTTTGCTGGTCCAGTTGGCTGAGTGGCAGGCACACCCACTCTTCGACAGACAGGCCAAGGGTTCGAATCCTGCAGTGGACACGGATGTTTGTGATTGTCTTTAGGTGGGAGATGAATTTCATTGCCCAGTGTGAGACCACTGCCTCACTTATAGGAAGCCTGAAGTAACTTGAAAAAGTTATGTTTAGTTGCTAAGAGCAGAGTTTCTGGACTATGTAAAAATAAATTAAAAAATACAAAAAGATATACAAAAATAAATTGATAAAATTAATAGAAAAAAATCCTTAGCCCACCCATGGTACAAAATGTACTACATGTTAGCAAATAACCTTTCATGGGTGGGAGCAACATAATTTGTTTTAAAATAAATAATAATAAAAAAAAATTAAAAAAAATCTTTGACCTGTCATCACCATTCCACAGACCTGCCACCATCTCTGCACCTCTTCCTCAGGAGAACAGATCTGTTTGTAATAGTCCAGATGGGATCATATTAAGGCCTTATAATAAAGTATAATGACCTGCTTATCTCTGCTTGTCACTATGCTCTTCAGTAACCATGTAATCCTATCAGCTGTTTTAGCCACTTTTGCAATATGCTTTCCAAACTTCAATTCACAGTCCACTAGCACTCCCAAATCCATAGCCTCATCAATTCCTGAAGTCCAATTCCATCAATGTAGTACACAGCTGGTAACGTTTTCATCTCAAAATGCATAATACCTTCCACTTTGCAACATTAAACTGGCAGCCATTCTCCTTTGCCCATACTGTCAGTCTGTTTAAATCCTTCTGTAAGATCTTTCTACATTATCTTTACTGATCATTGCTTTACCCAGTTCTGCATCACCAGCAAACAAATATCTCCACCTGGATGATGCACTTTTGCAAAGTGATCACTCAGTAATACAACTATTTTCTGCTTCAGTTACCTCCCGACCATCAGCATCCATAAAATTATTCTATTGTAGTCATTCTTCCTTTTACTTGTCAGCCATACACTGAAAGAACTCTTTGGAAGTACCTTTGCTTTTTTTTTTGTCATTCTGGACTGTGCTTTGTACTGTTCATGTCGATTACCTTTCAATTTACATTTTCTCCCCAAATTCTTTTTTTATTGCAGCTCTTGCTTACTGATGCTACTTATCCATTTAATTCCCACTTGACCTTATCCCTGAGACTCTAGGTATGTATTTTGCCACTACCTTCTTCAAATCCCTTTACCATTTCCCACATGCTATGAGCATTCAACTCCTGCAGTTTCTTATTCCATGGCATTCTTCCAAGCAGTCTCCAGAGATGGTCATAATTACCACCTCTGGAATTCCACATGTACCCTCCCCTTCTTAACTGAAAATTCCACACATTTAGTAATCTTCCAGGTCAAGAATAATGATTCTTGCCATTTGGCAGCAATGTGGTTACCTTGGTCATAAGCAAAATTCTCTGATGCAATTACTAGATCTAGCACTCTCAAACCTCTAGTACTTTCCATCAGATGCTTCCTCAGGCAATTATTCCTTAGTAGCTGCATAAATTATACTTCCTTTCACCCATGTCCTTTCTTTCTTCCTTCTAATCTATGTTCCTGTATTTGAGGTCTTGCATAATAATTACTCACACTCCACTCATTGAGCTGATTTACTAATGCAATATCATCCACATCATCCCTTGCTTATAGCAGCAACTCTTCATCTTCCACCATAGATCTTAGACCTACTTTGAAAATTATTCCTTATTGCAATCCATCTTTCCACTGTTTTCATGATCTTTCAACCAGTACATGGTTTCCATTTTCTATGTATCCAATTATTCTATCTTTTTTTGCAATATGTTAACATGCTTTTGCTATTCCTTTTTTTCCTGTTTTTATCCATTCATTTACTGGTCATTACTGGTCATAATGAACACTTTTCAGATATTTCATAATTTCTGATCTATTGAATTTTGCTTTCCCCACAATTTTCCTAAGAGTTCATTTCTGTAGTAGTGAACTATTTCAGCTCTTGTTTCAAATGTATAAGTTAAAACTTATTATACTTTTTTTTATATACATGTCTTAGTTGCAATATTTAAATTTTTGTTCTTCCATATTGTTCTGTTTAAAGATCCAGAAATCTTGTCTGCCTTAAGCACTTGCTCTTTTACTTCATTTTCTGATATTTTTCTTCCTTTCTTCATTCAGTTTCTTTTGTTTCATTATTACAGTACCTAAGTACATGTATTATCAGTATAAATATCTTTAATAGAACTTTACTATCTTTAATAGAACTTTCTCTGTGTTTTTCTTTTTCTTTTTGGTACTATATTAAAATATGGTCGTCTCAATTACGACAGAGTTCCATTCCATTGATCCTGTCATAAATCAAAAAAGGAATTAAGTCAGAAATCACTATTTGAATTATAAGGATATGTTATCAATTAACATGCCTGAATGCTAAAATGTATATGCCCATTTTGTTACACTTTTAAAATAATTTTACTCTTTGTTTATAGTGAAATAATACAATGTCCAAATTATAACATAAAATTTCTGTACTACATTGTAATAAATAATGAAACATAAGTGTACAGTCTCTTTCTTTTAAGGTTACATGGTGATCAGCATTCATATTTACGAATTTAGGAACACAAACCACATGTGTTGAAATTATTATTTTACTAATTATTAATAAAATAACACTTAACGTTTTGACCCCTGTATTGAGGTTATCATCAGAAGGATTACATAACTGGTTTCATAACAGAAGGATTACATGTGTATAGGGAACCAAGCTACATGTTCTTGCACTCTATACCAGTAAATTAAATCTACGATTATTAATTAATATTTTTCTTAACCTGACCTCCAGTGATAATTAAATAAAATAAAAATTAAAAAATAAATAAATAAATAAAAATTTAAAAAATTAAATAATTAGTAAATAAAATAAAAAAAAAACTACAATAAACTCTGCTAAAGTCCTCATGTACTAAGATTCTTCTGGATTTGTACAGTTCAGATTGCTATTGAATGTTAAAGAAAAAAAAAAACACATCATCAAGATTTCTGGTAGTGGGATTTTTCTTTGGCTTGTTCTGGTTGCTATAAAGATTGCAAATGGGTCCTCCACATTCTTGGAATGGTTAGGCCATCATTTTTGTTCAGATTTGGATTATGTTTGAGCATTTCACATGCTTCTTTAAATTTCCTCTTGAACCAGGTTTTGGTCCAGTGTAGGGACTTGGTAGTTTTCCAATCAATTCTATGGTATGTTTGGAGTGCGTGGTCAGAAAGGCCGGTTTTTCCAAAATGGAGGTATTTAATGTGTCATTTGTGTTCGTCCTTCCTAATTGAGATGGTTCGCCCTGTTTCCCCCTATGTATGGTAGGCTACATGTACATTGTATTTTGTATACCCCTGGGTGGGCTAAGTGTGGAAGAGGATCTTTGGAAGAACTGAGTAGGTGTCTTAATTTTGTCGGGGGTTTAAAGGTGGTTTTGATGTTGTATTTGTGTAGTGTTCTGTCTATTTTTTTGGAAATGTCTCTAACATAAGGTACGGCAATAGCATCCTTGAAATCTTTTTTTGTTTTTACTAGTATCTCTGTGGAGGATCTTGTGAGAGTTTTTTTACTGTATCCATTTTTTATAAATGCATGGTTGATGATCTTGTATTTCTGGTTTAGAGCCTGTTCATTTGAACAAATAGTTTGAACTCTGTGTTTAAGGGTGCTTATGACCCCTAGTTTTTGTGTTGGGTGGTGATAAGAATTTTTGTGTATGTACTGGCCTGTGTGTGTAGGTTTGCAGTAGACTGAGAAGGAGAGACAGCCTGAGGGAAGACGTGTGACGAGTGTGTCTAGGAATGGAAGAGAGTTGTTTTTTTTTCTATTTCAATGGTGAATTGGATACGTTTGTTCAGGTGGTTAAGGAATGTGTTTGTGCTTTGCGGCTGTGGGGTCAAATGGCAAAAATATCATCAATGCATCTGAGCCAAATTTTGGGCTTTAGGTATGCTGACTCTAGAGCTCGTTGCTCAAAGTCATCCAAATAAAAGTTAGCTATTGGGGGGGGGGGAGTGGTGAGCCCATGGCTGTACCCCCTTTTTGAAGGAAATCTGAACAAAAATGATGGCCTAACCATTCCAAGAATGTGGAGGACCTATTTGCAACCTTTATAGCAACCAGAACAGGCCAAAGAAAAATCCCACTATAAGAAGACTTGGTGAAGTGTTTTTTTTTTTTTTCCCCTTAACATTCAATAGCAACTTGAACTGTACAAGTCCTGAAGAAAATCACAGTACAACAATCTGAACTGTACAAGTCCTGAAGAAAATCACAGTACAACAATCTGAACTGTACAAATCCAGAAGAATCTTAGTACATGAGGACTTTAGCAGAGTTTATTGTAGTTTATTTATTTATTTTATTTACTAATTATTTAATTTTTAAATTTTTTAAATTTATTTATTAATTTAATATTTAAAAATTTTTTATTTATTTTTCAATTTTTATTTTATTTAATTATCACTAGAGGTCAGGTTAAGAAAAAAAATTAATTAACAGCATAGATTTAATCTACCACTATAGAGTGCAAGAGCATGTGGCTTGGTTCTCTATACACATGTATCCTTCTGATGATGACCTCAATACAGGGGTCGAAACGTCAAGTGTTATTTTATTAATAATTAATAAAATAATCATTTCCATAAATTCGTAAATATGAATAAGTGTACAGTATTAATTGGACAATTCATCAGAGGAGGTGGGTAATCAAGAAAACAAATTCTTTAAATTCATGAAATGCAATAAATAATTTTGAGGATGGTTCATCACATGTTCAGAGGATGAAGTGACAGTAGGAATGAGCTTCTTTAAAAATTTATACATTATGTCCAACTTAGTATGCAACAAGCAACTGCAGCTTGCATCATTTTGCCTACTTTGCTAAATCTCTCCATGTTGGGATCCATGGAATGGATCCCAACATGGAGATAATAAAGTAGTGCCCTCTACCAATTTTTTTTTTTTCATTCTAAACTTTTTTTTTTTTGGGACAACAGTTTTTCTCCTTGTTCTTCCTCTTTGTGTTTCTGTTCGAAAGCTCTTCTTATTCTTCCACAGCTCCCAAAAATGTGCTATATTTATTGTCAACCAGCAACTTCAGCTCTTTAGTCAGCAGAACTACCTTGTCGCCAATCTTTTTTAAGGATCTATCTTTGTCAAATCCTGCTCTGCTGTTATTTTACTCCATGCTGCATCTAATATTATATTCCTTCCAAAAGTCTCTAACGGTTTCCTCACCCTCAGTAGCATCAAAGCATGAGGAAAAACATTTCTTTAATAATGTCTTTTATGTCTTGAAGACAGCAATTTCACTCTGGTTAATGGGAAGCTTGAGTGAGGTGGTAATTGTATTATTAGTACTAGTATGAGGGTGGTCTGAAAAGTTCTCAGCCTCAATCACAGATGACAGCACTATCGGCAAGATTTTTTTTTTCTAAGTTGGTATATTTGTCATAAGCATCCATGTGAAATTACAAGTCATTCTATCAAGTGGTTTGTTTCATACAGCTGTCTGAAGCAAAAGTGTTGTCTGTATCCCTTGAAATGGATAAAATTGAATATTGTGCGGTTATAAAATTCTTTGTAAAAGAAGGTTTAATGCCAAAAGAAATTCATTCGAAGTCCATAAAGGTTTATGGGCATTCTTCTCCTTTGTTTTCAACAATTAAGAAATGGGTTGCCGAGTTTAAACATGGCCATACCAGCCTTGAAGATGATCCACGTGAAGTACATCCAAGAAGTGTAACAACACCAGAAATCATTGATTGAGTGCACAATATGGTATTGGATGACCGGCGAGTCAAAGTATGTGAAATGCTGAGACTATAGGCATTTCAAAAGAAAGTGTAGGATATATTTTGTATGAAGAATTGCAAATGAAAAAGTTTTGTGCAAGATGGGTGCCACGCTTGCTCACAGCAGATCAAAAACGTACTCACATGAAAATCTCTGAACAGTGCTTGGAGCATTTTAACAAGAATAAAACTGATTTCCTGTGTTGATTTATTACTCTGGATGAGACTTGGATTCACCATTACACACCAAAATCCAAACAGCAGTCAAAACAGTGGACGGAAGCCAGTTGTTGAACACTAAAGAAGACACAGTTGGTTCCATCAGCAGGAAAGGACATGGCATCAGTGTTTTGGGATGCTAAAGGCATTTTGTTTATTAATTATCTTGAAAAGGGTAAAGCAATAACTGGGGAATATCATTCCAATCTTTTAACCAGACTAGACAAAAACATTCGTGAGAAAAGACCCGGTTTGCAGAAGAAAAAATCATCTTCCATCAGGACAATGCACCTGCCCACAAAAGTGTTTTGGCAATGGGAAAATTAAGGGATCTGCACTATGAATTGTTGGAACATCCACCATTCCCAAGATTTAGCTCCCTCTGACTTCTATCTCTTCCCAAAATTAAAACTCTTCCTCGCTGGTCAGTGTTTTTCTTTGAATCAAGAGGTGATTGCAGCTGTAGAGGGTTATTTTGCAGATCTTAATGAGAACCACTATAAGGACAGGATAAGGGACTGCAGCATCGCTGGAATAAATGTATCAGTCTTAAGGAAGATTATGTTGAAAATAAAAATAATTTTGAAATCATAAATTCGTTTTTTCATTGTTAGGTTGAGAACTTTTCAGACCATCCTCGTACTTGTATTAATACTAGTATATTACAGGAGGTTGAACAATAACTATTATACTTTGCTTTGAATATGTTCAATATTGAATGTATTCAATGCATTTCATTCATTCGCCACCCCACAAAGCAAAAAACCTCCTCTTCACTTCTTTACTCACGTGACCTTTGTAGTTTCCAGGAATGACCTCTCACTCTTGCATCACCCCTTGTCCCATGTACTAATTCCTCCTGTATCTATTTGACAGACTCCTCTCACCAACTTTTATGTCTCAATCATATCACCTCCCCTCCTCCTATCCACATCCAAAGTTCCGAAGACCACATTCCCTCAATCTGTCCTCAAACCCAACATTCCAGAATCCTGAGACAGTCTTAGTTATTTGCTGTTGCACTCTCTCCAATGTTTTCTTATTAACAATATAGCCATGTAACCAGATCTGTGCACAGAAATCCAAATCAGGCCTAATTAGCACCTTATACAGTGGAACTATCACCTCAGCTTAACTATCGCCCTAGCATTCTTCACATTATAGCAGCAATTTTCTTGGTAACCCTCAAAATGTTCACAATATGTTCCCTGACTTTCGGTTCCCTTGCTTCTTCCACCTCCTGAAGCAAAGTTACTCCAATATGGTGAACCTCGTTCCATCTTCTCTGGCCAAATAATTTTAAGCAACACTGAAATGATATCCCCATTCTTCATCCCAAAGCACCAACCTATTAAAATCCCATTGTAATAACAACACATTAGAACTTCCTAATATTGCTCTTCCTAATTTAGCAAACAAGTGAATATTTGTAAGGGTAAGGTTTTTTTTTTTCTCACCAGAGACGAGGGCAATAGTTTTTACAGTTGATCAGTAACTTTAGCATACCATGTAGATTGTAGTGCAGCTTGTTTCTTGGTATACATGTGTATACTCCAGATGATGACCTTATTGTGAAGGTCGAAACGTCGTTTGTTTACTTTTGTTTATATTAAACTAAAGTTTTACACTAATGCAGTAGTTGTTTCCATAATTTTCATGATGTACTCTGACCACCGTGTAAGTATGAAGGGAAGGAAAGTGAATATTTGCTTTCACATTGTGAACTATATCACTGATATATAAGTTAAACAACAGTAATCCACAAAGAACCCTGGCACCCCAAATGTCACCTTTTTCTTTCAGGACATTGCATCTCTATACACTACTCGATAACTCCATCCTGCTCAATTTTAACAGCAGTTTATCATAGAATACTTGATCAAATAATTTAGCAAAATACAGATAAATCATGGTATAACCATCTCCTCTATCCAATAAAGCATCACTACCCCTTAACAAACCTATGCTGCTTTCTCTCTCTCTCTCTATCAAAAGATTTCCATTCTCAAATCCAGGTTTGTATTCTATGTCCAACTAGATTTTCTAAAAACCTTCACCACTACACCTGAAATCACTGGTACTATTTTTCCTTATTTCCACTCTTTTGTTGAACCACCAAGTCAAAGGCACTGCCAGATCTTTTGCACATTCACTTAATATAAGTAGTGATATAACATCCGGTCCCACAGTCTTATTAATATTAAGGGTACTTAATATACTTAATGCTTCCCATTGTTGAACTTTGGTCATCTCTCCTCCTTCCTATTGCCTCTCAAGACTACTCTTAACCTTCCCCCCCCCCCTTTCTACATGAAATACACTAACAAAATACTCATTAAACAGTTCCACAATATCTTCAGCAGATGTTACTCATGTTACATCACCAGCAACTAAAGTCAGTCTTCCATATTCACCCATTCATCTAATCAAAGCATCAGTATTATCTTCCACATTCACCCTTTCTTCTACTAGCAACAGAACTGTAGAATTCTCTAGGATTTTGCTTTACTACAACAGTCAATCTCTTTTTATATGAAAAATTTCTCTTCTCTTACTACATTCATCATCTTCATATACTCCTTATATTCTTCATGCGGCTGAGGAGTACTCTGTTCTTTATATTTCCTCCATAAAGTCCTATTTCTCAGAAGCTCCTTCATAATTCCAAGATTTATGCAAGAACCATTTCGGGGTCTGACTTCCATGATAAGACCTCCATAATGATCGAAATTATACAAGTCTGAAACTGTGTGCTTTGCATTATTGGATACTAAGGCAATTGATGTGAAGTCATTATCCAAGTGAAAGCAGACAAAGTTTGCACCTGAAGTATCTTCATGACCAGGTACTTGTATATATAGAGGCTAAAGGATTAAACAAGAATATAATTTCTTGGAAAGTTTAAATTATAACCAAGTGAAAAAAAACTTTCTACTTCTACATCTAAGCATACATTTCAGCTATATTTACGAGCATTTTTTCAGATGATTGCATAAATGTTCATAGGTGACTAAAGATTATATGGCTGAAAATATTACTGCCATCAAATATAAGTTAGATAGGGCTAAACGGCCTCACCTACTCCCTATATGGGAATAAAAAGGCATTGCTGATATTTTTATTTATTTATTTTTTATTTTAAAGAAATACAGGGTGTTCGGGATAAATTTGACAGTTTCGTAAGGAAAAAGAAAATCTTCTTTGTATCTATTAAATTTAATGAATTGACAAAAAAACATTACAGGCAGAGTTAATTACAATACTATCAACAAGATTTACTCAAAATAACCACCATTAGCATCGATCACAGCTTCAATTCTGCTTCGGAACCTCGAACAAGCTGATGCTACAGTCTCCCTGGGAAGGGCCGCAAAAACTGTTTTAATTTTATCCATTAACTGGGCTTTTGTATTACTGGAAGTGCGATTGGTGTCTTTTTCAACTGCGCCCCATACAAAATAATCCATGGGGTTAAGGTCTGGGGAGTTTGGAGGCCAAACATTTGGACTGGTGAAGTCGTAGAAATTTTCAGACAACCATTTTTGACTTTTCCCAGAGGTGTGGCAAGGGGCCGAATCCTGCTGCCATACATACGGCCTACCATTGGCTACCCTTGTTATCCAGGGCTTGACTACAGTTAGCAACTCCACGAACAAAGCCCGAATTCCAATGCCAGGGTTCTTCAACACCTGTTCCTGCAGATTTGCGAGGAATTCTGCTGTACGAACGCAATCAGATCGTCTGCTAGGGATCTTTCTTCTTGCTACATCCTCGTAGTCACCATTGCAAGTCTCTAGTTCATGCCTGATTGTTTTTACTGTATTCAGGGAGCATTGGGCAGCAGTCGTAATATCCTTATTTTGATGGCGGGCACGAATCATCATGATACAAGTTATTCTCTTCCATGATTCAGGTGGGTTCCAGCTATCCATCCTTTCTGACATCTTGTATATGAATGAAGAAGGGTCCAAACTTTTAAATGAAGAGAAGTGTGTGTTAATACATGTAACTTACGGAAAAATAGAATTAATTATAAATATGTCAAATTTATCCCGAACACCCTGTATATGTTAGCTATCTATAAAATGCAGGCATGATAAAATAAATATACTTCTTTCCTTCTTTTGTTTCTCTAGAAATATCTCAATAGAGATATTTCTGGGAAAAAATGATTGAAATATCTCTGGAAGATATAAATTTTATTCATCTGCTCAAATACAGTAAGTATATATTCTAGTTTTATTTAAAACCATTTCTGCAAATTCCCCACCTCACGCTATGAAAATTCCACTGAGTGATTCAATAAAAATGACAAATTATATCATACATTTTTAAATTACTCTAAGTATGTTAATGCAAGGTTCACTTAAATTTCAACACACTCTGCAGTAATGTATTCAAAATGTTGCTGGTCTGGCTGGCCGAGTGGCTAGTGTATCTGTTCTCCAGCCAAAAGGCTGGGGGTTCGAATCCCGTCATGGGTATGCATGTTCGTGACTGTTTCTGAAAATACTAGTGGTGGTAATGGGCAGTAGATGGCGTTGGTGAAGTTGCTGTTCATCGATGGATTGAGTGGTGGAGACAGTTGTAGAGTAGGTACCCCTCCCTTGATGAGTCTTTGGACTCCCTGGAGGTGTCAGGTAATAATAATAATAAAATGTTAGTATGCATGTATTCATGCATGCATATACAGAAACACATACAATTATTGAAGAAAATCCTAATCTTAGAATAGAAAATTATTAAAAGAGGGAATAATAAATATCCATTATGATTTTACAACATTATCATGCCAGAAGTTTGTATTTTCAAAAGCTTCTGGCATGAGCTGAAATTAATGTTGTATAATTTTTCTAGTATCAAAAGTCATATAAATTTAAAGATTATTGCAGTCAGGCTGGCAAACAACAGGAAAACGTTAACAGTTTAAGTAATGTGGTTCACCTGTCATGGAGTAATACACTGCTCAAAACAATTAGGAGATATTTTGGTTTCTGTCGGATAATTATAAATTTCTGCAAATAATTATAACTATTGGATATTTTATACATGAATAAATATTTCTTACTTATGGATGGGGCATAATTGATGAGATATTGTTTAAATAATCAATATTTATTACAAATTTAACAAATTATACATTTTAGCGTGAAATAATTTTCACAAGAATAGCCAAAAATGCTTTTGTTAATTTTTAATAGGGTATATGGTCTCCATTAACAGCCAAAACAGCAGTACATCTTGATTACATAGACTGGATAAGATGATCAAACAGTTCTTGTGGGATATTTCTCCCACTTTTCTGTGAGAGCAATTTGGAACTCTTGAAGTGATTGTGGTGGCACCAGTCAAGCAGAAACACGCCTACCTATTATCCCAGGCATGTTCGATTGGATTACAATCCAGTGAACAGGCAGGCTAGTCCATTCGTTCAATACTTCCTTCCTCAAGCCACTCTTGTGCCAAAATTGCACAGCGTGGACAAGTACTGTCATCCATAAAAATGAATTCTTGGCCAATTACAGCAGCATATGAATGAACTATAGGTTCCAAAATCTCATCACGATACCTACCTTTGGGCTGTTAAGGAACTGTTTCTGCTAAAATAGAGATCAGTATGGCCAGCTATATTTATTGACATACTATTGATGTTGGGGTCTTTCACAGACAAACTGTGGATTATTTCTTGTTCCACTTTCACACCATATCAAGATACGTCGGTTATCTGGTTGCAAACTGAACCTGGACTTGTCACTAAAAAGTACATGAGCCCAATCTTCATTTGTCCAATTGCGGTGTTCGTATGCCCAAATTCTTTGGGCTCTTCTGTGATTTGCAGTAAGTGGAATGCAAACCATTGGTCTTCAAGCATATAAACCTATGGCATGAAGACGATTTTGAATATTTCCCATCTCCAGAAAGCAATTCCAAAGTCACAAAATTATGCTTTGAGATACAAGACATGCTTGGACGACAACTTGCTGTGTTTGCCCAGCTTCTAATCGACAAATGGCTCTCCAAGCCATGGATTCCAGGATATCATGTTGCTCTGCCATTTTTAACAAAATAATGGGTGGTAGGCGACACAAATTTACAAATGAAGTGATAATTATGCACTGTGGAAGTGAGCACAACAAGCCATGCTTTTATACCTTCCCACATGCTAACACAGCTAAGACACATTTTGACAATCAAAATTATTTTAAAATAAATGTCTCACATTTATTTTAAAATAATTTTTAAAATAGTGTGTTACATTTGTAAATTATTTTTATAACTTTATAATTTACAGAAAACCAAAATGTCCCCTAATTGTTCTGAGCAGTATATTTTATTTTTATTTGTATTCAAACATCACATTTTGATTTCCTATTTTGTCTGCAATTCTTAAAATCAATTACACAGGTACAAACCTGAAAATTTCTTATTTGTTCCCTTCGTTGCACAAAAGCATCCAGTTTGTCCCGAATTTCTTCAAGAAGATTTTTCAAATTAAAGTCACTGTGGTACTGCTGAAGCAGAGAGTCAATCTGAATAAATAATGGGAGAGTATTTTCTGTGATCTGAGGAATACTGTTTTCAAAATTAAGATTCATATAGAAACCTTCATCACTGTCTGCACCATGGATATCAAATTCTATTCGAACTTTACTTCCTTCAGCAGATGTTACAAATATTCCTATAATATTGAAAAAGCATTGTCAATAATTTGCCATAACATACTCTTGATACTGCACACCATGAATTTTATAATATGAGGTATGTTCTTACCAGGGAGATAATTTCATGTTACTCTAATTATGCCTAGGTCCAACTTTAATTATTCAAGAATGATTTCATCAGTTGACTTCCAGATACTGAAATTAATTAATTAATTATTATCATTCAGGACCTTCATGGAGTCACAATCACCATTCATCTTATTAGGCAATGCATTCCATGGTTCAACCACCCTCCATGCAAAGAAACCACTCCTGACCCTCTTGCTCATGACTTCCTTTTTGCAATGTCCAGGATAGTCCCTTGTCCTTGCTCCTTCCCCTTGTTCTACCATATAAAAGAAGTTCCCCAGTGTCAACCCTGTAACTACCTCTCAACAGTTTAAATATCTCAATCATATCACCTCTCTTCCTCTAGTAAGCAGAGGAACTGGAGAAGGCAAGAGAGTTTAAGACTTTACATTTAGTTAATTAATTAAATTATTTAATTAAACTGATATCCCTATTTATTTGCACATCTGTCCAGCTTATTCAAATCCTCCTGCACTATTACTAACAACCCTTCATAACTTCACATCATCTGCAAACAACTGAATATCCCCCCCCGCAATCTATTGTCAATGTTGCTGATATAAAGGTTAAACAATGAAGGTCCCAGTACTGAGGCCTGTGGGACCCTAATCTTCTGCTTTCTTGATACCACTCTCTCATACACAATTCTCTGATAGTTATCACACAGCCAATCCCCAATCCAATTCACTAACCTGGCATCTAAACCCATATTCTGCAACTTAAATATCAGCTTATCATATGGCAGCCTGCCAAATGCCTTTGTAAAATAAAAATAAAAAATGGCAGTATATGCCTTTCCCTCATCAACCACTCTGGTTACTTTATTATAAAAGGCAATCAGATTACTAAAACATGTCCCTTAAGAAATCCATTCCGACTCTCACAGATAACATTATCCTCATCTGCTTAATGCTGTACATGATTCCTATTAATTTCTCTAAAATCTTAAGAACTACTGAAGAAATACAATACGAATCCAAACAATACAATACAAACTGATCCATAGTTTGATACTTCCATTCCATTACCACCCTTATGCAATGGCACTATCTTATCCTCCTTGGGTATTTTTTCTGTATTCAGACTCTCAATAAAAAGTCAAGTCAACAGAGCTATCAGTTTTCTTTAGCACATACTCTCAAAATGCATGGCAAAATCTCATCCAGTCCTAACTGTTCTGTTGCTTTATTGACATCCAGAGTATACTCAGTATTTGAAACGCACTCTCCTCTTGCACTTCTAAACCCCAAACCCTCTCCCATCCCTCTAGCATTAAAATTTACTTCTCCAGGATATAGGTGTTAAAGTGATCATTAAACGACACTATATCCTCTGCATCAGTTAATCTACTCTCATCTTTGTCTAACAATGTCATTATTCAACAATCATTCCTCCTAATACTAGCTACAACAAAAATAATTCCTTAAGATTTTCTTTGGAATCTCAGGGCCAATCTCTCTCACATTTAAGTTTTGACTTCCTTACCATACTAGTCACTCTCCTGGACTGAGTCTTATATTCTTCATGCATCTGCTCTCTATCCCTCTCCTTAAACCCTTCCATAATCTTTTCTTTTTTTTTTTTTTCACTTGCAGTTTTCATTTGATATCTTTTGTCATCCACTTGACACCAAACTGTGTTTTCTTTTTCACTCAAAGTACACCTGTTATTGCTGTTAATAGATATTTCTTCAATAGTTCCTCATCCTTCCAATCCTTCCATCCACAGAACTGCTCCAAGTCGATTACTATAATCACTTGTCTTATAATTTCATATAAAGTCCTTCCTTTTTGATACTCCTGCGTGTCTATTCATCCTCCAAGTCAAAACCACACGGTTACTCTCTCTCCAACTGTGGAAGGGATGTCATCTGAGTTACAACCAGATCCTCTGATGCTATGACCAAATCCAAAATTCTTGAATCTCTTGTTCCTTCTACTACTACATGTTATTATTATTGTATGGGCACCTCCATGGAGTCTGAAGACTCATTGTGGGAGACCCAAACCATCCACACAATCTATCATACCTCTCCTAGAATCCATTAACAGATAATGCACTTGAAACTGACTCTGGCAACCCATTCCACCCACTCAAAACTCTCCAAGAGCAAAATCTACTCCTCACACCCCTACTAACCATACATTTATTCAACTTCCAAGGATGACCTCTTGTTCTGGCCCTTCTAGCCAAGTGCTGAAACATTTCCCCATGCATCTATCATAATTAAGCGCCTCCGTAGCACAATTGGAAGAACGATGGTACGTTGCGCCCTCCGATTAGAAAAGGCCTAAGTTCGATTCTTGTCATGATGGGAGGAATCTTTATATGGAACTTTTCAATTGAAGGCGAGTTAGCTGATTTCATACCGAGGTAGCAGGGTTTTTTCGCCCGCATACAGACCAATCGGCCCTTCAGAACACACGCAATTTACAGACAAAAAAATACTAGCTGTGTTGGTGGTTGTGGGCAGTAGATGGCACTGATGTAGATGATTGGTAGTAGAGGTTCTGTGTAGTAGTGGAGAAGGAGAGTTGTACAGTAGGTGTCCTCCCGGGATGAGTCTTCGGACTCCTTCGAGGTGTCATGAATAATAATAAAACCCTTTAAGCAACTAAAATGTTTCTATCATATCCTCTCTTTTTATCCTGTCAACCGACTTCTGCAATCCACTCACCCTCAACCTATCTTCTCAGAAAACATTCCACAGACCACTCACCATCTTGGTCACTCGCCTCTGAATCTTCTCCACTGCTTCTACATTTCCCAAGAAACCCAGGAAACCAGACTTGAGCACAGTAATCCAGATGCCAACATAGCAAGGCCTAATAAAGGGGAATAACAACTGCTTTATCTCAACTTGTTAGTGTTTTGAATAGCCAAGCAATCTTATGGGCTACCTTAGCAACATGTCCTCTAACCTTTAACACTCTGTTTACCACCACTCTTAAGTGTTGCCTAAGACCAAGGGTTGAAATACATATTTGAAGACCAAATCATTTTTGATTCTTAGACAGTTATTCTGGAGTAAAATGAAATTTTTTTTGTAAATATATATCTATCCTACTGAAACAATTGATGCTTATGTTCTAGGATATCTATCTTTGAGGATTTAATCCAGAGGAGCAAATTTTTTTTTCTCCTAGTAAATCATTTCAGTGCAAAGCAAAATATTTCACTCTCAGAAAATAATGTTCCATCTGGAATAATAAACACAATTATATATACACACATACACATAACACAGATATGTTCGGCATATATCTTCTCTATAAATAAAAGTTTTATTTTATTTCCATCTTGTATTTCAATAAATTTAAATTATCAATATTCTTTTTCCTTGTTAATAGTTTAACAATAAAAAAAGAAGTACTATTTTAGCATAATTTTTTTCACTATCTTAATTCTTAAATTAATCCTGAATAGTCAACAAATACATGTATAAATTTATATATATATATATATATATATATATATATATATATATATGGGAGTGCTTAAGGGTCAAAGCTGTATAGCTGAGAGGAGACCTCCACATAGCCTTTAAAGGAATGCGGAGAACCGACCAGGGCTTCTGACTTAATGTCGTCCAATCCTCACCTTCTCATGGTGCACCCTGTTGAGTATCTACCCGGATACTGAACAAACGAAGATGGGCTGGCAATTTAGGATTTAGCTGACCAAATTGTATTCTTATTGGTTAAACCAAAATAAAAAATGATGGTACAACATGACAAAATTTCATGCCAGCTGGGGCGTCGCCCGGTTAAACAAGGCCCCCATTGTTTTCACCAGGGAACTAGGGTGAACAGCAAAAAGTCAGCTACTGGAACAAATCTGAAAACACACCCCAACTCAACATCACCAGAGTTAAAGATCGGTACTATCAATAAGAAGCCTGAATGGCAAAGAAATGGAGCTAGCTGAAACAAAAAAGACAAAAACTGGTGAGATCTTTCTGAGCAATAAATACAAAATGTTATATTCAGGCAATAACAATCAAGGAAAAGAAGGAGTAGCCATCAACACAAAATACAAGGCTAATCTTCTTGAATGGCAGGCAGTCTCAAGTAGAGTGATGTGGGCAAATATGAGAATGGGGAACTGGACAATGAGACTAATTTGTGCCTATGGTCCCACAGAAGGTTCTACTAAGGTAGAAGTGGAGGAATTTTTTGATGCTTTAGAAAAAGTAACTGACACAATTAAAAAGGAAAAGCAGTCCTTTTTGAGGATCTGAATAGCAGAGTAGGAAATGATTGTCAGACGTACAAAAATATTTTGGAAAAATTTGAGAAAAGAGCAAAGCAAAAGAGCAAAAAATAATGGCAAATACCTGTTGGATTTCTGCTCAGGACATGGACTGGTTATTACTAACACCATGTTCCAACATAAAAATGTGCACAAATTCACATGGAGAGAAGAGGCAAGGAATAAGAAGTGTCTCATTGACTATGTTATTGTTGATAATGATGTTTTCTTCCTGGTGCAGGACACCAGAGTGTACAGAGGATCTGAAATTGGAAGCGATCACTATTTAGTCTTGAGCAGTATAAAATTGAATTTCATATTGAAAAGAATAACATGAAAGAAAGTTTTAAAGTGAATAAAAGTTGAGCAGCTCTCAGATGTGAACTGTAGACTAAAATACACAAAGATTATTGAAGAAAAAATGAAAGAGTTTGAGAATAGGAACCAAACCTTGGAGATTCAGTGGCAAGCCTTGAAAAAAATCCTGATTGATTCAGCCAGAGAGGCATGTGGTGAGGTTGTCTGGAAGGATAGAAAAATCAGGACTCCATGGTGGACACAGGAAGTTAAAGAGGTAGTGAAGGAAAAGAAGAAAGCATATCAAAAGTTCCTGACAAATACAGAGACAAATGTAAGAAAGTGAAACACTGTGTAAAACTAGCTAAACAAAATTCATGGGAGGACTTTGGCAAGAACATAGAAAATAAATATCAAGAAGGTGGTAAGATATTCTGGAGGTTGTTAAAGAAGCTTAGGAATGGAGGAAAGAGTGCTGTAAAAGGAGTTAGAGATGATAAAGTTGACATGAAAACGGGAGAAAAGATATCCTTGAAGTATGGAGTAATTACTTTGAAAAACTGCTAAATGAAACAAGCAGTGATGACAGCACAGTGGTAAAAAAACACTGACCAGGCATGCAGTCAGGAATACATATCCATACTTCAAGTAGAAAAAGCCATCAAAGACTTGAAGTGTGGAAAGGCAGCAGGAGTAGATGATATTCGACCAGAAATGCTGAAGTATGGTGGTATAAGTCTTACAGTGGCTGCACTGCTTAGTACAGAAAGTCTGGACAGAGGGACGAATTCCCGATGGTTGGAGTAGAGATCTCATAGTACCCATATATAAAAAGGGAAATAAAATTAAATGTGAGAATTACAGAGGTATTTCCCTACTCAGTGTTCCTGGCAAGATCTATGCAAATATACTTAAGAAACAGTTGAGAAGAATTGTGGAAGAAAAGCTTGAAAAAGAACAAACTGGGTTGAGGCCAAATAGAGGCTGTCAGGATCAGATCTTCACTTGACAACAAATAGTGGAGAAAGCATGAGAATATAACAGAGATCTGTATTTAAGTTTTGTCGATCTGGAAATGGCATATGACAAGATGCCAAGAGAGAAGCTATTCAATATGCTACAGTTATATGGTGTCAATGGGGCATTATATCAAGAAATACTTTGTATTTGAGTTGTAAGTCGGCAGTTAGAATTGAAGGATGTACAGGAAGATGGTTTAATATTAAATCTGGTGTGAGACAAGGATGTACATTATCCCCTCTGTTATTCATTATCTATATGGATCACATTATGAAGGAAAGTGGTATTAAACATGATATCAAAATTGGAGATGTTAATGTCAGCTCTTTGCTTTATGCAGATGATATTATACTTCTGAATAAATCCACTACAAGTTTGCAAGATTCCCTGACTAAATTGAATAACTGTTGTAATAGATATGGTATGAAGGTCAGCATTAAAAAGACAAAGACAATGAAAATAAGTAGAATTGTTGAAAATGTCAACTGTGTTGTGAACGGGGAACCTGTGGAACAAGTAAAACATTTCAGCTACTTAGGCACAATTTTTACTAAAGATGGTAAATTAAATATAGAAATAGACAACAGAATCAACAAAGCTGGTATGGTAGGAAGTCAATTGAATAAATTCATATGGAATAAGAGAGAAATTAGTCGGAACACTAAATTAGCTGTATACAAGACAGTATTCAAACCAGTTTTAACTTATGGATCTGAGAGCTGGGTCAAAAGAAAACACTTGACCAAAGACTAGAGACCACAGATACGAGAGTCCTGAGAAAGATTAGAGGCGTGAACAGATGGCATCAATGGCAATATCATATTAAAAACGAGTATATTAGGAAAGAACTTGACACTGTTGGCATCCAGGAATGCATTAGCAGAGCTAATCTCAGGTGGTATGGTCACTTAAACAGAATGGGCAAGGAAAGATTAGCAAAACAAGTGTTCTCTGCCAGGTTGGCAGGAAAACGACCCAGAGGAAAATTGTAGATAGGAAGTTAGTAATGATGTAAATTTTTTATGTAGTACTATCATATCCTGTATGATAGTACTCTTCAGAATACATGTCAGGAATTTGATGATGATGATGATATATATATGTGTGTGTGTGTGTTTTCAGATGAAGCATTATTTTCTGAGAGTGAAATTTTTTGCTCTGACCGAGAAATATATCTTCACTCTTTTTGCACTCGCCAAGTACAACTGTCTAAACATCTCCTGCTCTTCATTCTCTATGTTCCCTGGCTTATAGCAACATCCAACTAAATATCCTGTCCTGCTTACCTCCACCTCACACCATATGTTCTCGAAATTATTAGTGCCACAGCCTTCCAAATCCTCCACTCTGACACTCATAACCTATCATAAGCAATACTCCATTTGCCCTTCCTATCCTACTGAAAAATGCTATACCCTGCTACCTCTGTTCCCGTCGGTATATCATCTTCCGTCAATCATGTTTCACTTATTTCAATAATCTTTGGAAAGGCTGACGCTATCAACACCACCAATTCTCCTTCTTTATTTGATATCCTAGCATTAATATAAATAATTAACAATGCATTGTCAGTGTTTCTATACGTGTTATTATTCCCTCCAGACTCCACTGGATTCTGTATTATACCACATGTTCCCCCTTCTCCCAAGTGACTATCCCCACAAGAGGATGCCCAATATCATACACCCTGATAATTCTAGTTTTCCTGAACTGACACTCTCACTTATTCAGAGAACAACCTTCTATCTAGATGCCTATATCCTTCTGCATTCAAATGCAAGCAGTCTCTCACATGCAGTTCTTTTTTGTCCTCAACTGCACTTTAAGCATCAACATAATCCAAGCCTCTCTTTTGATACGTTCTGGCTATCATACTACTTCTATTCGTTATTGATGTTGTTCTCCTCAGCCCTGCATTATTATACTTGGATAGCACACTGCCTCTGAAGTCATTCGTACCCACCATGACAATCATCTCATCCACTCTTTCACCTTGTTTAATTGCCATAGCCACACTGTTAATCCACCCTCCAGGCAAATGCTTCTCTGGCATTCTATCTTGCACTTCATGGATCATTGAATTTGCATATATCGTGCCTCCTACAACATTCCTCCATTGCTCATCTGCATCACTCACTTTCTGTCCGCTGATACTTTCTGTTCTTGTTCTCTCATTTATATGTCTTCTTGTCATCTCTCCATCCCTGGTTCCTGTACTGTCTTGCCTTCCTGTCATTCCCTCTTTTCCCTTATTCTGTCCCCATCTATCATTCCCATAACTCTCTCTAACTCCTAATCTCACTCCGCTCCTAATCTCTTCTTTCATGCTTCTTAACTCATTCCTTATACATTTCCCACTTTCTTTCAGTGCATCTCTCTCTCTCTCCAACCAACCTACTCTCATTCCACATTCATTCTCCTAATTAACACCATCATCCAAAATACATCATCTTTCAAATCTACCACACTCCCTAATTTTATATTCTTATTGACATGCTGCTTATTTTCCTCACTCTTGATCACACTACTCATCTCTCTCAGTCAGCATTTACTCATTTCTGATATAACACTGCTGAAGTCTGTTATGCTAATTTTGATATCACCAAGTTCTTCCCATTTTCTACATTTTAAGCAGATATACACTCTCCAGTCTCTCACTTGCCACATTTCCAACTTCCAGAATGTGAACATGCCACAAAATAACATAGTATGCCATAGTCCTTAAATGGTGGAGGACTTGGAATAACATGGTGGTAAACCGAATTGCAGCCTACTGCAATTATTCAAACACTGCACAAAGAATAGTAAAAACTATACTAAAATATTATGTTAAAGTACAAGCTATCCACAGACTATATGTTCTATCTAGCTTAGGCTTCCAGTAAATTTAAAGGGAAAAAACTCTAATTAATAAATTATAATGAAAATTTACTTTTTTTTTCACTGTCCCCTCATAGCATGTTTGACTATAACTTCACCCTCTGGCAGATTTTTATTTATTTATTTATTTTTTTACTTTGTTATATATTTTTTTGTTAGACAAGGTTTTTATTGTACAATATTACACAGATATATTACAGAGATTAGTCTGGAGTCCAATTTTCACTATTCACCTTGGTCCTTTTGGAGTAATGAAGAGAGTGCACCAATTCAGAGCTTATGCTTAATTTGATGATACTTCAGCGAATTTTGGGAATACTGCACTGTTATAGTGCATGTTGCAATTTAAGCCCAAACAGAATATATTCTGGATTTGCTAAGCCAGAAGCTGTCATCACATCTTCATTTGTTCAGTATCAACTGATATGTAGATGACCTGGTTATCTTTAATATTTAAGCAGTTCATCAGGGTGTTTCATCATCAATGTAAAATCAGAAGCTGAAGTGTAGAGAATACACTTCTGCTTCTTAAGTGTATTCTGGCGAGTGAGCAAGAGGTATATGAGGAGTTAGCTAGATGTAAATAAGGCAACAAGACTTGATATAGTATCACTATGCGTCTTAAGGGAAAGGTTCAGTCTTTTATATATTTGGGACAAATGTTTACAGACAGAGGCAATTCCCTTAAAGAAATAAAAAGAAGAATAGAGATAGCAAGAAAAGCCTTTACTGATATGAAAACTGTTCTAACATCCATAGACATTAATATAGACACAAGAAAAAGATTAATAAAATGCTATATCTGGTCAAGCCTTCTCTACAACAGTGAAACTTGGACTCTAAATAAAGAAGCAGAGAAAAAAATTAAAAGCTTTCAAAATGTGGACCATCAGAAGAATGTTGAAAATACCATGGACAGAGAAAATGAAAAACAAAGATGTTTTAAAGAAAGCAAAAATGAAAAGAACATTAATGAAAATAATTAAAGAGCAAAAACTTAAATATTTTGGACATCTAACTAGACAAGAAGGCATTCAGAAATTAATATTAGAAGGGAAATTGGATGGAAAACGTGGGCGAGGTAGATCCAGGAGAATGTGGGTTGAAGACATTAAGGACTGGACTGGCTTGAATTACCATAAATGTTCCAGAGCAGCAAAAGAAAGAAAAAGGTTCCGTGACATGGTTGCCAACCTCCTTCTAGGGGATGACACTTTAAGAAGAAGTGTGTGTGATGTGTATTCATTGCCAAGAGAAAATGGACTGTGGTATAAGAGTAGCAGTGGGGGATGGGGGGGTAGAGAGAGAGAGAGAGAGAGAAAAAGAGTGTCACAGATGTTTTACAAGCCAAAAATGTGAGACTTGTCAAAAGCGAGAGAATGAAGTAGCACAGGTTAGCACTGAAAGTTGTGAAACTGGAAGTACTGCAGTGAATGAAGTTCCAGATTTAAACAATGATAAAAGAAATGTGAAAGAGAGTACAAATGAGGTGATTGAAAGTAGCAGTAAACGTACACAAAAGTGGTGGTAGTTCAGAAGAACATAGAAGTACTGGAATAAAGAAATAACTCCCTTGGATGTAGTCCTTCACAGGACAAAACACAAGATTGAGCAGAAACAAGAGATTAGTCAAACTGAGAACAGAAAAAACAAAGAGATCTGAAGCCCAAAAGAAAATTGTAAGAATAAATGAGAGAAATAACACAAACAAATTTTTTACAATGATTCTATGATAAAGGGAGTACTTCATGAAAGTGCTACAAAATCTTGTTTCATTGGTGTGAAAATGATTAATTTTTTTTTTATTTAATGGTGTGAAAATGAATAATATTAGTAATGCTATCTATTAGAATGCAGAAAGGTGAAAGAATTGATTGTTATGGGCAACAACCGACTGATACGAGAACAAAGGTTGAAGAATTGGAGTTACTTAGTATACTGCAGAATCTGAATGCAAATACAGCTGTGGGATGGGATGGAATATCCACTCATGTTTTATGAGAATGTGCAGGCAAAGTTGACAGTGCTTTTGACCAGGCTATTTAATTTAAGTCTCTGCTCTGGCAAAGTCCCAGAGACTTAAAAAACGTGGAAGGAGGGTAAAATAATTTCTTTGCATAAAGGAGGATCTAAGTCTGTGGTAGCAAATTATAGATCAATCAATATTTCAGGAGTGGTGATAAAAGTATTGGAAAAGTTGGTCAAAAAAGAGAATTCAAGAATGGGTAGATAAGAATATGATACTCTATGAGGGGTAGCATGGCTTTGTTCTGAAGTTTAGAGGGCATATTGCTAAAGTAGCCAGGGTAGCTCAAAATATTACTTGGCTACTGAAGAACACTAATAAGTAGAGATAAAGCAGTTGTTATTCCTCTTTATAAGGCTTTGATATGTCCACATGTGGATTACTGTTCACAGGTTTGGTCACTTGAGCTTGGGGAAGTGGTGGAGAGGATTCAGAGGCGAGCAACCAAGATGGTGAGTGATCTATGGAATGCTTCCTATGAGGAGAGATTGAGGGTTTGTGGATTGCAAAAGTTGGTTGATATGCAAAAAAGGAACTGCATCAGTCCTTTAAGTAACATTAGGTTACTTAAAGGACTGATGCAGGGGAAATGCTTCAGCACTAGGCTAGAGGGAGCAGAACAAGAGCTCATTCCTGAAAGTTGGGTAAGAGTGTGGTTAAGCAAAGGCATCAGGATTAGATTTTTGGGCCTCCAACAATGAATCTTATGACGCCATGGAGGTGTCCATGCAATAATAATATCTATATCTAGAGTTGTAGTCAAGGTTGGAGAGGTTGGTGAGAGCTAGGATACAAAAATGGGTTGATAATGGTGATATTCTTTGTGCTTGTCAGTGTGGGTTTGTTAAAGAGAGATTTCTTTTACCAACTTGCTTATGTACTATAATAAAGTGATGAATGTATTGGACAAGGGAGATGCATATAGAGTGGTATACTTAGATTTTATAAAGGCTTTTGATAGACTGCTACACCATAATATGGTAACTAAAGTAAAACACATGGGACTGGATGACAGATGAGTGAGTTGGATAGGCAACTGGCTCTTAGATAGGTATCAGCAAGTTGTGTAAGGTGGGGGGGGCAGTATCTTGGAAGAGGAAAGTCATCACTAGTAGAGTGCCAGAGGGATCTGTCTTGGGACCAGTTATTTAATTTGTATATTAATGATACTGGGATGAGTTTAACTGGTGATATGCAACTGTTTTCAAGTAATGCAAAATTGGGACGAGTGATGAGGAATCAAGAAGATGTTGTGGCCTTACAGAAGGACTTGAATATATTATATGAGTGGGTAACAGTATGAAATTGTCAGTTCAATGTTGCAAAGTGTGAGTTTCTGAAATTTGGTACAATATAAAATAATGGGATGCAAAGAAAGTTGAAGAGACACCTTGGAGTGATGATGGACAAAGATCTGAAGTTAAGAGGTCACACTGCACAAATTGTGAAGTCATCACATCAGATTACAGCAATGATGCAGAGGACCTTAACATGCTGAAATAGGGAAGTTCTGGTTCCATTGTATAAGGCCTTGGTCAGGCCTCATATGAATTACTATGTACAGATCTGGTATCCTGGTTTTCATGATGAGAGCATACTGGAAAGGGTCCAGAGAAAACTGACTAAGGTAGTCACTGATGTTTGGGATATGAAGACAGACTGAGTGAATGCAATTCACTCAGTCTATGCAAAGCCTTATGAATAGGAGGAAGAGAGGGGGGTGAAAATGATGGAGACATAAGTTGGTAAAGGATTGTTACAAAGTTGATGAACAAAAAATTTTTCATAGAATGGAGGAAGGGACTAGAAAAAGGTGATATTCCTGGAAGCTGTATAAGGAGGGTGTGAGCAGGGCCATGAGGAGCAGGTTGTTTACATGGAGAGTAGCTGGTGAATAGAATGCATTGCCCAACATTGTGATGCATTTTCGACTTCATGGAGGTCTAATGTTAATAATAATAAATAATAATAATACGTAAAACTGGTAGTATTGTTGGAGTCAAAATAATTTCAGGTTCATATTTATGAAAATCTTTTTCAGGTAATTTTGAAATTTGTTCTGCAAGACTATTTTGATACCACAATATTAAATGATGGTACAACATGACAGAATACTATTTTGATAGCAGAAATCTGATGGAGACATTATCAAGCTTCTGAAGAAAAAAAGAATTTCTTGACTATACTACTACTACAGTCTGCATATCCTATAAATAGTGTGAATCTGATCACTACACAGTTCGTTGGAGTACCTTAAAAATTGCTTGTAGTAGTATTCTGTTTCAAAGCAGAAATTATCTGCAAATGCATTCCAAAATTTTAAATAAACTGCAAACACAGCTTTAATTAAAAAATGTTAAAAATAAGATAACGCAGCAAATATATAACATTTTTCAAATATACTAACATGACTTACTGTCTAGCTTAAGGGCATTTACAATAACTTGCATTCTGGCTGCTGCATTACTGTCATCAATGTCCAGTAGATCAGACAGCTCTGGTGCAGCCCAAGATCTGCTGTGAGATTCCTGTAAAGAAACTATTTTATATTTTTAAAGATATATAATACATAATTATGAACTGCAATCAGCTGTTAGCTTCTTCAATCCCATTAATGTAGAAATTCATTAACAGTCCTTTCAGAGAACCTTTTATCTTACAACTGTGAGCATGGATTTTCTTGATATTCTATGTATTTCACTCACATTTGGGCAACTAGAAAAGTTGGGTAAAACTGGGAGTTGATTATAATGATAACTAATATTTAAGGAATTGACAGCGTATACTAGAAATATAAATTAAATAAACTTTAATATATACTTTCCGATATTTCGGCAAACGTCACGTTGCCATCTTTTTGGGAACTTAATACAAAGACACGTGCACACAAGTACTACATAACAGCAAATGAGAACTGAAGCTAGGAAGCTAACGTTTTCCTAAAGTCCTGGTGGTGCCCTCTGGCAGGCTATATTGGTGGTTCTTGGCCTTTGGGCTGAAGTTCTTCTGATAATTTTTTCCCAAATTTGGGGCAGTCTCATGCATCTAAATTTGTTGAGGTTTGGCATGTTCCTAAGGGCTGAGGCTGATTCCATGAATAATCTTTCATACTTGAACTTGCTGGGGTGTATAACTGTGGCTTTCTTCCATCTTATTCTGTGGCGAGTATCCAGAGCGTGGTCTGCAAGCCCAGAGTGGCTGTACTGGTGAAATCGGATGTAATCCTTGTGTTCTGAGATTCTGATATTTGCTGTCCTGCCTGTTTGGCCAAAGTAAGACAATTTACAGCTGCAAGGGACCTGGTACACACGGTCTAGGGGAAGTGGTGTTTTCAGGTGTATAACAGGTGTTTTCCCAAATTTGGGGCATGAGACTGCCCCAAATTTGGGAAACAATACACCAGGACTTTAGGAAAACGTTAGCTTCCTAGCTTCAGTTCTCATTTGGTTATATGTAGTACTTGTGTGCACGTGTCTTTGTATTAAGTTCCCAAGAAGATGGCAACGTGAAGTTTGCCGAAATATCGGAAAGTATATATTAAAGTTTATTTAATTTATATTTCTAGTATACGCTGTCAATTCCTTAAATATTAGTTATCATGGGAGTTGATTATAAATAAATTATACATACAAGAAATTGTATTCTTGTTTTAATCCTTCACTCAAGTGAGAGGTTTAACAAAAGTTTGCACATGAAGAATTTTTATGACTAAATGGCAGTTGACTTTTTATATACAGAAAGAAAACACAATGGGATTTTTTTTAACATATTGATGCAGTCTCATCATTATTTTATGTTTTTTTATTTTATTTATCTTATTCTATCATGTCTGCATCTTATGATCTACAGATATCATATTACAAGAAGAATTCATCAAATATACATTTCTTCCCAATTGTCATCATGGTCACCTCATAAAGAACTATAGTCATCATTTCTGTCTCCTCTGAAGTAGAAAATTTTTAAATTAAGATCTCAAAAACTTAAAACAGATCTTCTTAAATCAAATATACTCGTAATAGCAATAAATATTATAAATACCTTAGTAAAAAACAATGCAGCTGCCTTCAAAACAAAGAAACTTTATCTTTCAAAGCATTAAAGTTTCCCTATTTTCATAACATCTTTAACATGTTCGCTGCCATGCTACTCGGCATAGTTTGTTACCGTACACCAAGCATTTTCACTTCTTCAAGTTCAGTATGGGTAATCTCGTTGCCGGTAAGCTTCATACGAGTATATTCGTAGTTGGCTAGTGAGGCTTATATACCATCTACGAGTATACACACTTTCGCTGCTAGCTCCACACGCCAAGCATTTGCACTTCTTCAAGGTCAGTACAGTAATCTTGTTGCCGGCAGTAAGCATCATATGAGTATATTCGTAGTTGGCTTGTGATGCCCATATACCAACTACGAGTATACTCGTAGTTAGCAGCAAAGTGTTAAACACGTGAACTACAATGTCGTATTTACAATCTACCAGAAAAGAGCATATCTTTTCAGAATTCCAATTAAGCAAATGAAAAATGACATACTAGATTTATACAGTGTGGTTTACAGCTTTCACTGCTAACCTTGCTGCAATTCTGTATTTGCTGGATTAACTATTAGATGAGCACAGTCCCAATTATATGAACACTTTAGAGAGATTGCAATATCCCAATTTCTGACTACCTAAATAAAATCACTTAAAGAAAATACCAACTACTGAAATTGCTTCATATGTTACACAAAATAAACACATACCAAGAATTGAAAACATATTTATACCTCGTTTTCAACATAATGAATAAAACTATGCATTGCAGAAACTCTGGAAATCAGAACGGGCTACTAAGACTATAAAGGTCTACAGACTTTATGTTAAATCAGCTAACTGGTAATTAAATCAAATAACATTTCATCTCTCATCAACAGCTGTTGTAACTATTATAAAAGACAATCTGATTACTGAAAGAAGAGCACTCTTTAACTAATACATGCTGATCCTCAGATAATAAATAGTTTTAATGAAATAAAAATGGAATTTAATAAAATAAAAAACTTTCACAGCTTACACATGATGTCCATGTAATGTTGGATGAATTACACTGGACAACAAAATTTTACAAAATTCATAATTTCCAAATTAATTCAGTCATTTCTTTAAAAATAACTTAACATGATAACCACAGTAATTGACTTTAATGAAATAAAGGTACAAATATTTCATACCGAAATTAACAGTACATCATCAGTGTAGAACAAATAGTTGAAAGGAATGGAATACAAAGTACAGAAAAGTCGGTGAATTACCAATTAAAATTGTTGCCACGTGCTAGAAAATTAATATTAATAAAATATTATTAAATAATTCTTAAAAACTATTTCTTTGAGTTACATAAGATAAGAATCTCCCAAACTTTTGGGAGAGAGAGACAATCATTTCGATTCAAATTTGGCCGATGTAAAAGGGTTTCGCAACTTTCTTTGAAAAGGCATTCATATTTAAACTTACATCTGTGGAGAAGACAAGCTTTATCCCACTGGATATTATGTTTGGCGTCAGACCAGACTTTTGAGGTTTCATGTATTCGATATAATACTGATGTTCCTTCATTCTTCATTCAAAGGATGTTAAATTACATTCACATGGTATCTGGTAAACTCCAGCTAATGATAGAGGTGCCAGTTTGTATTTTGTAGATGGTAACAAGTGAGAATTTTGTTAATAGGAAAATATGTGGGAATGAGATGATACTTCTTCAAAATTCTGCCAATAGGGTCTGAGATGCCTGAAATATAAGGGATTGGAACCCTGCGGTCTGCTGAAGAAACCTGAGGTGTTGGAACATAAGAATCAATTATCTGATGGATTTGATTAGGGTTGTAACCATTAAATTCTATTAACTTTTTTTATAGTGAAAAGTTCTTGTTGTAAGCTTGAGGGAGAGGAGCACATTTTATGTGCTTTATTAATTAAAGACTTGATAACACCAATTTTTTGAGAGGTATGATGAACAAACTTTTGATGGATGTATCTTCCAGTAAAGGTAGGTTTCGATAGATACTGGATGATAAAGTACCAGAGGATGTGCATGTAAGGAGGATGTCCAAGAATAGTAAACTACCATCCTTTTCTTTTTCCATGGTGAACTGAATGCATGGGTGAAGACTATTAATCTGTTGTAGGAATGTAGTAAGTTCCTGTTCAGTACACGCCAAATAGCAAAGACATCATCAACATAACGAAACCAAATAGAGGATTGGGGATGGATGGATGAGAACAAGGTGTCTTCCAGATGGAAGACACATTTTTTATTTCATTAAAGTCAATTACTGTGGTTATCGTGTTAAGTTATTTTTAAAGTTATGCCATGGGTACCTTTAAAGATTAGTCATTTCTTATAGACTTCGAGGTACTGATCACGAATATGTCAATGAAAATGCAAAATTGGCTAGGGCTACAATTTGCTCTGGAAATCAGAACTGGCCACTAAGGCTATAAATGTCTACAGACCTTTAGACCTTCTGTTAAATCAGCTAACTGGCAATTAAATCCAATAAAATTCCTTACCAACAGCTGTTGTGACTATTATAAAAGGAAATCTGATTACTGAAAGAAGAGCACTCTTTAACTAATACATGCTGATCCTCAGATAATAAATAGTTTTAATGAAATAAAAATGGAATTTAATAAAATAAAAAAACTTTCACAGCTTACACATGATATCCATGTAATGTTGAATGAATTACTGACAACAAAATTTTACAAAAGTCATGCCTCCCAGATTAATTTAGTCATTTCTTTAAAAATAACTTAACATGATAACCACAGTAATTGACTTTAATGAAATGAAATTCAAGGTGCTGAACATGAATATGACAATGAAAATGCAAATTTGGCTACAGTTTATGAGAGATCCATAATAGTTTCTTATATAATAGAGTAATACGTACTTATCACAAATACCGGTAAATGTCCACTTCTACATCTGACGTCCTTTGCCTGTCACTTGTACAGCTGCTCAGGATCACCTCTGGCAAGCTTCCAACAGTAGTCGGTCAACATGGAAGTGAACCACTTTCGCTGGTATCGTTTCTCCATTGTTGCAACAGTACTGTTTCCTGACAGCGTGTCTGAATGGAATGGATGGAAGCTGGTTTCCATTATGCAGAAACACCACCTTTTGACAAGTCTATGAATAGTCGCCATTCGTGCAGGTCATGTTTGATTTGAAGGGCCATGTGCATAGTAGAAGGCCATGTACATCAGGCCATGTACATAGTAGAAGAACCCAAGGTCATCTTTCTTTCAGAAGTATGGGCTCAAACTTCTCATGATGAGTGCAAAATGAAGTCACTCGGACATTTTTTAAGGTTCCATTGTAGAAGTCTTGATCTCAGTAACTCCACTTTGGCCTTGCAGCTCAAGATCATTCAGTTCTTCTTGTGTGAGAATGTGTGGTGCAGATGATGCACCATGGCCAACATATGGATCATCATTAGATGCTGAAAGCTCAGGAGAACCCGACATCGGTTTGCCTCCATCCTTATCATCCTCTGAATCAATGAAAAATTCTTTTGGAGGTTCAGGAACAGGAAGTTCTTCACTGTTAGTCAGAGAGCAGATGGTATATTCGGGTACGCTATTGTCCACTCTTTTTCCTTGTGATAACCTCCTGAAACAGATGGTACCATGCAGAAGTAGCAGTCATTTGCATGCTTGCTTGGCTCCCTCCAAACCATAAGAATACCAAATGGCATTGACACTTTACTGCCTTTCACTTTTGAAAGATTTCTAGCACACGTATCACAGCATATGTATGGGGCCCAGGCCTTGTTCTGGTCCCCGATCTTACATCCGAAATAAAGCTGATACACCTTTTCACTAACAAAGTGATGGCCTTTTTCTGGCTTGCAAATGTCACTTCTCCACAAATGTAGCAAAAGTTATTTGCACTATTAACACAAGTATGAGGCATCACTACTGCTGGATTTATACAGCAGGGATCATTTCTGTAGTATTTATGATGCAGGAGTAAATGGGAGTGTAGCCCAGGAAGTCGCACAAACACTTGCTCACCCCTATGATTGCATCTTATGACAGCAATGTCATGATTCAAATGAATTGCATCAGGCAATGATGCAATAGCTCCTGGGGGGCAGTGTTGATTAGCTGATGCAATATGTTGCAATCAGGAGATTGAGATATAGCATTGCCAAATGATACCTATACCCCATGTGGTGACCAGGGTTAAAGAATAGTCCCAATGTAGTCCATGCATGTCGTAAAAGGCAACTAAAATGGGTATCCAGTACCCGGGGGTATAGTCGGGTTCCTTCTTGTAAGGTTGGGCGCAGGGCTAACAACCCTGTCCTGTAAAAACTCATTTGTTAAGAAAGTTAAAAGGAAAATTAGCCAGACAGACTTTGCGGGATAACAGAAAAAGGATTATGAATATTGGTTTGGAAGCTGGAATGTCTTGAGCCTGAACAGACCAGGAACATTGAAGAGAGTGTGTGAGGAACTACAGAGATATAGAGTACGGATAACAGCATTGCAGGAGGTGAGATGGAAAGGAAGTGGCATATTTGATACCAGAACACATACTATTTTTTACAGTGGAGGAGATCAAAAAGCCTTTGGCACTGCATTTTTGGTTAATAAAAAATGGAAACACTTGGTTCTTGATTTTAGACCAGTAAATGAACGACTTTGTGTACTGAGAATAAAGTTTAAGATATTCAATATTTCACTTATATGTGCACATGCACCAACTGAGGACTCTTGTGAAGAAGACAAAATAAATTTCTATGAATTATTGGAGACGATACATGATCAGGTACTGAAACATGATGTAAAAATGGCTCTAGGAGACATGAATGCCAAAATAGGAAAGGAAGAGACCTTCCGACCAACAATTAGAAGAGCTAGCGCACACGAAAAAAGTAATGAAAATGGCATGAGACTAATCGATTTTGCAAGTATCAAAAATATGATCATATGTACAACCTGTTTTCCACATAAAAAAGTACATAAAGTTACCTGGAGATCGGCAGATGGAATAACGGACGACATGCGACAGATATCATTGATGCAAGAAGTTTTAGAGGAGCGGATTGTGATACGGATCATTACTTGTTAAGAATTAAATATAAACAAAGGATAAAAATTAATAAAGTAGGTAGAGGAAAGAGAACACCAAGATATGATGTCCAAAAATTAAAAGATGGAAAAATCAGACAAAAATATATTGAAAGATTGAGAGCAGAAATAAATGAAGAAAATGAGGATGAACATATAAATAATATGACAATAGATAAAAAATGGGAAGGGATCAAGAATAAAATTACTAAAGTGGCTGAAGAAGTCCTGGGATTCAGAAATAATGATAAAAGAAATGAATGGTATGATTTGGAATGTAGAAAATGTGTTGAAGACAGAAATACAGCTTGTCTAAAGATGCTTGGACGAAAAACTCGAACAAATGAGAATGAATATAGAGAAAAACGAAAACAAGCCAAAAAGATGTGTAGAAGAAAGAAACGTGAATGGGAAAAGGCAAGGCTAAATGAAATTGAGATTTTGAAGAATATAGGACAAATTAAGAAAATATATAATAAGATAAAGGAAATTAAAGGCAGATTTCAACCCAGAACAACTTTCTGCAGAGACCATGAGGGGAACTTGCTCAGTGGAAAGGAGGACATTTTGAAAAGGTAGGCAGAATATTTTGAAGATCTCCTTCAGGACAAAGCAAGCTTGGAAAATAACGTTCCAGAAGAAGATGAGTTTAACGAACCCCTGGCAAGTATGGGAAAAGCTGAGACAGAGGAAGCACCAGAATTAAACCTGATTCGTCAGCTATGCCGCCCTGAGCCCGGATAAAATTTGGGGGGATTGAGATGGTGCCATACTTCCCTGTAAAAAGGGCCTCACGGCTGTTGTATCAACATATGCCAAGTAACTAACTACTTTCACATAAATTTCTTTTTCCTTGATACTTCAGCATTCTATTCATCCTCTGAGTCAAAATTCTGTGGTCACTCTCAATCCAACGGGGTAAGGATGACATCTCAGTTACAATATATTCTCTGATCCTTGGAAAAAAAAAACTCTTGATCCTCTTGTTCCCTCTATTAAATGTTGCTTAGGATATCTGTTCCGTCACTCTCTGTGTTCCCTAGTGACAGGAAGGAAATATCCCACTAAATATCTTGTCCTGCCCACTTCCACCTCACACCATACACTTTCAAAACCATTAGTGCCATTTCCTTCCAGAAAATGTGTCCACTGGTTCCTTTGCAAAGACGCTTGTCTTTGTCTTTGCAAAGGACCTTTTTTTGTCTTTGCATGGAAAGACAAAAAAAGCAAGTTTTTTGTCTTTCCATGCTTTTTTACGCATCCAAATGATAATCGTATGATCACCCAAAGATAAGGCTGACCTCGAGGAATCATTAATTCTTCTTCAACTCTTGCATAAATGAGGCAATTACTTCCTGTTATATCAAGCTCACTGCATCCTTCTCTGGTCTTTTCTGAAAAATCAGAAGCATCATGATTAGTCTGGATATTAACAAGTCTTCTGTTCTAGTGATAACCTCCACTTATGTGCTCAGAATTTTTGCTTCATAATTAACTCATCTATATCCCACATAAGTAGTCATATTTACTGGACAACCACCCATAACAAAAACGAAAACTTATATCCAGTTCCTCCCTAAAAAGACAACCAACTTAACATCTATAAACATTCAAATATATTTTTTTGCAAGTTCCTTTTGAAGATGGCAACGTGACGTTGCCAAAATATCGGAAATATTTATTAAAGAGTAATTTAATTTATATTCGTATCTATGTTGTTCAATTCCTTAAGTGAATTAATAATGCATAACCAACGTATAAGCCTGTCTACGAGAATTATCATCATCCATGGAGATGCTATCGCACTGAAGGTTTGCCAATATGGTAAAATGAAGTTGAAGTTGTCTAAACAATTAAATCGTTTAACTTTCCTAAAATGCTGCGGGGATAATCAGGTAATCCCGAACTGTGTAAAATTCAAGCACCGTTTCGTTTCACAAAAAGCTCTCCGTATATGTAACTGCGCCAGCTACGTGTTGCTTCACGAACAAATCACCGCCACGCTGTTTCTCTTAGCGGACATTAACGAAACTATTCGTGCTTTCAAAGAAGAGCTTTCGTGCACTTTAAATCACGAGCTTTGGTCAATTTTACATGACGTCTCGTGTACCACTGCAGACAAAGAATTTGAAAAAATATACGAGGCTGACAGATGAAAAAATTCGAAAAATTAAAAAATAACTCTATCGTCAATCCAAAACTTCCTACCAAAATCGTAATCAACCTTTCTTCAGTCACCCTGAAGCAATCAGCGCACTTTCGCATGGCCGCAACTTAGCCATTGCTCCCAGAAAAATACCCAGTGAGGATATTATGATCTAGATCGAACGTGGAATCCGCCACCTTCCACATCAAATAGCCAACAGTGTAAGACTGAATGTAGCTTGTGTCCTCTCCAAAGCAAGACCACCAAAAACCAACATACCCAACAAGGAATATAAAGCTCTTCAGGAAATGAGGAATAATAAAGAATTAGTAATCACCAAAGCGGATAAGGGAAATGCAACTGCAGTACTTAACCAAAAGGACAACACAGGTAAGCTTAATGCTCTTCTATTAGATCGGGCTACTTACCTCCCTATTGAATACAATTCCACCAACTCACAAATTAGAAAACTTCACAGGCTCCTTAAGAAAGTCACTTCTTGGCCTGTAGACGTTACCAACAGATTAAAGCTGTTGAACTCATGGAGTTCAAACCCCCCCCCCCCCAGTATTTACGGAATCCCAAAAATACATAAAGAAAATGTGCCATTACGTCCCATAGTGGATGGCACTGATTCCCCCACATACAAATTAGCTAAACATTTGGCCAAAGAGCTCACACACTATACTGGCAACACACCATCACACATAAAAAACTCAGCCCACTTCAAAGCCAGCACAGAAAACCTTACACTCCAACATACTGACATAATGGTCAGCTTTGACGTCTCCTCCTTATTCACAAATGTCCCACTCAACGAAACTTTAGAGCTAATCCAAGCTAAATTTTCTCCCGATATCTCAATCCTATTTCAGTTCACAATGAACTCAGGCTATTTCGCTTGGCAGGGAAAAGTCTACAAACAAATAGAGGGGACAGCCATGGGTTCACCACTCTCCCCGCCCTTGGCCAATTTCTTTATGGAGACCTTTGAAGAAAAAGCTTTAGCCTCTGCCCCACAAAAACCAACCATATTGCTTCGCTACATTGATGATGTGTTCGCTATTTGGCCACATGGCTCTGAAACACTCCTCTCTTTCTTAACATACTTAAACAACCAACACCCCAGAATCAAGTTCACCCTGGAAAAAGAGGAAAACAACAGCCTCCCTTTCCTAGACACGCTGGTCATCTGCCAGCCTGATGGAACCGTGGTTTTCTCAGTTTATAGAAAACCCACCCATACAGGCAGATACATTCACCAACAATCCCCCCCCACACACACAACAATATGGAGTAGTGAAAACACTATACAACAGGGCTAGACTAATCTGTTCTAACGACATGGCCATAAACACTGGACTAAATCACATTCTCAACACTTTCTCAGCCAATGGCTACCCCCCCCCCCCCAAATAATCCAAAATATATTAAAACCTACAAGCCACAGCAAGGATTACTCTAAATCCATCACCATTCCCTACATCCGAGGCACCTTGGAAAAAATTACCAAAATCTTAAAAAAACATGACCTGACCTCCTGTTAGAGGCCATACAGAAAATTGGCATCCCTTATCCGCTCCACTAAAGACCAACCACTTCCCCTAGACCTACCTGGTGTATACCAGGTCCCTTGCAGCTGTAAACTGTCTTACTTTGGCCAAACAGGCAGGACAGAGAATATCAGAATTTCTGAACACAAGGACTATATCCGTTTTCACAAGTACAGCCATTCTGGTCTTACAGACCATGCTCTGGATACATGCCACAGAATACGGTGGAAGAAAGCTACAGTAATACACTGTAGCAAATACAAATTCAAAAGACTATTTATGGAATCAGCCTCAGCTCTAAGAAACTCTCGAAACACCAACAAATTTGGTTGTATACAATTACCTCAAATTTGGGAGGCTTACATCATCAGACCTTCAGCCTAACGGCCAAGAACACCTACTTAGCCCGCTAGAGGGCACCATCAAGAATGAACAATAGCTTCATCTCTTCATTCTCAGTTACTGTGTTGTAGTGCCTACGTGCACGTGCCTTTTTTTGTAAGTTCCTTTTGAAGGCAACATGATGTTGCCGAAATATCAGAAATATTTATTAAAGTGTAATTTAATTTATATTCGTATCTACATTGTTCAATTCCTTAAGTGATTTAATAATAACATTCAAACACAATGATGAACATAAATTTCTCAATATACCACCCGAATATCAGATAATTCTATCTTTCTGACCCTTTTTCAACCAGCTCTGTTTTTGATTGAACTGAGCACTGTTTGGACTCATATAGTATAGAAGGGGTGTTCAACCCGTCGATCGCGATCGACCGGTCGTGGAGCGATTTTTGATCGATGTCTTGTGTATTCATCCTTACAAATTTAATTAAAACTAAAAACATAATGTTTTATTTATCATTATTTTGTCATCATCATCAAATTCCTGCCATGTACTCTCAAGGGGTGTACAGGATATGATAGTACTACATGAAAAAAATTACATCATTACTAACTTCCTATCTACAATTTTCCTCCAAATCAGTCTGTTACTTGTCAAGACTCCAACATTATCAGATCTTATATTTCTATTGTCTAAGGCACTTTGTACCGTATCGATCCACCTATATCTTGGTCTTCCTCTGGGTCGTTTTCCTGCCAACCTGGCAGAGAACACTTGTTTTGATAATCTTTCTTCACCCATTCTGTTTAAGTGAGCATCCACCTGAGATTAGCTCTGCTAATGCATTCCTGGATGCTGACAATGTTCTTTCCTAATATCATCGTTTTTAATATGATATTGCCATTGATGCCATCTGTTCATGCCTCTAATCTTTCTCAGGACTCTCATATCTGCGATCTCTAGTCTTTGGTCAACTGTTTTACTTCTGACCCAGCTCTCAGATCCATAAGTTAAAACTGGTTTGAGCACTATCTTGTATACAACTAATTTAGTCCGACTAATTTCTCTTTTATTCCATAAGAATTTATTCAATTGACTTCCTACCATACCAGCTTTGTGATTCTGTTGTCTATTTCTATATTTAATTTACCATCTTCAGCAAAAATCGTGCCTAAGTAGCTGAAATGTTTTACTTGTTCCACAGGTTCTCCATTCACACAGTTGACATTTTCAATGATTCTGCCTATTTTCATTGCCTTTGTCTTTTTATTGCTGACCTTCATACCATATCTATTACAACAGTTATTCAATTTAGTCAGAGAATCTTGCGGACTTGTAGCAGATTTATTGATAAGTATAACATCGTCTGCATAAAGCAAAGAGCTGACATTAATATCTCCAATTTTGATATCATGTTTAATACCACTTTCCTTCATAATGTGATCCATATAGATAATGAATAACAGAGGGGATAATGTACATCCTTGTCTCACACCAGATTTAACATTAAACCATCTTCCTGTACTTCCTTCAATTCTAACTGCGGACTTACAACTCAAATAAAGACTAAGTATTGCTTGATATAATGTCCCATTGACACTATATAACTGTAGCGTTTTGAATAGCTTCTCTCTTGGCACCTTGTCATATGCCTTTTCCAGATCAACAAAACTTAAATACAGATCTTTGTTATATTCCCATGATTTCTCCACTATTTGTCGTAAAGTGAAGATCTGATCCTGACAGCTTCTATTTGGCCTGAATCCAGCTTGTTCTTCACCCAGCTTTTCTTCCGCAATTCTTCTCAACCGTTTCTTAAGTATACTTGCATAGATCTTGCCAGGAACACTCAGTAGGGAAATTATTATTATTATTATTATTATTCAGGCCTCCATGGAGTCAAAAGACTCATCGAGGAGAGGTCCCCACTAAGAAACACAAAGTCTATCATACCACTCCTTAAACTCATTGATCGTTCTTGCTCTCACCACTCCATCAGGCAATGCTTTCCACGGTTCAACCACCCTACACTCAAAGAAACCACTCCTCACCCTCTTTCTCACAGTTTCCTTTCGTAACTTCCAGGGTTGGCCTCTTGTTATCACACCTTCCCGCTATTCAACCAAGTGAAAGAACTCCCCAGTGTGAACCCTGTAACCACCTCTCAACAGTTTAAAAGTCTCAATCATATCACCTCTCCTTCTTCTATCCACCAAACTCTGCAGTCCACATTCCCTCAGCTGATCCTCATAACTATCCTTGTACAGTCCTGAAACCATCTTTGTCATCCGTCTTTGTATCCTTTCCACAGTTAATTTATCCCTGTCAAATCCTGGGGACCAAATCTGAGAACAATAGTCCAAGTGTGGTCTGATCAGAGACTTATACAACAGAATGATAACCCTCTTATCTCTGCAGGTCAGTGTCCTTCTCATAATTGCAGCAATCCTCTATGTTACCTTTACCACCTTTGCAATATGTCCCCTAAATTTCAGGTTTCTATCAATCAATACCTCTGTAATTCTCACATTCAATTTTATTTCCCTTTTTATATATGGGTACTAAGAGAGCTCTGCTCCAATCATCCGGAATTCGTCCTTCTGTCCAGGCTTTCCACACTATGCAGCCACTGCAAGACTTTCATACCACCATACTTCAGCATTTCTGGTGGAATATCATCTACTCCTGCTGCCTTTCCACATTTCAAGCCTCTGATGGCATTTTCTACTTCAAGTATGGATATGTATTCCCGACTGCATGCCTGGTCAGTGTTTTTTTTAACACTGTGCTGTCATCACTGCTTGTTTCATTTAGCAGTTTTTCTCCCATTTTCATGTCACCTTTATCATCTCCAACTCCTTTTACAGCACTCTTTCCTCCATTCGTAAGCTTCTTCAACAACATCCAGAATATTTTGCCACCTTCTTGATATTTATTTTCTATATTCTTGCCAAAGTCCTCTCATGACTTTTGTTTAGCTAGTTTTACACAGTGTTTAGCTTTCTTACATTTGTCTCTGTATTCTCTAAGAGCAAAAGCTGACTTATTTGCCAGGAACTTTTGATATGCTTTCTTCTTTTCCTTCACTGCCTCTTTAACTTCCTGTGTCCACCATGGAGTTCTGATTTTTCTATCCTTGCAGACAACTTCACCACATGCCTCTCTAGCTGAATTAATCAGGGCTCTCTTCAAGGCTTGCCATTGAATCTCCAAGGTTTGATTCCTGTTCTCAAACTCTTTCATTTCTTCTTCAATAATCTTTGTGTATTTTAGTCTACAGTTCACATCTGAGAGCTGCTCAACTTTTATTCGCTTTAAAACTTTCTTACAATGTTATTCTTTCCAATATGAAATTCAATTTTATCCTGCTCAAGACTAAATAGTGATCACTTCCAATTTCAAATCCTCTGTAGACTCTGGTGTCCTGTACCAGGGAGAAAACATCGCTATCAACAAAAACATAATCAATGAGACTTTTCTTATTCCTTGGCTCTTCTCTCCATGTGAATTTGTGCACATTTTTATGTTGGAACATGGTGTTAGTAATAACCAGTCCATGTCCTGAGCAGAAATCCAACAGGTATTTGCCATTACTATTAGCTTTCCTCTTTTCTCCAAATTTTTCCAAAATATTTTTGTATGTCTGACTTTTCCTACTTTTAGGAAATGATACTTTTGTATCATTTCCTACTCTGCTATTCAGATCCTCAAAAAGGTCTAACTTTTCCTTTTTCATCGTGTCAGTTGCTTTTTCTAAAGCATCAAAAAATTCCTCCACTTCTACCTTAGTAGAACCTTCTGTGAGACCATAGGCACAAACAAAGAAGTCTCATTGTCCAGTTCCCCATTTGTATTATTTTTAATTCGCTTTAAGTGTATTGCTATTGTTTATTTATTTTTCGTTAAAATTGTCAAATGAGTAATTTTCTTATAAGTCCGGGTAAATGAATTAATTTGGATCAGTGGAAGTCAAACAGCGCATAGAGTGAATATAATTATAAGCAAAGTGTAAAAACTCGATTGTAGCTTAAATATTAAATATTCCAAAGCACATTACATCGATTTTTTACTTAGGTTAAGTCCCATGTGAATATTATAAAAAAATAAACTTTGTTTGTCTCGGTATAGTTTGTATTAGATATTTTTGTAAATAACTCTTTTGAAGCTAACTGTATATACTGCTTTAATAAGAATATGTTAGAGTGTTAAAAACAAAGGCGATGTTTTTCTTATCGAAGCTGTACATAGCTGCATTAGAAAGATAGTTATTGAAACTTGTATGTATGATAAAGGCTTGCTGGCTCTAAGTGTAAACATCTCCAAAGTCAGTCAGAAAGAGTTGAAACAACTTTACGATGGCCAGTAACTTACAATCATAAGAAAGCGGAGGAGAAAAAAAGGTGTGCCAAACTTCATGCGAGGTGTCAGAGGAGGCCTAATAAAAAGGGACTGAAGCAAGCAGAAGGGCTACCATTTCCAGAATTGCTGTCAGAGAGGAGGCTGCAGGGTCCAGAGTCGCCATCAGAGAGACTGCCTGGATCCATGTTGCTTGAGAGAGGAGTTTCCCGTTTCCAGAAAGAAGCTTCTCGCATCCATACGTCGCTAGAGAGAGTCTACTTCTAGGCTGCAGACAAGGTTTCAAATTGCCTTAAGGAAGAGTTCCAATTGCCGGAGAAAAGTTTCCAGGTCATGTTAATGTCAGCCATTCACCAGTGTGTTGCGTTTTCTTTACAATTTGATGAATCAAAAGACTTCACTGATATTGCTCAGTTAATGGTATTTATTTGCATGGTATTTGAAGATTATTCAAGTAAAGAACTTTTGAAAATTATACCATTATTGGGAAGGACTAGGGGAGAAGATATTTTTTCCACATTTGATGATTTGTGAAACAACACAAACTTCTGCTTTTTAAACTTGTGTCTATTACTACTGATGGTGCTCCTGCAACGATAGATAATAAATCAGGCTTCATTTTATTATGTAAAAACAATGACAAATATCCAGATTTTTTAACGTACCACTGTATTATTCACCAACAAGTTGGTAGCACGTGGCGGTGAATTTGAGCTGTGCAGAAGAAAGTGATTTTTAATCGGTGAATAGTCCGCTTTTTCCCCCGTTTTTGAGTGCTAAATTGTTTCTCTGAATACGAGTGTACTTCAGTGGTTGTTTTGTTGGAAGTTAGTTGCTGTCGCGATACAATATATGTTGGTACCGTCGGAATCGAACGCATAACGGTGGAAGACAAAACGAAGCTAAGTTACTGTATTTAGTTATATTTCGTTTATTTAATTATATTTAGTACTTTAAATGTTCTGATGTTTGTACTTTTTTCCCCTCTTATTTATTAATTGAATAATTATTAAAGATTACGCTACTCGGCAGTAAGGAATGATGGTGGATTCAGCAGCAGTCGCAAGTGGCGTAACGCCAAGTCCTCCGCCATTTAAAAACTCAATTATTAGCAATATCATAAAGGACTTTGTGGCATGCAGTACTTGCGGCATGTATGCTTCTCGGGAATTACATATGTGGCTTGTTAAAGAGAGTGGAGAGCGTATGTGCGCCAAATGCAGGCAGTTGGAGGAAATAAATACATTAGATATATCGATATCCGACTTTGTTGCTCTAGGAACGGAGAATAGGAAGACAAGTAGTATGATAGGAGCGAATGAGAAAATAATAGTTGATAGTGTGGAAGGTGTGAGTGACTGTGGAAGTTTAGGAGATGGTTTTGTATGGGAGAGTGAATTTAGATTAAGAGTGACTGACCTGCAGAGGGAGATAGATGAGTTGAAAGAGGAGGTGGAATGTCTAGTGAATGAGAGCAGAAGTATGAAAGATAAGATTAGGAGAATGGAAGAGATAAATGCAAGGCAAATCAGAGTAGGAGAGAGAGAGAATTTAAGGAGTATGAGTGAGAGGTATGGGGGTGCTAGAAGAGGAGAGAATGGAAACAGTAGAAGAGAGGGAATGAGAGAGAGGTATGGGAATGCTAGCAGACGAGAGGATGGAAACAGTGGGAGAGACGGAATGAGAGAGAGATATGGAAGTGCTAGAAGAGGAGAGAATGGAAACGGTAGGAGAGATGGAATGAGAGAGAGGTATGGGAATGCTAGAAGACGAGCGGATGGAAACAGTAGTAGGAGAGACAGAATGAGAGAGGGATATGGAAGTGTTAGAAGTGGAGAAAATGGAAACAGTAGGAGAGAGGGAATGAGAGAGATGTATGGGAGTGCTAGAAGAGGAGAGAATGGAAACAGTAGAAGAGAGAGGTATGGGAATGAAAGAAGAGGAGAGAATGGAAACAATAGGAGCGAGGGAATGGTAAGAGGTATAATGTATGGCGACTCAATGATCCGTGGTGTTCAAGATAGGATGCGTGAGGAGTGTTTGCCAGGAGGAACAATAGAAAGGGTGGCTATGGCAATTAAGAGAGGTGAAAGGGTGGATGAGATGATTGTGATGGTAGGAACGAATGACTTGAGTGGTAATGTAAGTCGGGCAGCGAGAGATATGAGATTTTTGCTTGAGACTGTACGGAAGAAGACAGAGAGAGGAAAAATAGTGTGCGTGTTGCCTAGGTATGATAATGATGAGCTGAGCAGAAGAGCGGTGATATTGAATGGCATAATAGTGAGAATGTGTGACAAGAGAGGACTGGTATATGTGGATGCTTGGAGTGCATTTGAGGAAAGAGAGGAGTTGTATGCGAGAGACCGTTTACATTTGAATGAGGAAGGGCGTAGGCATCTGGAGAGATTGCTGTTCTGAGCGAGTCAGTGTGTCCCAGGGAGGATGATAGCAGGGGTGGCCTCTTGTGGGAATGGATACTTGGGAGAAGGGAGACAATGTCAGGTAACACTGAGCCCAGTGGAGTCTAGGAGGGATAAGGCTGGGTATAGAAACAATGGCATTTATATGCTGTATACTAATGCCAGGAGTATCCGGAATAAGGGAGAGGAATTGGTGGCGCAGATAGCATCAGCCTGGCCAAAAATTATTGCGATCACTGAGACGTGGTTGACAGAAGAGGATATAAAAACAGGTATAGAAGTCGCTGGGTATAGCATTTTTCGTCAGGATAGGAGGGGAAAGCGTGGTGGTGGGGTGCTGCTTATGATAAGTGATGACCTATGTCCTCTAAGAGTGGAGAATTTGGAAGGAAGTGAGACAAATGATTTTGAGAGCGTATGGTGTGAGCTAGAGGTAGGCAAGACAGGATATTTAGTGGGGTGTTGCTACAGACCCAGGAGCACAGAGGATGGGGACCAGGAGATGTTTAGACAGCTAAGTTTGGCAAGTGCAAGAAGAATGATTGTTATGGGAGATTTTAACTTCAGTAGTATAAATTGGAGAGAGGAACATGCATGTAACAATAGGGGAATGGAATTTCTAGAATTCTTGAGGGACAAATGTCTTAGGCAACATGTAACAGAGGGAACAAGAGGTTCAAAAATTTTGGATTTGGTTATAGCATCAGAAGAGTTGATAATAACTGAGTTGACGTCTCTCCCACCAGTTGGAGAGAGTGACCATATGGTGTTGACATGGAAAATGAATAGACATGCAGGAGTATCAAAGAGACGGGAACTTATGTGGAATTATAAGGCAGGTGATTATAATAGTCTTAGACGTCAACTTCGGGAAGTTTCATGGAGGGAGGAATTGGACGGCCGGGATATCACCAGTGCGTGGGAAATTGTGAAAGAATATTTGTTATCAGCAATGGTAAGTTGTATACCACGAGTGAAGAAGAGGGCGCAATTTGGAGTAAAGTGGATGACAAACAACATTAAACAGGAACTGCATGCGAAAAAGAGGCTATGGAAGAGATATAAGGAGACAGGTGAAGAGAGGATGGGTGAAGAATATAAGACACAGGCCAGAAGAGTGACTCGTGTGGTAAGGAAAGCGAAACTGGAATATGAGAGAAGATTGGCCCTAAGATCCAAAGAAAATCCTAGGGAATTTTTTAGCTATGTGGCCAGTAGGAGGAGAAATGACTGTGGAAGAATGATACTGTGGGATAAAAATGGGAATAGAGTGACTGATGCAGAGGACATAGTGGAATTGTTCAATGAACACTTTATTGGAGTATTTCATCCTAGAGGAGTCAGTTTTAATGCTAGAGGGATAGGACTGGTACGAGGTCTGGAGGTACAGGAGGAGAGTGTGCTTCAGATACTGAGTACTCTGGATGTCAGTAAAGCTGTGGGACTGGATGGTATTTCGCCACGAGTTTTGAGAGAATGTGCTAGCGAATTGACAATACCTTTAACGTGGCTTTACAATGAAAGTCTGGCTTTGGCAAAGGTGCCCAGGGAATGGAAGGAAGGTAAGATAGTGCCATTGCATAAGGGTGGTAACAGACTGGAAGTGTCTAATTATAGGCCAGTCTGTGTATCATCAGTAGTTGTTAAGATCTTGGAGAAAGTAGTGAGGGACCGTGTACAGCATTGGGCAGATGAGGGTAATGTTATCTGTGAGAATCAACATGGATTTGTGAAAGGACGCTCTTGTTTTAGCAATATGCTAGCCTTTTATAATAAAGTTACAAGAGCATTAGATGAGGGAAAGGCATATACTGCAATTTTCTTAGACTTGGTGAAGGCATTTGACAGGGTGCCACATGATAAGCTGATATTTAAGTTGCAGCACATGGGTCTGGATGTCAGATTGGTCAACTGGATTCAGGATTGGCTGTCTGATAGGTATCAGAGAGTTGTGTATGGTGGAGCAGTTTCCAGGAGGCAGAGGGTTACAAGTGGGGTCCCACAGGGCTCAGTACTAGGACCTATATTGTTTAACCTTTATATCAATGACATAGCCAGTGGATTGCAGGGGGATATTCAGTTGTTTGCGGATGATGCGAAGCTGGGAAGGATTATTAGTAATAGCGCAGATGTGGTAGCCTTGCAAGAGGATTTAAATAAGCTAGATAGATGGGCAAATGAATGGGGGTGTCAGTTTAATGCAGCAAAATGTAAGGTCTTGAGGTTTGGGAAACATCGATGGGATGCTGCATACTCTATGGGAGGAGTTATACTGGAGGAAGTAGGGGAGACAAGAGATCTGGGGTTGATGATTGATAGAAACCTGAAGTTTAGGGGACATATTGCAAAGGTGGTGAAGGTAACACAGAGGATTGCTGCTATTATGAGAAGGACACTGACCTGCAGAGATAAGAGGGTTATCATTCCGTTGTATAAGTCTCTGATCAGACCACACTTGGACTATTGTTCTCAGATTTGGTCCCCAGGATTTGAAGGGGATAAATTAACTGTGGAAAGGATACAAAGACGGATGACAAAGATGGTTTCAGGACTGTACAATGATAGTTATGAGGATCGGCTGAGAGAATGTGGACTGCAGAGTTTGGCGGATAGAAGAAGGAGAGGTGATATGATTGAGACTTTTAAACTGTTGAGAGGTGGTTACAGGGTTGACACTGGGGAGTTCTTTCGCTTGGTTGATCAGCGGGAAGGAGTGATGACAAGAGGCCATCCCTGGAAGTTACGAAAGGAAACTGTGAGCAAGAGGGTAAGGAGTGGTTTCTTTGTGTGGAGGGTGGTTGAGCCGTGGAATGCATTGCCTGATGGAGTGGTGGGAGCGAGAACGGTCAGTGACTTTAAAGAGTGGTATGATAAACCTTGTGTTTCTCAGGGGGGGACCTCCCCTCGATGAGTCTTGACAGACTTTATGTCTTAGGAAGGACCTCCCTCGATGAGTCTTTTGACTCCTTGGAGGCCTGAATAATAATAATAATAATAATAATAAAGTACTGTGTAGTAAAAGATTAAACACAAAAGATGTTTTGGATATTACATTTAAAATTGTAAATTCTGTTCGAGGAAAAGCCCTGCAACGCCGGTTATTTAAATTACAGGCAGATGATGATAGGGAACTTCTATTGTACAATAATGTTTGCTGGCTCAGCAGAAGTCAATTTTTAGAAAGATTTCTTGTATTAATTAACGATGGTTGTTACACTTATCATTTTTAGTAGATTTCTGAAATTAAGCAGAAATTAAGCAATTTAAATTTTGAGTTACAAGGTAGAGAGAAAAATTTAATTGACATGTTAAGTTCAATAAAAACTTTCCAACAATACTTACTTTTATTAAAGAAAAATATAAATAACTACGAATTTAGACATCTCCCATATTTATTAAAATTTTTTGAACAAAATCAAGAAATGCTTCGCTATGATTTAAAATAATTTATTTGTGAAATAGAATTAGTTGAGGAAGAAATAAATTCAAGATTTAAAGATTTTAATAAAACTAAAATGATTGTATCTTTTATCAATAATTCATTTCAAGAAAATTTGAACATCACAGAAATTTCAAATACTTTGTCCAAGAATGGATGACATATGTTAGTAGATTCCCTGCTAATTGACAGTGATGGAATCCATACTGTCAGTCATTTAGGAGTTGTCTGTTGATGATTCTTTTCCTGACTTTAGAAAGAACTGAACCGAGAGAAATTGGATGGCATTTTGAAGGTATGGAATCACACTTCTTAGAAATAGGTTGTATATGGGCTAGTTTTCCAGACTGCAGAATAAGTTTTTCTTATTCCAGTGGAATAAGAAAGGCAGCATAAAGTGGGAGTTAATCCGGAAGCACAGATCTTTAGAATAATTGTAGATGAGGTTTTGCAGACCAGAGATGGAAGTGAATATCATTAAGGTTAGAAATGAGACCATATATATTTGTGAAATGGCTCAGGAAGCTTCTATGAAGTTTGCTGTTGACCATATCCAACACATTTTCCCTATGCAGTGTATAGGATCAGGTTTCCTTACTTGCAGAGTTTGATTTTCTCACTAGTATTCCTTCTTTATAATTGATTGTCCATGCTTTGCCTCAACTTTGATGTTTCTGTTCAGTTCTTGTCATAATTGAAACCTTTTTTCCTCACTGCACATAGGTCAGATCTGGCTGGGAATACTTTGTTCTATCTTTCCATGTAATCATGGGCCTGAAGCAGTGATACCTGACAATTTTCATGTGGTCAAAGCTGCATTGTTCAGCAAGCCTGCAAATGTTATCATTTAGTGTTGCATTGGTTGTTCCAGAATAGAAATTCACAACGATGTCATTATACTTTTTTGTTTTTTTTGCCTGAATCACGTCTTGAACTGATGATGTAATGAGATCATGAAGCTTGTTGGCATTGTCTGCAGGAGGCATGTTAACTTTGAGATGGTGATCATGAATTGCTTTGATTTTTTTTCAATTGTGCTGATTTTCTGGGAGAAAGTTTCATTGAGCATGATAATATGCTGTTCCAGGCTATCCATGTGCTTGAGGTTTAGGAGTGTGAGCACCGATTCGTCAATTTTGAGACAACTGGCATGAGTTCATGTTGGAGGTTTAATGGAATATTATCAGCACTGAGAAAGGATTAAAAACAATTTTAATATTTCCAATATTTCGTCTCCGTCACAGATTCTTCACTCTGTTATAATTCTGTGTGGAGACAAAATACTGGAAGTACTAAAACTGTTTTTAATCCTTTCTCAGTGCTGATAATATTCCATTAAACCTCCAACATGAATTCTTCACAGCACTTAAGAATCAACACATGGCATGAGTTCACTGGAAACAAAAATCACATAACAAACTCTTTTTTCTTTCCCAAAATGTCTAGTTTGTAGCTTCAAGCGGTCTACTTGTGGTAGCAGGACTCAAAACACTTTGTCGTTGCTCTGCTTTATTGCTGCCATCTTTGCTTCATGCTACAGGCATGGCTAAACATTGGCTGTCAGCACTTGCTATGGCCAATATTAGAATATGGGAAAACGTTTTTTTTTTGAAATGCTCAGAGTACTTACGATTATTCGCAATTCAGTCCCTTGAGAACTATTGCTATACTTCTTTTGGAGCAGAATGTTAAGTAAAATCACTTCTAAAATTATATAATAACAGAGAAAAATTTCCACGTAAAACAATCCGAAATGCCACCTAAACACTGTCACGAATTAATTCAGAAGTCATATTTTTCATATACAAGTATTAGTATCACATTATTATAAAATACTCTGGATCAGAGATAGTTGTAGAAAGATTTTTCACTTGGTTACAAAGTAAATTATACTGATTCTGAATTCAACATCCTTTCATGAGGTTTCATCTTTGCAAGCCAGCAAAGGTCGGTCAATTGGTAGAGCTTCTACTACTAATGGCTCAGCAAAAAGTTATGCAAGTTCGAGTATGGTTAGTAGTTGGAAGAGGATCAATCATTCGATGCTGTTGGCACGCTCTCCCTCGATGAGTCTTTGGACTCCCTGGAGGTGTCACATAATAATAATATCACCAAGTAGGATTCCAAAAGTAGATATCATGGCAAACATGGACAAAAGTTTTCAAAGAGTTCCTACAAATGTTGTAGATTTTCTTCGCATCAAAACAACCTCTATAGTTCTACAAGCAAAACCACCTAGTAATAACATTGCAAAAATGGAATGATTGGTTCTAAAAAATATCAAACAGGATAAATAGTACTTGAAAGCTGACAAAGGCAACACAACAGTTTTGATGAATTCCATACAATACATAGAAAAAATGCAATATCTACTGATACAAATGCTATATAAAACTAAATCACAAACCAATGAGTTATTTCCATAATAAGACCAATAATTTGATTAAAAAAATCATTCTGAACCTATCTGAAGACACCAAAAAACATCACAAGTCAAGGCATGTAACAAGGGAATTGGTACCCTTGTACCAAGAATTTTATGGAGTCCCAAAGGTGCATAAACAGGGCTTACTACTAAGACCTATTGTTGATTCAAAGTATTTTTCAACTTTGTTGCTATCCAAATATCTAGCAAGCCTGCTAAGCCCTCACATTGACAAAACAACCTCTTTTATAAAGAATATGACACACAGCACAAACGATTACAACAGAACATACTGATCGACTAGCAAGTCTTGACATCATTAATCTGTTCACCAACGTACCAAGAACAGAACCCTTACAATTACTATGAGACTTCTTTTTGCCAGACATCATAGATGTCTGGTTCATACACTGCATTAATAGCACGTTCTTCAAATTCCAAGAAGAATATTTTGAACAGGAAAAAGTATTAGCAATGTTCTTTTTGCTTTCTCCCTTGTTAACAAATCTGTTCATGGAGTTGTTTGATGAAAAAGCCATACAGTACCAAGGAACGCTACCTAAATTTTGGCTCAGATATGTTGATAATATATGTGATAAATTCACTGTTCAATTACAGGTAAACAGGTCTCTACCATTTTTAGACACACCTGTAGAAGTATTCCAACAAAACACATTCAGTTTCTCAGTGCACAGGAGACCAACAAACACTGGACAATATTTGCACTCCACATCCCATCACCACCCAGTGCAGAAAGTAGGCATTATTTATTCCCTAGGTGACAGAGATGAAAGAAACCAAGAGCTCGACCACCTCAGCACCAATCCTACCAAACAATGGTTAAATAGAACATCAGTCAACAAAATTCTACGTCAACTGCCAAGACAGTCGGATAAACATGAAAAACAAGAGTTCAGATCAACAGAGATTCTATCCTACATACAAACAGTCAGATAAAACATGGGCATCAGCAAATTTCAAAATAGATCTTGAACAAAGCTTTATGATATAGTTTTTTATTTTACAAAATAAAAAGATCAGCAATGCTTTCTTGGAAAAAAAATTCCCAAACTAAATGTTCTGCACAATGTATACCTCACAAATGCATACATTATTTTCATACCCAGATTAACAACCTTATCATATATACTATGAGATGGATTTGCTCTTCCCCACAGTCATATACTAAGTTGCAAATACAATACAGACAGCAGTTATTATTTGTTATTTTTTACACAATGAAATCCTCTATTTATGTTTTCTGCTACTTTAAGGCCATAAAAAATGTATATTGCTTCATGGAGTGATTTCAGACTCAAGTATTGTAATCACAACACTCACATGTAATTCACTAACACAGGTAGAGTAGTTTAGTGTACCATCCACATTTCTCTCTTTCTTTTCTACCATAAACTCACCACTCAGCAGAAGCAATGCTTGTCTCTTAGTTCACATGCAAGTTGTGTCTATCTGTCCCTTAGGATGGGTAGTCTGTTGGCTAAGGGTCATAGTAACAATGTAGCTGGCATGCTACTCCTCTGCTTCACTCCTAAGGGCAAGTATTTATGCCTGTAGAATATGCCAGGCAAATTGGCCCCATGTGTTCATGGGGCCAATTTGCCTGCTTTGAGGGACAAAAATCCAGAGTTTCTGAGTGAAAAACCCTTAACCTCTGTATGAGACCAGCTAGATCAGCTCATCATTTGATTGAAAAGACCTAATAAAAGTCTCTCACATCATAGACTGGATTCAAACCAGGATCTTTGCAACCAAAGGCTCATCTATACCAAATGAGCTACAAAGCCTTTAACCTTATATACTACCCAATGAAAATTTTTTAACTATTGAATAATTATATCAATAACCTACTGCAATTGACCTCCAACCCAATACACAGTTTTGCAGACAACAGCACACTACACTCCTCGCTTGCATTTGATAAGCCTTACCCTACACAACTCACCTCAACCTACAGAACATCAACCACCACCACCACCCTCAACTCCGATCTCCAAGCCATCCTACAATGGGGTTCGGATAACCTCATAAATTTCAATGCCAATAAAACCCAGTTCTGTACTATTTCCCATAAAAAAGAACCATTTTTTCCCAGTATCCTTTTTTGACGATACCCAAATTTCCAGACAGTTTGAGATCTCACTTCTTGGAATCACCCTCACATCAAACCTCTCCTGGCATAAACATATCACAACCATTGCATCCTCAGCCTCAAAAAACCTAGGATTTCTCTTTTGCTCAAGATGTTACTTCACCCCCAAACAACTATTAACATTATACAAATCACAAATCCACCCAGCTATTGAATACTGCTCCCACATATGGGGTGGGGCCCCTAAAAGCGCTCTCAAAATGCTCGACTCAATACAGAGGAGAGCAATTAGACTTATCAATGATCCATCCCTTACCAACTCCCTCCCCCCACTTTCACACAGATGTATGGTCTCTGCAGTATGTATATTCTACAAATATTTCCATGGGAAATGCTCAAATGAAATAACATCAATAATTCCTCCGCTCAGTACTAAGCTCATTGGAACACGTGCAGCTGCTGCACAACATCCCTTCGCAGCACACCTAGAAACAAACAGAACAAGTTTCTTTTCCTCTTCCTTCATCCCTGCAACTGCTGCACTGTGGAACAGTCTCCCACCTGCTGTGTTTCCCAAGGAATACAATTTAAAGTCATTCAAATCAAATGTAAACAAATTCTTCCTTTCCCAACCCACTACCCATACACGGTACTAATGTACTATAGGTTGACCAACCAACCTCCTGTGTATGGGCCAAACATAAAAAAAAATTTTTTTTTTAATTATATATATTGAAACCAAATAGAATCTTCCTCCTTTACACAGCTTTGGATTAAAAAGAAAAGACTGGCATGTTACACATTGTAAATGCCAGTCCAATTCACACAAACAGAAAGTAAATTTAAGACAATTCCTTGTGTCCAACTCTGCAGGGTACACAAGCCAATTTGTCCCTACTTGGTATGAATGCATTAAATAATGAAAAAATAGTAATTTCCAATATGTGTACCAAAAAAGTTGTCTAGTTATTATTCTGTCTCTGGATGAATCACTTGCAGTCATAATAACATTCATAAATTATCTCAAACAAATGTATCCATATATAATCAACTCTCACCAGAAAACTACTAAGGACCATAAGAACAATTTGATATAATGGACAGTTTGCTACATTGAATTTCTTTTGGCACAGCACTGTGGGAACTTTAATTGGGACTTTTTAGTAGTTTATTATAATGGTGTTTGCTACTATAGTGAGAGCTGACTGTATACGTAAAGCAAGTCTAGTTTTAATGATTTTGGACTATAAATCCTTATATATGAATAAAGATAGTCCTAAGATTAGATTATCAAACAAACATTTATATAGCTATAGTGAATTCATGTGATATCCAATAACACATTTTAGCACTAAGTTCCTTAAATAAATAAGAAGTTAAAATCATTAATTCAAAATTGCTTTATGCTAGTACTGTAGCCATCACTTAATAATAATAATAACTAAACTTACAGTTAAGAATGAATGTCCTTTTCTCATGCCTTTCTTTCTTGTTTGCTCTTTTCTAGTTACAATATTTGTAGATGATCTTTTTTGAGAATCTTCTCCAAATTCAGCTAGAAATATGCTATTAGTAAGTAATATATCAACCAAAAATATTATTTAAAATGTCATCTTATTTTCAAAGTATTATAACTTTTTGGGGGAGGAGGCAGAATCCAACCTCTTTTCCTTCATCCTCATTTCCCTTCTCCTATGCCAGAGATGGAAGAAAAATGAAGTAAATAAACAAGAAAATAAATTAAAAGAATAGGTTAATAGATTTATTTTCGATTTAAAAATCACAACTGATTAAAAACTTTATTATGAACAATATTAACTAATTCAATTTTAAGAGTGTTTTCACAAGCACTTTTTTGATTTCTCTTTCTCACCATAGTTTTCTTCCTTGGCCTGATCTTAATAGTGCTCTGAGGTTCGTCATCATTCTTCTCATGATATTAGATCTACAATATTCTCTTTTTATCTAACTCTTACTTTAAAGTGTTACTCATTCATTTAATTCACATGCAATTTCATATCTTAACTCTGAGGAAGGAATTAGATAATAACTTCCATCAGATGCTCTTAAACTCCTTGCACTACTGATTCCTGTACTATTCAGTATTTTCTGTCAAGGCACTACTTCAAGCTGCCTTCTCAGTTTATTATGACTACTTAATTATTGAAGGACACTGTGTAAACATGCATGCTCTTATTGCAGCTTTTGTTCTAAAGTTCTTTGTTCTAGGTTCTAAAGAGGTTCTTGTTAATTAATCTGAAAACGTTACAAAGGGTTCCACTGCTGAAGACATTTATTTATGTATGAATTATCAAAATCCATGAAGTAGCTTTTCAAATTATGTGTATTAAAAATTCAAGCATACACGGTGATCAGCAATGATAGCAGAACAAAGGAGATTGCTATTATTAATGGGTAGTAGAAGCAGCTCAAGGAGGTAAGGTGAAGGTGAGTCATGAAATGTAACAAATGCCTAAAGGATCTATAAACATCCAAAGAAAAATATATAACATGTAGAAAATGCCTTCAAAATCTGCATTTTACATGTTCTGGCCTTTCTGAATTATTCTATCCAATGCAAACGTGTCTCAACTACAGGGAGAAGAAAGAAATATGGCCATCAACAGCAGGGGATAATTTAACAATGCAGTCCATTTTACTTGAAACAAAATAAGATGAAGAAATCAAAAGAACAAGGAATTCAAAGTGAGCTTTCTATTATTACTATTATTATACAGGTATTTCCATGGAGTGAGAAGACTCATTGTGGAAGATCCATTTATTCACACGTTGATCACACAATACCTATCATACCTCTCCTTAAACTCATTCACTGATGAAGTGCCCGCCACTACCTCTGGTAACTAACCCATTCAACACCCTCCACGCAAACCTATCCTAACACTCTTACTAACCAGACTCTTACACAACTTCCACTGATGACCCCTTATTCTCTCCTTTCTTGCCATGTACTGAAAAAGTCTTCAGTGTCAATCCTAAAATCCTTTTAATAACTTAAATGCTTTTATCATGTCTCCTCTTTTTCATCTATCAGCTAACTTTTGAAGCCTACAGACTGTGAATCTATTCTCATAGGGAGCATTCCACAGACCTGCCACAATCTTTGTCACTTACCTCTGGATCCTCTCCACAAACAGACTACTGTGCACAGAAGTCTATATGTGGCCTTGTACAGGAGAATGATAACCTCTCTATCCCTGCTTGTTAAAGTGTTCTTCAACAACCACATAATTTGATGTGCTATTTTGGATGCCTTTGCAATATGCTCTCTAAACTTCAACTCCCTGTCCACAATTACACTAAGTCCTGTCCTTATCAGTTTCCTGCAATTTAGTTCCATCAATATAGTACAAAATTTCTGATCTCTTCCCAAAGCGCATCACCTTCATTTCGCCTTTGCTCTTCTCATTTAGCATCGTCAACAAACAACTGAATATTTCCTGTTAAATCATTTCCTATATCATTGATATATAAATTAAACAACAGAGAACCAACTACTGAGCCCCGTGGTACACCACTGGTTACCTGCCTTCTCCTGGACTCAACTCCTCCATAACCCATTCTTTGATATCTATCCATCAGCAATCCTCTAATCCAAATCACCAAATTCATATCTACCTTCATTTGCTCCAATTTATGTAACAGAATTCTATGTGAAATCTCATCAAATGTTTTTTCGTAGTCTAGCAATATCAATGAGTAGTCATTTCCCTTATCAAACTCCATTGTCACTTGATTATAAAAAGTAAGCCAATTACTAACGCAAACCTACGTTTGCAAAACCATGTTGTCCCTTATCATCATCAAATTCCTGGTGCATATCCTAAAGGGGTGTACAGGATATGATAGTATTACATGAAAAATTTACATCATTACTAACTTCCTATCTACAATTTTCCTCCAAATCAGTCTGTTACCTGTCAAGACTCCAATATTATCAGATCTTATATTTCTGTCTTCTAAGGCACCTTTTACTGTATCAATCCACCTATATATTGGTCTTCCTCTGGGTCTTTTTCCTGGCAACCTGGCAGAGAAACACTTGTTTTGCTAATCTTTCCTCTCTCATTCAGTTTAAGTGACCATACCACCTGAGAGCTCTGTTAATACACTCCTGGATGCTGACAATGTCAAGTTCTTTCCTAATATCCTTTTTTAATATTCTATTTCATTCTGTTTTCCCTTATATAGTATCATATTCCTATCCACTCAGTCCTGAATTCCGTCTTTCACCAATTTCTTCAATACCTTAACTGAGATGGAGACCGACCTATAATTTGTAACTTCTGTCTTGGAGCCTCCTTTGTGCAATGGGATTATTTTGTCCTCTTTCCACTCAATTGGCATCTTCCCATCAAATGAATTAAATTTATCACTTAAAACTGGACTAGAACATATGAAAGAATGCCTAATTACATTTGTTCAAAACCTTTTCGATAAGCAGAAAGAACAAGTCATAAAAAAGTTTAAGGAATACGAGGACTTTGTTAAATATAATAATTTAGAAGTGGAAGAACTCATAAACTGTAAGAATATTAAAAATAGTGTTAACGTAGTAACTGAGAGACAACACAGTCTATTAAAAGACCTCTGAACTCATTAAAACTGCAGTACAAACCTTTAAACCAACAGCAGAATAAGGAAGATCTTTTCATGGACAGCCTCTTATTCACATAAGAGGCTGTCCATGAAACTATACTAACAGAAAACTTATGGGAGAGAGAGTTCTAAAGTTCATTATTACAAACCTCTGCAGATAAATGACATTTAGTCTGTAAATTGGCTATTCCAAAAAAAAAGCAAAAAAAAAAAACCACAAATGTTTGCGGTGATCTGCTCCTGTCAGTGTTTGTCTAACAAGCAAGCCCATAAAAGTCATAAAAGATAACAGACTGAAAAGGTCAGTTACTAGAGACTGAACATATCCCAAGATAGCAATCCAATCTTCGTGACCAAGTATTTAACACTATTTTACCAAAATCTGTTGTATCAGGTGAGGAAAGAAAAATTAAAAAAATTCATTAATTTTTATGGATCAGAAACAAAAAAATATTCGTGAGAAAATCACAGAACTCAATGTCAATATAAATCAAGAGCTCGAAATACAAACAGGCTACCATAGTGAAAGTCAAATATTTTTAACCACATCAAAAGAGAGGACAGCTACATGAGACCTACATGAACATGGACTATCAAGCAGACTTAATAACACCAGAGCACAAGAGCTGTCATATTCTTAACTTACTCACAGAATGGAAGCAATACACTGACAGAGTGAAGGGGCTCTATTCTACACATAAACATCAGAAGCATTAAAAAATATTGGCTTATGCTACAAGTTCATCTGAAGAATCATATTGATGTTACTGATATATCAGTCCTAACTGACGTATCCACTACTAACTAATGATGAAGTAACTAGTTATCAAGTTTCAAACTTCAATCTACACACACTATTGAAAAATAAGGCAAAGTAGTGGAATACTAATATTCACAAAACAAAAATTAATAGTGAAAGAAATTAACTGTAAATGTAAATTTGCTAAAAACATCTACATTGAAATAATACATGCAGTTTATCAACAGCACTTAATGTTAAATGCTGTTTATAGGCCACCAAAAGTTAGAATTTCTACATGAATTAAATCACTGGCTCTCATGCCCAGAATTGTGCACAACTGAACATTTAATAGCAATAAGTGATATAAACATTGCAAATATAAATAACACTACAATATTTAGATTTGCTATCTACAGTAGCAAACAAATTAATCTGAACACTCACATGTTAAACAAGTTTAATTTTGCAAGAAAATAAGTATGGAAATTAAACTCCAACTTTGCCTAATAATTTATATGTGCTCCTCTGTTCTAAATTTATCATTAATTCGTGTAGGCATGGACTCTACCAAAGCAGAACACATTTTTCTTATTTCTGCATCTCGAAACCATACTTTTATAATGGACTGTATTAAGTTAACTTCTGTATCACAATTTAATTTTCCAAGTCTTTTTTTCACTATGGCCCACAAATTTTCTTTTGTGCTAAAGTCAGGTGAGTTACTTAGCCACTGAAGCAATTGATGTTGTGATTTTTGAGGGACTCTCACTTTTTTTTCGAAGTGTGGCATGGAGCGAGATCCTGATGAAAGATGAGATCTTTGTCTTTCTGGATCTGTGAGATCACTCTTTCTCCAATATTTTTATGTATTAGTCACTTTCCATCATACCATCAACAGGCACTCCTGAACTGTCATGTGTGAAACAACCCCAGAACATCTTTTTAGCTGGATGTTTAGGAGCTTGTTGAAGGTGGGCAGGAGAAGTCTTCTTAGCAGCTGATTTGCAAACATAGGGTACTTGCCCTCCTTGAACAAAGAAATGGCTCTCTTCTCAACAGTCCAAACTTTGTACACTTTTGGCCACTGAAGCCTCTTTTTCTGCATAGCCTCAACAGTTGTTTCTTTTATGGTCTGTGGGCAGTCCTCCCTGCTTCCAACAATCTTCAACAGATTGTCATGTCAGAAACATTAATCCCACCAGCTAACTAGTAAACGATCTTGAGTGTGTAGTTTTCCTTTTTCACCCACATTTTCCTTTTCTGTCAGTAGAAAAGGTACCTGTTTCCCTAAACCTATTTAAAATAGCATTAACCGTAGCCAAACCAACACTGCACTAATTGTAATTTGTCTTTGAGTTATGGATGTGTGCTGAGAAAGAGTACATATTTTTGAATGCTTTCTTGGACATGTATCCATTTATAACTATGAATGCCTTTTACACTAATAAAAATGCACAACACTATTAATAAACATCACAGAGACAGTTAAAACAGTTCAAGCATGCATGCAGCACTCTGTAAGATCTCTCATATGTGACTTTGTAACTTATGATGTTTGCTTTTACATGTTTTCTGTTTAGGAGAATGTACTTAGAAAAATGTTAATTTTTATAATAATCTTGTAATGAGCCTTTGTTAAAATAATGTGGATCATGACTTCATCATGTAACGATATTAACTCATGATCAGTAAGTCTAATTATAAAAATAGCGAAGAATTCCAGGAATTGTCATAGATAGAAATTTTCAAAGACATGCGAAGAATGACGTCAGCATGTCTGAAGGTCAATATGTGACCATTTTCAAGGTGGGCAGTCCAAGGCACACAAGGGAAGTCCGAGCATATATAATTTGTCTTGGGGTTTTCTAAACCTTCTCTTACCTGGGTCTGCCATCACGTTAGATCCATTGTCAGTCATTGAAAGAGAAGCACTATTTAACTTGGGGTTTTCTAAGCCTTCTCGTACCTGGGTCCACAGTCACGCTAATTTTGCTGTCGGAAATCTAAAGAGAAGAGGCGTGGGTTCTGAGTGTTCTACTTGGGTCCATCACCCTGTGACAAGTGTTGTGTCAATCATCTCAAAAGGAAAGAGCTGCACATTGCTGCCAAGTTAAGGGTCCTATATGGCAAGGAATAATAGACAATTGGAACAAGGAAGAAATTTAGCAGAAAAATCAGGAATGAGCCAGCAGATAGAAAGAAAGACAAGAAGAAGACTCACGTGTGAACAAAAGGTTAATGTGAAAGACGGTGTGCTGACCAAAAATTGCAAGTAGTTACAATACTGAATGTATGTCAAGTGTTTATGTTTATGAGATAATATATTAATGTTGAATTAGGCTTAAACAAGGCATGGCTTATATTCAGTTAATGTTATGCTAGATTGTGAATTAATTATTATTATTATTCAGGCCTCCATGGAGTCAAAAGACTCATCATGGGAGGTCCTTTCTAAGAAACACAAGTCTATCAAGACTCATCGATGGAGGTCCCTCCTAGGAAACACAAAGTCTATCATACCACTCCTTAAACGCATTGACTGTTCTTGATCTCACCATTCCATCAGGCAATGCATTCCATGGTTCAACCACCCACCAATGCAAAGAAACCACTCATCACCCTCTTTCTCACAGTTTCCTTTCATAACTTCCAGGGATGGCCACTTGCCATGACTCCTTCCCACTGTTCAACCACGTGAAGAAATTCCCCAGTGTCAACCCTGTAACCACCTCTCAACAGTTTAAAAGTCTCTATCATATCGCCTCTCCTTCTTCTATCCATCAAACTCTGCAGTCCACACTCTTTCAGCCGATCCTCATAACTAACATTGTACAGTCCTGACACCATCTTTGTTATCTGCCTTTGTACCCTTTCCACAGTTAATTTATCCCCTTTAAATCTTGGGGACCAGATCTGAGAACAATAGTCTAAGTATGGTCTGATCAGAGGCTAATACAACAGAATGATAATCATTTTATCTCTGCAAGTCAGTGTCCTTCTCATTATTGCAGCAATCCTCTGTGTTACCTTCACTACCTTTGCAATATGTCCCCTAAATTTCAGTTCTCTATTAATCATCAACCCCAGATCCCTTGTCTTACTTACTTCCTCCAGTTTAACTCCTCCCATAGAGTATGCAGCGTCCCATCGATGTGTCCCAAACCTCAAGACCTTACATTTTGCTGCATTAAACTGACACCCACATTCATTTGCCCATCTGTCTAGCTTATTCAAATCCTTTTGCAGGGCTACCACATCTGCACTATTACTAATAACCCTTCCCAGCTTCGCATCATCCAAACAACTGAATATCTCCTTGCAATCCACAGACAATGTCATTGATATAAAGGTTAAACAATATAGGTCCCAACACTGAGCCCTGTGGAACATCACTTGTAACCTTCTGCCTCTTTGATACTGCTCCACCACACACTACTCTCTGATACCTATTGGACAGCGAATCCTGAATCCAGTTGACGAATCTGATATCCAGATCCATGTGCTGCAACTTGAATATCAGCTTATCATGTGGCACCCCTGTCAAATGCATTTGCTAAGTCTAGGAAAATGGCAGTATATGCCCTTCCCTCATCTAATGCTCCTGTAACTTTATCATAAAAAGCTAGCATATTGCAAGCATATTAGAACTAGGTTTTTTACTCGAGAGTGGTGAATGAGTGGAATAAGCTGCCAGAGTTTGTTGTGGGTGCCATGACTGTAAAATGAGTTCAAAGCAAAAGTATGATAGATACTGTGCCGAATAGTTGTTCTTGATATGATGTTTAGGGCCTCCCTTTGGAGTTGCCCGTAATAATAATAATGATAATAATCATGATAATCTCACACTCAATATATATTCTAACTGGTGCAGTCGTAAAACAAATATATTTGTTTGACTATGGAGCATAGGGAATAGGATATAGTAGAAATAGATAGATGGCGGCAGCCAAAAGAAAAAGCAGTTGTCCATTCCCGAATATTAAATAAAGAAAACAAAGCCAAAGCAGGTAATAGAAACACAGAAAGCTTATATAACAACTCAACAAAAATAGTGAATTAAAACCAAAACTGAAAACAGTAAACCAAAATTATTGTGAATTGAGACAAAAACCTTCATGAAAACTTGGCTTGTTTTAATTTGTTCACTATTGTAAGTATAACCTAATATCAACAATAACTTCATACACTAGTAAAGATAATAATCAGAAATAATACCATAGCATCTTGTATAGACCATATAAACATATGGTCATCACCAAATAGGCAAAACAGGAGCAAATCATAGAATGCAAACTCATCAGCTCACTATTTCATGGCCTTAAAACTGCATAATAGAACATAATTTACTGAATCTGAAAAGTAGTATGAAAAAATAATAAATGAGGAACTGAATAACTAAGAAATAAGAAAAACTGACTGGAAACAAATAGCATTATTGGATTCTGTAGAGATATATGTAAACAGCTATAAAGAAAATCAAAATATCACAGACATGCCAAAATCCTTCAATTTTGTACAAAGTGTGTGTGTATGTGTGTGTGTGTACACACACACACATGAGGGTGGTGGTCTGAAAAGTTCTCAACCTAACAATGAAAAAACAACATTTATAATTTGAAAATTATTTTTATTTTTCAACATAATCTTCCTTAAGACTAATACATTTATTTCAGTGATGCTCCAGTGCCATTATCCCATCCCTATAGTGGTTCTCAGTAAGATCTGCAAAATACCTCTCTACAGCTTCAATCACCTCTTCATTCGAAGAGGTGATTGAAGCGAGTTTTGGGAAGAGATAAGAAGTCAGAGGGAGCCAAATCTGGGGAATAGGATGGATGTTCCAACAATTCATAGTGCAGATCCCTTAATTTTCCCATTGGCAAAACACCTTTGTGGACAGATGCATTGTCCTGATGAAACATGATGTTTTTCTTCTGCAAATCGGGTCTTTTCTCACGAATTGTTTTGTCTAGTCTGGTTAAAAGATCAGAATAATATTCCCCCGGTTATTGTTTTACCCTGTTATAGATAATTAATAAACAAAATGCCTTTAGCATCCCTAAACTGACTTTGTCTTCTTTGGCACTGAACAACCAGCTTCTGTCCACTGTTTTGACTGCAGTTTGGATTCTGGTGTGTAATGGTGAATCCAAGTCTCATCCATGGTAAGAAATCAATGCACAAAATCAGTTTTATTCTTGTTAAAATACTCCAAGCACTGTTCAGAGATTTTCATGCGAGTGCATTTTTGATCTGCTGTGAGCAAGCATGGCACCCATCTTACGCAAAGTTTTTCATTTGCAATTCTTCATGCAAAATATATCCTACACGTTGTTTTGAAATGCCTATAGTCTCAGCAATTTCATGCCTTTGACTCGCTGGTCATCCAATACCATACTGTGCACTTTATCAATGATTTCTGGTGATGTTACACTTTTTGGACGTCCTTCACGTGGATCATCTTCAAGCCTGGTACGGCCACGTTTAAACTCTGCAGCCCATTTCTTAATTGTCAAAAACAAAGGAGAAAAGTGCCTATAAACTTTTATGAACTTCAAATCAATTTCTTTTGGTATTAAACCTTCTTTTACAAAGAATTTTATAACCGCACAATACTGAATTTTATCCATTTCAAAGGATACAGACAACACTTTTGTTTCAGACAAATATAAAAAAAACTACTTGATAGAATGACTTGCAATTTCACATGAATGCTTATGACAGATGTACCAAATTAGAAAAAAAAAATCTTGCCAATAGTGTTGTCATCTATGGTAGAGGCCGAGAATGTTTCAGATGACCCTCGTGTATATATAATATATATAAGTTGCAATAATTATAATCTGTAATGAAGAAAACACAGTTGCATTGCCTAAATATTGCAATATTTGGATATACTTATTTGAGAGATAATAAACTCAAAAAAAATGTGACACCTTCATGAATTCCAAGAATTCTTCATGGGAATCAACACTACATCATTGAATGGGGTGGTGTTGATTCATCCAACCAACTGTCCATTCAATGCCATCTACTTACTACTCACTAATGCACTACATAATCCAGGGCACACACCATGTATTTTTTTTTCTGTAAAATGTGTTTGTTTGCTCTCTGATCAATCTGCTGAGCTTACAGGAGAGAGAGAGAGAGAGAAAAAAAAAAAAAAAAACTCTACTACTGCTACCTCTGATCAATTTGATGCAAAGTTTAAAATGTCTATTATAACTGAATTGAATTATAACCAAAATTCAGCTGTAAATGTCCATTATAATTAACCTGCCTTATCATTCCCCATAATTTAATTCTTAGTCAAAGCTCTCAAGTCAAAACTTCATAATCATTATAATAAATTTAGTTTAATCCTTTATCCAAGTGTGAGCAAACAAAGTTTGCACCTGAAAGTATCTTCAGGACTGGGGTAAGGTGGTACAACACCAGGACACTCCTTGCAAAGGTGGAGCAAGATACCAACACTCCTATCTCAGTATTTCCCATAATGCAAAACACATCTCCTTGCGGATATGTCTAATGTTATGCATTAAGGGAAGGGCCACAACCCAGACTTGTTTCGACCTTTACTGAGGTCTCTTCAGTGGGAGGTCGAAACTAGTCTGAGTTGTGGCCCTTCCCTTAATGCATAACATTAGACATATCCACAAGGAGATGTGTTTTGCATTATGGGAGATACTGAGATAGGAGTGTTAGTAGCTTGCTCCGCCTTTGCAAGGAGTGCCCTGGTGTCGTACCACCTTACCCCAGTCCTGAAGATACTTTCAGGCGCAAACTTTGTTTGCTCACACTTGGATAAAGGATTAAACTAAATTTATTATACTCTAACCAAGTGAAAAATAAACTTTCATAATCATTCTTTTCAACTGGGGACATAAAGTCATCTCATTTAAAGAAATGATTCTCAGACATCATTACTAGATCCAATGTAGTTGTACTGCAAGTCCCTTCCATCGCTTGTTGCTTAACATGTTCATGCTGAGCACAGCACAAACTGTCATTTGGTAATTGCCCATGGAGCCAGAAGTGACAAATTATCTGATATTTCTGGTTTGCCATATGTTTTGCAGGTATATTTGTATTCTATAGTGCATGAAGACAGTTCACAAATATTAGTTTTATTTTGTGAGTACACATGTACTCACAGATGTATTCATATTGTGAGTACATCTTTGGTGAATGTGTTTGAGGAGAGATAGGTATTTTGGTATGAGCTGGTGGACTAACTTTAAGAGCATGCAAAGTAATAATAATGTCATAAAAATAAGTGCCATAAATTTTAATTCAGTGAGTAAACTTGAATTTGTGCTCGTAATTAAATGTTTTTAAAAGTGCTTTCTTCCAACCATAACACTAAATGAAAGTGCAAGCACAGTTATGAGACTGAAGAACTCTTTAAGAAACTCTGAAAAAGTTCTCTTTCATATACAAAAAAAAAAAGAAAAAAAAACCCTCGATGCATTGTGACTGAATGCAAGCAACACACCATGACCCAACTATGCCTACCACACATGGCAAAAGATGGCAGCAATGTTAAAACACTTCACTAACACTGACAAATAATCAACAAGTAATCAACCTGATCACCATATGAAGGGATATGGCAAAAGACTCAACATCAACAAAACCAAAGAGTTCTGTATGTAATTTCTGTTGCCAGACATGTGCTAGTTGTACAAAGATCAACATCAACTTCTGGCCAACCTCAACCAGCATTTTTCTGACCTCTATCCCTTATGTTAAACAATTTTTAAATGTTCGGAAAGTGCATTAACAGTCTCGAACAGCCTAATCACACTCTGAGAAGACTTTCTCGAACAAAATTGATTCATTGGAGAGAAAGTTCCAAATGATTCACAACTGACACAATGTCAGTTGTGAATCATTGTCAATGATAGACAATGATGTACATACCAATGACAATAACAACAAGATCCATTCTGAGCCCAAAGTGATTGGAAGAGTGTATGGTTGGAAAAGTTGAGATTTGGAAGGTTCTCTAAGGTTTACTACTAATTGCATAGGCCAATCGTGACAACTTCTCATATGTCCATTCAAATATACTATGCCAAAAAATATTCAACTTAGAATCTCCTGATTTTGATCTCCTTTTAAAAGTGCTTTCTTCCAACCTCAACACTAAATGAAAGTGTGCACAGTTATTAAGAGGCTGAAGAATTCTTTAAGAAACTCTGAAAAAGTTCTCTTGCATATACAAAAAAAAAAAAAAAAAAAGTCCTCAATGCATTGTGACTGAATGCAAGTAACACACCATGACCCAACTATGTCTACCACACAAGGCAAAAGATGGTGGCAACAAAGCCCAGCAATGTTAGAACACTTTGTTAACAGTGACAAATAATCGACAAATAATCAACCAGATCACCATATGAAGGGATGTGGCAGAAGACTCAACATCAACAAAACCTGGTTGACTGATTGGTTAGTGTATCTACTCTCCAGCTAAGAGGCTGTGGGTTCGAATCCACTAAGGGCATGGATGTTTGTGACTGTCCTACTAACCAATTACCATATGTACTGCTGTAACCTGTGTCCTGCAGCAAGACTCATGATGTCTTTGCACCAAAAAATAAAAATAAAATAAAACCCTAACAGCGAGGTCATTTTCCTTAGAGATTTTAATGTCTACAACATTAACTGGCTTCCACTTTCCAATTGCACAAATCAGGCAAGCAGAGATGCCAAGACATTTGCAATCACCAAAGACTTAACACAAATCGTTCACATGCCTATCAAACATCTGATAATCCCAACCATTTTCTAAACACCCTGGACCTTTTCCTTACTAGTGACTATTTTAAGTACACTGTAAATACTGTTTGTCCTTTAGGTAACTTGCAACATGACTTAGTATTAATCTCTTACCCATGGAGCAACAAGCATACACACACTCCCAATTACATACTGTATGGTATGATAAAAATGCAAAGCAGGATAATCTTTGCAATTCCTATACCTAATTTCCTCGATTGGGATACTGTTTCCAGCCTTCTGATTCAAATATATACTAAACCTGTCAACAAAGTAATCCTCACTGGTATGGAGGCATTTATTCCCTTCCCCATTCCATGCTATATTCCCAGTTCTTGAAAAGGTGTATCAAAGCAGTACAAATGAAGAGCCAAGCATATTGCAATTAGCTCTCATCCAAAACTCCATCTTCCTTTACTACATATAACAAAGTGTGAAACAATGCAAAAAAACTCAACTTATCTACAAGAAAGGATTTTGAAAGGACAAAAAAGTAGGATACATGCATCCTGTCCAAAAGCAGTCACCGATCTCTCACCAACGCCATCAACTGCAACTTCTGTCCAACGCATTCCATCACTAATACACTTGTATGGTTCTGCAGCATCATTACCCACAGACAAGATGGCCAACCTTCTGGCCATTTACTTCTCTTCTAATTCTTGTATGGTTGACCTTGGTATATGTTCCACAACCATTTCAAACACTCACCACATAATACCCCTTTGACCTTATGTCAAAAAGAATCAGAAGAATTTTATCAAAATTAGGCACAAAAAAATCTCCTAGTCGCAGATGGTATTCCTCCAATTGTCTTAAAGACATGTTCATCATTGACTCCCATTCTCTACCACCTTTTTATGCTTTCATATTTTACTGGTATCTATAATTAGCCCAAATACAACCTATAATATAAATTAACCCAAATACAACCTATTCCTAAAGGTAACAAATACAATCAAGCAGTCTAATTTCCTTACCTCAGTTTTATATAAAGTGATGAACAGAACCATTAACAATCAACTCCTTTGTTACCTTGGAAGCATTGATAATAAACGATTGTCAATATGGATTTCCCCGTGTAATTCAACACTGGATCTACTTATCTAAGTCATCCAGCTCTGGAGACAAATACCACGGAAAAATTTGGCAAGTCTCAGGTAATTATCCTTGACATCTCCAAGACCTTCAACAGGGTCTGGAACAAGGGTCTATTAAATAAGCTCTCATCATTTGGCTTACCTATGACCTCTGCAATTGGACTGTCAACTTTCTGACTGGACATATGCTATGTGTGATGGTTGAGAGCACTCTTCTAATTATGCAACTAATATTGGGATTCCACAAGAATCTGTTCTCTCACTCACTCTCTTCCTTGTTATATATCAATGACCTACTCCAGTTTACTACCAACCAAATACGAAGCTTTGCTGATGACAGCAAACTATGCTCCTCCTCATTTGACCGACCATGTCCCACAACAAATTCTACCTTAAGTTCTGATCTCCAAACCATTCATTGATGGGGATTTGAACAACCTTGTCAATTTCAATGCTGCCAGCAAAACATAGTTATGGCTTATCTCCCATAACAAAGAGTTTTCACTAGTCTTACTCTTGATGATGCCCAAATCTCTAGACAAGATGATGAGATCTCTTTCTGGGATTACTCTATCATCAGACCTCTCTTGGTAGGCACATTACAACTATTGCTCCCTTGGTATCCAAAAAACTAGGATTTCTCTTTGGCTTAAGGCATTACTTCACCTCTCACAAGTATAAATCACAAATCTGCCCAAATACTGAATATTGTTTTCAGATATCTGGATCAGTGCTCCCTAAAAGTGACTCAATATAGAAGATAGTAATTAGGTTGATTAATGACCCATCACTCAACAATTCACTCAAACCACTCTCACACTGACACAAAGTTTCAGTTACTTTCATCTTTTACAAATACTTCCATGGCCAATGATCATCCAAACTGACATCAATAATTCCTCCACCTTTTGTTAAATCCATTGAAATATATGCTCAACATCCCTTTTACAGTTTAACTTCGAACCCACAGAACAAATTTCTCCTTCTCATTTATCCCTTCTACTGTGACTGTCCTCTGGAATAGTCTTCCATTCATTGTGTTCCCCAAAGAATACAATCCACAGCTCTTCAAACTAAATGTGTGCCTATACATGATACTAATGTGCTATAGGTTGCCCAACCTTGAGTGCATGAGATTATTATTTAAACACTCGCAGTGCTTTTAATTTCTTTAAAAATGTACCTGGACCAAAGTTTTCTTTCCTTTATACCCATGGTTACATGGGTATAAAGCATTATACTTTTGTATTTTATTATAGTACATTATAATGTAATAGGTTATAATAATAACTGTAATTCTATTTCGTGATATTTCAATTAACAATATAAAACACAAAAAGATCAAATGCTTTTAACTTATGGATGATAGCATTCATAAGCATTAATAACTACTGTAGCTGATAAGTAAAGAAACAGTCATTTCTGTTTGAAGTTTTTATTTTTAAATTGTTCAATAGAAAGATCAGATACAATTAAATCCTGATTGACTATATATATATATATATATATGAGGGGTGGGGGGAGAAGAAATCACTACCTGATTTAGATCTGCTTTTGTGTGCTCTGGTCATCATTTTTAAATATCAAATCCTTAAAGGGAAAAGAAAAAAAAAGATATGAAATGCTACCATTTTTTAAAAAATATAGAGGGTGTCCCATAAGTTCCTAGATACTGTATTTCAACAATTCATAAATTAGAAAACTTTTATATTAGAGTGCGGTTTGCACGAAAGTGAATCACAAGAAGGGGGATTTTTTTTCGGTGAGGAGAAAAATTTTACTTCAAATTTTCACCGATAGAGGGCACCGTATCACATGCATCATAATATACCAATTTTTCTAATTTTTATGAATTATTGAAATATCTAGGAACTTATGGGACACCCTGTACTTATATGTACATATGTATACCTATAAATAGGTTCTATATGTCAATATTGTACTGCTTGTACAATAGATTTATAGATATTAATTTTCACTTTAACTATAATATTTGATGCTTTCCATAATTTATTTAAGTATTATTATTATTAAAATACTTTTTTTTTCTTTAATTATTATTACATCACACCCCCAGGAAGTCCAAAGACTCATCGAGGGAGGACATCTACTCCACAACTCCTTGTCTCACTACTCCACCAACTTCATCATCTAACACCATCTACCGCCGACTACGACTAATACTTTCACAGACAATCACAAACATCCATGCCCACGGTAGGATTCGAACCCTCAGCCTTTTGGCTGGAGAGTGGATACGCTAACCACTCGGCCAACCAGGCTGGCACATTACAACTACTGCTTCCTTGGTATCCAAAAAACTAGGATTTCTCTTTTGCTTAAGGCATTAATGATTTGAAACAGTTATGTGCTTTAGCAATTCTTTGCAAAATATCTTCATCTGTGCCACCTTGTTTATTTATTATCGATCTGAGGTATGTAAAAGTATCAACGTCTTAAATTGTTTCATTTTTTAACTTAATTTCTTTATTTGATTTTTCATTTATTCGCATGACCTTGGTTTTCTTCTTGTTTATATGAAGATGCATAGTTTTCTCCTTGTTTATATGAAGACCTAAAGTCATCAGTTTTTAACTTGGAGGACAGGAGCACTATATCATCAGCAAAATCAAGGTCTTCCAGTGTGGATGTAAAGTCCCAACGTATTCCTCTCATTTGATGATTGAGTTTTTCATAATCCAACCAATTAGGGTTATAAATAATAGACCAGATAGAACACAACTCTGCCTAACTCCAGTTTCTATGATAAAGAAGTCCGTAAGTTTTTCATCTACTTCTATGCAAGACTTGCTGCCATTATACATATTCTTGATAATGTTGAGAAATTTATAAGGAATTCCATATTCTTCTAATATTTTCCAAAGTTTCTCTCCATCTACTGAGTTGAACGCTTTTCTAAAATCGATGAATTTAGGTAGAGTGGAGCTTGAAATTCTATACATTGTTCAATTATATTTCTAAGAGTGAATATTTGTTGGATAGTTCCACAGCTGGTCCAGAAACCTGCCTGCTCTTCTCTTAATAAGTTTTCAATTTCCTTTTTTAATCTATTAATTAAAATTTTAGTAAAATACTTTTGCAAGAATTGAAAGCAGACTTATTCCTCTCCACCAATGCAGTACATAGCCTTATATCTCTGTTTACCAAAGTGTACATATATACCTTGCATTTATTAAAATTAAAACTGCAACCCCATTAATTTGTCCAAGCTAAGAGTCTATTCAAATCTTCCTGTAGAGAATTAACATCAGCACTACTCCTGATAATACTACCTAACTTTGCATCATCAGGAAACATTTAAAGATCCCCCAGTCAATCCACATGAAATATTAACAAATAAGTTACAGTAGGGGCCCAAGAACAGAACCCTGATGCACACCACTAGTCACCTTCCTTTTCTGAGACACGGCTCCATCATAGAAAACTTGCTGGTATTGTTCAGAGAGACAATCTCTGATCCATCTAACCAAAACCGCAGAGGCATCTTGTACACCAACTTATCATGTGGTAATCTACCAAATGCTTTTGCAAAGTCCAAGAATATATAGGTATTATTTCTGGGAAAACTCCCATGTTACTCCTCTTAAAAACTATTATTTTTATGGCTATTTTGCCTGCTTTCGTTTAGGAGTGTCCCTTTTTTAATGTCATTGGCTTTTTACTCAAGAATTCTTAGGGCATTGCAGATGTATTTTAGAGACAAATATATGTAGCATAATAGAAGAAAATTCACACATACCTTTTCTTGGATATTGTTGCCCGTCTTCTTTCTGCAATGTGCATACTTCTGCTGTTATCGTATTAAAAGGGAAGGAGAGGGGGTTAGACAACGTGGGAGGATTAATTTGAAAAAATCCAGGATTTTTTTTATATAATATATCTTCTTCTTCTTCTGCCTATCATGGAATATAGGCCATGTGGCCTGTTCCGGTCGTCTCATGCCATCTCTTTCTTGGTCTTCCGATTCTTCTTTTCCCACTTATTTTGTATCTGTATACTATTTTTGTCTGCTGTTGTCCATTCGATTTAAATGTTCTAGCCATTTTTGTTTATACTGTCTTATGTAGTAATTAATTGGTTTGATTTTTAGGGATTGTAAGATTTCTTCATTTGTTTTGTGGTCCCACTTGGTATATCCAGCTGTTTTTCTGAGGAACTTCATTTCTGCTGTTTGAATTCGTTTTTCATCTTTCCTTTTCATGGTCCATGTTTCGCTTCCGTATAGTAGAGTTGGTTTTGACAAGACATTATATAGTCTGATTCTAATGTGTTTTTGTACCAGGGATGGCTTAAATATACTATTTATTATGTATGCCATTTACTTTGACAAAGTTTGATATTTTAGTGTCTATGTCTTTTTCTTCTTCGTATGATAGATCACATCCCAAGTATCTGAAAGTGTTTACTTGTTCTAGTATTTTATTATCTATCACTATTTTACTTCTTATTGGGTTTTCTCCTTTGAATGCCATTATTTTTGTTTTTTCTTTGGTTTTAAGGGCTCACCCTTAAAAATAATATATATACATATATTATTTTTAAGGGTGAGCAGAGCGCTTTTTTTGTAGGGTGGGAAAGAGATGAAAGAGGTGGCTGAAAATAGAAACTTTTTTTTTTTTGAGGAAGGGTTTATGGGAAAAGGGAGCCAGAGAGAGGGTTAACAGGGTGCGAGCCATCTTGATGATGAGTTCAAGAGTCACTTCCAGTTTCACTTCCTCTATGAGTTCAGATGACGTGTGTCGTCATCTGAACTCATGGAGAAAGTGGATGCTATGTCATGTCATGTTGGCCTGGTCTTTCTGCCTTTGAAGTGCTTGAGTTATCGCCTATTGGTTGGAGTTGTGACCTAATTTTTATGTTATGGAGATTCCAACACTCGGAGATAATGTAGGGTCAGTGGACGTTGATTGAGTTCTTGTCACATTTTATGGCTATCATTTCCGATATTCTAAGCATTGTTTAGTTGTCTTGTCTGCCTATTATGATGGCCTTGTCGATTTGTGGGGTATGTTTCTGTTCAAGGGCATGAGTGCAATGAAGTTTACATACAATTTGTAATTTTTATAATTTTATACTCTGTATTTGTTTCATTGTTTATATGTTTTCTTAACTTACATGAATTACCTGAATTAAATACAAATATATTTTTGTTGGGTATGTCATTATTGTTTATATAATTAAAAAAAAACTATTTCAGAACATAACCCTACTTTTTCTATGTGATCTGAGTCTCGCATAACGCATTTTAAATAGCACGCATTTCTATGGAACCCAAAATCTGCATTATACGAGGGTTACCTGTATTGTGCAATTATAAAATTCTTTGTAAAAGAAGGTTTAACACCAAAAGAAATTCATTCAAAGTTCATATAAGTTTATGGGCACCCTTCATCAAGAACTGCTATTTCTGTTTTCCCTGTACTTTGTATTCTATTTTTCTTTTTGATGTTGCATTTTTAGTGTTTAAATGTTTAAATTTAAACATTACTCCCAACTTACACAAAGTCCTGTTATCATTAAAAACGAACCCGAACATAATGATCACAAAAGCAGACAAAGGGGATACGGTAGTCATCATAAACCAAACTGATTACCACCAGAAAATAACAGCTATCTTAGACGACTAACACGCCTATCAAAAAATAAAATCCAAAATGATTCCACCCCCAACCTCTTAAAACAAATCAACACTCTACACGGCCTAAAAAATCAAACAAGATAGACAAAACCACAATGAAAAACACAACACCTCGCATCACATGTGCCCCTTGTATGTTTGGACAAATCAAAACCCACAAAGATGGTTACCCAATACGGCCAATAGCCTCCTACAAAAACACCACAGCACCTTCATCGAAATTCATAGCCAAACTACTCAAACCATTAATTATGATGTCACAAAAAAATACGGACGACCTTTTCTCAAAAATAAATAGCATAACCCTATCCCAGGAAGACATCCTCACTTCATTGGATGCAGCTTCATTATATACTAACGTGGACGTTCCCAGAACATTAGACATCGTACACATACTACTCACAGAAGACCACACCTACACTCTCATACAAAATTAACACCTAATTATATCATAAACTTAATCAAACTAATAATCTCAGCAAACTTCTTCAAGTTCAACAACAGCATGTATATTCAAATTTTCAGACTCCCTATGGGCCAAAACATCAGCAGACAACTAGCGGAATTGTTCCTAGCACACATAGAATCACTCCTACTCCATCCCTCCCTACCTCCCAGCATCACTTTTTATGGCAGATACGTGGACAATATTCTATGCATTGGAGAACCAACACACATCACCACCTTATAAGCATCCCTTAGCAGTTACAGCAACAGACTAAAATTCACCATAGAAACTGAACAGAACAAATGTATCAATTTCTTAAACCTGACATTAATCAGAACAAACAACAAAATAGCCATGAAAATATACCACAAATCCACGCATATCGGAAATTTCCTCTATTTCAACTCATACCATCCAATTCTATTAAAAAATCGGTCATCCTATCACAATTTATGAATACTTACAAGTTTTCAACAAACCATAATTATCTCAACACAGAAATAAAAAAAAACTAACACAGATCTTTAAAAATCACAACTATCCCACAAAACTAATAAATAATGCAAACAGGACAGCAAAAACCCGTCTAAACAACAACAACAACCAAACAAACTTCACAACACAAAAAGTTATCAAACTGCCATACATCCAGAACACATACAAAGCCTACAAATACATTTTCAAACATCCTGACTATAAACTGGTATTCACCACAAACCAAAAATTGGCAACACTTCTAAAACCCACTAAATCTCACACGCAAAAAGAAATATTAGAACGCCACAATGTAGTCTACAAATTTCCTTCAAAAAGACTGTGATATCACTTACACAGGTTCTACTATCAGGTCTTTATGGGCAAGACCACAAGAACACTTCCGTGACTGTAACATCCTTATTCCAGAACATTTAAACACTAAAAAACGCAACATCAAAAAGAAAAATAGAATACTAAGTACAGGGAATACATAAATAGCAGTTCACGCCCTTCAACAGAAACATACCCTGCAAATCGACAAGGCCATCATAATAGACAGACAAGACAACTAAACAATGCTTAGAATATCAGAAATCATAGCCATAAAATGTGACAAGAACTCAATCAACGTCCATTGACCCTACATTATCTCCAAGTGTTGGAATCTCCATAACATAAAAATTAGGTCACAACTCCAACCAATAGGTGATAACTCAAGCACTTCAAAGGCAGAAACATCAAGCTGACGTGACATGACATAGCATCCACTTCCTCCATGAGTTCAGATGACGACGAAATGGCTCGCACCCCGTTAACCCTCTCCTCGGCCCCCTTTTCCCATAAATCCTTCCCCTTCCTCAAAAAACCGTTTCTATTTTCAGCCCCCTCTTTCATCTCTTTCCCACCCTACAAAAAAGCATTCTGCCCACCCTTAAAAATAATATATGTATATATTATATAAAAAAACCTGGGTTTTTTCAAATTAATTTTCCCACATTGCCTAATCCCTCTCCCACTTCTCTTTTAATACCATAACAGCAGAAGTATGCACATCGCAGAAAGAAGACAGGCAACAACATCCAAGAAAAGGTATGTGTGAATTTTCTTCTATTATGCTACATATACATACATTTGTCTCTAAAATACATCCAATGCCCTAAGAATTCTTGAATAAAAAGCCAATGACCTTAAAAAAGGGGCACTCCTAAACGAAAGCAGGCAAAATAGTCGCAAAAATAATAGTCCAAGAATATCACCGTGTACGATTCTCCTTTACGCAACACATTGATCACCTTATTATAAAACATAAACAGATTGCTAAAATAAGATATGCCCTTCACAAATCCATGCTGACCATCATAAAGAATCTTATGTTCATCAACCCAATCCTGTATTCTATTTGTAACCAATTTTTCCAACACTATGAACTGGAAACTGCTGTTCCCAACCATGCTTGGAGAGGTATTATTTTGCATTCTTTCCGCTCCTTAGGAACCTTCACAACTGTAAGATTTTCGTTAAATAACCAGGACAAGGGCATAGCTTACTCTTTTGCACATTCTTTAAAAATATGTGTTGATATGTTATCCATTTCCACAGCCTTATTAACATCTGACCTGAGCAACACTTGATACACCTCTGATTCTTTTACTTTAATTCTCGCCTCCCATCTACATGTTGCACAATATCATAGTGGTATGAATGATGAAGATACATATATATACTGATTTAGAGACATAAAGCAAAACAAATGTGTGTTCACAAACCAAGTCCTGATAAACAGTGCAGTGCAACAACTGAGTACATTTTTGCTTAGTCAATAGTAAAACTGACCAAGGAATTTTATTAATAGCCACCTGACATTGCCATTCATGGTGTTTTCATTTGCTTTCATGAAATAGTCTACTTTGTTATTTATTTAAAGCATGGGGCTATGAGATTACAAAACAGTACCTTCACTGAAGTATACACATTAGATTCTACTATTTAAATGGCTTTGGAGTAAGTTCTGTAGAAACTGCTGCTAGATGGAAGTGCAGTGTATGTGATGGAAACAAGAGATCAGAATTAAAAACTGAAGTGAAAGATTTGATCAGTAGAGTCATACTGAAGAGAGACAGAAGTGCTTGGCAATGGAAACAGTAGTAGTGCGAGAGATGAAGAGAGAGAGAACAGGAGTGCAAGAAAAACAGGGAAACAAAGAGAGCCTGGGTAGACAGGGAGTATGCTATAGAGAAAGTGGATGTTGGAAGCAGTAGTGAATGTATGTATGGGGATGATCAGCATAGAAATGGAATAGATCCGGATGTGAGCGGGGAAGTTGAGACTGAGCAGATATGCATGGTAAGCAGTGATAAAGGTGATTGGACAAGGGCAGGTGTGGTGGGGAAATCACAATCAATATGTGGCTTGGGTAGGACTGATTATAGACCTAAAAGTGAACTGCTGTGTTTATTTACAAATGCCAGAAGTATCAGAAATAAGGGAGATGAAATGGTTCATTGAGTCTATTTGTCCCAGAATCATTGGAATAAGTGAAACATGGTTGAATGAAGATGATAATAGAAATGAGAATAGAAATGGAAGGGTAGAGTATTTTTCATAAGGATAGAAAGGACAAGAAGGGAGGGAGAGTGCTGCTGATGACAGTAGGGGAATTATGCCCACATAAGGTAGACATGAAAGAGGGAAATAGTGCCAATGGTTATGAGGCAATGTGGTGTGAGGTGGAGGTTGACAGGAAGACATATTTAGTTAGATGTTGCTATAGGCCGGAGAATGTGGAGAGTGATGAAGAAATGTATAAAAAACTTGTTAGTGGACAAAGAAGGGTGATAATTATAGGTGATTTTAATTATTATGGCAGTATAGACTGGAATGAGGAGATGGCATTTGGGAATAAGGAAAATGAATTTCTTGAGTTGTCGAGAGACAACTATCACAGGCAGCATGTAAATGAGGGCACATGGGATCAAAAGTTTTATATCTGATTATTTCATCAGAGGGTGTAATTGCGAGTGAGGGTTTCGCACTTTCCTCCAGTTAGTGAAAGTGATCACCTGGATTGTGGCTAATCATATGCAATGAGCTGTGGATAAAGGGAGCAGACTACAAGCCTTTGGGCCTATAGGCTAACTTGTTGCAGACATCTTGCCAGTTTGTTGAGATATCCACGTACCTGTGCTTGAATGAAGCCAACCTGCAAGTTGACCTGCAATAATTGTGCATCAATTATTTTTGCTGTTATAACCAAAAATCTGTCTTCATGCTCTGTGGTAGAGTGAGGGCGACCTCTCAGCAGATGTCTAGAACACATTCCATTGTCTTTGAAACATTACAAGACATTCCAGTTTGCAACTTTATTCCTTCATGAAAAGAGCTTCCTTCTAACACAATTCACTTAGTGCAGCTTTTTATCCTGTTGAGTGCTATCAGGTGATCTCTTTGCACACGATTTGAAAATTTGAACGTGTACCTGCTTTCTACTTGAAATTGTCAGTTATACAAATTGCCACAAACTGATTTGTCTGAATTTGCAGTTGTAATCTTCAGAAATAGAGTTTGTCCTTAGCAAACAAGTAAGCAAACAGACAAACAAGTCAAGTTTGCGCCTGCACGTATTGGAAGTCTGGCTGACCCTCAAAGTAGTGTAAGACCAAGGCAACTCTTGGTAAACGTAGAATAAGCTCTGATCACTAATCTTAATATTTATCCTTGGTATTTTTAACATTTATTATACCCAAGGTAAAATACTTTCTACATATATATATATACACACATACACTGATTTACTGCTTCAATGAAGCTGGAAACTGGAGGATTATGTGAACAGTGAACTGAAGTTTGGGAGTGGTGGTTAAGTCATTCCATCAGATAACTGCGCCGACTGTTAAAGAGAATACTAGTTTGTAGGATCAACGAAATTATTCTCACACTTCACAGTTTTGATACGATCACATCTGGACTTCTGTGCATAGATATGTCACCTGGTTCTAAAGGAGACAGTTAAAAAGGATTCAGTGGTCAGTAACTAAGATGATAACTGGCACACAAAATTGTGCATAGGAACACTACATATATAACACTACGGATCACTTAATATAGATACAGGTCAGATTTTACAGCTTATGGCAGGTGGAGGGTAAAATATAGGGTCATCCCTTGAAGATCTAAGGGTATTAGGAAGTATGTAAGATCCATATTCTTTTTGTGGAGTGTGATGAGTGGGTGGAATGAGCTATCATTTGATGTTATAAGTGAGACTTTGATGAATGTGTTCAAGGAAAGATACGAGTATTTAAGTATGCGTGTCTAAATGGACCCTCCTTTGATGAGCCCTTGGATACACTTGAAAAGCATTCATAATAATAATAATAAATCTATTAATTTTTTTTAAATATTAATTATCACAGTAGCTATAAGATAACAGTGCAAAGCACTATTATCTTATAGCTACTATGTGCAAGTTCCTTCCTCAACCTCCTGTGTTAAGAAACTTTAATGCATTTATTGAAAATGCTGGAAGTTACAATGCATGGAGAAAAACCAGCATGAGAAAGACTGTTCCAAAGAACAGAGACAGATGGTATGAAAGAAGAGGATGAGAAGTTAGTTAAATAAGTCTGAAGTTGAACTGGATGATAACCAACAGTTGCTCATGTTTTTACATGATTAGAGAAAAGTGGACATTTCAGTGGAGCAGCACCTCGTGAAAATATCTATAGAAAATGCATAACACAAAAATGGAACATTTACTAGTGGGTGACTGGAGCACATCTACGAGTTTTTTGGGTTTTTTTTAATGATGATCCCATACATGAAAGATGGCAAGATCTATAACACTACAGTGCCATGTGTAGATAAGTGAATATGGAGAAACAAGTAGCCTACTATATCTTTCTTAGAGTTGGAGGTTTAACTTGGTGGAAAAAACTGAATAGGTGTAAGTTCTCATATGGGTGGAAGAAAGTGGAGGAATGGCAGTGGCCAGTTCAGAGGAGAAGCGCCCATGAAAGTACCTAAAGAAAAGCACAGCGCAGAAACAAACTGCCTATGGGAAAGTTTCTAAAGGAAGTCAGTAGGGAAGAGTCATCTATTAAGCAACTACCTTCTTCTGAATATTACCAATTCTTAGTTAATAATAAGGTGGTACACCTTTTGGCAACTTGTATAGGTAAATATGACTTCTCCATTGCTTTTAACTTAGTATCACCACTTCTGGGTTTGGCTCTCACTGACAAGACCTCAATAAAGGTCGAAACTGGTCTGGGTAGTGGCCCTTCCCTTAATGCATGTCTGCAAGGAGATGTGCTTTGCATTATGGGAGATATTGAGACAAGGAGTGATGAGAGCTTGGTCCACCTTTACGACGAGTTGCCTCAGTCCTGAAGATACTTCAGGCGCAAACTTTGTTTGCTTACACTTGAATAAAAGATTAAACTAAATTTATTATAGTCTAACCAAGTGAAAAAAACTTCCAACATCTTTCTCTAAATCCAGAGTAATTTAATAATAAGGTGGTACACCTTTTAGCAACTCATATAGGTAAATATGACTTCTCCATTGCTTCTGCCTTAGTATCACCACTTCTGGGTTGGCTCACACTGACGAGACCTCAATAAAGGTCGAAACCAGTTGGAAGCTTGGGTGATGAATGGCAATGCTGTAGCCCATGAAGTTTTAACTGAGGCTCGGCTGTTGTTGTCACCCAGATCCTGGGTGGGGGGGTAATGAATAGCAATGCTGTAGCCTGTGAAGTTAATTGAGGCATGGCTATTGCTGTTACCCCCGTCGGATGATATATGAGCAGCTCTGTTCGGTGGTGGGGTGAACCTGCCACAGTTTAGAGCCAACTGGTTCTGAGAGTTCTTCTCAGTGGCAGGGTGAGCCTGTTACTGAGGGAAACAACACTGAGTTTTTGGAGTTTGACCTGTACTTGAACATTCAATAAAGGTTGAAACCGGTCTGGATAGTGGGCCTTCCCATAATGCATAGCATTATACATGTCCGCAAGGAGATGTGCTTTGCATTATGGGAGATACTGAGACAAGGAGTGATGAGAGCTTGGTCCACCTTTACCACGAGTTGCCTCAGTCCTGAAGATACTTCAGGCGCAAACTTTGTTTGCTTACACTTGGATAAAGAATTAAACTAAATGTATTATTATCTTAGGGAGATCTTGGGTGCACCACCCCAAATGTGGAAACAATATTCCAAGGTTAAGCATATCTGAGATTAATAAAATGTTAGGAGTTGAAAGAAAGAGAACTAATGATTTGAACAGAAAAGAACACCAAGCTTTTAGATACTGAGAAGACTATGTATGGAATATGTTTGTGGCAGTATAAGTAGATGTGAAAGCTGAGCTTGAAAGGAAATTGAAACATTATCAAACATATAGAGGGAGCGAGGTAGGATCTCTCTTGCAGGTAATAAAGCAGACTTGAGATTTTATGGCATTGAAATTTACTAAATTGTCTTCTACCCATTTGTGAATGTCGAGGAGATTGGTGTTTAAGTACTGCAGGGTTCTTCAAATGAGGAAGAGGAATAAAGAGTGCTGTCATTGGCAGGGCCGTATTCATGGGTGTGTGAACTGTGCGGTGGCACAGGGCCCCGCGCCAATTGAAAAAAGAAAATCAATTCATTTTTTTTAATTATTATATAAATTAAATATTGTAATGATTATATAAAAATATTCTTATATAGAAAAATATATGTATACAATTTTACAACCAAGTATTGTTATAGTAAGCGAAATATTTTTATGTATTTTTTGGTAAAATAAACACCGAATTTTTCGTGAAAATACATTAAAATTATACTGATAACAGCGTGTCGTTCTTTTGTTGGCACTGCACTGCATTTTTAAGATCAAGGAGAACATGATGCGTTTGGTCAAACAATTGAGTGTTGAAGATCCTAAAACTGAGACACCAGAGGAAGGTGAACTATTTACTATTAATGATCCAGCAACATGGCTCAAAATTTTGCACAACACAACACTAACACAAATTGTACAACATAGTCCACCGTCTCCTCTGACTGAAAATGATTTTCCAAAAGATGACAACAAGAGATGTTTTTCTACAGCTCACTATGTTAGGACAATTGCAAATGGAAGCAAAACAGAAGATGGCTTATATATTCAAACTCTTCCAACTCTATTTTTTGTTTTTGTTGCATATTATTTTCTTCTGATGATAAATTTTTATCTAATAATGGCTTTTCTAACTGGCAACATGTAAGTGAAAGATTAAAGTCGCACTAACGAAATCCAGTGCACATGAAATGCATGTATTAGTGGACACAAATGGAATGTAATTTAAAAAATCACAATACAATTGATCATGCAAATCAAAATGTCATAAAATTTGAAGCAGAACAGTTATGAAATGTTTTTAGATGAATAGTAGCAGCAATTCATTATTTATCCGAACATAATTTAGCTTTTAGAGGTAATTTTGATACTTTGTACACAGCCCATAATGGTAATTTTTTAGGAATCATAGAATTAATTGTGAATTTGATCCACTTTTAAAAGACCATTTAATGCGATGTTTGGGGAAAAAATTATAGGTAAGAAACAAAATTCATATCTATCACCCATTGTGCAAAATGAATTAATTGTTGATATGGGAACCAAAATTCAACAAAATATTGTAAAAATGATACGACAGGCAAAGTACTATTCAATAATTCTTGATTGTACTCCTGATGTTAGTCATCAGGAGTAAATTTCAGTAATTTTTAGATTTTTACATATATTTGAAGCAGATATTGAAATTCGTGAACACTTTTTGATGTTTTTAACAACTAATGATACATATGAAAATATAAAATCACTTTTGAATAAATTAAATCTTAAATTTTCAGATTGTAGAGGGGAAGGATATGATAACGGAGTGAATATGAAAGGAGCATTTAAGGTAGTCCGTGCTTACATTTTAAATGAAAACGAAAAGGCATTTTATACTCCTTTCGTCTGTCATAATTTAAATTTGATTTTAGGGGATGTCGCAAAATCATCAATTATAGCAATAATTTTTTTTAATGTTATACAAAAAATATATGCATTATTTGCTGCCTCAACTTCATGTTGGGACATATTAAAGAAATTTGTTAAACAATTAACTCCAAAACCGTTATGTGATACAAGATGGGAATGTAGAATAGAATCAGTTAGAGCTGTACGTTTTCAAATTCCAGAATTTTTAAATGCACTAAAAGAATTATCTAAAACTGCATCAGATAATACTATCAAAGTAGAAGTGGTTTCAATATATGAACAAATAGATTCATTTGAGTTTATACTAAGCCTTGTAATTTGGTATGAGCTTTTTGTCAAAACTTATTTAGTAAGTAAAGTATTACAAAATGCAAAAATTCCCATAGACGTAGCAACTAAGCATATTAAAGAGTTGTTAGTGCAGTACTTGGAAGAGAAGAGAATATCAGGATTTGATAGCTGTTTTGAGAGTGCTAAAGAACTGTCACATCTATTAGAAATTAAATTTAAAGAAAGTTCAGTACGTCGAAGAAAAGTATTTTTTGATTATGAAACGCCTGATGAATCACACATAGGTGATAAGAAAGATAATTTTAGGATAAATTTCTTTTTTTGTAATTTTAGATACTGCTCTACAATCTGTCAAAAAAAGATTTGAATTGTATGAAATTCACAAAAAATAATTTGTATTCCTTTATGATATGAAATTAATAAGAAAAATGACAGAAAATGAACTAAAATTTTGCTGCAAACAGCTGTATCAAAAATTAAATACAAATATTGATGAATCTGAATTTTATAATGAATTAATTATTTTTAGAAATATTGTTCCAGAAGATGCACCCATTAATATTTTAAAATTCATAAGTGCAAATAATTTGTCAGATATTCATCCAAATATTACTACGACATTTAAAATATTATTGACCAGTCCAGTTACGGTCGCATCAGCAGAAAGATCATTTTCCAAATTAAAATTAATAAAACCTATTTGCGATCTTCTATGTCTCAAGAACGCTTGTCGTCCCTGGCAATAATATCTATAGAGCATGAAATTGCAAAAAATTTGAATTCTGATTGCGTTATAAATGATTTTATTGATAAATGCATTAGGTTAAATAAAATTTAATATATTAAGATTTCTTTTAAATCTTATAAGTTGTTATACATATATTTCATTCTTTATAGTAAAAATGGATATTTTTTATACTGTATTTTTATATTATTATATTATTTATTTATTTATGATTTATTTATATTATTAAATAAATCATTGTTCTGGCATATTTATATAATATGTACTTACATAATAAAATAATATATCACGTACATACAAACACATTTATTTTTTCCCTTTACTTAAATTGATGCTAAAGAGCATACTTGTTTATTTATGTGCATAAATATTTTTCATATTTGATTTAATTAATTAATTAACAAGATATTCTTCCATTTAAAATTTCCATAAATGTTACTAACTTTCAGGGGCCCCGCTTTTCCATTTCGCACAGGGCCCTGCAAAATGTAGAAACAGGCCTGGTCATTGGCAATGCTGTGAATAGGATTTGAAGTCAGAGAGAGAAGGTCATTAATGTAAAGGAGGAATAGCATAGATGAGAGTACAGATTTACTGATAGGACTGTTCTTTACTGATAGCTTTGAGCATTTTGGAAGGTTGTTGGTGCACTACTCCAAATGGGAAACCCAGTTTCTATGGGTGCACAAATTTGGAATTTATGTGGTGTTAGGAGTTCTAAAGTATATTATTATTATTATTCCTGATACTTCCAAGGAGTCCGAAGACTCATCGCAGGAGGACACTTACAGCTATAACAGAAAGAATAATAGTATAGAAAGAAGAGAAAATGATACCAAGCTTTTAGTAGGTAGGGAAAACTATGGACGTGATGAGTTTCCGCCAAGAAAGAGAAGAGGCAAAATCTGATCCTGATTGGCAAATTTTAATTATATCAAAGATAAAAGAAAGTGAAGATAAATCTTTCTAATAAGAAATAGGATAGGACTGTTTCAGTAAGTGAAGTTCATTAGGCTGTGTTTAAGACACTGTTCAAGTTTGCGGTCAGTATTTAAGATAGCTGGTTATGGAAGATCATTATGCTTGAGAAATATATGGTTTATGAAAAGAAAAAGAGGAATAGAGACTGTCACCAGCAAAATCATGAAAAGCATTTTAAGTTAGTGAGTGGTTATCACATTACATAGGAGAAAAAGTGTGAGTGAAACAGTTGGTTTTGTGGGAAGGGAAAAACCTGTTACCTCTGCATGAAACTGGCTAATTCAATTTAAAAGCCCATGTAAATGAATCACAGAAAGGACTCCAAAATTACTGAGAAATTTGAAGAGCAGGATTATACACAGGAGCCAGTACCACTGAGAGTGAAGTTAGGTGGGTACTGCAATAGCTATCCAGTAAGAAAGCACCAGGAGGAGATGGAATACCCATTGAGCTTCTCAAAGCCCTGGGAGAAGAGGCAGTTAAAATTTTAACAGCTCTATGTCAGCAAATTTGGATCACAACTACATGGCCTAGGGCAGTGGTGGCAAACCTGTGGCACGCCCGAGAATTTTGCTGGCACGTCAACGATTTACATGTGATATCCTTTTATATGCTTATAAATTATTCAGCTTTTTTTTTTAATTGTTACAATATGTACAAGTTAAATTTTGTTTTACAGGAGAGAGCAGCTATGAAGACATAAATTTGATTAGTTCGGTATTAACAAAAGATCACGCAACCCAAAGACAAATGGAAGCGACAATTTTCAAGTTTAAATGCTAATTCTCTTCAACTGAATTCCATAACATCTGCACTGTCATAACAACATTCACTATATATTTCTTAGTTTTAAGACATTCACGATGAGGTGTTGTTTATCGTTCCGACAGAACTTCTCATTACTGGCGGGCTCAACTCACACAAAGTTTCAACCCATGATTGGTTTTTATTGCCTTGTTTGCATTTGAGCTGGAAGGGGGAACTCATTCAAGCATTATATGGCATGTTTTAATTCGTGGTAGAATTTTATTTGAAGTTAGCCTCTGTGATCTGTCATAATGACATCGAGAATTTCAAATGCAATCAGACAAACACTTATTTCATATAATTGAAAAATTGGACAATAGTTTTAGTTAGATACTGTGTTTCCAGTGCAGCATATGGTTTTGCTTGCCTATACAGCATAGTTTCTGTGAGAGGGGTACATGCGATTCATTAGTTAGGCGCCATTTTTATTCCAGCTGTCTCTAATTGCACTATTTGTTGAGAAATATATTATACAGACTGCAAAAGTCTCTGTACCTTATTCAGGGATACAATAAAACTTTTTTTTTTTTGCATCTACCGTATATAAAATGGCTGTTGGGGAGGGCATGTTGTTTTTTGCGTGGGAGGTATATATGCAAAACCTTTTAATATCTTTTTTCGTAAAGTGAAATCAGGGGTGCCAGTTATACGCAAGGGCAAGTTATATTCGACGGTAAGCATTCGCTGACAAGTCGACATCCTTCTGCTGCTTCCCCTGCTCTGACTTCTATGGCGAGTTACAATGCATAAACATTTTTCTCACCACCGTGTTTTTTTTCTCCCCAAACCAACATCGTTAAAATCAATTTAATAATACAATAATCAATTTTAATACTGAATAATATTATAAATTTTTGATCAGAATGGGATATGTCAATGAAACTTACCAGAAGTTAATTTAATGATGTTGGCCTGAGGAAACTACAATATTGTAGCATTAGTTCTGTGATTTAAACTACAATATTGTAATATTAGTTCTAATTTAAACGCGTACTTTTATATTTCTCGACATGCTGCACCATATACATTAAGTGTATTAATACTTATTTACTAAAATAAATAGCCAAAAGGCTTCACATCGGCGATACAAAATTATATAAATGAAGTGGATATTAAATCCAACATTATTTCAAAGCCGACTACAGAAACTATAGACGTTTCTTGCGAAATCTGACCAGAGATCTTTCGAGAATACACTTGCCGCCATACTACGAGTTGCCTTAGCCACTAGAGCAACTGGTAGTATGGCGGCGAGTGTATTCTCGTAAGTTCACTGGTCAAATTTCCCACGAAAATAATAAATGGTAATCTTTTCACTCCAAAATGTTTCGCTCCATAGCCTTACTCTTTGCCACATCATCATCAAATTCCTGACATGTACCCTCAAAAGGTGTACAGGATATGATAGTACTACATGAAAAATTTACATAATTACTAACTTCCTATCTACAGTTTTCCTCCAAATCAGTCTATTACTTGTCAAGACTCCAATATTATCAGATCTTATATTTCTGTTGTCTAAAGCACAATGTACAATATTAATTTACCTATATCTTGGTCTTCCTCTGGGTCGTTCTTGCCAACTTGGCAGAGAACACTTGTTTTGCTAATCTTTTCTTGCTTCTTTTCTGTTTAAGTGACCATACCACCTGAGATTAACGCATTCCTGTATGCCGACAATATCAAGTTCTTTCCTAATATCCTTGTTTTTAATATGATATTGCAATTGATGCCATCTGTTCACATCTCTAATCTTTCTCAGGACTCTCATATCTTCGGTATCTAGTCTTTGGTCAAGTGTTTTACTTCTGACCCAGCTCTCAGATCCATAAGTTAAAACTGGTTTGAACACTGTCTTGTATACAGCTAATTTAGTGTTCCGACTAATTTCTCTCTTATTCCATATGAATTTATTCAATTGACTTCCCACCATACCAGCTTTGTTGATTCTGTTGTCTATTTCTATATTTAATTTACCATCTTCACTGAAAATCATGCGTAAGTAACTGAAATGTTTTACTTGTTACACAGGTTCCATGTTCACAACAGAGTTGACATTTTCAACAGTTCTACCTATTTTCATTGTCTTTGTCTTTTTAATGCTGACCTTCATACCATATCTATTACAACAGTTATTCAATTTAGTCAGGGAATCTTGCAAACTTGTAGCGGATTTATTCAGAAGTATAACATCATTCGCATAAAACAAAGAGCTGACATTAACATCTCCAATTTTGATATCATGTTTAATACCACTTTCCTTTATAATGTGATTCATATAGATAATAACAAAGGGGAAAATGTACATCCTTGTCTCACACCAGATTTAACATTAAACCATCTTCCTGTACATCCTTCAATTCTAATTGCCGACTTACAACTGAAATACAGATTAAGTATTGCTTGATATAATGCCCCATTGACACGATATAACTGTAGCATATTGAATAGCTTCTCTCTTGGCACCTTGTCATATGCCTTTTCCAGATCGACAAAACTTAAATACAGATCTATATTATATTCCCATGCTTTCTCGACTATTTGTCGTAAAGTGAAGATCTGATCCTGACAGCCTTTATTTGGCCTGAATCCAGCTTGTTCTTCACCAAGCGTTTCTTCCACAATTCTTCTCAACCGTTTATCAAGTATACTTGCACAGATCTTGCCATGAACACTCAGTAGGGAAATACCTCTGTAATTCTCACATTCAGTTTTATTTCCCTTTTTATATATGAGCACTATTAGAGCTCTACTCCAATCATCGGGAATTCGTCCCTCTGTCCAGGCCTTTTGAACTATGCAGTGCAGCCACTGTAAGACTTTCATACCACCATACTTCAGCATTTCTGGTCGAATGTCATATACTCATGCTGCCTTTCCACATTTCAAGCCTTTCATGGCTTTTTCTACTTCAAGTATGTATTCCTGACTGCATGCCTGGGCAGTGTTTTTTACCACTGTGCTGTCATCTCTGCTTGTTTCGTTTAGTAATTTTTTGAAGTAATTACTCCATGCTTCAAGGATATCTTTTTCCCCTGTTTTCATGTCACCTTTATTATCTTTAACTCCTTTTATAGCACTCTTTCCTCCATTTCTAAGCTTCTTCAGCTACCTCCAGAATATCTTACCAACTTCTTGATATTTATTTTCTATATTCTTGCCAAAGTCCTCCCATGACTTTCGTTTAGCTAGTTTTACACAGTGTTTAGCATTCTTACATTTGTCTCTGTATTCTCTAAGAGCAAAAGCTGACTTATTTGCCAGAAGCTTTTGATATGATTTTTTCTTTTCCTTCACTGCCTCTTAAACTTCCTGTGTCCACCATGGAGTCCTGATTTTTCTATCCTTGCAGACAACCTCACCACATGCCTCTCTGGCTGAATCAATCAGGGTTTTCTTCAAGGCTTGCCACTGAATCTTCAAGGTGTGGTTTCTGTTCTGAAACTCTTTCAATTTTTCTTCAATAATCTTTGTTTATGTTAGTCTACAGTTCACATCTGATAGCTGCTCAACTTTTATTCGCTTTAAAACTTTCTTACATGTTATTCTTTTCAATATGAAATTCAATTTTATCCTGCTCAAGACTAAATAGTGATCACTTCCAATTCTTTGTACACTCTGGTGTCCTGCACTATGGAGAAAACATCAATATCAACAATAACATAGTCAATGAGACTTTTCTTATTCCTTGCCTCTTCTCTCCACGTGAATTCTTGCACATTTTTATGTTGGAACATGGTGTTAGTAATAACCAGTCCATGTCCTGAGCAGAAATCCAACAGGTATTTGCCATTATGATTAGCTTTGCTCTTTTGTCCAAATTTTCCCAAAATATTTTTGTATGTCTGAGAATCATTTTCTACTCTGCTATTCAGATCTTCAACAAGGACCAACTTTTCCTTTTTCATTGTGTCAGTTGCTTTATTTAAAGCATCAAAAACTTTTTCCACTTCTACCTTAGTAGAACCTTCTGTGGGTCCATAGGCACAAATAAGTCTCATTGTGCAGTTCCCCATTCTCATATTTGCCCATATCATTCTACTTGAGACTGCCTGCCATTCAAAAAGATTAGCCTCGTATGTTGTGTTGAATACTATGGCTACTCCTTCTTTTCCTTGATTGTCATTGCCTGAATATAACATTTTGTATTTATTGCTCAGAAAGATCTCACCAATTTTTGTCTTTTTTGTTTCAGTCACCCCTATTATGTCGATCTGGTAATTATCTAATTCCTCCGCTAGCTCCATTTCTTTGCCATTCAGGCTTCTTATGTTGATAGTACCAATCTTTAACTCTGGTGATGCTGAGCTGGGGGGGAGTGTTTTCAGATTTGTTCCAGTAGCTGACTTTTTGCTGTTCGCCCTGGTTCCCTGGCAAAAGCAACGAGGGTCTTGTTTAACCGGACAATGCCCCAGCCATCGCCCGGTTAAACAAGCATGAAATTTTGTCATGTTGTACCATCATTTTTTATTTTGGTTTAACCAATAAGAATACAATTTGGTAGGCTAAATCCCAAATTGCCAGCCCATCCTCGTTCGTTCAGTATCCAAGTAGATACTCAACAGGGTGCACCACGAGAAGGTGAGGATTGGACATTAGATCAGAAGCCCTGGTCGCTTCTCCTCATTCCTTTAAAGGCTATGTGGAGGTCTCCTCTCAGTTATACAGCTTTTACCCTTAAGCACCCCTCTTTGCCACATTAAACTGATATCCATTCTCATTTGCTCAGTCTGCCAATCTAACCAAATCATCCTGAACAATTTTGACATAATCTGTATTAATTATTGCTCTACCCAACTTTGCATCATTAGCAAACAACTAAACAGTTCCTCTCAGATCCTCTCTTATATCATTAATGTAGAAATTAAATAGTAGCAGTCCAAGAACAGAACCCTGAAGCACGCAACTAGTCACAGGTCTTCTTTTTGACTCTATTCCTGAATGAACTACTTTGTGATAGCTGTCCATCATCCACCATCCTGTCCACCTTACCTACCCTAAATCCATCCCCCATGTGCTGCAGTTTACTAACTTGAATTCCATGTTATCCTGTCAAAGGCATTTGCAAAGCCTAGCAGTATCACCCATTCATTACCTTTATCAAGCTGTCACTATTATAAAATGTGAGCAAGTTACTGAGGCATGAACTACTTATGCAATTAAAGATGCCAAGAATTTATATTCTTGGTTTTATTTTTTATGCAAGTGTAAGTAAGTAACTGTAGATAATTCACGATCCCAAATCAAAAATAACAATTGTAATGCTAAAAATAGGACATCATTGTTACTGAACGAAAACTATCTATAAGATTGAATGCTTATTCATGTTATCATAAACAGAATTTAGCTTGATGTAGTTTCTAAATAAATTAATTTTTTTTTTTTTCACTAGAGGTCATGCCAGTAAAATAACCTATGATCAAATCATTGTTTCTCTAGCTTACTGTATGTAATGTAACTCAGCTTGTCCTATATATTTGTATATGCTCCAGATAACGATCTGATCTTAATATGATCGAAACGTTGGGAAATTAAGAGTTATTTATAACATGGTTGTAAAATCCATAAATTCTAATATGATTGCTGATCACCATGCAACACTAAAAGAAAGGAGTAAGTAAACAAAGTTTTTGCATGAAGTCACTTCACAACTGGGCTACTTGTACATAGAGGCTAATGGCTTCACATCAATTGCCTTGGTATCCCATAATGCAATGCCTATAAACTTACAGATACGTATAATGCTGTGCATTATGAGAAGGGACCAGACTGGTTTCGACCTTTATTGAGGTTTCATCAGTGAGAGCCAGATCCAGAAGTGATACCAAGGTTGAAGTAATGCAGGTCATATTTCCATATACAACTATGTGTCACATCTTATGTCACATCAAAATGTGTCACATCTTATTACTATAGTACTTTGGATTAGAGATAGATGTTGAAAGTTTTTGATGCAAGAAATTATATTCTTGGTTTCATTCTTTATCCAAGTATAAGCAAACAAAGTTATTATTATTATTACGGGCAACTCCAAGGAGTCCTTAGACTCATCAAGGGAGGACCTAAACATCATGTCAACAACTGTTCGGCTTCACACACAGTATCTATCATACCTTGCCTTGTCATGGCACCCACAACAGACTCTGGCAACTTGTTCCACTCATTCACCATTCTCCATGCAAAAAACCTAGTTCTAACACCTTTGCTAACAACACTCTTGCCCAGTTTCCATGGATGGCCTCTAGTCCTCTCACCACCAGACCTGTTCTGAAAAATATCCTCTGAATTAATCTTATAGAAACCCTTCAGTAATTTGAATGTCTCAATCATGTCACCCCTCTTATGCCTATCCACCAATGTCTGCAACCCACAAATCTTCAATCTGTTCTCATAAGGTTCATTCCATAGACCTGCTATTATCTTGACAACTCGCCTCTGGATCCTCTCTACCTCCTCCACATCAAGAAGAAACCCCGGCACCCAGATCTGGGCACAGTAGTCAAAGGAACAATAACTTGCTTGTCTCTGCTCGTCAAAGTATTCTTCAGTAACCAAGTGATTTGATGACCTGATTTAGCCACTTGGGGTGCTTAAGGGTCAAAGCTGTATAACTAAGAGGAGACCTCCACATAGCCTTTAAAGAAATGCGGAGAACCGACCAGGGCTTCTGACCTAATGTCCAATCCTCACCTTCTCGTGGTGCACCCTGTTGAGTATCTACTTGGATACTGAACGAATGAGGATGGGCTGGCAATTTGGGATTTAGCCTACCAATTTGTATTCTTATTGGTTAAACCAAAATAAAAAATGATGGCACGACATGACAAAATTTCATGCCGGCTGGGGCGTTGCACGGTTAAACAAGGCCCCCGTTGTTATCTCCAGGGAACCAGGGCGAATGGCGAAAAGTCAGCTACTGGAACAAATCTGAAACCCCCCTCCCCCAGCTCAGCATCACCAGAGTTAAAGATTGGTACTATCAACATAAGAAGCCTGAATGGCAAAGAAATGGAGCTAGCGGAGGAATTAGATAAGTACCAGATCGACATAATAGGGGTGACTGAAACAAAAAAGACAAAAATTGGTGAGATCTTTCTGAGCAATAAATACAAAATGTTATATTCAGGCAATGACAATCAAGGAAAAGAAGGAGTAGCCATAGTATTCAACACAACATACGAGGCTAATCTTTTTGAATGGCAGGCAGTCTCAAGTAGAATGATATGGGCAAATATGAGAATGGGGAACTGCACAATGAGACTTATTTGTGCCTATGGACCCACAGAAGGTTCTACTAAGGTAGAAGTGGAGGAATTTTTTGAGGTTTTAGAAAAAGCAACTGACACAATGAAAAAGGAAAAGTTGGTCCTTGTTGGGGATCTAAATAGCAGAGTAGGAAATGACTGTGAGACATACAAAAATATTTTGGGAAAATTTGGAGAAAAGAGCAAAGCTAATAATAATGGCAAATATCTGTTGGATTTCTGCTTAGGACATGGACTTGTTGTTACTAACACCATGTTCCAACATAAAAATGTGCACAAATTCACATGGAGAGAAGAGGCAAGGAATAAGAAAAGTCTCATTGACTATGTTTTTGTTGATAGCGATGTTTTCTCCCTGGTACAGGACACCAGAGTCTACAGAGGATTTGAAATTGGAAGTGATCACTATTTAGTCTTGAGGAGGATAAAATTGAATTTCATATTGAAAAGAATAACATGTAAGAAAGTTTTAAAGCGAATAAAAGTTGAGCAGCTCTCAGATGTGAACTGTAGACTAAAATACACAAAGATTATTGAAGAAAAAATGAAAGAGTTTGAGAACAGGAATCAAACCTTGGAGATTCAGTGGCAAACTCAGAAGAAAACATTGATTGATTCTGCCAGAGAGGCATGTGGTGAGGTTGTCTGCAAGGATAAAAAAATCAGAACTCCCTGGTGGACACAGGAAGTTAAAAAGGCAGTGAAGGAAAAGAAGAAAGCATATCAAAAGTTCCTGTCAAATAAGTCAGCTTGTGCTCTTAGAGAATAGAAAGACAAATGCAAGAATGCTAAACACTGTGTAAAACTAGCTAAACAAAAGTCATAGGAGGACTTTGGCAAGAATATAGAAAATAAATATCAAGAAGGTGGCAAAATATTCTGGAGGTTGTTGAAGCTTAAGAAGAGGAAAGAGTGCTGTAAAAGGAGTTATAGATGATAAAGGTGACTGGTAATTAATTTACGGAATTAACAACGCATATAAAGTATATTAATTAAAGATAACTTTAATGAATCACTTCTATATTTCGGCAATGTCACATTGCCATCTTCAGGAACATAAAGATATGGTATGTGCACTAAGGAACTAACAAAGCAAATGAGGAAGAAAGTAAGAAACTAATTTTGTTCCTAAAGTCCTAATGGTGCCCTCTTGCGGGCTAATTTGGTAGTCTTGGCAGTTGGGCTGAAGTTCTCATAATGAAAGTCTCCCAAATTTGGCGCAGTTTCATGCACCCAAATTTGTTGAGGTTAGGAATGTTTTTTAGAGCTGCTGAAGATTCTTTGAATAATCTTTCGTATTTAAACTTGCTGCGATGGATTATTTTTGTTTTCTTCCAACGAATTTTATGGTGGGTATCTAAAGCATGGTCTGCCAGCCCAGAGCGGCTGTACTGGTGAAACCGGATGTAGTCTTGGTGTTCTGAAATCCTGATATTTGTTATTCTGCCTGTTTGGCCAAAGTAGGACAATTTGCAGCTGCAAGGGACCTGGTATACACCAGGTAGGTCTAGGGGAAGTGGTTGATCTTTGGTAGAGCGGCTAAGGGATGCCAACTTTTTATATGGTCTGTAACGGGAAGTAAGGTCATATTTTTTGAGGATATTAGTTATTTTTTCAAATGAAAAAATAACTAATATCCTCAAAAAATGGCAAGAACGACCCAGAGGAAGACCAAGATATAGGTAAATTAATATTGTACATTGTGCTTTAGACAACAGAAATATAAGATCTGATAATATTGGAGTCTTGACAAGTAATAGACTGATTTGGAGGAAAACTGTAGATAGGAAGTTAGTAATTATGTAAATTTTTCATGTAGTACTATCATATCCTGTACACCTTTTGAGGGTACATGTCAGGAATTTGATGATGATGTGGCAAAGAGTAAGGCTATGGAGCGAAACATTTTGGAGTGAAAAGATTACCATTTATTATTTTCGTGGGAAATTTGACCAGTGAACTTTACGGGAATACACTCGCCGCCATACTACCAGTTGCTCTAGTGGCTAAGGCAATTCGTAGTATGGCGGTAAGTGTATTCTCGAAAGATCTCTGGTCAGATTTTGCAAGAAACGTCTATAGTTTCTGTAGTCGGCTTTGAAATAATGTTGGATTTAATATCACATTGGTGGAACTGTACTCCAGGAAATTGACAAAGCCAGAGACTTCAGAGTGTTAGTGGGTAGAGAGTTAAAGTTTAGGGGACACATGGCAAAAGTGGCTAAAGCAGCTCATCAGATTACTTGGTTACTAAAGAATACTTTGAGAAGTAGAGACAAGCGGGTTATTGTTTCCTTTTTATCGAGTCTTGATAAAACCCCATCTTGACTACTGCCCACAGATCTGGGTGCCACGGTTTCTTGGCAATGAGGAGGTGGAACAGGTCAAGAGGTGAGTGAACAAGTTGGTAGTAGGTCTATGGAATGAATCTTACAAGAACAGGTTGAAGATTTCTGGTTACAGAAACTGGTTGATAAGCAGAAAAGGGGTGATCTGATTGACACACCAATTACTGAGGGATTTTTATAAGATTATTTCAGAGGAAAATTTTCAAAACAGGTTTGGTGGTGGGACTACTAGGGATCATCCATGGAAGAGTATACTTAGCAAGGATGTTAGAACTAGGTGTTTTGCTTGGAGAGTAGTGAATGAGTAGAATAGGTTGCCAGAATCTGTTGAGAGTGCCATGACTGTGAATGAGTTCAAAGCAAAGTATGATAGATACTGCATAAATGTTGGATAGTTCTTGACATGATGTTTAGGGCCTACCCCTCAATGAGTTTAAGGACTTCTTGGAGTATCCCATAATAATAATAATATACAAATATGTTATATAAATGAAAGATGTTGCTTTTCAATCAATCCTCATCTTAAATTGCTAATTTAAAGCATATTATTACTACTTTGATATTTTCAATTTAAAATAGCATGCTCTCATGCTAAAGCTTTAAAGAAATGTGAAATGTATCATATGCATATCAATAGTTGATTATTAAGATAGGAAACCATCCTATCATCAAGTTGAAAGTTTATTTTTCACTTGTTAGACTGTAATAAATTTAGTTTAATCCTTTATCCAAGTGTGAGCAAACAAAGTTTGCATCTGAAAGTATCTTCAGAACTGGGGTAAGGTAGTACAACACTGGGCAACTCATTGCAAAGGTGGAGCAAGCTAACATCACTCCTTTCCGAGTATCTCCCAAAATGCAAAACACATCTCCTTGCGTATATGTATAATGTTTTGCATTAAGGGAAGGGCCACTACCCAGACTAGTTTCGACCTTTATTGAGGTCTCTTCAGTGGGAGCCAGGCCCAAGTGGAGATACCAGGTAGAATCATTAGCAAGGTTATCTCTACCTATAGGAGTTGCCAAACCGTGTGCCACCTTTTTATTAGATTACTCTGGATTTAGAGAAAGATGTTGAAAGTTTATTTTTCGCTTGGTTAGACTATAATAAATTTAGTTTAATCTTTTATCCAAGTTTGAGCAAACAAAGTTTGCATCTGAAAGTATCTTCAGAACTGGGGTAAGGTAGTACAACACTGGGAAACTCGTTGCAAAGGTGGAGCAAGCTAACATCACTCCTATCACAGTATCTACCATAATGCAAAAAACATCTCCTTGCGGATATGTATAACGTTTTGAGGAGTGATGTTAGCTTGCTCCACTTTGCAACGAGTTTCCCAGTGTTGTACTACCTTACCCCAGTTCTGAAGATACTTTCAGGTGCAAACTTTGTTTGCTCGCACTTGGATAAAGGATTATACAAAATTTATTATTACATCCTATCATCATATCTACCACTCGATGGCTGAGTGGTCAGCATATCCGCTCCCCAACCAAAAGGCTGCGGATTCGATTCACGCCGTGGGCACGGATGTTTGTGATCATCTATGGAGATACTGGTGGTGGGGATCAGCAATAGATGCTGTTGGTGGATTGCGAGTGGTGGAGACAGAGTTGTAGAGTAGATGATCTCCCTTGATGAGTCTTTGGACTCCCTGGAGATGTCAAATAATAATAATAATAGAATTAATATGCTATTATTAGGTTTCACGTTTCCGTGAAGTCAAGTCAGTTGGCCAGCTATCATGCTGAAACATATTTAAGGAGAAGATGAAATACAGGTGAACAATGAACACTATCTGAAATTCAACAAAAACACAAAAAAAAAAACATAACAGAGAATATTTATTTCATATAAATTTGTAAATACTCATATTCTATCTTAGATGGCCATCTATTCTGTTGCGATGGGTATTAAAAACCCAAGTATTTTCCAGGAGGGAAAAAAAAATAAAAAAATAGTATCACAATAATTACTTCGAAGCCTTTGCAGCTATTCGCTTTAATCATGGCATTTCTTTCTCGTGAAACTTTTTAACTATGGATGGAGGGTTGCTTATTTGGGAAGCAATTTGAGCGATCTGAATGAGGCAAAGAGATCTAAATGTCCAGAAAATACAATTTTCTTACGTAACTTACCGGTAAAAACTCAAGCAAACATTCCAACGTTCCTGTGTAGTTAGTGAAGTCATTTCAAATTTACCGCGAACTATTTGAAATATAACAAACGATGATGGATTCTGTTTGAATCAGCATATAATTCAGTATTATTATTATGTGACACCTCAGGGAGTCCAAAGACTCATCAAGAGAGAATGTGCCAACAGCATCGAACGATTAAATCCCTTCCAACTACTAACCGCGCTCAAACGTGCTTAATTTTTTATTTTGCGTGAGCCATTACTAGCAGAGGCTCTACCAATCGACCAACCTTTGCTAGTATATTTTTTTTGGTTATTACTATATTCTAACTGTAAAAATGCGCATACCTTAACTTTTGCAACGGGAAAAAAAAAAAAAAAAAAAAAAAAAAACAAGAACCATTATATTCTTTACCTATTCGATTTAATCTTTGCTTTCATATAATCAAGGTTTATGTTTCAAGCATAATGTCAATTTTTTAAAATTTTATTAATAATAAATACTGCTAATATTAAATTAATAGTAATGACAGATTTTCTAATAAGAAATACAATTATATCAATAATAATAGCAGTATTTCTTGATAAGACGTAGACTTATACATATTACAAATAAATGATAGCGTTGAACAATATGAGAATTAAGTAGTAGGTGAGATGTGTGTGTGGCGGAGTAGATTATAGTGCCCTCCCTCGATGAGCCTTTTCAGGTGTTACGAAACAATAATAATAAAAAATAAAATAAATTCGTGTATATTTACGTACGAACAAATAGCATCATTTGGTCTATAGAAGAAAGGTCATGATATCAGATTATAGTCATCAACTGCAGAAACTCTTCTAGAGCTAATTTTGGCCTATCTTTGAGGTGGGCGAGAGAGGGTTTCCTTTTCCCCTTACACACACACACACGCACACCCTTTTAAGTAAATAAATCGGATTTTTATTTTTAATCTTACAACTCATCAGAATCACCGAAGAACACATATAAGTACACAGAAATACACGCAGAATAATGCTTATCTGCAAGGCTGTTGGAGATATTGCCGGCCTGGTTGGTTGAGTGGTTAGCGTAATCCGCTCTGCTGCCAAAAAGGCTCCCGGATTCGAAACCCGCGGTGGGCTTGCAGGTTTGTGATTGTCTGTTTAAATACTAGTAGTGGATTGTGTGGTGGAGATGGAGAGTTGTAGGGTAGTGCACTCTCTCGATAAGTCTTTGGACTCCTTGGAGGTGTCACGTAATAATAATAATATTCAAATTCGGCCAAAGTGGGTGGAGACTGGTGATATGCTGATTTCCATAAGTTAAGGGTAAAAGACTGCAAATTCTTCTTCTTATAATTATTTTGTAATTTTATTATTATTATTAATACCGGCAACTCCAAGGAGTCCTTAGACTCATCGAGGAGGTCCTAAACACTATGTCAAGACCTATCCAATATTTGTGCAGTATCTATCATACTTTTCTTTGAATTTAATCACAGTCATGGAACCCACAACAGACTCTGGCAACCTATTCAACTAATTCACCACTCTCCAAGCAAAAAATCTAGTTCTAACATTCTTGCTAATTATATCCTCATTCAGTTTTTATGGAGGGCCTTTAATACTCCCAGGTTCCAGAAAAGTTGCCCCCAGCATTTTTCCCCCAGCACATTTCTCCCCCGGCACATTTCACCCCCTGTAGATAATGAGTAAGCTACAAAAATGTAAATAATACACCTAATTTTTTAATTATTCTAATTTATTTTGTTTTAATAGAATAAATGCACATTAGCATTGTTTAAAACTCGAAGTTGTATGCAATGCCTCTAAGGTAATCAATTACATTACGATTTTGAAAATCTTGGACTATTGTTTTGATTCTAGCAGAAATTGCAGCATACTTCTCGTTTCTTTGATTGCCTGAATTACCGGCAATTAGTTGTGTAATTTGAAATTATGCAGCCCTTGTTGTTTCTTTAAAGAATCAATGAATCGGTAAATATTTGGGAATAAAGTAACACAAGTTTCCTGAAATCCCCTGCGCCACCCCCTCATACCGTTGTTGGTAAGTTCCTAATCATTCATTGTTCATGTGTAAACATTCCACAATGCGATTGCAGAAATGGGTAATTGCCGGTCTTTCCGTTGTCTTCTTCCAATATATGTATCTTCAAAGTAGTTTGCAATCACCAAAGCTTCAATGGGGGGAGTCATCAGCTTCAACTAAATCTTCAAATGCTTGAATAACCTTTGCAGGAGGAATAAATGCCAATGCCGGAATCATTCGAATCCAACGAGCAAATTCATGGACTTGTTCGTATCGGGCTTTTAAACCTTCATTCCGTACCTTTCACGAAACGCTTTCCAGGGCCGCATTTATACTTTTGGAGGCGCGAGGCACAACATCATTATGTGGTCTTCAAAAATAAGCATTTTTTTAGTTTATCGAAAATAAAAGTCAACATTTCCATATAACTCATTTTAATAACACAATAAACATTGGTATACATATATTTACATTTTAAAAAAAGTATAAAAATAAATCAGTTTCAAATTTAAATAAAAAAATTAATAACTAAAAATTTTTTTTTTTGGCTTTGGTTTTAGCAAATATATCTATAATGTCATCATAATTGATCGAGTCCATTACATCTGTTTCAATGCATAATAACGACAGGTCACTTGTTTTATTTTGATGCAAGTTGCTTCTTAAATAATTTTTTATTCATTTCAACACTGAAAATGAGCGTTCAGCACTTGCATTTGAAATAGACATCGTCAAAAATATTTTTAAAATATTTTCTACGTTCGGAAAAGTAGACGTTAACGTTTATAAATTTTTACATATTTTTAATTGAAGATTTTTTTCCTTTATCGTTATTAAAAATTGCTTAGCTTCATCAGTAAATTTTTCTGGATCAATATCAGTCCCATAAGTTTGTAAAATTTTATCAATACTAATCGTGTACTTGTCTCGATCTATATCTTCCTTCAAAAAAATGTCAAATATATCACATATGTCGAAATAGCTTTTTGTTCTTTCATTAATTTGCAAAATTAGCTTATCGCAAATGACATTAAAAGTGTTCACAGCGAAATTTTCTTTCTCATGTAATATAATCTCACTGTTAGATTGTGAAACGTCGTCACTCATTTTTTTTTCGTTTTTTAACACTTTCCTTTTCATCTTTAAATTTTGTCTCATCTGTTAGTAAATTCGCTTCTTCATTTACAGCAGCAAAACTATTTCTTATATCTAAAATAAAACCAACTAACGAGTGTAATAAATTATTAGCTAAAAACAAATTCATATCGGGATCTCGTAGAGATTTACTAGTAGCATTCATTCGTTGTAAAATTTTGTCCCACATAACTGTTAAAATTGCTGCTTCTGGTTTGTCAAAATGTTCAGCCAATGATGAGCTGTCAAATTTAGAAATAGGTTTTTCATGAGGAGAAATGGATAGTTCAAGTAATGCGTTTTTAATTTGTTTATATCCAGGTTTCAAAGCTAATATAGCGTCAGCTCTTGCGGATCACCTCGTTTCATTTAGTCTTTTAACTGTTAAAGATTTTTTTTCTAAATGTTTAAGGAGTATACCCCATCTTCTTGTTGAAGATGAAAAGTAATTACTATATATACATTTTGAATAAAACAAAAATATTGCACTGCTTCCGGACAAGATTCCGCGGTATAGTTGCCAATTAAATTTAAGGAATGGCTAGAGCACGGTATATAATGTGCAGAGGGACTACGTTTTTTCAGCTTGTAAACCTGTATAGATACCTTTCATATTGGCAGCGTTATCATAGCTTTGTCCTTTGCACATTTTTATATCCAAAGATAATTCTTCTAATTTTTTTAATACTACCTCTTCTAAATATAAGGAATTCTGTTGTGTAATTCTGATGAATCCGATAAATGTTTCTCTAATGTCAGAATTTGCGGCAACATACCTAAATATCATAGCTAGTTGGTCATTATGGGCAATGTCTGGCGTTGAATGAATTTAAATGATTTTGCAATAATACGTTGAATCGTATTATTGCAAAATAAGCAGCTTCCTTAATTTCTGATATTAATATTTCTCTTGTTTTTTTGGCTATTATCGCTATGAATTCACCACAAGTGTCGTAAGAAAGATAATTTGATCTGCCAGAACCACAGTTGGAGTACATTTTCATGTGATGTTTTAAAAAATCATCAAATTCACTTAAATAATGTAAACATGATAAATAATTTCCGCAAGAATCAGAAAAAATATCATTTGTATTTCCTCTAAATGCTAGCCCTAGTTTACTCAGTAACTTAATGGTAGCTATTATCTTTTTAAAACCTCTCTCCAATAATTTTCTTCAGATTGTATTTGTTTGATCAATTCAGAATCAATTCGACTATTTACAGAACTTGATTTTCTTTTGCGATAGGTGCACATCGCTCGTATATGCTCAGTAGAATGCTCGTGATCACATAAGGTTCGTGTTATATTTCCTCAGTCATTAAAACCCTTCATTAAACTATAATTTGACTTAGAAAACAATTTACAAACAAAGCAGTAAATTGCTTTGCTGGTTTCTGAAAAAATTAGCTACTCTCGTTTCTCCTTTGTTCCATTCGCCTTTTTACAGTAAGAATGTGATATATTTACTTTTACATTCTGTGTATTCTTTTTTTTTTTTTAATTTTCGATTTTACCAACATTCTGGGGCATATTTATTAAAATGTGCTCGATAAACTGTTCATTAATAGTAAGTGGCCACACTGCTATATCGGTAGGATAAGAGATAGCTTGCTTGCTGGTAAGTATAGACTCCAATTGAAAATTTTCTTCAGAATCTTCTTGATTTGATTCATTTACTTCTTTCTCTCCTTCTATGTTTTCCACATCATTTTGATGTTCTTCATTTTCACTTTTATCTCCTCCTGATAATGAAAGGTTGGTCGATTGGTAGAGCCACTGCTACTAATGACTCACAAAACGTTAAGCAAGTTTGAGCGCGGTTAGTAGTTGGAAGGGTTCAATCGTTCGATGCTGTTGGCACGCTCTCCCTCGATGAGGCTTTGCCCTAGAGGTGTCACATAATAATAATAATAATAATAATAAAATTCTGAGAACTGTGAAGTACAACTTCAGTTCTACGAAATTCTTCATTTTCAGAACGCAAGAAAGATAAAATTGCCCCCTTTTGACTCTTTAGCTGTTTTTCATTTTCTCTAAGTCGTTTTCTTTTACTAGCTCCGGATTCAAATTTTCTTGGCATCATTATGTGTATTAATCTATCAAAAGCGAATAATATTTATTAAATCCAAAATAAACATATAAAGAAAATAAACAATTACGTTAAAGCTTAAAAAGTACAAAAATAGAAACAGTAGTATCTTGGTTTTGTTAAATAAACGAGTAACAGTAAAATAATAATAATAATTAATTGAATAATATATTCTTACCGACTGCAACAACTACTTTAACAATATAATTAGGTATATACACTTGTATACAGTATACTGCTTTACAAGTACTAGCCAAATAACGGTAAGAAACTATCAGTTTAATTGGAATTTCCTTTACTGTTCTACAATATTTGACCCATTTTAGTGTACAATTTATTTATTGTGTCTCTTTGCAAAAATATAAACGAATTTCACGTATACAATAAATATTAATATTAAAAAAAATCTTGGTAATATTAAACTAGCAACCTTGTAAGTCATTTTATATAAATAAATGACTAACTTATATCGATGGATTATAAATAATTATGCAACTTCTACAATACTTTATATTTAATATTAAATTTTATAAACAGTTTAAAATCTTTTAATGTAATTCTAAATATATATATTATTTACACTTTTAAATATTCCATGTAATTGAATCATAATTAATTTAAAGAAAGGTGTAATTAAAATCTTTCTGTGAAAGATTTCAATTGCAGTGTTAATTATTGATTTTGAGAACGTTGATTTTGTTTGACAAGCATCATAGTTGCTACAAAAATTCTGAATACCAAAAAAAATATTAAAAGGTATGGTAATAATTCAGTATAAGGATAAAAGTTTTTTTTTTTTTAAAAAAAAAGAATTTAAATGCAATCAAATTAAGCTTGCTAATCAAGGTAAAAATTGGAACTTCATGAACTCTAAAGTTCAGATATTCTCACTAAAAATAAAAATTTTGAATTTACGGTATTAAAAAATTATAGCAAAAATCATCATATTTATGGAATTACAACATTTATTTATTACAAGATTTATTCAACTCCAGTTTTGATTTTTTTAAGTTTCAGTAATAAGCACAATAATTCCAGCTTTAGTTAAAACGTATAAGCAATAAATAGTAACGATAACTTGCTATGCTCACTTTTTTACTCGACATTTTACCATAAAATGACTAGAATCTTGATACACAAAAAATGAACTGAAAAAATCAATTAAATTTAATTTATAAATAATAATAAACTTGAAATTCAAATGCTCTATTTATGTGATATAGAAACTGCTCTTACCCAACTAATTAATACAAATAGCAGCACCACACAAAAAACCTCTGTTCTCTCTGGAAGGTGTTTCAAAATGATCGCAAAATCTTTCTTTAACTCAAAAACTTATTTACTCTGTTTACAATCTTCACTTATTAAACTTCTAGTCTACTTGCAAAGAGGTTATCTAACTCTCTATTAAGTTACTTTTACAAACTGTATATCAATCAAATATGCCAATAGATTCTCTTAATGACACTTCTTGTTACTGTTAATCTAAATCTTAATTGTTCAACTAATACACATTACAAGAGAATTTGTACAAAGGTATATAATTTTCAAAAGCTCTGTATCGCACATTCAATCAAAGGTCTTGCACAAAAAGTTCTAAGGCAATTCTCTCATCTCAGATCTTGAGCCTCCTTCAAAAAAATCTGGCTTTAGAAATATCTCATCAGGAAATTATCGGACTGTGAACTGCGCCCTGCGGTACTCATATACAGCTCCGGCAAAAAGTTCTTTTCCCACGGCGAAAAGAAAAACTTCCGAGCCAAGGTGCTTCGGGTAATTTGTTTCGCCTTTTCTCCTCTGCTTGGGCTCGCCAAAAATGCCTGAACGACTGCCTCCTCTTTCTGCAACCTCCACTTACTCGAATTGCCGCCAACTGTCAACCGGGATTCCTCTCTAGCCTGGAAGCTTTTCTCTGGCGATTGGAATATCTCCTTTCGGCAACTCGAAGCCTTCTCTTAAGACTGGAACCGGAAGCTCCTCTCTGGCAACGTCTGGAAACGGGAAGCCTTCTCTCTCTCTCTCTCTCTCTCTCTCTCTCTGTAGCGATTTCTGGATCCGGGAAGCCCTATATGCTTGGCTCTGTCCCCTTTTATTATACCTTCTCTGAGACCTCGCACGAAGTTTGTAACCCCGAAGAATTCGGCATGATTCTTTCATCTTAAATTTCAAGTTCGGCCCGCTGTTTGTTCTCTTCTGTGCCTTCTTTTGATTGTAAGTTGCCAACCATTAGAAAGTTGTTTGAACCTTTCTAACTGACTTCGGAGGTGTTTACGAGCAGAGTTTGTAAGCTTTTCTAATACACACAAAATTTAATAAACAAGCTTTCTAATGCCGCCATGTAGATCTATTACATACAGCTCCTGCGAAAAACATTGCCTTTGTTTTTAACACTCTAACATATTCTTATTAAAGAAGTATATACAGTTAATTTCCAAAGGGCTATTTAGAAAAATATCTAATACAAAATATACAGAAACAAACAAAGTTATTTTTTACAACATTCTTATGGGACTTGACCTAAGTAAAAAATCGATGTAAAGTGCTTTGGAACATTTAAGCTACAATCGAGTTTTTGCAATATTGATAAGAACAGTAGTATAAAAGTCCAGGTAGTCCAGCGAAAACCATCTGTGACAAAATGAAACTAGTTTATTTATTTAAAAACACAAAAATACAAATTTATAAAGTATAATTTTATAGAGTTCATAATTAAAAGGACTTTAATTTTTTTTTAATATTAATATTAATATTAAATTATTATCATTAAATTGCTGGGGTGCTTAAGGGTCAAAGCTGTATAACTGAGAGGAGACCTCCACATAGCCTTTAAAGGAATGCGGAGAACCGACCAGGGCTTCAGACCTAATGTCCAATCCTCACCTTCTCGTGGTGCACCCTGTTGGGTATCTACTTTGATACTGAACGAACGAGGATGGGCTGGCAATTTGGGATTTAGCCGACCAAATTGTATTCTTATTGGTTAAACCAAAATAAAAAATGATGGTACAACTTGACAAAATTTCATGCCGGCTGGGGCGTCGCCCGGTTAAACAAGGCCCCCGTTGTTTTCGCCAGGGAACCAGGGCGAACAGCGAAAAGTCAGCTACTGGAACAAATCTGAAAACAAACCCCAACTCAACATCACCAGAGTTAAAGATCGGTACTATCAACGTAAGAAGCCTGAATGGCAAAGAAATGGAGCTAGCTGAGGAATTAGATAAGTACCAGATCGACATAATAGGGCTGACTGAAACAAAAAAGACCAAAACTGGTGAGATCTTTCTGAGCAATAAATACAAAATGTTATATTCAGGCAATAACAGTCAAGGAAAAGAAGGAGTGGCCATAGTATTCAACACAAAATACGAGGCTAATCTTCTTGAATGGCAGTCAGTCTCAAGTAGAGTAATGTGGGCAAATATGAGAATGGGGAACTGGACAATGAGACTTATTTGTGCCTATGGTCCCACAGAAGGTTCTACTAAGGTAGAAGTGGAGGAATTTTTTGAGGCTTTAGAAAAAGCAACTGACACAATGAAAAAGGAAAAGTTGGTCCTTGTTGGGGATCTAAATAGTAGAGTAGGAAATGATTGTGAGACATACAAAAATATTTTGGGAAAATTTGGAGAAAAGAGCAAAGCTAATAATAATGGCAAATATCTGTTGGATTTCTGCTCAGGACATGGACTGGTTATTACTAACACCATGTTCCAACATAAAAATGTGCACAAATTCACATGGAGAGAAGAGGCTAGGAATAAGAAAAGTCTCATTGACTATGTTATTGTTGATAGTGATGTTTTCTCCCTGGTGCAGGACACCAGAGTGTGCAGAGGATTTGAAATTGGAAGTGATCACTATTTAATCTTGAGCAGGATAAAATTGAATTTCATATTGAAAAGAATAACATGTAAGAAAGTTTTAAAGCGAATAAAAGTTGAGCAGCTCTAAGATGTAAACTGTAGACTAAAATACAGAAATATTATTGAAAAGAAAATGAAAGAGTTTGAGAACAGGAATCAAACCTTGGAGATTCAGTGGCAAACTCTGAAGGAATCATCGATTGATTCTGCCAGAGAGACATGTGGTGAGGTTGTGTGCAAAGATAAAAAAATCAGAACTCCCTGGTGGACACAGGAAGTTAAAGAGGCAGTGAAGGAAAAGAAGAAAGCATATCGAAAGTTCCTGGCAAATAAGTCAGCTTTTACTCTTACAGAATACAGAGACAAATGTAAGAAAGCTAAACAGTGTGTAAAACTAGCTAAACAAAAGTCATGGGAGGACTTTGGCAAGAATATAGAAAATAAATATCAAGAAGGTGGCAAAATATTCTGGAGGTTGAAGAAGCTTAGGAATGGAGGAAAGAGTGCTGTAAAAGGAATTAGAGATGATAAAGGTATAATGAAAACAGGAGAAAAAGATATCCTTGAAGTATGGAGTAATTACTTTGAAAAACTGCTAAATGAAACAAGCAGTGATGACAGCACAGTGATAAAAAACACTGACCAGGCATGCAGTCAGGAATACATATACATACTTGAAGTAGAAAAAGCCATCAAAGGCTTGAAATGTGGAAAGGCAGCAGGAGAAGATGATATTCGACCAGAAATGCTGAAGTATGGTGGTATAAGAGTCTTACAGTGGCTGCACTGCATAGTTCAGAAAGCCTGGACAGAGGGACGAATTCCCGATGATTGGAGTAGAGCTCTCATAGTACCCATATATAAAAAGGGAAATAAAACTGGATGTGAGAATTACAGAGGTATTTCCCTACTGAGTGTTCCTGGCAAGATCTATGCAAGTATACTTGAGAAACGGTTGAGAAGAATTGTGGAAGAAAAGCTTGGTGAAGAACAAGCTGGATTCAGTCCAAATAGAGGCTGTCAGGATCAGATCTTCACTTTACGACAAATAGTCGAAAAAGCATGGGAATATAACAAAGATCTGTATTTAAGTTTTGTCGATTTGGAAAAGGCATATGACAAGGTGCCAAGAGAGAAGCTATTCAATACGCTGCAGTTATATGGTGTCAATGGGGCATTATATCAAGCAATACTTAGTCTTTATTTGAGTTGTGAGTCAGCAGTTAGAATTGAAGGAAGTACAGGAAGATGGTTTAATGTTAAATCTGGTGTGAGACAAGGATGTACATTATCCCCTCTGTTATTCATTATCTATATGGATCACATTATGAAGGAATGTGGTATTAAACCTGATATCAAAATTGGAGATGTTAATGTCAGCTCTTTGCTTCATGCGGATGATGTTATACTTCTAAATAAATCAGCTACAAGTCTGCAAGATTCTCTGACTAAATTAAATAGCTGTTGTAATAGATATGGTATGAAGGTCAGCAATAAAAAGACAAAGACAATGAAAATAGGCAGAATCATTGAAAATGTCAACTGTGTTGTGAATGGAGAACCTGTGGAACAAGTAAAACATTTCAGCTACTTAGGCACAATTTTTACTGAAGATGGTAAACTAAATATAGAAATAGACAACAGAATCAGCAAAGCTGGTATCGTGGGAAGTCAACTGAATAAATTCATATGGAATAAGAAAGAAATTAGTCGGAACACTAAATTAGCTGTATACAAGACTGTGTTCAAACCAATTTTAACTTATGGATCTGAGAGCTGGGTCAGAAGTAAAACACTTGACCAAAGACTAGAGACCGCGGATATGAGAGTCCTGAGAAAGATTAGAGGCGTGAACAGATGGCATCAATGGCAATATCATATTAAAAATGAGGATATTAGGAAAGAACTTGACATTGTCAGCATCCAGGAATGCGTTAGCAGAGCTAATCTCAGATGGTATGGTCACTTAAATAGAATGGGAGAGGAAAGATTAGCAAAACAAGTGTTCTCTGCCAGGTTGGCAGGAAAACGACCCAGAGGAAGACCAAGATATAGGTGGATTGATACGGTACAAAGTGCCTTAGACGATAGAAATATAAGATCTGATAATGTTGGAGTCTTGACAAGTAACAGACTGATTTGGAGGAAAATTGTAGATAGGAAGTTAGTAATGATGTAATTTTTTCATGTAGTACTGTCATATCCTGTACACCCCTTGAGGGTACATGGCAGGAATTTGATGATGATGATGATGATGAATTATGATCATTAATAATAATAATAATAATAAGTCTGTGTAGCTCAGTAGAAGTGGCGTTTGCATTCTACAGCGCTTGACCGCACGAAGAAAGGATTTGGTGGTTCAAATCTAGTCGCCGACTAGAGGAAATTTTTCTAAGCCTTTTTTCGACCGGTTCCCGAGTTAGTCGATCTCTGGCACGATTTTTTCGAAGCGGGTTTTTCCTCCCGGAAACTCGGGTTTTTCGTCCCGTAAACTCAAGAAAATCGACCGTAGAACCCACATTATTTTCAGACATTAAATATATTGTGTTAAGGTTAGGGACCACGAGATGGCGGCACATTTGAGCCGTCTCACTTCACTGTGTACCGCTTAATTAGTGATAGCCTTGCGCCATCTATCTCCGATTGGTACCAGTGGAGATTGAACTGCCCACTCAGTCTCCAAAAGTTAGACAGGGCTAAATGGCCTCGCCTACTCCCGTATACGGGAATAAAAAGGCGTTAGCTGATTTTTTTTTCTGATAATAATAATAATAATAATAATAATAATAATAATAATAGAATTCTACAGATGTGTCTCATCTTCTTTTGGTATTATCAAAATTATCAAGTTATTCTGAAGCATTATGAATTTTGCTATTTTATTATTATGCTGTTAATATTTCTTCAAATACGGCACTTTTACAGCACTAAGTTATGTTGAATATATCTGTTCGCAAATATACTCAAAATCCCTTTTGACCTAATAGATAGAATTTTAACAGATAGAATGCTGATGAAACTTCATCAGCATTCTATCTGTTAAAATGCAATTACCCTCCCTCCCCTCTCTGCCGTTAATGGATTATTGTAGTTATGTGCACTGTATTTCTTGGATTGACCCCTTTTTACTGCACAATTTCTTATTGTGTCTCTTCCCAAATAAAAACGAATTTCACATATGCGAAAATAAATAATCAAAATGTTTATTTGCATTGGAAATATTATGTCAAATATTTATATTTTTTAAATTACATTTATTGAAATCAATATGACATTTTGCTTCCTTTCCTTGCAAAATAAGATTATTTGGGTCGCACATTTCAATTTTAGGAACGATTTTTTTATTTGTTATTTTTTTATTAACAACAAATGGTGTTAAACTGCATTACTCGGGGTTTTCGATTGTGAGTCTTTTTAATTTATATCCAATGGTATTTTATGAGAGATTCTATGCCTTTGTCTTTTGCTTAAACAATACAATTACTTTGGAAATATAACGAATTCAAACAAAAATAAAGTGTGTGTGTGTGTGTGTGTGTGTGTGTGTGTGTGTGTGTGTGTGTGTGTGTGTGTGTGTGTGTGTGTGTGTGTGTGTGTGTGTGTGTGTGTGTGTGTGTGTGTGTGTGTGTGTGTGGTGATCATTTTGGGAGGGGGGGAGTTAGCCATTAAAGGCGAATTAATTCTGTTATGAAAATTTTGGAAATAAAATTTCATTTTGACGCATGCACCTACACATGTTTCAAATGATAAACTGTAGGGAAAATATCGCCACTTCAAAACTGCCGCATAATATCGAAATTAGCCGAAATTTTGTACATTGACTTCATAAACAGTTGACTTCATAAATGCCGTTTATTTTGATTTGTAGTGAGTGATTAGGGGGAAAACCAAGAAAGTTGAAGTGAAAAAACCTACGGATTACGTTATAAAAATTATGCATTACATGATATGATTCAAGATTTACGTATGATAACTAACCTTTGAACTAAGATTATGAATAAAATAGGAAACTTAATTTGGAACAGATGGAGGCTGTATTCATTTTTAGATTCGGATTTTCATGAATTTATAAAATAATTGTTTGACAAAAATAATTATCTTTAATCAAGTTCTTGGAGAATTTTAAAATGTATCGGCGATTAAATTAATTAGCAAAAAAATTGATAGTGACATTGATCTTCCAAAGTGATACAATATGAAGTGAAGAAAGTATGAAAGGATTTCTTATTTTATGCTGGCATTAAAAACTATAATTGTACGATAAAAACAAGCAGCAAAATGAATATAACTCATAGGTATTTAGTCTGATGTAATTTTGATTCCGGTTACCGAGCAAATGGCAAGCAACTGCATATCTTGCTGTAGGCCACAGAACATAGCTACTACATACGCCTGGTAATGTAGTTAAGTGTTCTTTCCAGTGTGAAGGATTATCTCACCTTCTAATGGACATGACGGACAAACTACATTTCTTATCCATATTCTTTCAGCAGGTGGACAGAATATTATCCAGGTTTGCTGGACATGTATATACGTCTAGCAAAGAAATGGTACGCGCTTACATACATGAAATTTATGGAATACAGAGTTCCTGTTAGTTTTATATTCTATGGAAAGAACAATGTATTTCAAATGAAAGCTGGAAGCCTCAGAAATTTTTCAGCAGCCTCTAGTTTTTATATTATGAATTTAATATTTAAAAATAAGTATTTTTTTTGCAACTATAACTATGCTGTTTTTTTATTGTTCTTTGTGAGAAGTAAGGTTTTAAAATGAGGCCCCCTAGGGAGTAAGCACCACATCTTGCACCTCATGCGCCTAATGAGGGCCTCTAACGTCAGGGCTTCATGCGGCCCTGACGCTTTGGGAAAGATGAAAAAACACTCGGCATTACAATACTAGTAAATTCTTGTTGAAAGGATTGCATGGCACTTTATTCGAAATCTGATCTGTCATAAGTCGCTGGGGTTGGAGACCCATTTGTAGATTTTTAACTTCTTGAAGCAATATGACGTATGTGGCACGAGTTTTGTTTGACAGAAGTGCGTAGATCACTGGAATATCTCCACTGAATTGAACCACATGAATTGTATAAAGATGCTGGATATGCATGGGTACTGTGCTAAAAGTTGCATCAGAAAACCACTCTTGGCTGTGCACTAATAACTGAAGATTGTTACTAGCAGAAAAATTAAGAATGCGGCCCAGGAGCAGTTAGTCCTGAGAATCATACATCAAAAACTATTGTACATTCCCATCGATAATAATTTCTTGATAATTTTGTGGAATTACTAGATCGGAGATTGCTCGGTAAAACAGGAGTACCATTGTTGCATTGAACATGACGAATGGTTCGTTTAAGTGAATCCTTTTTAGGAAGTAATGCCGTGACATTGGCATGAACCTCTGCAATTACTGATGCAGCAATTTGCTATGGCCGTTCGCTCGTTGTTGTTGTTGTATTTGACCAATCAATTGCAAAGCTTCCGACCTTGCAGCTTGAGCTGAATAGCTATTTTTGTTTAGACTTTCACAACTGGGCCTTCCAAACTCTCTGTCCAAACACGCCCTTTGCAGGTGGAACGTTTTTAACAAACCCAGATTCCATGTTGTTCATCTACAGTTCTCTTTGAAAACACGTAAATGTGGTTGACATCATCTACCAATTTTATTTTGCCTCTTATTGACGGAACACTTTATTGCCATTGTACATACAGGTTTAATCAATCAAGATGCAAAAATAATATGTAGATATTGCACTGCCTGCAATGCTCAACTTGTTCACGCGATGCACTGCTAATAATGAGGCGGCGTAAACAGCAAACGGGCACTGTCCACTGTTTCCCTCCCCATTTCTGTCACTAACCACGTGACTAACACCCTCGTGGTCGAGTATCTATTCCATTGTGAAAAGTTTAACTGTTCCAATTAATACTTTCACAGTGTAAAGAGAACTGTGAAGACATACAAAAGGGGAGAAATTTGTTTAAAAGCCACGTGACAATTTGTACACGAATGTAATTTTAAAAATTTGTTCAGAAAACTTAGAGTTATCATTAGTTATCAGTAGTTCGGTTCGATTAATTGAGAGAATTTAACATTGAATCTCCACTGAAAAAAAATATCATCAGTATCAATCCTGTAAAATCCTTTAATAATTTAAATACCTCTATCATATCGCCTCTCCTACGTCTATCAGCTAATTTTTGGAGCCCACAGATCATCAATCTATCCTCGTAGGGAACATCCCACAGACCTGCAACAATCTTTGTAACCTGCCTCTGAATCCTCTCCACCACTTCCGCATCACCAAGAAATCCAGACGACCAGATCTGTGCACAATAGTCCAAATGTGGCCTTATTAATGCCTTATAGAGTGGAACAATAACTTCCCTATCCCTGCTTGTTAGTGTGTTCCTCAACAACCATGTAATTTGATGTGATGTTTTGGCAATCTTTGCAGTATGCTCTTTAAACTTAAGTTATCTGTCCACAATAACTCCCAAGTCTCTTGTCTCATCAACTTCCTGCAGTTCAGTTCCGTTAATATAGTAAACAGCATGCAATGTCATCCCCCCGAAGTGCATCGCCTTACACTTAGCCATGTTGAACTGACAGCCAGTTATCTCAGTCCATACTATCAGCCTATTTAAGTCATCCTGTAAAATATCCACATCATTTGAATTGATTATCGCTCTTCCCAATTTTGCATCATCAGCAAACAAGTGGATATTTCCATTCAAGGTATTTCCAATGTCATTGATGTACAAATTAAACAATAGAGGACCAAGCACTGAGCCCTGAGTACTGAGTACACCACTAGTAACTTGCCTTTTCCTGGACTCAGCTCCTCCGTAAACCACTCTTTGATATCTGTCCACCAGCCATCCTTTAATCCAAATCACCATCTTCGGATCCATACCCATTTGCTCTAATTTATATAAGGGACTTCCATCTGGAATCCTGTCAAAAGCCTTTGCAAAGTCAAGCAGTATCACGGAGTAAGCATTTCCTTTATCCAACTCCACTGTTACTTTATTATAGAAAGTAAGCAAATTACTTAGGCAAGACCTACCCTTCACAAAACCATGTTGCTCCTTATAAAGTATCATATTGCTTCTCCACCCAGTCCTGAATTCTAATTTTAACCAATTTCTCCAAAATCTTAACTACCACTCGAGATATATTGATTGGACTGTAATTTGCAACCTCAGACCTAGAGTCTCCCTTGTGCAATGGAGCTATTTCTCCCTCTTTCCACTCTATTGGCACTTTACCAGAACTGAGGCTTAAATTAAACATCCTGGTTAGAGGAGTTGCTAATTCTCTTGCACATTCTCGTAACACATGGGCCAATATGCCATCTAACCCAATGGCAGTGTTAGCATTAAGGTTCTTTAATATATTAAGTACCTCATTTTCGTCTATCTCTATACTATCATCAGTCAATGACACATTTGACACTGCCCTATTACTACGAAGATGGTACACTTTTGCGAAATGATCACTAAGCAACTCAACTATTTGATTAGCTTCGGTAATTTCCCTACCATCAACACTTTTTAAAGTAATCTTTCCATGGATATTCTTCCTTTTACTAGCCACATAGCGAAAGAACTCTTTAGGGTTTCTTTTGGATTCATCAGCTAGTTTCCTCTTATAATTAGCTTTGGCTTTCCTTATCATACAGGTTACTCTCTTTGCATGTACCTTATATTACTCATTAGAACGCTCACCACCTTTTTCTTTATACGTCCTCCACAACCTTTTCTTTATTTGCAACTCTTGTTTAATAGTATTATTCATCCATTTTACTCCTACTTGATTTCTCCTTCTGACTCTGGGAATACAGTCTGATACAGGTTTCTTCAAATACTCCTTGAGAATCTCCCATGCACCATCAACATCTCTCCCCTTGAATTTCTCATGCCATAGTACAGCTGAAAGCTGACTTCTCAGCTTGTCATAATCACCAGCCTTGTAATTCCACATATACCCATTCTTAATAGAATATTCAGCACATCTTACAATCTCCCAGGTCAGGACCACATGATCGCTTTCCCCAAGTGGAGACATTGTAACTAAATTACTTATTGATATGTTTTCCGATGTTATAACCAGATCTAACACTCTAGAATCTCTTGTCCCTTCCATCACATGCTGTCTCAGGTAATTATCTCTTAACAATGTATAAACTCCATTTCCTTTGTTCCTTGTGACCATTCCTTCCCTCAATCTTTATCCCCAACGTTTACATCCCCCATAATAATTATTTGAACTTCACTCATCATGCTAATTAGCCAATACATGCTATCTACATTCTCCCTTATTCCCCTTGGATTACAGCAACAACCAATTACATATTTCGCCTTGTTAATCTCTATCTCACACCAAACAGCCTCTAATGAATTGCCCTCTAGATACCTATCACAGTGAGGTATGTAGAGGGTATATTAATGATGAAACATATTTAATGTTTCATCATTAATAAAATGCCTCCCCCCATTCTGTCATCTCTGTCCTGCCAGAAAATACTCTACCCCTTACATTCAATCCAATAACTATATCATTCTTGGTTGACCAAATTTTCGCTAATTCCTATAATTTTTAGCCATGTTGTACTAAGTAATGACAAAAATTCTTCACGCTTATTCCTAATACTTTGAGCATTAGTATACATAAACTGCAATATTCCCTTCCTCCCATAATCTCCCTGTGAATTAGCCCACTCTGTATACTGTTAACATTCTGCGAACAATTAATCCCAAATTCACAGCGATTAATGACCTTAGTACTATTTACAGCTGGCTATTTACTTAGTACTATTTAGTACTATTATCACCTGCTCCCTAGCAAATCCCATTTCCCTGTTTATGACCCTTTACTCTGTCCTTTATCAATAAATGTTCTAAATGCCAAGCTCCTAATCCATTTAAGTGCAAACCATCTCTCTTAAAATACTCCCTCCTTTTATCAAACTCATCCCAGACATTCATAAAATGAATATTCAGTTTCATTTCTTTGCAAAACGTTTTACATAATCTTGACACCATTCCATTTACTATAATTGCTCTTCTGTTCATTTCATCACTATCAAATCGCGGTAGCACACTCATGATCTTTCCACTCTCACTCTTTGCATTCATTGCTATCATTAAATCCTTCAAATCTCATCTTACAGAAAATCTTTTGCTACCTAGATCATTCGTCCCTATAACTGCAATAATCTCACTCACTCTATCTTTCTGCAATTTCACAGCCCCAGTTATATCCTTAATCTTTGACCCTGGATAACACGCTTTAATTATTCTACCATCCTTCACACCCTTAATTATAGAATTGCCATACAACACAACATCTTTTTTGCTTCTTCTTAACTTGACATTGTTTACTCCCACTGATGCTTGTTTTTGACCCTGATCTTCTCTGACATTCTTTAATATATCACTCAGCAATCTGTGTGTATCTATTTCTGCAATATTTATTCCATGCACATATTCACTTCTGTCATTCTCATACTTTGTCATTCTTAATCCCCCCATACTTTCTATTCCATAAAAAAACCTTAGAACATATTGGAATTCTGAAAGATAAATTATACAATTTAGTCCGATCAAAATTATAAAATATATTACAGTCATTTAAAAATGTCTGTTCATTTGTTTCAGGAGAACTTGCACAACACAGTCTACTCCACATGCTACTATCAGATACATTAGGATATGGCTGTATAAAACATATATGTTCCCTATGAGACTGATGGTAGCTAACTGCAAAGTCTTAATGATCACTTAAACTTGGGATATTAGTCAAACTATATGTATCATCATATATTACACTAAAACTTCTGTGATCATATGAGTCAATTAATACAGGCAAAACATTTGATATATTAGATGTGAAATGGACTGCATGAACTTTAGTTTCTACCTTGACATCAGATTCAAGAGGGGATACCATAGAAACACAAGATGTTAAGTAATCTGGATTGACATCCCTAACAACTACAGAGGAAATGGTTGACTCAGATGACATAACAAAACTAGAAAATAAAAGATTGATGTCATCACTACCCAAGATTGTGATTGGCAGGTGAGAATTAACTGTAGCATCAGAAACTGGCAATACACTGTTATACACACATTCACCTGAATTGATGAAAGGGCTGTCATCACTACTCAAGATTGTGACTGGCAGGTGAGAATTAACTGTAGCATCAGATACTGAATAAGACAATACCCTTGTATGTACACTTTCACCTGACAGTTGGCCTTCAGCAATCAGGTGAATGATTGGTTTCCCTGCTTCATGACGATCATTATCTAAAGCTCTCTGCTGTATGCCTTCCACAGAATCATTGTACTTATTAGCAACTTCCAAAAAATCTTTCATTTTTAGGAACTCTGCAGATTTTAACAATGATGGAAGCATATCCCATGAAATATTAATTTTACCATGGTACATATATTGGATCATCAATCTTAAGTCGTTGAACTTCATGTCATTTAATGTCACAACAGGATGACTACTTGGGTTCTCTAAAAATAAAGGTTCTCCAATAATACTAGGAATAACATACAGATAAGGCACATGATTACAACAGAATCCCAATATGCATGCAGTAGCGTGTTATAGAATTAAAATGAAATATAATGAAATGAAATGAAATAAAATGAAAAAATATTTTACACAATTTTGTATGACAATTTCCCATGCTTTAGGAATAGCAAGAACATCATTATGGTTTTGATTTGGTCTGTGAAGTAGGGCTTCTGACAGTGGCAACCCGTACATAAGCACTGCGACAGTGCAGCATCCCCAAGGAAAAAATGAAAAAATTAAATTTTCCTTGTGTTTATAATTAATAACAATGCTTATAACATTATATAAATGCAGTACAATATGTTAAAGGTTACAGCTTATGGTTTGACATTGAATGAGTAGTTAATAATTGGAATTGTTCGATTAACGCTTTAGATTATGAAACAAATGCACTGTGATCTAATGCCGATATTCATTTGCTCTTGTCATTGCACATTACGTCATTCCCAACTGTAACTGCTCAAACGGCAGTGTATTTTTAGTAAGCTTAGGCACCTTATTTCTGTGAGATATGAAACGTCTATTATTGGTGTATGTGCCTGGTAAACTATTTTTTGTAAAACTTATTTTAGTTTGTTAAAATAACATATAATTATTTATTTATTATAGATACAAGGCTGAAGTATGATGAGTGTCACTGTTGAAAATATGAAAAGAATTATATTTTTCCAATTATCGTTACACGAAACAAATGCACTGCGATCCAATGCCGATATTCGTTTGCACTTGTCATTGATATTGATACGAAACTTTTATTATTGGTGGTTGTTCATGGTGAAGATGAAATATTTTTAATACAGCAATTTTTAATATGTTAATTTATTTATTAATATTTTCGTTACTGATTAGGAATTTTTATTTATTTTATTTTTTTTTTTTGTATATGCAGCACCTCACTTAAAATTTTCACCGGCCACCACTGGCTTCACCACTTTCTGTATATAAACATTCATGTTTATATAAAGATCTATGTAAAAGTTTGGTCTTTTCCCAGTGGTACCTATGATTTGGGTTTTCAGCTCCGTATTGAGTGAACCAAGATTTCTGCAGTTTGATAAGATGGATATGGTCTTGATGTTCCAAAATGAGTTTATGAACAGATCTACCTGTCTGTCCGTAGTACGATAATTTACAGCAGCATAGACCTTGTACATGCCAGATAGCATTAGAGGTGAGAGTTTGTTTTAAGGAGAAGACAACAAGTTATATATCTGGTTGATGGGTTTGTAGATAGTAGGAAGTTTGTATTTCTTCGTAACTGTGTAAAATATTTATTATTTTTTTTTCCTCCAGTTATATTTTAATTTAATTCTATAACACGCTACTGCACTCATATTGGGATTCCATTGTAATCTTGACTTACTTACTTGACTTATCTAGGTGCTGTCAGCCGAGGGGAAATTTTGGCCTCAAGCACCACGTGACGCCACTGGGCACGGTCCTCTGCAACTATCAGCCACGTTCCAGTCTCTAGCCTGACAGCCTGCAGGTCCTTCTCCTCCAGATCATCCCATCTCCCCCTCGGTCTCCCTGATTGGGGGTTGGGCCTCCAACACGTGTCACAGTCCATTCGGAGCCGATATGGTGCAAGTGCCCCAGCCACTGAAGACGGCAGGTTCGCAGCTCTGTCAAGAGGTCTGCCAAGTTGTTCAAAGCATGTATGGCAGCGTTAGACCGTCTCCTCCACACTCCGTCTTCCATGACCTCTCCATAGATACGTCATAACATCTTATTCTCGAATACTCTCAGGTGGTTGGCTTGCTTCACCATGAGAGTCCATGCTTCAGCACCATAGAGGAGAATAGGTCTGATCAAAGTCTTGTATAGTCCCACTTTTGTAGTCCAAGACAGTAAACTCGAGGCGAAAAGGGGACTCACTTAGTAGTAGTAGGCAACATTCGCAGCATTCACCCGACTCTGGACATCAGCTTCGACTTTGTTGTCTTCAGTCACAATAGACCCCAGGTACCTGAATTCCGTCGCCCTTTCAAACTGAACAGCTCCCTCTTGATCTTGAGCAGCATGCTGAATCATGAAAAGGTACTTCGTCTTCTCGGTGTTTGTCTTCAAGCCAATGTCCTCCGAGTGATCAGTGCCACTGCATTTTCCCATTAGTGCGCCATGACATTCAGGTCGTCTGTGGCATAGCCAAGAATCCTAACCTGCTCCCCCATATCGACTCCACCCACCATTTGCTGTATGTTTCTAATTACTTTTTCCAGCACTGGATTAAAGAGCATCGGAATAAACCCATCACCTTGCTTTTCACCAGTCTGTACTTAAAACGGGTCCGACAGGTCACCTTCTTTCACTCTTACTCTCAAACCAGCTACACACACCTGCGCCATTTTTCGGAGTTTTTGAGGAATTACCAGCTCTTCTAACACCTGCTACATTTTTGGACATATAATTGAGTCATAGGCTTCAGAAAAGTCTAAGAAAATATTATGGACTTCCCAGTTATATTCCCAGCACTTTACAAAAACGTGGCGAAGCATGAAGAGTTGGTCTATTGTAGAACGGTTCCTCCTAAAATCCATCAGGTAATCACCAAGGCACTCTTCTGCGTATGGTGTGAGGCACATTAACGTGATGTTAGACAGCAACTTGTAGCCAAACGTCAGCAGTGGATGCCCCTATAGTTGTCGCATTTGGACTCATCTCCTTTCTTGTATACAGAGTTGATCAGCGCCTCCTTTCACTCGTCCGGCATATGTTCTTCCCACTATAGCAGCAAGATGAGCCAGTGCAGCTACTCCAGCAGGACATCCCTACCATTCTTCAGAAGCTCCGCCGGAATGCAGTCCACTCCTGGAGCCTTGTTATTTTTCAGTATGCGGCCAGCACGAGCCATCTCACGAAATGTCGGTTCTTCAATATATGGTTCAGCAGTTTGATAAGGAGTATGGTTCACTGGTATTAACATTCCGGCATTGACGTTCAGCAAGTTCTCAAAATATCTACGCCACTGAGTGAGAGCGTCTTTTGAGTTTGTTAGAAGATTTCCACTCTCATCTCTAATGGGTGCACCTTGTGTCTGGGCGCCTCGCATGGCTTTAATCGTCCGGTACGTTTTCCGCCCATTATTCGCCATCCTATAAATCTCTATGCTAGCCGGTTTACGGAAAAGTCACCTCCAGCACATTTAGTCCCCAGCACATTTCTCCTCCGGTACATTTCTCCCCCTGTAGATAATGAGTAGATTACAGCAATGTAAATACAGTCAACTTTCGATAACTCGAATTTTTAACGAAGTCCCAGCTCCTTCAGTGGAGATTCAATGTTAAACTCTCTCGATTACTCGAACCGAACTTCCGATAACTCTAACGTTTCCGAACAAATTTTTAAAATTGCATTCTTGTACAAATTGTCATGTCGTTTTTAAACTAATTTCTCTCCTTTTCATTGTGAAAGTATTAACTGGAACTGTTAATCCTTTCACAATGGAAAGAATACATACTCAACCACGAGGGCGATTGTCACGTGGTATTATCGACATATAAGGGAGAGAACAGTAGACAGCACGCGTTTTCTGTTTTCGCCGCCTCGTTATCAGCGGTGCGTTGCGTGAACAAGCTGAACGTCGCAGACAGTGCAATATCTACATATTATTTTTACATCTTGATTGATTAATCTTGTGTGTACAATGGCAATAAAGTGTTCCATCAATAAGAGGCAAAAGAAATTTGGTAGATGATGACAATCACATTTACGTATTTTCAAAGAGAACTGTAGATGAACAACATGGAATCTGGGTTTGTGAAAAACGTTCCGCCTGCAAAGAGCATGTTTGGACAGTGGGTTTGGAAGGCCCAGTTGTGAAAGACATAACTAAACATAACCATGCAGCTGCAAGGTCGGAATCTTTGCAATTGATTGGTCCAATACGGCTATATGCAACAACTACAAACGAAAGGCCACAGCAAATTGCTGCATCAGTAATTGCACAGGTTCATGCCAATGTCACGGCATTACTTCCTAAAAAGGATTCACTTAAACAAACCATTCGTCATGTTCGATGCAACAATGATACTCCTGCTTTACCAAGCAATAGCCAGGATCCAGTAATTCCACAAAATTATCAAGAAATTATTATCGATGGCAATGTACAACAGTTTTTGTGTATGATTCTCAGGACTAACTGCCCCCGGGTCAGAAAAAAAACAACCCAGCTAACGTCTTTTATTCCCTTATAGGGAGTAGGCGAGGCCTTTATACCCTATCTATATGGGTGTAGTCCTAAAAGAAATAGTGCTAGGGCTCTACCTTTGAAACAAAAATGCAGAGCATGAAGTGCGGCATTATTATTATTGCAATATGCGAACAGCCACATGGCAGAAAGACTGCCTTGTTTTCTGAAAGCAAAATGACAAGAGCGGCAAGCTGCCATTTTTTTAACCGAAAGCTGGAAATGCATTATAAATCTTTTTATGATTATTCTTATAATTTTTAATTTTTATAATGAATTTAAAAATTTTGATAGTTTTATAAAAGTCCCAGGGCGCCCTGTGGCGCCCTGGCCCGACTACACCCCTACCTATCTAACTTTTGGATACCGAGTGGGCAGTTCAATCTCCCCCATTAGCCAATCAGAGATAGCTGGCCCATGTCTATCACTAATCATAGCAGCCACCGATGAAGAGGCTGACAAACAAATACTGCCATCTATTGGTGCCTAACCCTAACCAGATATGTTACTGTCTAAAATAATGTGGGTACTATGGGATAAAAAAACCGAGTTTCCCGGAAGAAAAACCAGCTTGCCCATGCCAGAGATCGACTACCTCGGGAATCGGTAGAAGAAAAGCTAAGAAAACGTTCCTCCAGTCGGCGACTAAACTTGAACTTTAGTCTGACTTCAAGCGACCATGCACAGAGGACGCAAGCACCACTTCCACTGAGCTACACAGGCCTGTGCTCCCTGGTCGCATGCTTAGTTTTTCCACTAGTAACAATTTTCAGTTATTAGCGCATAGTCAGGAGAGTGGTTTTCTGATGCAAATTTTAGCACTGTACCCATGCATTTCCAGCATCTTTATACAATTCATGTGGTTCAATTCAATGCAGTTATTCCAGTGGTCTTCGCACTTCTGCCAAACAAAACTTGTGCAACATACGTCAAGATGCTTCAAGAAGTTAAAAATCTACAACAGGGCCTCAAACCCCAGCGACTTATGACAGATCAGATTTTGAACAAAGAGCCATGCAAGCCTTCCAACAAGAATTTCCCAGTATTGTAAATACCGGTTGTTTTTTTCATCTTTCCCAAAGCGTTTGTCGAAAGGTATGGAATGAAGGTTTAAAAGTCCAATACGAACAAGGCCACGAATTTGCTCATTGGATTCATTCGAATCCAACGAGAGAGAACGAATCCAAAATTGGCATTTACTCCTCCTGTTAAGGTTATTCAAGCATTTGAAGATTTAGTTGAAGTTCATGACCTCCCCATTGAAACTTTGGTGATTGCAAACTACTTTGAAGATACATATATTGGAAGAAGACAACGGAGAGGCCGGCAATTACCCATTTTTGCCATCGAATTGTGGGAAGTTTACACACGAACGCTGAATGATCAGCAACACGAATAACCCGTGAAGGAATAAGACTTTATTATACAAAGAAACCTGTGGACAATTCATGACTAAACAAACACACGTAATAACCACAATAAGCAGTTTTAATAAGTAAATATTTCATCCTAAGTATCTTAGGACATCGTCAGTACAGTTAAATCAAACAATACTAGTAATAACATACAGTTAGGTCGCATGATTACAACCACTCCTTCTGTAGAAAGCCTCTAGTTATAAAACAAGTACCACAGAAGCCTCTGATCTCGGATGCCTTTGCGAAGATGATTACTAATCGTTTTTTGACCTGGAATATACGTAGTTTGATGAAAGAACGATTTTCTTACGACAGTATAAAATTGGACTTTGTGCTGTACAAGAGGCGCGTTGGCTAGGAATGGCTCGACCCGTAATCAGGGGTACACGCTTTTCTACAGTGGTGACGAGAGAGGACGTAGAGTCCTCGGAACTCCGTTTTTAGTTAGTGATAAATTTCTGTGTAGTATTTTAGATTTTAAACCTGTGAACAATCGGCTGTGCACTATTAGAGTTAAGTGACGTTTTCAAAATGTGTCTATTGTGAACCCTCATGCGCCTACGGAAGAGAGCTTGGAGAAAGCTAAAGATTGTTCCTATGAAGAGCTTGAGCGCATTTGTGTTGATCTACCGTCTTATGACATCAAGTTAGTGGTGGGAGATTTCAATGCAAAGCGGGATAGAGCGTGTATGGCGCCCTTTCGTGGGAAGTGAGAGTCTACACTAGGAGTACAACGATAATGGGACCCGACTTGAAAATTTTGCCTCAGCCATGGGATGCTTTGTAAAGAGCAAAATGCTCGAACTCAATGACGTCCATAAGCAGACCTGAAGATTGCCGGATGGAAGAACAGCTAACCAAACAGACCATGTACTAGAGTATCGGCGTCACCACAGCTCCATCTCGGATATGAGGCGTTTCAGAGGAGCAGACCAGATGGTGACCACTACCTAGTAGATTACGATTTCAGTCGGAATTGCGGTCCAGAAGCCATCGCGTCCTACTACACGACCTGTGCTTGGACAAGTTGAAAACAGCGGAAGGCAGGCGGGCTTTCCAGTTAGAACTGAAGAACCGCTTTGAGAACCACAGGAGGAGGAGAGTGATCGTAAAAGATGTGGGACACCATCAAAAATACTGTCGCGTATGCAGCCTCGAGGACTGTGAGAAAGAGAAAGAGAAGAAGAAAAAAGGCATGGTTTAATAGAGAGCGTGAAGAAGCTAGCGAAAGGAAAAGAAGCACTATTGAACTATTTATTGATAATTTAGTGGAAGCTGATGACTTCCCCATTGAAGCTATGGTGATTGCAAACTGCTTTGAAGATACATATATTGGAAGAAGACAACGGAGAGACCAGCAATTACACATTTTTGCCATCGAATTGTGGAAAGTTTACACACGAACGCTGAATGATCAGCAACGTACCAAGAACAGCGTGGAGGGGTGGCACAGGGGATTTCAGGAAACTTGTGCTACTTTATTCCCAAATATTTACCGATTCATTGATTGTTTAAAGAAACAACAACACAATATTTCGAAATTACACAACTAATTGCGTAATTCAGGCAATCAAAGAAACAAGACGTATACTGCAATATCTGCTAGAATCAAAACACTAGTCCAAGATTTTCAATATCGTAATGTAATTGATCACTTTAGAGGCATTGCATACAACTTCCAGTTTTAAACAATACCAATGTCCATTTATTCTATTTTTTTAATAAATCTAATTTTTTAATAAATTAGATTTATTAAAAATTCGGTGTATTGTTTATATATTAAGCCTGTGTAGCTCAGTTCATGTGGCGTTTGCGTACCATGGCGTTTGGCAGCACGAAGGAAGACTTGGTTTCGAGTCTAGTCGGCGATTAGAGATAATTTTTCTAAGCCTTTTTTCGACCAGTTCTCGAATTAGTCGATCTCTGGCACGGGCAAGCGGCTTTTTCCTCCCGGAAACTCGGGTTTTTCGTCCTGTAAACTCAAGAAAATCGACCGTAGAACCCACATTATTTCAGACATTAAATATATTCTGTTAGGGTTAAGGACCACGAGATGGCGGCACATTTGAGCCGTCTCTCTTCACTGCGTACCGCTTAATTAGTGATAGCCTTGGGCCATCTATCTCTGATTGGGTACCAGTGGAGATTGAATTGCCCACTCAGTCTCCAAAAGTTTGATAGGGCTAAATGGCCTCGCCTACTCCCGTATACGGGAACATAAAGGCGTTAGCTGATTTATATCTTTGTAGCTTACTCATTTACTCATTTTGTAGTATATTACAAGGGATGAAATGTGCTGGGGGAAAGATATGCTGAGGGCGAAATGCTGGGGGCAAATTTTCCGGATCCCATTCTAGCCACTTTCTCATTAAGATGGCTAGCATAGGATCCGAAAAATTCACCCCAAGCATATCGCTCCACAACATTTCGCCCACAGCACATTTCTTCCCCTGCACATTTCACCCACTGTAGATAATGAGTAAGCTACAAAAATGTAAATAATAATAATTATTATTATTTATTATTATTATTATTGTTCCGGGAAACTCCAAGGAGTCGACGGACTCATCGAGGGAGGCCCTAACATCATGTCTGGAACAACTATTCAACATTTACACAGTATCTATCATATCTTGCTTTGAACTCATTCATAGTCGTAGCACCCACAACAGACTCTGGAAGCTTATTCCACTCATTCACCACTCTCCAAGTAAAAAACCTAGCTCTAACACCCTTGTCAACCATGCTCTTGCCCAGCTTCCATGCATGGCCCCAAGTCCTCCCACCATCAGTCATATTTTCAAAAATATCTTCTGGATCAATCTTAGAAAAACCGTTCAGTAATTTGAATGTCTCAATCATATCACCCCTCCTTCGCCTATCGTCCAATTTCTGCAACCCACAAATCTTCAACCTATTCTCATAAGATTCATTCCACAGACGTGCTATCATCTTGGTCACTCCTCTCTGGACCCTCTCCACTTCCTCCCCATCACGAAGAAACCCTGGTGCCCATAACTGGGCACAGAAGTCCAGATGGGGTGTTATCAAGGCTCGATACAGAAGAACAACAACTTGATTCTCTCTGAATGTTAAAGTATTTTTCATAAGCCAAGTGATTTGGTGAGCTGTTTTAGTTACTTTTGCAATGTTCTACCTAAACTTCAACTCCCTATCCACCAGTACTACCAAATCCCTGGTCTCATCAATCTCCTGGAGTACGGTTCCACCTATGCGATATACTGCTGCTATTCTTTTCACCCCAAAGTGCATAACCTTACACTTTGCCACATTAAACTGACATCCATTTTTCATAGCCCAGTCCTCCAAACTATCCAAATCATCCTGTAAAATTTTGACATCCTGTGCACTCAAAATTGCTCTACCCAACTTTGCATCATCAGCAAACAAGTGAACACTTCCTCTCAAATCCTTTCCAATATCATTGATGAACAAATTGAAAAGCAGTGGTCCAAGAACAGAGCCTTGAGGCACTCCACTAGTCACAAGACGTCTTTTTGACTCCACTCCTGAATAAACCACTCTCTGGTATCTCTCCTTCAACCACCATCTTATCCATCTTACCAACCCTATATCCATCCCCATCTGCTCCAGTTTACTGATTAGGGTTCCATGTGGTATCCTGTCAAAGGCCTTGGCAAGGTCCAGTAGTATCACTGTAAACCCATTACCCCTATCCAGTTCAGCCGTCAGTGTGTTATAAAACGTGAGCAAGTTGCTGAGGCATGATCTACCCTTCACAAAACCATGTTGTCCCCATACAATATCCCATTTTCATCTATCCAATCCTGTATTCTTTTCTTTACTAATTTCTCTAAGACCTTGACAATGATTCCTGATATGCTAATCTGTCGGTAATTTACAACAGCAGTCTTGGAACCACCTTTATGCAGTGGAACTATTTTCCCGTCCTTCCACTCGCTCGGGACTAACCCAGACCTGAGACTCAAATTAAACAAAATGGTCAAGGGTACTGACAATTCTTTAGGTGCTTCTCGTACTACACGAGCTCGTATACCATCCAATCCCGCAGATGAATTGACATTGAGGTTATGAATAGACTACTCACCTCCACTTCATTCACCACAATTCCCGTATAATCTACTGGTTTATTTGTTTCTGCAATGTCACCACCTTGATGATATATTCTTGCAAAGTGCTCACTCAGTAACTCAGCTATCTCAACTGATTCAGTTACCTCCCTACCATCGACATTCTTTAAAATCATTCTGCCATGTACATTTTTCCTTTTACTTGCTACATATCTAAAAAAACTGTTTAGGATTCTCTTTAGCCTGCATGGCCAATGTTCTTTCGTAATCCTTTTTTGCTTTTCTTATCACACTCGTCACCTTTCTGGCTTGCGCTTTATACCGTTCATGTGCCTGCCGGTCACCTTTCTCCTTAAATTCTCTCCATAGTTGTTTCTTTTTTTGCAGCTTAAGCTTAATGGTGTTATTCATCCATTTAACCCCTACTTGATTTATTATTCGGACTCTAGGTATAAAGTCAGCCATTGCTTCATGCAAGCACCTCTTAACTACGTCCCATGCACTATCAACTTCTAGTCCTTGCAGTTGTACATGCCATGGCACTGAGCCAATCAAACTCCTAAGCTTGTCATACTTTCCAGCCCGATAATTCCACATGTACCCTGTCTTAATTGAAAATTCTACTCCTTTAGCCACCTCCCAAGTCAAGACCCGATGATCACTCTCTCCGATTGGTGGCAATGTGGTCATATTTGTTACAGCCAAATCCTCAGCTGTAATTACTAGGTCAAGCACTCTCTGACCCCTAGTATTTTCCATTATATGCTGTTGCAGATAGTTATCCCTTAATAACCGCATAAAATCCAATTCCTTCCTCCCCTGTGTCCTCTCCTCACTTCAATCAATGCGACCATAGTTGAAATCTCCCATAATAATCACCCTCCTTCCACTCATTTCTTCTATTTGCTTGTGCATATTGTCACCACCATCTTTTCCATCACCTGGTCTATAGCAGCACCCAATTGTATATTTAGTTCTGCTAGCCACAATCTCACACCAAATGGCCTCAAATGTGCTCTTTTCTCTATCCTGCAATTCAGCTTCTATTCTCCTTGGCTGTAGCTCATCAGCTATCATCAACAATACTCCTCCCCCCATTTTATTCTCTCTGTCATTCCTGAACACACTATACCCATCACATTCAATCCCACTAGCTATATCATCTACAGTCAGCCATGTTTCACTAATACCAATAACCTGTGGTCTGGAAGTGCCAACCATGGCCAAAAACTCTTCCTTCTTGTTCCTAATACTCCTAGTATTAGTGTACATGAATTTAAGACCCCCATTAGCCCCAACCCTACCCCGATGCATTATATTAACTATCCCACTCTGGTTTGTTGTTCTTATTTGCTCTAGCATATTATATTCATTCTTACATTCAACTGCCTCTCTAAGGACTGTATATTTACTCCCCCCCCTTAACAAATCTAGTTTCCCTGAATTTGTACATCCACTACATTCAGCAACATTTTCTCAAGTCTTCTTACACCATAACCATTTAAATGCAAGCCATCCATCTTATATAGATCCTTTTTGCCCATCAAACTCACTCCACAAATTCCACACCACTCGTCATACATAACCCACGCATAAAGTCATTCGCAATTATTGCCCTCCTTTTAAACATTTCGCTGTCATACAGTGGCAAAAGACTAATCACTCTAACTCTCTCACTCTTTTCTTTTGCTACCTCAAACAATTCATTCAGGTCTTCTATCATTTCCATTTTATCTCCTTTCAAATCATTCGTACCTGCCACAAGAATCATTTCTTTCACCCTTTCCTTTTGCTATCTAATAGACTCAGTTACATCCATTATGGTCGCACCAGGTTGGTACGATTTTGTCAAATCCTCTACTAACACACCTAGTACTAACGAGTCTCCATACAGCACTCTCTCCTTCATTTTGTTTACGTTCACATTCATATGCCTATTTTTCCTGTCATATCTTTTATTATTATTATTATTATTTTAACGGTGTCTCCATGGAGTCAAAAGACTCATCGCGGGAGACCCGACATTGACACACTAACCATTATTTACACAATACCTGTCATACCTCTCCTTAAATTCATTCACAGTTGAAGCATTTACAACCAGTTCTGGCAAAGCATTCCACCCATTCACAACCCTCCAAGTAAAAAATCTAGTCCTAACACCCTTGTTAACCACATTCTTACACAATCTCCAGGGATGATCCCTCGTTCTCTCACATCCTGCATTGGTCTTAAGAATATCATCAGTATCAATCCTGTAAAATCCCTTTAACAATTTAAATACCTCTATCATATCTCCTCTCCTACGTCTATCAGCTAGTTTTTGGAGCCCACAGATCATCAATCTATCCTCATAGGGAACATCCCACATACCTGCAACAATCTTTGTAACCCGCCTCTGAATCCTCTACCACTTCCACATCACCAAGAAATCCTGACGACCAGATCTGTGCACAATAGTCCAAATGCGGCCTTATTAATGCCTTATAGAGTGGAACAATAACTTCCCTATCCCTGCATGTTAGTGTGTTCCTCAACAACCATGTAATTTGATGTGATGTTTTGGCAATCTTAGCAATATGCCCTTTAAACTTAAGTTCTCTGTCCACAATAACTCCCAAGTCTCTTGTCTCATCAACTTCCTGCAGTTCAGTTCCGTTAATATAGTAAACAGCATGCGATGTCATCCTCCCGAAGTGCATCACCTTACACTTAGCCACGTTGAACTGACAGCCATTTACCTCAGTTCATAGCGTCAGTCTATTTAAGTCACCCTGTTAAATATCCACATCCTTTGAATTGATTATCGCTCTTCCCAATTTTGCACCATCAGCAAACAAGTGGATATTTCCATTCGGTATTTCCAATATCATTCATGTACAAATTAAACAATAGAGGACCAAGAACTGAACCCTGAGGTACACCACTAGTCACTTGCCTTTTCCTGGACTCAGCTCCTCCATAAACCACTCTTTGATATCTGTCCACCAGCCATCCTTTAATCCAAATCACCATCTTCAGATCCAAACCCATTTGCTCTAATTTATTTAACAGAGTTCCATGTGGAATCCTGTCAAAAGCCTTTGCAAAGTCAAGCAGTATCACCGAGTAAGGATTTCCTTTATCCAACTCCACTGTTACTTTATTATAGAAAGTAAGCAAATTACTTAGGCAAGACCTACCCTTCACAAAACCATGTTGCCCCTTATAAAGTATCATATTGCTGTCCACCCAGTCCTGAATTCTAATTTTAACTAATTTCTCCAAAATCTTAACCACCACTCCAGATATATTGATTGGTCTATAATTTGCAACATCAGACCTAGAGTCTCCCTTGTGCAATGGAGCTATTTCCCCCTCTTTCCACTCTATTGGCACTTTTCCAGAACTGAGGCTTAAATTAAACATCCTGGTTAGAGGAGTTGCTAATTCTCTTGCACATTCTCGTAACACATGGGCCGATTTATTATTGGTTGGTTCATTCAGTCGACTTTTGTTCATGCACTCTAGCTACTGTTTTGCCCTTTCTATCGCACCATTCAACAACGCGATCTCATTCAATGCATCTATCTCATCTTTTTTATTCTCTGAGAAACCATTAATACTATCATTCACACTCTCATAATTCTCATGTACTCCTTGCCGTTTCTTGTCATATCGCTATTTTCTTCATTCTGAAGTTTGACAAAAATATAACACTCACGATCCGAGATACTCTTCAATTCCTCATTCTCCCTACATTTTCTACACACATTCAATCCTTTATTATCATCTATCCACACTCCGACCGCACTCGGTAAAGCATACATTTCACAGCTAGTACTCTGACTCATTTCTTTTATACTATTGTTCTTTGATAACGATGGCGAACCATCATTACTGGCCGCCATTTCCCTTCGTACAGGTGCCATAATTATTGCAACCTGTTTTATCAAATAACAAGTTATACACACCAAAAACACAGAAACAGACGCACTAAAATACGCAAGGCAAAGAAAACTACACAATATTAACTAATTTTATCAACGATAACTGAAAATAATACTTATCTTATCAGGAGCTTGCACGAACACTACACACTACGATATAACCTCGAACCTGAAATTGGAAGAAATAATTAGAAGAAACACACGTATAAACCACAGTGAAAATTATTTAATTATAAATATTTCATCCTAAGTATCTTAGGACAGCATCAGTACAGTATTTAAACAAGATTAGGAATAACATACAGTCAGGGCGCATGATTACAATAGAATCTTATGAAAACGTGCATAACGTGCTAAAGTAGTACAAAAAAAAAAGTTAATTATTTAACACAATTTTGTATGATAATTTCCCATACTTTAGGAATAGTAAGAACGTCGTTGCGGTTTAGGTTTGGTCTGTGTAGTAGGGCTTCAGAACTTTCTTTGTATAAACGTTCATGTTTAAATAAAGATCTATGTAAAAGTTTAGCCTTTTCCCAATGGATACTATTGTTTGGATTTTCAATTCCGTGTTGAGAGAGGCCAGATTTCTGCGGTTTAAGAAGACGACTGTGGTCTTGATGTTCCGAGATGCGTTTCTGAACAGACCTACCTGTCTGTCCAAAGTAAGATAATTTGCATGAGCATGGAATCTCATAAACACCAGGTAACATCAAGGGTGAGAATTTGTCCTTAGGAGAAGGTAATAAGTTGTAAATTTGGTTGATAGGTTTGTAAGTAGTGGCAAAATTGTATTTCTTCATAATTTTAGAAAGACGTTCTGAGATGCCTTTAACGTAAGGTATGGGAATATGGACTTCTTCCTGTCTGGTTTGATGTATGCAGAAGTGACTGATGATTTTTTGAGTTGTTTTGGGATTATATCCATTTAGGATTGCTGTATTTTTGATAACTTCTAATTCCTGGTTTAAAGATTCTTCAGAGGAGCAGAATTTGTGTGCTCTGGAAACTAGTGATTTAACAATGCCAGATTTCTGAGATGGATGATGAGCAGAAGAATTGTGAATGTAGCGCCCTGAGAATGTATGCTTGCAAAAGACGGAAGTGGCAATGGAACCGTCTTCTTTTCTTTTGATGTGTAAATCCAAAAAAGAGATACCCTGTGGAGATTCTTTTTCTAACGTAAAGTTGATGCGATGATGAAGAAGGTTAATTTTATCTAGAAACAGTTGTAATTCAGGTTCGGGATGATTCCATACTGCAAATACGTCATCGACAAATCTTAGCCAAATTTTTGGTCTGGGTTCAAAAGTGAATACTTTTTTTCCCTCAAGGTGTTCTAGAAACAAATTTGCTAGCTTTGGTGATAAAGGAGATCCAATTGCTGTTCCTTCCTCTTGCTTGTAAATTTGACCTTTCCAGGTGAAGTAACCTGATGCAATAACAAACTTGAACAATTCAACTATATCAGACGGAAATTTTTGAGTTAGTAATTTTATTGTTTCTTTATGGGGAATGTTAGTGAAGAGGGAGACAATGTCGAAGCTGATTAATAAGTCAGTTTTTGATAGTTGAATGTCTTTAATTTTTGTGTGAAACTCAGTAGAATTATTGATTGAAGAGACTGAGTGGCCTATGTGAGGGCGGAGAAGGTTAGATAAGAATCTTGATAACTTGTACGTTGGATAGCCGATATAGTCTACGACAGGTTTAAGTGGAACATTAGTTTTGTGTAGCTTAGGTAAGCCATAAATTCTAGGAGGTCTTGCATGGTGTGTCTTAAGTTTTTTGATTGTTTCTTCATCTAAGGAGGAAGTTTCATTAAGTAGCTTATTTAATTTTCTGAGTTGACGATTCGTAGGACCAAAATACTTACTCCAAATTGGATTTTGATCCTACGAATCATAGGATCAAAATCCAAGTATACTAAAGGAAGTTATCAAATCACCAGGTGCTTATAAAATCTATCAGTAAGCAAGCCATTCTTTACTGCTTTATCAGTTAGGAGTTTCTAAATATGAATTGGCAACAAATAATTTAAAAATTACAGAATTTGAAGCAGAATTGTCAAATATGTTAAATCAAGAATTGCTACAAGTGATTATTAGTGTCTCAAGCAATTTGCGGATCAAAGCATTTGATAAAAGTAATATTAATTTACATAAAAAATACCTTAATATGTTAAATCGATCTAAGAAAAATACCAATAAATTACCGTCCGAAAAATTGATTGTCAACTTATCTAACCTTCCACTAACAGAAGATGAATTAAATGTTCTAGCAAGAAGTCATACGTTTTACCTAAATGCTTTCCATATTTAGATTTTATACACAACATTGAAAGAAAAATCAGCCACTTTCAAGTGTTGAAGCCAACAGACTTCGTTTCGAAATATCCAAAATAATCTATGATGCCAAACCTTCGGACTTAAATATCCCACCATCAGAATTGAAAGCTCTTACCTCCTTAAAACGTAATTACAACATAATCATCACCAGTGCTGACAAGGGAAATACCACTGTAGTTCTAGATACCAATTCATATGACAGAAAAATTAATTTCCTACTCCAAGATCGAAATACTTACGCCAAACTTGACTATGATCTAACAAAAAGACAGCTCAAGAAACTGAACAAGTTACTTCATTAAACCACTTCCTTAGAGGAAAAAACAATAAAAAAAAATTCAGGACATACCATGCTAGACCTCCTAGAATATATGGCGTATCTAAGTTTACAAGAATAACGTTCTACTCAGACCCGTCGTGGATTATATTAGCAGCCTTACTTACATGTTATCAAGATTTTTATCTAACCTTCTCCTTACATACATAGGCCATTCATCCTCATCAATTAAAAATTCCACAGAATTTCACGCAAAAATAAAAGACATTCAACTGTTGAAACTGACTTGCTAGTTAGCTTCTATATTGTCTCCCTCTTCACTAATATTCTCCATAAGGAAACTGTAGACTTGTTACCTCAAACATTTCTGTCTGATATTGTTGAATTATTCAAATTTGTTATTATGTTCGGTTATTTCACTTGGAAAGAAAACATTTACAAGCAAGAGGAAAGAACAGCAATGGGGACTCCCTTATCACCCAACGTAGCAAACCTGTTTCTAGAATACCTTGAAGAAAATATTTTCACGTTTAAACCCAGTCCAAAAATTTGGCTACGATACGTCGATGACGTCTTTGCTGTCTGGGATCATTCCGAGCAAGAATTACGCCTGTTTCTAGATAAAATAAACCTTCTTCCTCCTCGCATGAAATTTACACTAGAAAAAGAATCTCCATAGGGTATCTCCTTTCTGAATTTACATATCCAAAGAAAAGAAGATGTTTCCTTCTCCACTTCTGTCTATCGCAAGCCGGCATTTTCATGTCGCTACATTCACAATTCTTCTGCTCATCATCCATCTCAAAAATTTGGCATCATTAAATCATTATTAACCATAGCACACAGATTCTGCTCCTCTAAAAATCTCTAAACCAAGAATTGGAAATAATCAAAAATACAGCCATACTAAATGGATAAATCTTAAAACAACTCAAAAAATCATCAGACTTCCTCAGACATCAACCTAGACAAGAACAAGCCCATTGGATTCAAAAACTTCTTGTCAAAGGCATCTCAGAACGTCTTTCAAAAATTATGAACTACAAACTTGCTACTACCTACAAACGCATCAACCAGATCTATAACTTGTTGCCTTCTCCTAAAGACAAACTCTCACCTCTGATGCTATCTGTTGTGTACCAGGTTCCATGATTCTGTAAACTGTCTTACTATGGACAGACAGGTAGATCTGTTCAGTACAGTAACGAGTGTATGAAGCTCCTGTTTCAAGTTTCTAAGTTGCGCCCCTAACCCAAAAATTTTGAAAAATTTAAATATAACAAATTAAATTTTATTATATGCAATATGTTAAATACTTACTATTAACCCCATCAAAATGAGTTACAGTGTGTTGCAGAATTTGTGTGTTTAAAGCGGCGTATTGCCGAAATTTAAAAATGCAATATAAAATAGCAGAATTTTATCTCTATTTATTTATTATTAATTTTTACGTTTTGCGCCCCAAACCAAGTTGCTCCCGTGGCAGGCGCCTCTTTCGCCACGCCCTCGTTACGGCACTGGATCTGTTCATAAACGCATTTTGGAGCATCAAGACCATTATCCGTCTTATCACACCGCAGAAATCTCGCCTTGCTGAACACGGAGTTCAGAACACAAATCATAGGATCCATTGGAAAAAGACCAAACATTAACACAGATCTTTATATAAACATCAATGTTCATATTAAGAAAATGCTGACGCCATACTTCACAGACCAAATCTAAACCGTAATGACGTTCTTGCTGTTCCTCAAGTATGCGAAATTGTGATACAAAATTGTGTAAAATATATTTTTTCCTCCAGTTATATTTTAATTTAATTCTGTGACACGCTACTGCACGTATATTGGGATTCCATTGTATTCATGCGCCTTAACTGTATGTTATTCCTCGTATTGTTCGAATTAGCTGTACTGACGATGTCCTAAGGTTCTTAGGATGAAATATTTACTCATTAAGACTTATTACTGTAGTTATTACGTGTGTTTGTTTAGTCATTCAAAGTACTTTTTCAAAAGTCAAGTGATTTATCAGCCATTTTAGCTGCTTTTACTATATGCCCCTAAACTTTAACTCCCTATTCACGACCACTCCCAAGTCCCTGGCTTCATCAATTTCCAGAACTTGGCAGAACTGTTGTTCTACCAATGTGGTATAGAGCTGGTAATCTTTTCACCCCAAAATGCATAATCTTACTCATTGCCACATTAAACTAACATCCATTCTCCTTTGCGCAGTCTGCCAATCTACACAAATCATGTTTGCAAAATTTTGCCATTATCTCTATTATCTGTAACAAAAAAAATCAACTAACGCCTTTCCAGTGTCCCACCCAGGGATGCCAATGAGGCCCTTCCCGACAAAGAAAAAGGAAAATCACTGTAAAATTTTCCAAAAATCGTTTCCTAATTATTATTATTATTATTATCTGACAGCTCCAGGGAGTCCAAAGCTCATCGAGGGAGAGTCTGCCAACAGCATCGAACGATTGATCCCCTTCCAACTACTAAAAAAAAAAAAAAAATCAGCTAACGCCTTTTTATTCCCGTATACGGGAGTTGGCGAGGCCATTTAGCCCTATCTAACTTTTGGAGACTGAGTGGGCAGTTCAATCTCCACTGGTACCCAATCAGAGACAGATGGCCCAAGGCTATCACTAATTAACCGGTACACAGTGAAGAGATACGGCTCAAATGTGCCGCCATCTCGTGGTCCCTAACCCTAACACAATATATTTAATGTCTGAAATAATGTGGGTTCTACGGTCGATTTTCTTGAGTTTACGGGATGAAAAACCCGAGTTTCCGGCAGGAAAAACCCGAGTTTCCGGCAGGAAAAACCCGCTTGCCCGTGCCTTCCAACTACTAACCGTTCTCAAACTTGCTTAAATTTTTGCGTAAGCCATTATTAGCAGACGCTCTACCAATCGGCCAACCTTTGCTGGCAAAGGTTGGTTGATTAAATTTATTTTCGTTTATTAAATTTATTTTAATTAAAATTTGTTTTTTTATTTATGTTGTGTCATGTTTTCTATTTCTGTACTAATTATGAATTAGTGGTCATATAAGGTGGGAATACTTCATAGCTCTTGGGAGTCACATCCGCTGTGAACGCAAAGCAAACACAATAGTGCTCGGGCGCATCAAGCGCTACTTTGTATGCCCGGGCCGTGCCAGAGGAGATCACAGGTGTCATGTAGTGGCGATCACTGCAGATGCTCAGTCATAGGTCGTATGCGATGCGTATTCTCCACCCGTCTACTCAACTTCCCCCCCCCCCCTCAAGATTAAATCAGGAGTGCTTGGTCCACCCCAAGATAAAATCTCCACTGAGCCAATCAGAGATAGCTGGCCCATAACTATCACTAATTATAGGCAACAACGAATGAAGAGAACATTATATAGGTGCTGCCATCTCTTACTGCCAAACCCTAGCAGGATATGTTATTATCTGAAATAATATAGGGTCTACAGTCGATTTTCTTCAGTTTACGGGTATGAAAAACTCGAGTTTCCGGTAGAAAAAACCCTCTTGTCTGTGCCAGAGATCGACTATTTTTGGAACCAATTAGAAAATATTCCTCCATTCGGCAACTAGACTTGAACTATAAGTGCATCTTCGGGTGGCCTAGCGCAGAGAATTCAAGCACCACTTCCACTGAGCTACACAGGCTGGGTATAAAGATTATTATTATTATTACGTGACACCTCCAAGGAGTCTAGAACTCATCAAGGGAGGGCACTCTAGTCAACAGCTCACCGTCTCCACAATGTCAGAAGATTTCTGTTTTAATTTTGAAGTGTCTGTATAGCCCTGTGTGTGTATAGTGTTATATGCCAAAATTTAGACCGCCTGAAGAAAGAGTGCACCTCTAGTCGCTATGAGAATTAATAGTGCAATTTTAATCGTTGACTGAAGTATTTGTTTCTAAAAGTTTCTTCTGTCAATTCTCAGGTTATCGATTTTTGTTCATATACAAGTAGAGTGTCCCTAAGAACTCAGAATTTTAACAACCTCGAGTTCAAAAGTTGGCTGTAGAACTCACACTATTTAAGACATACGGTAATATATACCTGTTAGGATTGAGCGCTACGAGCTGTTGGCATTTGTCTGAAAATATTTCTTTAGAAATAATGGATTTACAGTAATCTTGTTGAATCAGCACAGATGATTCATTTGGGTTGAAAAGGGATTTTTTTAGTTTTATTAACTGTAAGTGTTATGCTGTTCCTATATGGTGTTCTGTTGGGTGTTGCATTTTGGAAATATTTCTTTTTTTATTTTCTAAAAGAAAAAAAAATGTTTATAGAGAAGAGAGACAGTGGGTTTGGAAGTTTTAGTTATACAGTGAAGGAGGTGGTGGAAGTTAGTGGTGGCTCAGTCATATTGGATACGTATAAATAACCTTTGTATGGAAAATGCTTAGATTTTTACAGTTGTTTAGCTACTTCTGAAGCATTAATATCATATTTCGGATGTTTTCTACAGACCGTTGCATTCCTGAATCGCATGCATTGGCAAGAAACAAACATTTTCCCCCGCTTTATTATGACTGGTTTTTTACGCTAGAGGACCTAGTTAGCTGAAATGGCGACGGCTGCAGATGATGATGATGCTTGGCTATATGGTGAAGGCGACGAGAGAAAAGAAGAAAATGAAAATATTGAAAGGATTTTCGAAGAGAAGTCAGACGAAACTTCAGTTTTTACTAATGGGGATGGTTTGATATCAAATCCTCCACAGGTATTCAAATTGAACTAATATTCATTCATTCCTTTCTTGTTTATTCTCCATTCTGAGTTTATGGAATACAGCAGGTTTATTTTATTATTACAGTATTATAAAAAAACTTCCATGGAGTCAAAGACTCATCGCGGGAGGTCCACTTACACACACAGTTTATCAACCGCGCCTTAAATATAAATATATTCAGAATAAATATGAATATTTATTCGCAAGTTTATTTTTTATTTTTGAATTATTTCTTAGCGTCAGCCTGTTTTGTGATCCATATGTATTTCTATACGGCTTTAGGTGAGGTAACTGCAGCGTTTTTACCCTTACAAAACCGATAAGAGGAAATGTTTTATAGCAGTTAAGATTTATGAGAATAAACATTGAAGTGAAAACTTTGCCATTTTTCAATCGTAAGGTTGGTCGATTGGTAGAGCCTTTGCTACTAATGGCTCGCAAAAAGTTAAGCAGGTTTGAGCGCGGTTAGTAGTTAGAAGTGAACCATTCGTTCGATGGTGTTAGCAGATTCTCCCTCGATGAATCTTTGGACTCCCTGGAGGTATAAAATAATAAAATAATAATAATAAGTTCTCTGAAATCCGATTGTGTTCCTTTACCAGTAACACATTATTATTATTTTGATTATCACTTGATATTCTAAAATGAGTGTGATATAAGGTGAATTAGTGTTTTGTATGGGTACAGCAAGGTTTCCCCCCTCGGTATGCTTGATTTTTTAAATATTTTTTTTTATTATCATGGGCAACAGACTAACTGCCTAGAGAACATGCAGTTAGAAGATATATTCTGGCATCATACCCTAATGATTCCAACCCTTACTGCTAAGCAGGACCATGGACTCGGCATTATAACATCAGTTGCAGATGTGTCACCATAAACCAAATTAATTATTAATGTTGTTCTTATTATGTGACACCTCCAAGCAGCCATGTACTCATTGTGCAAGGACACATCACAACCCACCATTTACATTTCTCAGTTGTCCATCTACACAGAGAGAAGTGGGAAGAAGAGTAGTGCCACTATTTACCATTTACTACTCATTAATAGTACTTTTTGTCTCTAAATTTTGTATTTTTTTTGGCTTCACCTGACACAGTCCATATAAATATTCCCTTTTCCATTTGGAGGGTGCATATGTCTTGTTTTTCCAGTTTCTTTATTCTCAGGATATAAAATACAGCAGCTTTGTTTTCTTTCTTCCTTTTTTTTTTTTTTCTCAGTCTGATTGGATTTTAATCCAATCAGACTGACAGACAAACTGTCTAGGATACAGTTAATAAACAAAGGGAAAAAAAATGTTTGAGTGGCTTTCTTTGAGTCCTAGGACTTCTTGGAGGTTTTTTTCTTCTTCCGTAGTCCTAAATGGACTGTTGGGTCATTCATGGCTGGTAGGTGATAGTCTTGGTTAGCCTCCTCCAGTCATCTCTGTCTCTTGTTCGTGATGCCATTTGAGAAAGGGAGGAATTTGTCCATTTTTTTTGATGTTATCAGTCCATTTTAATCGAAGTCTGCCCCTAACCCTTGGTCCCAGAACGATTCCTTCTAGTGCTTGTTTTGGAATGCCATTATCCCTCTCCACATGTCCAAGCCATTTCATCAGTCTTCTTCTGATGACTGTCAGAATATTTTCCCTTTTTCTCCCATCTATTGAATCAGTCAGTTTTCAGACATTTTCATTTGTTTCGTGAGCGGTATAGGGGATTCTCAAAAGTCTCCTCTCATCTTCTTTCAATAAAGTCCAGGCCTCGCAACCATACAAGAGGATAGAATTCGCCAAGGTGTCAATTAGTCTTAGTCTGGTTGTGATTGCTATTCTGTTATCTTCCCACAATTGTTTTAACTTTTGTAGGGCCACGGTTGCCTTAGCAATTCAGTATTTAATGTCAGTTTTTGAACGACCATCTTGACTCAACGTGCTTCCTAGATAATTGGACTTGTTTACATTCTCAATTTGCTTTATTGCCAATTTGTATCTTTAAGAATTTAATGTCTGATTTTGAGGTTATCATTGTTTTTGTTTTTTATAGGTTTATGTATAATCCATATTTTTTTAATGTTCCGAAAATGCAGCTGGTTATCTCTTGTAATTCTTTTTCACTTTCTGCCAGAAGATCGATATCATCTGCAAAACATAAGTTATTTATTCTTAGTCCGCCAACTCCAATATAGTGTCATATTCATAAAGAGCTTCATCTATGACATTCCAGAAAACAATTAAAAAGAAGAGGGGACAAGATGCATCCCTGTCTTACCCCCCCCCCCCCCCCCCGTTCTGTCCAGAATGATTCACTGCTGTAATTTTTAATTTCAATTCTCATATCAGATGAAGAATAAAGAGATTTAATAATCCTAATGATTTTGTTGTCAGTACCATAATGTTCTAGAATCTTCCATAATGCCTCGTGCCATATTGAGTCAAAAGCTTTTTGAAGGTCTAAAAAGTTGTGACAGGTTATTTTGTTATGTTCTATGTATTTTTCGCCTAGTATGTGTATTGTAAAGATATGGTCGATTGTACTTCTGGACTTCCTGAAACCTGCTTGTTGATCTGATAATCTGCTTTCTATTTTCTTTTTGATTCTTGACAATAATATTTTTAACAGGATTTTGCTTAATTTTGCTTAACAATAAGACTAATAAGTCTTATTGTTCTATAGTTGCTACATTTATTGCTGTTTCCCTTTTTAGGAATAGGTACAAGGACAGAAGTTCGCCAATCAGAAGGCCAAGTCTCTGTGTTCCATACGTCCTGGAATAAATTTAGCAAGGTGTCTGTGATGGTGTCACCTCCTTCGCTTATCAGTTCCATTGTGACACCATCAATTCCTGGTGATTTTCCTATTTTTGAGGAGTTAACTGCTGCAATGACTTCTTTTAATATCGGGTAATCTCCTTCTTCCGAACCTCCTGGCAGTACATGCAAATTTGATTTGATAGTGGTGTAATATGTCTGTTAATTGCTTATATTCTTCTGTAATTAGTCTGTTATATAATAACAGGCGTGCCTATGGTCTAATTAGTTGTGAGCAACTAATAAAAAATTCTTCATAACTGTCAGTTCCTTATAATATATTTCCTTGAAATATATTTAATTAAATAGCAAGTTCATTAGTTAAATTGTGTATATTTGGTCTGATGTATCAGAATAAAGAACTTTTATTGTTAAAAGACCAGAAGATAAATGATAAAATATACAAAAAGCCAACAAGTTTTACTTGCCACTGTCTAGCATTTTCAAGGCTGAAATGGTGTGAAAACAAATGCATTAAGTTACATGTAAAACATACACTTTAGTAACTGTTAGGCCGTCACATTTGATCATTAGTGTTTGATGGCGTGCATGTGTTCAAATGCTTCAGTCAGAATCCGGTACATGACCACGTGTTGTGTAGTTTTTTGTATATTGTAGTTCTGTTGAACTGAGAGAGATGATGAGATTTTTCCACATGTCTTTAAGAATAATACCTTGATTTCTATTTAAATTATTGCCTGTGCGTAGTACCACAGCTGCTTCTTTGAAAGTTCTGTATCTGGTCATTCTCGACGTAAGGCATAGAACTGTTTTTCCAATCTATAACGTGATTTGATGTTGAGAAATGATGAGCTAAACCAGATGTGATGATTCTATTATGATTGACATCCCCCACACGTTCCTTCTGTCTTGTCTGACCAATGTAAGAAAGGCCACACGTGCATGGAATTTCATATACTCTAGGACATTTGAAGAATGGTACCGTATCTTTGGGTGATCTTAAGATTTGTCTGATCATGGTAGTTGGTTTAAAAACCACTCTGATATTATGAGCTTTTAACATTCTCGCCAATTTTGTGGAAACTGAATTAATATCTTAGTCTTTTAATAATAAAAGTTCTTTATTTTAAGTTCATTGGTTGATAAATATTATTTTTGTATAGGGGTTACATTCTGATACATGGCTAAATATAGCATTCTGATTGGCATGTTCCAAGAGAAATATGACAGTGAAATGAAATGGGTTGTTCAGTGCTGTTCATTTGTATGTTTTACATTTCGCTCTGTAGGCATTATTTGTGGTAGTGGTATATTTGCCTGGGTTTGAAATATGTTAGTAGACTGTTGTTGTTGTTGATCTGATAATGTTTTTGTTATCGAAAGCAATGTTTGCCTTGGATTTTAGCTTATTTCAAGTTCAGCATCCCTTTTTTTATATTTCTAAAATATTGTATTTAGTACATAGGAGAATGAATGACTACTATTTGGGTTTTTTTTTTTTTTGGTCAAATTTATTTTAAAACTAAGTTATACCAACTCATTTCACCAACTGTGGCTGTTGGCTTCATCAGGGTAAAAGATGTATAAAAAATAAGAACACTTAAACGCTAAAAACTGTTTACATTAAAACCATAAAAACTGAATAATAATTGAGAAGACAAATCGGTGTTAGCCTTTGATTTTGCTAGGATTAACCATATGATAGAATGGGATAAAAGCTCAATGCCCTACTTAGAGGAGGACTTCTGCTCCCGAATTATAAAAGAAGCCACAACAGTTCTCCGTTCAGAACAAAACCTTAATAGAAACCAAGAATTGATTTTGCCCGAGATCTGGAAGACCCTCATTAGATCTTTCAACATGCCAAAATTAAATTTTGCTGCCAACTACAGAACGTTCCTACATAACAACTAGTAGATCATACACGCACTATGCGTGTGATGTACGGGTTCTTCTGCTTTTATAAATATGCAATTGTATTCAGTTCATTTTATGGTTTTAGTGTAAACAGTTTTTAGCATTTAAGTGTTCTTATTTTTTTATACATCTTTTACCCTGATGAAGCCAACAGCCACAGTTGGCAAAACTAGTTGGTATAACTTAGTTTTAAAATAAATTTGACCAAAAAAACCCCAAATAGTAGTCATTCATTCTTCTATAGTTTTTGCGGTCAAAAAATAACCATTTTATCATTATTGTATTTAGTAATAAAGCTGCCCAGTTTTCATGCTCAGATAGTAATGGGTTTCATTTTGCAGGCTTTCTGTAATTTATATCCATTACCTAACTGAAGTAATGGATTTGTTACAATGGTTTCTCAGTTATTTATGTGACATAAAAAAGTGTGTTATGTAGACATGAATATATTTACATGCAGTTTTAGTGCATAATCACTAAAACTGCATGTAAATATAGTGGTCATAGGATCAACAACTATGTAGAAAATACAATTAGAAAGCTAGCATGTCGAAGCCTCATTCCTCAACAGCATGTTCTTGGTGCCTTGGACATGTAACTAGGTGCCAAAGAATTCTTGTGTTACTTGGAGTATACGAATGTTGAAATTGTCTAAAGAAATGAAACCCCCAGCAGGCTGGGCTGTTTTGAATTACAGCTGAAACAATTAAGGTTATGAGGCCAGTGTATTTTGCCTTTTAAATTGCATGTCCTTCTTCTGATTGGTTTTCATCCCACAAAGTAATTGTGGGGTGATAAACCTAAGATTCTAGAGTTAAAAAAAAATAGACCACTTCCATATGAGACTGTCTAATTTGCTTTCAGTTTAAAGCTCTTCACTCCCAGAAAAGAAGCCAGGTTTTTCCATTCAGAGAGCATTATTATTACATGACACCACCATGGAGTCCAAAGACTATTGAGGGATGGGCACCTACTCTACAACTCTTGGTGGATTAAGTGGTGAAGACCACTTAATCCACCAATTACAACTACTTTCATCATCTACACCTAGGGCAGTCGCCAGATTAAATTGCGCCCTGAGGCAAACAATTAAATATCGCCCCTGATGGATTATAAGACAAAATATAAGAAAATCTCCAATTGCTATTTTGTTTTTATTACAAGAGAAACATTAATGCAAAACGATTACATAATAATATTAATTAAATGTTTGCTCTATGGGGATATTGCACAATAAAACTGTTTATAAGTTCTAAATAAGCTACGTCCACCTCCATGGACCAACCAATCTTTCTTGAGTTATTGCTTTCGCAAATAATTTTTAATCAGTTTAAGCTTGGAAAAACGTTTTTCCGCACCTGCTACACTAACAGGAATTGTTAACAATATGCTTAGGGTGGTGGTTACGTTGGGATAAATTTCTACAAGATTTTGGTTATATGATTTTATATATATATATATATATATATTAGGATTCATATTTACTTGGTGAAAATGATATGAAAATTAATAAAGAATGGGGTTTAATAGGAACACTACTAGTTTCGTTGATAAAACAACTTCTTCAGATGTCCAACTACAAACAATTATATACACAAAAAACTACAGACACATTACATAATAATGACAACAGATCTACTATAAACTGTAGTACAGTTTAGACTGCAGTATGTGTTATAGTTCCAGCTGTATGTAACTGCGTGTGTGAGATATCGTGTGAATGCCAGTACTGGACAGCAGAATTGTGTACATCAGATAAATTGTAGCTGAGGCTACTATTCATGTGGGTTGAATCGAGTGCAATTTCTTTAGATTCAAGAATACGTCTCTCAAGTTCATCATAACATTTATACATGTTTGAAGTTTGAGACCAGTCTATAAGATGTTGGTGGCCTTCGTCGGAGCTTATTGAGAATAAGACATGGCTGGAGAGAGCGCTAGCCCAGGTTCTTTTGTAGGAAATATCTCTTTTGTGTTCCTCAACACGGAAAAGGATAGATTTATCAGTCTGTCCATAGTAAGGCTTTCCACAATTACAAATAATCTTGTAAATTCCTGGTACTGAAGAAAGTGATGTTTTTCTTTAGGTCGACTGAGGATAGAACGGGGTTTAGGAAATGTAGTGAAACATGTTTTGATGTTGAATTTCTTAAGAATTTTAGCCAGTTTGGGAGAGAGGGAACTGATAAAAGGCAAAGAGATATATGCTCTTGGGGAAGAAGAGTTCCGTAGTAGGTCGATGACGGCAGAAAAGAAATTTCTCAATATTTTTTAGAGTGAAACCATTGTTGAGAAAGGTCCTTTTTAGAAAATTAAGTTCATTTTGAAGCTCTATCTCGTGCGATAATAATGATCTGGCTCGATGTGCCAGGGTGGAGATAATGCCAAATTTCTGTGGAGGGTACTGATGAGAGGATGCATGAAGGTATCTGTCTGTATGTGTAGGCTTTCTGAAGATGGAGATTTTGATATTGTCAGAGCATCTTGTAAGTTTTAAGTTTAAAAAAGCAAGACAATTGTTGGTTTCTAGCTCATAGGTGAATTTAATCTTGTGATGAAAGTTGTTAAGATGATCCAGAAAAATATTAAGGTTATCTAGGCTGTGCTCCCAAATGAGAAAAACATCATCAATAAAACACAGCCAGATTTTAGGTTTTAGCGTTGACGAACTAATCACTTTTTCTTCTAAGTCTTTAAGAAATATATTTGCTAGTATGGGGAGAGCTGGCTACCCATAGCCAATCCTGAGTTTTGTTTAATTAATTAAATATTAATTAATTATATTACACTTTTCTCTTGTATTATTTTTGAGAGTATTTTTAATTCTTCAAATTGTATTGCATCTACATCAGATGTTGTAAAATATCTTGTTGTCCTAATACAGTGCCTACCGCAATATGGCTGAATGAGTGCCCTTAATTAAGCAGCACCGTGAGGCAGGCTGCCTCTATGCTACATCCTGTCGATGGTACTGTCTACACCAGTGCCATCTACTGCTGACTTCCACCACTACTATTTTCACAGACAATCACAAACATCCATACCCATGGCAGGATTCGAACCTGTAGCCTTTTGACTGGAGAGCAGGTGGAGACACCAAACTTCTGCATTTTAGACATAAACAAGTGTTATTTTGCAATTTTTGCTATCTGTGGAGAATGCATTCTGAGAGTCTTAGTAATATTGTTATGTGACACCTTCAAGGACTCATCATGGGGAAACTCTATTCTACTCCGCTACACACATAATAATAAGTGCATACATTATCTTAACAAATACATTGCACTTTAAATGGATAGTAATATTTTTATTTTATTTTTTTTTGTAATTCCATACATCAGCATTTGATCAATTTATAGTACAGTTATCTACTGATAATTGACAATAAGTTAGATAGTACAATTACATGGTGCTCAACCAGAATTTGATAGTCAAGGTCAGTTAATTCAAGAGTTGTTTTGAAGACGAGATAAATGGTAGATAGCTATATATTATTGCCATGAATGTGCAAGAAGCTGAGGAGAAAGAAGAAATTTGTTAATATTGCATTTGAAGATCTGCTGATTTATACTTTTTACAAAATATATAAAGAGGGTTGGCTTTTTCAAAAAAAAATTAAAAGAAAGAAAAATTTGTTCTATGAGTGGATTAGTGACTATTTCATGTCTTAACAGCTCAATAGGAGGGTAAGAGAATTACTGATGCTATTTTTGATAAGGGTGCTTAAGGGTTAAAGCTATATAACTGAGAAGAGACCTCTACATAGTCTTAAAGTATTGCAGAGTACGGATCAGGGCTTCTGACCTAATGTCCAATCCTCACCTTCTCATAGTGCACCCTGTTAGGTATCTATGTGGATACTGAACAAACGAGGATGGGCTGGCAATTTGGGATTCAGCTGAAATTGTATTCTTATCAGCTTAAACCAAAATAAAAAATGCTGGCACAACATGACAGAATTTCATGCCGGTTGGGGCTTCGCCTGGTTAAACAAGGCCCCCGTTGTTTCTCATTCTCCTTTCTCAGTCTGCCAATCTATCCAAATCATCCTGCAAAATTTTGACATCATCTGCATTAACTGTGGCTCTAAAAGTACTCTCTGATATCTCTCCATCAACTATCCATCCCCATGTGCGGTGGTTTACTAATTAGAATTTCATGTGGTATCCTGCCAAAGGCCTTTGCAAAGTCCAATAGTATCACTGTAAAACCCGTTACCTTTGTCCAACTCAGCTGTCATTGTATTATAAGACATGAGCAAGTTACTGAGGCATGACCTATCCTTCACAAAACCATGCTGTCCCCCCCCCCTCCATACAGTATCCATCCCATTTCCATCCATCCATTCCTGTATTTTGCTCTTTACTAACTTCTCCAATACCTTGACAACTCCAGATATGCTGGTCAGTCGGTAATTTGCTACATTAGTCTTGGAGCCTCCTTTATGCAGTGGAACTATTTTCTCATCTTTCCACTCCCTTGGGATTAACCCAGAGCTGAGACTTAGATTAAACAATATGGTCAAGGGCACTGACAATTCTCTCGTTGCTTCACATAAAACTCGAGCTTATATGCCATCCAATTCCACAGCTATTCACATTAAGGTTTTGTAATGTGATATGCACCTCCATTTATTTACTTCAGTTCCCATATAAGCCTTTGGTTGTCTCGTTCCTACAATATCACCACCTGGATGATATACTCTTGCAACGTGTTCACTTAGTAATTCTAATATTTTGACTGATTCAGTTACCTCCCTACCATTAGCATTCATTAAATTCATTCTGCCATATACATTCTTTCTTTTACTTGCAGAATATCGAATGTTCTGCAAGTCCAGACTTTTCAGGTTTAAAGTATTCAATATAAGATCGGTGTTCTTCTAGCCGAATAGAAGAACACCAATGAACTCTGTCTAGTGAAGATGGCATGTTCTGCAAGAACATGCCATCTTTACTAGACATAGAGTTCATTTGAGAAAGACAAGAGTCCTTCACAAAAGTTTGTTCCTCATGGATGCCTTTATGAAGAAACGTGAAACTTTACTTCATTCTCCTGACTTAAACAGATCCGATGGCTTACGTCTATCCCCTTTATGGGAGATAGTACTTTATAAATCAGCTAAACTTTCCTAACTTTTTATTGTATAAATTTTTTTTTTTTGTTAGGCGCTTTTTGGAATTGTCAGTTATTGTTTAATTTGAGCTTAAAATGTACTGAAGATGCCTGTGACACACAGGTGAAAATCATCATCATCATCATCATCAAATTCCTGCCTTGTACCCTCAAGGGGTGTACAGGATATGACAGTACTACATGAAAAAATTACATCATTACTAACTTCCTATCTACAATTTTCCTCCAAATCAGTCTGTTACTTGTCAAGACTCCAACATTATCAGATCTTATATTTCTATCGTCTAAGGCACTTTGTACCGTATCAATCCACCTATATCTTGGTCTTCCTCTGGGTCGTTTTCCTGCCAACCTGGCAGAGAACACTTGTTTTGCTAATCTTTCCTCTCCCATTCTATTTAAGTGACCATACCATCTGAGATTAGCTCTGCTAACGCATTCCTGGATGCTGACAATGTCAAGTTCTTTCCTAATATCCTCATTTTTAATATGATATTGCCATTGATGCCATCTGTTCACGCCTCTAATCTTTCTCAGAACTCTCATATCTGCGGTCTCTAGTCTTTGGTCAAGTGTTTTACTTCTGACCCAGCTCTCAGATCCATAAGTTAAAATTGGTTTGAACACAGTCTTGTATACAGCTAATTTAGTGTTCCGACTAATTTCTTTCTTATTCCATATGAATTTATTCAATTAACTTCCCACGATACCAGCTTTGCTGATTCTGTTGTCTATTTCTATATTTAGTTTACCATCTTCGGTAAAAATTGTGCCTAAGTAGCTGAAATGTTTTACTTGTTCCACAGGTTCTCCATTCACAACACAGTTGACATTTTCAATGATTCTGCCTATTTTCATTGTCTTTGTCTTTTTATTGCTGACCTTCATACCATATCTATTACAACAGCTATTCAATTTAGTCAGAGAATCTTGCAGACTTGTAGCAGATTTATTTAGAAGTATAACATCATCCGCATAAAGCAAAGAGCTGACATTAACATCTCCAATTTTGATATCACCAGAGTTAAAGATCGGTACTATCAACGTAAGAAGCCTGAATGGCAAAGAAATGGAGCTAGCTGAGGAATTAGATAAGTACCAGATCGACATAATAGGGGTGACTGAAACAAAAAAGACCAAAACTGGTGAGCTCTTTCTGAGCAATAAATACAAAATGTTATATTCAGGCAATGACAATCAAGGAAAAGAAGGAGTAGCCATAATATTCAACACAAAATATGAGGCTAATCTTCTTGAATGGCAGGCAGTCTCAAGTAGAGTAATGTGGGCAAATATGAGAATGGGGAACTGGACAATGAGACTTATTTGTGCCTATGGTCCCACAGAAGGTTCTACTAAGGTAGAAGTGGAGGAATTTTTTGAGGCTTTAGAAAAAGCAACTGACAATGAAAAATGAAAAGTTGGTCCTTGTTGGGGATCTAAATAGCAGAGTAGGAAATGATTGTCAGACATACAAATATATTTTGGGAAAATTTGGAGAAAAGAGCAAAGCTAATAATAATGGCAAATATCTGTTGGATTTCTGCTCAGGACATGGACTGGTCATTACTAACGCCATGTTCCAACATAAAAATGTGCACAAATTCACATGGAGAGAAGAGGCTAGAAATAAGAAAAGTCTCATTGACTATGTTATTGTTGATAGTGATGTTTTCTTCCTGGTGCAGGACACCAGAGTGTACAGAGGATTTGAAATTGGAAGTGATCACTATTTAGTCTTGAGCAGGATAAAATTGAATTTCATATTGAAAAGAATAACATGTAAGAAAGTTTTAAAGCGAATAAAAGTTGAGCAGCTCTCAGATGTGAACTGTAGACTAAAATACACAAAGATTATTGAAGAAAAAATGAAAGAGTTTGAGAACAGGAACCAAACCTTGGAGATTCAGTGGCAAACTCTGAAGAAAACATTGATTGATTCTGCCAGAGAGGCATGTGGTGAGGTTGTTTGTAAGGATAAAAAAATCAGAACTCCCTGGTGGACACAGGAAGTTAAAGAGGCAGTGAAGGAAAAGAAGAAAGCATACCAAAAGTTCCTGGCAAATAAGTCAGCTTTTGCTCTTAGAGAATATAGAGACAAATGCAAGAATGCTAAACACTGTGTAAAACTAGCTAAACAAAAGTCATGGGAGGACTTTGGCAAGAATATAGAAAATAAATATCAAGAAGGTGGCAAAATATTCTGGAGGTTGTTGAAGAAACTTAAGAATGGAGGAAAGAGTGCTGTAAAAGGAATTAGAGATGATAAAGGTGACATGAAAACGGGAGAAAAAGATATCCTTGAAGTATGGAGTAATTACTTTGAAAAACTGCTAAATGAAACAAGCAGTGATGACAGCACAGTGGTAAAAAACACTGACCAGGCATGCAGTCAGGAATACATATCCATACTTGAAGTAGAAAAAGCCATCAAAGGCTTGAAATGTGGAAAGGCAGCAGGAGTAGATGATATTCGACCAGAAATGCAGAAGTATGGTGGTATAAGAGTATTACAGTGGCTGCACTGCATAGTTCAGAAAGCCTGGACAGAGGGACGAATTCCCGATGATTGGAGTAGAGCTCTCATAATACCCATATATAAAAAGGGAAATAAAACTGAATGTGAGAATTACAGAGGTATTTCTCTACTGAGTGTTCCTGGCAAGATCTATGCAAGTATACTTGAGAAACGGTTGAGAAGAATTGTGGAAGAAAAGCTTGGTGAAGAACAAGCTGGATTCAGGCCAAATAGAGGCTGTCAGGATCAGATCTTCACTTTACGACAAATAGTCGAGAAAGCATGGGAATATAACAAAGATCTGTATTTAAGTTTTGTCGATCTGGAAAAGGCATATGACAAGGTGCCAAGAGAGAAGCTATTCAATACGCTGCAGTTATATGGTGTGAATGGGGCATTATACCAAGCAATACTTAGTCTTTATTTGAGTTGTAAGTCAGCAGTCAGAATTGAAGGAAGTACAGGAAGATGGTTTAATGTTAAATCTGGTGTGAGACAAGGATGTACATTATCCCCTCTGTTATTCATTATCTATATGGATCACATTATGAAGGAAAGTGGTATTAAACATGATATCAAAATTGGAGATGTTAATGTCAGCTCTTTGCTTTATGCAGATGATGTTATACTTCTAAATAAATCTGCTACAAGTCTGCAAGATTCTCTGACTAAATTGAATAGCTGTTGTAATAGATATGGTATGAAGGTCAGCAATAAAAAGACAAAGACAATGAAAATAGGCAGAATCATTGAAAATGTCAACTGTGTTGTGAATGGAGAACCTGTGGAACAAGTAAAACATTTCAGCTATTTAGGCACGATTTTTTACTGAAGATGGTAAATTAAATATAGAAATGGATAACAGAATCAGCAAAGCTGGTATGGTGGGAAGTCAATTGAATAAATTCATATGGAATAAGAGAGAAATTAGTCGGAACACTAAATTAGCTGTATACAAGACAGTGTTCAAACCAGTTTTAACTTATGGATCTGAGAGCTGGGTCAGAAATAAAACACTTGACCAAAGACTAGAGACCACAGATATGAGAGTCCTGAGAAAGATTATAGGCGTGAACAGATGGCAACAATGGCAATATCATATTAAAAACGAGGATATTAGGAAAGAACTTGACATTGTCAGCATTCAGGAATGCGTTAGCAGAGCTAATCTCAGGTGGTATGGTCACTTAAATAGAATGGGCGAGGAAAGATTAGCAAAACAAGTGTTCTCTGCCAGGGTGGCAGCAAAACGACCCAGAGGAAGGCCAAGATATAGGTGGATTGATACGATACAAAGTGCTCTAGACAATAGAAATATAAGATCTGATAATGTTGGAGTCTTGACAAGTAACAGACTGATTTGGAGGAAAATTGTAGATAGGAAATTAATAATGATGTAATTTTTTTCATGTAGTACTATCATATCCTGTACACCCCTTGAGGGTACATGGCAGGAATTTGATGATGATGATGATGAATTTTGATATCAGGTTTAATACCACATTCCTTCATAATGTGATCCATATAGATAATGAATAACAGAGGGGATAATGTACATCCTTGTCTCACACCAGATTTAACATTAAACCAACTTCCTGTACTTCCTTCAATTCTAACTGCTGACTCACAACTCAAATAAAGACTAAGTATTGCTTGATATAATGCCCCATTGACACCATATAACTGCAGCGTATTGAATAGCTTCTCTCTTGGCACCTTGTCATATGCCTTTTCCAAATCGACAAAACTTAAATACAGATCTTTGTTATATTCCCATGCTTTCTCGACTATTTGTCGTAAAGTGAAGATCTGATCCTGTCGGCCTGTATTTGGCCTGAATCCAGCTTGTTCTTCACCAAGCTTTTCTTCCACAATTCTTCTCAACCGTTTCTCAAGTATACTTGCATAGATCTTGCCAGGAACACTCAGTAGAGAAATACCTCTGTAATTCTCACATTCAGTTTTATTTCCCTTTTTATATATGGGTACTTTGAGAGCTCTACTCCAATCATCGGGAATTCGTCCCTCTGTCCAGGCTTTCTGAACTATGCAGTGCAGCCACTGTAAGACTCTTATACCACCATACTTCAACATTTCTGGTCGAATATCAACTACTCCTGCTGCTTTTCCACATATCCAGCCTTTGATGGCTTTTTCTACTTCAAGTATGGATATGTATTCCTGACTGCATGCCTGGTCAGTGTTTTTTATCACTGTGCTATCATCACTGCTTGTTTCATTTAGCAGTTTTTCAAAGTAATTACTCCATACTTCAAGGATATCTTTTTCTCCTGTTTTCATTTCACCTTTATCATCTCTAATTCCTTTTACAGCACTCTTTCCTCCATTCCTAAGCTTCTTCAACAACCTCCAGAATATTTTGCCACCTTCTTGATATTTATTTTCTATATTCTTGCCAAAGTCCTCCCATGACTTTTGTTTAGCTAGTTTTACACACTGTTTAGCTTTCTTACATTTGTCTCTGTATTCTGTAAGAGTAAAAGCTGACCTGTTTGCCAGGAACTTTTGATATGCTTTCTTCTTTTCCTTCACTGCCTCTTTAACTTCCTGTGTCCACCAGGGAGTTCTGATTTTTTTATCTTTGCACACAACCTCACCACATGCCTCTCTGGTAGAATCAATCAATGTTTCCTTCAGAGTTTGCCACTGAATCTCCAAGGTTTGATTACTGTTCTCAAACTCTTTCATTTTCTTTTCAATAATATTTCTGTATTTTAGTCTACAGTTCACATCTGAGAGCTGCTCAACTTTTATTCGCTTTAAAACTTTCTTACATGTTATTCTTTTCAATATGAAATTCAATTTTATCCTGCTTAAGACTAAATAGTGATCACTTCCAATTTCAAATCCTCTGTACACTCTGGTGTCCTGCACCAGGGAGAAAACATCACTATCAACAATAACATAGTCAATGAGACTTTTCTTATTCCTAGCCTCTTCTCTACATGTGAATTTGTGCACATTTTTATGTTGGAACATGGTGTTAGTAATAACCAGTCCATGTCCTGAGCAGAAATCCAACAGATATTTGCCATTATTATTAGCTTTGCTCTTTTCTCCAAATTTTCCCAAAATATTTTTGTATGTCTCACAATCATTTCCTACTCTACTATTTAGATCCCCAACAAGGACCAACTTTTCCTTTTTCATTGTGTCAGTTGCTTTTTCTAAAGCCTCAAAAAATTCCTCCACTTCTACCTTAGTAGAACCGTCTGTGGGACCATAGGCACAAATAAGTCTCATTGTCCAGTTCCCCATTCTCATATTTGCCCACATTACTCTACTTGAGACTGACTGCCATTCAAGACAGGTGAAAATTATACTATTAAATAATCTTTGTATGCAAGTTTTCCGTTATTAATTTTGTATCAATATGTCTACTCACGGTATACCTTTTTTAAAACTTAGACAGCATTGATGAGTGAATACATTGTCAAAAGGATTTATGAGTATTGTACTTTATTAATGAATGAGTTGAAGTCTAATAGGCACTGCATGATAATGGTGACTATGGATCTCCTGTCATGAATGTCATGTCATTGAGATGTCATTGTAATTAGTAATAGTCAACTAGTGATGTAAAGTAATGCCTAGATCAAAAAAAGAGAACTAATTTCTTGGATGCTTAGATGGTGTTACTTTGATACATTTATTTCCCAAAAATAATGGATGTTGGGAAGATGTTAGGATTATCCCAAGTAGAGAAATGTCATGTTATTCAGTAATTAGAGTATTATAAAAAGACTGGAATCACTGTAATGATAGGGTTGAGTTTTGCAAGCATTAAAGATTGTCAGAACCTCACTAAAGAATAGAGACCAAAATTTAGGTTGTAAAATTAGGTGTTCTAGAAGTTTAGTGATGACTTGTCAAATAAGAAAGTGAAGTGAAATATAAAAAAGCACTGTGGTAAATCACTGAGCACTGTGGTACGCATTGGTACAGAATTTGAGAATAAAGATTCATCTGCTATGCTATGTAACATGCAACCAAAGAGAAACTAAGGTGGCAAATTAAGGTACAGAAATCAGAAGGCAGCCAATATTATGTAAACTTAATGTCTTTGTGCCAAACCTAATCAGATGCTTTAGAAATAATCAAGAGCAATCACTTGAGTTCTCCACACTTTTCTGTAGCATTTCTCCAAATGTGAGTGTCTTAAGCAAGAAAATCCCCTGCTGATGCTATAAGGATGATTGGTTATTAGTAGAGAGATTGCAGAGAAGTTTTCCATTGGTTTAGGAAGAAGTGAAGTGGTAATAGGTAGAGAATAATTTGCTGAAATAGTTGCACTGTTATTCTTTGGAATAGGTATATGGGCTAATTTCAAACTTACAAGATTAATACCAGTGGAATAGGAAAGTATAAAAAATTGGCATAGAACAGAAGCAAGAGGAAGGGCCACTACACAGACCAGTTTTGACCTTTATTGAGGACTCATCAATCTCTGATTCAGATTATTTAATAATGTGGTGATAAACTTAATGAGATCGCGCTGTTGAGCAGAGCGATACATAGAACAAAGCGGCAGCTGCAACGTATGCACAAATGCTACCGAGTGTACCAGCCAAAAAGTATGATAGGAAAAATAAGAGTATGATTGTGAGCGTAAACAAAATGAAGGAGCGAGTGCTGTATGGAGATTCATTAGTACGAGGTGTGATAGTAGAGAATTTGACAAAATCGTACCAACCTGGTGCGACCATTAACGACGTAAGTGAGTCTATTAGGGAGCAAAAGCAAAGAGTGAAAGAAATGATGATTAGTCTTTTGCCGCGGTGTGAGAGTGAAGCGTTTAGAAGGAAAGCCATAATTGCAAATGACTTTATGCGTAGGTTATGTATGACGAGTGGTGTGGAATTTGTGGACGTGTGGAGTGAGTTCGATGGGCAAAAGCATCTATATAAGATGGATGGTTTGCATTTGAATGGATTTGGTGTAAGGAGACTTGAAAAAGTGTTGTTGAATGAAGTCGATGTGCAGAACAGGGAAACTAGATTTATTAAGGGGTGGGGGAAGTAGATATGCAGACCTTAGGGAGGCAGTTGAGGCACTTCCAGACCACAGGTTATTGGCATTAGTGAAACATGGCTGACTGAAGATGATATATTTTCTTGACCAAAAAGCTCTGGAAAGACTTTTAATGGGATTATATTGATCAAGTGCATATAATAAACAACTATGTTATACCAACTAGTTTCACCAACTAAGGTTGTTGGCGTCTTCAGGGTACATAACTCATGTAAGGCACTAAAAAGCAAAAAACTGTTAGAAACTATAGTTTGTAACAGTTTTTTACTTTTTCCTTTTTCCTAATCAACCGATTCCAATTATATTAAACAAAGAACAGAGTGCGTACAATACATGCATAGAGCATGCATGATATCACTTGTTATTTAGGAACGTTCTATAGTTGGCACTATAATTCAGTTCTGGCGAGTTGAAGGATCCGATAAGGGTCTTCCAGATCACGGGCAAGATTAGTCCTTGGTTCCTGTTAAGGTTTTGTATACAGCGGGCAACTGTTGTGGCCTCCTTAAAAATTTGGGAGCCAAAGTCCTCCTCCATGTAAGGAATTGTGCTTCTATCCCACTCTATGGTATGGTTCGTTCTTGAGAAGCTAACCCCGATTTTTCTTCTCTGTTATTATTGACATCATCTATGTGTTCTTTTTGCCTAATATCAAGGCTCCTTGAAGTTTGGCCGATGTAATTCAAGCCACATGAGCAAGGTATGTTATAAATACCAACAAGTGATATCATGCATGTATTGTACGCACTCTGTTCTTTGTTTAATATAATTGGAATCGGTTGATTATAGTTTGTAACAGTTTTTTTACTTTTTAGTGCCTTACATCAGTTATGTACTCTGAAGATGCCAACAGCCTTAGTTGGTGAAACTAGTTGGTATAACATAGTTGTTTATTATATGCACTTGATCAATATAATCCCATTAAAAGTCTTTCCAGAGCTTTTTGGTCAAGAAAATTAAACGTTTTTTTAACATGAATAGAATCCATGGGGAAACCAAAAGAAAGGTACGCCGTTTTGAACTCCTTAAATGTAAAAAAGCCAAACTATTAAATCACCTCACTTTTTTTTTGAAAAGATGTCGGGACAAGAAGATTATTCCAAAGTTTCTATTTTTAAAAGAACAATTCCATTCAAGACGAGCGAAACGTATTTATCTTAAAACATCTTTGGCACTTCTATGTGAGCGGATACAGCATACCAGATTTCTTTTAAGCCAAATAGATTTAGATGGTTATCAGATTTATGATGATATTTCTAGCTTTAGACCAAGATATATGGTCATTTTTGGACAGAATGGTGACTATTAGCTATGATAAAGCCTTTACAACAAGCAAACGAAACCAAATCAAAAACTTTAATGATCTTTATACAAAACGTTTTAAGTTAAAACCTTCTCTACCAGACAGGAAAGTTATTTTTAATTTATCGGATCATGTATTAACAAAACCAGAGATCAATATACTTAAAAAAAAAAGGTTTGAATTTTGCGATAACACCTCATAATGTCCCTAAAGTGGATATCATTTGTAATATAGAAAAGGCAGTCTCGTTGCTACCAGAACCCATAGCTAATGATATTAGATTAAAAAGTAGTATCATCCTGTCATCTTCCAGAACTCCTAACAAAAACATCACTACTCTGAAAAAAGGAACATTGTATAGTTTGAAGAAAAAGAAAGACATTATCATATTGAAGGTAGATAAGGGGAATTCAACAGTGATTTTAAACACCAGTGATTACAAAGATAAGATTAACAGCTCACTGTCGGATACATCAATCTACCATGTCCTAGTCACTGACCCAACACTAAAGAACCACAATGATACCAATGATTTAATACGTCACATGGTGAACTGGTCTATAGACTTAAAACGAAGATTGAAATCCATGCATCCACTAACACCAAGACTATATGGTGCTCCTAAGGTACATAAAAATGGAATACCACTATGCCCGATTGCAGATGGAATCAATTTGCCAACTTATCTGTTATCTAAACACCTGGCAGGCCTCCTCAAACCACTCATCCATAATTCAAATACTTATATACGAAATTAGCAACATTTCGTTGAGAAACTGAACAACATCTCTATCTCCAATACGGATTTACTCGCCAGCCTGGATGTTACATCTCTATTCACTGACATCCCTGTGGAGGAAGTCATCAACATTTTAGGAAGTTTGCTCCCACAAGACATTACTTCTCTGTTCCGTCATTGTTTAACATCAAACTTTTTTCTTATGGAATAAAACCATATATCAGCAATTGACTGGCCTTGCAATGGGTAGCCCCCTCTCTCCATCTTGTGCTGATCTCTTTATGGAGGATTTTGAAAGTAAAATCTTAACTCAAACAGACCCTAAACCCACAGTATGGTGGAGATACGTTGATGATATCTTTATCGTTTGGAACCACACAAAAAAGGACATGTTCGACTTTCTTAACAAAATCAACTCTCTACACCACACAATCAAATTCACTCTAGAACTTGAAAATGATAACCAATTATCATTTCTGGACACTTTAATTAAGACGCTTCTGATTGGTGGTATCAACCTCTCAGTTTACCGCAAACCTACCAATACAGGACGTTATTTACATTTCACTTCTTGCCACCACATTTCTCAGAAACTTAGTATTATACACATGTTGAAGAACCATGCCTCTCTCCTTGCAACAGATCAACAAGACCTCCAGGAAGAACTATTCCTGATATCCACCAACCTTACCATGAATGGATTTCCTCGAAGACTCGTCCATAAGATACTTTTCTTTGAACCCCGACAAAGACATCAAGATGATATATGTTATATTTCTACCATCTTCATTCCTTACTTAGGAACAGTTTCCAATAAGATTGCTAGACTCCTTAGACCACATAAAATAAGAGTGGCTTTTAAACCCACTGGAATGATTAGACAGTTCTTAAGATCTCCAAAAGATAGCCATCCTTTCTCCAAATATGCTGGAGTTTATAACATACCCTGCTCGTGCAGCTTGAATTACATTGACCATACTTCAAGGAGCCTTGAAATAAGGCAAAAAGAACACATAGGTGACGTCGATAATAACAGAGAAAAAAAATCGGGGTTAGCTTCTCAAGAATGAACATAGAGTGGGATAGAAGCATAATTCCTTACATGAAGGAGGACTTTCGCTCCCAAATTTTTAAGGAGGCCACAACAGTTGCCCGCTGTATACAAAACCTTAACAGGAACCAAGGACTAATCTTGCCCCGTGATCTGGAAGATCCTTATCAGATCCTTCAACTCGCCAGAGCTGAATTATAATGCCAACTATAGAACGTTTCTAAATAACAAGTGATATCATGCACACTCTATGCATGTATTGTATGCGCTTTGTTCTTTGTTTAATATAATTGGAATCGGTTGATTATAGTTTGTAACAGTTTTTTACTTTTTAGTACCTTACATGAGTTATGTACCCTGAAGATGCCAACAGCCTTAGTTGGTGCAACTAGTTGGTATAACATAGTTGTTTATTATATGCACTTGAAGATGATATAGCTAGTGGGATTGAATGTGAGGGGTATAGTGTGTTCAGGAATGACAGGGAGAATAAAATGGGGGGAGGAGTATTATTGATGATAGCTGATGAGCTGCAGCCAAGGAGAATAGAAGTTGAATTGCAGGATTGAGAAAAGGGCACCTTTGAGGCCATTTGGTGTGAGATTGAGGCTAGCAGAACAAAATATACAATTTGGTGCTGCTATAGATCAAGTGATGGAAAAGATGGTGGAGATAGTATGCATAAGCAAATAGAAGAAATGAGTGGAAGGAGGGTAATTGTTATGGGAGATTTCAACTATGGCAGCATTGATTGGAAGGAGGAGAGGACACATGAGAGGAAGGAATTGGATTTTATGCGGTTATTAAGGGATAACTATCAGCCTCCTGCAAACACTTCTTAACTGCCTCCCATGCACTATCAACATCATGATAACGACAGCATGTAATGGAAAATACTAGGTGTCAGAGAGTGCTTGACCTAGTAATTGCATCTGAGGATCTGACTGTAACGAATATGACCACATTGCCACCAATTGTTGAGAGTGATCATAGGGTCTTAACTTGGGAGGTGGCCAAAGGTGTGGAATTTACAATTAAGGCAGGGCACATGTGGAATAATCGGGCTAGTAAGTATGACAAGCTTAGGAGTTTGATTGATTCAGTGCCATGGCATGTAAAACTGCAAAGGCTGGATGTTGATAGTGCATGGGAGGCAGTTAAGAAGTGTTTGCAGGAGGCTGACTGTATACCTAGAGTCTGAATAATAAATCAAGTAGGGATTAAATGGATGAATAACACCATTAAGCTTGAGCTGCAAAAAAAGAAACAATTGTGGAGGGAATTTAAGGAAAAAAGTGACCTGCAGGCACATGAATGGTATAAAGCCCAGGCCAGAAGGGTAACAAGTGTGGTAAGAAAAGCAAAAGCGGATTATGAAAGAACATTAGCCATGCAGGCTAAAGAAAATCCCAAACAGTTTTTTCGATATGTTGCAAGTAAAAGAAAAAATGTATATGGCAGAATGATTTTAAAGAATGCCGATGGTAGGGAGGTAACCGAATCAGTTGACATAGTAGAATTACTGGGTGAGCACTTTGCAAGAGTATATCATCCTGGTGGTGACATTTCAGAAATGGAAGAACTAACAGCTTATACGGGAATTGTGGTGAATGAAGTGGAGGTGAATAGTCTATTGCAAAACCTCAATGTCAATTCATCTGCGGGATTGGATGGTATACCAGCTCTTGCCGTACGAGAAGCGGCTAAAGAATTGTCAGTGCCTTTGACTATTTTGTTTAATTTGAGTCTCGGGTCTGGGTTAATCCCAAGGGGGTGGAAAGAGGGGAAAATAGTTCCACTGCATAAAGGAGGTTCCAAGACTGCTGTTGAAAATTACCGGCCGATCAGCATATCAGGAATTGTTGTCAAGGTCTTGGAGAAAATAGTCAAGAAAAAAATACATAATTGGATAGATGAAAATGGGATACTGTATGGGGGACAACATGGTTTTGTGAAGGTAGATCATGCCTCAGTAGCTTGCTCACGTTTTATATCACAGTGACAGCTGAACTGGATAAGGGTAATGGGTTTACAGTGATTCTACTGGACCTTGCTAAGGCCTTTGACAGGATACCACATGGAATTCTAATCAGTAAACTGCAGCATATGGGGATGGATATCGAAATGGGTAGCCAAAGTGGTTTAAACTGTTGAGAGGTGGTTACAGGGTTGACACTGGGAAGTTCTTTCGCTTGGTTGAACAGCGGGAAGGAGTGTTGACAAGAGGCCTTCCCTGGAAGTTACGAAAGGAAACTGTGAGCAAGAGGGTGAGGAGTGGTTTCTTTGCATGGAGGGTGGTTGAACCATGGAATGCATTGCCTGATGGAGTGATGAGAGCGAGAATGGTCAATGAGTTCAAGGAGTGGTATGATAGACTTTGTGTTTCTTAGGGGGGGGGGGACCTCCCCTCGATGAGTCTTGATAGACTTTGTATTTCTTAGGAAGGACCTCCCACGATGAGTCTTTTGACTCCAATGAGGCCTGAATAATAATAATAAGAATAATATAGGGTTGGTGAGATGGATAGGAGAGTGGTTTATTCAGGAGTAGAGTCCAAAAGACGGCCTGTGACTAGTGGTGTGTCGCAGGGTTCTGTTCTTGGACTGCTACTTTTCAATTTGTTTATTAAAGATATTGGAAAGGATCTGAGAGGAAGTGCTCACTTGTTTGCTGATGATGCAAAGTTGGGTGGAGTAATAGTGAGTGCACAGGATGTCAAAATTTTTCAAGGTGATTTGGATAGTTTGGAGGACTGGGCTAAGGAAAATGGATGTCAATTTAATGTCAAAGTGTAAGGTTATGCATTTTGGGGTGAAAAGATTAGCAGCAGTATATCACATTGGTGGAACCGTACTCCAGGAGATTGACGAGGCTAGGGATTTGGGAGTGTTGGTGGATTGAAAAGTGGCTAAATTAGCTCATCATATCACTTGGTTGCTGAAAAATACTTTAACAAGCAGAGACAAACAGGTTATTGTTCTTCTGTATCGAGCCTTGATAACACCCCATCTAGACTACTGTGCCCAGATATGGGCGCCAGAGTTTCTTCTCGATGGGGAGGAGGTGGAGAGGATCCAGAGACGAGTTACCAAGATAATAGCAGGACTATGGAATTAACCTTACAATAACAGGTTGAAGATTTGTGGGCTGCAGAAATTGGTTGATAGGCGAAAAAGGGGTGATATGATTGAGACATTCAAATTACTGAAGGGTTTCTATAAGATTAATTGAGAAGATATTTTTGAGAATAGGACTGGTAGTGGGAGGACGGGCCCATCCATGGAAGCTTGGTAAGAGTGTGGTTAGGAAGGGTGTTTGAGCTAGGTTTTTTACTTGGAGAGTGGTAAATGAGTGGAATAAGCTGCCAGAGTCTGTTGTGGGTGCAATGACTGTAAATGAGTTCAAGGTGAAGTATGATAGATACTGTGTGAATGTTGAATAGTTATTCTTGACATGATGTTGGGCCTCCCTCGATGAGTCTAAGGACTCCTTGGAGCTGCCCGTAATAATAAACCATTTTACTAGTTGTATATAGAAAATATATAATTCTGCATTGATTTAACCTTGGTATCTTAGGTCTGGATCTAAGATACCAAGACCTTTGACCTTTAATTTTGACCTTTACTTAGGTCTGATGAGACCTCAGTAAAGGTCAAAACCAGTTTGGATAATGGCCCTTTCCATGTACAACCTCAAGTAGACTGAAGACACTTATTATTATTGTAATTAATGTATGGCACCTCCATGGATTCAGGAGACCCAAACTATCCACACAATCTATCATACCTCTCCTTGAGCCCATTAACAGACAAAGCACTCACAACTGACTTGCAACCCATTCCATTCATTCACAACTCTCCAAGCAAAAATCTAGTCCTCACACCCCCTATTAACCACACCTTTATTCAGCTTCCAGGGATGACTGTTCTGGCCCCTCTAGCCAGGTGCTTAAACATTTCCCCTGCATCAATCCTATAAAACCCTTTAAGCATATCCCCTCTTTTTCTCCTAGCAACCAACTTCTGCGATCCACACACTCTCAGTCTGTCCTCATAGGAAACATTCCACAGATCACTCACCATCTTGGTCGCTCTCCTCTGAATCTTCTCCACCACTTCCTTGTTCCCAAGGAACCCAGGAGACCAGACCTGAGCACAGTAATCCAGATGTGGATGTATCAAGGCCTTATAAAGAGGAATAACAAAATTTCCTTATCTCTACTTGTTAATGTGTTCTTCAATAGCGAAGTAATCTTATGGGCTACATTAGCAATATGTTCTCTAAACTTGAACTCTCTGTCTACCACCACCACCACCCCTTGATCTCTAGTTTCATCCATCAATGTGATACACAGCTTTAATCTATTTATCCCAAAATGAATAACTTTACATTTCTCAACATTAAACTGACACCCATTATCTTTTTCCCATACTAGCAGCCTATTTAAATTGTCCTGCAAACTCCACATCACCTTAACACGTAGACCCACACTTTACTGCATAGGCATTCGAAACCAAAATCCTAAAATAGGTAGTATTTTATGTCTGTAGAAATGTGTTCACAGGGCTGGTTTGCCTTCTGAGGGATGAAAAACCTGGGTTTCCAGGTGAACAATCCCCCTACCTCCGTATGAGACCAGCTAACTCACCTTTAGTCGAACGAGACCAGATGAGAATCGAACCAGGTCTTTCTGACCAAAGGGCTTTGTCTATACCAACTGAGCTATGGAGACTCTGATTAACTGTTACTCTACCTAATTTTGCATAATCAGCAAACAACTGAATATTTCCTTTTAGGTTATTTCTTATATCATTTATGTACAAATTAAACAGTGATGGTCCCAGCACTGATGGTTGCGGCACACTACTAGTTACTTGTTTTTGCTTTGATTCTGTCCCTCCATATACTTTGATATCTGTCCGGTAGCCACCATCTTATCCACATAACTATACTTCATGTGCCGACTTGGTTTGCCCATTCTTGGTTAGAACTTAACTTGGTTATTCCACAGTAAAAGTTTCTGTAACTTTCTCTAATTCAAAGTATTTAATCATATAGTGATATACCATTTTACTACTTGTGTATAGAAAGTTATATGACTTCTGCATTGATGTAACCTTGGTATCTTCTTTTGTTTGGCCCTCACTGAGGAGACCTTAATATAGGTTGAAACCAGTCTGAGTAGTGGTCCTTCTCATGTTTTTGTATTGTGGGATATTGAGGCGGTTCATGTGAAGTCAACAGCCTCTGTATACAAGTAGGCTGGTCCTCAAGATACTTCATGTTCAAATGTTTGATTATGCTTGGGTAAAGAATTACAGTAAGCATGATTTCTTTTCAAGTATGCTATATTTTGTAACATAAGTAAAACTTTCACCATCTAATAACAGGTAGTGAATTTTTTTTAGTTAAATCATTAGCATTAGTTGATCAAGTAGCCTTTGTTTGATGGAGATTTTTTTTCCCATTATTTTTGTGGTTTATTGCAAAATGTGCACAAAAATATGTTCAAATATGAATTGGAAGTAAATAAAAGTGCTTTTGAACAAAATTGGATGTATTTTTGGCACAATCTTCCCCACAAAGTTTTCCATAAAGTATACAATCTCTTGTTATTCAAAAAAAAGCAGATTTCTTTTTAAACACTTATCCTCACATTGCAGTGTGCTACAGATTTTGTATCTTCTCATGTCAGTTGATATTAAAAAGAAAACGATGTTTAATCATTAAAAATGAAAGCAGTTGCCAAATAAAATTGAATTAAAAATTAAAATCCCTGCCTAGTCTTACCCTATCTGGTAATCCTCTTTATTATAATTAATTTCACATTATGCTTTATGCTTTCATTCCTCTTAGCAGCTTTAGAAGACTTTTGGACTTAAAAGTTGTTAAGGAGATGAAAAATCCAAGTTTTGGAGAGGAAAAATCTTTCTACTTCTGCAAGAGACTGGCTAATGCACTTTAGTGAAAAGCCTTATAAAGGTTCTTCATGTTCTAGATGAGAACATCTAGAACATGAAGATTTTTACACTAAAGGGCATCGTATGCCAACTAATCTGTGAAGATTTGCAGCTTGAGAAGTTTAAATAGCATTTTTTTTTCATCATTTGTTACAAAACAATTTCTATGCATATATTGAGAGACAGTCACAAGAGAAATAATTTTACCAAATGATAATGCCAGTAAGGCAGCTAAGTGCAAAAGCTCTAGTGACTATAAAATTCATTTCTCAACCAGTTAATATTCAGGTTGGCTGTAAATTATCATCATCAATGCTGTATCACCAAAAAAGTATCTCTTGAATGGGGGATTCTCCCCTTTCCTCCCACTAACAAACTTCTGTGTGGAGCATTTTGTAAACCAGGCTCTCAACAGCCACACAAAAACTAAGTTTAGCTGCACTATGTTGATGTTGTGTTTGCTAATTGGCCTCATGATCCAGACACATTAGGTACATTTTTGGTGCATCTTAACAGCCAGCATCCTAAAATAAACCTCACCACAGAAAAGAAAATTAAAGTAATATTAGTCTCTCCTTTTTAAATACACTAGTAACATGACTTCTTAATAGCCCTTTATCCTTCTCTATCTACAGAAAATCCACTCATAGTAGTAAATATTTACATAAACAATCACACTGCCACCGTTCCCAGCAGTATGGCATCCTCAGAACTCGTACTCACTGAGCCAGGGCTGTTTTTTTTTTCTCAAAATGGCACAGCCCTTGAAACGGAGCTTAGGGACCTTTTTTAGCCAATACACCCATTTGATATTTTAAGGATACTTGTGACATAAAGATTGAATAATATAAGCACGTAAACACAAGAAAGATATTTAATTAGCCAAATATTTCGGTCTGAAAATTAGAGACAATCTTCAGTGGCACTACAAGAACAGTTTTAAAAAAATACAAGGTGGAATACTAACAATAGATCATTTAAAAATAGAACAAGCCGCATGATGTTATATCACTAAGTATTAAAGGGAATATTATTAAGCAGAGACATGATTGAAATAAAGATATTAATTAATAATATTAAATAACATAAAATTAATATGAATTAATGAGTTATCCTGATTAGATTTTCCCAGATTTTTGATACAGATATACAGTCATTCCGATTCAGGGTAGGACGATGAAGTAATGCCTCTATGCTTCCTTTGAATAAACATTCAAATTTATAGCGGGATCTACGTAAGAGGCGAGTTTTTTACCAACGGATGTTGTGGTTAGTTTCAATTCCATGCTGAGCCAATCCAGATTTTTCAGGTTTGTCATGATGAATGGAGGATTGATGTTCTTGGATTCTTTTTTCAATACACCCATATAAAATAGATATTACATTCGACCCACCATCCTTCCTACGTACAACACACAGGATCACAGCAAAACTATTCCCATTCCATATGTTAATGGTACATCAGAAAAAAATAGCCAAAGTTTTTTGCAAATATGATCTTCATACCACTTTCAAACCTTTCATTCAGCTAGCTACTTTTATATGTTCTCCTAAAGATCAACTACATCCTCTTGAACAACTGGGAGTGTATAAAATTCCTTGTGCCCTCAATTTAACTGTAAAACACTTTTCTTCTCTCTTATTTTCATATAGATAAATGAAAACAAGAGAGAATTATTTTCATCATCTGCTATTTTTTTATGGATTTTAAAACTTTTCCCAGCTTTGCCTATGTATGCTTTGCAAAGGAACAACTTGGAACTTGTATAGTCCCCAGGGTGTTTATAAAATGGAACATTGTCTTCACAGGAATATAAAAAGATTTGTAACATCTTCATTGGCTTGTAGAATGTTCTGATGTTTCTGGATTTTAATAATTGGCTATAAGTCTTGTTGTTTGCAGCATATGGTAATGCCTTTTTAAGTGATTTCTACACTTGCACTGGATGATTTGTCAGGATGTACTAATTGGCAAGTTAAATTACTATTCCTTAATGTCCTAGTCAACAAAAACCATATTAGAGAATTTACGTTGGAAGACTACACTAGGCACTTGCATACAAGCTCATTTCACCATAAAAAAAAATAGGTATTATTATACAGGTAACCCTCATATAACGGTACTTATACAACTCAGTTTCGATATAATGCAGAACAAGGGTTACTACAATCAAATTGTAGTAACCCTTGTTCAACGAGGTACTTATACAACGCGGTTTCCATATAACACTGCCTACAAATTGTAGTAACCCTTTATCTTTTCATATATTTTTCACTGCACGACTTAAAAATGAAATTTTATCATCATCATCAAATTCCTGCCATGTACCCTCAAGGGGGTGTACAGGATATGATAGTACTAAATGAAAAATGTACATCATTACTAACTTCCTATCTATAATTTTCCTCTAAATCAGTCTATTACTTGTCAAGACTCGAACATTATCAGATCTTATTTCTTGTGGAAAGGCTTAGACGTTGGTTATGCATTTTTATTAAATGGTTTAAGGAAATTACAATCAGCTTCAGTACTAAGAAACAATCCAAACCTCAACAAATTTGGCTGCATGAGACTGCCTCAAATTTGGGAAACCTACATCAGAAGACCTTCAGCCCAATCACCCAAGAATACCAACATTGTCTGCTAGGAGTAACCATCAGGACTTTAGGAGAAATAATAGCTTCCTGCTTCTTCTTCACTTACTGTTTGTTGTGCCTGCGTGCACGTGTCTTGTTCTTAAGTTCCCTGAAAATGGCAACGTGACATTGCCGAAATATTGAAATATATTAAAATTTATTTTAATGTATATCCCAGTTTACGTTGTAATTTCCTTAAATTATTTAGTAAAAAAAAAAAAATCAGATCTCATATTTCTATCGTCTAAGGCACTTTTTTACTGTATCGATCCATCTATATCAGACCTGCACAACTTTGATTGTCTTTGAGGACCAAACCCAACTTGGACCACCTGACCAAGGGCCAGATCACTTCAGACCTAGAATCTTAGACTAGTCCACTGCAGCTAAATTTAAGTTAGTAGGTCTACAGTAAATACTAACTAATATGCATATTTAAATTTTTTAGAGAGTTACAATCAAAATTATTTACAAACAGATATAGCTGCAGAATTTTTCAATAAAACCTCTTAAACATAAACACAAAGTTTACTAATAATTTCACTGAGAGTATCACACTTAATCTCAATGAAATATCAGTGACTGAATGTCACAATGTGACACATTGCATTTCTTTGTTGCCACTATTTTATCAAAGTTTGGTGTCATGTTTGAAATAGTCATTCTTAATATGGCCTCTAAATTGATATCACTTAAAGATGAACGCTGTTTGGTTTTGTTCAAGTTCATGACCGAAAATGTTTGTTTACGAGTATATGTGCTCCCAAACATACAGAATACCTGGTAGGCAGTATCCAACAAACTTTTAAATTTATCCTGATCCAGAATAGAATAAAACTCGTAAAGTACTCTCCCTATGCTTGACCCGATAGTTTTCAGAACGCTGGAGATCAATAACTTCCACCTGGAGTTCGACAGGTAGATTTCCTGCTTCGACAGAAAATGGATCCTCAGTCACTTTTATGTTGACTTCGTCTTCATTACTCAATGGCATTCTTTTCTGAAACTCTTCACTTAGAAGTGATATGTGCTTCTTATATTTTACACCCACCATTGAATGATATTCTGATGGAATATTCTGTTGACAAGTTAAGAAATGTGACATATCCATTTTAGCAAGTTGATTTTCAAACAAACTTAATTTCATTTTGAATGCCTTTATAAGAGACATTAACTGAAAAACAAATTTATTTTTTTTCCTTGAAGCTGTAAGTTAAGGTCATTCAAGTGACCCAAAATGTCACACAAGAAAAATAAATCTTAATTCCATTCTTCATCCATTATTTCTGGGAATTTTTCCATATCTTCCTGAGATTCAAAATTTCAACTGGTTCATTTTTTAGAGCGACAAAGCATGACAAAACTTTACCACAGCTCAACCAACGTACATCAGTGTGGTATGGTATATCCCCATACTCAGCATCATTTTCTTTTAGAAATGCCTGAAACATTCTGCATTTCAAACCACTTTAATCACATGATCAAACTGCAAAACCTTTGAACATAACATAACTTGCTGATGAATTAGGCAGTGAAATTTTGTCACTGCCTAATTCATCGGTTCATTTTTAGAGCGACAAAGCATGACAAAACTTTACCACAGCGCAACCAACTTACATCAGTGTGGTATGGTAGATCCCCATACTCAGCATCATTTTCTTTTAGAAATGCCTGAAACATTCTGCATTTCAAACCACTTTAATCACATGATCAAATTGCAAAACCTTTGAACATAACATAACTTGCTGATGAATTAGGCAGTGAAATTTTGTCAATGGTTTACCTGCATACTGTTCAATAAATGTTACAGCACCAACATATTTCCCACACATAGATGGGGCACCATCAGTACAAACTGCTACTAAATTCTTGAAATTTCAGGATAGTTTTTCAATTACACACATCTTTACATTTTCTGTGATCTCCTTTCCTGTTGTTCTTCCTTTCATTGAACACAAACCAGCAAGCTCCTCTGTCACCTCAAAATTCTTATTAACGCCTCTTACATATATTAAAAGCTGTGGAGTATCTTTCACGTCAGTAATTTCATCCATAGCAAGCAAATAATAGACAAACTCGCTAGCCGATTTTTGCAGGTTATCTTTAAGATCCTCGGCAATATAAGCCACCCAGTGCTGAACAGTCATATGGGACAAACTGATATTTTCAGAATTATTTTTCTTATCAGGATAAAAATCAGAAACGGCAATCATCAGACACTTTTTTATCAACTCTCCCTCAGTAAATGATTTGCCAGCACAAACTATTTCTTGTGATATTTTTAAACTTATCTTTGTGGCAACTTCATTTGCAGATGCCACTTTTTTTAAAGGATTGTTGCTCACTGCTAAGGACTTTCAATAACTTTGCTGCTTTTATTTGCTCTTCACTTGCATCCAACTTGCCAAGGTTAGGTTGTTTCGATTCAAAATGACATCTCAGATCGTACTCTTTCGGCACAGCGATAGATTCCTGGTAAACAATGCACACTATTTTCTCCTTAAACAACGTAAAAATATATTTGTTTGTCCACTCAGGGTTAAATGCTCGATGTTCCGAATCTATTTTACGCTTTTTACTTAAGCTCATTGTGTCGAGATTGACAATATTAATTACAAAAACTAATGATGAAAAACTTAAAATAATGCATGTCATAATAACAGTCATGTAACGTATTGCTCCAGCTACAACCAACCACTACACTGCGAAAGCCAGTCAAGGCACGGCCAATTTTGTGTTATATGATTCATTCTTGTTCGTAGACATAAAGTCGTTATCACGGAGATGTAACTTTGAATTTCTCCACAGCGACACTAGCGCTAACAAAACCTCAAAGCGATTGTAATAATTTATTATTAAATACAGCAGTGTGAATAACTCCAAATGCAATTTATTGTCGAGTTCAAAAACACATGATTGTGACATTAATCGCATGAACGTAAACATGCAACCTTTGTGAAAATTTAATTCAAATCGTCTAATTTCATATTCCCCCGTATGATTGATTAATTTCAATCAGGCAGATGGGCCAAAATAAATAGTATTGTGGGCCATATGTTGTGCAGGCCTGACCTATATCTTGGTCTTCCTCTGAATCGTTTCCCTGCCAACCTGGCATAGGACACTTGTTTTGCTAATCTTTCTTCGCCCATTCTTTAAGTGACCATACCACCTTAGATTAGCTCTGCTAACGCATTCCTGGATGCTGACAATGTCAAGTTCTTTCCTAATATCCTCATTTTTAATATGATATTGCCATTGATGCCATCTGTTCACGCATCTAATCTTTCTCAGGACTCATATCTGCGCTCTCTAATCTTTGGTCAAGTGTTTTACTTCTGACCCATCTCTCAGATCCATAAGTTAAAATTGGTTTGAAGACTGTCTTGTATACAGCTAATTTAGTGTTCCAACTAATTTCTCTCTTATTCCATATGAATTTATTCAATTGACTTCCTACCATATCAACTTTGTTGATTCTATTATCTATTTCCATATTTAATTTACCATCTTCACTAAAAATTGTGCCTAAGTAGCTGAAATGTTTTACTTGTTCCACAGGTTCTCCATTCACAACGCAGTTGACATTTTCAATGCTTCTGCCTATTTTCATTGTCTTTGTCTTTTTAATGCTGACCTTCATACCATATCTATTACAATAGTTATTCAATTTAGTCAGGGAATCTTGTAGCAGATTTATTTAGAAGTATAACATCATCTGCATAAAGCAAAGAGCTGACATTAATATCTTCAATTTTGATATCAGGTTTAATACCACTTTCCTTCATAATGTGATCCATATAGATGATGAATAACAGATGAGGATAATGTACATCCTTGTATGACACCAGATTTAACATTAAACCATCTTCCTGTACTTCAATTCTAACTGCTGACTTACAACTCAAAGACTAAGTATTATTGCTTGATATAATGCCCCATTGACGTGATATAACTGTAGCATATTGAATAGGTTCTCTCTTGGCACCTTGTCATATGCCATTTCCAGATCTTGTTATATTCCCATGATTTCTCAACTATTTGTTGTCAAGTGAAGATCTGATCGTGACAGCCTCTATTTGGCCTCAGTCCAGCTTGTTCTTCTCCAAGCTTTTCTTCCACAATTCTTCTCAACGGTTTCTCAGGTATATTTGCATAAATCTTACCAGGAACACTCAGTAGAGAAATACCTCTATAATTCTCACATTCAGTTTTATTTCCCTTTTTATATATGGGTACTATTAGAGCTCTACTCCAATCATCAGTAATTCGTCCTTCTGTCCAGGCTTTCTGAACGATGCAATGCAGCCATTGTAATTCTTTTATACCACCACACTTCAGCATTTCTGGTCGAATATCATCTACTCCTGCTGCCTTTCCACATTTCAAGCCTTTGATGGCTTTTTCTACTTCAAGTATGGATTTGTATTCCTGACTGTATGCCTGTTGAGTGTTTTTTACCACTGTGCTATCACTGCTTGTTTCATTTAGCAATTTTTCATAGTAATCTCCATACTTTAAGGATATCTTTTTCTCCAGTTTTTATGTCACCTTTATCATCTCTTATTCCTTTTACAACACTCTTTCCTCCATTTCTGAGCTTCATCAACAACTTCCAGAATATCTTGCCACCTTGATATTTATTTTCTGTGTTCTTACAAAAGTCTTCCCGTGACTTTGTTTAGCTAGTTTTACAGAGTTTTTCGCTTTCTTACATTTGTTTCTGTATTCTCTAAGAGCAAAAGCTGACTTATTTGTCAGGAACTTTTGATATGCTTTCTTCTTTTCCTTCACTACCTCTTTCACTTTCTTTGTCCACCATGTGCAGTTCTGGTTTTTCTATCCTTGTAGACACCCTCGCCACATGCCTCTTTGGCTGAATTAATCAAATTTTCTTGAAGGCTTGCCACTGAATCTCCAAGGTTTGGTTGCTGTTCTCAGACTCTTTCATTTTTTCTTCAATAATGTTTGTGTATTTTAGTCTACAGTTCACATCTGAGAGCTGCTCAACTTTTATTCGCTTTAAAACTTTCTTACATGTTCTTCTTTTCAAAATCAAATTTGATTTTCATTAAATTTGCATCTGCCTGTATATCATCATGCAGTTATAAGTAGTGAATTTATATTAGGTGAAATACCCTTTAGCACGCATGTTCTCAATTGTTTACCATGTAAAGTGTTTATTGTTGAAAATTGTCTTTGTTTTTTGCTGGGAAAGCATATTAAAATCATAAGTGTGTTATTCTCAACCTGAGCACTTTATTTTCTGGTGACTTATATACATAATTAATATATAATGCTTTTTTATGTAAAAAAATTTATTTTTGTAGTAATGGCCACTTAGAGTGCTTTTGTGATATGGTTGAAAATTAAATTAGTGAATTAATTGATGGGGAAATAGATTTAAATGAGGAGGAACTGGTACAGTTAATAAATGACATCGAACCAAATGGCAGGGAAAGTTTTGCCAAAGATTCTGAATGTGATGAATCTGTTAAAGTTAAAATGTTACTTTAACTGAATTTTAACCTGTTAAAATTCAGTTTAAAGAAATTAGCAGAAAGATTGGACTTGGCAATAAAGTTAGAAAGTTATTTTATGGATAATGATTTGGCAATGGAGCGCTCCGGAAAATTCACGAGACAATTGGATATTTGTTTAGCTCCTTTATGAACTTAATAAAAAAAAATGCAAAATAGTAGTAGTAAGCAAAGTCTTATTACTGACTTCTTGATAATTAAACCAGCCGAAGTATGCATTGAGAATTATACAAATGATGTCCAAGAGATTTCAAGTGATGATGACGTCCGGCCACTCGTAAATGAAGAACATTTATGAAATGTTAGTTTTGAAGACAATGATGTCCTCAAATGTGCACTTTATTAAAATTAAAATATGCACTTTATTTTATTTTGCCTAAAACATTTATGCATTATGTGCAATGAAGTTTACGTGCAATTTGTATTTTTTATAATTTTATACCATTTATTTGTTTGTTCATAGTTTATATGTTTTCTTAACTTAGATGCATTTCCTGAATTAAATAAAAATATATTTTTGTTGGATATGTCATGGTTGTTTATATAATTTAAAAAAAAAACGATTTTGAAACATAACCCTACTTTTTCTATGAGATCTGAGTCTTGCATAATGCAATTTATATAATGCGGCATTTCTGCAGAACCTAACATCCATGTTATAGGTGGGTTACGTGTACTTTAAAAAAAAAGCAAAGTGGTGGAATAAAAAGAAAAAGAACTTCAAATTCTATTTAAAAAGACACTTTCCCCTTACTCAAGATAATACTTAAGGAATTGACAGCGTACACCAGAAACATAAATTAAATCAACTTTAATATATACTTTCCAATATTTCTGCAACCTCATGTTGCCATCTTCATGGGAACTTAAGATAGAGACAAGTGCAATCAAGTACTGCATAGCAGCAAATGAGAAACGAAGCGAGGAAGCTACCGTTTTCCTAAAGTCTTGATGGTTCCTCCTGGCGGGCTATATTAGGTGTTCTTGACCTTTGGGCTGAAGTTCTTCTGATGTATGTTTCCCAAATTTGGGGCAGTCTCATGCATCCAAATTTGTTGAGGTTTGGTATGTTCTTAGGGCTGAGGCTGATTCCATGAATAGTCTTTCATATTTGAACTTGCTGAGGTGTATTACTGTGGCTTTCTTCCACCTTATTCTGTGGTGAGTATCCAGAGAATGGTCTGCAAGTCCAGAGTGGCTGTACTGGTGAAATCGGATGTAGTCCTTGTGTTCTGAGATTCTGATATTTGCTGTCTTGCCTGTTTGGCCAAAGTAGGACAATTTACAGCTGCAAGGGACCTGGTATACACCAGGTAGGTCTAGGGGAAGTGGTTGGTCTTTAGTGGAGCGAATAAGGGATGCCAATTTTCTATATGGTCTGTAACAAGTGGTCAAGTCATGTTTTTTTAGAATTTTGTTGATTTTTTCCCGAGGTGCCTCGGATATAGAGAATGGTGATGGATTTAGAGTAATCTGTTTTGTGGAAAGGGGGGAGTGGATCTGGTTGTGGAATTTTTTAGGATTTTTTTGAAGGGGTAGCCACTGGCTGAGAAAGTGTTAAGGATGTGATTTAGTTCAGTGGTTGGGGCTTGATCATTTGAACAGATTAGTTTAGCCCTATTGAATAGTGGCTTAATAACTCCATATTGTTGTGAAGGGTGGGATTGTTGGTGAATGTATCTGCCTGTATGGGTGGGTTTTCTAAAAACTGAGAAAACCAAGGTACCATCAGATTTGCGGGTGACTAGTGTGTCTAGGAAGGGTAAGCTATTCTTTTCCTCTTTATCCAGGATGAACTTGATTCTAGGATATTGGTTGTTTAAGTGTGTTAGGAAGAAGAGGAGTGTATCTGGGCCATGTGGCCAAATAGCAAACACATCATCAACATAGCGAAGCCATATGGTAGGTTTTTGTGGGGCAGAGTTTAAGGCTTTCTCTTCAAACGTCTCCTCAAAGAAGTTGGCCAAGGGTGGGGAACGTGGTGAACCCATGGCTGTCCCCTCTATCTGTTTGTATAATTTTTCCTGCCAAATGAAATAGCCTGAGTTAATTGTGAACTGAAATAGGGCTGAGATAACGGGAGGAAATTTAGCTTGGATGAACTCTAAGGTTTCTTTGAGGGGGACATTTGTGAATAAGGAGGAGACGTCAAAACTGACCATTATGTCATTATGTTGGAGTGTAAGGTTTTCTATACTAGCTTTGAAGTGGACTGAGTTTTTTTTATGTGTGATGGTGTGTTGCCAGTATAGTGCGAGAGTGGTTTGGCTAAATATTTAGCTAGTTTTTAAGTGGGAGAATCAGTGCCATCCACTATGGGACGTAATGGCACATTTTCTTTTTGTATTTTCGGGAGCCCATATATACGAGGGGGGGGTCTAGAAAACTCCATAGACTCCTTAAGAAGTGACCTTCTTAAGGAGTCTATGGAGTTTTCTAATTTGTGAGTTGGTGGGATTGTATTCAATGGGTAGGTAAGTAGCTCGATCTAATAGTAAAGCCTTAAGCTTACCTGTGTGGTCAGTATGATTGAGTACCACATTGCCGTTCCCCTTATCCGCTTTGGTGATAACTATTTCTTTGTTTTTCTTCATTTTCTGTAGAGACTTGTATTCACTAATGGATATATTGGTTTTTGGTGGTTTTGCTTTTGTGAGAACACAAGCTACATCCAATCTAATGTCATTGGCGATGTGATTTGGAAGGTGGCAAATCCTGCATTAAATCTGGATCATTAATTCCTCGGCCGGTAATTTCCTAGGAGTAATGGCGAAGTTGTGACCATGTGAGAGAGCGTTGAGTGCTTCAGGCTTCAAGATAACTGAAGAAAGGTTAACTATGCTGTTGGTTTGTAGTTTTGGTTTGGACGTCGAGTTCTTTTTTAATTTATCAAACTTGTTGATATGTCGACTCCATATTCTTTCGAATTCTTTATTTGCTGCAGTGCACGAGACACCATGTAGAATTGACCAAAGTTCGTGATTTAGCGTATTTGAAAACTCTATCTCTAGTGCTAAAATAGCTCTGTTTACATCGACTAGGGAACTGCATGTAGCATTAATTTGCTCCCGTAGTAAAGCCTGACTCGCCTGGTTATAGATATGGAGGTATTTCTGTGAACAGAAACGGTGCTTAAATTTTACACAATTTGGGATTACCTGATTATCCCGGCAGTGTTTTAGGAAGGTCAGATGATTCAGTTGTCTAGATAACTTCAGCTTCAGTTTGCCGTAATGGCGGGCCTTGCGTGCGATGGAATCTTCGTGGATGATAGCAATTCTTATAGAAAGGCTTATAAGCTGGTTAAACATGATAATTATTACTTAAGGAATTGACAGCGTACACTAGAAATATAAATTAAATCAACTTTAATATATACTTTCTGATATTTCGGCAACTTTATATGTTGCCATCTTCATGGGAACTTAAGATAAAGACACGTGCATGCAAGTACTACATAACAGCAAATGAGAAACGAAGCGAGGAAGCTACCGTTTTCCTAAAGGTCCTGATGGTGCCCCCTGCCGGGATATATTAGGTGTTCTTGACCTTTGGGCTGAAGTTCTTCTGATGTATGTTTCCCAAATTTAAAGAAACTTTAGAGGTAATCCAAGCTAAATCAGCCCTATTTCAGTTCACAACGAATGCAGACTTTCGTTTGGCAGGAAAAATTCTACAAACAGATGGAGGGGACAGCCATGGTTTCACCACTTGTCCAACTTCTTTATGGAGACTTTTGAAGAGAAAGCCTTAAACTCTGTCCCACAAAAACCTACCATATGGCTTCGCTACGTTGATGATGTGTTTGCTATTTGGCCACATGGCACAGATACACTCCTCTCCTTCCTAACACACTTAAACAACCAACACCCTAGAATCAAGTTCACTCTGGAAAAAGAGGAAAAGAATAGCCTCCCCCTTCTTAGACACACTAGTCACCTGCCAACCTGATGGTACCTTGGTTTTCTCAGTTTTTAGAAAACCCACCCTTACAGGTTCACCAACAATTCCCCCCCCCCTCACAACAATATGGAGTTATTAAGACACTATTCAACAAGACTAAACTAATCTGTTCAAATGACCAAGCCCTGACCACAGAACTAAATCACATCCTTAACACTTTCTCAGCCAATGGCTACCCCCCCCCCCCCCCCCCAAAAAAAAAAATTCAAAAAATACTAAAACCAGATATCCACCCCCCCCCTTCACAAAAAAGATTACTATAAATCCATCACCATTCTCTACATCCGAGGCACCTCGGAAAAAATCAACAAAATTCTAAAAAAACATGACGACCACTTGTTACAGACCATATAGAAAATTGGCATCCCTTATCTGCTCCACTAAAGACTAACCACTTCCCCTAGACCTACCTGCTGTATACCAGGTCCCTTGCAGCTGTAAATTGTCCTACTTTGGCCAAACAGAGCAGACAGCAAATATCAGAATCTCAGAGCACAAGGACTACATTTGATTTCACCAGTACAGCCACTCTGTGCTTGCAGACCATGCTCTGGATACTCGCCACAGAATAAGGGGGAAGAAAGCCACAGTAATACACCTCAGCAAATTCAAATATTAAAGACTATTCATGGAATCAGTCTCATGCCCCAAATTTGGGAAACATACATCAGAAGAACTTCAGCCCAAAGGCCAAGAACACCTAATATAGCCCGCCAGGGGGCACCATCAGAACTTTAGGAAAACGGTAGCTTCGTTTCTCATTTGCTGCTATGCAGTACTTGATTGCACGTCTTTATCTTAAGTTCCCATGAAGATGTCAACATGATGTTGCCGAAATATCGGAAAGTATATATTAAAGTTGATTTAATTTATATTTCTAGTGTACGCTATCAATTCCTTAAGTATTAATTATCATGTTTAACGTATCAGCCTTTCTACAAGAATTACTATCATCCACGGAGATTCCATCGCACGCAAGGCCCGCCATTATGGCAAACTGAAGCTGAAGTTATCTAGACAACTGAATCATCTGACCTTCCTAAAATGCTGCAGGGATAATCAGGTAATCCCAAATTGTGTAAAATTTAAGCACTGTTTCTGTTCACAAAAAGCTCTCCGTATCTAGCAAATTAACGCTACACGCGGTTCCCTACATTATGATCATGTTACTGGCTGAATGTTTGACTATCTTTCAGATTGTAACATAATGGTAGTTTGAAGTGTTCTAGACCATTTTGTCTTTTCCTTGTAAATTTTCCTGAAGATGCTATGCTGTCTGCTATTGAATGATAGTGTAGAAGTAGTAATTGGTTTAAAAATCTAAGAGTTTAACATTTTAATTATTTATATAAATGATGGGCCGTGTAACCAGCTATCTTTTCCTGCATCCTTTTTGAATCTCTTCTCAGTGATATAGAAGAATTGCACATTCTTTTGATTAGAAGGATGTGTATTCAAATCCTATCTAGGGTATATTAAGAACATTTACAAGAGTTTTTCATCTGAAATTGAGTTAGTTGATGTGATATGTAATGACGACAGGGTTTTATTCAATACAATACAAACTGGCTGGAGAATACATGGAAAACTTGTTTCATAGCCATTCCTTCTTCGTAATGACTAATGTTATTTTAGTCATTTTAGAGATCTGAAGAATGCATTTATGCTCTTATTGACTTTCTTTTTTATATCACTAAAATTGAAAGTCATCAAATTTTCACTCTTGTTGTTTAGCATAAAGCCGTATGCTTCTAATAGACTTGATTTTTTATGAAGTAGTTCATAGATTTTTACATGCACGCACGCACGCACACGGTGGCCTATAAAGTAACAAAGGGCGTTTTTTTATTTATTAATTATTTTTATTTTTTTTATATAATGAAATATGGAACCTGGAGAATTTTGATTTTATTAGTTGAGTTATTCCCATTTTAAACCCCTTTGACTTATGGGCCACCCTGTGTGTGTGTGTGTGTGTGTGTGTGTGTGTGTGTGTGTGTGTGTGTGTGTGTGTGTGTGTGTGTGTGTGTGTGTGTGTGTAAAGTAGTATGAAAGTAAAATATAAAATTTAAGAAAGGTTTTATTTTCTAGTTAATATTTTGTTTAAATTTCAGCTATAGTTATTAGATATTTTATGTTACTGTGAGGAACAAATGTTGTATAACAGCATAATATATATCAATGTATATTTATGTTTAGATTAATGATGACAGAGATCTGGGAGATTTAGGTACTGAAGATGACATTAAAGATGTTGTACATTCACAGAATGATGAATTAGGAAGTGAAGAAGAAGATGAAGATTCTGATGATGATGATGAAGTGCAGGTATTTGTTTTATATGTTTATCGCATGCAGTAGTTATAGTTCATGTACTTTGATTTTAGGTTAACAACTTTTTTTATGATAATCCCATCCACAAAATGTAAAACAGTTTGTCGAGAAGGATAAAAGATAATACTGTGAGAGCAAAGCTAGTCAGTGTGCTGTCCAGGTATGACATTGATGAGATGAGATGGAAAGCAAGAATTATGAATGATATGTTAGCAGAAATGTGTGAAGAAAAAGGAGTGCAGTTTGTTAATGCATGGAATGAGTTTGAAGAATGAATTGAACTGTATAAGAATGGACTGCATTTGAATGGTTTTGGTGTGAGTCATTTGGAGAGACTGATGCTGGAAGGGAGAGAAATGAGTGCAGAGAATGAATCTGAGCAAGTAAGAAGCTATGTGAAAGAGCAGGAGTAAGGAAGGAGAAATTGAAGTGGTGCTAATGAATAAGTGGGTAGTATGAGTGTAGAGAATGAGAGAACAAGTGTGCAAGACAAACAAGGAAATGGGGAGACTCACGGTGGACAGGGGAACACAATACAATAAAGGTTTGTGCTCCAAGAGGATGTGAATACATGTGTAGACAAAAAGAGAAGGGGATCACCTGGGGATGTAGGGAAAAACAATTGGATTTGAAGAAGGTTCTGGGATGAGTAAGTAGAAAAAGAAATGGCTCAAGAAAAGTATGGAGAAGTCTAATAAGTAGTGTCAGTTAATAGATCCAGAATTGAACTGCTGTGTTTGTATACAAATTCTAATGAAATGGTTGCATTGATTGAGTTTGTTCAGCCAAAAATTGTTATACTAAGTGAGAAATGGTTGAATGACATCCTAACAGGAATAGAGATAGAAAGGTATGATGTATTGATTGAAGATAGAAAGGGAGGAGTGCTATTGATGATAGAAAAAGAGTTATGTTAATACAAGGTAGCGATTCAAGGGAGAAATAGTGGTGGTTTTGGGACAGTATGGTGTGAGATAGAGGTGAATAGAATGAAATACTTCATTGGATGTTGCTATAGACCTGGTATCGTGTAGGGTAGTGACCAGGAAATTATAAGCAAATGGGACAAGGGTGATTTTAATTATGGCAACATAGATTGGGATGATTATATAGAGAAACCTGTGGAGAATTCATGACTAAATTTAATACATGTGAACTACAGCAGTAGGTTTTTTATACGTAGTTTTTTATAAGTAGTAGGATCTTGATACGGTTTCATATGACCGAAAAATGAATCTGCTACTCCAAGACCGAAATACTTATGCAAAATTGGACTATGATCCCACAAAAAAACAACTGAAGAAACTGAACAAGTTACTCGATAGATGAAGAAACTTCAAAAAAACTCGAAACATACCATGCTAGACCTCTGAGAATATACGGTTTACCCAAGTTTCACAAAAACAACATCCCACTCAGACCTGTCGTTGATTCAATTAGCAGCCTGACTTACAAGTTTTCAAAATTTTTATTAAACCTTCTCTGTCCCCACATAGGCCATTCAACCTCTTCAATAAAAAACTCCACAGATTTTCACACCAAAATAAAAGATATTCAACTGCTGACAACAGACATGCTAATTAGCTTCGACATCGTCTCGCTCTTCACCAATATCCCCGATAAAGAAACTGTAGATCTATTAAATCAAAAATTTCCATCGGACATTGTTGAACTTTTCAAATTTGTTATCGCTTCTGGTTACTTCACATGGAAAGGAAAAATCTACAAGCAAGAGGAGGGAACAGCAATGGGGTCTCCCCATTGCTGTTCCCTCATGGGCAGGTCTGTTTATAGAACATGTAGAAGAAAAAATACTGCATGATTAGTTGATAGTCAAACTAGAGCAGATGGGGGGGTGTACTGGGTTAGAGATTGGCTGTCTGATAGGAATCAGCAAGTTGTGTATGGGAAACAATATCCCAGAAGTGAAAGTCATGAGTGGTGTTCCTCTGGGGTCTGTTTTAGGGCCATTGCTGTTTAACCTCTATGTTAATGATATTGGGAAAGACTTGGATGGTGATATACAGCTCTTTGCAGATGATGCAAAGTTGGGATGAACTATGAGTAGTAGAGCAGATGTTGTGGCCTTATAGGAAGACTTGAATAGATTGAGTGAATGAACACAGGAGTGGGGATGCCAGTTCAATGTTGTGAAATGTAAAGTTTTAAAATTTGGAAAACAAAGACGTAAAATTTACTCTTGGTGGAGATATATTGTTGGAGGTGGAGGAAATAAGAAATCTTAGGGTAATGGTGGATAAGGATCTAAAATTTAGAGGACATACTGCCAAAATTGTGAGGACAACATGATGAATTCTGGCAATGATGTGAAGGACACTGACTTGTAGAAGTAAGGAGATTCTGGTTCCATTGTATAGATTACATATGGACTACTGTGCACAGATTTGGTCACCTGGTTTTCAAAAGTATGAAGAGATGTTGGAGAAGTTCCAGAGGTAATTGACCAAAATAATTTCTGAGCTCCAGAATGTTGAATATGATGAAAGGTTGAGACAGTGCAGTTTGCAGAGTCCTAGTGGATAGGAGGAAGAGGGGTGATATGATAGAGATGTACAAGTTGTTAAGGAGTTGTAATAGGATTAGTATTGAAGAGGTTTTTCATAAAATGTTGGGAGTTGGAGAAGAACCAGAGGTCATCCCTGGAAAGTATATAAGGAGGGTGTTAGCAAGGGAGTGAGAAATAGCATGGAGAGTTGTGAATAATTGGAATGTATTGCTTGAGAGTGGTGTATGACAAAAGGGATCTCCTAGATGAGCATGTGACTCCATGGGGTCTTAGGATAATAATAATAAAACCATTGTATATTAGTACTGTGAGCAGGCTAAGTGTTGGGTAATCTGAGACTCCTGCTCTAGAGACCAAATAGTATGCTGTTTTCAAAAACCCCCTTTGGCTCTCCAATAAGGTGGTGGTGGTCTAATACTGAATGATAAAAATCATCTACTTACTAAAAATATTCGCTCTGCAAATTTGAATAGTAGAGATGCTATTTTGCCAGCTAGGTCAACCTGGATAATCAGTAATTATGCTAATATCATTAGCTTACATAATCATGCCATTAACTTCATGATAATTTTAAATAATTTTCTAACACTTCTCTTAAAGGTAAACATACACACTTAGTTGAATGCATGTTAGATGCATATTACAGTGCATTCAGAAAATTGGAAAGCATTTTTCAAAACAATGATATCCTGCTCTGTTTAAAAAGGAAGACATTTAACCAGTGTATACTTCCAGTCATCACATATGGTTGTGAAACATTTAATAAATGGTTTGATATGTGTAAAAAAAAAATCAATATTTATTGATTAAATGATTAAATATTTATTGGCTGTTATGTTTTGCAGTTATTGCCAATTGATTTTCAGAGATAATATACTAAGAAAATGGAGATATGCTTCACATACTTAAAAGAAGTTTTGAACAGATTATCTGGAATGTTAATGGTAAAATCTGTATAACTGAGAGGAGACCTTCACATAGCCTTTAAAGGAATGCAGAGAACCGACCAGGGCTTCTGTCCTAATGTCCAATCTTCACCTTCTCGTGGTGCACCCTGTTGGGTATCTACCTGGATACTGAACGAATGAGGATGGGCTGGCAATTTGGGATTTAGCCGACCAAATTATATTCTTACTGGCTTAAAACAATATACAAAATGATGGTACAACATGACAAAATTTCATGCTGGCTGAAGCATCGCCCGGTTAAATAAGACCCTGTTGTTTTCGCCAGGGAACCAGGGTGAACAGCGAAAAGTCAGCTACTGAAACAAATCTGAAAACACACCTCCACATCACCAGGGTTAAAGATTGGTACTATCAACATAAGAAGCCTGAATGGCAAAGAAATGGAGCTAGCGGAGGAATTAGATAAGTACCAGATCGACATAATAGGGGTGTCTGAAACAAAAAAGACAAAAACTGGTGAGATCTTTCTGAGCAATAAATACAAAATGTTGTATTCAGGAAATGACAATGAAGGAAAAGGAGTAGCCATAGTATTCAACACTAAATACCAGGCTAATCTTCTTGAATGGCAGTCAGTCTCAAGTAGAGTAATGTGGGCAAATATGAAAATGGGGAACTGGACAATGAGACTTATTTGTGCCTATGGTCCCACAGAAGGGTCTACTAAGGTAGAAGTGGAGGAATTTTTTGTTATTTTAGAAAAAGCAACTGACACAATGAAAAAGGAAAAGTTGGTCCTTGTTGGGGATCTGAATAGCAGAGTAGGAAATGATTGTCAGACATACAAAAATATTTTGGGAAAATTTGGAGAAAAGAGCAAAGCTAATAATAATGGTAAATACTTGTTGGATTTCTGCTCAGGACATGGACTGGTTATTACTAACACCATGTTCCAACATAAAAATGTGCACAAATTCACATGGAGAGAAGAGGCAAGGAATAAGAAAAGTCTCATTGACTATGTTATTGTTGATAGTGATGTTTTCTCCCTGGTGCAGGACACCAGAGTGAACAGAGGATTTGAAATTGGAAGTGATCACTATTTAGTCTTGAACAGGATAAAATTGAATTTCATATTGAAAAGAATAACTTGTAAGCAAGTTTTAAAGCGAATAAAAGTTGAGCAGCTCTCAGATGTGAACTGTAGACTAACATACACAAAGATTATTGAAGAAAAAAAAAATGAAAGAGTTTGAGAACAGGAACCAAACCTTGGAGATTCAGTGGCAAGCCTTGAAGAAAACCCTGATTGATTTAGCTAGAGAGGAATGTGGTGAGGTAGTCTGCAAGGATAGAAAAATCAGAACTCCATGGTGGACACAGGAGGTTAAAGAGGCAGTGAAGGAAAAGAAGAAAGCATATCAAAAGTTCCTGGCAAATAAGTCAGCTTTTGCTCTTAGAGAATACAGAGACAAATGTAAGAAAGTGAAACACTGTAAAACTAGCTAAACAAAAATCATGGGAGGACTTTGGCAAGAACATAGAAAATAAATAGCAAGAAGATGGTAAAATATTCTGGAGGTTGTTGAAGAAGCATAGAAATGGAGGAAAGAGTGCTGTAAAAGAAGTTAGAGATGATAAAGGTGACATGAAAACGTAAGAAAAAGATATCCTTGAAGTATGGTGTAATTATTTCGAAAAATTGCTAAATGAAACAAGCATGTAAAAATAATCATAATTTAAAATTCTAAATATTTTTATGTATTGTTTATATTAGTATGTTTATTAGTTTTAGTTTCATAACAGGCATTGTTGGCACTTGCGATGTGCCCGTTATTGAAATTGTTTCGTCAAAAGTGATATGTAAAGCAGTTAAAAATTTATGTACTTACGGGATTTGAATAATTACCAGGCATGGGTGACCTTTCCTCGTTCGAGGGGCCAAATTATCATTCTGTCTCCGAGTCAAGGGCCGGACCAAATTATTAAATAAAATAAATTAATATTAAATGAATTAAAACAAGTTGCTACTTCATATTTCATTTATTTATAATATAATGCTTTGGTATAAAGCTCTACATAAATTTTATAATATAATGAACGACATAACAATTTAATGTGAAGATTGGCCTTGTACTTCAACTACGAGACTATCAATATTGACGTTAATATTACTTAAGGATAATCGCATAGAATTTTTGAGGTTTTCGTCCGTTATTCTCGTCTGAATTTTTGATTTATTGTATTTCATTCTCGAAAAAAACTGTTCACACATATGTGCTGCCGAAAAGACAAATGATTTTTCTTGAAAAGGCACGTAAATTTGTATATTTTTCTTCCACCAAATAAAATTTATAAAAATCCATTAAAGCAATGTCGTTAAATTGTGATTTATAACTGAATCCACCTGAAGCTCAATAAGTTCCATCCGTAAGTTTTCTGGCACATTATTTACATCAATCGGACGAGCAAATATAGCAAATGTGGAATCTTTGTTTTTGAAGTTGGCAAACCTTGTATCAAATTGCTATATTAGTGCCTTCAGTTCATCTCCATAAGGGCCGGACCAAAGTTCATATATCTTTGGAAAAGGGCTTGACATAGAGAGAAACTGGCTATGAACATTTTGTCATTGTGCAAACAAAGTGTTTAGTCTAGTCTTAAGTGTAAGTTTACTTTTAAAAGGGAAATTTTTATGAGTTGCTAGAGTAGGAAAATGATAGCAATTTTTAGCTCTTATCTGACTTTCAAACAATCTTCGTTTATTACAAAAAGCTTTGACATGTCCATGCAATTCATGAACCAATTGTCCTTGTTTTTGCAATTTAAGATTCAGTTCGTTTAGGTATCTGGTGACATCTACAAGGAATGCTAAATCACATACCCACTCATCATCTTTTACTTGGTTAATTGTGTTTCCTTTTATGTTCATAAAATCTTCAATGTCTTGTTTCAGATCATAAAATCGTTTTAACATTTTGCCTTTACTCAACCACCTCACTTCACAATAATAAGACACATCTTCATAATCCGAAAATAGGTCTTCCAAATACTCCTTAAATTGGCAGTTATTAAGTGCACGTGACTTAATAAAGTTAATACTGGTTACTACAACTTCCATAACATTTGTGAATTTAAATGATTTTGCACAGAGATTTTGTTGGTGGATAATGCAGTGAAAATTTGTTAAATTTTCTGGATGGATCTGTAGTTCTATTGCTCTTTCATGAACTATTCCAATAAATCTCTTCTGTGCACCAACCATTGCAGGGGCTCCATCAGTACATATACCAGATAGTGAACTCCATTTAAGCTCAAATCTCTCAAAGACTGTGTCGACTGTTTCAAATATATCTTCACCGGTAGTTGTTCCTTTTAATGGCCGAAGTGCCAATAATTCTTCTGTGATGTTGAAATCCGCATCAACTCCTCAAATAATTATTGCTAGTTGTGCTGTATTGGAGGCATCGGTGCTGTCATCCAAAGCAATTGAAAATGCTTCCAGTTTCAAAGTGGAATAAGTATTGATAAATAAAAGAAAATATTGCTATAGATGTTTTAAAAGGAATATTCGAGGAAACGCTAATTGGAGAATTAGTAGTAGATTCCGAAAAGGGAATTGTAGAACTGTGAATTTTTTAAAGTGGAAGAGTTAAGACTGTCAATAAGCATAAATGAATAAAAGAAGAAGTTGCTATTTACGTTCTAAAGGAATGTTCGTGAAAACGCTAATTGGGAAGTTTCATCTGTCTTAAGAATGCCGGATCTAACTATTATTTCTATTAAAAAGAGACAGAATTGAGTCAGAAGAATTAATGTGTGCTACATAAGTGATGAGAAAGGATCCTATGAAAATGAAGAATAAAGTCATATATCTTTGGAAAAGGGCTTGACATAGAGAGAAACTGGCTATGAACATTTTGTCATTGTGCAAACAAAGTGTTTAGTCTAGTCTTAAGTGTAAGTTTACTTTTAAAAGGCCTTGGATCAAATTAATTTGTAGTTAGTTGTGTAATATTTGTTTGAAGTGTATATATATATTCTTTTTGTTATATTAAATATATTTATTTTGTATTTTGGTCTTGAGTCAGTGATTTATTTGGATTCTGAAAGCAATAGTAAAAAAGAGGTCATTGCGCCAATCGGAGTGAACCATTGGGCATATATAGGTACACTCGGAATAAAATAAATAATTGTTAGAAAAGAGATTAAATAAAATAAATAAAAATCCTATATTTAAACAATGGCACAGCCAGTATGATTAATAAAACGATTATAATAATATTAATTAAAAATCTCCTATTTTTACAATATTCTTGAAGTATGGAGTAATTACTTCGAAAAATTGCTAAATGAAACAAGCAGTGATAGCACAGTGGTTAAAAAACGCTCAACAGGCATACAGTCAGGAATACATACTCATACATGAAGTAGAAAAAGCCATCAAAGTCTTGAAATGTGAAAAGCCAGCAGGAGTAGATATTTGAACAGAAATGCTGAAATATGGTGGTATAAAAGTCTTACAGTGACTGCACTGCATAGTTCAGGAAGCCTGGACAGAGGGACGAATTCCCAATGATTGGAGTAGAGCTCTAATAGTACCCATATATAAAAAAAAAAATAAAACTGAATGTGAGAATTACAGAGTTATTTTCCTACTGAGTTTTCCTGGCAAGATCTATGCAAGTATACTTGAGAAACGGTTGTGAAGAATTGTGGAAGAAAAGCTTGGCAAAGAACAAGCTGGCTTCAGGCCAAATAGAGGCTGTCAGGATCAGATCTTCACTTTACAACAAATAGTTGAGAAAGCATGGGAATATAACAAAGATCTGTATTTAAGTTTTGTCAATCTGGTAAAGGCATATGACAAGGTGCCAAGAGAGAAGTTATTCAATACGCTACAGTTATATGATGTCAATGGGGCATTATATCAAGCAATACTTAGTCTTTATTTGAGTTGTAAGTCAGCAGTTAGAATTGAAGGAAGTACAGGAAAATGGTCTAATGTTAAATCTGGTGTGAGACAAGGATGTACATTATCCCCTCTGTTATTCATTATCTATATGGATCACATTATGAAGGAAAGTGGTATTAAACATGATATCAGAATTGGAGATGTTAATGCCAGCTCTTTGCTTTATGTGGATGATGTTATACTTCTAAATAAATCCGCTACAAGTTTGCAAGAATAGTTCCCTGACTAAATTGAATATCTGTTGTAATAGATATGGTATGGTCAGCATTAAAAAGAAAAAGACAATGAACATAGGTAGAATTGTTGAAAATGTCAACTGTGTTGTGAACAGGGAACCTGTGGAACAAGTAAAACATTTCAGCTACTTAGGCATGCTTTTTAGTGAAGATGGTAAATTAAATATGGAAATAGACAACAGAATCAACGAAGCTGGTATGGTAGGAAGTCGATTGAATAAATTCATATGGAATAAGAAAGAAATTAGTCAGAACACTAAAGTAGCTGTATACAAGACAGTGTTCAAACCAGTTTTAACTTATGGATCCGAGAGCTGGGTCAGAAGTAAAACACTTGACCGAAGACTAGAGACCGCAGATATGAGAGTCCTGAGAAAGATTAGAGATGTGAACAGATGGCATCAATGGCAATATTATGTTAAAAATGAGGATATTAGGAAAGAACTTGACATTGTCAGCATCCAGGAATGCGTTAGCAGAGCTAATCTCAGATGGTATGGTCACTTAAACAGAATGAGAGGAAAGATTAGCAAAACAGGTTTTCTCTGCCAGGTCGGCAGGAAAACGACCTAGAGGAAGACCAAGATATAGATGGATTGATACGGTACAAAGTGCCTTAGACAATAGAAATATAAGATCTGATAATGTTGGAGTCTTGACAAGTAACAGACTGATTTGGAGGAAAATTGTGGATAGGAAGTTAGTAATGATGTAAATTTTTCATGCAGTACTATCATATCCTGTATACTTCTTGAGGGTACATGTCAGGAATTTGATGATGATGTATTATTAGCATTAAGAAGAACCAACCAAGTTTTTAAAACATGTTTCAATGTGAGTATGTATCACATATAATTGCTTTATATACACTGTGATCTGTCAGTTATCTTACTTTGAAATAACGAAATCCTTAGTTAACTAATTCTTGAATGGGTTATCATGTCATCTGACTTCTGCTACAGCGCTTTGTTCTTGTACATTCAGTTATTTGTACCTTTAGTTTAATTTCCAACAAACTGATTTTCAAATGTGATTGGATATTTGAGAGGTGACCATATATTCTGACCTGGTTGGCCAAGTGAATAATGCCTGCTCTTTATCCAGTAGGCTGTTGGTTCAAATCCTAAAATGAGAATGGATATTCTTTGAAAGCCTTTAGATAGATGATTCTCATTGCCTGGTGTGAGACTACCACCTTATTGGATGACTGAAATGGATCAAAATAGTTCCATCTTTTATCTCTAGAGCAGTCAGTTCTTGAATTTTTAAAATCATTCTCAACACCTACCCAGAAAAAGTTGAATCGAAATCCATAGTATGCTAGTACTGTGGGTGGATAAAGAGTTGGTTAATTTGACGACTTTGTTATGGAAACCATAGTTGGTCTCTAGAAAATTTCAGTCATGTCAAGCATCCAGCAAGCAGAGTTGTGGTCTCACACCAAGTAAAACGGATAAAATTCATCTGCCACCTAAAGATTTATCTGTTTTAGGATGTCTGTATTAAAATTCAGATATCCCACAAGTTAAAAATAATTAATTTTTAACTAGAGTTAAAAAGTTAATATCATAATAGTTAAACATGTTTATTTTTAGCTACTAGTCTTATATATAAAATAAGTCTTATTTAAGTTAGTTATTAGAGCTTAATTGTGATTTTGTATGAACTGTCAAGTGTTGAAATGCTGCTGCCATTTGTATGTAGACAAGCATTGTTTACTAATTGTCAGTTATGAGAGAAGCAAAAGTGACTGCAGTAATTCATGTTACATGAATAATTAATGAACTTACTTCAATGCATAAAATATTGTGGAATGAAGAATTGTTGTAAATTCTGGCTGTTGTTTGATAATGAAATTATAATTAAATAAAATTTTCTGCACTGTTAAGAAAGAATTTTGTCATTTCAAGCCTAATGCTGAAAGCAGTAATGGCAGCACACGATGGTGAACTTCAGCAAAACTTGCTCAGTTGCATTTCTGAGCATACATGGGAGCGAAAATAATGCTATTGAAGCTAGACATTCAGCTGTTCAGTGAGTTGAAAAGGAACACAGTAGGAGAAAATGTGGAGCTTGTCTTTAATATATGAAGACTGGACAGAAATTATAAGGTTTTCCAGAACTGGAAAATTGATTTCCAGTTCATATAAAATGGGCCCAGTAAAGTTTGTTTTATTCAGGATTCTCAGTCTGATAAGTGATTTCTAATAGTTCATATGGTTTTAGTTATTTCTTCAGACACTTTATATAGAAGGTAGAATTGTTCTGAAGTGTAAAACTGTTGATAATGTTTTAAGAAGAATGTTGAGACCTCTGCGACGGGAGGAATCTTTATCTGGACGATTTCAATCGAAGGTGAGTTAGCCGATCTCATACGGAGGCAGCAGGGTTTTTTCTCCTGGAAACTCGGGTTTTTCATCCCGCATACAAACAAATCGGCCCTTCAGAACACATGCAATTTACAGACAAAAAAATACTAGTTGTAGTGGTGGAGTTGGGTGGTAGATGGCGTTGATGGAGATGATTCGTAGTAGAGGTTCGGTGTAGTGGTTGAGGCAGTTGTAGGTGTCCTCCCGTGATGAGTCTTTGGACTCCTTGGAGGTATCAGGAATAATAATAATTACACAGAAAGTGAATTCATTCTGAAGTGATGAGGTTTTAGTGGTTTATTCAGTGGAGCTTGCTGCTGCTTTCATATAGAAAGTGAAGTTAAGAAGTGTCTTGGATGAAGACAAGATACCTTTTATTCAGTGTTCTGTGATTTTAAGATGCAAAAAGAGTTTTCACTTTTGTTGTTGTCATATAGAGAGCATTTTGTGTGTGTGTGTGTGTGTATGTGTTCGTGTGTTAGTCGTTCTCCATTTAATAGAAATATTTAGGTCATCTCATTGATCTAAACTGTGGACTTCAAAAGGAAATAAATTGACGAGTTCAACTTGCCTGGAGTGCATTCAGAAAATTGAAAAGCATTTTTCAAAATAATGATGTTCCACTCTGTTTAAAAAGGAAGACATTTAATCAGTGTATACTTCCTGTCATCACATATGGCTGTGAAACTTGGTCTCTAACAAAAGCGCTGACAAATAAACTAGCAACAACTCAAAGAAAAATGGAGGGGCTGATGCTAGGTATCACATTAAAAGATAAGAAGTGAAACACCTGGATAAGAAGCTAGACTCATATCACTGACATCATTCTTCACCACAAGCAACTAAAATGGAAATGGGCTGGACATTATCTAGAAGAGAAGATGAGCAATGGACCACCATACTAACGAACTGGATTCCAAAAGAACAGAAATGAGGCCAAGGAAGAAAGAAAGTGGAGTGATGAATTGTCAAATTTTGTTGGGAAAAATTGATCAACCATTGCCAAGAACAGAGAAAGGTGGAAGGAGCTGGAGGAGGCCTTCGTCCAGCAGTGGACAGAAAAGATTTCTTCTGAAAAAAGTCTTTCTCCTGTGTGAACTAAAGAAATTATAAAAGTTCTGTAGGAGGAGGCAAGAGACTAAGGTTCTAGAATTTTTTGTGTCCATATAGGTTAACTGTTGGTTTATGTGATTGAAAGGAAGTTGTGCACATCAAAGTGTTTTTCTTGATGTAATATGAAGAATACATTGGCACTTGCATAGATATTGATTTGATGTTGTATATATAGGGGGTCCTCAGCCTACGTCGTCCTCGATATGCGTTGTTTCGACTTTACAGCGGTAATTCCATAAATAATTTAAAAAATAAATTTCGACTTGAAGCAGCGCGACATAAAATTCAAACGTCGCGGCCGAACTTGTTTATGAGTGTGGCGGAAGAATATGCCGTTACGTGGCGTTTGTTTGGGAGAGGTGGCGTCACTTGGGTCCCAGCATACACTCTTTGGGTACCACGTGCTTTGTTTACACCTGTTCTCTCACTTTTGTGTTTGTGTTTTTTTGTGACTTTTTACCCTTTAATATGGCTCCCAAACGTAAGGCAGACTCTTCCAATGGCAGTGTGTCGAAGAAAAGGAAAGCCATTACATTAGAAGTGAAATTAGACATTATTAAAAGGGCAAAAAAGGAAGAAATGCCAACGAACATCGGCCACGCGTTGAACTTAAGTTGTACCACAGTCGGGACTATTATCAAGGATGAAGTTCGCATCCTTGAACACGTGAAAGGATTGGCGCCCATGAAATCAACTATGATTACGAAAAAACGTAGTAGGCTCATGATTGAGATGAAACTGTACAGAATGTACAGTTTCATTTGTCATTTTGCAGATTGTTCTCATTTTTATGTTTGTTTTTTTTATTACAGTTTCATTTTTGTCATTTTTCTGTACTATACAGTAATTATGTTCTCCCTGTCATTTTCCTATGGCCTAGATCTGTTTCTTGATATATATGTATGACTTTAGGGTGTTTTAGGTTAGGTAAGTAACTTAGGCTATGGTAATTCCGACTTGCATCGAAAATCGCCTTACGTCAGTCCATAGGAACGGATCTCCGAAGTAACTCGAGGACCCCCTGTATTTGTATTATTTCTAAATTAAAGATTTTTATTTTGAAGACTCAATCTCTCAGTTAGTTTAATGAGTTTATAGGTTAATTTCTGAGGTTAGGCTACACACGAGATATCCTGGGATACGAACCTGTGTGCAAGATTAACCTCTCTACCAGCCATGGTGGATGAAATTGTGAGACCAAATTGCACTTCTTATCCATGTCATTCAATAGGTGTTACAGAATCATATCCAGATTTTGCTGGACGTCTATAGACGTCATGGCCGGTCGAGGTGTTAATTAAGAGTTTAGTTTCAGGTGCCTTCTTTTTATTTTGAATTTAAGAGTTTTAAACCACTTGGTACAGTGAAATATGAAAGGCTTTTTGACATTCTAGAAAATACTGATATTGACTCTTATGATTTGGAAATTTTAAAGAGATTATATTGGTCACAAATAGTGTCAGTGTGTGTAAATGGAGAGGAAACAGGAGAATTCCCGGTGCAGAGAGGAGCAGACAAGGATGCAAGTTATCACCATTATTGTTTAACTTTTATAGTGAACAAATGTTTAGAGAGGCACTTGAGGATGTAGAAGAAGGAATAAAAAACAGAAGAATCATTAATAACTTAAGATATGCAGATGATGTAGTAGTGATGGCAGAAAGTGAAAATGGGTTACAACAAATTATTCAAAGAATTGAAAACTCTTGTAAAGAGTATGGACCAAGAATTAACACAAAAAAGACCAAGATAATGATAATGGGTAGAAAAATAGGAGACAATGTAAAAATAAGATGTGGAGGAAAGATTTCAATATTTAGGTAGCTGGATCTCAGAGAAAGGAACTTCAGAGTTGGACATTGGAAATAGAATAGGCAAAGCTAAATCAGCATTTATGGAAATGAAGAGAATTTTAATAAACAAGAACACTAAAATAGGCGTTAGAATTGGAATAGTTAAAGCACAACAGTTTGGAGTATTGCAAGTTATGAAAGTGAGTCAAATGTGGTGTTATAGAAAGATGGAAAAGATTAGCTATACAGAAAGAATATCAAATCAAGAAGTTTTAAGACGAGTTGGGATGGAAAGAACACTGTTAAAGAATATTATGCAAAGAAAGACTAGATTTGCAGGACATCTTCTGAGAGGTTCTTCGGGACACCTGACAAGAACTATATTACAAGGGAAAGTTGAGGGGAAGAGAAGACGTGGAAGACCAACTAGAGAGTGGTTTAATGACATCGTGGAATGGACTGGTTTAAGAATGATGGAAGCGACAGACAGAGAGAAACGGAGAAGAGCTGCTCATCTGCTGCAACCCTCTTGCTAGATGATGCTACCGGACGACGATGACGACGAAACCACTTGGAATATGTAAAGTAAATATACCCCCCCCACACACACACACATACACTATCCTTAGCCTGTCATAAATATATATATATGTGTGTGTGTGTGTGTGTGTAACATATCTTTTATATCTGCTAACTTGGCTGAATGGCCAACTAGCAGGTTGTAGATTTGAATCTGATTGTGGGTATTGATGCTTGTGATTGTCTTTAGGTTGGAGATGAATTTCATTGTCTGGTGTAAGACTGCCACTCAGTGTATTGGAGGCCTGAAGTGGCTTGAAAAACTTCCATGTTTGGTCTCTAGATGTTTCAGATTATGTAAAAAAATAAAAATTAAAAAAAAATCCTTAGCCCATCTACCATTCATCATCATCAAATTCCTGCCATGTACCCTCAAGGGGTGTACATATATATGTGTGTGTGTGTGTGTATATATATATAAAGCCTATGATCACATATATATATGTATATATATATATATATATCAGTGGCATGGTAATGGTTGAATGGGTAACAGAGGATCAGACAGTTAACCAACATTATTATATTACCTTGAGGTTCTGGCCAAGCTGAGAGAACAAGTGAGGAAGAAGAGAGCTGATCTGTGGAAGAACAATGCTTGGATTCTCCATCAGGACAACACTCCAGTGCACTGTCTGTAAAGCAGTATCTGGCTGATAAGAAGATCCCAGTTTTGGACCATCCACCTTACTTGCCGGCCTTAGTTCCATGTGACTTTTACCTTTTTCCAAAGTTGAAATCCGCATTGAAGGGCACCTATTTTCAGTCAGTGGATGAGGTAAAGGAAAAAACGGCAGCGTTACTGAAGCAGATAACACCTGATGACTTACTGCACTGCTTCCAACAATGGAAAATTCATAATCAACGGTATATAGATAGAGGGGAGTGTGTTGAAGGGGATAACAATTAAGTTGTACAGTTGTGATAATGAACCACATTTTTGCAACCAGTTTTGTTATTTAATAGCCACACCTCGTAACTGACCAAATTGTATTCTTTATTGTCTTAAACTAAAAGACAATATCATGATGCAGCAAGATGGTATGTCATGACATTTAAACAGGATCCTTTCTCTTTTCTTCAGAGAACAAGGACAAAAAGCTAAATGTTAGCTTCTGGAATAAGCTCAAACTTGAACATCAGCAGAATTCATTTTAAAATCTGAATTGACTGATTTTAACATCTTGCAGAAGAATTAGAGAACAACCATGTTGACATAATTGGTATAGTGAAAACAAAAAAGCATACAAAAATATTCTTCTTATGATATTCTTCTGAATCACAACCAACCTGCAAGATGTTAAAATCAGTCAATAATGATCAGGGAAAGAAAGTAGTAGCTTCGGTATTCATCAATAAGCATGAACATAATCATAAATTGCAGAAATTTCAAGTAGTGATGTAGCACACATCAGAATGCTGAATTGGACAATAAGACTTATTTGTATTAATACTTTTACAGCAAGTTCTACTAAGGAAGAAGTCAAGGAATTTTTTTAAGTTATTAGTGTTATATCTTCATTTTCTTTCGCTATTGTTATTTAATATACTAACTTACTTCCTTAATAATGCCCTACTCAACTCTACCTAGGAATGCTTCCTTTTCGGACACTAGCAAATTTATTTTTTTATTGCTTTGCCAGCCAGAGTCCTATAATATGAGCTTATTCAAAATTCAGGGAAATATTCCTAAGTTAACTGGCATTCATTCTAATATGCACTAAATAGATACTGGTTCTAATTGCAGTCGTGACTAATAAATCTATTACTCAAACACTCTCATTAAATTCCCTCCCACTAATGGTTCTAAATTTTTGCAAGTGGTAATTTGAATTCTCGAATCAAGCACGAAACAGGCATATACAATAAAACATGTTTATTGGAACAAATTCACTTTACAACTATAATTGAAATGGGATATTAAGCTTTACAAAATCTCTTACTAAGTTAGTTACTCAATTCTAATTTAAGAAAACACTCATAGATCAACTTGGCAATTACTCATACTCTATGCAACATTAAAACAAACTAACTATGTTATTCTAAATCAAACTCATAATTCTTGCTACATTAAAATACATTTCTCAACCCGTTACTATTCTGATATAAATCATTTACAAAATATCAAATTCACATATAATCTCAGTCACATGCAGCTAAAATTTCACTCCTGACATTCCTTTGTTTAGCAGAATTACTCTATCTCAAAATTCAAATCCTTATTATAGTCCACTTAATATGATCTAACATTAAATTCTGTCTCATTTAAACATACAATAAAGGTCTTTACGTTACCCAATCCTTTTCTTCCGAAGGTCTGTTAACGGCCGCGTGTATATCGGGTCCTCTTCTGTCGGTAGCTTCCGCAATGGGCTTACGACTACGCCGTTCATTTTACATTCTTCCCGGACTCGAAATTCTCACTGCCTCGATGCAGCGCATTCTCTGCTCCTACTCGAGTGGGACATCTCTCTCACTCGTCCCTACTCCGTTCGCTATTCGGGAATCCTCGAAGTGAGGTCAGGAACAACCAGAAAAAAGCCCGCATTATAGTGTGCATTCCGCTTATATTTCGTCCCTTCTTTCCCATATGACCCTTCGTTTTCATGCCCTTAAGGTGATCCTCAAGTTCTAGCTGCCGTTTAGGTGCTGTATTCTCGGGAATCCTGCTTACGTCATCTTCCTTGTACGTTGTAGCTGGCGGCATTACGGCCAATACGTGCATATGTAACTCGACCTTTGCACTCGTACTTTTAACTTCTTTGGCGACTTATTAAGTTTGAGACAGCATAATGGGATAAGATTATACTACAATTTCCTTATTAAATTTTCACTAATCCTATAATCCTTCAGTTTAACTTTCAGCTACAAGATTTTAGTATACTCAGATAATACCTGTCTACCAGGTATTATCTGAGTTAGCCAAATTCTTATGTTAGCTTCTGAATGAATAATTTCTAAAAATCGTCCATTCAGGATCTAACATTAGAAAAGATAGCTGACAATGGAAAAGTTGGTCCTTGTTGAAGATCCGAACAGCAGGGTAGGAAATATCAGGCATGTAGAAATGTGTTGGAAAGATTTGAACAAAAGAGCAAAGCTAATATTAATAGTAAGAACGTGTTGAATTTTTTTTTTTCCAGGACATGGACTATTCATCACTAATGCCAGGTTGCAACAGAAATATGTGCACAAATTTTAATGGAGTAAAGACACAATAAATAAGAAAAGTCTCATTAACTTTGTTATTGGTGATAGTGGTATCTTCGTGCTGATTCAGTATACAAGGGTATACAGAAAATTTGAAATATGAAGCATTCACCATTTTGTTTAGAGTAGGACAGACAAAAAAAAAATACAACTGAAGGAAAAATTAAAAGATTTTAAAACAGTAATCCAATCTTGGTACTCTGAAGAAAGCATTGATTGATTCAGCCAGAGAGGTATATGGTGAAGTTGTCTGCAGGAATAGAAAACTCAGAACTCTATTGTGGTCACAGAAAATTGAGCATTCATGGAAGAGAAGTAAGTGTAGCAAAACCTCCTAACAAGTAAGTTGGCATGTGCTCTGAGAGAAAGATGTAAGAAAGCAGACAGTGTGTAAGGATCATCATCATTGTTATCAAATTCCTGATATGTACCATCAAGTGGTGTACAGAATATTATGATAGTACTGCATGAAAGTAATGTTTGCAGAAATTAAAAACAGAAACTCAAACTTACGTGGTAGTAAATTTAATGGATGTAAATTTTTACCAAAGTACCAAAGACATCTTCAGTACATTAACAATGGAACACAAAAGAAAATTCAATAAAATAATTCATTTTAAAGTGCCTCTACAGCGTGAATAAAGCAGAATAGTCAGTAAATTTCTAATTAAAAATAATAATAATAATCAGGAACTTATATAACATTGATACACTAACATTTCTCATCTGCAGCTGTCTGTTGTGAGGAACATAAATTGAATATCCATCATCATGAATATGAGCAGTCTGGCCTAGCAGAACATGCCATCATGACTAAACATAGAGTTTTTTGGAAGAAAACTAAACTCTTACATAAAAGTAGATTGCTTGCAGAGTGGTTATACCAGTGCTGTGAGGCTTTTCTACACCAATCTAACATAAAACGATCTGATCTGCACAAATCAAAGTAGTGTATAAAAGTAGTTAAACAAAAGTCATCATATAAAGACTTGGGTAAGAACATAGAATATAAATATCAAGAAGATGGAAGAATACTTTGGAGTCTATTAAAAAAAAAACTCTCCAGTATAGAAATGAAGGAAAGAATGTAAAAGGAATCAGAAATGATAAAAGTGATGTGAACATTGAAGATAAAGATATTCTAGATGTTTGGAATAATTACTTTAACTGTTAAATGAAACAAGAAGTGACAGAATGGCGATTGAAAATATTCTCTGATGAATGCATTTAAGGAGTATACATATCAATACTTGAGATAGGAAAAAAAAAAAAGCCATTAGTAGCTGAAATGTGGAAAAACAGATAAAGTAGATGCGAAGTGACCAGAAATTCTCAAATATGAAAGTATAAAAGTTTTACGGTGACTGAACTGTATAATTCAGAAGGTTAAATTTCAGATGACTGGGGTAGATCTCTCAGGGTATATAAGGAAATAAAACTGGAAGTGAGAATTACAGAGGAATTTTCATTCTGAGAGATTCGAGTAAGATATTTGCAAGTATACTTGAGGAGATACTAAGAAAAATTGCGAAAGGGAAACTTTGAGAACAAGCTGGATTCAGGGCAAATAGAGATGGTCAGGATCACATTTTCACTTAAGACAGATCATTGAAAAATCATGAGAATATAAGGATATGTATTTTTCTAGATCTGGCATATGATAATGTACCAAGTGAAAAACTATTTAAAATCCAATTATGTTTTGCAAATGAGACATTATATCAAGCAATATATAGTCTATATGGTTTTTTAAAGTCAGCAGTTAGAATTGCAGGCAGTACAGGAAAAAGGTTTGTAAAATCAGGTGGAAGACTAGGGTGCTCACTTTTCTACATTATTCATCATTTTTATGGATCATACCATGAAGGAAAGTGGAATTAAACCTGATTGAATTTAAGTTATTCTCAGCTTTTTTTTTTTTTTTTTTTTTTTTTTTTTTTTTTTTTTTTTTTTTTCAGGATTGCTTAACTGAATTGAATAACTGCTTTAACAAGTTTGGTATGCAAGTCATCAGTAAAAAAAGACAGACTATGAAAATAGGCAGGAACATTGAAACATTAGTTGTATCCTGAATGGAGAACCTATATAACAGGTGGCCACAACGTGGCTCGCGAGCCGCATGCGACTCTTGTCCAAGCGTCACGCTTCATGATCTACCAGGAAAAAATAAACAAAAAGAAAAGAGGAGATAACAAAAAAGAGGAACAAAATAAAATAGAGAGAGAAAGAAAAACAGGGTTAATAAAAATTACTGCAATAAAAGTGTTTAATTTGAAACATTAAATGAAGTTTACTTTTGAACAATTAGAATAATTTTAAGTCAAAATAATAAATTTTAGTTACTTATTTACTAGTATAGACCTTCATTGTATCCATTTTCTTAGTAAGCTCCTTAAAATTAGGTGTGTAATTAATCAAAGCAGTTCTTACAAGCTCATTACAACCTTGCCATGAGTACACTCACTTACTCCCATGCCATTCCATTGGTCAAAAGTTGTGGCTCTTCTAAGTCTTACCAGAATTATTTTGGCTCCAAAAGGATGCGTAGTTGGCAACCCCTGCTATATAACAAACATGCATTTCAGCTATTTAGATACAATTTTTTGTGAATATTGCAAATTAAATATGGAAATAATAGAATAAATTTATATTGAATAAGATAGAAATTAGCTAAAACACTAAACTGCCACATACAGAAGTTTTTAAACCAATTTTAATGGATGTGAGAGTTGGGTTGGAAATAAAGCATTTGATCAAAGACTAGAGACCACAGATATGAGAGTTCTAAGAAAAATTAGAGGAGTGAGCAGATGTCTTCAGTGGCAGAATCATATTACAGATGAAGATATTAAGAACAAACTTGGCATTACATTTAGGAATGATTAAGTAATGCTACTCTTGGGTAGTATATGGTCACTTGAACAGAATAGAAGAGGAAAGATTTGCAGAGTAGCTGTTTGATGCCAGCTGACAGGGAAAAGACCCAGAAGATCAAGATTTAGCTGGATTGATGTAGGTGGAATTGTCAGTGTCCGGCCTCTTCAGGATACTAATCATGAATTTGATGATGTTGATAATATATACTGTTATATATACATGTGTGTGTTATATATACATACATATATTATATTTTTTCATCTGTGAATCATTACCTTAAAATTCATTGCTTGCACATAATGATATTCAGCATTTACAATTAATAATTTCAAAACAAAACAAAAAAAGAAAAAAAATTACATGAACATAATTGCTAACAGTGTGTGATTTTTCAGTTATATGGGAAAAAAAATGAATCGGATAGAATATAATCATACACACACTATGTTGGAAAAAAGTATTTGAATACTTTACAATGCATGCAGATTTTGGATCCTACCACATGCAGAAGATATTCAGGGAGTGTCTGTGTAAGTTTGGTAATAAAAGGTGGGATGTGCTGCATGTTTTGCTCTGTACTCAATGTCAGTTCAGTTGAACTGACAGGCTTCCAATGTGGGATGGTAGCTGGGTATCACATCAGTGGTCTTTCTGTCCATGACATTGCTACCCATCTCAGTATACTGAAATCCACTGTTGCTTATGTGATTCATATATGGAAAGTTGATGGTGCTACTACAGCAAGAAAACATCCTAGGAGACCACTGACACTCACTGACTGAGATCGACGAGCTCTGCCTCAAAATGTTCGAGAATCGCACAGTCAATCTGGAAAGCGCTGCAAGGACATCTGTCAGCACTAGAAATATCTGCAGAGAGTTGGATGCCTTAGGTTACCATAGTAGAGATGATGCGAACAAGCCACACATCATCCCCTCAGTGACAAACGATATTTGGACTGGTGTCTTTCATACCATTTCTGGACTGTTGATAATTAGAAAAGGGTTCTGTGGAGCTTGGTCCATTGGTGAACTTTGTCCAGAACAGTGATGTCTGATGGCTACCTGGACAACTTTATGTTTCCTTCACAACATGCAATGCTCCATGTTATACTGCACTGTGTGTCCGAGACTGGTTTCCACAAAATAACATTGAAGTGTTGGACTGGCTGACTCAGAGTCCAGACCTCAACCCATTGAACATCTTTGGCATGAATTAGAACTGAATTTGTTCTAGACCACAGTGGTCAGCATCAGCAATGAGAGGATAGCTTTGCACAAGGAATGGAAGAATATTCCTGTTGCAACATATCAGAAATTGGTTGAAAACATGCCCCAAATGGTAGTTACTGTCATTGTAACTACCACTTTCTAATTCTGCTTGGTACTAGAAATTAAAATTCATTCTTTGGACCAAAAGCAGGTGTCCAAATACTTTTGTCAACATATAATGAATATATTTTTGACATTGTGGTGATTAAAACATCCTTTATAATTAAAAAAAAAAAGCTGTTATAATAATAATAAAACATTAGTCACTGTTTATGGTGATCACTTCCCAGAATTTTGATATTAGCATATAATGTGAGCAATTCAAATGTAGATGGTAAATCAGTGTTTTTTGATTCTCCAAGAAGAGACTCAGATTTACAAAAGACAGGTATTATCAAAAGGCTTGTACATAGAGGATGCAGTTTATTCTTTGAACTCCCTTCTGTTAGATGAATTAAATAAGAATCATGGTGTTGTCTAATGGATATATATAGAAAGCACCATCCAAAAAATAATTAATTATCATCTTTCAGCCAGACTACAATCTGATGTTAAGAGGATGTCCATAAAAAGGACTTCTTATCAAAGAGCAACAGTTATCTGCAAATACAATCTGTATGCTATTTTCAGAGAGTTGGCTGTTAGATTTCTTTTCACAGGTGTTGCTTGCAGAAGGATGTTGGCTATGTCAAGCATAATGTTGTTGGCAATATTTGGAGGCTAGTTGCTACATTCTGTATAATAAGATTTAATATAGGAACTTGAGGCACTACTATGAAGCTGTGGCTGAACTCTCTGACAGCTGTTTAAGTTATAGTTATTGATGTATTTATTCCTTATTAAAAAAAAAATCTTTGTGTGGATGTATTAGAAATGTCAGCTAGAATAAATCAAGGGTCTGGGTTGTGAATAGGAGAGAGAGAGAACTCTAGTGAGCTGATGGCTGCATCAGTTGCTGCATTAAGTTACTACAAGTGAAAACAACAGCAGTCTGCTCTCATACTAGGGAAAAGCTGGTGTGCTTGCAGAATAAATTAAACCAATGATTAATTCTTTCTTGGTGTTGTTGTCATTCCATTAAACCAAAAATGATGTTCAACTAGCTCTTTAGCATAAATACATGATTGATCGCCATACATGATCTCATTTTAATTTGTTTATTTTTGAATGTTAAGTGTGTTTTCCTGCACATGCAGCCATTACCAACATATACCTTTACCATTTCTTAGCCAATGCCACTCTCTCTCTCTCAAAGTGCAAGCAGCAACATATAACAGACAATAAATCCTAATTTTTGCATGCTAAACCTGATTATTAAGATATTAAAAGTTCTGCTTTGTGTTTGCTATTCTGAGAGGGTTAGTATTCTAAGGTGATACCTTAGAATAAGAGTTCACTAAAGAGACAATAAGTTGCAAATGAAATATCTTTATGAAATAAAATCTTCATTTTTATTTTGTGGCTTTCACATATAGCTTATCCTAGCCCAAACATATTATATCTAGCCTCCTCAGTCTCCAAAAATCTTGGTATTCTTTCTGTTCTCAATGTTATTCCTCTCCTCCATTTCATCCTCTTCCTCTCCATCTACCTCTGTTCTTTGGAACACCCTTCTTCATACCATTTTACCTAATAAATACAATCCCTAGCTCTTTGAGGAACACATTAATCTCTGACCACTTGCTCATGTTATGGTGCTTTTATGTTATATGCTTTGTGACCACTCGTGTAGGAGTTGATAACAAAAAAAATATGCTGAGTACATAATATTTACAGTTATAATGTTCAGGAGTGATCATATGCATATCAACTGATAATTAATACATATTTAACAGCAGACAGTGCATTAATATAGTTTTGGTATGTTAAAATACATATTATAGAGCTCTTATTACTTTTTACAAACATGACCCTGTAGCCTTAATTGCCTTATCAGTAATTCTAAACAATCCGACTTTACAAAAAGTTACTTTATTTTATGTGAATCCTGCCCTCAAAAGGTTCTAAACCTCTAGCACATATTAGTACCGTGAGCAGATTAAAGATTAGCTAATCTGAGAATTCTGTTGTAGTAACCAAACATGATACACTTTTAGGCCACTTCAGGCCTCCACTAAGCAGGGAAGTAGTCTCACTCTTGGTAATGAAATTTATCTACCACCTAAAAACCATCTGAATTTCCAAAATCTTTACTTACTTATATCCTTACTTTATAAAAGCTTTTCATTTGAAAAGCTTTTATAAAGTGTGGAAAGTTTTCAGTATTGAGACAACATTATAATATAAATATATATAAATAAAAAAAACTAGTCCTCTATGAGATTCATTGCTCTTGTGGCATTTGTTATGTAGGCCAGACAGGAAGTTGGGAGAGATCCACATGTCTGAACACGTAAAAGATCAAAAAAAGAAGAGAGAGAGCATGAATATTGGTAGTAGAGGATCGGTGTAGTGGTGGAGACGGAGAGTTGTACAGTAGATGTTCCTCCCGCGATGAGTCTTCGGATTCCTTAGAGGTGTCACAAATAATAATAATAAATAAGGGCTGGCATTCTACACAACCACTACTGGCCATCAAGTACTTGGCAACAAACTAAAATGTCATGTTGATTGTGACTGTTTTACAAGAAAATTTAAAGAAGCCTTGCAAATGCTTAGGATCCCTACACAATGCAGTAAAAATCAATGCTTAATTTTACATCAAGTATGGTCTGCTTTCATCAAAAATTTAACTGCCATGTACCTAGGATATAACACACGTGATACCATAGAACATGATAGCAACAACTAGCAGTGTTTCAGCAAACGTGCAGTAATGAATTTACCATCTGTATTCTGGTTTATCAATTATATTTACCAGTTGTGAAGTTATGAAAAACATCTAATATGTGTAATTAATTGTTAATAGACTTTTGTTGTGTAAAACTTGTGTACCAGTATCCCTGATGATGTAAGTCTTACGACTTACGAAACTTGTTGGGTTTTAATTGCTTATTTTTATTAAACTCTTTATTTATATTATAATTTAGTCCCACAGATCTGCTAAACCACAGAAACTTATGTTTGCAGCTTTTATAAAAGTTCTTTGCATGTTAGGCAGGATTTTAACCCAGATCTTTTCCACCAGAGGGTGTTAATACTGACACCCTCCGGTGATGGATGAGCTATTCCTTAAATAATCTCTTTATTCTCTTGATAAAGGAGTTGGAACTTCTATATTAAGTTTTTATCAAGGTCAGAAAAGTGGAAAATTTGCTTTATACTTAACATTACTCTCAAGAGATGATAATAGTCTCATATGTGAATAATATAAGAATATTTCTAAGCCAATACAGTGTGGTCTCTAAATAACAGAAAACATTATCCAAGTATATACAAGTATGTATATATTTGGATAGCAATACTGGATTGGTAATTTTTTATGTCACACAGAAAAGTTTCTTTCGTGTATAATATACAAAAAGTCAAAACAAGATTGATTTTTCTTTCAATTAGTCATTCAGAAATGCATCAGATGCAAAGTTGAATCATTTGTTGATAAAATTTTCTCTTCCATTAGCAACAATAGGAATAATTAGTACATTTGAAGTTGTGATTAGATAATCATTTTTGCCAATGTCCCTTGCACTCATGAAAAGGTTTTGAATTGAAAAGAAATGCATATTTATGTTTTGTGGTGCAAGATGAAAACTATTGACCAACTTTTGCTATTTCATACATCACTGCTACTTAAGATCATGAGATTTTGATAGCTGTCTACCACACTCTCACCTAGATACTTTTAGAATCATCAGTAATTATGAACTCACATATTCTTGATAGCTTTCTCATATATTCTTGGAGACCAGCTACCTAATTCCCAAAAGTTAGTTATGCTAAAGGAGCTCCCCCCATTCCCTTTGGGGAATTAAAAGGCATTAGAGGATTTTTAGAGAAGCGTGTGTGTGTGCACATGTGGATATTTTTGACAATGATCTTAATTGCAATAAGCTGTTTATATTCATTTCATTGGAATGTAATGATAAAAAAGGGCCATAGTGAATTCCTTGAAAATTCTTAGCAGAGATTATATTGTTTTCATCATTTTAGAAATTTCATATGACTTCATGGCATTGCCATGAAGTCTCATAAAAAATGAACCAAATCAGTTTTGTGATCATCACTGGGACACATAACTTGTCCATGAATTTCAACAGTCTTAAGACACTTGTGGGTAATAGGTACATTGTTGTGTGTTAAGATGTAATTAAGGGATGTGTTTGTGGGTGAGAGAGAAAGCTTGTTATGAATTTTTCAATCAACAAATTGTTTTCTTGGCATTATTTCAAAAATTTAAGTGTAGTGAAATATAGGGATTACAATTTTTTAAAAGGTTTGTTTTAGGTTTTTTGATTTATAATAAATTTAGTTTAATCCTTTATAGGAGTTGCCTCAGTCCTGAAGTATCTTCAGGACTGAGGCAACTCCTGCTAAAGGTGGACCAAGCTCTCATCACTTGTCTTAGTATCTCCCATAATGCAAAGCACATCTCCCTGTGGACTTGTATAATGCTGTGCGTTAAGGGAAGGACCACTACCCAGACCGGTTTCGACCTTTATTGAGGCCTCGTCAGTCGGAGCCAGACCCAGAGGTGGTGATACTAAGGTGGAAGTAATGGAGAAGTCATATTTACCTATACGAGTTGCCAAAAGGTGTATCACCTTATTATTAAATTACTCTGGATTAGAAAGAGAGATGTTGGAATTTTTTTTTTCTCCACTTGGTTAGATTATAATAAATTTAGTTCTTCCAACATCTTTCTCTTTAATCCAGAGTAAATTAATAATAAGGTGATACACCTTTCGGCAACTCATATAGGTAAATGTGACTTCTCCATTACTTCCACCTTAGTATCACCACCTCTGGGTCTGGCTCCCACTGAAGAGACCTCAATAAAGGTCAAAGCCGGTCTGGGTAGTGGCCCTTCCCTTAATGCATAGCATTATACATGTCCACAAGGAGATGTGCTTTGCATTATGGGAGATACTAAGAAAGTGATGAGAGCTTGGTTCACCTTTATCATGAGTTGCCTCGGTCCTGAAGATGCCTGTTGGACGTTGCTTTACTGTATGTATGTTGCTTCTGCTTTGGGCAGGTGCCCAAAGTTCACAAAGTTTATGACATGTTAATTGCAGCTTTTTTTTAGTAGAATTTTATTTGTAAAATTTGCATTTGTGAACTGTCTTAATGAGATCAGAAATCTCAAATGCAATTAAAACTGATTTTAAGTTATATATCCATGCATATAAATCTTTGTTTGCTTTCTACACCCAATGACTGCATTATAAACAGTTGTTAAAATGTATTTTCTGCAACTGAAAATTTGAAAGATGTTAGAACAAATATATTTAGTTAGGTACTATGTTTGGTGCTACAATAAAACTGTTTTGCTTGCATGTGTGCAGTATGATATCTGTGGGAGAGAACATTTTTCATTATGAAGTGTCATTCCAGTTGTTTCTGATTACACTAATTGTTGTTAACACGTTCGCTGCCATGCAACTTTGGCATGGTCTGTTCCCCTATGCCGAGCAGTTTTACTTCTTCAAGGTCAGTACGATAATCTCGTTACCGGAGGTAAACGTCCTACGAGTATACTCGTAGTTGGCTTGTACAGAGCATATACGGTCTATGAGAATACACAGTTTTGATGCTAGCCCCACAAGCCAAGGATTTTCACTTCTTCAAGGTCACCACAATAATCTCGTTCCCGGCGGTAAGCGTCATACGAGTATACTCGTAGCTGGCTTGTGAAGCAGGTTTACCCACTACGAGTATACTCGTAGTTGGCAGCGAACGTGTTAAATATAGTATAATGGACTAAATATCTCTATACTGTATTTAGTGTTACAATAAAACTACTCATTTTACTCGCTTTTGTAGTATGATGTCTGTTGGAATAGAATGTTTTTCATGCTATAGGAATGTTTTCATTCCAGTCTTCTGAAAAACAGATTTAGTGAGTTAAAATTCATCTATTCCTAAATAAAAAAAAAAAATGAATCCTTCTATGTGTTATAAGAAGTGGACTGTACCCATTGATCTTCAACAAAATATTAGCATGTGCAAGATATCTGTTGTTAAGATAGATGCTGAGGAGAAAAAAATGTGTTGAACATAGGATTCACAAAAGAATGGATAATTCTGATAATGATTGGAAATTATTTATGTGTACGTTACTATTTAAAAAGTGTATACTGATGACCAGTGAATAAAAAAAAAATTCTTAGACAAAGAAGCAAAATATAAATAAAACAAAGAAATAAATATCCATAATAAGCACAACAGCAAGTTACCATTATTTGGACTACCTTCATCCTTGTGTAAATTATTATTATTATTTGACACCTCCAGGGAGTCCAAGGACCTCATCAAGGGAGGGCACCTGCTCTTTAACTCCGTCTCCACCACTCAATCACCAACTGACCGCAACTACACCAACACCATCTACCACCGACCACCACTGGTATTTCCACAGACGATCACAAACATCCATGCCCACGGCAGGGTTCAAACCCGCAGCCTTTTGGCTGGATAACCAAGCCAGCCGAGTGGGTAGCGAATGAATCGCAGTGGACCAAAATGGATCGCAAGTTTTCTCTCAGATCAATCCCTACATGTAATGGTGGATAATGTTCTCTCCTCGACTTTCCTGTCAGTGCCAGTGTCACTCGGGGCTCTATCATTTAGCCCACCCTCTTCCTGATTTATATAAATAGCCTCTCATTCAATGCAAACCCTATTCATCATTTTGCTGATGATAGCACACTCTACTCGTTCTACTCATATGACAGGCCTTACAGTGCTCAAACATCTCATGCTTCAAGATCATCACACTTCACATCAATTACCTTAGTACTTGTATATGGAAATATGACTTCTGCATTACTTCAACCTTGATATTACTTCTGGGTCTGGGCTAGTGACCCTTCCCATAATGCATAGCACTATACATGTCTGTAAGGATATGTGCATTGCATTATGGGATACCAAGGCAATTGATGTGAAGTCAGTAGCCTCTATATATACAAGTAGCCCAGTTGTGAAGTTACTTCATGTGCACTCTTTGTTTGCTTATACTTGGATAAAGGATGAAACTAAGAAAAGAATTTCTTGGCACCTTCGTGACATTGTGGCATGTCCACTTATACACAAACATTAAATTTCAGTTGAGGAAAGTGTTTGTTTCTTGCCTCACCAGAAGGCTAAGGTGGTGATGAGAGATTTCCAATCACCCCAATGTGAACATGCTAAGTAACAATTGTTAGATAGCAAACTTAATATCACAAATGTGTCTAGCATCTTACATTGTATATTTTCTTAATTTTAATGTGGCTATATGAACTTATTTCTTTAATTTTTTTTGTAACTATTATTAATATTTGATGCTATGAAATTGAGCTTGCTTACTTTAGTTATTCTTATCACCCATAGAATTAACTCATTACAGAAGAGCTGCTGTGATATGCCTATTCATGTTTTTTAGCTTTTTTAGTGCCAAGCTCAATTTATCTCAAGCAGTTTAAAAATGGTGTCCTTGCTGAGTTCAAGTATACTTGAAAGCACTTTTACATTTAATAAATTTTCTACTGAAACAACTTTTAAACACATTTGAATTTTTGAATTTCTCTAGCATGTGAAGATGCCTATTTATGAATATAGTTCAGTTAAACTCAAACACTTCTCTTGTCTTTATCTGTTTGTCTGGAGGAAAATATTTGCACTTTTGCCTATAGCAGAAGAAATTGCCCAGCTAATGTGTTATTGTCTTTCCATGCAATAAGAATAACACAAATAGTTGGCAGTCAGACATGATGAATAGTTCTGCTGAATGTTTTTGTCAGGACTCGAAATGGTACAGAAAGTTCTAGTTTTATGCACATAAACAATTCTAATTCTCAGACACTATAGAAGGCAAATGCAGAGAAAAGCATAAGATTTTCAACTTATAAGTGAAAATTTTCAAATTTTTCATATGCCAAGAGCAATTTGAAACTAAGCTCCCTGATTGAAAGGAAGACACTTTTAAACAATTATTTCTCCTGCTCCTAAGAAAAATCCCACAAGGTATTGCCAGTTGTGTCCAAACATTTCAGTTGAAGAAAAAAATGGGGGAGAGATGAGAGAGAGAGAGAAACTGTGTGTGACAAATGTTGCATACCCTATGTATTATCCCCCTGTTTTTGAAAAATATATAATTGCTAAATTTTGCAAAAATGATGGAGGCGATTGAGAATGTTCAGTATTATATAAAAATACTGAGATCATTAAGATTTTCAATTAATATAATTTTTTGTCTCTCAGTTTTGTGACAAAAAAAAAAGGCTAAAATTTTGCATGTGGTTTTTAATTTAAATTATAAAAGAAACTAAGCCAGTAAGGAGAGTTAGGCTAGCTTATATATTCCTAGCGAAAGGGATAAACCGAATATAGCTATCTCTTTATATTGTATTAAAACAAAAAAAAAAACAACAGTGCTGTATAGAATAATATTATTTCACTGGAAGCAATAAAGAAACTGTTTAAATTTTGCATAAAAAATATTTTACTAAAAAAAAAATCGTCAGAAATGCAATACCATACATAATTTGCTGAAATTGCTCAGCATAAGTGCTGCCACTTTTACAGCCTGAGCATTGATAATGATTTTTTTTCATAGTGCTCCTCTGCAGCCTTCTTAATATTTTAGCAGTGAGTATTCCCTAATCTGTTTGCTTATTCTTTGGTGAGATGAAAAATCCAAGTTTCTTGGAATGGAAACTGCTACCTTCATACGAAATAACCACCTTCCTTGGAAATATTCTTATGAAGGTTCTTTCATTCTAGATGGGATTCGAATCAGGGCCTTTTCAAAGGGCATCATAACCAACAACAGAGCTGTGGAAGCTCTTCCACCAAAAAATACAAAGGCTTGATCTTCAAAATTTGTATTCTTTATTATTCTCTTTACATGATTTTGCAGTCATTACTGATATAATTTATTACAAATGAAATGGTTTCTTTAATATTAAATGAGAACTGCTCACATTTCAACAAATTAATATTTATTAAGATTACATATGTAATATGCATATGTACTATTTTATTCAACTGAGCATGGGAGAATATCTTGCAACAATATACAGAAAGCTTTCCATAATAAAGGATTCTTAAACATGAAACCTATATTTTAAAAATCATTTGTTTTTAAAATTAAAAACTAAAATGATAAAATAGAACAGAGAATTTCAATGCTCAGTTTGTAGTACTACATGTAATATGCTATCCTGTAAAATATACTGCGTACTGAGAATGTTTTTATGATCAATATTAATGACTGTAAAGAAAAACAAAATTAAATATCATGAAATTGTAGTTTGTTTTTTTTTTAATTTTATTTTAGTTTATCATTACAAGATTTATATCTGTTAAGAGAGCTTGCTATAGTGAAAGTTGACTGTAATTTAAATGTCTGTTGTAAAGAATATTCATGTTTTAAATATTTCAGGTTACAATTGGAGATATTAAATCAACTCCTGCATACGGTTATGGTGTCACACCTGTTAACCTAAATATCAAAAGAGCATTTGCTGGAGGCACTGGATCCACAAAATCTAAAGGCATCGATTTAGAGACTATAAGCACAATAAATGGAGTTTCCATTTATGAATTTAACCTTGATAGTTTAGAGGAAAAGCCTTGGAGAAAACCAGGAGCTGACATCACAGATTATTTCAATTATGGTTTTAATGAAGAAACATGGAAAAGTTATTGTGAAAAGCAGAGAAAGTTACGGATCGATAATAATGCTTCAATTAAGGTTGGTGTGAATGCTTTTGGCATTTTCTAAATGTTTTTCATTTATAATGATTTGATTTATCATTTAAAAAATTCAATTAATAGAAACATAACTTTATTTCCAGTATTTCGTCTTCATTGTAGCTAGGATCTTTTCAAGGAATACATTAATAGTATAAGAAATACTTTGTGTTTTTAAGGAAAAAGGAAGACAAAACAAAAGACATGGGTTTTTGACCATGTCTGAAACTTGTGCAAGTGAAAACTTCATGACATGCAAAAATGTTGACTAAACTGTATGTGAAGCTGGAATTATTTTGATTCCAACTATGATAATATTTTAATTCTCATTACAAAGGAAATGTAGCTCCTTTTATTTTTCCATTACCTAGATCAGGGGTGGGGAACCCTTGGCATGCGTGCCAAACTTGGCATGTCAACGACTTTTTTCCGGCATGTAGCCCAGAGCTCGCCTTAAAAAATAATTAAATAAATAAATACATATCCAACATCTTCGCTGAGTTGTATATTTTAACTTAACAGAATACAATTTTATTGAGTAGAGCGATACCAAATAAAAATGCAATAAAGAAACAAACACTATCAACTCTTTTAGTAATAATAAGTAATAAGAAAATGAAACAAACATCCTATTTCTAAGCCATCTATCTCCGCGATATACTGATGTAAAAGTTTTGTCCCGTTCAGTTGTTGCATCATTTGCTAAGGCAGCCAGGCGTGGCTTGGAAAATATTAAAAAGGAGCAATTAGAGACAGGAGTAACAGAGAGAAGTGTGGAAAATGAGCTACTAGAGACTTGGAATATTCCAGAAACTTTTATATGTTTTAAAATCCTTGCAACAGCATTACTATCCATTTTTGCATGTACATATTCTTGTGAATGATTGTTCTCAGTGATGACCTTTGTTAACTCTGTAATAGAAGTAGCCTTACAGATGAAACTAGTAGCACACGCATATCTCTAAAAGTTATACACATAAACCTAATATAAATTATCTGCCGTCAGTAATGCAGAAGTATCATTAATGCTAAATAAATAAAACGTCCACTTCTTTTTTTCTCTAGTTTTAATTTGATGTTTTCTGATGGTAAAGATTAACTTCTGTTTAATATATTATGTAGGTAAAATAACAATTTATTTTATCTGTAATTTTTATGTATTACTCGTCTACTCGTCAGGGATTAAGAATTAATAGAAGAATAACTTTAATTTTCTTTTCTTTTATTGTGCTTTAGTCAAGTAAAATGATTATGAGATTGTACACTGTAATATATTGGAAAAACTTGAAAACACTTATGTCTGATTGATCTTTATAAAAAAAACAAATTCAGAATTATTGCTTACTCTTTTGCTGATCTTAAAAATTAAGGCTTTAAATTGTGTGGCTGTATATGGCAGCTAGAATTACACTTAAAGGCAAATAAAAAATATCCATGCTATCAGCAGGGTAGAAGGACTTACAAGTAAAAATTCCGTCACTAATTTTTGCATTCATTCAATCTTGCATGACTTACAATAATCACTCTTATAATAGTCTTTGATTTTACCTCTCTAGTGTGATTTTTGATTATTTGAAAAGGTTTTCCTCATATTTAAAAGACACCAAATAATAATATGTTCCCGAAAATTTCGGTCGGCAAGTGAGAAAATTTTGCATAAAAGATTTGGCAATTTTGGCACACGCACTTAAAAAGGTTTCCCACCCCTGACCTTGCTTTCATATTCTTATGTGTCATCCAGTAATTTCCGACACCTGGTGATCTTGTGAACAAACACTTCATCTCACACTGAGCCGCTTGTCTTTTCTTTCATCAGTCATAAGTTCAACTTGGTAAGTTCCTTTATGTTGTCCATCCAGCTCTTTTTCGATCTTCCTCATGCCCTCAATCTTCCCCAATATAACTGCCTTTTCTAATGATTCATCTGCTTACATAATATGCCTGAAGTACATTAACTTCTGTTTAGCAATCATTGCCTCCAAGAAGCATTGTCTTTATACTCTCTAAAACCTTATTAGTCATTCTTCTTGCAGTCTATTGCTGAAATGAATCAATTTGCTTTCTGTCTGCTGTTTTGACAATTCTGACTCTTGTGGCCTTGCTAACATCTCTATCTTTCAAAAATTTTGTCAAGTTTAACATAGCTTTTTTCCTCATGACTTTTCTATTATTTTCATCTTCATATTTTCCATCATTTCTTATTCTGGACCACAGCAAATCGCAACTTTCAACCACCTTAATTTTATCTCTTTCAATCATAAATTTATCTATACATTATTATTATTATTATTACGTGACACCTCCTTGGGAGGACTCACTACTCTACTTTGCTAAATACATCTCATCCTCTCCACTGCTAATTAATTATCCAACTATGACACTACTACCATCAACGGCATCTATCGCCCATCATTGCCAACAACAGTATTTTTTGTCTGTAAATTGCATATGTTCTGAAGGCTGATTTGTCTGTACATGGGATGGAAAACCCGAGTTTCCGGGAGAAAAAAACCCTGCTACTGCCGTATGAGATCGGCTAACTCACCATACATAAATGTTTCTATACTTACTTGTTATGTACTATGAATATGCATTATTGAGTCAAAGCAATATTCTTATATATTTTCATCATATATAAGATCATATAGATCTTAGTTTTCATTTTTATAATGTACTAATGAATATAGGCCTCCAGCTCAGAGTAGAGAAATAAAGGATATATATATATATATATATATCTCCTTGACAATATATGAAGAGCAAGTTCATAGTCACATAGTTATTATAAGGTAGGATTATATATTTATCTCTGCTGTTAATTAAAACTGATATGGACTAAATTATTAAAGAAAGCAAAAAAAAAACAAAAAAAAACTTGCTGTCAAACAGGTGAATAAGCATTGGATTTCATTGGGTGGTTTCTGGATTGGCATAAAGAAAGCAATGTAGAAAAAGATCATATAATCAGTCAGCAAGGTGCCCCCCCCCCATACACACCTGAATTCTTTCTATTTTGGCCCAAAAAATTAATTAAAAACATTTATGTAAGGATATTCACTGTTATCCACTGTGTTTGAAATACACTGGAAACTGTGGTGAGGCCTCAATGCCAGCATGTAGCTTTCCCTGTAAATGCTGACACAGAGGAAAGGCTAACTTATGATGTGAATTTTGGTTTGTTTGTTTGAACCTAAATAACTGCTGTTAATTAAAACTGATATGGACTAAATTATTAAAGAAAGCAAAAAAAAACAAAAAAAAACTTGCTGTCAAACAGGTGAATAAGCATTGGATTTCATTGGGTGGTTTCTGGATTGGCATAAAGAAAGCAATGTAGAAAAAGATCATATAATCAGTCAGCAAGGTGCCCCCCCCCCCCATACACACCTGAATTCTTTCTATTTTGGCCCAAAAAATTAATTAAAAACATTTATGTAAGGATATTCACTGTTATTCGCTGTGTTTGAAATACACTGGAAACTGTGGTGAGGCCTCAATGCCAGCATGTAGCTTTCCCTGTAAATGCTGACACAGAGGAAAGGCTAACTTATGATGTGAATTTTAGTTTGTTTGAACCTAAATAACTGCTGTTAATTAAAACTGATATGGACTAAATTATTAAAGAAAGCAAAAAAAAACAAAAAAAAACTTGCTGTCAAACAGGTGAATAAGCATTGGATTTCATTGGGTGGTTTCTGGATTGGCATAAAGAAAGCAATGTAGAAAAAGATCATATAATCAGTCAGCAAGGTGCCCCCCCCCCCATACACACCTGAATTCTTTCTATTTTGGCCCAAAAAATTAATTAAAAACATTTATGTAAGGATATTCACTGTTATTCACTGTGTTTGAAATACACTGGAAACTGTGGTGAGGCCTCAATGCCAGCATGTAGCTTTCCCTGTAAATGCTGACACAGAGGAAAGGCTAACTTATGATGTGAATTTTGGTTTGTTTGAACCTAAATAACTGCTGTTAATTAAAACTGATATGGACTAAATTATTAATGAAAGCAAAAAAAAAAAAAAAAAAAAACTTGGTGTCAAACAGGTGAATAAGCATGGATTTTTTACATTAGGTGGTTTCTGGATGTATTGGCATAAAGAAAGCAATGTAGAAAAAGACCATGTGATCAGTCAGCAAGATGCAATAAGACTCAGTTCCACTTTTATCTTCACTGTCCACTGAATCCTGGCCTTATCCAAAATTAACACTGTGTTACAGAGATATTGCATTGATTCACATTAATCTATAACACAAGTAGTTTTTTCCTCCTCTATCACTTCCACATATATATATACTCTCAGGAACTGGGGATTCCAAGGATTTGAATATGCTTAGAATTCTTCATTATGGTTGTAGTACTTGAATAGACAAGTTCATAGCTACACACACAGCACTAAAATTATTATTATTATTATTCCTGACACCTCCAAGGAGTCCGAAGACTCATTGCGGGAGGACACCTACAACTGTCTCAACCACTACACCGAACTTCTACTACGAATCATCTCCATCAACGCCATCTACCACCCACCTCCACCACAACTAGTATTTTTTGTCTGTAAGTTGCATGTGTTCTGAAGTTTATACTTTCACAGACCTCTATTCTTATGACTTTTCTATTTTTCCCCTTTCAAACTTATGGATTTGTGTACCTTCTTATTGGCATGTTCATAGGGCATTCACTATTGCTGATATCGCATTTAGCATCTGTGCTGATATCCCATTAGTTCCTGTTGCAGAATTCTTATTCAGTTTGTGCAACAGCTCTAGTACTTCCTCCTCATGTACATGAGTTGCCTCATACAGTGAAGAGGTAGCAGTGAGTTCAGTGTTGCATATACCAGGTTGATAGCTTTTAGCAAAATGGCTACTTATTAATTGAACAATCACTTCTACATTAGTCATCCACATACCATCTACATTTAGTAGTTATTCTTCAAAATTCATTCTTTCTTTTACTTGCAGCTTAATGATAGAATTCTTTTGGATTGCCTTTAGCTTGCAGAGCCAGTTTCTTTTCATACATATACTGAGACTTAGCTTTCTGTACAACACTTGTGACTTTTCTGACTTGCTGCTTATAATTATCATAACTGACATGACATGGTATTCTTTTCACACCATATATTTTTTTTTATGAATCTTTTGCTTAATTAGATTACACATCCATTTCAATCCTACTCTATTCTTTGAACCCTAGAGACACATTCTGATATTTCATCATTTAGGTATTTTTTAAATATTTCCTATGCACTTTTGATATTCTTCCCATCCAACAGCTGATACCATGGTGCAGAACCCAGCTGGTCATAATTTCCTGCTTTGTTATTCAGCCTCTTCTGTCCAAATTCTGCCTCTGGTTGATCACTGTCCTCAACCAGAGGCAGAATGGTTGTCTTTAACTGACCCCCCCCCCCCCATACTATGATCAGATATAACACTCTTTAACCATGAGTTCTTTCTGTCACGTGCTGCTTGTCTCGCAACAGCTCAATAAATTCAGTTTCATTCTACTCGTGAGATTTCGCAGTTATCCAATCAATGTTTGGATAATTAATTCCCCATTATGATTACTCTTTTTGCACCTATTGTATTTATTTGGTGATACATTTCTTCACTATAACCAATTCATGAAGTCTAACATCAACAACATCCTACTATGTATTTGATCTTGTTTGACCTCCATCTCACAGCAGATGGCTTCAAACTCATTGCCACATAAAAAAACTGTTACTAGTATTGTTAATGATGCATATTCTATATACAGTGTTTCAATGACTTAAATATTTTTTATATTAATCTTTTCCCCTCCATCCTCCACAAGGATTCTTTAAATATATTTCTTGAAGAGCTGGAGTTTGTATTCATTGGGCAAAATGGTGTGGGAAAGGCTTTTCCAAAGACCATCAGGTAGATGAAATGGAAGAAGAGGGTGAGAAGTATGTTTGAAAAATTTGTGGAAATTGGTGGAATGGTGGTAGCCACTTCAATGGAGTGCATGAAAGTACTATGAGAAACCATTTGGATGGTGTGTGTGTGTGTGTGTGAGAGAGATGTCATCAGTTAAGCATTGTCTTCTGGATAGCATGGAGCATCCATTATTAGGGAGGATTTTGGTGTACCATCCCAAATGTGAGAACAGTATTCTAAAGTCAGGTGGATTTGGGATTAAATCCCAAATCCACCTGACCTTAGAATACTAGTGCTAGCAACTGTGCAAGTTGAGAAATAGTCTTTTGAACAAAATCCCTTGTTGTGTTCATAACTCATCAAATTCCTGCCATGTACCCTCAAGGGGTGTACAGGATATGATACTACTACATGAAAAAAATTACATCATTACTAACTACAATTTTGCTCCAAATCAGTCTGTTACTTGTCAAGACTCCAACATTATCAGATCTTATATTTCTAACGTCTAAGGCACTTTGTACCATATCAGTCCACCTATATCTTGGTCTTCCTCTGGGTCGTTTTGCTGCCAACCTGGCAGAGAACACTTGTTTTGCTAATCTTTCTTCGCCCATTCTGTTTAAGTGACCATACCACCTGAGATTAGCTCTGCTAACACATTCCTGGATGCTGACAATGTCAAGTTCTTTCCTAATATTCTCGTTTTTAATATGATATTGCCATCTGTTCACGCCTCTAATCTTTATCAGGACTCTCATATCTGCGGTCTCTAGTCTTTGGTCAAGCGTTTTACTTCTGACCCAGCTCTCAGGTGCATAAGTTAAAACTGGTTTGAACACTGTCTTGTATACAGCTAATTTAGTGTTCTGACTAATTTCTCTCTTATTCCATTTGAATTTATTCAGTTGACTTCCTACCATACCAGCATTGCTGATTCTGTTGTCTATTTCTATATTTAATTTACCATCTTCAGTAAAAATCGTGCCTAAGTAGCTGAAATGCTTTACTTGTTCAACAGGTTCTCCATTCACAACATAGTTGACATTTTCATTGATTTTGCCTATTTTCATTGTCTTTGTCTTTTTATTGCTGACCTTCATACCATATCTATTATAACAGTTATTGAATTTAGTCAGAGAATCTTGCAGACTTGTAGCGGATTTATTTAGAAGTATAACATCATCCGCATAAAGCAAAGAGCTGACATTAACATCTCCAATTTTGATATCATGTTTAATACCACTTTCCTTCATAATGTGATCCATATAGATAATGAATAACAGAGGGGATAATGTACATCCTTGTCTCACACCAGATTTAACATTAAATCATCTTCCTGTACTTATTTCAAATCTAACTGCTGACTTACAACTCAATTAAAGACTAAGTATTGCTTGATATAATGCCCCATTGACACCATATAACTGTAGCGTATTGAATAGTTTTGCTCTTGGCACCTTGTCATATGCCTTTTCCAAATCGACAAAACTTAAATACAGATCTTTATTATATTCTCATGCTTTCTCGGCTATTTGTCGTAAAGTGAAGATCTGATCCTGACAGCCTCTATTTGGCCTGAATCCAGCTTGTTCTTCACCAAGCTTTTCTTCCACAATTCTTCTCAACCATTTCTCAAGTATACTTGCATAGATCTTGCCAGGAACACTCAGTAGGGAAATACCGCTGTAATTCTCACATTCAGTTTTATTTTCCTTTTTATATATGGGTACTATGAGAGCTCTACTCCAATCATCGGGAATTCGTCCCTCTGTCCAGGCTTTCTGAAGTATGCAGTGTAGCCACTGTAAGACTTATACCACCATACTTCAGCATTTCTGGTCGAATATCATCCACTCCTGCTGCCTTTCCACGCTTCAAGTCTTTGATGGCTTTTTCTACTTGAAGTATGGATATGTATTCCTGACTGCATGCCTGGTTAGTGTTTTATTACCACTGTACTGTCATCACGGCTTGTTTCATTTAGCAGTTTTTCAAAGTAATTACTCCATACTTCAAGGATATCTTTTTCTCCCGTTTTCATGTCACCTTTATCATCTCTAACTCCTTTTACAGCACTCTTTCCTCCATTCCTAAGCTTCTTCAACAACCTCCAGAATATTTTGCCACCTTCTTGATATTTATTTTCTATATTCTTGCCAAAGTCCTCCCATGACTTTTGTTTAGCTAGTTTTACACAGTGTTTAGCATTCTTGTTTGTCTCTGTATTCTCTAAGAGTACAAGCTGACTTATTTGACAGGAACTTTTGATATGCTTTCTTCTTTTCCTTCACTGCATCTTTAACTTCCTGTGTCCACCAGGGAGTTCTGATTTTTTTATCCTTGCAGACAACCACACCACATGCCTCTTTGGTAGAATCAATCAATGTTTTCTTCAGAGTTTGCCACTGAATCTCCAAGGTTTGATTCCTGTTCTCAAACTCTTTCAATTTTTCTTCAATAATCTTTGTGTATTTTAGTCTACAGTTCACATCTGAGAGCTGCTCAATTTTTTTCCACTTTAATACTTTTTACATGTTATTCATTTCAATATGAAATTCGATTTTATCCTGCTCAAGACTAAATAGTGATCACTTCCAATTTCATATCCTCTGTACACTCTGGTGTCCTGCACCAGGGAGAAAACATCACTATCAACAATAATATAGTCAATGAGACTTTTCTTATTCCTTGCCTCTTCTCTCCACGTGAATTTGTGCACATTTTTATGTTGGAACATGGTGTTAGTAATAACCAGTCCATGTCCTGAGCAGAAATCCAACAGGTATTTGCCATTACTATTAGCTTTGCTCTTTTCTCCAAATTTTTCCAAAATATTTTTGTATGTCTGACAATCATTTCCTACTCTGCTATTCAGATCCTCAAAAACGACTAACTTTTCCTTTTTCATTGTGTCAGTTGCTTTTTCTAAAGCATCAAAAAATTCCTCCACTTCTACCTTAGCAGAACCTACTCCTGTGGGACCATAGGCACAAACAAATAAGTCTCATTGTCCAGTTCCCCATTCTCATATTTGCCCACATCACTCTACTTGAGACTGACTGCCATTCGAGAAGATTACCCTCGTATTTTGTGTTGAATGCAATGTCTACTCCTTCTTTTCCTTGATTGTCAATGCCTGAATATAACATTTTGTATTTATTGCTCAGAAAGATCTCACCAGTTTTGGTCTTTTTTGTTTTAGTCACTCCTATTATGTCAATCTAGTACTTATCTAATTCCTCCGCTAGCTCCATTTCTTTGCCATTCAGGCTTCTTATGTTGATAGTACTGATCCTTAACTCTGGTGATGTTGAGTTGGGGTTTGTTTTCAGATTTGTTCCAGCAGCTGACTTTTCGCTGTTTGCCCTGGTTCCCTGGCGAAAACAACAGGGGCCTTTTTTTATCAGGCGAAGCCCCAGCTGGCATGAAATTTTGTCATGTTGTACCATAATTTTTTATTTTGATTTAACCAATAAGAATACAATTTGGTCAGCTGAATCCCAAATTGCCAGCCCATGCTCATTCGCTCAGTATCCAAGTAGATACCTAACAGGGCGCACCACGAGAAGGTGAGGATTGGACATTAGGTCAGAAGCCCTGGTCAGTTCTCCACATTCCTTTAAAGGTTATGTGGAGGTCATAATTTCCTGCTCAGTTATACAGCCTCTTGCCCCTTAAGCACCCTGTGTGCCTGTGTGTGTGATGTGTGTGTGTGTGTGTGTGTGTGTGTGTTTGACCCCCTCCCCCCCATACTATGTGTGTGTGTTCATAACACTCTTTAACCATGAGTTCTGCCTGGCACGTGCTGCTTGTATATGCTCAATTAAATTCAGTTTCATTCTAGCTCGTGAGATTTCCGCAGTTATCCAATCAATGTTTGGATAATTCATTCCCCATTATTGATTACTGTCGTTGCACCTATTGTATTTCATTTGGTGATACAGTTCTCTTGAAAATAACCAATTCATGAAGTCTAACATCAACAACAGGTCCTACTATGTATCTTCTTGTTTGACCTCCATCTGAAGCCAGATGGCATTTCAAACTCATTGCCACATAAAAAAACTGTTACTAGTATTGTTAATGATTCTATTCTACTCTCAATTCACAGGACTTAAATATTCTTAGTCAATATTATCCACTCCATCCTAGAATACAAGGATTCATTGAAAGGTTTGCTTGAAGAGCTGGAGTTTGGTTATTCATTGGGCAAAATGGTGTGGGAAAGGCATTTGATCCAAATTTAATCAGGTAGATGAACCACTTGGAATGAAGTTATCTTATGGTCTGTCTTTTGAAAAATCCTTGTGCAACTTGGTGGAATGGTGGTAGCCACTTCAATGGATTCTTCGACTAGTGCTGAGGTACTTTAGGACTGGTGTACTTTTTCCCGTGAGAGAGATGTCATACAGTTAATCATCTGTCTTCTGGATAGCATGGAGCATCCATTATATTCAGGGAGGATTTTACTGTACGATCCCAAATGTGATGAACAGTATTCTAAAGTCAGGTGGATTTGGGATTAAATCCCAAATCCACCTGACCTTAGAATACTAGTGCTAGCAACTGTTCTAAGCTTCGAGAAACTAGTCTTTTGAACATAATCCCATTGCTTTCATAACTCATCAAATGGTCAGCTTGTTATGTACCTCCAAGGGTGTACAGGATATGATACTACTACAGGCAAACTTTTGCATCTTTACTAACTTCAACAATTTTGCTCCAAATCAGTCTGTTACTTGTCAAGACTCCAACATTATCAGATCTTACTTGTTCTTACCTCTAAGGCACTTTGTACCAGTTAAGTCCACCTATATCTTGGTCTTCCTCTGGGTCGTTTTGCTGAAAAACCTGGCAGATTTCTCTTTGTTGCACTAATCTTATGTTCGCCCATTGCCTGTTTAAGTGACCATACCACCAAGATTAGCTCTGCTAACTCAACTGGATTGCTGACTATGGAAAGTTCTTTCCTAATATTCACCCAACCTTATGATATTGCCATCTGTTCACGCCTCATAATCTGGGATATTATACCAAAAACATCCCAATATCTGACGGTCTCTAGTCTTCTGGTCAACCTCATTCCTGATCAGCTTACTTTCTTTATACAGTTAAAAGTGGTTTGAAAATTGTATCACAAGGAAATTTAGTGTTCTGACTAATTTCTCTCTTATTCCATTTGAACTGAAAGTTGACTTCCTAGCAGAACCAAGCTGACTCTGTTGTCTATGTTCTATATTTAATTTACCATCTTCCAGGAAATCGTGCCTAAGTAGCTGAAATGCTTTACTTGTTCAACAGGTTCTACTTCACAACATAGTTGACATTTTCATTGATTTTGCCTATTTTTCATTGTCTTTGATACTTTTTAAAGCCGTTCATACCATATCTATTATAGAAACAGTTATTGAATTTAGTCAGATACTTGCAGACTTGTCCCTTTATTTAAGCTGCTATAACATCATGTGATAAAGTAATGTGTACAATAAAATAGGGGGACAGTAAAACTACTTGATATCATGTATTAATACCACTTTCCTTGTTTTGATCCATTTATAGATAATGAATAACATAGATAGATGTACATCCTTGTCTCACACCAGATTTAACATTAAATCATCTTGACATGTACTTATTTCAAATCTAACTGCTGACTTACATACTCTGGGTTTAAAGACTAAGTATTTTTTTGATCATCATTTTCTTTGACACCATATAACTGTTTAGCGTATTGAATTAGTTAATCCTCCTTGGCACCTTAGTCATATGCCTTTTCCAAATCGACAAAACTTAAATACAGATCTTTATTATATTGTCATGCTTTCTCGGCTATTTGTGGTAAAGTGAATATCTGCATTCTTCTGACAGGCACTCTGACTTGAATCCAGCTTGTTCTTCACCAAGCTTTGTCTTCCTCTGGGTCTTCTCAACCATTTCTACCAAGTATACTTGGCATAGATCTTGCCAGGAACACTCAGTAGGGATATTACAGTAGTCTGGAAATTTTATTTTCCTTTTTAGGAACACATTTCTGACTGATCCAGAGCTTTGACCTTCCAAGGCATCGGGAATTCGTCCCTCTGTAACCAGATCATTGCAGGATATGCAGTGTAGCCACTGCAAGACATTTTGCTAACATTTCTTCTCTCATTTCTGGTTTCGAAGTGATCATCCACTCCTGCTGCCTTTCCACGATTCAAGCCTGTTCATGGCTTTTTCTACTTGAAGTATGGAAACAATGTCATTCCTGACTGCATGTCTGGTCAATTTTAATTACCACTGATTCTGCCATTAATGCCACGGCTTGTTTCAGGTCCCTGTTTTTCAAAGTCATCACTTCAAGGATATCTGTTTCTCCCGTTTTCAAATGTCACCTTTGATCAAGTTGTTTATTTCCAGCACTCTGATCTCCATTGTCCTAAGCTTCTTCACAGATTTAATTTGCCATCTTCTTGATATTTATTTCTAAAAACTGTGCCTAAAGTCCTCCCATGAAATAGTTTTACACTTGTTCTATGGACTTGTCCATCTGTATTCTCTGAAGTACAAGCTGACTTATTCCTGACAGGAACTATTTTCATATGCTTTCTGGTCTTTTTATTCACTGCATCTTTAACTTCCTGTGTCCAAACCAGGGAGTTCTGATTTTTTTATCCTTGGAGACAACTACTCTGGATATGCCTCTTTGAGTAGTACATCAATCAATGTTTTCTGCAGAGTTTGCCACTGAATGAGCTAAAGGTTTGATATCCTGTTCTCAAAACTGATATCAAGTTTAATGCTACTTTCTTTCATAATGCAATCCCATATAGATGAGCTGCTCAATTTTTTTCCACTTTAGAGTGGAGATACATGCACATCATTTCAATATGACACCTGATTTTATCCTGCTCAAGACTACCATAGTGATCACTGTCCAATTTCATATCCTCAGTACACTCTAGCTGTCCTGCACCAGGGAGAAAACATCACTATCAACAATAATATAGGTCATATTGAGACTTTTCTATATTCCTTGCCTATTCTACTCCACGTATAACTGTGCACATTGTTTTGGAAAAGATTTTCAGTAACTTAACCATATGCCTTTTCCATGCTCTGTAAAACTAAAATATTTGGGTTCTTAGCTTTGCTCTTTTCTCCAAATTATTTCTGAACTATCTTAGTTGTAAAGTGAAAATCCGAACTTTAATACCCTCTGCTATTGGCCTCAAATAACTAACTTGTTATTATTTCATTGTGTCAGTTGCTTTTTCTAAAGCATCAAAAAATTCCTCCACTTCTACCTTAGCAGAACCTACAGCTGGAGGGACCATAGGCACAAACAAATAAGTCTTATTCCTAGTTGCAACTGTAAATGCCCACATCAGTACTTGAGTACTGACTGCCATTCGAGAAGGGGAGGTCAGAAAAAATGCAGGACTCACTTCTTTTCCTTGATTGTCAATGGCCTGGAATAGCATTTTGTATGTTATTGGTGGAACTACTGCACCTAGTTTTTGGTCTTTTTTGTTTTAGTCACTCCTAGGAGGGAATTCTAGTAGAAAGTGTAAATACAGCGTCCATGTTTGCCATTCAGGCTTCTTGAAATGTTGATAGTACTGATCATAACTCTGGTGATTATATGAATGGGGTTTCTTTCAGATTTGTTCCAGCAGCTTAGACTTATTCGCTGTTCTAGTGAATTCCCTGGCGAAAACAACAGGGGTCTCTTTAGTTTAGTTTAAAAAACTTTGTACCTAAATTGTTGTCATGTTGATCACTTGATTTTTAATATTAGTAACCAATTGGCAGTTTGGTCAGCTGAAGTCTTCTCATACTTATGCCAGACATGCTCATTCGCTCACAGCTATTCCAAGTAGATTTAATCTATACAGGGCGCACCACGAGAACTGTTGGACATTAGGTCAGAAGGCCTCTGGTCAGTTCTCCACATTACTGTAGGTTATGTGGAGGTCTCCTCTCAGTTATACAGCTTTGCCCCTTAAGCACCCTGTGTGTGTGTGTGTGTGTGTGTGTGTGTGTGTGTGTGTGTGTGTGTGTGTGTGTGTGTGTGTGTGTGTGTGTGTGTGTGTGTGTGTGTGTGTTCATAACTTGTATTACTATTTGCCTGGCATCTGCTGTATATGCTATTAAAGCTGTATTCAGCTCATTCCCAAAACAGATATTCAGCTATTGAACTGTCGTTCCATTGTTTTCACATCAGTTCTCTTGAAAATAACATAGAAGGAACATCAGGTGCTAAGTTCTTCACCATCTGAAGCCATCATTTAATTAGTGACAACCAGTATGGATTCTATCACTCTCAATTCACAGGACATTTCTTAGTCAATATTATCCACTTTAGAATACAAGTCATTGAAAGGTTTGCAAAAATGATTGGTTATTCTTGACATTTCTAGAGCATTTGATCAAATTTAATATAGAAAACCACTTATGAAGTTATCTTATGGTCTGTCTTTTATCCTTTGCAACTTGGTAATGGTTTCCTCTCTTCATATTCTTCGACTAGTGCTGAGGTACTTTAGGACTTTGTACTTTTCCCGTAGTCTTCCTCCTATACATTAATCATCTTCTCTAATTAACCTGAAATTATATTCATAATTTTACTGACGATAGTATGCTCTGCTTTTGTTAACAAATCTTGTACTGCTAATGTTCTAAGCTTCGAGAACTTCCATAACCATTGCTTTAAATACTGGTCAGCTTGTTATTCTCCAGTTATGCAAAGGCAAACTTTTGCACTTTATACTTCAACAATTCCATCTTTTCTGAAAAAATATCTTACTTGTTCTTACCTCTGATAAGTTAAGGATAAGTGAATCTCTCTTGGAAAAATCAGATTTCTCTTTTTGCACTAACTTATGTTCCATGCCTTTATAACACCAAGATACTGCTACTCAACTGTTAAGACTATGGAAATTCCAAATTCACCCAACCTTAGAATACTGTTCTCATATCTGGGATATTATACCAAAAACATCCCAATAGACGACCATTTTCTATCAACCTCATTCTGATCACTTACTTTCTTTATACAGTAAAAGTGGCAGAAAATTGATCACAAGGAAATAGTGGAAAATCATACATTGAACTGAAAGGATTAGCAGAACCAAGCTACTCTGTTCATGTTCAGTATACATTCCAGGAAATTGATTATGAATGTAGTAAATTTACTTCATTTGTATTTTATGTTTATTTTTCTAAGCAACTTGATACTTTTTAAAGCCGTTTACAAATTATAGAAACAATTGCTTTTGATACTTGCAGTTTTCCCTTTATAAGCTGCTAAACATTGTGATAAGTAATGTGTACAATAAAATAGGGGGAAGTAAAACTACTTTATTGTATTATAGATGTATTGTTTTGTATTTATAATAAAAATACATAGATAGATACACCTGAAAAACTTCTTATTTTGACATGAGATTTCAATTATGCTTTTCATATCTGGGTTTGGTCATGTTTTTTTATCATCATTTTCTTTGAATAAGTTTACTTTATTATTAATCTCCTATTAGCAATGTTCCTCCAAATTAGTCTATTAGTTGTCAACATACTGATATTGTGGTATCTAATATTGCATTCTTCTAAGGCACTCCTGACTTGAATCAAACCATCTAGATTTTTGTCTTCCTCTGGGTCTTTTTTCTACCAAGATGGCAAGAAAAAGACCTCTGATATTACAGTAGTCTGGAAATTTTATTGCTAGGAACACATTTCTGACTGATCCAGAGCTTTGACCTTCCAAGGCATCTATGGTCTACCTTTAACCAGATCATTGCAGGATATAGGAGATGCAAACATTTTGCTAACATTTCTTCTCTCATTCTGTTTAAGTGACACCACCACCTTAGATTAGCCTGTTCACACATTCCTGAATGGAAACAATGTCAACTTTCTAATGTCTTCAATTTTAATATGATTCTGCCATTAATGCCAGCTGTTCAGGTCCCTGTTTTTCCATCATCACTCATATCTGTGGTCTCAAATCCTTGATCAAGTTGTTTATTTCCAGATTGATCTATTGTCTATTTCCAGATTTAATTTGCCATCTTCTTAAAAAAAACTGTGCCTAAATATCTGAAATATTTTACTTGTTCTATGGACTTCCCATTGAGAATACATCTGAAGACTTCTATTTTCCTGCCTATTTTCATAGTTTTGGTCTTTTTATTGTTGATTTTTATGCCAAACAATTAGAGAATCCTGGAGACCTACTCTGGATATGTGAGAGTACATCATCATCTGCATAAAACAATGAGCTAAATTTGATATCTTCAAAACTGATATCAAGTTTAATGCTACTTTCTTTCATAATGCAATCCATATAGATGATGAATAAGAGTGGAGATAATGCACATCCCTGTCTTACACCTGATTTTATATCAAATACCATCTTCCTGTATTTTCCTCAGTTCTAGCTGCTGACTTACAACTTAAATATAGGTATATTGCTCTATATAATCTATTTACTCCATATAACTGTATTGTTTTGAAAAGATTTTCAAAACTTACCATATGCCTTTTCCAGCTCTGTAAAACTAAAATATGGGTTCTTGTTATATTCCCATTATTTCTGAACTATCTTAGTTGTAAAGTGAAAATCCGAACTTTAATACCCTCTGTTTGGCCTAAATAACTATTGTTATTATTTAGTTATTTTTTTATTTTAAAACAGACCACAGCTGGAGGTAAGGATCAGCTTATTCCTATTGCAACTGTAAATGAAAATAGTAAGTACTCTGGTTTAGGGGGAGGTCAGAAAAAAGCAGGACCACCACCAGGAAGAAAAATGGCTGGAAGCATTGATGTTATTGGTGGAACTACTGCACCTAGCCGTAGATCAGGAGGGAATTCTAGAGAAAGTGTAATACAGGTATGTTTCCATACTTTTGAAATTATCTAAACATCATAACTTTATTATATGAATTATTTCTTTCATTTTTTACTTAGATTATTTTTCTAGTGAATTTAACAGGGTCTCTTTAGTTTAGTTTAAAAAACTTTGTACTAAATTGTTTTTTGATCACTTGATTTTTAATATTAGTAAAATTGGCAGTTTGTGAATGAAGTCTTCTCATACTTATGAAGACATCTCCCTCACAGCTATTCAGAGATTTAATCTATACAACCTGCCTGGAGAACTGTTGTATGAGGCCTCTGACATTACTGTAGGCTGGAAACTTTACTGCCAGGAACACACTTCGGACTTGCAAATTGATCCTAATCCAGGTCTTTGACCTTCCAAGGCATCTATGGTCTACCCTTAACCAGATCACTACATGATATAGGAGATGTAAATGTATGCTCTGCAAATGAAAATGGACTAACTCTCCATAATGTGACTATCCAGTTTTCTCTTATCTTTGAAACTTAATGTGGACTTTTTTTTTATGTTAAACTCTGATGCGTTTTCTTTTATATATAGTTCTATCTATTCTGTTCCCTTTCTATACATTTACTGAGTAAATTACAACAGAATGAGACAGGAAAGATTACCAAAGTAAGTGTCTGATGGCAGGGGAAAAGACCCAGAGGAAGAGTCCAAGGTGTAGTGGATTGATGCAGTTAGATGTGATTTAGAAGGCTGCAATATATGATCTGACAGTACTAGAGTCCTGGCAGATAACACACTAATTTGGAGGAAAGTTGTCAATAGGAAGTTAGTAATAATGGAATTTCAGGTAGTACCAGCATAGTAGAGATTCAGAAATTTGATAATGATAAATTATTACTAATTCCTATTTACAGTTTTCTTCCAAATTAATCTGCTATTTGTCAGGTCTCCAATGTTGTCATATCTTACATTTTGGTTGTCTAAGGCAGAGCTTCTTAAACTGTAGGTCGCTACCCCAAATGGGATCACAAAAAATTTGGCAACAGTAAAAGGTTTCTAAATGCAAAACGACCAAAAATTAATTCAAAATCAAATGCATAATGAATCTGAGGTATTTCTGGCAGCGCTCGCCCATGTTGCATCATGCTACTTCACTGCAGCCTTGGTTCTGAACACACAACATAAGAACTTTGCACTAGCATGCTGTCACACCACACAATGCCAACAAACACTGCCAGAAACACATCTGCTCAGATTCAAGACTATTATATTATAATTCTTTATGTAAATGGTAAAATTATATGTATACCAAAGAATTGTTTTGAAATAAATTTCTTTATGATTTATTATCATTAATTTTTGATTTGTATACCTATTTTTATACCTACGTACCCGGGGTCGCATAAAAATTTCTCGGCGAAAAGGGGTCTCAAGTGGGAAAAGCTTAAGAAGCTCTGGTCTAAGGTGCTGCCAACTGCAACAGATCTTGTTCTTCATCTGACACTTCGGCTTCAAACATCTGTTTTGCTATCCTTTCTTCTTCCATTCTGTTTAAAGTGGTATCATTGAAATGCTAATCATGTCAAGTTGTTTCTGATATTTTAATTTTTAATATTCAGATTCCAATTTGATTTTTAATATGATAATATCACTTTAATGCTGGTTATATCAAGTTATTCCTTGTAAATATTTTCATTTTTGATGATTCCACCATTAATATCATTTGTTCATTCTCCTAATTTTTCTCAGAACTGTGATATCTGTGGTCTTTTAGAAATAGAACAGTCTTTGATTGATTGTTTTATTTCTAACTCGGTTCTTAGATCGATAAATTAAAATTGGTTTGAAGTTTAGTGTTTTAGCTAATTTTTTCTCTTTTCCCATATAAATCTGTTCATCTATCTATCCTCACCAGCCTTGCTTATTATGTTATCTGTTTCTTGTTCAGTTTTATATTCTCACATTCAATTTATCTTTTCATAGATGAACACTGAGAGATCTACTGCATTCATCTAGAATTCAACTTTCTGATTATGCCTTCTGAATTATGCAAAGTAGCCAATGTAAAACTCTTATACCTTCGTGTTGGATCATTTGGTGAATATTTATCCTTGTTGCCTTTCCACATTTTGAGTTTCTGACAGTTTTTCCTACTTAATTGATGTGTACACCTGATTGCAGTTCTTTTCAATGTTTTCTGCTACTTGTATTTAGTACTGTTTATCTTTTTTTACAGTAACTGTTCCATCATCCTGGTAACCTTTGTGATATTATTGTATGTTCTCTTTCCAAGTCTTTCCAGTGACTTTTTTTTTTTTTGTTGTTTGTTGTCAATAATTTGCTTTTATAGGTTTTATCTCTGTATTTTTTTTATTATTATTACGGGTATCTCCATGGAGTCAGTAGACTCATCGCGGGAGACCCAAACTAGCAAAACAATATCTGTCATATCTCTTCTTGAATTCATTTACAGATGAAGAGCTCACAACAAAGTCAGGCAATGAATTCCACTCATTCACCACCCTCCAGGCAAAAAACCTTGTTCTGACACCTTTGTTAACCACACTCTTCTTTAATTTCCAGAGATGACCTCTTGTTCTTCCATCACTATCACACAGCTGAAACATTTCCCCTGCATCAATCCTATAAAAACCTTTTAGTAATTTGAATGTTTCTATCATATCCCCTCTTCTTCGCCTATCAACCAATCTCTGCAATCCACAAGCTCTCAATCTATCAATGTAGGGAGCATTTTTTATATCACTCACCAACTTGGTCACTCTTCTCTGAACCCTCTCCACAGCCTCCTCATCTCCAAGGAATCCAGGTGACCAGACCTGAGCACAGTAATCCAAATGTGGAAGTATCAATGCTTTATAAAGGGGAATAATAACCTCTTTATCTCTGGATGTCAGTGTGTTCCTCAACAACCAAGTAATCCTATGTGCAATCTTGGACACCTTAGCAATGTGTCCTCTGAACTTCATCTCCTTATCTACCAATACCCCTAAGTCCCTAGCCTCATCAATCTCTTGGAGTACCTTTCCATCTATGTAGTACACAGCTGGTAATCTTTTAATCCCAAAATGCAAGACTTTACACTTTTCCACATTGAACTGACATCCATTTTCTTTTGCCCATTTTACCAGCTTATTTAAATCCTCCTGCAAACTTTCAACATCAGCTTGATTTTTTATTGCACTACACAACTTTGCATCATCAGCAAACAACTGAATATCTCCCTTTAAGCCGTTTCCTATATCATTTATATACAAATTAAACAACATTGGCCCAAGCACAGAGCCCTGAGGCACACCACTGGTCACCTGCCTCATTCTGGACTCGGCTCCTCCATACACCACCTTATGGTATCTCTCCCTGAGCCATTCTCCTATCCATATCACCAATTTAATATCCATTCCCATCTGCTCCAATTTGCGTAACAGTGTTCTATGGGGTATCCTGTCAAAAGCCTTAGCAAAATCCAGAAGTACCACTGTGTAGCCAGTTCCTTTGTCCAACTCTGATGTTATTCTATTATGGATAGTTAATAGATTGCTAAGGCAGGATCTACCTTTAACAAAACCATGTTGGTCTCTATAGAGTATCATATCCTGATCCACCCATTCTTGAATTTTGTCTTTAACCAACTTTTCCAATACTTTTACCACTACTCCTGAGATGGTGATTGGTCTGTAATTCAATACTGCAGTTTTAGAGCCACCCTTATGCAAAGGAACCACTTTGCCTAACTTCCACTCCCTAGGGACCATACCAGAGTTCAAACTTAAATTAAATATCCAGGTAAGAGGGGTTGACAATTCATTTGCACATTCACGCAACACCCGAGCTGATATTCCATCTAAGCCTACCGCAGTGTTTGCATTTAAGTTTCGCAATATATTTAATACCTCTGATTCTTTAGCTTCAATTCTCACATTAGGTATTGCTATAGGTATAGAGATATCCTCACTTGGGTGATAGACTTTTGAGAAGTGATCACTCAGTAACTCGACTATTACATCTGATTTTGTCACCTCAATACCATCAGCACCCACTAAGGTTATCCTTCCAAAGTCATTCTTCCTCTTACTTGCCACATAGCGGAAGAACTCTTTGGGATTACCCTTGATCTCTTTGGCTAAGGTCTTCTCATAATCTGATTTAGCTTTTCTTACTATGCTGGTAACCTTCCTAGCTTGAGCCTTGTACTGCTCATGGGTGTCCTGATCGCCCTTCTCCTTGTAAATTCTCCATAACATTTTCTTTTTTTGTAGTTCAAGCTTGATACTACTGCTCATCCATCTAATGCCTGCCTTGTTTGACCTCCTGACCATGGGGACACAATCTGATATTGCTTTCCTCAGATACCCGCTGATTTTATCCCAAGCACTGCTAACATCTTTCCCTTGCAATATGTTCTGCCATGGGATGGCTGCAAGCTCACTCCGAAGCTTGTTATAATTGCCTAACCTGTAGTTTCGTACATACCCCTTCTTAATAGAAAAATCCACAGATTTTGCAACCTCCCAAGTCAATACCACATGATCGCTTTCACCAACTGGAGGTAACGAGGTCACCTTACTTATGCATATAACCTCTGAACCAATAACCAGGTCCAACACTCTCACACCACGTGTCCCTTCAGTTACGTGCTGTTTCAAGTAATTATCTCGTAGCAGATGTATGAACTCCATTTCCTTTTTGCTACGTGATATTTCCTCCTTCCAATTGATATCACCATAATTAAAATCCCCCATAATAATCACTAAGCCTTCACTCATTGCACTAAGTTGCTGATGCATGAATTCAATATCTCCCCCTGTACTCCCTGGCCTATAGCAGCATCCAACTGTATATTTGGTTGCATTGGTCACTATTTCGCACCAGACTGCCTCAAATGAACTCTCATTCACATGTCTATCATCATGATATACTACTTTCTTTGGCTGCAACACATCAGCTATCATCAACAGTACTCCTCCTCCTGTTCTATCTTCTCTATCCTCCCTGAAAATACTGTACCCATCACATTCAATTCCAGTGACCACATCTTCTGCTGACAGCCAAGTTTCACTAATGCCTACAACTTTTGGTGAGATTTTACTGACTAATGCCAAAAATTCTTCTCTCTTATTTCTAATGCTTCTAGCATTGGTATACAAAAATTGCAGATTCCCTCTAGATCTTGTACCGGCTTTAGAACTGATATATAAGTCACTAACTACCGTAGTCCTATGCCGATTTTTTCCCCCTCTCTTCTGCAATTTATTCTGCCTATAAGGATCAATAAATACACAATCAGTGCTAAAGTTTCTCTCTCTTACACTCAACCTTTTCAATATTAGTTTCCCTGCCCAATAACTTCAACCTGTTCAGAAAACAATAACTTCTTCAATCTCTTATGTCCTTCCATGTTAAGATGCAGTCCATCTCTAGCATACAACTGCCTTTTTCCTTCAAACACACTCCAAACATCAACAAACTCCAGACCTCTTTTTCTGCACATTCTTGCAATCATATCATTCATTATCATTGCTCGTCTACTTAACTCGTAATTGTCAAAACGAGGCAGCACACACACTATTCTCCCATTGACACTTTTCCTCTTCACAATATCTAATAATGTTCTTAAATCTTTTCCTACCCGATTTATACTACCTCTCAGGTCATTCGTACCCACCATAACTATCATCTTGTCTGTTTCATGCCCTCTCTTTATTGCTAAAGCCACTCTTTCTATTGTACCATCAGCCAAGCACTCCTCATGCATACCACTCTCCATACCCTTAATCATAGAATCACCATATATTTTACCACTATTAACTTCATTCAAGTTCACACTCATGGACTCATTCTCTACACTATTCAGCATGACTCTCCCAGCTTCATTACTCAACTCTCTATTACTTACCCCCCCCACTCTCACTACATCTCATTTCTTCTTGGCCACTTGTGGTTTTATTATGTTGACTCCCAATCACTCCCATACTATTTATTACTGAATCATTCACCAAAGACTCACCCATATGTAATCCTGTTCTAGTTACTTCAGCTAAAGTAATCTCTATAGTCCTAATTTCTCTGTTTAACACATTAAACTCAGCTTTAACTTCCAGTATCTCCTTACCGATCACTTCCACTTCCTCATGAAGAAGATGAAGGTCATTTTTCATTTTCATAAACTCCCGCCGAAGTTCTTCCGCTACGGTCCCGATGTCAGCTTCCATTCCTAAACGCTCCAGCCTATCCCGACACTTCTCACATACGTCGACATTTTCTTTCTTTTCATTTTGCCAGACCGACCACAGATCCTTCACATTTTTCGGTGCATACATGTAGCAGTTTCCGCAACGCATCCATTGCGAAAAATCTAACGCTGAGCCAGCCTTTCGTGTAGTAGTAGAAGTCCTGCGCGCCGCTGACGTACGTTTCTTGTTGGACGCCATCTTTACACGTTGATATAGTGAAACAAACGGCAGTGAAAATACAATATATACAACACAGTTCTAAACAATAATACCACTGAAGGACACTTGTTTCTAACCGATTCACAATTTTAGCACAATTTGTGACAAAAAGCCACACTATATTTAACTTTAAAAACACGTTTTCTAGACTAGCTTAACTCGACCGCCACATTTTCAAAGAGCATATACTGACTTAATTGATGTGATTTCTTCTTATCAAAGACTGTTTCTTTAACTTTTTTTATTTGAGTGTACAGTTCACCTCTAAAATCTGATTGATTCTTTTTAAAGAGTTTGTATATATTTTCTTTTGAATCTGATATTCATTTTTATATTGTTTAGAATTATATGATCATTTTTTGTTTTAAATCCATTGAATAAACCTCTTTGTTTTATCTCTCCAGATCTTCTCCAAACATTTCTGTGTGTGTAAAATTCATCTTACTTTTGTATTTAGATCTCTAATGAGAACCAGCTTTTTTTTTTCTATGTCAATTGCACTCTCTCTCTCTTAATGACTAGAAAAATTCCTGTACTTCTTCTAGCACCTTCTAAAGGACTAAGCACAATTAGTTTTTTCGAAATTTCCATTTCGAAAATCCCATTTCGAAAGTTGTCTACATTCCTCTACATTCCTGTACTCATTTTGTTGCCATTCAAGAAGTTTATTTTTGTTTCTAGTGGCAAACACTATAAATGCTGTCTTCATTCCCTTATCACGACTGCCCAGTTATAATATATATAATTATTTATTTCGAAGTATCTTACCTTCTTTGATCTTCTTCATATCAATAACAATTATACCAGCATGGTATGGTATATTTGTAATTTCTCTGCTAACTCTTTTCCATTGATACTTCTTATGTTGATGGTGCCTTGTCTTCAGTTCTGTTCAGTTTGAAGTGGTTCCAGTAGCTGCATTTTGTTTTTGCCTATCCTGATGAACAGCAAGGACATTGTTACTGAAGTGGCACCACAACTCACTTGACATTTGATTATGTTGTGCCATCATACTTGTCTGTGGTTTCAGCCAGTACAAAATAAAATATAGTCAGGTAAGTTTCAAATTACCTACCCACTCTTGTTTGTTTGTTCAGTTTCTAGATGGATACCTAATAATTTGCATACCATTATGTATGCAAATTATTAGGTATCAGAAATCCTGGGCAATTCTGCATTCTTTTTGCAAGCTATGTGAAGACCTCCTCCCAGTTATTTTTGAAGCTTAAATAACCTTCCCCATATTATTATCGTCTTGGGACTGATTTGCTAAATTTTACAAGTAAAAATGTTTTCCAGTGCACATCCTATATACCAAATTTTAAGTTCCATTCAGCCAGAGCAAGGTTACTTCTTTTTCTCATCAAGGATTGGGCATTCTTCCTTCACAGGAATGGTCTTCCTTTCTCTCTCTCTCTCTCTCTCTGGTCTATATTCTTTATTCTATGGTAGCCAATATCCATACTATATAAGTTCCCATTTCCTTTTCTCTCTATATTTTCCTTAATCTTTAATTGTTCTTGAAAACCTCATTTAATCCTTTCATTATTTTTTAAAACCTCCCTAGCTTAACAATTCAAGGGGTATGCACTAGACTAAGAGAGATACCCTAGTGCTCCAGTTTGGGGTTTTTTGCATAAGACTTTGATTGCCTTATCAAATAAAAATGTAACTCAGAAAATGTAAATAGAAAATTCATTTGGACAGAGCAGAGTTACTGTAATGTATAATTTCAAAATAGTTTGTTACATGGTCTGATTGAAACTAAAATTTGTGATGTTTAGCATTTTGTAAGGATTCCTGATAACAAATTTGAATAAAATCTATTCCAATCAGAATACAGAAATAACTTATTTGTTCTGACTTCCTTATCCACTCTCTCTCTCTCTCTCTTTATTATTCCCCCTACTATAGCCTGGTTTAGAAGCAGCAGTAGCACTGAATGTTTTCAGCAGTAAAGCAGTATTTCCTTTTCTAACTGCCCAGTGTACACATACAAACTTCGAAAATATTTTAAAATTCTTCTGCAACAGCTGGATAATTTACAGTTATTTTTGAGGAGCTGGTTATGCTTAATTTAATTCTTTTATCCTTATTCCTTACACATACATGAGGATTTTGGATAATTTTAATACATGTGGCTGGTTGTAATTCAGATTTTGCTTTATAGTCTTTAATTAACAATTCAGCTAATGCTAGTTATTCTAAATAATTGTTCTTAGATATAAGCTGTTGCTTATATACTATATATATCATGCTTAATGGTCAATTTATTGTCTCTGTACTGTTTCTGTATCTTTTCTTAAAGGTATTTTTTTGAGAACATGGTTATTCATCCAGCTGACTCCAGATTTATTTTGCAAGATATCTATCAATGCTACCTGTTTTGTCACTTCCAGAATTAATACTTAATTTTAGATCATCAAATTTTTCTTGATTTGTACATTTTTTTAATATAGAAATAATTAGTTTAAACTAGTGAAATAAGGAAATTATTAAAATAAAAGATTTTTCTCTTTTCAAACTATTTATAGTATATCTTTTTTACTAGGTAATTGGAGGTGGGCAAGGTTTTGAGACGCCTCCAGGACTTCCTCAACTTCCACCCACTCACATTCCTCCTCCAACACATATACCTCCTCCATTTATGGCTCCTCCTCCCGATCTTAGTGTCCCTCCTCCACCAGTACCACCACCTCCTCCACCACCAGGAATTCCACCTCCAAGCATACCACCACCAGTTCCTGGGGTGCCACCTCTCTTTGGGACACCATGTTTCTCTATACCTCCACCTCCTATATCCAATGATAGATCAAACCAGTATGATGAACATATGAACTTCTATAATGGTAATCAAAACCAACACTCTCAATATGAGGAATCTACTCAGCAAAGCTGGGCTAGTTCACCACGTGATCGTGATCGTACCCGTGATAGAGACAGAGAACGAGAAGAGCGTGATCGAGACCGAGAGCGTGATCGAGATAGAGAGCGTGACCATACAAGGAATTATCCACGAGAATATCACAGGGAATATGAACGTGAATGGCCACCTCCTCCTGGTCGTGCACCACGTACTGAAGAAGATCATGAGAGACGAAGATATAGAGAGTATCGTGAACGCAGTACTAGAGAACGAGAAAGGGAACGAGAACATGTCGATCGAGAATATGAAAGAGAAGATAAAGATCGTGACAGAGAACGAGAACGTGATCGTGACAGAGATAGAGATAGGGAGCGGCGACACCGTGATCACCGTGATAAAGAAGAAAGACATCGGGAAAAATCTCGAAGAAGACATCATCACGATGAAGAGGAAGAACATCGTTCTTCACGTCACAAGCATAAAAGATCTAAGAGGGAAAAGGAAGAAGAATCAGCATCATCAGAAAAAACTGAGGCACCTGAAGGTGGAAATGGAGAAGAGAGTGAACAAAAGAGCTGAGTTATTATTAAGTGAATTGAGGTGTCCTGTGATTGTAATGTGGTTATGTTTTAAACTTTCTTTGATTTGTTCTTTTATATAATGATTTTTTTTTTATTGAATTAAGAAAACACTTTAGTCAGTAAATATGATGCAATAGTTAATACTTTATTCCCACTGAATTTATCTATTGATTGCGTGCTGCATTTCTAAGCAGTCATATTTTATACCACTGTGTGCATGTTCCAGTTAGGCTGCAAATATACTAGTTTAAAACGTATTGTAAATTCAAGTTATTTACAAGTATTCACAGTTTGTAAATATTCATCTTTTAAATTCATCATGTGTAACTTTCATTCTTGTTAATTCTTTGATAATATAATATGTTTTAAACTAGTAGGTAAGTGGACTATTTACCAAGTCATCTGATACCGAAGATTTTTAAGGTGCTGTTTAAAATGCATCATGCAGTCTCTTTCTCTCTCTTTCTCTTCAGTTTTTTTTTTTTTTTTTTTTTAAATTAAAGCCTGTTATATCAATATTCATAACATTAAGAGAGTTGATATTATTTAGTTATAAATTTGAAAACAAGGAAACAAATTTATTTGGCAAATGTGTTTTTAAATATTGTTTGATTTTCTGTAAACTACCAAATCCTGATATGGAACAGAAAAATGAAGTTTGTAGTTCATGTTTATATAATAAACTTCACACTCTTTTAAAACAACATACACCTTCTAAAAATTGTCATTCAATTATACAAATTAACTAAAAATTGGTGCACTCAGTATAATCCTGGGAACACAAGTATAATTTTCTTTTAAAAATGCAGTTCAGTCTCATCATAATTATAATTAAAGTATTAATAAGCTGAAAATTTCATTTGAATGTGTACTATAAATTTCTCAATGTATTTGCAGCTCACTGCTGCAGACCACTTGTTTTAAGTGCTAAAAATTTCTGTGTGTTTAAAATATGTGTGTTACATATATTTTATGTCTTTGTAGTGCTTGATTTTACATTGAACACATGTGGGTCTTCCCTGTCCTGCTGTTGTCTCCAGAATATTGTTTTTTGGAAAAATCAGTTCAATTATGTTTATAGCCAGTAGCACATACAATGATTAGTAAATTATTATATTCCTTTGATGTGTTTTTTTTTTAAATAAAATCAGCACTATGAAATCCAATTTTTTTTTTTTTTTAATCTTTATAAAATAGTAATTTCAGTTTATTGTTAATCATGAAATTTAGTTCTTTCATATAATTGTTGAAAATGAGGATATTTGTGTCTTCACTGCTTTATTGCTGAATTTGATCACTCAAATATGTTTATTGTGTATAATACCATTCATGTACAGTAACATATAAAAATCTGGATACCCCAGGATCTAGGCTATGTTAGATTACTGGGATTTTGAATTTTATACCTTACTGTAATAGATTTTTACATGCCATGAAACTGCTCACATTACATCACCAGACTCATGAATCAGTATCAGAAAATGCCTTTTATATATTTTTATATTACACATCATCTTCTTTATATGGGCAGTTCCTCTCAAAGTTTTTGTTTATACATGATCCAAAGTCTGAAATTACATTTGCTTTGCCTGCCCAGCACCACAGAAAGTTAGCATAGATTTATAATATAATATTGAAGTTTTTTTTAAGGGTAGAAATTGTAGACATCAGGTTTCTTTTAGTTAATGTATGTGAGTGCCTGCATCTAATTATAATGTTGCTCAGACTCCCCCCCCCCCAACAAAAGAAAATGAAGCTGATGAGTGGCAAAATTACAAACACTAAATTACTTGTATTTAAAAGATGAAATCAATGGTTTGATTATTTTGAGAGTTTGCAGAGAATGCCATTATAATTCTGAGTTTCCAAAGAGTTGATGTAGAGGAATAATCAAATGTAATATAATAAAAATATGTGAATCAGTTATTAAATTTAAATCATGCCTTGATAACAAAAACATAAAAATATGTGCTGTTAGCAAAAATACAATATTTGGAGAAAAATGTTCTAATTCTTTTTTTTTTTTGCATTGAATACATTGATTAGATACTTAGACTTGGCAATTATCCATTAAAATAAATTTTGCCAGTTCATTAATGATACAAATTCTGTTATCAGCAGACAGAATTTTCAAAGATGCTTTTGGTCACAAATGATGGTGATGAAGAAACAAATCACTTACCTAACTTGTCTCAAGATTTACCATCCCAGTTGACTGAGTGGTTAGTGTATCTGTTCTCAACAGGCTGCAGGTTCAAATCTTGCCTAGGGCATGGGTGTTTGTAATTGTCTTTACATGGGAAACGTTCATTGCACAGTGCAAGAACACCGCTCTGCTTATTGGAGACCTGAAATGACTTGAAGATCCATATTTGGTTTCTAGAGCAGTATGTCTTGATTATGTAAAAAGAATGTATTAAATGAATAAACATGGAAAATGAAAAAAAAAATCCTTAGCCCCACTCACAGTATAAAAAAATATAAAAGGTTTACAAATAAACTTTTTTCTAGGTGGGAGCCACATAAAAAAAATTAATAAAATATTATGATATGGCAACTGTTACTGATCTGATGATCATTGAAACTCTTGCCATGCTGTTAGTTCTATTCTGCTATTGCTGTAGTCATAGTGAGTATGTGAAAAAACAGATTGTAGTTATGCATTTCCACAATTTAATGCAAACTTCTACATTTATCACAGGTGAATGGTCTGTTGGGGGGGGGGGGGAGGTGAGAAAGTGGAGATAGCTATATGAAGGTTAACATACACAATGTCCCAGAAGTGATAGGGCAGTTGCGGGAACAGTAGTCACTATTTCATTATTTTATAATATATTATTCGTTGTTGTTTATTTTCACAGTATTGATGACAACACAAAATGATAACAAAATAATATTAACTTATTTGTTTGATATTTTGCTGGTACTATATCCAGCATCTTCAGAGCACAAAAACAGTTTGTCATAGTACGTGAAAGAACAACAATTTGGTATAACATGGGACTAGTTTAAAAAAATTGTAACGACAACAAAAGGAGCTAAAGTTCTAATTAGCTGCCATCTATTTTGAGAAAAAAAAAGAAAACAAACATTAATTAGATCTTAAAATGACTGTTTCCCAGATTTTTGGTAAATTTATATGGCCATACTTGTTGATGAGGCTTAGAGTATGTTTTTAAAGCTTCTGTTGATTCCAAAAACAATCTCTCTGACTTTTGACTTCTGTGTAGTACTTTTGTTTACTTCCAATTGATCCTGTGTGAAGTGGTATCCAAGGCATGGTCTTCTAGATCCAACTTGCCATATGCTGTTTAAATGTATTAAAAAATCTGGGAGTCAGTCATTTTAAGATCTAATTAATATTTATTTTCTTTCTTTTTTTCAACATAGATGGCACCTAATTAGGAATTTAGTTCCTTGTGTTGTCCATTAGCAATTTTTTTTTTAAATTAACCCCAATGTTGATTCTCGTAGATAGGCTTATACGTTGGTTATGCATTTCTAAATAACTTAGGGAATTGAAACAACGTAGATACGAATATAAATTAAATAATACTTTAATAGATATTTCCGATATTTCGGCAATGTCTCATTGCCATTTTCTAAAGGAACTTACAGAAAGGCAGGAGCACACAGGCCCTAACAATACAGTAACTGGAAAAATGATCATTTTTCCAGTTACTGTATTGTTAGGGCCTGTGTGCTCCTGCCTTTCTGTAAGTTCCTTTAGAAAATGGCAATGAGACATTGCCGAAATATCGGAAATATCTATTAAAGTATTATTTAATTTATATTCGTATCTACGTTGTTTCAATTCCCTAAGTTATTTAGAAATAACCCCAATGTTATACCAAATTGTTGTTGTTTTGCATACTGTGACAAACTGTTTTCTCCAAATTTTTCGCTGCATATATAATATCATCGAAATATCAGCAGATAAGTTAATATTATTTTCTTATCATTTTATGTTGTCATCCATACCATGAAAATAAATAACATGTACTGTGAACACATAAACCTTTCCACACATATTGTTCATATTGATTTATGCTTGATGTTATTGAGCGATAAATTATATCTTGTACATATGTTGAATATATACGGTGTTCTGCTAATAAAATTTAAAAATTTATTTTTCTGCCTATGTTGTGGATTCTCTGCCTTATTACTTTTGGGCCACCCTAAATATGGAAATCCTCAGATAAACTTGAGGGCAGCATATGTAGGGTGCTAATTCAGTTTCATAGCTAGGCATGAAACATTTTTCATTTCTGCTTCACCATAAGTTATGCATGAATTTTCCCATATGTTTGATAATCAGTTAATATTGTAATAAACCAAATAAATATTGAAGTTATATCAACTAAGGTAAATAGAGCCTAATTGGAAGAAAGAATGGTAAAAGTAATAAATTATTTTTCTCACTATCTGACTAGGCTTAATTTGAAAATAAAGTGAAACCTCAGGATGCCAGTTTCTGAGGCTTTTTTACAGTAATGCCCATGTGTATACTGTCCTAAGCATTGATACATATGGTTTATACTGTGAGATTTTAGTTTCCTGCCACAAACTGTTTTTTGTTTATTTATGCTTAAAAAATATTGATTATCAACTTTTCTTTCTAAAATATTTGATTAATTTGTAATTTGACCAAAAAATTATTTTGACAGTTGACTATGCATAAATTGTGTAGCAATTTGTGCACATTTTAACAACATAATGCTAAATATTTTAACTGGGATTATTTTTATTTTATTTTATTTTTTTTTTTAGATTTCAAATATAAGGATTATGTGTACCCCCAAAACCTAAATAAAAATTTTTAAATAGAGTACAGTATGCCTCCCCGTATTCGCGGGGTTTAGTTCCATCGTCTTCTGCGGATACCTGAAACTGCAGATAGTAGCGAACCACTAGTGAGACCCAGAATTTTGCACATATATAGCAAAATTGAAGCATGAAATTATTATTAAATTGACTTAGTCTCACATGCTAGGACTGTAGGGTTCTTTAGTGAATATGTTATGAAGTTAATATATAATGAATTGTATGGCTAAATAAATAATAATAAAAAGTTATTTTTTTATTAAATGAGGTAATTTCTTGACTACCACTTCACCCGTACTATCCAGGGATGCTATCTACAGCATTTGGGCACACATTCCATTGCTCCTTCATAATAATATTACATATTTATTTAAAATTATCATGAAACAATTTTTACTTCTTTAGAATCTATGAGGAGCAATGGAATGTGTGCCCAAATGTGGTAGAAAGCACCCCTGAGTAGTATGGGTGAAGTGGCAAACCAAAAAAATTACCTCATTCAATAAAACTTCGTCTTTAGACAAATAAAAAATTTGACCCACATAATAATAATGTAGAACAAAATGAGAAAATATGCTAATGAAAATGTATTAACAATTTAATTGTTAATAAAATCTTAACATTTTTATTCTTATTAGGAGAAATCAACTGAGATCAGAAAACACCTCGTTGTGTTTAGCTACATATGATTCATCTTCCAAATCTTTGGGTCGGCTGCTTGCTTACTGAGCAAATGATGTGGATAGCTGAGGATCATCGATAGTAGAATTTTCTACTTTTTTAAAAAACGTTGTTATTGGAAGCTGCCGTTTTTGTCTCTTCAATTCAGTAAAGAGGTTCTGGAAAGGTTCCAAAGCTTCTGTTATTGTGCAAGTAATTTTTATGCTGCGCTCCATCATTGAATCATAATCCATTATCTGTTCCTTTAATGTTTGAACGTTTGAAATATCGTGGCAAATTTTCTGAGTGTCCACACTGGTGGTTCTTGTTCATGTTCATCCTCGTTCATCTTCTTCTGTAGAAGATTTGGCAAGTTCTTTCAACTCCTCGTTAGTGAGCACCTCACAATGTCCATCTATGTAATCATTCAATTCTTCTTCTGTCATATCATTAAATCCCTCTCCACCTATTTTCCGTGCTGTGTTAATTATCGTTGTTATCTGCTAGTTAATATCATGGGCATCTTGGGAATTATGAACAGCATCACTCCACAAATTCTTCCAGCATGCAGTGACCGTTTCTGATTTCAATTCGTCCATTGCTCCCTTGATGAATACAATTGCATATGCAGTTGTGAATGATTTCCAGCATTCCCTGACTTTAACATCAGCAGAATCCTCAACCATTGCACGAATCATATCGAAAACTGCCAAGCATATGAGGCTTTGAAGCATCTAATGACACCTTGATCAAGTGGCTGAAGCAATGAGGTCATATGGCAGGAAGAAAACTACTTGAACATTCTCATCTTCAATGACTAGTGACTCAGGATGCCCTGGAGCATTGTCTGTTATCAATAAAACTTTAAATGGTAATCCTTCCCTCTCCAAGTATTTTTTCACCTCCGGAATAAAACATCGATGGAACCATTCCATAAATAACATGGTCGTGACCCACGCTTTCAGATTTGATTGTCAAAGACAGGTAAACAACTTTTGTTTTTGTTTTTAAGGGCACATAGATTCTGTGCTCGGTAAACAAGGCCAGGTTTAATTATATGACAAGCTGCTTTGCCACAAAGTGCCAATGTCGATCTGTCCTTAAATGCTTTAAAGCCTGGTGCTTGCTTCACAGTTTTATAGATGTAGGACCGCTGGGGCATTTTCTTCCAAACAAGGCCGGTTTCATCACAATTAAAAACTTGCTTAGGATGATAGCTTTTCTCTTCAATAATTTTTTAAAATTCTGCTGGGAAAATGCAGCAGCTTTCTCATCAGTCGATGCAGATTCTCCTGTTATTTTTATGTTTTTTAGATTAAACCTAGTTTCGAATCTATGCAACCAGCCCTTGCTTGCTGTAAATGACTTTTTTCCCTCTTCTGTTTTGTCTTGCAGCATGTCTTCATATAGGATCGATGCTTTTTGTCGTAACGTGTTACCATCAGTAGGAATCCTTTTTCTTGTCATGTTTTCCACCCTCAAATTCAAGCTTTCTCTACCTTCAGTAATGCCTTATCACACGCTATACCTGTAACTTTTGCAGATTTGGGTGCAATGGAAAGACTGGCACGAATTTTTTCTTTCTTCTTCAACACTTCACGTACCGAAGATTCGTTTTTATTATAGATCTTGGCAACGGTTGCAATTGACTTTTTTTCTACTTCAATCATACTGGTAACTTTGATTTTTCACTAATACTGAGCACTTCACGTCTTCTCTTTGGTTTTGAAGCCATTTTAAAATTTTTCACAATTTAGTTGCTTGAATTTAAACGCAATTTTTAATTGCAATGACAGACAATTGACTGCTTTCTTTGACAATTCAAGTACAACTAAACATGAACAAGCACGAACGTTTAAGTCCATGCACTTAGCAAAACAAGTGTGTTTCAACAAGTTTTTAGCCTGCGCATATGCATGTTTCAACTGGCACGGCGCTTGATCATTTTGCACGCTTTTTTCAAACCGCAGATACTGAAACCGTGATTAGGGGGGGGGGGGGGGGCTACTGTATTTATTTATTAGTTTTATAACCAAACACCAAAAGTAAAAGTCCATATTATAACCAATCACAAACACCAAAACTAAATGACATTAATGTACAAAGCAATCTCTGTTTTACTGGCTGTGGAATTATGTGATGCTTGAATGGTGATAGTTATATTCTATATATATAAGTGGCCTTCTCAGATACAGAATGCAGTTTCCTGAATGCTTTATCCATTACTTCATGTGAATTTTTTATCCTGTGTTAAATAACTTTCCCTCTCCTCCTTTGCACAAACAGCCAAGTTGGATAAGATCTCCAACCGACAGGTTGTGGGTTTGCATCAGTCCTGCTGTAGGCATAGAAGTTTGTTGAGTGTCTTTGGGTGTGAGACCACTGTTCTTATTTGATGCCTGACATGGTTTGAAAAAAGTTCCATGTTTGGTCTGAAAGCAGGATTTTTGAATTATCTTGCCTTTAGCCCATCTATGTTATTAATGTGCTGATATGCTCACAATCTTTCGTTGGTGGTAGGTGGGATCGATTCACATAAATTAAAAATTAAAATATCTCACTTCCACATTAATAATTTTTTATGATTTGATTCATGAAAGGTTGGAAACATAGTGTTTTAGCATCATGGATGAGTTAAGGGCCAAATAAACCAGGAACCTTGCTCTAGAGACTAGACATGGTCCTTTTCATATTATCTCAAGTCTAGTAGGCAAGATGGTCTCAACAGAGAGAATTTTGGTCTTATCAATTAGGATAAAAATTGTAATGTACAAAGCTTTATTCTAATTTCTGTTGTGAATTTAATTTGAAAACTTTTTATATAATAATGATTTTATTTTGATACTACATTTGAGGATGTTTTGGATGTGGAAATGGGAGTTCATTCCTTCTAAGCAGTTTATGTACAGTATTATTGGAGATTTCCATGAATCAGTAGACTCGCTGTGGGAAGGGGGGGGTCCTTCCATTACACATCAGTTTTTTCAATTACTTTGAGATATTCTTAAATGAAACAAGAAGTGACAGAAAGGTAGAAAGTATTCAAGAAGAATGAAAAGGCAGCTTGAGTAGATTTCAAAGATAAACAATCTTTGAAAATTGAGTAGATAAACAATCAAAGCAGATATAAAAGTTTTACTGTGGTTGCACTACATAACATTTGTGTGGTTAAAATTTTGGTTGATTGGAGTATAACTATCATACCATCCATAAACCATGAAAATTACAGAGGAATTTCTCTACATTTTAAGTAAGATTTATGCAAGCATACTTGAGAAGTGGTTAAGAAAAATTGGAGAATAAACTGGGTTCAGATCAAACAGGGATTGTCAAGATCAGATTTTTATTTAAAATTTTGTAGATCTGAAGGCATATAGTAAGCACCTAGAGAAAAGCTGTTTGAAATTCTATAATTATATGAGGTAAATAGGACATAGTTCAGCTGTTAGAATGGAAGGCAATGCTGAAAGTTGGTTCAATTAAAAAAATCAGTGCAAGACAAGATTGCATGTTATGTCCTCCATTTTTCATAGTCTACATAGATTATACACTTTATAGAAGAAATAAAATATCAGTTACATTAGCACATTTTTTAATGAAGATTGAAAATTAAATATGGACATAAATGTAGAATAAGCAAAGTTGGTGTGGTTGGGAGCCAGCTAAATAAACTTGTTTTCTTATTATAAAATGTAACTTGATTCCCGAAGCAAGTCTGTCCCTTAACAATAAATTGCTAGCTCCCAACCACAGATTTGGTATCCATCTATAGAACTCAAATTTAAGTTCTGTGGATGGTTTTCAGAGGTGGCAATTAATACTGTCTATTAATTGCTGAATGCAGAAATGGGACGTGTCCATTTTTGAAAAAATGGCTTTATTAAGATCTCTTACTGCTGATTAAATTTGAAATGATTTTGAGAGCAATGTATTATAAAGATTAGACTGTAGAAAATTATGGAAGTAGTTCAAAATGAAAAATTTGCAACAGATGAATTTGTGTACAGTTTTTGATTGTTCCTGAAGCTTTATAGGTTCCTTGCATTTTCAGTGAGATTATCATATCATCCAACCTCCTTAGAGTTAGCAGACTCATTGTAGCAGTTTCATTCAAACCAACAACATGTTTATCATATTGAACCTTAAAATCCTTAACATCCCCGGTATTTATATTTACAACCCATTTTGCTAATATGATCCAGTCACAATTTTATGTAAAATATCTATCCTCCCAATCACCACACTTCAAGCTTCCAGGAGTCTTCTCTTTTCTTCTATTCTTCTCCACCTTCTGCTATTTTTATAATCCCTTCTGATTAATCTGTTAAAATCCCCTCACTGACCTAAAATCTCATATCACTTTTTATTTCTATACCAAGCTCTGCATATTACACTCCTGTAACTAAACTCTCTCTTTCCATAACCATCATTTCAGAGTTCTGATGTTAACAGCCTTGGTCACTCATCCCTGGATCTTCCCTAGTGTTTCCATAGCACATTGAAAACTTGGTGATGAAATCTTAGCAGAATACCCCAAGCGTGGTCTACTCAATGCTTTATACAGTGTTTTATTCTAACATCTTTATTTTTCCAACCAACAGATGCATTACTGATTGATATGAAGATAGTTAACATTGTTTTTAACTTTTTTTTTTGGCAAAGACTATCATTGTCTCCTGAATTTTAAAAAAAATGAGACAGTTGATATGAAATGGCATAGGATTATAATATTCTCAATTAGGCATATGCTTGGATTAATACATTGCAAGTAAAAAAAAAAAAGTTTCAGAAAAGGAAGCAATGATACTAAAATATAGAGCCAGCCAAGGTTTCATTTTGGCAAGATGAGGATTCTGACATCTGTCATCATATAGCCAAATGAAAGAAACAAAAGTTTTAACATTTTTCAGGTTATGAGAATAAACCTTAAAAGACATGGATTCTGACAGATCTCAGGCCAGTAATTGCTTGAGCACATCACTAATAAAAGGTGACTATATGGGCTTCTGTGCAGAGTCCATGTCATTTAAGTAGTGCAAACCAAGCAGCTCCAGTGCTGAAGATTTATTCCTACAAACTTTGGGAAATTTGAAAGCAGTGATATTTTTACAAGTACGGGCAACAGTACAATAACTGTCAGCATTATTGGCAAATATAGTTTTCTTAGTTGATCACTTCTATTACCATATCAAGCAAACATTAATTTAAGACATCTATTATAACTTTGATTGTTGTTTGTATTGCATCCAATTAAAGAAACTTTGAGGTGGGTGAGATAAATATGTGGCATTATCACTGTTATTGTAATTGTATGTGCAGTATAAAAATTTTGGAATTAAAAACAAATAGAAATGGTTTGAAAATTAAAATGCAGTTGCAGCAACTAAAAATAAATACGCAATTAACTGTATATCACAAATTATGTACTCGTGTATGTGACTCCCACCCGTAAAAAGGTTGCAAGCCTATCACCCATTTCAGTATCATGAACACACTAAACATTGGATCACCTGAAAACCCTGCAGTCTATCAAATGTGAAACTTTTTGAGCTCTTTCAGGCTTTTTATAAGCAGAATGGCATCAGTCATCTACCATGTAAGGATTTTAACAATCATTCATGTAGCTGTGTTGACCTACAGCTTTTTGTTTGGCAAACAAATATGCTGTCCATTCAGCCACTAACTGGCTAATTTACACAATTAAGAACACAAGCTGTTTTTAGGATAATCAGTGCTGTTTTATCAATATATATATAATAACTTTCATTGTAACCAGTATATATAAAGAATTCTTTAGTTACTGATTGAGCTTGTAGAACACTTTAAACACTTTTAAACTCATTAAAACACTTTTCGTCTATTTCACCATTCTTATGATTTTTTGTATTACAGTAAAGTCTATATATATATATATATATATATACACATACATACATACATACATATACATACACAAATTTGTGACTATTTGGTAATTTTTTTATTAATATTTTGTATAATTTTTTTACTGAATACTACATTTGTCAAATGTTAGTGATGAAAAGAGCATAGACAATCTCTATGGTATATCAATATTTTCCTCAAATTGATCAGGTTGTGCTCTATGTAAAATTTATTAATTTAACAAATATGAATTACTCTATTATTATTTGGATTGTTAATTCCATTTCATATTTTTATAATTTCTTGAAAAGTATTGAGATAGATGATGCTAAAACCTTAGCAGCTCTGGGAAATAATTAATTACTGCATATTTTAATAATTCTTAATCTGATATCTGATAATCCCTTTTTTTATAACAGATGAGACAAATTTATTTAAATCATTGAATTTTTTTTTTCTCACGCTTTCCAAGTAGCATGAACTTAATGGATTTATAATTTTTTTTTTTAATTTATGCTAAAAATACCTATGTTAAGCAGACTTATTTAAAATGCACACTGCCTCCCCTCAGGTTTTGCCAGTAACTAATATGTTGACATCTAGTATCCTCAGGATGAGATTACTATACTTAGATAACTTACTATGTATATAAGAAACTTATTTACCTGTCTAATAATGAAAGAAGTAATGCCAGTTTGTAATGGATTGTACCGTATTCTAACATAGCATGCTTTAATTATATCACTTCTACCTATTTTCCTCCATTGTTGTACAGATTTTTCAAGCTCAGGGTGAATAAAAATTTAAAGAAGAAACATTTTTTTTTTTAATCTCCTTTGAAAAAGGGTACCAATGTTTCAGAATGTTGTAATGTTATATCATGAATATTCATCCTGTAGAGATCCCCCCCCCACAAGCTTGTTCTTAAGTAGAAATCTAAATTTTGTTGATATTTAGGTTGTGATATTCACTCATTCTCTCTTTCGTTGCTCATTTGAACTGTTTCTCGTTGTGTAAAGGATGTTCAGGATCACCACTGCTTGGGACACTGACAAGTGTTCATATGTTTCTATGTTGTGTGTATGGAAACTATTGTAATATAAGTACTTTGTGTTATATATATATTGTTAATAAAACATTCCTCCTCCCATTCTTTCAGATCCCCTCTTGTTAGGCACTGTCATAAAAAATGTAGGTGAATTTGGTACTGCTACTTTTGTTTTTCTTGATACAGTCTTTATAAATAAATGATTCAATAATAATTTTCAGTAGAAATAATTCACAGACTATTTACACTTTTGATATAAGATGGAATTACTGCCAAGGTTTATGTTACTTTTTATTTAATAAAGTTTAAAAAAAAATTATAACTGAATTGTTTTATAAATAATAAACAAACTCAATTCTTTCTGTATCATAATTTATATTAACAGTATAAGTTAAGATTTATATTAATTTTTAAATGTGTTTGAGAGATGTCAAGAAATTTTTTAATAAAAATATATGCTGTTATTTTATGGATTAGTGTTAGAATAAGAATTACAAAAAAAAAAGTTTGGAAAAGCATTTTTAGGCATCCTTTTGCAAAGCTGATAATGGTTATCAAGTTCATTTGCACCCGAAAAATACAGCATTGTGAAATCTTTAATGGTTAGTGACTTGGATTTAATTTGATAAGATATTTTGATATTTCACCCAGTTTTGGTAATGACATTTTAATACCAAAAAGTAAATAGAATAAAGCAATTCCTTTATTGTTTAAATTGAAAGCTGCTTTGAGAGCAGCTTATAACTTTTGATTTTAGACTTACTTTTTTGTACAATTAATGAAATAAATTTAACAGATTAAAGCATGACTTTTAAAACTTTAAATGTATTAAAGCTAATATTTCTCTAGTATATCAATAGAATCATCAGCGATAACTCACTGTAGAAACTGTAAAGAACGATGAAATATGGTTAAAGTATATAACTAGGCTGGAAATATAAAGCAACTTCTTGTTTTCATAAAAATATAAATAAAAAAATTTCTCAGCTGTCCAGTTGCATTAACAAATTGATTTTCTTGGTTAACTGAACATCATTTGATCTTTGCAACAGTTATATGCTGTTGTTTGTGGCAGGGAGATCAGATGACATATTAATTTGTTTGAGGAGAGTTGAACATTGGATAATTGAGATATCACTAATTCCGTATGTGTGTGGGGGGGGTGGGTCAATTTCACACATAAAAATTCAGGATTAGGATTTTAGGATAATGAGTGCAAGAAATCATGGAATTAATCCTCAGGTTAGATTTTTAAAGGTGGCTTGCAGAATTCTTGAAATGTGGCAAATTTAAGGAACAAAGTGTCATTTCCTGCTGTTTATGTTTATAAAAGTGAGTGTTAAACATGATCACCTAATTCTGATATTGCATATTCAGACTGAAGAACATATGGATTGCATCTGTTTTCATTTCATTTTGGCAGATGAACCAAGTTTGTCCATAGTAATTAAGCATACATGAGTACAAAATTTTGTAACACCAGGAAGAAGAGGAGGACATATGCAACGATGGCTATAAATTAGAGCAGCATGCACTTCTAAAAATTCTACAAAGGCTAGTGGCATTTGGGTAAAAGTTTGTATATGGTAACGTGGAAAATCCAATCAGCATGTACTTATTTTGGTGTTTCATACTTACAGTCCATTTTCCTGTGTAGCAGTGTGTAGGAAATTTTACGGGAATATTTTTCACAAACATCCTCTTAATTTTGCCTGGGTGGCGCTGCTGCTTAAAGCAATGACACTCCCAGGTTTGATATCAAACATTTTGCATTTCTAGAATTGTGAATTTAATAGATTCATTACCCTAAGAACAAGCTATCCAGACAAAATTAAATGGATGTTCGCTAATAATGGAATGCGTTTACACTTTCGGAGGGGAGGAAGGAGAAAGGAAAAAAGGAAATATGACTGCCTTTCACACTAGGAATTATGTCTAGCATTGGCTGTGATACCAAGTAGCACTGGCGAATTATGGGTGAGTTGAGTTTTTATTTATTTTTTTATTATTATAGCTAACTGGTTAAAAATTTACTGGCACACACCACTGGATAAATGTTATCTTTACCAGAAAGAAGGCTATTTCTAAGCTTCAGAAAAGGACGTGTAAAAATGGAATTTTGTTGCCAACTGTCCAAAGCACAGTGCAGTAATAGACAATAATAGCTTTGTGAGGTGGATGGTGTACTGGTATGTGACCAAATGTACAGTACTTACCGGTCCTGTACAGCATCTAAATTATTTTATTCACGTTAAGAGAGAGTAAACTACAAACATATATATTGTTTATTCTGAGGAACATTTTCGTGTAAATTTATTTTTTGATTATATGCAAAACTTATTTTAAAGTTCCACAAAATTATTGTCAATCAATGTAATCTAAATTTATGTAATACCAACGTTTTATGTTTTGTTTTTACTACAATTTGCAAACTGGATGTTTATAATGCATGTAACCGCTTATCAGCAATTTCATCTTAACTGTTCTTGAAAAAAAACAATTTATCTAAGAAGGTTGTTTCATATTGTGCTGATAATGCAAATGCCAGTTTTGGTGGTGTAGCTAGAAAAGGTTTTAACAATGTCTTCATTATACTGAACAGAAGTTTAGAGCAAAGTATTATTGGAGTAGGTTGTGCAGCTCATAGTTCACAATGCCATTCAAACTGCTGCTGATAGCCATTTTTACATTTACACTGTCAGAGTAGAATCTTTGAAAGAACTCTGTGAAGAAGCAGAAGTTGAATATCACAAATACTAGGCTACAGTAAAACTAAATGGCTAGCTTTAATGTCTGTGATTGAGAGTATTCTGAAATTATATAGTCCATTGAAGTAATATTTTTTATCCCTTGATGTCCAAGAATAATTGAACTCTTTCAATGATAATACCTCAGTTGTTAACATTTCTTCATAGTCAGGCAGGAATCAGAACCATTGAAGGAAATGATTGTACAATAACAGAAGTCTCAGAGGATCTTGAGATGCTAAAAGCAAAATGCAGAGAATGTCTCGAATTAAACTACGTTCCTATTTGCATAAGAGATTTAAGAATTCTGAAATAGATGATGATGATGGACGCATAAAGAGTGTTTATTTCTCATTTTAAAACTTTTTACAGTAACTGGAATATTTGGACATGTGGTCATTCCAATTCCTGGAAATTAAGACATTTAAATGGGTGAACCTTAAAAATAGGATATCATGGCATGGTTTTGAGGCATTGTTGGAGTATATAGATTCTAATTTTGGAAAAAATCATGGAATATGTGAAATTAACTTTTATGATGAGGTTTCTTGTTTAAAGAAGTACATAATGCATTCAAAAATTGAAGAATGGAAGGAGAAAAAAACTCCTACAGGAGATAGATTGGTTGAGATATTTGCGTTTTTTTGAGAAACAAGAGACATGGTAATATAATATATAAAAAAAAATAACAGTGGAATTTGCCCTTTGCTTACCTGGGACATGCTGTTACAGAAAGTATTTATAGTTGTGAATAAATTATGGACTGCAGAGAAAACACAAAACTTGAGACAATAAAGGCCATTCTTGTGAAATATATGGTTGATTCCTGTGAAGATTTTATGGGTGAAATATCAGAGGATGATGAATTATTGAAAAGAATTCATTTTTCCGAAAAATGTTTAAATTGTTAATTTGGAGAGTTTTAATAGATATTCATTGCATATAAGTTTTGAGTGATATTTACTTTTGCATATATTATTAAGAATTTAAATAAAAGTTGCTTTTAACAAATATTAATTCATTGTATAATATAAAATAAGTTTTTGATATATATTTATTTTTGCATCCATTATTGAGAATTTAAATAAACTTTTCTTGATAGTTTAGCAGTAACAATATTAATTATAATAATAAGAATGAAAGCAGAATATTTTATTGAAAAGGTATGATTATGTTCTATTGGGATAAGGAGAAATACAGCAATTTTAGAATATATGCTTGCAGGCAAACCTGCAAAGCAGGAAAACAAAAGTTATGCAACCAGTGGAATGTGTCCAGCATTGGTCCTTGGATAATCTGGTCACTATAGTGTACCGGGACTACATGATTATTACATGATCCCTCACTGATAGGAGTGTTATGTAATATGTGCATTTCTCTCTCAAACAAATGAGCAGATTTTTAATCCGAACCAGGTATATTGTAAATTATGGTATATATATTAGGTATCATTTTGTTAATGGATGACTTGTCGCCATTAGGTTAGAAGAATATATAGTTCCATGTATTCATATATTGTAAATTATGGTATAATATATATTAGGTATCATTTTGTTAATGGATGACTTGTCGCCATTAGGTTAGAAGAATATTTAGTTCCCATGTATTCATATTTGTGTGCTAACAGCCTTCATTAAGAGCATAGGCAAATACAGGGTGTTTCAAAAGGGTGTGTACAACTTTGCAGGAGAACAGAGAATAACTTGGAAGACAAAAACCGAGTGAATCATAATGTGAAACAGCAATTTTTGGTCACGTAACTTTATGTAACTTTAACATTTGAAAATGGTGACTTTCAATGGTTCAGAGTGAGCACGTGTTTTGGTTTGAGAAAACGAAGTCTACAAAAGTTGAGGTTTTCTGCATGCAATATGGCAAAGAACCTAGTAAGCACATGATCTACACGTGGTACAAGAATTTCATGGAAACGGGAAACGTTCTGTGCGTCATCCAAGGTCAGCGGAAAAGCTGATGCTGTTGCGGAAGATCGAGAAAGCCCTGGAAATCAATCAGACAATTGTCTCGTCAAATTAGAATTTCACATGTGACTGTAGCATGTCTTACAACAGCGTCTGCATAATAAGGCCCTACAAATTTACACTCGTACATCTGAAGAAAGTAAGAAGATACGCCAAGATTTCTGCAGGGAAATAATCAGTAGGATAGAACAAAATGAGGACTTTTGTTTTGAACACGATCGTTTTCATTGACGGGCGCACTTTTCAGTTACGTGGGCAAATAAACAAGTAGAATTTGGGGAAGCAAAACTCCACATGCCATTGTAGAACATGTCCGCGGCACCTCTAAAGGCTAACGTTTTTTGCGCCATAAGCAAGAATAGAGTATGGACTCTTATTTTTTTCGTCTACCGTTACTGGCGGTGTGTATCTGGACAGGGGTACCGAATACCACAATTAAACGACGATAACCACAACGGATGCTTACATTTCCAGCAAGACGGTGCATTTCGTTACCTGACACGTAAGGTCTTATCTCGACACTCGTTTACCATGATGATGGATTGGTAGAGGGGCCCTGTTCCCCCTACCTTACACTGATAGATTTTTTCTTGTGGGGCTTTGCGAAAGATCGAGTGTTTGTATGAGCTGCGTTCCAGAATTACTGTCGCCATTGCTGAAGTTACATGCAGGGGCGTGCCTGTGTGCAAATCTTTAGTTGGTGCCCCTATGCTACTCCCCCCCAATAAAAAAACACTATATAAAAGCGTTATTTTTAATATTTGATGCCAATAAAGAGTATTTCATTTTGAATTTTATCTCCTAAATAGGAGGGCATATTTTTTAAGTCAGAATCATTAGCTACACGTCGCATGTGTTCCAATATAAAAGGATTGAACTTTTCTAACATCTCAATGCATTTTTAAAAAATTGCCATTGTTGCGATCGTAAAGTTTATTACTTTTACCACGAAGAGCTAGATTTTGTTTGCCTAAAAACTACTAAAAAAATTATTCTTTTTATAACTTCATACCAATGTTTCCTTTCATTATCTAAAACTTTGTTGCAAATGATCAATACAAGTTTTATTTTTTAAGGATGTAATTAATTCTGTCCATTTTTTGAAATTGTTCAAATGATTTAAATCTTTCTCATGACGATTCAGGTACATTGCAAGAAGTTGCCTATATTCTGCTGATAATATAGAATAAAATTAAAAACTGCAGCAGATTTTCTTATATATGTTTAGAGCAAATGCGAGTGTGAACAAGATTAAACAAATTCAAACGCGCATCATCCTGTAAACAGTAAATTCATTCAAGTTGCTAAACTACTTGTTAGACCTAGGATCAGAATAAGATCTTAAGGAATAATAAATAAGTGATTATAAATAATTTGTTTAAGACAAATGTATAAAATATAATTAAAATTTAAACAAAAATGTAATTTATTTTGATATAATTAATGAATAATTTTTTTAGTTTTTCCTCCTTGAAAATCTTTGACGCCTTTACTATCCTGGCGGCTGTGTCCATCGCCCATATATTACCGAAAAGCTCCTGGTTATGCACCAGATATGCTCTGCTGCGTGAGACAGGAAATTGCTTATAGATGAGACTGCAGAATTACTGGATCCAGTCACATCGAACTTTAATTGTCTGTGTTGAAACGTCAAGTGTTATGCTACATTTGCACGGTAATGAAAATTGTTCAGCTATTGATCTTGAGAATATTAGAGGCATGTCAGAATAGAATTAGGGATTGGTTGAGCAAAATTCAGGAAAGCAGCACAGTGGAGGAAGAATGGTCAAACATGTCTAAGACAATGGGACGAAGAGATCAAGCACGTAATTGAAGAAAAAAAGACAGAATATAAACAATGGCTAAATTTAATGAAAGAATCACTCATTGAATAGAAAAGAGCAATACCAGTAGCACATTTTGAAATAGCATACTTTCTATGATCGATTTTCTTTTGCACAGGGATTAAAACTCCTAGTTTTCGGAAGAAAAACTCTTACTTACCTGTTCTAAAGTTCGACAAAAGGCACCTCCAAGAAAGCATTGAAATTTAATTCTAATAGTCTTTCTGGCAGTCTAGCGATAGTAAAGCAAATGCTAGTTCCAGATGTACTGAATTATGAAATAACCAATATATTATATTAAAGTTTTAGAAATAAATCCCATATTATTATAAAGTCATTAATATTTATCACTAGCGTGAACTTTCTTTAAAAATTCTTTGTTATTTTTAATCGCGTCGAAAAATTCACTACAATTTAGTTCACTGTTAAGTTTGCAGCGCAATACAACTTTTACTGTTGATTCAGCCATTCTACTTCTTTCTTCAGACCATATGTTATTCATTATTGAGAATATCCTTTCAACAGGTGAAGATGTGTCTGGCAGGCTGAAAATGTATTCTATAATTTGGCAAGATTGGGCAATGAAATGTTCTTTTTATTGAAATGACTGAATAGTTGTATCCATTTTTCTTCGCAACTTGTATTTTTCAAAATGTCATAGTTTGCCGACCAAAAAGCTTTTGCAATCACCACTTCATCAAACAGTTCATCCATGTTTATTGCATTATTTGCAAGAGTTTCATTAATTTTTTCACCTGAAGCTTCAATTTCCGACCAAGTTAATTCATTGTTGTTTATCCAAGTAAAAGATTCTGCTCCACCAAAACTGTTTTCCCAAAGCTCAATGTAAGAAAGACATCGGTCATAAAATTTTGTGAACTCTTGTAGTATTGTATTAATATTAATACTTCCATTATTTTCCAGTGTGCTAAAAAGCTTTTTTGATTCTTGAGGTATAAATTTATTATCATGCCTTTCCTCTAGATTTGTGTTTAATTTTCTAAGTTCAATGACAATATCTGTTGCACTCACTTTTGTACTTTCCATAATCAAGATAGATTTGTTAAACAATTTGAGTTGCCCGTGCGCAAACCACAAATACACTTCACCACAATAATTATCAAAGAACTGTTTTATCATCACCGGACAGTGTTCTTGTGAAATAAAATATGATTTCAGTCCCTCATAGATTTCAAGTATTCTGTCAATAGCTGGAAGTAGCGAAAGAAAACGGGTGTTGCCATGTTGAAGAACTTTTTATACTCTACATCTACAAATTCACAGAACGCTTTTAGTTGAGTGACTCGAACCGTATAAATGTGGAAATATTTTTAAATTTTGAAAAGCTTCCATTTCAATAGGTAGAAATGTATCAACTGCAGTTTGAAGACAGTTGTGAACGATGTGAGCACTGCAACCGATGCCCACAATATTTCTTCCTAGTTCCTTCTTCAATCGACTGTAAATATTGTTTTCTCCTCTTCGTTTTACACCCCCAAAATTGGTATTGCAGTTATCTCCATAAAATCCAATTTTTTTTTCTTATATTATGAGTTGTTTTCATAACTGACATTAAATGGTTTGTCAGTAATTTTGCAGTTTCACCGGGAACTGATTGAAAGTCTAAAAGTTTAACTTTTACTCCACAATCTGGTGCAAAATACCGCACAACACATGGCACAGTTTTAATTTCTTTCCTGTTGGAAGAATCAGTTGATATCGTCACAAAATTTGTTTTGTTTAAATCTCCACAAAGTTGCTGATACAACAGTGGCTCAATCACATTAACAATGACAGCTTCACATTTTGTTCTACCCAGTCTAAAATTTGTTTCAAAAAGGTTTGATATCAATTTAGAAATTAGATGAACAATCGGCAGACTTAAAGCTGAGATTGTGAATAGCAACATGAAATGCAAAAGTTGCTTCTTTAGCAGCAATTAAAAATTCTTTGTCACTTGGATCGGCATCTTTAAAATATGACAATATCTTTGAGGAAGTTCCTGCCGCTGCTAGACTAGCCTTATGTTTCGCACATGTCAAGTGGTTTTTTATGTCCGAACGCCCACCATGAGCCACAGAAAATTCTGAAGAGCACTGCTCACATTTCATTTTGTCAGTATGACCACAAACGTTTTTCAAAAACGGATAATCCTTTTTTAATTCATCCGTAAACACAGTTTCTTTTTGGCATTTTGGAGTTAAATTAATTTAATGAAGTAAAAAAAATCACAAACAACACGCCGAAAAGAAACACTGACTCGCAATCTAAACTAAATTAAGATTGCGCATGCTCAACAATGACTTGCGACGCAGCGTATAGGACAGAGTCAAAGTGAGGTATTCGTGTTGCCTAATCGCCATTTTCCGAGGCTGCACTTTTTGTACTGCGTGTATATTCTGCACTTTTAAAATTTTACCAAATATAACCGGGACAAACTGGACGGGACGCCAGGACCATGCCGTCAAACCGGGACGTATGGTAAGCCTATATCTCGGCAATGCAATCAGTTTTCGTGACCGCGAAGCTGCCAACAGCGTCGTGCGCCGACATTGGTAATGCGGCATTATTTAAAGTGCAGATAGTGCGCGCTGTTCAAAAGCGTATTAAAACGTAATAATTGTTTTGAAAAAAAATTTAGCTTAAAATAATCAAGATTTTTATGATGTTTATTGAAAACATTAATCTATTTTAAAACACTATAGGAAAATATCTTGGTTTGGGAGCCCTCCCCAAAGCTTGAGGCCCCTAGGAACGTGCCTCATTGCCTTTTTGGGTAATCTGCCACTGACCCTAGTTCTTTTAGAGGCTAAGGATGCCACTGATGTGTGTGTGTGTGTGATGTCAGAATAGGATAGCGTGTCAGTTCAAAAAGAAACATCCGATTTTTTCTGATGAGTTGTGTATTATTGAAGGTAAGGAAAAGTAAGTTGATATTTCCTTTTACAAAAAAAAAAAAAAATCAGCTAACGCCTTTTTATTCCCGTATATACGGGAGTAGGCGAGGCCATTTAGCCCTATCTAACTTTTTGGAGACTGAGTGGGCAGTTCAATCTCCACTGGTACCCATTCAGAGACAGATGGTCCAAGGGTATCACTAATTAAGCGGTACGCAGTGAAGAGAGACGGCTCAAATGTGCCGCCATCTCGTGGTCCCTAACCCTAACACAATATATTTAATATCTGAAATAATGTGGGTTCTACGGTCGATTTTCTTGAGTTTACAGGACGAAAAACCCGAGTTTCCGGGAGGAAAAACCTGCTTGCCCGTGCCAGAGATCGACTAACTCGGGAACCGGTCGAAAAAAGGCTTAGAAAAATTTCCTCTAGTCGCCGACTAGACTCGAAACCAAGACTTCCTTCGTGCGGCCAAGCGCGGTGGTGTGCAAACGCCACATCCACTGAGCTACAGGAGGTAAAAAAAAAGTTAAGACTAAGTTTTGTTAGCAGGATAGTATACAGGACAGTATGGAGATCAGTTTGTAAGGCATTGGTTGCAGACGATCGTGAAGCATGATCAAATACTCTGGAAAGGAAATGTCAAAAGAAAGGAAATGTTGGATATGTAGAGAAGTTAATAATTATTATTGATGCCACCGATCTTCATTATTTTTGAAAACACTGCTGTAAAGGCGATTGGTCAATTTTTGATGATAAATTTTTATTTTTCTTTATTTTGAATATATATATATAGTGGGAAGAGAAGAATGATGCTAACAGATTATTCAGAAAACAGGGTTATTATTAAGAATGATGCTGTTAGCATCATTCTTCTCTTCCCACTGATGCTAACAGGGTAACTTTATCTTAAATTGCAATGGCAGTGGTGCCATTTGGATGAGAGGGAAATAACTAACTAGAGGAAATATATGTCAGTGGCAATGACATTGCAGAGCCTACTTGGTTGCCCGAGTGAATAGCATATCTGCTTTCAGACCATTATGTTTGTGAAGGGTTTTATGGGGGAGATAAAAGTGTGAGACTAAAGTCCTCCTGCTATTGGAGACTTGAAGCGATTCGAAAAAGCTTCATATTTGGTCTCTACAGCAGGGTTTCCGAACTATGTAAAAAAATTTTAAAAAATACAAAAAATATATAAAATTAAGTAGAGAAAATATATAATAAATAAAATGAATCAGAGAACGCCTTTTATTCCCTTAAAGGAAGGAGTTGAATCCGTTTTTTAGTCCTACCTTTTGGTGATTGAGTGGGCAGTTCAGTCACCACCATTATCCAATCAGAGATAGCTGGGCCAAGACCGTCACTAATTTTAAGTTGCATTCAGAGAAGAGTCGACAAACAAGTGTCGCCATCTCGCTGTCCCTAATCCTAACAAAATATGTTATTGTCTGAAACGTGTGGGTTCTATGGTCCATTGTCTTGAGTTTATGAAACAAAAAATCTGAGTTTTTTGGAAAAAAAAACATGTCTGAAAAGTATTGGTTCTATGGTCAATTGTCTTGAGTTTACGAGACGAAAAATCTGAGCTTTCTTGAAGAAAAAAAACATGCTTGCTGGTTCCAGAGATCATCTAATTGGGATAGAAGAAAGGTCTAGAAAAAGTTCCTCTGTGGGTGACCAAAATTGACTTGTCTTTCTTTGGGTAGCCTAGCTCTGTGGATGCAAACGCCACTTCTACTGGGTCACACAGAGAAAAAATTATTAGTCCATCCATAGTACGAATGTCTATTATTGGTTCAGGAAAATCGTTTGCAGATGGGAGAGACAAAAAATTAATCTACCATTTGAACGTTTAATATCTAATAGCCTATAAGTAGCACATTACATTTCAAAAATTGTGATAGAACCACCCAATCGAAAGTTATGGAATGATGGTTTCCAGTTCGGCAGAGCTGTTAATGGAAATACTAGTCGTAAACACATGGAGGCAATGATACAGAAACACTATATCTTTGAGATAATGGTTGAAGTGAGTCAGTGATAGAGGATTCAGCTCCTTAACAGTATCCATAACAAAAACCTTTAGGGAGTTTTTTTGGTGCACTTATCCCAAGCATTTTGAACAGGTGACCAGTGTTCTAGAAATGGCTGAATTTGGAATTTGTACAAACATAACAGCTGAATGGTTGAAAGGTAAAATCTTTAGCAGAAAAGCATGTTCCATGTTCTTCAATCAATATCATTCCAAGAAGTGAGATTTGATCTTGTTTGCTGATTTCTATATTACTGAGAATAAGAGGAGGAGAACGAGATCTCTTTTTTTGAGAAAAACAAGCAAGACCACTCATGGTGACTAGATTGTTCCCACTCCAATGAAGAATAGTATGGAGATCAGTGTTTAAGACAATTGTTGCGGACGATTGTGAAATTCTGGATGTCTCAGCACCTGCATGTTTTGTCAAATGAGTTGAAGGAATGATGTCTACTATTTTCAGCAAGGCTGAAGATATATGTAAGATTAATGGTGATTGAGAGCATGCCATTTATGTACAGGAAAAAGAGGATATGGGATAGAACAGTCTTGAGGCACTTTGCAGTAGAGAAGCGCTCGAAGCAAGGGAGACACAATCAATAGCACATCCACTGATAACTGGTCTAGAATGTCTCTAGGTAATGGTGTACGCTGTTTATGTTGGCGTTCATGCCAAGGATAGGAAAGGTGATTTTTTTGGGGATTTGGGCAAGTTTTGTATATTTTGTTTGATTCGTCATTTTTGTTGAAATTTGTTTGAGGAAGGTTTATTTTATCCGCAGTGATACTATATTGTTTCTTGTATGTTGCTTCATTTCTGTTTAGAAGTAGATGAAAAAATATGCAACAAGAGGAGATTAGACTCTTGGATATAACGGCCCCTAGGAAGCAACCAGTTTCAATGCCATAACGTGGCCTCCACAGTGCTTCTCTTATACCATTATCAGACTACCCCTCCTAACCAGCAAAGTATGGTAGCAACCGGATCATGTGTCACCTGACTGAGAAGCCTCTTGATTTTTTACTCACAGGCTCATATCCGTACTAACTGGCTGCTATTGCACCACCCTTTGCACTTTGGCTTCCAGCAAGGTTTCCTTTGGCTTTACCTGAAATCGAAAGTAAACTTCTGTTCCATGTTCTTCCATCAATCATTCGGATCGTGCTTCCTTAGAATTCCGTATCTTAGATCCACTGAAAAGAAGAGTTTAACAAATTTTTAGGAATGATGACAAACTCGTTAATTCAAAAAGTAGGGTAAGAAGCTACTATCGGGTTGTATTCTGATATAAATAAATAACTTCTTTATTGCAATTTTTTTCCTAATTCGATTTCCTAATCCAAAAGAAGTAAGCTGGTCTAATCCTAACTTCATTTATTTATTTACAAATGAGTGTATTTATTTGTATTTTAGGAAATTGGTTGACTGCTGATGTCTACCTTCGTTACCATCAGCATATTAGAGCTGTTGATTGGAATAAACGAAAGCGAACAATGATACGACAGACAAGGTACTTAACCTTGAGCATTATAGTGTACACTAGGATATAATGTTAGTCCTAAGTCGATTTTTTTCCTGAGTTGCATAATTATAAATCTGAATTTATATGATTAAAATAAATACTTAAACGCACCTGACTGAATAACTTTGAAACCCGTAATATTTAATTATTCACGATAGCATTTTTTTTTTCTTTTTCTTCCCCCCCCCCGCCTAAATGTGTCATCTGTGTTAGAACATTCCACCAACACGCGGCGTACCAGATTAAATTACGACGAATGGACATTCAATAGTTGTGTAGATGACCGATCCTATAAAAAGTGAAATAACAAGTTTTATTTATTTGATATTTCAATTGTGAATAATTTATTTCCATTATGTCAGCTAGTCCTCCTCCTTTAAATACGCTAGTGGAATATAGCACTCCAATTTTAATTGCGAAGCGTGAAGAAAAGAAGAAGCCAAGAGTAACGTTGCTTAGTACATAAAATATATATTATTTTACGTATATGTGCTGTATTATGTTATTAGTAATTAATAACTAGTAATTATTAGTAAATTCAAATAAGGGAAAATCACACTGCAACATTACTTTAGTTAGTGGTTGGGTAACAATTTTAATTTTGAGATATTGGCTAAATTAAAGTGTTGATTTTATTTTTCGTAATGAAACACAATTGCTATTAGTCCTATTAATCGCGCATGCGCACACGTACAATCGGAAATACTATTTAATGCTGCTTAATGTATAATATTCGCATTTTAAATTAATAAAATTTAAAACTTATAACTTCACAATTTTTTTTAAATTTGAAAGCTCCTTATTTGGAACATTGAAAGATATTTTGAAAACATCTTTTGGTAACAGTTAATTCAAGGAATCTGTGAGTATTGTATCCACTTAAATTACCTTACTTGCTTGATCCTTTAATTAGATGTTCCTCAAAATATAAAGAGAATTGAATATTTTCACCACAAACAGCCTAATGTTTTATATTTATTATTTATGATAATAAGGAATGTATTTTTTTTAATACGCCATTGCTCGTTTCTATATAATCGTAACTTTTGACTTTCAGCAATCGGTATAGAAATAGTGGTCCTTGTCAAAACATAGGAATAATATTATTATTTAGATTCTGGCATCCTTAAACTGCAGAAAGAAATCAATGTTTTAATAACGCAATGAATAAAATAATTACGTTTTGATTCTTACTTTTATTTTTCGTTGCATTTTATTTCAAGAGGTTGTATAAATAATCAAAACGTTTTGTTATATCAATGATAGTTTTGTAAGTGAAAACGATGCAACAGAATTGCAGAATTTGTTAGTTCCGAAAAACTTTGTGCTTCTGTGAAATTTCTCACATAACCCCCGTAGCAAGTGGAAGAACGACAGTACGTTGCGTCATTCTATTGGAAAAGGCCAAGTTCGATTCTCGGCATGATGGGAAGAATCTTTATATGGGCTTTTTCGATTAAAGGTGAGTTGGCAGATCTCATACAGCTGTAGCAGGTTTTTTTTTTTTTTCTCCCGGAAAGTCGGGTTTTTTTATCCCACATACAGACAAATCGGCCTTTAGGACACACGCAGTTTACACGGAGACGGAGAGTAGAAAAGTAGGTTCCCTCCTTCTATGAGTCTTTGGACTCCTTGCAAGTGTCACGAAATAATAATAATAATTAATGATACATGTAAACTGCTTTCATTTCGTAGACGTTTAATATGTTGAAGGATGATTAAACCTCAGTATATATTTAGGGTTATCATCCATTAAAACTATTTTTGTATCACTAGTTTCCATTACGTTTATATAACTCAAACACTACAGTATATTTTAATAACATCTAAACGAAAAATTGGCTTCCTACATATGTGACATCGCTATTTTTTTTCCAGCCCTCAAAGCCCGAGGGAAGCCCAGGTGTGTCCGTGTCTGGTGAACTGCCTAAAGAAAAACAACCAGAACCAAGTAAAAAAGAGAAATATGACGATGTCTTGGATATAATTCTTCCGCCAAGGTTAGAGAATCATAAAACATAGAATTTTACTATGATTATATAACCAGTGTATTCTCCATTCTGTATTCATCACGTTGGTCTGTTCTGCTTTTAAGTTATCTGCTATAATCCTGTAGTGATGATGCATTGCAGAGTAGTCGCTTTACAATTTATCACAGGAACTAATGTCTGAAGTGTTGCAGAGCATCTCCAGTCCATCAGACATTGCCTGACGTATATTTCAGAAGATCAATATGAATAATTATTTTTTTTACTCTCTCTTTCTCTTATTATATTTTTAATTTAAATTTAATTAATTTTTTTACCTTGATTGAGAATTTTTTTTTTAAAGTCTAATGATCTTGTTTGCTTGAAAAGTAAAAATTGCAAACTGTTTCTTATGCTTCTGTTAAAAACTTTTCTGATTAACTGCATAACGCATAATGCTTTTCAGGTAGCCCTAGCTGAGTTGAATTTGGCATTTTCTAATGCATTTTTTAATAGTTAATTAGATACTTTTTTTCTAAAAGTATATTTTTCTGTTTTCAGGAATTTGACTGTACAGAGTTTTAGAAATTTCAGCTTGCTATTTCATGAAGATTTTCTTCCAGCACATGGACAAATATTATGCATTCTAAGACTCTGTATCTGTGTTTTCCCACTTTATGTAAGCGCATGTAAGGTCTTTCTTTGTGTTGCAAAGAAAAACCTTACATAAAAGCAGTAACATGCAACGTATAGTTACTTGCACTTTCTTGAATCAACACTACTGAACTCATAATTTAAAACATGTTATTTTATTTTTACTCAGCGATGCCAAAACAAGAAATGTTTAACTTTTGAGGTACAAGTTTCTGTTATTAAGGGGCTGGCTCATGTGCATCTTTGTTGCCATAGCAACACTCGGACGGTGATCTTAATAATGTAACGGATAATCGCATATTTAATTTGGAAAAAAAAAATCCTCATGCAAGTAAGCATTTACATATATATATATATATATATATACACACACACACACACACACATATATTGGAATTCATATTTACTCGGTGAAAATGATATGAAAATTGATAAAGTTTGAATGACTAAACACTGAGAATAATATAAATACGAACATCTACAGACACATTACATAATGACAACAGATCTCAGATCTAATATAAACTGTGGTACAGTTTAAACTGGATTACGTGCTACAGTTCCAGCTGTATGTAACTGCGTGCCCGAGATATCGCAAGAACACCAGTACTGAACAGCAGAAATGTGCGTATCGGATAAATTGCAGCTGAGGCTATTATTCAGGGGGGCTGAATCGAGTGAAATTCCTTTAGATTCGAGAATGCGTCTCTCAAATTCATTATAACACTTATGTATGTTTGAGGTTTGAGACCAGTCTATAAGATGTTGGCGGCCTTCGTCGGAGTTTATAGAGAATAGGACGTGACTGGAGAGCGCTAGCTCGGGTTCTGTTGTAGGAAATATCTCTTTCATGTTCCTCAACACGGAAAGGATAGATTTATCAGTCTGACCGTAGTAAGGCTTTCCACAATTACACATAATCTTGTAAATTCCTGGTACTGAAGAAAGTGATCTTTTTTTTAGGTCGACTGAGGATGGAACAGAGTTTACGAGACGTAGTGAAACATGTTTTGATGTTGAATTTCTTAAGACTTTTAGCCGGTTTGGGAGAGAGGGAACTGATAAAAGGCAAAGATATATACGCTTTTGGGAAGAATGAGTTCCGTAGTAGTTTGACGATGGTGGAAAAGAAATTTTTCAATATTTTTTAGAGAGAAACCATTGTTGAGAAAGGTCCTTTTTTAGAAAATTAAGTTCATTTTGAAGTTCTATCTCATCAGATAATAATGATCTGACTCGATCTGCCAGGGTGGATATAATGCCAAATTTCTGTGGAGGATGCATGAAAGTATCTGTCCGTATGTGTAAGCTTTCTGAAGATGGACATTGTGATATTGTCAGAGCATCTTGTAAGTTTTAAGTATAAAAAAGCGAGACAATTGTTGGTTTCTAGTTCATAGGTGAATTTAATCTTGTGATGAAAGTTGTTGAGATGATCCAGAAAAATATTAAGGTTATCTAGGACGTGCTCCCAAATGAGGACAACATCATCAATAAAACGCAGCCAGATTTTAGGTTTTAGTGTAAACGAACTAATTGCTTTTTCTTCAAAGTCTTCAAGAAAAATATTTGCTAGTACCGGCGAGAGCGGGCTGCCCAAAGCTAATTCTGAGTTTTGTTTAAATATCTTGTCTTCAAATCTATAGTATCCTGAATTAACACAGTGGGAGAGTAAGGCGAAGAATTTTTTGGATAATTTGCTCTTAAGGAGATTGAGAACTTCCTGGGTTGGAACATTTGTGAAAAGAGACAGTATGCCAAAACTTGCCATTAAATCTGATTTGTTTAATTTGAGATTTTTTATCTTCGAAACGAAGTCAGCTGAATTTTTTGTATAAGAAGAAGATTTTCCTGTTAGGTGTCTTAAGGAAGAGGCGAGATATTTAGATACATTGTAAGTTGGTGAGTCGATACCTTTAACCATTGGTCTTAGGGGAGTATGGATATTATGGATCTTCAGAAGGCCCTATAATCGTGGGATTAAAGGATGAACAGATCTGAGATAAAGAGAGATGTGCCTTGGTAATTCTGAAGTAGCTTTTAGAAGATTATTGGTTCTGTTATGAAATTCTCTTGTTGGATCATTATTCAGAGTAAGTGTCTGTCTCCAAAAATTCAAGTATTTTGTTGCGGTCGTCAGTTTTGTTCAGAATGACTGTGGCATTCCCTTTATCAGCTGGAAGAATTATGATATCTTTATTCTTCTTTAAGTTCTTAATGGCTAATCTTTCACTATGAGAAATGTTATAAGTAGGGGATCTAGCATTATTTATCGTGAATATAGCTTTTATACGTAGAAGGTTTGCTTTTTGGGTTGGCAGAGAGAGGATGCAACTTTTTCTATCTTTGTAAGGAAAAGTTCTTTTGGAATGGAAATAGGTGCTAGAACGAAATTGAGACCTTTGCTAGAACACTTTCTTCCGTCGATGAAAGAGAATGGGACAATTTGTTTATAACTACTTTTTTTGAAAAGGTAGAGGCATAATGAAATGAGGAAAGATCCTGCTTACGACTAAGATAATCGAATTTTTTGATAAGTTTCATTTTATTTGCGTTCTGGGATTTTGAAGCTTGAAGTGTGCTAATTTCAGTTTTGTTCCAAGACAAATTGTCAAGAGAATTACTTAAGCGATTTTCTAGTGAAGACTTCTTAGAGGCTAGGTTGCATTTGTTGTGTGCGATACGTTCTGACAGAAGTTCCAGTTTTGTATCGTAAATTCTCTGAGCTCGAATTGTTTTAATTGATTTCTTGAAATTAAGAAAACGAGGTATGATTGAATTGCACTTACGTCTTTTAAGAAAGACTAGTCTGTTGATGAATAATCCAATGCTTCTGAGAGTTTCATAATAATCCTTGATGAGAAAATGTATATCCTGTCATAAAGAGTTGTGATATTGGAATTCACATTTACTCTGAGAAAATGATATGGAAATTAATAAAGTTTCAATGACTAAACACCGAGATAATAAAGAATGGGGTGTAATAGGAACACTGCTAGTTTCGTTGATAAATCAACTTCTTTAGGTGTCCAACTACAAAGAATTATATACACAAAAAACTACAGAAACATTACCTAATAACGACAACAGATCTAATATAAACTTTGTACAGTTTGGTACACTTTTAAACTGTACCAAAACTCTCAGAAGCATTGGATTATTCATCAACAGACTAGTCTTCCTTAAAAGATGTAAGTTCAATTCAATCATACCTCGCTTTCTTAATTTCAAGAATTCAATTAAAACAATTCGAGCTCAGAGAATTTACGATACAAAACTGGAACTTCTGTCAGAACGTATCGCAGACACCAAACGCAACCTAGCCTCTATGAAGTCATCACTAGAATACCGCTTAAGTAATTCTCTTGACAATTTGTCTTGGAACAAAACTGAAGAAATGAGCACACTTCAAGCTTCAAAATCCCAGAACTCAAATAAAATGAAACTTATCAAAAAATTCGATTATCTTAGTCGCAAGCAAGATCGTTCCTCATTTCATTATGCCTCTACCTTTTCACATAAAGTAGTTATAAACAAATTGTCCCATTCTCTTTCATCGGCGGAAGAAAGTGTTCTAGCAAACGCCTCAATTTCGTTCTTGCGCCTATTTCCATTCCAAAAGAACTTTTCCTTACAAAGATAGAAAAAGTTGCATCCTCTCTGCCAACCCAAAAAGCAAACCTTCTACGTATAAAAGCTATATTCACGATAAATAATGCTAGGCCCCCTACTGATAACATTTCTCATAGTGAAAGAATAGCCATTAAGAACTTAAAGAAGAATAAAGACATCATAATTCTTCCAGCTGATAAAGGAAATGCCACAGTCATCCTGAACAAAACTGACGACCGCAACAAAATACTTGAATTTTTGGAGACAGATACTTACTCTGAATAATGATCCAACAAGAGAATTTCATAACAGAACCAATAATCTTCTAAAAACTACTTCAGAATTACCAAGGCACATCCGTCTTTATCTCAAATCTGTTCATCCTTTAATCCCACGATTATACGGCCTTCCGAAGATCCATAAAATTTATACTCCCTAAGATCAATAGTTAAAGGTATCGACTCACCAACTTACAATGTGTCTAAATATCTCGCCTCTTCCTTAAGACACCTAACAGGAAAATCTTCTTATACAAAAAATTCAGCTGACTTCGTTTCGAAGATAAAAAACCTCAAATTAAACAAATCAGATTTAATGGCTAGTTTTGGCATAGTGTCTCTTTTCACAAATGTTCTCACCCAGGAAGTTCTCAGTCTCCTTAAGACCAAATTATCCAAAAAATTCTTCACCTTACTCTCCCACTGTGTTAATTCAGGATACTTTAGATTTGAAGACAAGATATTTAAACAAAACTCAGGATTAGCTTTGGGCAGCCCGCTCTCGCCGGTACTAGCAAATATTTTTCTTGAAGACTTTGAAGAAAAAGCAATTAGTTCGTTTACACTAAAACTTAAAATCTGGCTGCGTTTTATTGATGATGTTTTCCTCATTTGGGAGCACGGCCTAGATAACCTTAATATTTTTCTGGATCATCTCAACAACTTTCATCACAAGATTAAATTCACCTATGAACTAGAAACTAACAATTGTCTCGCTTTTTTATACTTAAAACTTACAAGATGCTCTGACAATATCATAATCTCCATCTTCAGAAAGATGGAGATTTTGATTTTGTCAGAAAGCCTACACATACGGACAGATACTTTCATGCATCCTCCACAGAAATTTGGCATTATATCCACCCTGGCACATCGAGTCAGATCATTATTATCTGATAAGAGAGAACTTCAAAATGTACTTAATTTTCTAAAAAGGACCTTTCTCAACAATGCTTTTTTTCTCTAAAAAATATTGAAAAATTTCTTTTCCACCATCGTCAAACTACTACGGAACTCATCCTTCCCAAGAGCGTATATCTCTTTGCCTTTTATCAGTTCCCTCTCTCCCAAACCGGCTAAAATTCTTAAGAAATTCAACATCAAAACAGGTTTCACTACTTTTCTTAAACTCCGTTCCATCCTCAGTCGACCTAAAGAAACATCACTTTCTTCAGTAACCCAGTAGTTTACAAGATTATGTGTAATTGTGGAAAGCCTTACTACGGTTAGACTGATAAATCTATCCTTTTCCCTGCTGAGGAACATCAAAGAGATATTTCCTACAACAGAACCCGAGCTAACGCTCTCTCCAGCCACGTCCTATTCTGTATAAACTCCGACGAAGGCCTCCAACATCTTGTAGACTGGTTTCGAACCTCAAACATACATAAGTGTTATAATGAACTTGAGAGACGCATTCTCGAATCTAAAGGAATTTCACTCGATTCAGCCCACCTGAATAATAACCTCAGCTGCAATTTATCCGATACGCACATTTCTGGTGTCCAGTACTGGCGTTCTCGCGATATCTGTCGCTGGAAGTTGTACAGCTGGAACTGTAGCACGTAATCTAGTTTAAACTGAATCACAGTTTATATTAGATCTGTTGTCGTTATTATGTAATGTGTCTGTAGTTTTTTGTGTATATAATACTGTTTTTAGTTGGACATTTGAAGAAGTTGTTTTATCATAGTCCTTATAAGGACTGGATTAAAGGGGCGAAGCAAGAATGCTTTTCATCTTCCCCGTTATCTGTAGAGGACAGTGTAGAGATAAGGTGTTATAGAGCTATTAAAGCTCTGATCATGGCAGGAGGGTAACAGCAATAGCCGAGCCTCAGTTAGAACATCATTAGCTAATCCATTGTCATTCAATACCCTCTAAGGGTATTGGATTGAATGAATCAATCACCGACTATGTAAGTAAAGGTGAAATCTCAAAAATACGGATGATCTCTAGGCCACTCCATAGTGGGCGAAAGACCGTCCTAATCTCAGCGTTGGTTCCACTCAGTGACGGGCTCCCCGACCACTGAGCAGAACCGCTCATATTCCGAGGAAAATAATTCACCGGCAAGTACCCCTCAGCGGGCCGTGCCGGAGAACACCTTCCCCGGAGACTCAAAGTGCTCCCTTAGGACAAAACCTAAGAGAGCGAACTCATTAACCCAGGATAACAGCAACAGCCGAACCTCAGTTAAACTTCATTGGTTCAGCATTGCCATCCGTTACCCTATATGGGCATCTCATATAAAATCAATCACCGCATCTCACGGTCGTTTGATTCCCCAACTTCAAGTTGTTTTATCAACGAAACTAGTAATGCTCCTATTAAACCCTATTCTTTATCATTCTCGGTGTTTAGTCATTCAAACGTTATTAATTTCCATATATATATATATATATGTATATATGTGTAAATAAGATTTTTTTACCTTGGGAATACTGTATATTAGGGTTACCAAGTAATTTTATAAACTTTGTTATTTTACTCCTAATCCCAAGTAAGCTAACAGTTAAGTTTGCGCCTGAAACGTAGTTCAAGTCTAAAGGTGGTGCTACACCAGGGCAACTCATTGTAAAGGTGGGTAAAGCTCTGATCACTATTATTAGTATTTTCCATAATGTGAAGCACATCTCACTAAGAGATGTATACTGCAATACATTATGGCACCCATAATGTATTGCAGTATACATCTGGGTCACTACCCAGACCAGTTTCAATCTTTTTTGAGGTCTCCTCAGTGAGTAGCTAGACCCTAAATACCAAGGTTTTAAGAGATGTATAGCATATCTCTTAGTGAGATATGCTTTACGTTATGGAAAATACTAACAATAGTGGTCAGAGCTTTACCCACCTTTACAATGAGTTGCCCTGGTATTGTGGCATCTTTAGACTTGAACTATGTTTCAGGCGCAAACTTAATTGTTTGCATACTTGGAATTATATATATATATATATATATATATTAGGGTTACCAAGTAATTTTATAAACTTGGTTATTTACACAGACATGCAGGTTGCCTCATTCAGTCGTATTCGATCACATTTAGAATATAGTTATTTCTTATGTTATTTATGAGAATTTCATCACCATCGGACAAGAATGATGGGGAAGAGAAGGAGTTGTGTCGTTTACTGACATTTCTACACATCACACCTTTCAACCGATTTCAATGAAATTTGAACATAGTTGTTTCTAACAAAACTGCATTTTCCCTGAAAAATTTGGCCCAATCAGACGAAAGTGAAGGAGAATGTAAGGAGAGGAATCCCACTTCCAAGACTGGACTTTACAGTCATTATCGTTCACTGATCTCGATTACAGTCCTCTGAAGAATTTTGCAAAATCGGGCGCCTCTACAGGTGAAATGGTTCAACCGATTTGGTCCAAATTTGAAATATATTTGTTTCCTGGGGACATTCAGCCTAATAAGAGTAAAATGAATCGAAGATTGAGGGGAGGGAGAAGGATCCTTTTCCTGCAGATACCTCTTCAGGTTTGCATCGTTTAACCGTTTTTCTACCAGATTTGGCATTTTAAGTTGTTACAAGGTCTTCTTGAAAGACTTTCGCATTTTCTACACAACAGTGGAAGATGGCGAGGGGGTTCTAAGAGATGAGAAGAAAGTAAAATATTGCAGACCTGCTACAGGTCACATTGTTCAATCAATGTTTATACTTTATTCTTTGAATGATTCATCTTTTATATATATATATATATATATATATATATATATATATATATAAAAAAGATGAATCATTCAAATGATATATATATATATATATATATATATATATCAGAAATCAGCTAACGCCTTTTATTTCCGTATAGGGAGTAGGCGAGGCTGTTTTAGCCCTATCTAACTTTTGGAGTGAGTGGGCAGTTTAATCTCCACTAGTAGCCAGTCAGAGATAGCTGGCCCATAGCTATCACTAATTAACGGGCACGCAGTGAAAAGGCGGCTAGAGAGTGCCGCCATCTCGTGATCCCTAACCCTAACACAATATACATGGTGGAAATAAATTAACTTTCCCTCTTTGGAGGTATCTATAGCTAAAACTAATACACGGAATGAGACTACATTTTATATGGACTTTCGAAGGCATGGGGAGATGAATTCCGCGAAAAAAAAATAGTGCCAAAAGTCGCCGATATAGGAACTTTTGGTGCTGGCGGAGCTGAAAGCAATCAAATATTTGCAGTAAACGCAGGTAAAAAAGGATTATGCAAATTTTACTGTGCGTACGTGACAGCAGCGCCACCAATTCCACTTAAAAAGGGATTGGGAACTTTCAGGCAGTTATTCGAATGACTGACGAATTGTGCTCAATATGCGTCCTACCTTGCCTCAGCGTTCTTTACTTCTTAAGTTGTTTTCCCTTAAACAGTGCAATGCCGTTGCGACTCCTCGGGGATTTAGAAAGCTTCACAACCTGCGTACAGGTCCTATGTCAGCTGTAGCACTGAGAGCTATGATTAAGAGGTTTGAAGAAACTGGATCACTAGGAGTTAGGCCTGGCAGAGGATGGAAAGCAGTGCAAGAAGAGACAGTAACATACGTTGCTAGTGCGGTGTTCGACGACACAGGGACCAGTACTGGTCCAAGCACTGGTGCCATAGCTCGCAAACGTGATATGGCTTATGGTACACTGTGGAAAATCTCACGGAAAATGCTTCACTTCTATCCGTATAAGTTCAGTCGTGTGCAAGCACTAACTACTGCAGATTATGATAACGCATGACCTTCGCGCTAACGTTTCTTGCCCGAATGGAGGTCGACAATGACTGGCCTTGGAGAATATTGTGGGGTGATGAGGCTCATTTTATCTGAATGGGTCGATCAACACTCACAACTGCATAATTTGGGCATCTGAACATCCCGAAGCGATCCAGCAAGTACCACTGCATTCTCCAAAAGTAAAAGTATGGTGTGGCTTCACAGCCGATTTCATAATAGGACCACACTTTTTTGAGCGTATTACCCCTACAGGTCCTGTAACCTGCTCCGGAGAGATTTATCGACGAATGCTGGAAAATTTTGTCATTCCTGAATTGAAGCAAAGACAATGTTTGGACTCCATAATTTTTATGCAGGATGGAGCATTGCCACACATTGAATGTTCAGTACAGCGCCTTTGACGCCAGCATTTCAGTAATGAGAGGGTTATCAGTCAGTTCTTTCTGACGGCATGGCCGCCTCGATCCCCAGACATCACTCTATGTGGCTGTGGGGGTATTTGAAATCCGTTGTGTATGTTGGTGGCTTTCCCAACTTCCATGTCTTGAAAGAGAACATAAAACGGGCTATTATGAACATCCAATCCGACTCCTTGCGCTCAGCTGTAGAGCATGTCGCACATCGGATTTGTTGTACACAAGAGAGGTCAGCACATTGAAATTCGTGTATGTGGTCCAGGGTACCCTGATTCGGATGAATAAAACATTATTTCCTGTGAGTTCAATCACTACATTAATTTCTGTGTCTCTCGCAAGTTGTTGTTTTAATTTAATTATTATTATTATTATCATTGTAACGCGCCACGTTACAATGATAATAAGCTGGGATGAGTGGTGTTGCTGTCGCCTACACCATCGAAATGTTATTATTCCATTTTATCTGCGTTTAATGTAATTATCCGCTTGTTTTCAACTCCTCCAGCGCCAAAATTTCCCCTATCGGCTACATTTGGTACTAAATCTTTTTTTTCGCAGAAATCATCTCCCCATGCCTTCAAAAGTCTCAATATAAAATTTGGTCTCATTCCGTTTATTGGTTTTAGTGATGCCTCCAAAGAGGGAAAGTTATTTTATGGCCACCCTGTATTTAATGTCTGAAATAGTGTGGGTTCTACGGTTGATTTTTTTGAGTTTACGGGACGAAAAACCCGAGTTTCCTGGAGAAAAAAACCGGCTTTCCTGTGCCAGAGATCGACTAACTCGGGAACCGGTAGAAAAAAGGCGTAGAAAAATTTCCTTAACTCGCCGACTAGATTCAAAACAGTCTTCCTTCGTGCGGCCAAGTGCTGTGGAATGCAAACGCCAGTTCTACTGAGCTACAGGCTCCTAGGTGTGTGTGTGTGTGTGTGTGTGTGTGTGTGTGTGTGTGTGTGATATTCCATTAACAAAAAAAAAGATTTATGAAAACGTGAGCCAACTGCTGAGGAAACAGGAGTTGGCCAAGTACTTACATGGCTTATATAAGTACTTATATATATATATATATACAGTATATATATATGATGGTTTAGGTTTAAGTGATTAATCAGCGAATACCTAAGGAACTCTTCCCGAGAGATCAAATATGATACTTTTTCAAACATTTAAACCGTTTTAATAAGCAATGATAGTATTACACATTGGATGATGAAAACGCATCTAATGTGTAATAACTATCCCTCAGAAACATTCATGCTAGTTTGAAATTGGAGCTCACAACCTGTTGGTAGTCAACTTGAGACGCTGTCCACTCTGCCTCCAAAACGTTATTTTACTAGAGCATGTTTGCAGAATAAATGAAGAAGCAGTGATGATTGGTTCATTGCATTGGAAGAGGTCATGGTGTTTATTACCGTGTATGGTCATTCAGACTGTTTGGTGTTGCCCCAATCCCAGGGAAGCACGCCTATGATGGTATGGGCATGTGGCCATGGCTAATAAGGAATCTGTTGTAGGACGGGCCCTCACACTTAGCCCAGATGGCCGATCACCTAAAGGACGCCCGAAAAAAAGCGATGGATGGACTGCCTGAAAGAAGACATGAGGGCCATAGGTGTTGATGCGACTGATGCTGCAAACCGAATGAAATAGAGGGCCAAATGCAAAACATCAGATCTGCACCAAGCGGGACATAACGCTAGGAAGAAGATGGTCATTCACACCTGTTTATAGTGAAATTCGTTTTTTATTCCACCTCATTGGGTAATCAAGAATGAAATATGTGGGTAATTGTTTATTGGTGCGAATATATCATTGCTTCATCATAATGCTGCAACATACATCAATAAAACAATGATGATAATAAGAAACATGAACAACAACAACAGGAAAAACACCAACCACTGATATTAAAAACTAAATGATTTGCCATTCTGGCCGGAATAATTTGAACTATGCTCTGTATAGTTTAAATTAGACCACCAACTAGGCCAAACATTCCATAGACCTTGATAGATGAAGTATTGTATATACGACACGTATTCTCTTCAGTAACCATAGGAACTTCTTAATTAAATGCCTTTTATGCATTGAATTTTCAGCATAAGAAGAATGGCATTTAATTACTAATTAATTCGATAATTTTTTGTAGGATATATGAAGAAGGAGGGAAAAAATGGATACAGTATGTGTCTCGGAGTCCCGGAACTGTTACTGCTCTCAATAATTTGCAAGAACAGTTAGATATCCGCTTGCGAAACCGAGAAGCAAGAGAGATGGGTCTCTGTCCAATTCGTAGAGAGCTGTACGATCAGTGTTTCAGTAAGTCATTACTACTTTTATTCTTTTAAGTTTCAAATTTGTAAACTTCCTTTAACCTTCGACATATAGTACCAAGATAAAACATTAAAAATTACAGATATCGTAGACACGTCATACAGGAACAATTCATTATGCTGTAACCAGATAACTTGCACGTTATTCTGTATATAAACAGCACGTGCACCCCTTTCTTCACAGCATTCATTCTCATTTCCATGGATGCCGAGTAAAAATTCACCAGTCTCAGATATAAAATTAAACTTTTTTGAAGTTTAAAATCCATTATGTAAGTGAGCTCTAGCAAAATACAGTGTAGCTTGGTAATCCAAAGTAATTAAAGCAAGGATGTGTCAAAGTTATCAAAATGTTATTTTATTAAAATAAAAACAAAACTTCAGAGTAATTCTCATCGAATCTTCATAGAAGATTCTTTTATTTTTTCTGGTTTCTGTGTCCACTTTAAGCAAGTGTTTTCCATTCCAAATTCTTCTGCCAGATTCACTGCTGTCGAAAATAAAGAATCTCTCTTTCTCACTAATAAAGTTTTATTGTAATGCGCTGTGGCAGTTGATGCTTACCAACTATAATAGCGCATTCCAATAAAACTCTATTAAAATTTTGGATTACTGAAAGTAGTTGGGAAATACCTGGGTTCAAATCCCTTCTAGGACGCGAAAAACCTTATAAAGATTTTTCAAATGAAGATAAGTTAGTCATACGAAGGTGGAAGGTTTTTTCTCTCCCTGAATTTGGGTTTTTCATCCCGCAAACACAGACAAACCGCCCAGAAGAAGCCTGCGGTTCAAAGAACATAATATACTGTCCTCACAAGCCTCAGTTGCTTCGGTCATAATTCTAAATAACAACAGCCGCATTTATCTAGAGAAGAAAATGCTAGCAAGTTCACTTTTATAATGCTAATCCTTCCACATTGTTATTCTACGTATACATTTCGATGACAATATTGAACCTGTTCATCTCTAAAACGATTAGCTTAGTCGGGCTTGAGAATTTCATTCCCATTTGCTGGAAATATCACGATATATTTATTAATTTATTTTTTCTAACTGTTTTTTTATACTTAATAATGCCAAGTTTATTTTGTGTTTTTCAGACGAAATTATTAGACAAGAGTCTGTTGCTTGTCCTGAGCGTGGACTTTTGCTAATGCAAGTACGAGATGAATTTCTCATGACTCTTAAGGCTTACCAGACTATTTATGAGAGCAGCATTTCTTATGGAGTTAGAAAAAATTTGATATTGGAAAAAGAGAAGCTTGAAACAGAAACCACTGTAAGTCGTAGATGATTATTTTTATTTATTTGTTTTTAGTTTAATCTACGAAAGGGTGGGGTGTATAGTACATTAGTATTTGAAGGGTGGGTGTATAGTACGTTCTGTCTCAGATAGTGAGGTTCTTTATTCTTTTTAATTAGCATGCATGATATATTGTATGCTCTATCCCGTAAGGTTTTAATTATGCCTATTTTTTGTAATGGATGGCGGTATGAAGCAGCATTTAAAAATCTTGCTGTCGTGGTAGGTATACGGAAAAGGATAACCTTCCCCCCCCACCCTTCGTTTACTTCGACAAGGATATGAACTTTTTTTGTACTAGCCCCGATGATGTAAGTCTGACGACTTGCGAAACTTGTGAGATTTTAATTGATTATTTTTTTAAATAAAAAAAAAATCTTTATTTACATCATAATGTGGTCTTAATACCGAAAGCTTCCCACAGAACTGCTAAGCCGCAGAAACATACGTTTTCAAATAATATTCATTTTTCACGTAGCTTTCATAGTCTTAAAATGTTTTTCTTGTAGTCTTAGGTTGAATACAAGATGCATCACTGTACAAAGATATATACAAAGACGTTGCGTTTTGAAAAGGTTTGATAAGTACTTTTGAAGATAAAGATGAACAGAACGAAAGTAATGATGAATGACAATTTATCACTAAAAACTGGAGATGGAGAAGTGGAGATGATAGATTCATGTGTTGATCTGGTGGAAATTATAAAAATTAAAGATGGACAAATAGAAGAAATAAAAAGAAGAATACAGCTAAATTGGATGGCTTTTGGGAGGATAAAAGATATCTTCAAAGGTGTTATTCTTGTTAATTTGGAGAGGAACGCATTCCATGAGTGTGTCTTGCGTGTAATTATATATTGAAGTTAAACTTGGAACTTAACTCAAAATATGATTCATAAATTGGAAGTTCCTGAGAGAAGGAAGGAGAGGAATATGCTTGGTATGACACTCAAAGACAGGAACTCAACCAAAATAGGATTCACAAATTGAAAATTACCCAGAAAAGAACGGAAAGAAATATAATTGGTGTGACACTTAAAGAGAGGATACTCTCCCATTTGATAAGATCGAGAATCTGTGTACAAGACATCATCAATTACATTATGCATTCAAATTGAAGAACGGCTGGACAAATTACAAGATATAACAAATTACTAGAATGGCTTAAATTATTCATAGAATGCAGACCTATAGATGGTAGCATAAAGGGTAAGATCAAGGAAGAGATGGAAAAATGTAATTGTTAGAATTGCTGGAAGGCAATGGATGAAAAAAGCTGAAAATAGTACTCATTTACTTCATGCAGGATTTATTAATGCGCAATTTGGAAGATTCTTTTAGTGGTGATCATCACTAGGTGGCGACACTATCGGTTGTACTGCTGACATGATTCCTTTCATGATCTAACTCAACTTAAACCTCAGTATCTACTGCCTAACACGAAGTTTATCTTATAAGGTATCATAACGAAATAGTATACTGCAACCATGTCAGTCACAGTGACATTATAGTTTATTATGTTTACTATTTCAGGAACAGTTAATAAGTAGACATGATTATTATGGGTGGGACGCAGTCTTTTAGAATCTGCCCAAAGCCGCTAGCCAAATTAATTCAGATTTTATTAAATCGAGACCTTGAGGGAGATATCAACTAATTATAAGATCTATGGTTAGTCAACTGAAAACTGCCTTTTTCGGTTGTCAAAGACCGTTTTCTGTAGAGAAGGAATCAGAATATCATTGAGAAGACTACTTCATTGCATTATTTATCGAAGTTCTTTTAATAGTGCACAGTATCATTGTCTTCTTCATAACCAAATTGACTGAACAAGTTTGAACAAGGCTCCTAAAATGGATTAATGATGAAACACATTGAGAGCGTTAGATTTATATGTATATTCATTTTGTTCCATGTTTCACAGTTTTTCCAAAATCGCTATACTATTGAAATGAAAGCAAGCGTAAATCAGTACACAAAATGTCTGATTATTATTATTATTATTATTATTATTACATGACACCATGAAATCATGAAAGAATTAAACCAAGAATCAGTAATAGAAAAAATTAAAAAATATAAACATAAATGGATGGAACACGTTCAAAGAATGAAAATAACTTCCTCTTAAACGATTCAACGATGACTTCCAAGGCCGGAACAGGCCACGCTAGGCCTAAATCCTTGATATGCATGATGATGATGACATGACACCTCCTACTATTATAGGGAGGTGTAATATTAGGGAGTCCAAAGACTCATCGAGGGAGGACACCTACTCTACAACTCTGTCTCTACCAACTACTACGAACCGCAACTACCATCATCATCATCTACACTAACGCCATCTACCGCCCCACCATCACCACCACCACTAGTATTCTCAAAGACAACCACAAACATCCATGCCCATGGCGGAATTCGAACCAGCAGCCTTTTGGGTGGAGAGCGGATATGCTAACCATTCGGCCACCCAGGCTGGCAAATTATTCCATATATTCGTCGAATCGTCGTCATTTTGTCTGATCTAAAAGCTTTTCAAATAAAAGTGAATTCTCCGGTCTCATGTAGAGACAGTGCAATTATTCTCTTGGAAACGAAGGGCAATTTTTTTATGCAAATGAGATAAGCGGACCACAGATACTTCATTCCAATCTAAAGTAATATCTAACAGATATGAAATATATATATATATATATATAATCCTCAAGGGCTCACTCTAGTGAGTATGGGCACAGCGAACCCGAGGCGCCTGAAGCTGGACCACGCCTTACTTCATGTAATATGCACCCGTTATATTATCTGTAGACTGGTCCCTACTCTTCTTTCCCTCTGTATTTCTTTTCATCTTGCTCCTTCCCCCAATGCTATTAGAGTATTCAAGGGCTAGGGGTGATTCTTTCCTATTTTTTTATCTCATGCACCTGCCCACCCCCAGTTAAAAATGGTGAAGACAAATCAGAACTCTATACCGTATCGGTCGTCCTCGGGTTACCAAGGACCGCACTGGATGTTAGGCTTCCTGGACAGCCAGTGACAAGTGGGCTACAGGAGCAAGATCAACAGAACTCGAAAGTAATTGCTAGGAAAAAGTGGAGCATGGCTGAAAATCAACAAGTCATGCAGTGCTTCTACAGTTCAAATCCATCAGTTAGGAGATTTCAGAAATAAATGTTCCAACTTTGGCTTGAACGACAACCAAATTCGGAAATTTAATTCGAAAGGCTGATGCAGCAACAAGCTTCATTATCAAATGCAAGATATTTAATGAATTTGAGTTGGAAGCACTGAAACCTCAAGCTGTAAAAGGAGACTATACTGACCCTGAAGTGACCAAGAATATGAATGGAGCAGAACCAGATTCCAACGTGCAGAATGCTGAAAATTTTGAAAATATACAAATAGTTGAAAGGAAGCTATCAGATAAGGAACAAGAACTCGCAAGAAAAATTATCGAGCAAATGAACAACAACCAGGAACTAGTTAGACTTCCAGTATTGAGACAAGTACCTCAACAAAAACTGAAGGAACTCCTACAAGAGGCCAATAAAGCTGAAAGGGCTATTCCTACTGGAACTATTGGGCAAACGAATCAACTTTTGTACTCAATAGCCTACGTCGTAACATCTGAATTAGGATATAAGATTAGTGAACCCAAAAGAAGTAAGGCTCAGGAACCAAAATGGAAGCATCGACTGGAGAATATAATTCTTAAACTCAGAGCAGACATGAGCAATTTGAAAAACCTTAAGGAAAAGAAGCTGAAAACATGAAAATCCGAAATAACCTCATAAAGAGATATAATACTGGAGCACAACCTATTGATGAAGTATTAGTATTAGAGGAAGTGAATGTCCGCGCGGTTAGCCTAGTGGCTGTGCTCTTCGCAACCATATGACTGGGGAAGGAGTGTCCCAGGTTCGATTCCCGTCGAAGCCGTGAGGAATTTGAGAAGCTTCCTCAGCCATAGCCAAGTTAGCCGGTCTTGGGCGTGGGCAGTAGGGTTTTCCCGCCAGCAGGCAAACTTTCCCCGTGAACACACACGTATCTACAGCCATAAATACTTAACCCCCATGAGGGGGCTCAACTCATCCCAATATGGACGGGGGAGAAAAAGGGAGGAAACTCCATCCGAATAAATAAATAAAAGAGGAAGTGAAACAAAAAATAGTTGCAGTTGTAGCTAAAATAAGAGTACACGCATTGGACAGTAAGCAAAATTCGATGTTTCGCGCAAATCAGCACCAGTTTTACAAGAAAATTGATTGCTGCAGGAATGATAATCTTATACCAGAGACAAAGAAAATACACTTAAGTTTTGGGAAAACCTATGGGACAACCCTAAGAGTCATAATAACAAGGCAAAGTGGATTGAACAAATAACGTACGAATCTCAAGTACGAAAAATGGACCAATTGAAAATAACAACTGAAATAGTTCAAAAGCAAGCTAAAAAGATAAAAAATTGGTCAACACCCGAGAATGATGAATTACATGGCTGCTGGTTAAAATATCTAACAGGCTTACACGAAAGACTTATTGACCAATTTTATCATGTCCTAGAAGGAAAAAGCAAAGAAGAGTGGCTCACATCAGGGAAAACGTTTTTGATCATAAAGGATAAAGAAAAAGGTCCAAATAACCAACAACTCTTAGGCTACTCACAGGCATACTAGCTGATAAAATATACAGCTATCTTAAAGCAAATTCTGTTTTCCCAATTGAACAAAAAGGTAACAGCAAAAACTCAAGGGGCACAAAAGACCAATTGCCGATTGATAAAATGATTATGAAAAGTCGCAAACGTAGAAAAACCAACCTTCATATGACTTGGATAGATTATAAAAAGCGTTTGATTCGGTGCCTCATAGTTGGATTTTAAAATGCAAGAACTATTCGGTATTAGCGAAAACGTACAACAATGTTTGCAATCCAGCATGAAAAACTAGAAAACAACGTTGGTTCTGAATAGAGAAGAAATTGGAGAGGTAGACATAAAAAGGGGTATCTTTCAAGGAGACTCATTATCTCCTCTATTGTTTATATTGGCATTGATCCCCTTAACTAAAATTTTAAATAAAATTGCTCATGGGTATCAAACTGCGCAAAAAAGTGCAAAGATATCTCACCTTTTATACATGGATGACCTGAAGTTGTATGCAAAGTCAGAGAATGAACTCGGATCATTGCTTAATACTGTGCACATATTCAGTCAACATATATCAATGGATTTTGGCTTTGACAAATGTGCAACTGCTGGAATAACAAGAAGAAAGTTTGACGATCTGAACGAAATCGAGCTGCTCAATGGTGAAATAATCAAGGCAATAAAATTCGAAGACAGCTACAAATATTTGGGAATTTTAGAAGCATCACAAATTCTGCACAATAAGATCAAAGAAAGAACTAGAGCAGAATATATAAGACGATTAAAACACTCCTTAAGTCAAATGCTGGAAATTTGATAAAAGCAATTAATACCTGGGCCATACCTGTTCTGAGACATTCAGCAAGCATTGTTGAATGGAACCAGCTAGAGGTGGAAGATTTAGACCGAAAAATTCGAAAATTAATGACAATGAACCATGCCTTCAATCCTCGCAGTGACATTGATAGGCTCTATCTATCACGCAGAAGAGGAGGTAGAGGATTATTACAAGTAAAGCAAGTTATTGAAGAAGAAAAACGAAATTTGAATGATTACCTGCAGCAAACAATGGAAAATTTTCTAATTGAGGTAAAGAAAGAGGGTTTATCTAAATCCATGGAGACAAAATTGGAATACAAAACCAACCAAGTAAAAGTGAGAACTGAAAGATGGAAAAATAAGGCACTGCATGGAAAATACCTTCAGAGCATAGTGGACAGCACTGACAGCAACTTGACCTGGCAATGGTTGAGAAATGGAGCACTAAAGAAAGAAACAGAATCGGTAATTTTTGCAGCACAAGAACAAGCCATTAAAACCAGCGTTATGAAGGCAAAAATACAAAAAATTCAAGAAAACAGTAAATGTAGATTGTGCAAAGAAAAGGAAGAAACAGTAGACCACATTATAAGTGGATGCAGCAAAATTGCACAGATTGAGTACCGTAAAAGGCATGATAACGTAGCTAAGATAATCCACTGGCATTTATGTAAAAGGTATGGGATTAAAGTATCTAAAGACTATTGGAAGCATAAAGTTCACCAGAAAGTGGTTGAGAATGAAAAAGCTAAAATACTCTGGAATTTCAAAATCCAGACTGACAAAAGCTTGGAGTGCAATACACCCGACATCACAGTGGTTGAAAAAAGTGAAAACAAGGGTGTTCAGTTTATCGAAATATCAGTACCAGGAGATAGTCGGATTGACGACAAAGAAAATGAAAAATATACAAAGTATCGCGACTTGCAAATCGAAGTTGAGCGAATCTGGCAAAAGAAAACGAGTTGTTCCATAATAATAGGTGTTTTAGGCGCCATCCCTAAAACATTGAAAGAACACCTAGAAGCACTCGAGTTAGATGGATTAAAAATTGAGCAGCTGCAAAAGGCCGCTTTGTTTGACACAGCTTTCATTTTTAGAAAGTATTTCCGCAACTCATAGGCCCTTGGGTAGGGCTCGGATAATTTACACCACAATGGGGTCCGGGAGGAGTCCAATGAATTTCAAAGAACAACTAACAGAAATTATATTCGACGTATAGTAAGTACTATTCTTGAATTATGAAGGTAGAAACAATATTTTAGATATTTTTTCAGATATTTCATGATATCGGGAAAGAATGTAATTTTTTTTTCACTGTGTGCTGTAACTCTTAAAACTATAATTCGAACCTTCGAATTATAGCTTTAAGAATTATAATTTCGATTTTATTTCCTTATTCTACAATACTATGTCTGTACATTAGATATGTTGTTCTAGCCAGTTTGTGTGTTTTGTGGGATAAACAGTCCGTGTTTCTAGGAGGAAAAAACTCTGCTATCTTCATACGAGACCGAATAGCTCACATTTCAGATGACAAGCTTTGACAAAAGTTCTTCGTGTTCTACACGGGATTCGAAGACGGAATCCTCTTTCAACAAAAAGACATCGTCGAAACCGACTGACTGGTTGACAAAGTGATTCATTCGGGTCCTGAATATGTAAGCAACCGTAAGCATGAAATCTAACAGGATTTTTCACTCGTACGACTAGGTTTCAACATTAAGAGTGAAATCTGCTATTTATCTAAGATATTTGACCTTGAAAAATCAGTTATGTAGTCAGTTATTTATTACATTATTAAATTATAATAATTCGAATTATATATACTTCCACTTGTAAGTTTTTCGGTTGTTCTTGTTACATTTTTGTTGCATAATGTGATAGGACATCTCTGCAGACTTGTAGCACTTGTCCTGAACTGTTAACCAATTGTTATACGAGTTTCTACATACGTACATCATTTATGTATGTAGAAAGATAGATGTGCTTGCATGTTCAACAGTAATGTAACTTACCATTAATAAGTTAACAATTCAACTGATCATATATTTTCTTACCAGAATAACTGAAGATAAGCAGGAAGATATTTTTTTTTTGAAAAAAAGCAAAGATATATATTTGAAATTAGCTGACATTTTTAAAATGTCAAAAAAGATAACTAAAAAAAAATGGACACTTGCAAATAATTTAAATTAAAAAATATTTTATATATATATATATATATATATATATATATACGCAATACAATATACAGGGTGGCCATAAAATAACTTTCCCTCTTTGGAGGCATCTGTAGCTAAAACCAATAAACGGAATGAGACCAAATTTTATATTGAGACTTTTGAAGGCATGGGGAGATGATTTCCGCGAAAAAAAGATTTAGTACCAAAAGTAGCCTATAGGGGAAATTTTGGCGTTAGCCGAGCAGAAAACAAGTGGATAATTACATTAAACGCAGATAAAATGGAATAATAACATTATTTCGACGGTGTAAGCGACAACCGCGTCAGTTATTCCAGCTGGATATGTGACGCGTTACAATGATAATAAGAATAATAATAATTAAAGTAAAACACAGTAAAATTTGCATAAACCTTTTTACCTGCGTTTACTGCAAATATTTGACAGCTTTCACCTCCGCCAGCGCCAAAATTTCCCCTATCGGCGACTTTTGGTACTAAACCTTCTTTTTTTTTTTTTCGAGGAAATCATCTTCCAATGCCCTCAAAAGTCTCAATATAAAATTTGGCCTCATTCCGTTTTTATTGATTTTAGCTACAGATGCCTCCAAAGAGGGAAAGTTATTTTATGGCCACCCTGTATATAACAATATTTATATATATGGAATCGGGTTATATAATTCGTAGCCTATCCTCGGTAATAACATATAATAGGTTTACAACCTTTCGAGGTTGGATTTACATAAAATTTATTGTTTATATGCATTGCTTTTTGTGTGTATAGCACATAGTACTTCTTTCCTGTTTAGTATTTGGCACTTCACGATGCATATGTAAGGTTTTGTATCCTGGATGAGTTTCTGTTCCTTGGTTACATATATGATTATGTGGTTGTAAGCATTTATTTTAACTTCGATTTCGAATTTAGAATAAATTGATTGGTAAGCGATGATAGAGAGTCAGTGAGCAAGGAACAGACTTCCCTATTTTAAAATGCAAAAGTATTGCATTTTAAAATAACGATATGACTTCTACTTAAAGGTACTAAATGCATTCATTACTTATATGAAATGGATTGATTATATTGATTAACACACGAATATGCGTTTTAATTTGATGTATTTTGAAACTCTTTTCTTTTTTCATGGTCGACAGATCGAGCGGCTTCAGATGGAGAAGGAAGAATTAGAGCGTCAGGAGAAAGAATTGACCGCAAAGATAGAGGAAGACATTGAAAAAATGAAAGAGGAGCTTGAAGCCAAAATAAAACAGTATGAAGAAGATGAAGGGATACTGAAATCAAGCAATGACACTTATATTGTAAGTAATATTATGATAAAATAGTAAAACATTATGTAAAGTAGTATGATAAATAGATAAAGTTAATATGTAGTATAACGATAAAATACACTGTTTGGAAAGAAGTCAGTGGACACCATAATGCGAGGAAGAGAACATCCATGGCACCCACCTTAATGAGATGTAGAACTTCCTTTCGCTGCGACGACTGCAGTAATCCTATGGGACATACTTTCCACAAGTATACAATAGTAATCAATTGGAATTTTGGACCATTCTTCCTATAGGCATGTAATCAAGTCATTAACTGGTGTGGAGAGCGGACGTTCCTTGATCTCACCTAGTGCTCCACTTGATCCCACAGATGTTCAATGGGATTGAGATCAGGGCTTTGTGGAGGCCAGACAAATGCGGTGACGTTCATGTCCACAAATCACGTAGTTTCAGCAGCTGCATCGAGTCATAAGGAAAAAGACAATGGTTAGTGTAGAAACCCCACAAAATACGAAGCATTCCATTGTCCAGAATGTTTAGGACAATGCTCTTACTATCACACCACCAGTTGGTGTATACACTCTGGTAAGAGACAATCACCGAGCATCCTTCACACCCACGTCCGTCCATCTGCTCGATAAATGTGACTCGTAGCTTCATAACACAGGTTTCCGTTTCCACGTTCCACTGTACACGCTCTTTGCACCACTGAAGACGACGCTGCATGTTGGTTCGAGTAATGTGGAGGCTTACATGTTGCGATCCTACCATGGAAACCCATGTTGTGAGCCTCAGTTCTAAATGTTTTTGTACAGATTGGTATTCCAGTCGATACCTGGAACTTCGCATTCAAACATCGCTGGTCGAATGGTGGTTTTACATATTATCTTTCGGTCAACTAGCACCCTGTCACGTTCGGTGAGTGTGGTGAATCGTTCACTGCGGTAGCACTTGCAGTTGACTCCTTGCTCTTCCATCTCAGTATGGTAATCACTGATTGTTGATCTAGGATAGTCCAGTTTGTCAACAATTTGCCGAACAGATAGGCCTGCAATATGGCATCCCATCATAACGCCTCTTTCAAACTCCGACAGTTCCTTCTCACAGCCATTTCATACCGGACACAGTTGCACTGACTTCGGAGTATCATACTCCTTTAATTTATGCCGGCTACCAACAGGAGACTCGTTACATGGCACGATGTATTTTGACCATGGAAATGTCTTGACTTCTTTCCAAGCAGTGTACACTCTGCTGCAAACATTATGCAAACATCCCATTTTTTTTTCTCGAATACAGATTCGGATTTGAATCCGGAAACTGGCAAAGAACATTATTTACGAGAACGTATTGCCATTTTTTGAGCTTCTGTCTATTCAGGCTTCTCATCTCCTCATAATTTCGGGAAAATGACTCAGATTATTAACATTCTGGGCAATTTCTGGATAATTGTATTATCTACGCTATGGCATTATTACGGAAGGGACCTATTTATGCAATATTATGGACATGTCGTAGAAACAAGTTTTGAAGAAATAGGTGCAAACAGATTATCTAGGGTGTGACAGAGTCCCACATTAAACCCCACGAAATGCCTTTGAGAAGAATTAGAACGTCGATTGAGGGAGAGTCAATATGTCCGACTAATCTCGGTACACGAACTGATTGTAATTTTGGTGGAGGAATAGAAATAGTTGTGTTAGTTTATTATTATTTCGTTGAAGGTCGATTCAGTAGAGTAGAGTAATCACTAGTAAAAATGGGTTAAATATCGCATTTGTGGAAAAAAAAAGTTTTTGATACGCTTTGTTGTTCGTATAGTTTTTGCAACTGATTGCCAATCCAATAAATGAAGGTTGAAAATTCATAGCACACTAACACTGCAGATGAATCAAAGAGTAGCCATGACCCTACCCTGGAAACTAAACCTTTTGTAGGTTTTGGTCATACTGGGTGATGAAAATTAACTACTGTCTATTTAGTATGATGATTATGATTTTTGCAACCCTTCCCATGGGTCAAACATGGGCATATTACCGGCTTGGCTGGTCGAGTGGTTAGCGTATCCGCTCTCCAGTCAAAAGGCTGCGGGTTCGAATCCCGCCGTGGGCATGGATGTTTGTGATTGTCTGTGAAAATACTAGTGGTGGTTGGTGATAGATGGCGTTGGTGTAGATGCGGTTTGTTGTAGACGTAGTTGGTGATGGAGACAGAGAATTGTAGAGCAAGTGCCCTCCCTCGATGAGTCCATGGACTCCCTGTAGGTGTCATGTAATAATAATAATAATAATAATAATAATTACATTAGTAGCGTGAGTGGTGGGCAAGGATTAGATAAGCTGGGAACACTAAAGATTAAACAATCCTTTCCTACCCCAGTAGGAATACTTAGAAGAGTAGCAATTGCACACTGATGAGAAATATCCGCTTACGAAACTGGAAACTCTTTCACGGACATCCGGGAATTCGAATTCATAATCTGTCGATTGCAAAGTGAAGACGACGCTGTTTGGTTAGAAAGATGTCACTCTCATTTCCGTAGGAAAAGAGGAATTTTTGAGGGATTTCAACTGAAGGTGATTTACAGTTATCCAGTTTCATGTACGGAGAAAGGATTTTCCTCCCTTCTAGTTTTTCATCCAATCGGCTTATAAAAGCAGCCAGAGAAGGCAAACGGACATAATAGTGCCTCCACAGTGCAGTCACAAAGACATTTGCTCTTCGATCAGAAAGGATACAGTTGAGGATGCGAGGCACTTTTCAAAAGGTTTTTCAGCTGCACGCGAGTTGTATGGTCACATATGGATGTGGAAGGATTTTCCCATACTGACAACTAAAGTTTCTCATCTTGTCTGTTTAACTGCTTGATAAAACAAACAATATAAACAAATTCTAATGCTTTTCTATTCATTCCCGTTTAGTTTTTTTTTTTTTTTGAAATTATAGGCAGCCGACTCCACCTCTCACCATTGCCAAAGGTGAGTGCATCCTTATGGTGTACTTATTTTCCTATGTACTGATATGTGTTCTATGTTGAGTTGTGAGACTAAAAACCTGAGTTTCTTCCAAGAAAAAATTCTACTGAGCCGAGTATCGACTAAATCCGGATAACGATTCGGTCGAAGAAATTGAATTGCGTGAAGTGTTTTCAAATGTATTTTGAATTTTTAATCTGAAGAAATAATTTAAAAAAAAATCTCCTATGATTATGGATATCAAATATCAAAACTCTTTTCAAAATATCAAAAGATAACATGACATACGTCACGTCACCTTTTGATATTTTGAAAAAGTTTTTTTTTTAATAACTTCATAAATGTCATACTCTTTGCTGCGCTTATATAAGTTCCTGCCAAGAAAAACTGTTAAAATAATAGTAATGATCTGAAACCGGACGATCATGATCGCCGGTGTGACATCACCATCAAAAAAAAAAAAAAATTCACAAGCATCCATGTCACCGATGGATTTAATCTTCCATTGTAACAAATCCTACTTAAGTTATTTTTTCCAGCATCTCGGCACACTCACAAGAATGGCCGACATTTGTCCTGCTGAAACTTGATTGGCGTACGCATTTTTAAGCGCAAACTATTAATAGAGAGAAAAGTTGTTACTGACTAAGATCAAATCTTCAAGTTATATTTACATTATTCAAGTTATGTCTTCAATTAATTATTTCTGATATTAAATAATTCTATTTTTAGAGTCAACTTAAAAGTATCTTGAGTACACGGCGGTACTGATTCTGTTTTACCACCAACAAAGATTCTATCATCCACAGTCCCAGAAGATGAATCAGTGAAAGAATAGCATCTTCATTTCTTTGACTATTATCGTTTGTAATATGATCAAGCTCGTGCATGTTATTTTATGTTAATTACTGGATCACACAGATATTCTTAATATTTTTAAAATTTAAATATTCAAAACTATTTTCAATAACTAGTAAAGGTTTTATGTTATTTCCATTAATAGTATTGACTTTTCGAAGTCAGTATTACTAATGAAAATTGGAAAAATATCATTTTAAGATTTAAGTTGTTTTATAGTGTAATCGCTGTTCATATTAGCTTTCCACTATTGCCTTTTTATAAACGATTTCATTAATTATATAGTTTCATTTATTAATCTTTATTCTGTAGTCGAGATAAATGCATTGCTAACGTTAAGCCTTCTTAAACTTACCATAACCAAGGACCTCAGAAAGTCAAAGTCCAACTCTGCATCGAGTGTTTCATATTTATATGGGAATTGTTATTAAAAGTTAACAAAACAAAAACAGTGTTCACAAATAATTGGTGGGAACAAAAGAACGATTAAATTTAGTTTAAGTTGTTCATTTTGAAACAAATATATTAATAAATTTTTATGAAAATTCATGAACCAATACTTTTCCAGGTGGTATACGAAGACTCAACTTATGCAACGAATACTTCTTAGAGCATTCTTCTCAAAATAAAGCATTATATTTTTTAAGGGTTCTTTATCTTAATGTGGAAGTTATTTTTTAAACTTTCTATTATCTTCAAAATTTAGATTAGTTATATTAATCCCCAAATCCTGACTTATTATTATTATTATCGGTCCTACTAGTAGATTTAAGTCTGTCTGAATGGGTGTCAAAGACAGGATCTTGGTTAATTAATTGATAAGCAAATTGATACTTTCTAGTGTATATAAACTACTTTCGAGGTCATTTATGTTTACTGTTTTGTTCAATAAAACAATTTAATTATACTTTCTTTATCATTTAAACAAAATCTCGTTTTCATTGGCACTCTAAAGTTCATTCAAATTTCTCCAGTTTCATTTTCATGTAATGAGCACTCGCACAAAGTTGTCAGAAACGAAATTACTATCGACAAAATGACAAATTATAGAGCCTCGAAAGCTTCGATTTAGCTGAAGAGTTTATGACGATGAACCTTCGTAAAGAAGTTGCCTTGTCTTACACTATTTAAAAGACACGGACTCCACCATGGAGCTCATCTAGTAGCCTTTTATTAGTGCATCATTGATTATATTTCGCTGGCCCGAACTGTTTCGAATTGTTGGCTCTCATCAGAGACCAGGGTGGAATCAGATACTGTACCTTCCTTATATTTTGTTAATCTTGCCTAATTATACTATTTTAGCCTCCATATCTTGGTATTATATGACCTTTATTTTCAAAGCTTTCATAAGCTTTATGTTTAGGTATCACGTGGTTTTGGCATTATTGAATATTAAGAAAAAGTACAGAAATTATCTTTCCATTTCTTGTAAGTGAAATAAGCACAGAGACTACCTGCTATTCTCTTTCATTCATTTTTTTTTATTTATGCTTTCTTTCGAAAGTAAGAGCTTCTGAAGTGAAACAGAACCTTTACTTGTTTAAAATACAGTGAAAATCTATTCTAATTTCTTTCTTATACTGTATCGTGCTGCCATCTAGATGCCGATGTCACAATGAAATAGCACACTCAAAATTCGAACTTTATTCCTGAATATAGGAACACACATTATATAACTGTTCGTTATTCTTAAAGAAAGAAGAAGAAGAAGAAGATACAATACCAGTAATTAGCAAATGTAGCATCCATACCATTAGGAAATGCAATACCAATGACATATGTTTAGTGGAAGTTCCAAATAACATAATTTTGCAGCAATTTATTTTCTGCGACGTGTTTGCTAATAAAGTTGTCACCTTATTATTTAAATATGAGTAGATTAGTAAGACAAAGTCTCTCCGCCACAAAGCTATGTTATTTCTTGTAGCAGACAGCTAAATCTTGAATAAGATTCTTTCAAAATGAAGACTTAGTTTTGTACCTAAACATATAAGAGCCCGTATTTCTTTGAATCCCATTCTTGAAATCTGATGTCAACTTCCTAAGTAGATGAGGAATACCTGCATCATGGAAGCACAGAGCGACAGATATGGATGCCCATTCTTGGAATAGACACTGGATAAAAAAAGATGGTCACCTGAATTCCCAATCTTTCAGATTTATTTATTTTATCTATGGAGTTACATAAAGGATAAATGATACACATAAAAAATTACTTCATTACAAGATTTAAAAGACAAAATGAATTACTCCAACTAGAGTTGCTTCGGAAATGGAATGAACATGACGAACCAGTTTATAGGTTGGATATATATGCCAAGAGCCTCCGTAGCTCAGTCAGTATAGACGAAGCCCTTTGGTCGAAAAGACCTGGGTTCAACGTCATTATCTCCCTAGTAATCAGCTGCAACCCTCTCAAAGAAAGGAAGCCACAGGATTAGGATTAAGATATATGCCAAGTTACACGCGGAACGCACATTGAACATGATCACTCCAAATTAAAAAAAAATAATTATATTACGAACTATAATTCACCATATTAGTTACCGCTAAATCCTAAGTTTTTTTTATAAATAAATTGTATTTAGAACACTGAAATTATTTTGTGAAACCCTGTATTGTCTTTTTAACTAATCCTGGCTGTTCTATCGGAGCAGAACTGTATGGTCATATGTCCACTGAAGGCAAAACGACACTTCATTTATAATCCCATCCTCTGAAGGTTTTGCGAGGCTAACACTCCTAATTCCCATCATATCCAGCAGATGTTGAAGGAGGTAATAATCTCTCAGTAACACTAAACAAATTCATTTTTTTCCTCTCTTGTAATCTATAATGAGTGATCAACTTATAATAGATATCTTAATATCAGGGTGTACCACCATGGGCCTTCAGAACCACTTCGATATGCTGAGGAATCGACTCGATGAGTTATTGGAACCACCTTATAATCCAGGCCGACCTAATGAATTCATGCAATTTTGTCATATTTGGAGGTGGTGTGTTCCTCCACCTCCAAATATGACCTGTTGGAGGTGTGTTCCTGTCACAAACAATGAGACGTTTGTGACAGGAACACACCAAATCTCAAAGATGCTCAACGAGAGTGCGATCTGGCGAACAAGTGAAAACAGTCATAAAGTCACTGTTGTACGTATCCACGTACAACAGTGACTTTTATCCTGTTAGGCACGTTATCCTGTTGAAAATGTTTGCGCAGTGTAAATCAACATCAATAGGTAGGTGTACTTGGTCAGCAACAATGTTCAGAAAGGCTGAGCATGCATCCCTTGTGTTTACTGTTTTTACAGGTTTGCTGGATCCATGGCTTTAGTTATGTGTTGCCACACCCTTGTCCTTCCGGAAGGAAGTCTACATTGAAATAAGCAAGTGAGATTCATGACTACATGCGAACTTTCCCTATCTTTTTTATGTCCAATGTTGGTATCGTCTGTTTTTATAATATATTTCGAACAGAGACCAATATATTACTTTCAGTTACACTCGTTTGCTCGAGTAGTTGCCCTCATTTCACGACATGTATCACCTCTTTCGACTAGTATAGGGATGTATGATAGTTTGGACACTGAGCGCATATCTCCATAGTTAAAATCGCCCATTAGGATTACGTATCTTTGACTTTTTTATAGATTTCATATTCACTCTCCTCTGCATAATCAGGACTATAACAGTATTTAGTTATACAGCTATATAACTTTTCCAGTTTACCTCCATCTTTGTCAAATGATCTGAGATCCATTACTACCAGGCCTTTTCCTGAACGACTATCATTAGAAAACCTCTCCTCTTCCCATATCTTTTCTGAAATTATTGTCTCTCTTCATATTCTGTTCCCGTGAGTATATCCTCTCCCATCGATTAATTCTTGCTAATGCTAATTTAAGAATTTTTGGCTACTTCGTACCTCACAAATTTCAAATACTCTTGTCCCTTATTTCTGATAACCCTAGCATTAGTGAGCATACCAGTGTTTCCCAAGCTTACGGGTATTTATGATTCGTTTATGGCCTATCCATCTCCGGTCCGTGATCTGCAATGTCACATTCTCCCGAGTACTGTATACAAGGATAAAATTAATTTTTCAAGAAACACACTCAAGAAAGTTAAACACTGCCGTAAATTATGAACTTGATATAAAAACGATTGAATTTTAATTTCAGTACAATAGGCTACAGTCACATTATGAGCTGAATTTTCACCGATGCTTTGAAACTCTGGAGAAAAAGTAGCAAGATATTTTTCTTTAACGAATCGATAAGAGATTAAGCCTTTTATACATTTTTGTATATTTGCATGACTATCATAGCATCGCGTACTCTCATTATTTGGATATTTTTTTATCATCCGTGGTTTCTCCAAGTTTGGAAATAATTTTACTGAATGCGATATACAACAAAGCTGTCACCTTTCTATTATCTGTTTACCTCTCTTCTACGAATATTTTCCAAAGCATTTCATTCTCAGTCGCTAAGGAATTTTCTTATCAATTTTACAGGACTATTCAAATATAAATATTCTCTCTCTCTCTCTCTCTCTCTCTGTGTGTGTGTGTGTGTGTGTGTGTGTGTGTGTGTGTGTGTGTGTGTGTGTGTGTGTGTGTGTGTGTGTGTGTGTGTGTGTGTGTGTGTGTGTGTGTGTGGGTGGGTGGGTGGGTGGGTGTTCTTAATCATCTTTTCGGAACTAAAAGTGTGATGCCTCTTACTAGGTAAAGAATGCAGTTTCCCCATTTTTCATTACTCCATTTTTCAAACTATTGTCGTCTTAACATTCAGAGAACCTTATATATCTTATTAAATTTGTAACACGAAATTAAAGAAGAAACACCGTACTCGGAACTTCACCTCATTTAACATGACTAAAAATATCATTTACATTTTTACCAAGAGATTTTTTTCTGTCATAGGGACGTTTTTTACCCTCAATTAAAAAAAAGTACCAACGTTTTTCATTGTAATCAGGGGCACGTGCATAGGCACTGCGGAACTGCAGCACCCCCAATTTTTCTCGATATATAAATATATTTCTTAATTTTTTTATATTTGCTTCTAATATTTAATTTTATCATCAACAATCCTATACAATTCTCTTATTTGGTATAAAAAATAATAAAAATCCATCTTGTAGAACTTAGGAGGGCGAAGGACGCTAGCAGCACTGTGTTTACCACGGTGTCATATTGCTAAGCGTGCAAGCATATGCACGTCATAATGAGAGGCGAGCTATTAGCGTAATGCGGCACTGTCCGTGTCGCAGTTCCACTGTTATGCAGTTTGCGCCAGCAGTAGAGTGTTCGTAGTGCTTATCGTATTTACTCCGTCTCTTTAAATATTTGGACATTACAATTAAAGGAATGGATTTTATTTTTAAGTAATTTTGAATTATACCAAACTGTATAATTTTATCGATAATAAACAATATTTTTTCATATTTAAATTTTTTTTAAATTTTTACCATAATTTTGATATTTTATCGAAACACGTATACACTGTACTTACAGTGTGTATGTATATTTCGAACGTTGCAGCACCCCCCCCCCCCCACGATTTCAAGCCACGGGCCGCCACTGATTGTAAGCAATAGCCTAGTCATCTAATTGTTCTTTCTTTGCGGATTCCAACTAGTTGCTAGTTTTAGTTATGGAATAATGTTGCTCTGTACATTGAATTCATTCAAGATCACCGATGAATAAATCGACGATATTGTGAAGTTTATATAAAGAAAATGCTATCAATGAATGTGAGCGATGGTCAAAGAGAATTCGCTCACTTCACACTTAAGATTATCACTAATGTTGCAATTCTGTGTGTATCGCTTTTAACGCCGATATGGCCGCACTAGTCATATCTAAAGTTCTAGAAAATTAATAACAATATATCGAATTTTTTTTCTTTTCGAAAAATTTAATTTATACTTACGGTTGTGGACAGAAAAATATTTGAGAATTTCTGCCTAATAACCAATTAATATATAAATGAGTTAACCTCACATTAGCTTATTAAACACAAATTACAAATCAAGTTTTCCATACATATTGATAACTTTTCTCTTCACTGCTTTTTTATTTAAATATTATTAAATTGCAGTACATAAAATTTATAAATTAATATGGGGATAAATCAAAATCAAAACGAGAATCCTTGACTTTCAGAACTGCTAGTTTACTCAGGCTTATGTTCTTGTTTGCTAACAGCTATAAGTTAGGAAAACAACCAACATGGTGTAATAACATACCTGTATTGTACGTTTTTGTCCAATATACAGAAATTTACCTACTATTAGCCAGCCTGGTTGGCCGAATGGTTAGCGTATCCGCTCTCCAGCCAAAAGGCTGAGGGTTCGAATTCCGCCGTGGGCATGGATGTTTGTGATTGTCTGTGAAAATACTAGTGGTAGTGGTTGGCGTTAGTGTAGTTGGGAGGTTGAGTGGCGGAGACGGAGTTGTAGAGTAGGTACCTTCCTTGGAGGTGTCACATGATAATAATAATTTCATGCTGCCTCAGAGGTAGTTTCATGTCGACTTCATACACTGAGCCCAGCTTTGATGCTATTATTTATAAACATTAGCCAAAGTTCCACGTTTTGGATTCGCAATAATCTGTAATTTTTTTTAATCATGACAGTATCACCAGATCCTTTTCCCTTCAGCACTAACTTGAGTTTCGGGAAAAGAAAAAAAGGTTGCAAATTTGCAGGAAGTCCAAAATTATGACCACCAGAACGAGTGGAAGCATTGTTGGGTTGAGAAATCGTGCACCACTTCTTCGTAGTTTCCGCCAACCTCTCTTAAATACCTCACAGCTTTTGACCAGATATTCTATTTACAATATTATAGTCTCAAGAATTTATTCCTAATGCATAATTCCCTTCAGCATCATCAACAGACGTCAATCCAAAGTCGTGCCTTTGTTTCCTCTTTCAGAGCAGGTTTTAACATCTTGAAAATTTCAGTGACAGTTTTGCTCAGTTATAAACAGAACATGACATAATGCATCGCTCTTTGAAGTTGACCATTTTTCGATTTGTGTTAGGAACAGTATAATCACACTTTACAAGACATTACTTTTCGATAACACAAAATGCTGCTGTGAAATAGAAAACGATCCCATATATTCAACCCTTTCTATCCCTAGCGAAAATGCAGCGCTAAACCAGATAGTGTCATCTGGCGGTCAGTCCAGAGGTTTTCGAATTAGTTATACACAGATTTTTAAAATTTGAAACATTTACCAAAAAAATAAAATTACATTCCAATATAATATACATACTTTTTCAAATTGCCATGAAGAGATTTTTATTATTATTATGATATTTATTGATTGAAAAAAAAAAAAACGTAGAATGCCCAACTTTTTCTTAGCAAGTTTTGAGGATCTGATCTCCATTAAATGAAATTTTGACGTCGACTTAGGAAAAAATAAAGTCAAAGGATTTGGTCTATTAAATATAAGAGAAAAGCGAGGAAAGGTTTTAAATAATAAAACATAACTGTATAATATATCAACTTGCGGAGGATTTTTCTAGGAACAGTAATACCTTAACGGTTAGCACAAATCCTGGTTGGTGAAAAACAGTCACTTTTTTTCCTCTACGCAAAGTGGCTTTGGCAATATTTCTGAAGCCAGTTTCTTAAGTAACGACTTGCTCTACTTTATTTCATGCATTTTTTCACTTACTGATGGTTCATCGGGGAGAAGGACTCACTTATGGCCCTCTTAAACATAGAGTTACCTGCACGTTTCACTACTATTACCTCTTGGAGAATGCCAAGGTAACTCATATACTCGTACATAAAGCAGAACGTTTTGGATTTCTATCTTCCCTGAATATCTATTCATAAGTACCGTTTACAGCTGGAGTGATTTTTTTTTATTTTATTTATTTGACCTTCTCCGCATCGATGACAGTGACAGTTTTATAAACTGCCACTTGCATGTTGATTAAAAATACTTGATCACACTACGTCAACAGCTCGTATCTTGGGTAAAAATGAATTTCCTTGTTTACGAGTGGGAAAATAATATATATATACTCTTCCATCATGTCTGTTTTTTCCCACAGCAAATTGATGACGTGATGATCATAATACAGGCACCTGTATATTCAAAATTTTTTCAGCCATACTTCAAACCAACCCAGATGAAAGTATGTTGGAGAGTTTGAAGTTTCATCTGAGATGTTCCCTATTCTCAGAATTTTCCCATGAAACAGTGCGAATAAGTATTATTATCTCTAGGCGAATTCCACTGATGTTTCAGATAGCCATAATATCTCTGGCAATATTGTTTAGAAGTCATATTTGAGAAGACAATTTGACCTTTCGAAGTTGAATTCGAGTTTCATCAGCCAGTCACTCTTTCTCATTCTGTTCAGCCGCTAACCAACAGAATGTTTCCAAAGATCTCTCTCTTAGTAATTTTCACGTATCTTAATTCCTGTATTAATAGAAGTAATAACAATAATTAGTGTGTTTGTGAAACTTGCATTATGTGCAGCGATATATGTTTATCTCGGTGATTATCATCTTCGTACTAAGCATTATATTTCGGACATCGTCTCTGTGATTTCCTCCACAAACTATCTAGTCATGAACTAATTGGTTGTATGGACAATTTTAATTACACAGTCCATAATTACAATACGAAATATTTTTGAGGTGTATTCAGATTTGTTCACTAAATAAAAATACTGTTTAAACAGAATGGAAACATTTTAGGAACAAAAGTTTTTTTTTTTTTTCGTGTTATATTTAATTTCTTACATTTTAAGAAATCAAGTAATCGTAGTTTTAAGTCGCATTATTTATTTTAAATTTATTTTTAAGTATGTAAATAGGATTTTAGGCTCAAAACAAACTATTTTAGCAGAGAATAAAACTTAAAAGTTGATAAGATGAGAGAATGCTCTCTTATAGTTAAAACATCACGATAATTTCTCTTTATTTCAATTAAATGTATTATTAAATGTATCTGGGTGATCTGAAACGTTTTCGGCCTCGACCATAGATGGCAACACTATCGGGAAGATTTTTTGTTCTATGTTGGTACGTCTGTCATAAGCATCCATATGAAATTGCAAGTCATTCTATCAAGTAGTTTTTTTATACAACTGTCGGAAGTCAAAGTGTTGTCGTATCCCTTGAAATGGATAAAATTGAGTATCGTGCGGTTATAAAATTCTTTGTTAAAGAAGGTTAACGCCATAAGAAATTCATTCGAAGTTCATAAAAGTTTATGGGCATTCTTCTCCTTTGTTTTCGACAATTAAGAAATGGGCTGCCGAGTTTAAACGTGGCCGCACCAGCCTTGAAGATGATTCACTTGAAAGACGTCCAAAAAGTGTAACAACACCAGAAATCATTGATCAAGTGCACATTGGATGACCGGCTAGTTAAAGTGCGTGAAATTGTTGAGACTATACGCATTTCAAAAGAACGTGTAGGATATATTTTGCATGAAGAATTGCAAATGAAAAAGCTTTGTGCAAGATGGGTGCCGCGCTTGCTCACAACAGATCAAAAACGCGCTCGCATGAAAATCTCTGAACAGTGCTTGGAGTTTTAACAAGAATAAAACTGATTTTGTGCGTCGACTTATTACTATGGATGAGACTTGGATTCACCATTACTCACCAGAATGAATCCAACAGGTCAAAACCATGGACAGAATTCGGTTGTTCAGCGCCAAAGAAGACAAAGTCGGTTCCATCATCAGGAAAGGTCATGGCATGTGTTTTGGGATGCTAAAGGCATTTTGTTTATTGGTTATCTTGAAAAGGGTAAAACAATATTATTCCGATCTTTTAACCAGACTAGACGAAGCAGTTCGTGGGAAAAGACCCGGTTTGCAGAAAAAAAAATCATCTTTCATCAGGACAATACACCTGTCCACAAAGGTGTTTTGGCAGTGGGAAAATTAAGGGATCTGCACTATGAATTGTTGAAACATCTACCCTGTTCCCGAGATTTGGCTCCCTCTGACTTCTGTCTCTTCCTAAAACTTAAACTCTTCCTCGCTGGTCAGCATTTTTGTTCGAATCAAGAGGTGATTGCAGCTGTGGAGGGGTATTTTGCAGATCTTACTGAGAACCACTACAGGGACGGGATAATGACGCTGAAGCATCGCTGGAATAAATGTGTTAATCTTAAGGGAGATTATATTTGAAAAATAAAAATAATTTTGAAATTATAAATTCGTTTTTTCATTGTTAGGCTGAGAACGTTTCAGACCACCTACGTATTTCAATGTTTTATTGTATGTTATAATAGATCTTTAAAACAAAATTAAAGAGCTGTTCTTGATATATGATATATGCCTTTATGATATATATATATATATATATATATATATATATATATATATATATATATATATATATATATATATATATATATATATATATATATATATATATATATATATATATATAGATAAAAAAATGGGTTTAATTCAAAAATTAATTCCAACAAATATAATCAGTGGATTAACCAGAGTGATGCAGCACTTCGTTACTAATGAGAAGTCTACAAACTAAATCACGTGTTGCATCGGACGAATTTCGAAGGCGTTGAGGCTTGTTCCAGAATGTTCGAAAGTGGACTCCACTACAAGACAACTCAAGACGAAATCTAGGAGATGGAGCTGCTCTTTCTCTTAATATGCACACCAATCCTGGCGCCATCTGATTATTCATTGTTCGTTAAATAGCTAGGTTGCTTGCACAGACGAAATTTCGTCAATGGGGAAAATGTCTACTTTGCTGCGATTTTTTTTCCCCTTCAAAGACCAATTAGAAAGAAATTGAACTGTTTGTGCAGAGATATTTGTTAAGCCACCCCCCACCTCTTAAATAAGAATTATATTTAACAAAACAAACTCATCAAGCTAAAAAATATATTAATATGTTAATACGAGTATATCAGTGTATTAATATGCGAAATGCTTATTAGAATACTGTGCATGTGTCTAGCATAATAACATCTACATACAATCCATTACTGCAGAAGCTAGGCGATCGCTTGATGTTTTTCCGTCACCGAATTCAAAGATTTTGACGATTTCTGATTTCAGCAATTAATTTTTAATTTCAAATATCGTCTTCTGTTATACCAGAAAGCTAATTATCTCCTATAAAATTAAATTAAAGGAAATATAATTTAAAAAATAAAAAATATATATTTAAATTAGAAAATCAAACAATACCGCTGCCGCAATTAATTTTTTTTTTTTTGGGGGGGGGAGTCTGATTGATTCTTTCCTGATTGCCCATCAACTTGCATATATTATGTATATAAAACCAAAAGGTAGAAATGTGCCGCAGTCTCTTCGTTAATCTGGACTGCTCTGGTTACAGTGATCAGTTTCAGAGACTCAGCTTGAAGCATTTTATATTGTTCTCCCAGTATTAAAATGATTTAACAAATATAGTAATTCAATACATATAACTATTGCCTTGAAAAAATGAAGAGTTTTTTTTAAATTTAAGTTGTATCTAAAAGTGTGCGGCTGACGCTACCACTCATCATATATTGGCCCTCGTATAGAATGAAGTTGGCCACGCCCGATATATGTTATGGAGTAAGCGGGTTTATTAACAAAGAACCGTATGTTTTACACATGATATGTACATCCACAACTATCGGTGGAATGTTGGTCGAACAAAGCATTAACGATGGTAGAATACGTGCTCGAAATGGACACTTTGTCTTCCAAGACAGATTTCATAGCACATTCGAAGCTTCTCTGTCATCTTAGAGAACAAGGGGTTTGGGACACCTGCTGAACATATCGTGTAATTTTATCCCTTAGTTCATCGAGTTTTGAAGGTGGGTCATACCGCAAACGAAGGCATCAAGTGATGTGGAATCAGAAGAACGTGAAGGGCACGGGCTCATTTCTGTGAACTTAGAAATGAGCTTTATGGGGAAGAGTTCTTATAAATAGGCTCTAGAACCACGCGATGTGTGACAGGTTGCTCCGTCCTATTGGAATACCTGTGCATGAAATGGAATGTTTTTTGCACTGCACATCCTATGCAAATCCTGGGTGAACGAAACACGAAACCAACACATTCTCGACGTAGGGTTACTATTCAAGGTCACGCTTACACCACCCTCTTCAATGAAATAGGCTCCAGTTATGCCATGGGCGGAAACCGCACACCATGCGGTGATTTTCTCGGTGTAGAGGTTTCTCTTGGACAAATTCAGATCTCGAGAAACCAAGAAACCTGTAGGTTCGTCTGTTTACGTGACCGCTTAGATGGAAATGCGCTTCGTCCGGGAATCAGACAATGTGGACGGAGGACGGATCTTCATAGACATTGGCCAGCATGCGTTAATAGTATTCCCGCTGTGCAGCGTAATCCGTTGCTGTTAAACACTGACCCACCAGAATGACGTACGAAAAGGCACCCAGCTTCTTAAAGATTCTCTGTAGTGACCGCCTCGGTATCCCATGTTTTACCGCTGTTCGGCGTTGACTGCGTTTTGGAGACTGTAACACTTGCTTCCAGCACACGCCCGTGATTCTCATTCGTGTTAATAGTTCGTAGTCTCCTCAAATGCTCTTTAGATTGCGGCAGAACACTACCGGTACGTCGGAACCTCTCGATTAAGGCAATGATGATACAATTGCTTGGGGCATGATTACGGAAATGACCAACAAACTGCTCACAAACATGTTGTAGGCTTGGACCATTTGCTCTATCAACTCCGTATGGACGAAAATAATGCTCAACATTATTTTAATAATGTTGAGCATTATAATGACAAACATGCTGGGAGAATATACGTGATTAACACGTATAATATCCTTAGGCTAATAGTCTTCTTTGCTTCGACTGTAATTCAAACCAAACTTCATTCGCTGATGTATGCCGATCCCCAAACATTGAACATAATAACTTTTTTTTTTTTAACTTTCAAGTTTTCTGTATATGTACCTTCGTTAACATGCGATGGTTGGACTGGACTCCTGACTCACACGCACTTCTAATTTGTGCCCACGATCCATAATTTATTTTTTATTCTTATAAGTTATAGTTCTCTAAATCACCCAGAGGTGGCATTAGAGTTCTTGATTTATTGCACAAATAAAAGAAACAATGAAATATATGTCCATTACACACTGAAAGTACCGGAATTAACTCCAGGAATAACTAAGACCTTATTGATTATTTAAATGTTAATACCTCACTTACTAGGTTACGAGCTGCCATTCTTTCAAAGTACTAGCCTGCTACACTCTTCTCTTCATAAAATCGGCGAATATTTTCTAACTTGGCATATATGAAGATATTTTATTTAGAAATTTTAGTAAGAATCCAAGTCATGAGCTGTTTGTGTATCTTTTTCGGGTATATGTTTCCAACAAAGCCAATAACCCCTTCTGTACGTATGACGTTATGGGCTTTGTTTGATCATAGAAATATAAAGTACTTGAAGGACAAACTTCTTTGGAGCCTTTGAGTATATTTGTTCGACGACCAGATGTGCTTGCCATCCAGAAATCGGAGAGAGAGAGAGAGAAAGAGAGAGCCTTTCAATGGGCTTACAGACAGCAGCAGACAAGAGAAGTGTTGTGTCAGCTGACAGATATGATTCCTGCCAGTCGCACGAGTGAGCTATTAAGAAACGTGGTCAGCTGTGTACAGACCTAAACGTCTTTTACTAAATGTATTTGCTAGGATTATGAAAAACTGCAAGATTCAACTTTTGAATGGTACTCAGACGCTCCAAGAATACAATTTTGTAAGGATTAGTTATATATGGGAAACACGAGAGCACAAGAAATTGATTTTAATTCTGAATGTGTTGCTTAGTAACGAGCTACGGCAAAATAACATGAGCTTGTTCTCCAAAGCGTTGCAATTTTGAAAGAAAAAAAAAAAATTATATTTCTTGGCTAACATCAATAGAGACTGATTCTATTGGTGTCAGATCATCAATGGAGTTCATTGAAGACTATTTAACTACCAATTTAATAGCTTTTACAGTCAGATAATTGCACGAAATGACAGTATACTTCACCCCAATTATACTTTGATAGAAAAACTGTGTAAGTCACATCCAAGGACGTCTATAAATGCCTTGCGCAGTCTACTGAACTAGTAGGGCGACTGCTAAAGGTTATATCTTTTTTTTTAAAAAAAAAATTTAAACACAATTGCTTATCAAATACGGAAATTCGTGACTGTATTTCAGATTATAGCAAGCAATGTTTGCATTGAATATTTTATTGTCTTTCGAAGATAGGCAGTGTCAAAGCGGTATACGATTATTTATATGAAAAAAAATCGAAAATAAATTCTGACAATTCTTATTTGCAATCTGAGTGATATATAGTATTTATTTATAAGTTCGATATCCATGGTGAAAGATACAGAGACTTTACCGGGATTTTTTTTCCCTTGAACAAAAAAGAGACTATTTTCCAGATAGATAAAGTAATAGATGGCAGGGCTGTAAAAAGAATCTTATCACAGACAACTACGTCATGATGATCCACAAAGGCTTCAGTCTATCGTTTTTTATAGCTATGAGGAAAATGGAGAAATCTAGAACACCTACTCAAAACGGCAGTGCTTATAATGACGTGAAATGAAAAGGATAAATAGAAAGAGCAGGGGGAGAAAAAAAAACTAAGATGAGTTTTCTTTTATGTCTTATTATTTTTTTTTTTTTGTTATGGTGCATAAATGTGTTTTTTGTATCTGAGAATTAGAACTATTGATTTTGTTTTTTTGGAAGGAAAATAAAGGATAAAATACCGTTGTATTTTGTGTGTGTGTTAAAATAATTATTTTTTAAAAAATTATTATTAAAAGACCATATCTGCAATGATTCGAAAATATTGGTTGAGAGTTGAAGCTACTTAGTTATTTCGGACATTTCTGTGAATAAAGATGAGGAAATATTTAAAAATCAATTTGCTTCATAGTGTAAACAATGCATGTTACTTTGCCAAACTTTGTATATTCAAATTAAATCATACTCGAAAATAAATTATATTCTTGTCTTCATCTATATTTCATCTTATTACAAGCAAGCAACAAAAGCTTACTTGCAATCTTTTCTGTGACTTGCTTCGTACACTGGGACCAGTTGGCTGCTTCTCAAGTTATCTGCAGCTGATCTGGAGTAACTTCACGTGCAAATGTTTTATTATTTACTCACGCCAGAGTAAAAGAAGGATGAAAACAATAATATATCTTGTAAAGTGTTGTATAATATTCAACCAAGAGAAAACGTTCAGCTACTATTTGAAACACTTCATAAATTCAGAGTTCGAAACTTTATGAAAATTTATAAAACAGGTGTAGAAATGTTTCTGTGAAAAGTTTTATTATTCTTATGAGTACAGTACTAATTTTTTCTGAAGATTACAGACACCTGAAATTTGGACTAGTTTTTTTGCAGATGATTTATGAACCCTTCTACACACCTAATTTGTTAGGCGTGTAGCAGAGTTAGTTTCTCAAGTGTACCTCGTTACAATGTAAAAATTCCCGGGCATCATTCACGGATCCCACTTATCGTATTCATACAACAATGAAAAGAAAGTAATACTTTATTAACAACGTCCTTCCAACTTTGCAATAAGTCTTGAACAGCACTGATTCTTTAGTCAATGTGCCGGCGTGTTTGGTCCAATAGATAGTGTCTCGGTATTCCAACGTACAGACCATGGATTCGACTTCCATTTTGGCGTAAATGATTATGGAAGAATTTGACTAAGGGATTATCTTATATAATCCTTAGCTAATCTATACAACACAAATATGCTGTGTTGTATAGATTTTCTTTTTACAAGTAAATGGAAGAATTTTGGCAACTCCAATTGTGGATAGAATAGTGGATTGCAAACTTTGGAAGCCGCGTATAGATATTTGTGGCACTCAAAACCCAAATACTGTTGCAAAGAGTGTAGAATTAGTTTCTGAACACATAATTGCATCTAAAGTAAATACATACGCACGGCTTGTTCTCAAATAATCCTGAGAAGTTGTAAAGGATCTGATGAAACGTGTTATTAGATAGAGACCGTTAAATCAATGTTAAGTTAAAAAGTTAACATTATGCTATCAAAATATTTTATGTTGAAGTCTTGGGAATGTTGCAAAGCTTAATTACTGTTCATTCACTCACATGCAGTGCTTTCTTTCAAAATACTGGATTAAAAGCTCTACTAAGTTATTTAAGAAATCAATATTTTTATCGTTACGAGCAGTTTGTTTACAAAAGTGATGAAAATAAAAAAAAAGCGAAGAAATTTAAGATATTTAGCTTAAGAATATCCCATAAGTAGGCAACGATATTTGAAATGAAAAGTTTTTAGCAAGTTAATGTGAGTGCTGCTAATTAATTAACTCGAAACCAAATAAAACAAAAGGTGCTGTTAGTTGTGTACGAGAGAGTCTCTAGCTCGGTAAGTATTGACGATGCTTTTGGTCTAGAAAGACCTTGGTTCGAATTCCATCGGGAATCTTTGAAAAATCTTTATCAGGGCTTTTCACCTGAAGGTGAGTTAGCAGATATACGGAGGAAGAAGGGTTTTTTATTGCGCAAAATACTCAAGCTGTCCAGAAGCACACGCGCAATACAGATAGGATGAACTATTCTATCATAACCAGTAATCAGATTTCTAGCAAGCCAAATTCTTTCTTTCTTTACTTATTTACTTCGTTCTTACCCATGAAAGGTTTTTGTAAACCTATAAGCACCTTCTTACTACTGTGGTTGGGCCAAGGATAAGGATTTTTTTTTAAATTAAATTTTGCATATTTTTTGTATTTTTCATTTACTTTTTACATAATCCGGAAACCCTCTAGAATATGGGAGATTTTCAATCCACTTCAGGCTTCCAATAAGCGTGGGGTTACTTTCATGTGAGCTGGCGATGAAATTCATGGTTCAGTTCATCACGGGAAAATTTATCGCAGGGAAAATTCATTGCAGGAAAAATCATCGCAGAAAAAATTCGCTGAAAGCGTTATTCGCTAGAAAATTGAAGTCAGTTTGGCTTAATACGTGTTATGTACAGGTGTGTGATATTTGATAGTAAATTACCGCGAACTCCGATGTCAGTATAGTATTGGTTTAGTTTTTTTTTTTGTTTGTTTCAATCATTTCTAGATTGTAACTGAAAATAAATAAACCATCGTGTATTACATTTGTAGTGGTTTTTTTTTTTAAAGTTTTATCGCATTTCAGCACATACTAGTAATGAATGTATCTCTCGGTTACACGCGACCTACGATGCAATTTTTTCGACCGCGACCTCCCCAGGGTTAACCTCCCAACCGGCCAGGACGTATATATACGTCCAGCAAAACCTGGATACGAGTCAGACCACCTGTTGAAAAAACTTGGATATCAAATACATTTGGCTGTCTTATCCATTAGAAAGTGCGATAATCTTTCACTCTGACGAGAACACTTAACCAGATTACCTAGCGTACGTAGCTACCTTCAGTTTACTATTGCCAGAAACGCAGTTGCTTGCCGTTTGCTCGTTAACTGGAATCTAAATTATATTACCTACAAGTTACATTTATTTTTGCTAATTATCTTAGTCGCAAATACATTTTATTCTCCCAGAACTTGATTCAAGATAATTATTTTTCTCAAAAACAATTATTTTATAAATTCATAAAAATCCGAATCTTAAAATAAATACAGCCTCCATTTGTTGCAAATTGTTATTATTTTTTTTATTCATAATCTTTAGTTAGACTATTAGTTCACAGATGGCGTGAAGGTTTCGCTCTTTTACGATATTATCTCCCCCTTTCCAAACTATCACACACACAAATACTGCTAGGTAACATGTGTGCACCTTCTTTTCATTTGAATTCGTTATTTTTCCAAAGTAATTGTACCCGATAACTTTTAATATTCCGATACTGAAAATTAAATTGTGATTATTACAAATGAGCAAATTTTGTATATTTTCTCATTTATATTATTTCCTGATAAATAAAAATAATTAAATTATGTTAAATTAAATTTATTCAACTGGTAATCCCCCCCCCCCAATAGAAAAAAAAAAGCAATTGTGATCCTATCTTTAAAAAAGGTAATAGAGATGACCCTAACTATAGAGGTATAAGCATACTAAATTCCTGCTACAAAATATATAGCAGAATCTTAAATAGCAAACTAATGAAATATTCCGAAAACTTTATTTTAGAAGTACAGAATGGATTTAGAAAAGGACGATCATGTATAGACCAAGCCTTTTCCCTAAAATTAATAATAGAGAAAAGAAGAGAATACAATTTAGAAACACATATTCCATTTATTGACTTTGAAGAAGCATTTGACAAAGTTAAATGAAACATATTATTTAACATATTAAAAGAAAGACAAATACCGAATAATATCCTAAAAGCTATCACAAGTATATATGAAAATGATCAAATACAAATAAGATTAAATCACGAGGCTATCATATACGAGAGAGATAAGCCAAGGGATCCGACAGGGGTCTCCTCTCAGCAACGCTTCTTAATATCTACTTAAATGAAATAATAATAAAATGGAATAAAAATTTACATCAAGGAATTAAACTTTCTCCTACAGTGAACTTAAAACTCTCCTTTTTGCCGACGACCAAATAATAATTACAAATTCTGAAGATAACTTACAGAAAGCTATTTTAAATCTAAATGAGATATCCAAAGATTATGTATGATAATATCAACGGAAAAATCAAAAACTATGGCCTTTAAAGGACAAGATCCAGCAAGAACTAAAATAGTAATAGATAACAAGATCTTAGAACAGGCGAATTCATTTAACTACCTAGGATGTATGATCACATATGAAAATGAAAAAGATATAAACGTAAAAATTGCAAAATATTTAAAAATAACAGGAGCAATTAACTCTATATTTAAACCAAACCTAGTTCAAAAACAAACCAGACTAAAAGTATACAATACATTAGCCCTATCAGTCAATGTATAGAAGCGAAATCTGGACAATAAAATAAAAAGACAAACAAAGATTAACAACAGCAGAAATGAAGTTTATGAGAAAAACTGCAAAGTATACCCTATTTGATCACAAAAGAAATGAAGAAATTATGAAAGAATTAAACCAAGAACCAGTAATAGAAAAAGTTAAAAAATATAAACATAAATGGAATGAACACGTTCAAAGAATGAAAACAGAAAGATTACCAAAAAAAGCCTTAAAGTACAAGCCATTAGGAAAAAGAAAACCAGGACGTCCTTTTAAAGGATTCAACGATGACTTCTAAGGTCGGAACAGGCCATGCTAGGCCTAAATCCTTGATACGCATGATGATGATGATATTGGGAAAATTAATGTTTTAAAAATAGTGTCATCATACAAAAGCAATATCAGAATAAAATTTAAAAAAAAAAATTTTAAAAGAAATATTTAAAAAAAAATTAAAAAATAGTTTAAAAGTTTCGTGCGATTAATTTTCCCCACGATTACATTTCCAGCGATGAATAGTCTCCGCGATGAACTGTCCGGACATGGAAATTCATCTGACACCGAAACGCATTCCCAAACATTCATGTCCACGGAGGTGTAGAGTCCAGCGTGAACATGGATGCTTGTGATTGTTCAGCCAACAAACTATTGGTTGGAGAACATATGCTGCTCGGTCACTCAGACCTAGCCGGCCTAACCACTCGACCAACCAATGGTCGAGTGGTTAGGTGGCTAAGTGAAAGGCATTGAGCCGTATGCAAAGGAAAATGGGATGTACAAAATAATGTTCAAGTAATTCCAACTTAAAAAATAAAAAAATTCAATCATTTTCCAAAGCGAACTTTAGTGATCTTTGCAATAAATTCACTGGAGAAAGCATCTACTCGAAATGAGATAGTAAAGAGAATGTTTTCTGGTAGCTCATTTTCATCGCTTGTAGGCTGACAGATTTTGGTGAAATTTTCTTTTAGGATTTTACGTACATTGTTACTAGAGTATAAAGTATGTAGTAAGTAGATTATATAGAGTAAGTGTTATATAAAATCTATGTATTAATTAACTATTTCTAAATCTATGTATTTCGAAAATGATAATGATACTGTTCAATATATATTTCCAAATTTAAATAGTTAAAACATTCCTCCTTCATATCGTAATATTGGAGTATTTTTTCTAAATTTCTCCCACTGAATTACTCTTGTTTGTTTACGATTTTTCTCTGTATTCCTTTCACACAAAAACTTAGTCTAATATCAGTTATAGACAGAGAATAACTTTATTTATCTCTGATATCAACAGTTTTAAAACATTGACCTAGTCGGCATATCTGCAATGTTGAAACATCTTATAAATTTGTAACCGCACACCACTCAAGAGACGTCAGTATACAAAGACTAGCAATTTAGTTCACAAAACCGATATTTTCCATTATCGTTATATAGCTAGATAATGGACCTTCATTTATATCTGAACCAATTATAGTGCCAAGCGAACAGACAGAATCAGATTCAAAAATTTTCGATAATATTTTTCCTGTAACATTTGTCAGCTGTGACGAAAGTAGGGCCTAATGGAGACAAGGTAATTGAGTGTTCTCATTGATGTTATGAGGTTCATTTAAATTTAACCGTGTCTGCTTGTGTCATACAGTTTGTCAAGAACCTAATGGACAACAGCAATCAAAAGGTAGATGCTAAAAATAACCACATTTTGAAGAATTACAGTTTTGTGTGAACGTTATCTCATTTCGTAATATCTTAGAGGGAATGAAAAAGTTAACGTTCAATTTGGAGTTAACAGAAATTTCTTTTAAGAAAAAAGAAAGCAAGTGTGATATCCGTAAAAGGACATGTCAAAAAATTAGGTTTTCTAGCCAGTTTTAATTTTCTTCGAAATAAAAGTTTTTTTATTACTTGCCACTGAACACTCAAGTGGATATTACTTATTTTTTCCTACTGGCTTAAATCAATGTGAAAAAAACCGAAGTGTTGCAATCCTCATTTTGCTTTTAGTTTTTTTGACGTATGCAAGACCATATAATAGATTTATTTCTTCAGAATGTGAATGTGTTCTTCATAATACTGACAAATCTCTGTTAGTAACGCCACCTATAAGTTTTCGTTGTCTAATATGTTGTAACTGTAAATGAAAAAGCATTATCGTGTCACAAGGGTTGTCAAAATAGCTTTTACTTTCTTTCTTTCACAGCCAACTTGAAGTTTGTTCAAAGAAACAACAGTTCATCTGGTCACATTGACAGAAAAAAAAAACTCTTAATATTTTCTTCAACACAATTGCCTTCTCCAGAATTCATCTTTCAAAAATTCAAGTAATAAGCTTGAGTTTGTAAAGTTGGTGTAGACTGGAAGTGATTTTTTGTGTCCAATTATTCTTGCGAAGAGACTAATCTTATTCTGACCAAGATTACATTTTTTTCCCTTATCACAAAGAAAAATAATGGAAATGGCCTGACTTCAATGCCCCAAGCAGTGTTATGACGAAATTCTACGTTTTTATTTCCTTCTCCTTCTGCTTATAATTGAATGTCTTCACTTAAACCTGTCTTAGCTGAATGGTGTGTGCAACAAAATATTTTTTAACTCTTATTTAGGAAATAAAAAGCACACCGGATGCAAGATGCTGTTTCTTATGCCCAACAGTAAGAGTAGTTAAGAAAGGATTAAATCCACACACACACACACATCAATATCTTTTGGAATTTCTATTAATTACTAAAGTAATTAACATCACTATTATTTATTAATCAATTATAAACCAATTATACTTAATACTATGGAAGAAGTTGTCTAGATTTTATTTCTTATTTTTATTTTTGAGATTTTTTTAGAATTCTCATTTAGAGTGTTTAACTGTTACAATAGCGTATCACTGTGCATGTCCTTTGGATGTTTTATCTCTATTTCTGGTAGAATCAGCAAATTCAGCTTTAATTGGAAAATCTTTATAGAAGTGTCTTCTGTTGTTGTTGATGACTCCATTGAAGAGCTTCTAGATATGACCGTGGATTTGTAGAACTGCTTTGGCAATCTGTTGAACTTTGATGGAGTAGAGCTTTTCTCTAGGGTTATTGTCGATTTTCTGTAGAGCAGCAGCAATTGCTGGACAAGAATAAATATGGACAAGTGTTAGTTCAACTCCTGGAAAATTTTTGCGTGTTTCGTAGCTCCTACTACCGTCTGGCTGAATTTTCATGCCTTTAAAATGTTTCGTCCTTAGTTTGGTGATGATTGTGGTTATTTCTCTGTTTTAATTAATTTCACTGATTTCACTCTTCTTGATAGTTTGTTTCAACAATCTTGTTTTGGCAACAGAGTTAGCATCGGTTAGTGATAGTGGGTATAATTTTTGAGGTAAGTATCTTGCTTCTTTGGCTAGTCTATCTACTCTTTCATTGCCTTCAGTATTTACATGGGCTGGTATCCATTGCAATGTACAGTTCTTATTTTTCAAATTTAAAGTTGTTAGTAGTTCATGAATTTCCTGTGTGAGTTTTGTTTTTCCATTTTTTAATGCCTCAACTGCAGATTTTGAGTCACTGTAGATGGTTATTCCTTCTGTAATGTTTATTACTGGATTTGTTTCCCACTGGATTCCCACTTTTTTGTTTTCAGTTAGAAATTTCATCTTCTATGTTTTGAGTTAATTCTATTAACTTCTTTCTTTTGTGTTATTTTGTTTTAACTGTTCGTTGATAATATCTCTTTCGGTGATCATAGCATTGATATTATGATCTTTCCAAAATGGTACCCAATTGTTTTTCCTGAGTCCTCTGGGAATTGAATTTTTTGCAGCTCTCTGCATGTTGTTAGTTAGTTAGTTCTAGTAGTTGGTGACCAATTTCTTTACTAGTGGGTACGCCATTGCAATAATGTTTCTAATAGTTGTGTGTATTTAGGCCAATTTGCTTTTCTGAAATTCCAGTTAGATCAAAAACCACAAACAAGATCTCTTTGTTTGTGGTTTTTGATCTAACTGGAAATCAATGGTTGTGAAAATAGGTCTATGATCGCTGATGGCATTCTTTACTATTTTCCACTGGGTAAGACTCGCACTTTCATAATCTACTGCTGTGATGTCTAATTCTGATTCTGTGCCTGTTCTTTTGGACAGATATGTCTTTTACTTGTTGTTTATGCTCTCCAGGTTTAGATCATCAATTATGTCTTGTATTTGTGCACCTTTCCGATCTAGTTGTGGGTATCCCCAAGTTGGGCTTTTGGCATTTAGATCTCCTAAAAGGCTCTTTATATCTGACGTTATTTGACTTAGTTGTTGAAGTAGTTCTGTATTTATATCTGTATTATCTGGGTGATACGCATTGACTATTGTAATAATGCGTTGGGTAAAAATATCTTGACTGATTGAGCCTCTGTGTTACTATTTATACTGCTGTTTGTAGTTGATACGATTTCTTTATATTTAATGTATTTTGTCTGTAGGAGTATAGCTAAACCCCCACCAAAACGATCCGGTCTGTCTTTCCTTAATGTTGAATAGCCTTTGATTTGAAGCTTCAGATTTTGATTTAGTTTCGTTTCTTGTAAGCATATAATGTGGATGTTATTTTTGTATAAAATGTTCTTAAGTTCTTTCATTTTTTATTGACCGCCATTGATGTCTAGCTGAAGTATGTTGAGAGTCCTCGTAGCATATTTCTCATCGAGATCCCGGACTGCAGTTCTCGACTCGACGGCTACCCCAGACGCGGTAGTAAGTTTGTGATCAGAACAGATGCTCTTCATGGAATTGAGTGTGTGCCAGAACCCCGTTAGCCAGCAATTTTCAGGGTTCTCTGCATTAAACCCTGCACTCAAACCTTCAGAACTGCACAAGCATTGCATTAACAGTATGCTAATATGAGTTGAAAAACGATTGGGAATTTTAACGTCTTGATCAGTACAATTCCCAAAAGAACTTGATACTCAGAATGCTGGACTGTAACAAGAACGTGGACGTTTACTCGCTTGGATCACTGGAGTGGAAACACGTTATTGAAGGAGTAGTGAAGAATTCCCTCTGGAGAAACTAAGAGAACTCATTAACTCAACGCCACGGTGTGTAAAGCAACTCCGAGGACAAGGTAAGGCATAATTGGTTATTGATCGTTTTTCTCTACTTTTTCTTAGATGCCTTTCGCAAAATACACAAGCACCAATTAGATTTGATTTTGTCCGTCTGTACGTGCGTTATAATTTTACACAAGATAGGTAGAATCTACGAGATCTGTGTTAAAAATCATCCAATAATCTCAATCTCGGTTTTGGTTTCAATCGGAATAATTTTAATGATAAAATTTTAGAAAAAAAACGAAACCAAATTATTATTATTATTATTATTATTAGAGGTAATGAATCAGCTCTCTCCCGTATATTATACAAAAAATTTCTTTGATCGATTGCTGCGATAATGATGACGTCACTATTCAAGCATGCTATTAAACATGTTTATAGAACAACTTCGTTTGTTCGGCTAAAACAAAAGGCAACATTAGACTTATTTGTCTCCATGGTAACAATAGATTCTGTGGCATCTATCACTTATGCATGATATTTATGAAACTGCGTCGAAGCTCATCTAAAAGAAAATCAACTCGCGATTAGAAATGCTTGCTTTCTTTATTTTTCTGCTAAATTTTTAACGTTTCTTTCCATTACCTTTTATTATTTGTTCAAATTAAACAAAGAGAGGCTCTGTAACAGAGTACACATGCTGTTGTTTGACCAATAAAGAGATAAGGGTTTTAAAATGAGTACAACACTGAACACTTAAAACTGCCATCATGTACCAAGTATCCTGAGATTTATTTCATTACTTGTCTTTCATTACATAGAAAGGCTTTAAAATTGGGATCTTTCTTCTCCTTTTATTCTGTTTCAGTACTTTCTTGTTTATCTTTCTCTTTGCTTTCTTTCCAATGGTCTTTTTTCCTCTTTAAGTAAGAATAATAGGTGCACAAAATATCGAGATGGGATAATGTTGACCAAAGTTACCACGCAAATTATACAGGTCTACATAATGTTTTCAAATAAACCTTCTAACTCCTTTTATTCCCCAAAGAAAAAGCAAGGCTAATAGGCGAAGCCTTTTAGCCCTAACTAACATTTGGAAACTGAAAAGCAGCCAATGTCCATCCTTAGCCAATCAGATAACTGGTTCAAGACTATCGATGATTTTTAATTGGCATCTGGGAGGAGAATACGGCATACAGTTTCAGCCATTTCGTGTCCCCTAATCCTAATATTATATATTATTGTTTGAAACAGTGTGAGTTCATTTGTGAAGTTTTGCGTTATTGACTAATTCAAGCACCTCTAGTGCAATATTGTAGACTCATATTCGGATAAAAATTGACACAATAATAACTTACTAGTTTTAAATATTTTATCCAATAGTAAAGTTGAGAATTGTATCTTATGCAAGTAGTGAGAACAAACGATTAGTAGAATAAGTGGTGGAATGAATTGACATTCCTAGTACGATCGGTCTAAGTGTTTTCTCTTTGAGCACATCGTTTGTGTTTAACTTTGTGTGTTTAAGTTTCATTCTTGCATTATCCTACCAAAGGTTTGTATAAATATTCAACAGATATCTCTAGTAGTTTCATAAGTGACGAAAACATTACATGCCATATATATATATATATATATATTTATTTATTTATTTATTTATTTAATATAGATTTAATCTTTGGGGGGGGGGGAGGTAAGTAGACGATTTGAGAATACACACTACGCATTGCATACGACCTATGACTGAGCATCTGCAGTGATCGCCAATACATGATACCCGTGATTTCCTGTGGCCCGGCTCGGGACAACGAAGTAGCTCTCGGTCCGACGAAGCACTACTTCGTTCGCTTCGCGTTCAACATTGGCCGTGATTCCCGAGAGCTGTAGGGTATTCCCACCTTATGTGACGGCTAATTCATAAGTAGTATAGAAATAGAAGACACGACACGACATGAATAAAAAAATTAATTTTAATTAGGAAAAGATTTTTGGAAAATTTTCTAGTGTTTTTTCCTTTTTCTTTTTAGGGGAGCAGTGGCGGCACTGGTCAGAAGTATGCATGTTTCGTGATAGTCTAGACTCTAGACTTAAGTCCGAATTCTGCCAAGAATACATAGAAGTTTTTTTGCTAGACATTTCTCCCTTCCCCCCCCCTCCCAAAAAAAATTCCAGTTAATGGTCTAGACTAAGGAGAAGCTTCATCTCTTGGAGTCTATTTTTGTTATTCCTACAAACCGCATCAAAAATACCAGCTAGTATAATACAAGACATGTCTGAGGTGAAGTTGGAAAAACAAAACACCCCTATTGGTTGAAAAGAGCCAAGGTAAAGTATTTTTACATTAAAGATCTGGGTTAGAATTCCAGATATGAGAAACATGTGTGAGTTCAAAAGAAGGCGAGCTAGTCGACTGATCTTGTTGATTGTTTGGCTTGTTGATATTATGCCCAATCAATTGACTATAAAGCAAATGTGTCATATCTGTAATTGCGCATGTTTCCCCTGGCGGTCTTTCTACTCAATTTTCCCGGATGAGAAACTATGAAATGGTCTTATACAAGATACTACCAAAAATTCGGAGAATTTGGAGAATCAAGGTCCATGTTAATCTCTCTCGGAGTTTAACACGGACCATGTTAATCTTCAAACTGTCAACAGCAAGTTTCACTGTGAGGTTTCAAAGCGGCTAATGGAGAGCATTCGGACCCAACTTACAGACAAATGAGAGAACAATGACTGGGGTTCTCTACTATGACTCGTTCTTCGAATGTTCCTAGCTTTCAAAAACACATCAGTTGCTCTACAATATAAAATTCCGGCTGAAAGAGTGTCACGACACGACTGACAAGATCCAGGCAGAATCGCAGATGCTGAACATAGTCACACCTGAGGACTTATAGAGATGCGTGGAATCATGGATAAACCGCTGAGATCGCTGTATACATGACAAAGAACTACTTCGTGGGAGACAATGAAAGAAAAACCTGGAGTCGGATAATTTTTCATGGTCAAATTCCTCGAATGTTTGGACAATACATCGCAGAGGTCCTTCTCATCTTCGACAAAATTCTAATCCTGGTCTTTAAAACCAAAGATCAGTCGCAATATCTTGCAATGATATGGAGATGCTGTTTCTATTAGTAAACAGGTTTTTAATTGTAATTGTATTTCGAAAAGTTTGTTGACAAATAAATCTTAACAACAGAGATACTCTTGGTAAACAATTCTTGTAGTGTATTCCAAAGAATTCATTTAGTCGTAAATAATTTTATTTCAAGGAATCTCTTAGATGGAAATAATTCTAGCTTGATCATATTTGCATTTACACTGTTGACGCTTTCTCTACTACTCGTGCTTTTGTTTATCCAGCTTCAAAGTAAATAGACTTGGAGTAATGAAAAAATGTGTAAATACTTAACTAGTCTTTATTATCAAAGGATAATAGGCATGTATTTATTTGTGGACAATTTCCGTAAATTTTCTTTAGAAATACAATACCCTCCTTTCCATTGGTTCTACTGTAACGTCTGAGTAAACAACTCCAAACTCAGAACAAGAGAAGAAAAGAAAAAAGATAAAGAAGAGAACATATTGGTCTGTAAATTTGAAAAGCCAAGTAAGAAGCATGCAACGCACTTTTATTTTCACGTCGACATTTTGAATTCTCGTGTGTGTGTGTGTGTGTGTGTGTAACCGTTGGCGTATTAGAGTGAAAGCACTTGCATGAAGATGTCTACGTGAGGGGATTACTGGTTGGCATTTTTATTTTTTTTTATTTTCCTTTCCAACCATTATCTAACGTTGCCATTGTGTATCGAATGTTATGGGTTCTATATGGGTATTGTCATTCTTTCCATTCTCTTCAGTTTTATCGCTTGTCGGAGACTGTTCTGACATTCTTATCAGCTTTCAGTTGAAGCGATTCTTATGTAAATAATGGGGAGAAGGTTCGGGTTTTTCGTTTTCTTGATTGTTCGAATCAAAATTCCGTTTCCTCTGGTAGCGGCGGGGTTTGAGACTTACACATATCACACACTTAAAGGGCATTGTGGGAATGGAAACATAATTCCAGAGAATACAAATTTTTGAGAGATCTATAAATATATATGGCTGCATTTCATTCTGTGTATGTGCCTGAGTTCATCTGGTTTTTTTTTTTTCTTGTTTTGTTTTCTTACCAAATCTTTTCATACGTGTCATGCGTCACTTTGACAACTAGGCATGCTTTGCATAAAAATAGCTACTTTGGTTAAGGTGGCAGATCGATCGTATAAAGAAATCTTTTAAGGACTTTGCAATATCAAGACGTGAGTCGAATGGCCTGCGATGTCCTACAGCACTTCCTTAAGTAAATGTCACGTTAAATATGGCAGCAAGACATGTTTTAGTATCTTCTGTGATTCATAAATCAAACAAGAGCTCGACACTGGATGAAATCTCTACCATAAAAACGAAATAAAGACGTGGAACCTGTACGGTTTAATGGATTGTAAATAAATTGAAGACACTTGGCTAACAGGACGCATGGGGACAATTGCCAATATGGACCATTCTATGTAAACACGGACTTGTCTGCCATGCTAAGATTGTTCTGTTTAAATATTGCATATTTCTGTTTTCTACAAGTGGGAAATCAATTTTTTTCGTGTGAAACTTTAAGGCTTTTTTGCTACCTATTTTTAAGGGTTTCTAAATATATTTACTAGTACTTAAAGAATTGCTAATATATATTCTTGAATATTTAAGAATTGTTACTTGCCACTTTACAACTACTGTCTTCGTTTACTTGTTGTTTTTAATTTAGTTAATTGTTAGTTTTCATGGATTTGTATTCAGAAGGTCGAATAACTTGTGTATCAATTAATACGTGCAAAGACTTAGGTGATATGGGAAATCCCGAATGGGAGTAGAAGAAGTCAGGATAAAAAGAGTGAAAGAAGATGGTATTTGTGGAAAAGAACCCTACAGATTAAGTAAGCTAAATGAAGAAGGTTGAATAACTATGATTACTATATACTGGAATGATATTTTCAAAAAATTAATTATAATATACTATGCAAGATATAATTTCATTTAAAAGATTCACTTATTAATCAGTCTAATGGTAGTTAAAATAATATCACGAGAAATATTTTGAGAGTTTTATTTTATTTGATCATTTTCAAATATTCCCTTTCAAAGAATGCAAATCTGAGTCGCCATGATAATATTCAAGTACATGTCAATAGTACGCATACTAAAAGTATCCCTAATTGAGAAAAAACATTAGTAACAAAATGGTTTTTCCCCTTTATGTTGTCATGTATTTTAGCTAACATTCTTTCTTTATAATTGACCGAATATCAGAATCGGCTTTGCATGTCCAGTAATCTGAAGATTCTGTCCACAAAGATGGCTTCTGAATATCGGCAAAGTGTATGACGTGTAAAACATCTCTCGTTTTATATTTAGAATATATTGAATCGGAGAAATTAGCAGTTATTTCATTTTAATACACCAATATCACGCAAGGAATTATCGCCTTCTCTGTGTGATAGGTCAACTTTTTGTGAACATGTTTTAGATTACTGGATATCCACCGTTTACTTTACTAAACACTACTCCTCCCTTGTCATAGCTTGAAATTTGGCTTTGAAACCTGACTGACAGAAACTCCGTCACGTGATTGTTACTGCTGTAATCTAAATATAATCTTAGGTTATAATAAATTTAATTTAATCCTTTATCCAAGTGTAAGTAAACAAAGTTTGCGCCTGAAAGTATCTTCAGGACTGAGGCAACTCGTAGCAAAGGTGGACCAAGCTCTCATCACTCCTAGTCTCAGTATCTCCCATAATGCAAAGCACATCTCCTTGCGGACATGTATAATGCTATGCATTAAGGGAAGGGCCACTACCCAGACCAGTTTCGACCTTTATTGAGGTCTCGTCAGTGGGAGGCAGACCCGAAGTGGTGATACTAAGGCAGAAGCAATGGGGAGGTCATATTTTCCTATATGAGTTGCCAAAAGGTGTACCACCTTACTATTAAATTACTCTGGATTTAGATACTAAGACAAGGAGTGATGAGATCTTGGTCCACCTTTGCTACGAGTTGCCTCAGTCCTGAACTATCTTCAGGTGCAAACTTTGTTTGCGTACACTTGGATAAAGGATTAAACTAAATTTATTATACTCTAACCAAGTGAAAAATAAACTTCTAATAATCTTAGGCTGTCTACATTAAAAATTTCACTCATCGGAAATTACAGTTTTGATTAATCTAGCCTAATATAGGAAGAAAAATCATAAAAAAATGGAGAGCAAAATTATAAATTATATGCCAATTCTTTTAAGAATTTTACCATCATTTTATCTCGACATTCTTTTTTTTTTTGTATTTTTTTAAATAATTCTATTCACTTTTACTGTAGCTTTTTTATCAAGTTTAAACTTTCATTTTGAGATTTTAATTTTGACTTCATTTTCTTTTAACTTTTTTATTTATTTTTTATAATATGTGAGAAATAAGTCATAGATTCCTAGATTAAAGATTTATTTGTCAGGTTTTATTTTTACTTATGCCTAACTCTTTCTTTAATTTTTTACGTATGTAGCGAAGGAGATGGATCAAAGTGGTTAGAAATATGGGCGATGCAATTGAGGCTCTTGAGACTTGGTCGAATCGACCGTTGAGGTTCTTATATTATGTGAATGGAATGTGTGTTCTTTGGCTGGTTTGTCCGTTTAGCTGGATAAGAAACCTGAGTTACCGAGAGGAAACACCCCACTATCCCATATAATTCTGACTAATGTAGTTGAATGGCCATGTATTGTTTGATTCGAAGGATCCAGGTTTAGATCCTTACAGGGTTTAATTTTAATCCTGTAAGATTGCGAGGAATGTTTATAAGAGATTTTCGACTGTTGATGAGTTAGCGGGTCTCACAGTGGCAAAGCTTTCCTTTAGAAAATCCATTCGGTATCAACGATGTCCTTTCGTTGGTTGTTCGAATTCCATATAAGACAGAACTTTTGTAAGGATTTTCATTTAAAGGTGAATTGACCAGTCTGATATGGAGCTTCAGCCTTCATTCAAAATAGTCCAATCCAAATCAACTTCTAGAAAACTTGGCTTTTGTTCTCAAACTCAACGTATAGAACACACAAAGTATTATCTTCCTGCCCTTATTTTCCTTCGATTGACTGAATATCGTTCTCATAATTTGCTCTTAAACTGCATAACTAAATGCAGGTTGATTCGATCACGCTGATGAGAATTTCCTCGATTTTATAAGAAGGTTTTGAAGCAAATCTTGTGTTAAAAGCCCATTTTGACTGCATTCTAACCAATCGAAGGACTTTGCAGTTGGATGAAACTTCACAAGTTTAGCGTCACGTGATTTAAATGAGGAAGTGCGCGTTTATCTGTGAAGTGAGGCGTAAATAGCATTATCGTAAAATCGAACCTTATTACGGAGTGGAACTCATTATCATTGGCATAGAACGTAAATTGGTATCGATTATCTGCTATCCATAATGATAATGGAAAATATCGGTGTTCAAAGGCAAAACCACCCATAGAGTAGAAGAGTTAGAAAAAAAGAGTAGCTTTCCTTTTAAATTCATAGAAATACAGTCACAGAAGTCGCACTGTACAGTGTTAGCATAAAGAAACATTGTAATGTTGAAGTCACACAATTTACGGTAGCGACAGCGTCGTTTAACCCTTTTAAAAATGACATTTTTTAGCAGGTGCTTGATGGGAGAATAATTCACTTAAGTGAGGCTAGACCAACGTTCTGGAAACACATTCATTTAGTTTATAACGAAATAGTAATATAAACACAGCAGGTTTTACCGAATATCATAAATAACTAAAAACATATTTCGTTTGTTTATTATTGTCTCATACAATATTTTCCAATCATACAATAATCACGAGTTTCCATACCAACATTTCATCTATTCTTATTTTTGCTAAGCAGCTGCTATACGGAAATAAATGACAGAGCAATTTAATAGATTCGCGTGAGTAGTTATTTTTTTTATTAAACAGTAAAACATATGAAGAACAAAAAACAATAAACTATTTATATTTTATAAACTGCATTTAAAAGGATAAAGATTGGTCTGTAATTACGTCACAACAAAAATCAAAACAGAAAAAAAAAGAAAAGATGGATTAGTAGATCATATGACCCTCTTAGCATTATCTAAAGCCTAAGTAGTGATTATAATAAGTAAAACAACATGGATATAATCATTAATAAAATAATAATATTAATAAAATAAACACAATTGGCTCACGTTCTGCGAAAGAGACTTTTTTGCAACTTTTTTGCAACTAATCAGGAGCACACACTCTATCCGATTTCATTACAATCTTGTTTATTAAATGGCGCATTGAAAGAAAGGTAGGATGGTTAATTAGTCAATAATGCTATGGTCTAACAATATGACATCGGTGTTAACGGTTTCACATTGGATTAGTGTCCAAGGATATTCGGTGAAAGATTGCCACCATTCAACCAATCAAATGGTTCCCATATTTTCTTTAATACCAGTGCACCTCCTGAATCCTGAATTGCTACCCAGACGGTCTTTTATGGCACTTTCTTCACATAATCTACAGATGTCGCTATAAAGGAAGACATTCTGTTATTTAGTTACGATGTGGTAGTGTTGCCTTTCCGTTCGCGTGTGGTAACAGGAGTATTTCGATAGTCAACCTATTTTAGCGGATTTTATCCGAGCAGCTGCAGTTGGCATCGGCACTAAAGTACTGATTGCTCAAATACCATTTCAACCCCGTGCTCAGCAGGGACTGTCCCTCCACGATCGTTAGCAGCTGTTAAAGCAAACGATCTAGCAGGAAAACCAAATATCAAGTTAAGTTAGCGACAGCAATGTGAGACAGAAAATAAAGGGATGTGTCGAGCGAGGGACAATTGAACACGAAGTATCCTTACAGTAAGGTCTATGAACTCTAGTCGATGTTTATAAAGTTACTGAGATTTATCGCTTATAGAAAGGAAAAAAACACTTAAAAGGATACTTGTATTGGGAAAAGGAAATAAAGTCCGACATATTTTAATGACGATCTTATATCATGTCTTGTTAGACGTATTGAATCTTGCAAAAAATTCCTTCAACAAAAAAATACACTTGTACTTAGTAAAGGATGGTTTTTGTAACCACAAAAGAATCCATTACAGTCTTCTTCTAAATTATTAAAGTTCACTTCAGATGCAGAAGAATAAAAATTTTATATTGTTGCCATTCTATTATTTCTCAAATACATGGGATTTTCTGGCTTGTTTGGCTGTTTGTAGGAATTAAAAATCCCAGTTCTTAGAAGGATAATAATATCTGTCATAATCCCTCATGTGACTAACTCTAAGGTGAAACTCGACGATTAAGGATGTTCGCTTTCCAGATGAGACGCGAACCCAAATCTTTTCCACAGAAGGACAAATGCAGCCAGAAAGAAAAAAATTAAGAGGAACAAAAGGACAAATATGACTGCAATGAAGAAGCAGGAAATTAGGATGAATGATAAAAAAGGAAGGAAGATGAAGCCCGAAGAAGAAGAGGAAGATGATGAAATATGTATACTGCAGTAGGCAAGCGTACACAATTCTTTATTCATCTTTTAAATCTTTTAGGTGTATCAAATGGGATAAATAATCGCAGATGAAATATTGTTTTAACACGTTATGACGATAAAGATGACATTAACTACTGGCAGTTACAGAATTCTTGCTGCATTCGGGAATATTTATCTCTGAAAGGGATGCAGATTTATGGGAGTGCTTTCGTTAGCAAGTATAGAAGCGGAGGGTTGGATTTTATTTTTAAAAGCCTCCACTAATCAATTTTGTAGTGGGATGTAGCGGACATCAATGAAATGGTGCTATTCCAATATGGAAATAGCAAATCCGTTTTCTTAAATGAGTCCATTATTCTTCTCCGATCTATCTCTCGCTGCCATATTGAGCTCTAGGAGAACGCCAGAAACTGTACGTGACTGTAATATTTCGGCCACATCACGTAGCCACATCACATCATTTTTGTCGAGCCATCTCGTTCTTCACTTTGCCGAATCTCTCTCTCTCTTTCTCTCTCTCTGTCTCTGTCTTTCTCTCTGTGCACGCTCTTCTGATTACTGGGCTATAAAATGCTGTCGTATTGGTTCCTTTTAGGGCAAATAACCTCGTAAACATTCCTTAGAGTTTAAAAATAAACCAAGATTCTTACTTTGATATGGTTGCCCCCCCCCTTACGTGTGTGCGTTTTCTCGGCTATTTACTCCCCAAAATTACCGAAAGATTACATTAGATTAGATCGATAGGTCAAAAATTATTTTTGAGCCCGATAGGAGTCAGCACTGTCGCCTTATGAATTCGGTTGCAAAAGCAAGCCAATGAGTTAAAACTTGTATTGGGAATAAACACAGAGTAGAAGCAGAAAAAGGAGACACCGTTGCAAAAAATGCAGTGAATAGTTTGTTAATGTTATAATTGAATTTTTAAGGGCTAAAAGAATAATCAAAGTGAAATATTTGGTCGCTTTTTGAATCTTATTGAGAGGCTCGATTTACACGGATTTCATCTCATTCTGAAACACTAGCACTAGGGTTCTGTAGAAAAGTGGTGCACTTTTCATGTAGTTTTTTAGTTTGCTATTTCACCTGATTCTGTATTAAAAATATACATTCGAAAGTTCAGCCTAAAGGAATATATACATGAGGGCATGAGGAGATGATTTCTGCGAAAAAAAAATTTAGTACCAAAAGTCGCCAATAGGGAACATTTTGGCGCTGGCGGAGCCGAAAGCGATCAAATATTTGCAGTAAACGCAGGTAAAAAGGATTATGCAAATTTTACTGTGCGTACATGACAGCAGCGCCACCAATTCCACTTAAAAAGGGATTGGGAACGTTCAGGCAGTTATTCGAATGACTGTCGGATTATCAGTCAGTTCTTTCCGACAGCATGTCCGCCTCGATCCCCGGACATCACTGCATGTGACTTTTGGCTGTGGGAGTATTTGAAATCCGTTGTGTTGGTGGTGGCGTTCCCAACTTGCATGTCTTGAAAGAGAACATAAAACGGGCTATTATGAACATCCAATCCGACTCCTTACGCTCAGCCGTAGAGTATGTCGCACACCGGATGGAATTTGTTGTGCACAAGAAAGGTCAGCACATTGAAATTCGTGTATGTGGTCCAGGGTACCCTGATTCTGATGAATAAAACATTATTTCCTGTGAGTTCAATCACTACATTAATTTCTGTCTCTCGCAAGTTGTTGTTTTAATTTAATTATTATATTATTATATTATTCTTATTAAGAGCCTGTGTAGCTCAGTAGAAGTGGCGTTTGCGCTCTACAGCGCTTGACCGCACGAAGAAAGGATTTGGTGGTTAAAATCTAGTCGCCGACTAGAGGAAATTTTTCTAAGCCTTTTTTTCCGGCCGGTTCCCGAGTTAGTCGATCTCTGGCACGGGCTAGCGGGGTTTTTCGTCCCGTAAACTCAAGAAAATCGACCGTAGAACCCACACTATTTTCAGACATTAAAAATACGTGTGTTAGGGTTAGGGACCACGAGATGGCGGCACTAGCTTGCCGCCTTCTTCACTGCGTACCAATGAATTAGTGATAGCCTTGGGCCAGCTATCTCTCTGATTGGCTACCAGTGGAGATTGAACCCACTCAGTCTCCAAAAACTTAGATAGGGTAAACGGCTACGCCTACTCCCTATACGGGAACAACATAGGCGTTAGCTGATTTTTTTAATTTTTTTTTCAATTCTTATTATCATTGTAACGCGCCACATATCCAGCTGGAATGAGTGACGCGACTGTCGCTTACACCGTCGAAATGTTATTATTCCATTTTATCTGCCTTTAATGTAATTATCCGCTTATTTTCGGCTCCGCCAGCGCCAAAATTTCCCCTATCGGCTACTTTTGGTACAAAACTTTTTTTCACGGAAATCATCTCCCCATGCCTTCCAAAGTCTCAATATAAAATTTGGTCTCATTCCGTTTATTGATTTTAGCTACAGATGCCTTCAAAGAGGGAAAGTTATTTTATGGCCACCCTGTATATTAAAAGTTTCGTTTTCACGAAAGAAAAACTGTGAATGGAAAATTTGTACTTTATTTTATTCGTCGCTTTTCATATAAGGACATCCAATTTATTTATTGCTTTTTCAGCGCATGCTCAATAAGACTGTCGTGCCATCAGCAATTGTTAATTCTCCTGAACGTTAATCAAGATTTGATTTTTTAACGATACTTGTGACATAATGATTGAAATATATACACGTTTGCACAAGAAAATTAAACATTATTCTTGTGCTAACGTGTATATATTTCTAATAGTTATCAAGATTAACTCAGTTAGCATGGCATCCTCAGTAAACTTACAGCTCTCTTTCTTTTTCTGTTTCCTAATCTGTTCGGTAGAGGACTTATGATTCTATCTTTGACTTTTATATCAAAAGCATTTATTTTTTTTATGTATATGCACGCTATTTAAAGACTAAATGAATGAATGTAAATGCCACCCCGACGTGAACGTGTTAAAACTAATGTGGCACTTTCAGATATTTTGGAATTCCTTTGAAGAGAATCAGCATTTCGACTCAACAATTGTCGGCTTTTGAGATCATGGGAAAATATTTCACCAGAAATAATTGTCAAGAGTATTTTAAAAACCAACATCTCTAATGCCCTGGATGGGAGAAACGATGACGCTATTTGGAGAGATATCTTTGACGATGCACACAAGAAAACCGCTCTCGAGGCCAGAAGTAGCGATGGCGAATAGATTATTGGTAAGTCATACCCATTTTCAGTTTTTTTTTTCCCTGAAAAGTTTAGTTTCTGAAAATCCCCGCAAATATCCTCGCACCACAATTTTTTAACCTTCATTTTTGGGGAAAAAAGTGCGAGTTATATTCGAGTAAATACGGTATTTCAGACATTAAAAATATTGTGTTAGGGTTAGGGACTACGAGATGGCAACACTTGCTAGCCGTCTCTTCACTGGGGGCCGTTGAAATTAGTGATAGCCTTGGATCAGCTATCTCTGATTGGCTGCCAGTGGAGATTGAACTGCCCACTCAGAAAATTTAGATAGGGCTAAAACGACCTCGCTTACTCCCTATAAGGAAATAAAAGGAGTTAAATGATTTTTTTATTTTTTTTATTTTGAACGAAATTAAAAATGTTTTTCCCAATAACTTTGGCTTATTCCAATCAAGAGTATAATAGAATTTATGAATATCAATGAAAATATAATATTTTATTTATTTCTTCCTCCTAATCCAGTCCCCAGAACCACCCATTTCGGTCTTCAAAAGTTCATTTCTGTTTCTCTTGGATTTTCTAAATAGACATACCATAGGTACTGAAAAATAAATAAATCCAATGGGAAATCTGGTAAAGATCAATTATTAGAGTAGGCTTATTTTGGAGAAAGTAATATGGATTTCATGGAGCCCATCCATTTATTTGTTTGAGAGTTATAATTCCAATATATGTCGAACTCTTAAGAAAATTCCAGAATCAGCGGATCGGAACTGTTCTGCTTTATCACCTTCCGTAGAAACAGTAAGTTTCTACCTCTACTCGTACACAACTATTAAGTTAATATCATCTACTGGAAACTATCGGAAACGGAAATCTCTTTGGCTATTTTCACAGATGGATGAGAGATCGTTGATTCTCCCTGAAAACAAAAACTTCCAAAATTGAAAAAGTTTTCAACAGTTCAGTGAGCGTAGGGCAGAGTAATTCGGCATTGTGAGCATAACCTACATGTGTTCGGCTTGATTTATCTTTTGATCTATGTGTTGATGTGTGCCCATCGATAGGCTGACTTGTGATTGAGTGAGATGAGTAAAAATAGTTTGGTGGAAAGGGAAAAAACCATTTGTTATCTTCTCTGATTACCGAAGATCTACTGAGAACAAGAGATTTGCAGTTCCATCATAAAATAAGCATGGCCAGCAAAATTCTACTCTTTTGAATTCAGCACACACAAGTAATTTGTGGTGCTGATATTCTATATCTCTGTTTTCCGATGAGGGTATGGAAACTGAAAGCCAAGTTGTGTCAATTCAATTGTTAGTGTAATTTCTCTTTTCCAATGCTGCATTTGCTATCTCTTGCTCCGTGTCAAGTAAAATAGATTGAGAGGTTTCCCTTTGTAAATGGATACATGTTATCGACTTTATGGTTGGCAGAACAATTGATATCACCATTACAGAAGGCGCTCTGCTTTTGCACTAAAGAAGTACACAAAGTGAATAGGAGAAGATGGGGGAAAAAAAAAGAAAAGAATAGACAAGATCTGTGGCGTTTAGAAATTGGTATTTTCTTGTACGGATTTGGTCGGAATTATAATAAGAATGAGTTGCGTAGAAGCGATAATAGGAAAAGGCAGAGAGAAAATCGTAGAAGGGGGTAGCGTCAATAGAGTGACGCAGCTCTCGCCAAATGCAAAAATCGATAGCGGAAAAGATACGATTCAGGAGGGGAAGCAATCAAACAACAGAAGACGACGAAAACTGCTGGTCTATTTCAGACACATCTATAAACAGAGAGAGAGAGAGAGAGAGAGAGAGAGAGAGAGAGAGAGAGAAAGGAGGAGAGGAGAAAGATAGACAGAATGAGAAGAAAGAAAAAAAGATTTTTGTCTTTTTCTCATTAACATGAGAACTTTTAAAGAGAAATCGACCAATGAACATGCGCAAAAAATGATGTTCAAGTTAATATCGAAGTAAAGTTGTGCCATAAAGGACATTTGACATCTAACGCCATCTTCTGGAAAAAGGTGTAATCGACTTAATCGTGAGAAAATCGAAGAAATTGCGAGCACATTTCTCCTCCATTACGAAACCGATGTGTTGGAGAAGCAATGTATGGTAAAATATGTTAAGGCTGATCCTGGGACTAAAGAAATGTCATCGGAATGAAAAGCACGTCTTCACTTCTGCTGAAAGTGATACAAGGCCAGTAAAATATCACGGTAATGCTGATCGCTTTCCTTTTCTTACCTGGTATCATCAGGAATGTCTTCTCTAAGACCATTCTTATGAATCAGAATATCTATAGAACCATAAATATAAATATAGAACCACTTCTCAATTCCTTGGAGATGTAGATGCACAGCAATAACCCATGTTATAAGATTGAGTATCCAAGAATCTTTCGTATTCCTAAACAGAATCTTAGCGGTTTCCCCTACCTTTTCCCCAACCTATGACACGCGTGTCAGCACTGACACACTTGAGGATTTCAGGTGACACACCTTGGATGTTGAAAAATATTGGTATTCTGATGAAAAAACTAATTTCAATAATTTCAGTTTATTAAATTAATTGTATAATATGAATTCATAGATTGTATATCGATGTCCTATTACATAAATAGCCTAATATGATATGCATAAGTCACCATCTATGATTAAGTAGTTAAATTTATAATGCATGTACTGTATGCAAGTGGCACATCAACAACGTCAATATTTTAAAAAAAGATGTTTGACACATCTGGGTAAAAAGGTTCGCCATCACTGCTGTAGGCAGAAAAAGCACCCTAAATGGAAACCAACTTCAAGTTGTCTCAGATATGTAATCCAAAACAACAAAACAGTTATTGGTCATATTTTATCCAGAGATACATCGAAGAACAGAAGGACGATGGAGTCAGAGGTGTTGTTTACGAATCTTTCTCATATTACTCACTTGTTACTTTGTAGTTTTGGTCATCTTTAGAGGAATCCGTGTGTCTGCGCGTGTGCATTACAGTTTGTAGGAGACTTCATAAAATAGGCGCAGAAACATGAAATACTAAAGGCAATGTTTAGTGATGAGCACGAATAGCTACTGATGTTAATGATGATGGAGGTGTTCTCGTGGTTTTCAAAGTTTCGGGGGTGTTTCGAGAAGATTATTTTCTCTAAATGATTATCTTTTTAAAAGTTTTTTTTTTCTCAAGTTTATTCCGTAAACAATTCGAGGGGATGAATGTCATATAATGAATAGTAACACAGAAGACATTAAACACGCATATGGATTAAAAAACCAATCGGAGGATTAAAAAACACAGCGAGCGTTGACAGAATTCGTCTCCAGAGGATTCCTCTTCTACAAAATGTCACATGGCAATCGTTTGTAGCGATTAAAACTCCTTTAGCGAACAGAAAACGATCACTGACTCCATTGATATGCCAAGTTGAAGATTCCGCTAAAATAAACGAAATTCGAAACATTAATGTCTGAGAATGCATGGTAATATTATTAATGTTAGCTTTATTATTAATGCTTGATCTCAATGCCTATGAAATCAACGAAATAATGTCAGCAGGAAAATAACTTTACTTACGGTGGACAGATGTTACGGTTCTTTTTAGACTTTCTCTACATTACTGGCGTGTGTCACATGATCAGATGGCATGCAAATATATTCCAAAACTTTTTTATTGCTTGTAAACCGTCTTGTTGTTCATGTCTTGAGAAACTAATGAGCTACCGTGTTTCATTAGTCCTTTTTTGCCTCGTTAATTCTGAAGCTACTAAATTGAGTTGCAAGAAGGATTCATTTAAACAACAAACAAAAAAATTATACAAGAAAAGAGAGATCGCATTTCTAACATCCAATAGAAAGACGTTGAAGTCTTGATTGTGGCGCAACTGATGCTCATTACCAACGCCAGGCATTTGATAAAAGTTGTACACAAGTTAATCTAATTTTTTTTATAAAAAAAAAACGACTAAGCAATGATGTTAAATAGAAAAACGCAACTGCTTTCAATAACCATGGCAACAGACACGCGAATGATTGAAGTAAAAAAAAAGAAAAAAAAAAACGTGATGTCATTTCGTGTGCATTTGAGACAACACGAGTGATCCAGCCAGTGACAAGACTTTTCAGATATTGATCGTTTTGTTTCTCTGTTGTTGCATACATCGAAGAAGAAAGAACAAATAAAAACAAGACATAAGAACAATCCAGGCGAAGTATATTTTCCGAATGATATTGGATTTTTCTACATCATCCGATCATGACTTCGTGAATAACAAATACAGGAGCTCCAAACACTGCTGTACCTGTTGAGTTGCCTGCAGGCTCGATGACTGCCAATATAATGGCTGTCGTTGGCTAGTATATAAGTTATTTTATATTCTTTCCCGGACTTCAATGAATTTGGATGACGTCTTTTCATAGCGACAATGAATACGTCATGGTGGCGCCCTCCCTGTAGACGATGGAATTTAGTTTGTCATTTAACAGATTATTACACTTCTGTATGTGTGTGTGTGTATATGATCACTTTCACCTTCAGCTTGTACAAAGGACGTAGACAGCAGACCTGTTGGTACACCATCTCCGGCAGATGGTTTTTGTTCTGGTTTTATCATAAATCTTACTGCCTTAGGCTATAGGCACTTGATACTTGACAGCAAGTTTATCAAACAGAGTAAGAATATGTCTTTATTATTCTAGGACTATATGTTACTGGGACACTTGAGAGATGGCGGATGCAATAAGAAAGAAGGGATGTTTTGAGTGCTATTTGAGTAAACGAGAACTCACAGGGGACGACAGATATCCTCAGAATGAAATATTGATCGGACACTTAATGGCTAGAAGGGAGAATTGCGTTCCTGGCTGCCTAACTAAGGAGATCCCTAAAGGTATATCTGATGATAGACTTATCGCTTATAAAAAAGGTTGGATGAAGGATAAGTTTGAACTTACTTTTTATTAAAAATTGTTCTTTAAACGAAGGTCACATCCCTTGCGAAATATAATCTTCTGTTTTTTTTCATTTAAAATTTAGAAACTTTTAAAGTGTACTGTAGCCGAAAAATAAAAGATGCATAATATACATGTAACAAATAGGAAAGTGCTTTGGGAAAATGAGACTGCTAAGACGTGCTACCAAAGTCATGTAAGAGCGAGTATCGTGTATAATAATATGAACTATATTATCAAACGAGTTATGATATTTTTTATCGCATTTTCTTTCGTTAAGTAATATGTAACACTATCGGCAAGAATTTATTTTTTCTCAGTTGATGCACCTGTTATAAGCATCCATGAGAAATTGCAAGTCATGCTATAAAGTAGTTTGTTTTATACAGCTGTCTGAAGTAAAGTGTTGTCGTATCCCTTGAAATGGATAAAATTCAGTATCGTGCGGTTATATAATTCTTTGTAAAAAAAGGTTTAACGCCAAAAGAAATTCATTCGAAGTTCATAAAAGTTTATGGGCACTCTTCTCCTTCGTTTTCGACAATTAAGAAATGGATTGCAGAGTTTAAACGTGGCCGTACTAGCATTGAAGATGATCCACATGAAGGACGTCCAAAAAAGTGTAACAACACCAGAAATCATTGATCAAGTGCACTATATGCTATTGGATGACCGGCGAGTCAAAGAGCGTGAAATTGTTGTGACTATAGGCATTTCAAAAGATCGTCTAGGATATATTTTGCATGAAGAATTGCATATGAAAAAGCTTTGCGCAAGATGGGTGCCGTGATTGCTCACAGCAGATCAAAAAGTCACTCGCATAAAAATCTCTGAACAGTGCTTGGAGCGTTTTAATAAGAATAAAACTGATTTTGTGCGTTGATTTATTACTACGGATGAGACTTGGATTCACCATTACACACCAGAATCCAAACAGCAGTCAAAACAGTGGAGAGAAGCCGGTTGTTCAGCGCTAAAGAACACAAAGTCGATTCCATCAGCAGGAATGGTCATGGCATCTGTGTCTTAGGATGCGCATTTTGTTTATTAATTATCTTGGAAAGGGTAAAACAATAACTGGGGAATATTATTCCGATCTTTTAACCAGACTAGACGAAAAAATTCGTGAGAAAAGATCCAGTTTGCAGAATAAAAAATAATCTTTCATCAGGACAATGCACCTGCCCACAAAAGTGTTTTGGCAATGGGAAAATTAAGGGATCTGCGCTATGAATTGTTGGAACATCCACCCAATTCCCCAGATTGTGCTCCCTCTGACTTCTATCTCTTCCTAAAACTTACCCTCTTCCCTCGCTGGTCGGCATTTTTGTTCGAATCAAGAGGTGATTGCAGCTGTAGAGGAGTATTTTGCTGATCTTACTGAGAACCACTACAGGGACGGGATAATGGCGCTCTAGCATCGTTGGAATAAATGTATTAGTCTTAAGGGAGATTATGTTGAGAAATAAAAATAATGTTGAAATTATAAATTATAAATTCGTTTTCTTAATTGTTAGGCTGGGAACTTTTCAGACCACCTTCGTGTATGTATATATATATATACGTGGGCTGTTCAATAAGTAATAAGACTAATTTTACTATCGCGAAACCACTCATCACAATATTAATTTCTGTAGAATAAAGAAATTTTGCTGTCTGTATTAACAAAAGAGGTTGATAGATGGCGTATACGGGCTGATGTGCCAGAGTGTCACGTGACTAAACGCAAGTGCTCATCGGCGCGCCCCTACGAGGTGCGACCAGTCTTCGAAATGGAAGCGTCCTTGGAACAGCGTTATGCGATTAAATTTTGCACAAATCGGCATCGGACACTTTTAACATGATACGCTAAGCTTTCCACGATGAAGCCATGTCGAGGGGGCAAGTATTTTTCGCTGGCATAAAACTTTTAAGGAAGGAAGGCAAAATGCGGAAGATCTTGAACGTGAGGGAAGGCCTTCAACGTCCATCACAGAGACAATGATCAACACAGCAGCGATTATCAAGCACGTCAAAAAGAAGCGTCCATTGCTGAAGAATGGCTTCTTATTGCACCACGATAATGCAAGGCCACATATTGCTGGTTGTGTAGTGGACGTTTTGCAGAAGAACAACACAGATATCCTACCACACCCTCCATACAGTCATGATCGCGCACCGTGCGATTTCTGGCTGTTTCCTCAGCTCAAGAAACCACTAAGAGGCCGCCATTTCGAAAGCAACAAAGCATGTGTAAAAGCTGCGGAGGCGGTTTTGAAAGAACTCTCAAAAAACGGACTCTCACATGTGTTTAAGAAGTGGACGCAACGTTGGGACAAATGCATCGCTTCTCACGGTAGTTACTTCGAAAAAGACCATATAAATGATGACGATTAAAGGTAATCTGTTTTCTGTATAAATATAGTCTTATTACTTATTGAACAGCCTACGTATATATATATATATTTTTTTTTTAAAGTTTGATTCTTTTAAAAGGAGTTTAGAATTCTTAAAAACTCTATACACCTTTAATTTTTCTATAGGTCATCCTCTCACGACTCCAAACCTCAATAAATGACCTAAACATCCTCCCTAAAGAACAGTTTGGTTTTCGGCAACACCATAGTACTACCCAGCAAATCCATAGAATTGTGGAATATATCATCACCAGCTACAACTGGCGCCAGTACACAGGAGCTGTTTTCCTAGACCTATCTAAAGCATTTGATAAAATCTGGCATTTTGGACTCCTGCACAAACTTATCTCAGCCGGCATCTCACTAAAAATGGTTCATCTAATCCGTTCATATCTTCAGAATAGATCAATGCAAGTTAAAATTAACGGTTCTATATCGTCCCAGCGCCATATCTTTGCTGGAGTGCCACAGGGATCTCTACTGGCTCCATTGCTGTTTTCTGTATACATGTCAGACATCCCTCACAATCCGATGACTTCCATTTTAGCGCTGTATGCGGACGATACGGCAATACTAACCAGATCCCTCAGACCCCACTTCGTTACTAGAAAGCTTCAAGAAAACATTCTAAAGCTGGAGGGTTGGTTCTCTAGGTGGAGATTGGAAGTCAACCCCCTGAAAAGCTCAGCGGTTCTTTTCTCAAAAAGGCCAATGTCTCCTGCAGGAGATGTGTTACTATTCAATACTAAAATTCCCTGGCAGACAGAAACAAATTACCTGGGTGTAATTCTCGACAAAAAGCTATCTTTCAACCAACATATCAAGTCTGCATGTGCAAAAGCATCTAAAGCCATAGCTCAGATTTACCCGCTAATTAATAGAAATAGCAAGCTCAGCAACAGAATCAAATTGCAACTTTACCAGATGACGATTCGTCCCATAATCACCTATGCCTCTCCAGCCTGGAGCCACACCTCTAACGCTAACATTATCAAGATTCAGCGTGTGCAGAACAAGTGCTTGAGAATGATTCTGAACGCCCCGTGGTATGTTAGAAACAGCCAGCTCCATAGAGACACAAATATTCCATATATTCTCTCTTATCTACAATCCTTAGCTTCCAAGTTTTTTCTAAAGACGTCCACACACCCCAATGATTTGATTCAACAAGCTGCAGCATATGAGCCAACGGACATATTCAAATATAGAAGACCAAAAACTATATTAGCCTCCTATAACGATGCATAATCTCCATGCCCATTCAGGGCGAGCAAACTGCTCGTAAATTTTACCCTCACTGTAACCACGACAGATAGCGGGGAATATGAAAAGCATCTTGCTTCACCCTTAAAGACATAAATGTCAATTGTCAATTGTCAATAATTGTTAATCGGACAATTTTCTCTGTTAGTTGTTCTGTGAAGTGCATTTCACACTGTGCGTATCAGCTTGATAGGCTAAGAGCAAATTGTAGTATCTGTTCTTAACCGTTGATATCGGTGCGAGTCCCATCGGGGTTCACAATATTTAACCGGAAATTTACAGAACTTCCTAAACCCCGGACTGGGCAAATATTAAACACTTGGTGGTGGGAATAGTTATCCCCCCCCCCCCATCTGATTATGCTCTCCATTCTGCCACATGTGCGTATCCTCGGAATTGAGGTTGACGCCACATTATCGGCGATGGCGAAAACCATCATAGACTGCGTCGGTGCAGAGAACATTTTTGGATTTACCCCTTACGGGGGAGGAAGATACCAGGTAGTGACCAAACATATGGAGACCAGAGAAAAGCTTCTCCAATGGTTTGACTGTGGTAAAATAAAAGTATCTCCCTTCATGGTTGGGAGAATTCCTTAAGATACCACGATTTCCCCTAGAATATGCAGAGAACAACGATATAATCCATAGCGTATTCTCGAAGTGGGGAGTTGTACGGGAAATCCAGGTTCACAATGACGCTGACAATCCTGAGTGGAAATCAGGGGAGGTAACCATCTCTCTCTCTTGAAACGAGGACCGAAGTTCCGAACTTTGTCCTCATAGGATCTGTCCGGGTAATGGTAAATTACCCAGGCGTCAAAAGGCAATGCTTTAGATGTGGCGCCTTCAATCATCTCGGGGTAGACTGCACTCGCATAAAATGCAAGAACTGCCTAAAAATTGGCCACAACCAAGAAAAATGTGAGGCAGCTTGTTTGAAATGTGGGGGTCATTGACCACAAAGTGGACACCTGTCCATCCAGAACCCTCGCAGAGAGGATGGGTGACGCAATCACATCAGCAACAAAACCAAGTAATGAAAAGGTCACAACACAGGAAGAGTTTCCGCCTCTTGAGGCCACTCCTGATCATGCCGCCATGTCTAAGACAACGAAAAAGTCCCGTAAGGGAGGGAAACCTACCAGAATTGCAGAGACCAGCAATACGATCCCAACAGAAGAGACTGACAATGCAGAAACAATCATGGTAACTCCCACGGACGAAAGCGCAGCTACCACTACCAATATAGACATCGCCAATTCAGATACAGTAGAAGAAGCTGAAGTAGAGATGAAGACGAACACCAAAACTTCCAAACGGCCATTAAGTCCGCAGGAAGAAGAGCTGACAAATCTCAAAACAGCAAAAGTATCTGAAACCGAACACCCAGAAGTCCTTCATGCAAAAGCAGGGGAGACTCTAAAACATCTCCTTAGAGGTATGCCTGGGGTGGCAGAAAAGTTTAAAGAGGCGATAGATAAAGTAGGAGAACCTGAACTCCTCCTCACAGGGAAATATGGACCCGACATCGTCAGTGCAAAATGGGGTGACCTCTTTGTTGATGACATCAGCAAAATCACCCCTGAGCAAGTAGAGGTAGCCCTGGATATAGACGAGGAGGCAGCTTCGGCGTTCTTCATAGCTCTCTGCAAACTAGACATGGCCAAGGGAAGTGAGGTGGCCAAAAGAATACTAACAGCCCACAACAAAAGAAAGGAACAGTAACCGCCTTGTGGATTTCTGTACTCAGCTTCACTGGTTTTTAGCTCCCACAGGTGGGGGAGGACCTGAGAACCCGAGCGGCGAAGGCTTACAGCGAGGCGGTGCAGTTCCTTGTGAGCTGCATCACTCGGGCCAGATCCTTCCTCCACCTCTAAGTTAACCTTTCCATTCCTTCTCCAGATTTATTCTTTTTGTTTTGTTACATGTTTCCTTTTTAGGATTTTTCCTTTTTTTTTAAATTGAAAAATCAACGACCGTTTCAGAAACGCCCCTGGGGGACAAACAGGTCAACTGAGGCCTCTTTTACCTACTCTACCACTACGCACTCTATCTTTATTTCCTCTCCTACTATCTGCTGACTCTCAGCCTATCTTACTCTACAGGCCAATGATCAAGTTTGTTGAACTCACAATAATTTTATATATATATATATATATGTATATATATATATAAATTAAAAAATATATATATATATATAAGTTGCGAGGACTGAATTACAGTATTCAGTAATCTCCAGTGTGCAACCATGTCAATTGTTCCAGCTATCAGAATTGTTTTTTTTATTTTCAATTAAATCGCTTCCGGTTGAAAATAGTACCTGCTACGAACCTTACATTCTATTGATAACTGCGTCCTTTAAGTATGAATGTACCTACAGCCAAGGCAAGCAAACACACACACACACACACACACACACACACACACACACACACACACACACACACACACACACACACACACACACACACACACACACACACACACACACACACACACACACACACACACACACACACACACACTGTTCGTTCTCAAAGTAGCAAATAGTGAGTAGGATTGGTGGTGCGATCTTGACGGACATTCTTCAGAATGGATTCAAAGATCAGGCGACAATGGAATACAGCGAGATAGCCCACATCTCTAAGAGCTTTACGCCGGAATGTACAAAAGTAGTAAAACTCCGCAAAAGAAATTCCACAGAAAGAAAGAAATATCCTACATGCTTGCTTTTCTCACAGGAAAAAAAAAACTTTTTTTATAGTCGTAATGCAAGCGGACGTATCGCTGTTTGTAGTGAACAGAAACCCATCCATCAGAGATTTGCTGACTTCCATGTTTGAGCAAACAGAATCCTCTAAGATAAATATTTTTATCGTATCAAAGATATCAGAACGGGAGCATTTGGGATAAAAAAATAGATCATTTATCTTATAAAATAATAATAAATTTAAATATTAATATAATTAAAAATTAATAAATTACATTTATTAATAAATATCTCAGCTTTGACAATAAATGAATATATAAAATAGTGATGAATAAAATAAAACCAATAAGAATTTATAAATAAATAATTATTTGTTCATTTTGTATATATCATTCATTGGTTTACTTATTTCCATTTTATTATAAGTTTATTATTTTATTAATAATTACGTTTGTCATTTTCCTATAAGTTTTATTATTGCGATGTTGAAGCGAATCTTGACATGTAAGGAAGTAATTTTGCCTCTTTATAAGGCTTTACAAGACCACACCTTTATCTCCTCAGTTCCATGGGAATAAAGAAGCTGTGGAATAGGTTGCAAAGAAGAGTTACGAAGATTATATCCGGAATATGGGATTTATATTATGAGGACAGATTGCGGGTATGTGAATTGCAGACTCTAGTTAACAGGAGAAAGAGGGGTGATATGATAGAGGTCTATGAACATTTGAATGGGTGTTTAACATTTCAACTGATGAAATTTTTCGTTATATGGAAGGCGAGGAGAGAACAAGGGGACCTCAATGGGAGTTAAATTTATTTGGTCAAGAAAGGGGTAAGAGCTAGGTTTTTCTTTCAAAGAGCTGTGAGTGAGTGGAATAATTTGCCCTTAGTGAGTGCATCTAGTGTGAATGAATTCAAGGGTAGGTATTATAGCTGGTTTGAATGATTTACAGCCTCCCTCGATGAGTCCTTGACTCCCTGGAGGTCTCAAATAATAATAATAATAATAATATAATAATAATAATAATAATAATAATAATATTAATCCATTTTTATAAGTTTTGCTCTGCAGATGCTCAGGCATTGTTCACGATTACTGGTAAATAAATAATATTACACTTTAAAACATAACAATTAAATAAGCAATATTAATGTCATATACAGATATATGACACTAACGGGAATAAATATTAAAATATTAATACATTTTTTTCTTTCTTTGGTGGAGAATCTTCTAATTTGAATGCAGCCTGGTTGGCCTAATGGAAAACGTCTTTCTCTTCAACCTATAGGTAGGCAGCAGGTTCTAATTTCCGCTATGTCATGATACATGTTTGGTCTCGTGAACAGCGGTAGCCCATCCATGGTACTAACTCCTATTCCATGTCCGATGAGTTTGTAACCTTTCATGAGTGGAATTCACATCATTAAAACGTATGAATTTACTAAAGAATATCGCCATTTCAGCAGGTATTCTTTCTTGAAGGTATAAAAAAGGGTAGCTACGTTTCTGGAAGTAAGAGATCCATAAACTCAGATAGGTGAATATCTAATTTAAAAATAAGAGAAGCTTAGCTATGTCTTTTCAAGGTCAAAGCATCTTTTAGAATCATTTCTTTCCTTCCGGTTGTGTTTAAATAAAGTTTGTTTTGTGCACAAAGTTTAATGGGTCAACCTGTGTAGTTTTTCCTATTTTCAGACTTTCTTATTTCTTTCAAAGTCGATTTGATGTCCAAAAAATTTTCTAAGAAAGGAGATGCTGCAACTGAGATGCGTTAATTACAGTTCTAACGTAATTGTGGGACATAGCGAAAGAATTCGCCGTTAGACCCGAACCTAACTGACCACTAAACAGTGTTGCATTTAACAAGTATGGCAAACTAAGTGACAATTGGATTTCTCCTCGTTTGTTCGTTGTTCTGGTCTCTGGTAATGAGCCTTTACTTCCGGCAATAATCAACAACGGACGCTTAGCTAGCTTCTCCCTTTTTTTTGTACCACCTCCGTCTACACAGCAAACTGCTGAAATCGAAAGTTTGATGCACTGTTTTTTTGGGTTTTTTTTTCATTGCGTTCATTGGTTATTGCGCGTCTGTCTGCTAATGATAACAGAGTGCACAAACACATCACTAACTATCCCTGCTTTGCTAACAAACCTCTGACATCTAACGGAAATATGGATACCGTGATCGTAGTTTCTCTGTCTGAGCTACCACCACCACCAATAATGATAATGCGGGCCACAAATGGCTAATGGTAATGAGCTACAAACATAACTTCGTTACGAACGACCACGCTGTTATCAAGAAGCCTACTATTTTCTTGTTTAGCACAAACAAAAAGTCATTTATCGCTGATTAGCAGAAAACCAACCAAAGTTGTTTTTGTTCATTTGTAGATAGACGTCAAAAACGTGTAAGATTTTTGTTGAAAAATATTTTGTTGATAACTTCAACAGAAATCTACTCTGGAAAATATTACAAGACGATAAACTATCTCTTCAATTAATTAAAGCAATAAAAATAATAACAAATAACAATAAATAATAATAAATAACAATACAGAGAAACAAAAATTTGCATATGGAACATTATCAGAACCTATAACTATAAATAAAGGAATAAGACAAGGCTGTGACTTATCCCCGATTCTATTCAACATTTATATGAACAGAATCCTAAAGAATGGGAAAATACTATCAACGATGGAATTCTTCTTCCCTTTCCCCTCTTTCACCTTGCGGTGTCGAAGGTTTTCTATTCTTTTAACCGCAACCACAAGGATAAGGTGGTTAGCCCTATGACTCCCGGTGTATCTTATGTCTGTAGATGAGTTGAATTATCAAGGCCGGTTTGCCTACTTGATGGATGAAAAACTCCAGATAAAATAGGGAGAAAAGCCCTTCAGTTGCCCCAAGACCTACTAACTTGGCTATGTCTGAGAAAGATCCTAAGCTCCTGTCGACGGGAATCGAATCTAGGACATTCCTTTCCCAGGCATGTGGTTGCGAAGCGCATAGTCACTCGGCTAACCGCGTGGATATTAGCCTGATGGAATTAAACTAACAAATAAAGTACAGTTAAATACAATACTTTATGCAGATGATCATGTACTAATTTTAAATTCAGAAGATAAGCTCCAAATTGCAACAACCTATCGAAATGAACTCACAAAAAGATTTTAAATGAAAATCTCTGAAATAAATATAATCTCGCAATTCAATGCTAATTCACAATTGGAAGAAAGACTACAAATTTACAATAGAATGAATGGCGTAATTCAAAGAAATTTTGGAAAACATATGACTAAAGAAACTCAATTAAGATTACGTAATATGACCTCTAAACTATCTCTCAAATTTGGAAGTGAAACTTTAATTATAAAACAAAGAACCAAACAAAGATTTGAAAGCAGCACAGATGAAGTTTTTAAGACCTCTCCTAGGACTCACTAGGTTAGATAAAAAAAGAAAAACACACAAATAAGAGAACGAATAGATACAAAAAAAAACATCGTACAAGAAATAGAAGAGTATCAGCAAAATTGCACCACATAGAAAGGATGAATAACAATAGGATTCCCAAACTAGCATATAAATATAAACCTACAGGAAGAAGAGGCCGTGGACGTCCAAGATTAAGATGGAAAGATCAACCTCATCTTCAAAGCCGAAACAGGACATAAAAAAGCCTAGACCTAAATTGTTCAGACGACACCGATATCGAAATCGTTGAAGTTTTATGTGGATATCCAATTTATCCAAATAACAACTTTTTGAAATAAATCTTCTGCCTTTTGATTTCCGAAAGAAAATCAATCGATGGTCTGTCTTGACCATCGCTGGAATATTATTTTCATCCATCCAAGCTGAAAGCGATATGAGAACACTGTACTCCCTCCATCTTGTGTGTCTAATTCTAACTAGTATTACTGTTTATATCATGTGGATCAATTCTAAACGAATAAGCTCCGGAGCCCTTAAAGTAAAGATAATAAATGTGACGCTATTGATGGATTGTCGCAACATATTTTTAATTTTATTTATTTATTTATTCTGTTTGAGTTAAAGCCACCAGGCCTTCTCTTCCGCACCACCAGAAACATTAAATACAAATACAGATACAGATGCAAATCCTGTGTTGCTGTGGATTCGTTACAGACTTCTTTCTCTTCAGAAACTACACACAAACTGTCATTACAAACTCGTTTTGTATTATCACTGTCATCCGAGCTACTTGTCCATTTAAAGAAGGTACCAATCTACTTATCCATAGTCGAAAATGTAGGCCTACATAAACACAAAAATATTACAAGATTTTCTTTGTACTTCTCACAATCACGAGCTCTGATAAACAACTGCTAATCTGTTGTTCTATTGTTGGTTGATGACTGTTGCTGACAGTGTTGCCAACCAGAAAAAGACAAAATATCGCTACGAGTCTGTCAAAATTCTGCCACACTAGGCTGCAATAATGTTTCCTTTTCAATCGCTGTTAAGATAACACATTTCAAGAAGCTCCAAACCTCCCCGTCCCTTTCATTCCACGTTCGTAATCAGGCGACTTTATATTGACTTTTATGTTCCGGGCCCGGGTCCTGGAGGGCCCCAGATTTACCATAGTCAAAGATGAACAAATTCTTTTAAAAATGTGTAGATGATGTTACTTTAGTCGGTGACCAGACTGGAACCTAGATCTTTCTTCTATCGATTTAGCGTCATAGAGGTTACCGATAGTTTACTATCAAAATTATTTGAAAAAATGCACAATCCAATTTTTGATTGCAGTTACCAGCATCATTTTAGTTTTTCGTTTGTAAAATACTAAAAGGCAGCTTATTATTATTTTATAAACATAGCAGTATCAATATTATTCTTTAATTATTCTTGATAAACATTTGAAAAAAAATCGTATATGATTAACGGCCTATTCAGAAATAAAGAAAGAGAAAAAGCAGAAATATGATGATGACAAAACTTATGTTTAGTAGATCAATGCATTAGTTTTGTAATGCAGGTCATTTAACTTTAGATCTAATCCCATTAATTGTTGCCAAGTGACCGAGCACGTGAATATTCCATTAGCTTCTTGTCACGAGATCAACCGGTGTTGGTAGGAGAAACACATCTAGGCCTTTCTTCCGCAACTTTGAAGTAATTAACTTCTACCTCATTTGCACGTCAAGGGAGTGCATTGTGCAGGTGATGTGATGTTTGCGGCTTTGGAAACGACCTCCGCTAATTAATAAATGAGAGGAATAATTTTATGTAACAGAAGTGAGCACAACTTAGATGATGGTATCTTGTTTGCGGCAACAACATTCATAAATGCAAATGTTTTAGGGAGAATAATTCACCTTCAACGTTTCTGTATAAAGAACAGTCTCCGATAACTGATTAATAGAGTTCGGACGTGCTACGTAATCAGACGACGTAGGGATGTTTTTATCCGAGTATTCACACACACACAATGTGAATCAATTATGGATCGAATAGGAGAATGCGGATATTCGTGTTTTGTATTTCTTCCATCGTTTCTTGGGACTATTTCCGACTACGTGCTCAATTTATCTTCTGCTTCCCAGCAGACTTAGTTCATCTATCTATTTCAAGAACATTTCCGCAACTATTTTGACTTTCTCTAGAAAGATCCCGAATCTCTCTCTCTCTCTCTCTCTCTCTCTCTCTCTCTCTCTCTCTCTTATCGTTCTCTTTCTCTCTCTTATATCGACCGACTTACCACCATCGTCTATAAGCATCTTAATGCACCTCTAGCTATTTGTTCGCCTCCTTCCGTTACTGAAGACGTTCAATACGAGTCGTATGGAAATCCCTCAGAAAGCCTGGAGCTGTTTCCTGAAGTTCAAATAAGCCGAAGTTTGCTTAGCAAGATGAAATGTTCCATTTGGGCCCTGTTTGGTACTGTAGATGGCGCTCCAACAGCATATAAATGAATGAGAGATTCGCTAATGGGACGTGATGCTGTCAATATTTAACTGATTGCAGTTGATGCAAAGAACCGCAAACAGTTTCTTAGATTACATTTCATGTTCTGGGCGAACTCCCCCAAGACTTTCTCTTAAATGTTTTAGAAAATACCTTCGTAGACACTTAAGGGAATTTATGTAGGGTTATTTACCAAATAGAAGCATAACTCACAAATATTCGAGCCTCTTCGGAAATATTAAACTTCTACAATAACAGTGCTTTAAACCACCATAACATCCACATACATCTTTTGTAGTTTAGTTAACGTTTGTCTTTGAAATTCTCTTTCTCAACTTTATTAAATATTCTAACCGCGAGCAGAGTTAGTTGGAAATCGAACGATGAGTTTAACTTCATTTTCCAATAGTTATTGCAAGAATGTAGCTTTAAAATATTTTGAATCGAATACTATATTATTAAAATGGCATGATTTGAGAATGATAATATAATTTACAATAGTGTTGGATTCTGATTATGTAGAAATTAGAATAAATGTTATTTGATTCAGAATCCAACATGATTTTCCATCACAGAGGCCGCGTTGTAAATATTATTTATTGTAAATAACGTAAATGTAATTTGATATCATATAACTACCTTAATTATATCAAGTTTTTAATTATTTAATCAAAAGAAAGTGTTAATGATAAAGAGATTCTGTATTAAATATTATTAAGTTATTTTATTTATTGTTATGTCAATATTATAAGAACTTGTATTTGTAATTTAACTACGCACTTATTGAAATGCAAATATTCTATTTATTCCTTTTTGTGAAAGTTTAACGTTATGTAATAACTGAATGTAGTTGTATAGCCTAATGTAACATTCGCGAGAATGTTTACGTTTATCAGTTGTCATAGAGACGCGTGAAATAAACGAGCGCGAGTGAAGGGAGCGTGGACAAAATAAGAGGAGAAAATATATACGTAGTATCAGAGTTGGAACGGAATTTTGGAAGTAAAAAGTAGCAAGGGGATAAACTAGAGAAGTAGAAGTAAATAAAAGGTTCTTAGGGTAGAAGTTAAGTGGATAATTTTTATAAGTGAGCAAGAACGTAACGAATTTTATAAATTGAAATCAGCAGTAGTAATAGAAGGAAATGTAAAGCTACAATCGGATAAAGTAAAAAGCTGAACATTCAAGGAAGAATTCTGAATAAACCCAGCTGATCTAGTATTGCGGCTTATTTCCTATTTGCCCTAAAGAGAACCTCACAGTGTTTTAATTGATTTATGAGTGGTAATAACAATAGTTGAAGTGCCCTAATTGAAGTCAAGAATTCTGAAGCGTAATTGATAGTGCTTTAAGTATAACTGCGGATAAGTTTTGTAAATGTGTTTTTATTCTTTAAGTGTGATAAGTGAATTCCAGAAGTTTGCTCACAACATAACAGATGTTCTAGGAACCATTTCCGGTAAGGTCTATCATAGTGAATTGTTAACTTTAACTGTGGAAACCCTTCGTGATTGAGAGTTGGAGATAGGAATTGTTTGAAAGATTATTTTCAGCTATTAGATCCTGTAATATTTTGAACTTATAGCATGACAGAAAAATGTGTAAAAACTAATTAGATTGGATGTTCTATTATATTCATTTAAGTGTAAAAACTTTATAATCCAGAAGCTAAAAAGATGTAGGTGAAGACTTGGAAGATTGTGCTAATGTAATTGACTTGACTTAATGTTTGACTTATTTCTATGTTTAAAATTAGAAGTAAAATTTATGTAAGTGCTGTATGACCTATATTAAATGCTTTATTTGTTAACCTAACTGTTGTATTTGCCTGAAATTCTTTTTACTGCACCGTTCACAAAAATTCGAATCTTGCGGGAATCCCAAGTGGAAAATAAAATACCTCGGCCAGAATGAATGAAAAGACTGCTAACTAATTTGAATTGATCCTACTAATTCATATAGACTTATCTAAGGATAGAGTGGCGCAGTATAATAGAAATTTCTCTACCCTTAGATCAGTGATTAATTTGCAATTAGTTTTCCTTTATTTTATGAAAGTGACTTTTAGCAAGATGGCGGATTCGAACGTCAAGAGAACAACGTCACGACAATAGTCTAGTGTTCTTTGATTTTCTGTTATCTGGCTTTCCTGCAATACTCATGCATTACACAGAGAAGCTACATATCCAGGATAAGGTATTGATGAAAGACATGTTTGCCAATTCAAAAATTAAAATATGCTGCCTTTGTTTTGGTTCTAAGTGAAAGTTCATGAGATGATTATGAAGACAATTTTCACTTTTTATCATATAGAATTTTTCATAAATTTATTTATTTTTTACTTTTTTAAAAAAATAAATTGACGGAAAACTTACCAAAACATATCGAAAGTTTGTCTAATCAGACTGTTGGTCCAGAAAGACTTGCACATTTCTATGACTGGCCACTTTGTACATAATAATGTTTTCAAAATGAATTATGTTCCTAAATCAGTGTGAATGCAAGAATTAATATAGAACAATAACCTATTTAATACAGTAGGTCTGTTCTATCGGTCAATAATGATGTTCGAATATTTTAAAAACTTTTTTTACTAGCACTAGAAGCACAGTTTACAAGATGAAACATGCCAAATAGATCTTCCACGGAATGATAGTAATTGTTTTTAACAACCAAACATCAATAATTGCAAGACATACTCGATTTATCACCTTTAAACTACTTAAATATGTAAAGGATGAATTCGGAAACGAAAATATAATTTAGTCCAAAAACGTCGAATATTTTTGGCGTTTTCAGTCTATAGTTGATCCTATTCCTCTGAGAGTTTTTTTTATTTAAAATATTCTTTGCATGAAAGACTTTTGTTTTTATTAATCCACGTATGAATTGTCATTGCATCGGAGACTCTCAGTCGCCTTCTATTGTTCTATAGAAATACATTTTGTGTACGAATGAAAAAAGCCACGGAATGGAACCAACGGTGTATTTCCAGAGAGAGAAATTGGGAAAGTATTCAAAGCGCGTGCTGTATTTCAAAGCCCATTAAAGGTTTACTGTTCGTATCGACCGGGAATCTACATGTCAAGTAGCTATTTTTATGCAAAACGTAAACGGTTGTCAAACTGGTGTAAGCGAGAGGAGGGAAGCTTTTTGTGATCAAGTGGAATTTAAGAACGCATTTTCCGGACATAAAAGTTTACAGTTGCTACGGTAATTTGTATTCGAGCTGCCCTCCTTTTTTTCCCTTTTCTTCTACACTTTGCCGTGGTTGGAATGTGTTACACAAATATCAAGGCAAGGGGATAAGCGGATCTTCATCGGAAAAGGAAACAAATAAATTGGAAAGAAGAAAAAAAATTGTTTTACAAGTAAATGCCTGTCTGGTACTTGATCTAATGTTAGTGGGCCATCAGGAAACTGTGTATCGAAACGTATGTACTAGGAAAGAAAAAAAAACAATACCTCACTTTTAACAGTGCGAAATAAAAGAACAACCAACGCAAAAAGAGATAAAATTTATTTACGACTGGAGAAGAAAAATGTTTAAAACTTTGGCGAATAATACTATTGTTAGCACATACTGTTTGTTAGAGAAGTAATTTCCATTTTTTTAAAATCTTATTGCAGTTTGGATGCGCAGGTGTTTCCCTCTGTTATCGAAATATCCTTAGAGATTCATTGTTGGATCTAAAGTTAAATTGTTGCGTAGATAGATTCGTTACAATCATTTTCCTACAAAGTGAATTTTTTAGCTCATGGACTATTGAACCATTGTGCTAAAATAATGTCTTGCATGTATTTTTAAGAATGACAAAAGAAGGGAACACGTTAATTTTTTATCTTAAATGAAAATGGATATTATATTTACTATAAACATATAAATAACTGAATATTAATTACCCTACAAGGGGAGGATATTTTAAAACATTTGAAATAACTTAAATTATACCAAATTAAAGTAGAAAAAATAGAGTATCAGCATGCTGATAGAAGTATTAAAACACACCTTTAGAACAAGGCATACTGATATATTATTCGTGTCGTCACACATTGTCTATATAAAAGGGTCACCTTTATATAGACAGTCAACTTACATCAGTAAACTACCATATCAGTGTCTTCTTCCGGAACACTAGTCTATTACATCACCCAACATCAGAAGTACAGCCAACTACATCAGCAGATGAAAATGGGAGGATAACAAATCAGCCAAGAAACATAGAGGAAGTTCCAGGATGATATCACCAAAAAATCAGTTTTTCGGAAGTGATATGGAAATTTCAGTAGGCTGATATAAAAACGATTAATTTGTATATTGGATTGACAAGATTCAAATAGTCTACAAGACTTCAGGTTAGTAGGAGGACACGATAATGAGCAGCGTAATTGCCAAACCGTGGCAATTAACAGTGCAGATTACCTTGGCATAATAATAATGGTGATAATAAAAGAGTGGTCCTTATGCTGGAAGAGCAGTGCATTATCTAGACTGTCAAGTTTTGATTGATGAGTTGTTTTCGTAGATAGATAATGTTCTGGCCTTTTTTTTTAGGAAGAGCAAGCTAAGCATGACGAACTTTTGGTTGTTGTGCATGAAAAGATGAATGAATGCTGATAGATATGCGTACTAAATAATGCATATCTGTAGTATGACACGATGGCACATTGTGTTGAAAGCAACACAGGATTGAAATCACTTGCCTAACGCGCACAAAACCCTCAACAGAACGTTTTTGGAATGACACGTGCAGTCTACCAACGTGTATGGAATTATCACAAACAACTGGTGAAGAGTATGCCTAGAAAGGAAAGTGAGATCAGGGCCAAAGAAGGGCATATTCAACCAGCGTATGTGTAATGTTAAGTTTCCCTGAAATATATTACTACCTCGATACTTATTTCATCATAGTGTATTTTATATGCGTAATGAATAAAGTTTAAAACTTGTTTTATCATCTTACCATACAGTGGGGGGAGGAAATTGTCATAAAGTTTCACCATCGTAAAGAGGAAGATCTAGTCTCTGATTCTTCTCCTCCACAACAAGATCATCAATCACAAAAAAACCCTTCCCCATAATAAAGTGAATTAAATTTCGAGGTGACGCTTCATATGGCGTTAATGTAAAATAGTTTCTCAAGTCTTGAGAGATGAGACTGAAGAACAGTCTAAGCGAACAAGCGGAAACATGGCATTAGTCAATTCTTTCCATGAGTGAAACACTCATTGGTTGAGCTGCACTTTTTATTATTTGACAACACTTTTTTTCTCGCCTTCAATCACCGTGTTCCTGTAGTGAATACTGCCGAGAAATAAGCTAGTGCATAATGTCTTTGGATGGCACTAAGGAAAAAGCCATAGATTTCAGCGTTCACTTGAACATAATCCTGTTATCGATCGTCCAGAAATGCTCAAAGAAGAAGAAAAAGTTTAATCCGTTTTATAGTGTTGGATGGTAAAGCGAAAGTCGCGAGCTATTTGGATGGAAATCGATATTTGTCCCAAAGGATGACATAGCTTGTAATCCAGACTGTTCGTTCTCCGCTACTTGAGATTTCTAAAAAAATATCGTGTTAGTTCTTATTTTTTTCCCTCGTTCTTTTTATCCACGTCGAAGGGATATTTTCGATTTGCAAAAAAAAAAAAATCTTTTGCCGACCACCGACATTACATTCTTCTGTAGGAAGATTCATCAATTCACCATGGAAAAATGATCAGGTTATTACAAAGAATTCAAATAAATAACCAACGAATGTTGTGATATTAATAATAGACATTTCAACAATTTATTTTGCTATTGTCGCTAATATTATGAATAAGAACATCAGAAGAAACATACCAAAACAAGCACAAATACCAATAATTGTTTCCATGGAGACACGAAGAACCATATCAAAACAGTTACACAAATAAACACTTGTTTCCATGGAGACGAAAAGAAACATACCAAAACAAGCACAAAAATAATTGTTTCCATGGAGACGAAAAGAAACATACCAAAAGAAGCACAAAAATAATTGTTTCCATGGAGACAAGAAGAACCATACCAAAACAAGCACAAATAGCAATAATTGTTCTCATGGACACCAGACGAAACATACCAGAACAAGCACAAACAAAAATACTTGTTTCCATGGTTACTGATTTATAAATTTAAACTGGTGACAGCTACATTAGTTGTACTGTTAACAGAATACAATATGACAACAATTTTGATTTATGATCAACACATCGCATACCAATCTACGTATCCTTGGATACTCAGTTTTTTGTAAAAGTGAAACCATGCAGTGTGAAGGGATAAATTAGTTGCACGCGAAGGTAATGTGGTGTGTATTAAACGACACTACAGGCCTGACAGCTGCTAGAAAAAGTTAATATCACACCCTTTATATTGGATGACAAGGAAATAACCTGCCCTAGAGACCTGAATGTAGTTTAATATCAAAGGACTTAGCCACTCTCTTGTAACTGTCAACCAGATGACAAGGTGGCGAGTAAATTTGGGTGAGAGACGCTTCCAGCACTTCACAATAACAGAAAGAATATAAGGAAAAACAAAGTGGGGAGAGAAGCTCTTATATTTGCAATATCTGATGCTTACAACACATACGGAGTTTAGGATAACGTTGACGAAAAAATTTATCAACAGGCATCGCATTTTATTATACAATAGAAGGAGATTTGTCATCATTAATTTGACACCAAACGGAGTCTGCTAGCTAGTAACGTGGTTAGCTGTTCATAAATCGCCAGTATGTGTGACCTTGTAGAGAACACTGTAAAAAAGAAGGTCAATCAGAAGACGCATGTCTTTTTTATTTATTTATTTATTTATTTATGCCCACGAACCGTTGCGGCAAACCTATACCACAATGGGGAGGGAAGCAAGGATTGAATAATCTGGGAATCCTTTAGGAGATCGGATATGCTATTCAAGAAGGCGGTTTGAGAAAAGATGATACAATCTGTACAGAGCTGGAAATGTTTTCACCCAGAACGGATTTTCATCCCTGAAAGCATGGATTCAACAAAAATTGAGCAATAATTCTGTCTAACACCATTGCTCATAATATTCACCTTTGCAGTGATGTTTGATTTGTTTCTACTTGTAAAGCGGCACTGGGGTTATAAGAATTTGTAATCAGTTCCGTTTCTATGAACCACCATGTATTGACGGAGAAATACATTTAAGTTTGGAAAATTTGTAATATTAAACTTTTTTTATACGAATAACATTTCTGGCTAGATGGGTGAAGCAAAATTGCTTTTCGTATTCCCCTTTGTCTTGTAATGAAAGAACTTTGAATCGAGTGCTTGAGAGCTATATGCTCGCCCATTGAGGGCAGTGAAGTTAGCTGCGTTCAGCTGAAATTAAGATATATTTTGGCCTTTTATATTTGTAGCTTTCCGCTTCATTATATTCCGAGGCTTCCTTGATCAACGGATTTGGGTGGTTGCTAGTCTTGGTAAAGAACTTCGCTGCTAGATCTAGAAGAAGGGAAGAGATGTAAGGAATGTTGACTTCTCTGTGGATCTGGGTGGTTCTGATAAACCAAGAGGCATCCAGAATCATTCTCCGGCACTTATTCTGCAATCTCTGTAGTTTTAGAATATTTGTATTTGAGGTGTGGCTCCATGCGGGGGACGCATAAGTGATGACCTACCGAATCACCATCTTGTAAATTGTTAATTTTGTTTGTGTATCCAATTTGCTTTGTCTGTTGATTACAGGGCAGAGTTGAGCTATGACCTTGGATGTCTTTGAGGTAATATGTCTTATATGATTGCTGAATAAAAGTTTTCTATCCAGGATCACTCCGAGTTATTTGACTTCGCTCTGCCACGGAATCTTAACTCCCAAAAGATGAATGTCCTCTATATTGTGGATTTTCTTCCTTGTAAACAGTATGGCTGAACTCTTCTGTGGGTTAACTTGGATCCTCCAGTCCGCCAGCCATCTCTCTAATATATGTATACTGGTTTGCAATCTTTTTGGGCTCAGAGATCTTCCCATTAATGCAGTATCGTCTGCATATAATGCAGTGAATGTTGTTCTCAGGTTCAGAGGGATATCTGCTGCGTAGATTGAGAACAGGAGAGGGGCCCAGAAGAGAGCCCTGGGGTACTCATGCGAAGACCCTGCGTCTGGACGAAATCGATTCTCCGACCCTGACCTGCATATATCTGTCTTTCAGGTATCAGTGGAGTATTCTTATCAACTTGATTGGAAAGCCGAACTTTATGAGTTTGTAGAGAAGGTCTTGATGCCACACTTTGTCAAACGCCTTCTCTGCATCGAAGAAGATGGCAGCAGTACTGATTTTCCAATTGGAACTTTTCGTAATGATTTCTACTAGCCTTTGGATTTGTTGAGCTGTACTATGGGCCTTGAGGAAGTCAAACTGTTCGTCAGACAAAACTCCTAACCTATCTGTTTCTGCTTGGAGTCTTGTGAGGATCACTTTTTCTGTTACCTTTCCGAGGCTGGAGAACAGGCTGATTGGTCTATAGCTCTCGGGAAGGTGAGGGTTTTTTCCTGGCTTCTTCAGTGGCACGATGGTGGCTGTTTTCCACGCAGTGGAAAAATGCTGGAATCCGAAAATTGCATTGGTAATATGGACGAGATGAACTATGGCCTTTCTTGTGAGTAGTTTTACTATTCGGTTAGTTTATTATTATTATTATTATTATTATTATTATTATTATTATTATTATTATTATTATTATTATTATTATTATTATTATTACGGGCAACTCCAGGGAGTCATTTGACTCATCGAGGGAGGCCCCAAATCATATTCATCACAACTATGCGACATTCATACAGTATCTATCATACCTCGCCTTAAACTCATTCACTGTCACAGCATCCACCACAGACTCTGGGAGCGAATTCCAATCATTCACCACTCTAAAAATAAAGAACCCAGCTCTAACACCTTTACTAACCACACTTTTTCCCAGTTTCCATGGATGTCCCCTAGTCCTCCCACAACCAGTCCTGTTCTCAAAAATATCTTCTGGATTAATCTTATAGAAACCCTTCAGTAATCTGAATGTCTCAATCATATCTCCCCTCCTCCGCCTATCAACCAATTTTTGCAACCCACAAATCCTCAATTTGTTCTCATAAGGTTCATTCCACAGACCTGCTATCATCTTGGTCACTCGCCTCTGGATCCTCTCCACCTCCTCCCCATCAAGAAGAAACCTAGGTGACCAAATCTGGGCACAGTAGTCGAGATGGGGTCTTATCAAGGCTCGATACAGAGGAACAATTACCTGCTTGTCTCTGCTTCTCAAGGTATTCTTCACTAACCAAGTGATTTGATGAGCTTATTTGGTCACTTTTGCAATGTGCCCCCTAAACTTCAACTCCTTATCCACCAACACTCCTAAATCTCGTGCCTCATCAATTTCCTGGAGTACAGTTCCACCAATGTAGTAAACTGCTGCTAATCTTTTCACCCCAAAATGTATAATCTTACATTTTGCCACATTAAATTGACATCCATTCTCCTTAGCCCAGACCTCCAATCTATCCAAATCATCTTGCAAAATTTTAACGTCATCTGCATTCATTATTGCCCTACCCAACTTTGCATCATCCGCAAACAAATGAACTGTTCCTCTCCGATCCTTTCCTATATCATTAATGAACAAATTAAACAGCAGTGGTCCAAGAACAGATCATTGTAGCACACCACTAGTCACAGGCCGTCTTGTGGACTCTCCTCCTGAATAAACCATTCCTGAATAAACCATCTCACCAACCCTATATCCATCCCCATATGCTGCAATTTACTGATTAGAATTCCATGTGGTATCCTGTCAAAGGCCTTAGCAAGGTCCAGTAGAATCACCGTAAACCCATTACCCTTATCCAGTTCAGCCGTCACTGTGTTATAATACGTGAGCAAGTTACTGAGGCATGATCTACCCTTCACAAAACCATGTTGTCCCCGATACAGTATCCCATTTTATTCTATCCAATCTTGTATTTTCCTCTTGACTATTTTCTCCAAGACCTTGATAATGATTCCTGTTATGCTGATTGGCCGGTAATTTTCAACAGCAGCCTTGGAACCACCTTTATGCAGGAGGACTATTTTCCCCTCTTTCCACCCCCTTGGGACTGACCCAGACCCGAGGCTCAAATTAAACAAAATGGTCAAGGGCACTGATAATTTTTTAGCCACTTCACGTACGACACGAGCTGGTATACCATCCAATCCCACAGATGTATTGACATTGAGGTTCTGTAATAGACTGGTTACCTCTACTTCATTCATCACAATTCCAGTATAAGCTGTTGGTTCTTCCATTCCTGCAATGTCACCACCTGGATGATATACGCTTGCAAAGTGCCCGCTCAGTAATTTCACTATATCGACTGATTCGGTTACCTCCCTACCCTCAGCATTTTTTAAGATTATTCTACCACGAACATTTTATCCTTTTACTTGCAGCATATTGAAAAAACTGTTTGGGATTCTCTTTAGCCTGCATGGCCAATTTCTTTCGTAATCAGCTTTTGCTTTTCTTACCACCCTTGTTACCATCCTGGCCTGAGCTTTATACTGTTCCTGCGCCTGCTGGTCACCCTTCTCCTTAAATTCCCTCCACAATTGTTTCTTTTTTTGCAGCTCAAGCTTAATGCTGTTATTCATCCATTTAATCCCTACTTGATTTATTATTCGGACTCTTGGTATACAGTCAACCATTGCCTCCTGCAATCAGTTCTTAACCACCTCCCATGCACTATCAACATCCAGCCCTTGCAGTTTTACATGCCATGGCACTGAGCCAAGCACACACCTAAGCTTGTCATACTTACCAGCCCGGTAATTCCACGTGTACCCTGTCTTAATTGTAAATTCCACTCCTTTAGCCACCTCCCAAGTCATGACCTTATGGTTACTCTCACCAGTTGGTGGCAATATGGTCATGTTCGTTACAGCCACATTCTCATTTGCAATTACTAGGTCAAGCACTCTTTGCCCCCGGGTATTTTCCACTACATGCTGCCACAGATAGTTGTCCCTTAATAACTGCATAAAATCCAATTCCTTCCTCCCATGTGCCCTCTCCTCTTTCCAGTCAATGTTACCATAATTGAAATCACCCATAATAATTACCCTCCTTCCACTCATTTCTTCTATTTGCCTATGCATACTATCCCCACTATCTATTCCATCACCTGGTCTATAGCAGCACCCAATTGTATATTTTGTTCTGCTAGCCACAATCTTACACCAAACAGCCTCAAATGTGCTCTTTTCTCTATCCTGCAGTTCAACTTCTATACTCCTTGGCTGCAACTCATCAGCTATCATCAATAACACTCCTCCCCCTTTTTATTCACCCTGTCACTCCTGAACACGCTATACCCGTCGCATTCAATCCCACTAGCTTTATCATCTTCTGTCAGCCATGTTTCACTAATACCAACAACCTGTGGTCTGGAAGTGCCAACCAAGGCCAAAAACTCTTCCTTCTTGTTCCTAATACTCCTGGCATTAGTGTACATGAATTGCTGAAGCCCATTAGTCCCATCCCTACTTTGATGCCTTATACTAACTATCCCATTCTGATTTGTTGTCCTTCGTACTCGCTCGGGCATATTATACTCATTCATACACTCAACTGCCTCCCTAAAGTCTGCATATATACTCCTCCCCCCCTTAATAAATCTAGTTTCCCTGAGTCTGTACATCCACTTCCACATCATTCAGCAACATGTTTTCAAGCCTCCGTACACCAACGCCATTCAAATGTAACCCATCCATCTTATATAAGTCTTTTCGCCCATCGAACTCATTCCACACATCCACAAATTCCACACCACTCATCCTGCATAACCCACGCATAAAGTCATTGGCAATTATGGCCCTCCTTCTAAACACTTCTCTGTCATACCGCGGTAAAATACTCACCATCCTAACTCTCTCACTCTTCTCTTTTGCTACCTCAAGTAATTCCCTCACATCCTCTATCATTTCCATTTTGTCCTCTTTCAAATCATTTGTTCCTGCCACGATTATCATCTCTTTCACCCTCTGTTTTTGCACTCGAATAGATTCGCTGACGTCCTTTATGTTCGCACCTGGCTGGTACGACTTCGTCAAACTCTCTGATGGCATAACGTCAAACGTTATGCCATCAGGTCCTGGAGCCTTTTTATTATTTAGGTGTGTGACGGTGTTTATTACTTCAACCAGAGTAGTCGGAGTGATGTGTTCTGAATTAACAGTGTGCTGCCACAAAGTTGATCTAACATGCCGGTGAATTTTGTACATAAGGTTAGTATTAAGGTTGCATAAGATGAATTGCATTGAGATTCAAGTTATCTACTAGTGCTTCAGCTTTCTCTTCATCTTTGTGAACTGTCCCTTTCTTTGTTTGTATAGGGGGCATGAGTTGCTTTATGGTGCGGATGGCTCTTAGGAATTTTCAGATAGAGTGATCTAAAGTCTTGATGTTAGCTAATTTGGATTCCCATTGGTGGTTTCGGTGCTTTTGGAGATCTTCCTGGACCTGTCTGTTTAGGTTGTTCAATACTGTTTTGTCTTGTGGGTCTGTGGTATTGTGGTATCTCTTTCTGGCTCTATTTTTGCTCTGATTAGCTCCATGATTTCTTCTGGGATACGGTTGGTTGAGTGGAAGACAGTGGATTGTCTGACTGATTCTACTGCTTTCTGAATTTGTATGGTTAAGTTATTTACTGCTGTGTTAATCTCTTCCTTTTTACTAATATTGGGCACTGGACCAATATAATCTGGAAGAACCTTGGCTAACCTATCCCAAGGTATGAATGTGTGTATAGGAGAGGATTGATCTGATGAACCTAGATTAAGCACTATGCTGCTTATCTACCCCCGAGCATTCCTCTGTTAACAACTGATCTGGACTCCATACTTGGACAAAATAATTCCATAATAATAGCAGGAGATCTCAATTCAAAACACACAGCTTGGTACAGCTCTTCAATTAACTCCAAAGGCTACACACTATTCAACTACGCAATGCTGAACTCTGCAGTGGTGACAGGTCCCACCGAGTCCATTCACTTCAGCCCATCAGGTAGCTCAGATCTGCTAGACATCGTCATTTTCAAGAACATAAGATACTAAGATACCAATATAAATTAGAAACAATTAACGAATTGGCTCGGTGGGACCTGCCACCACTGCAGAGTTCAGCATTGCGTAGTTGAATAGTGTGTAGCCTTTGGAGTTAATTGAAGAGCTGTGCCAAGCTGTGTGTTTTGAATTGAGATCTCCTGCTATTATTATGGAATCATTTTGTCCAAGAATGGAGTCCAGATCAGTTGTTAACAGAGGAATGCTCGGGAGTAGATAAGCAGCATAAATCTTGAGACTGCCAGCATTGCTGGTATTTACCTCCACCCCGATCACCTCGAGGTTTAAGATTTGAGGGTTGGCTATTGTATTATGATTCAGGTAACTCTTAATATATATGGCAGTGCCTCCCCATCTCGCACCACCTCTGTCCTTTCTGTACATAGTGTATCCACGGATTTTAGGGTTATTGGCTGATCTTAGGTGTGTTTCACCAATCAGGATGATATCAGCACTGAGACGAATCACAAATTCTTGAAGCTCTAAGACCTTGTTTATTAATCCATTCGCATTCCATGCCACTATCATGAGCGACTTGAGTTTAAATTTTTTACTCATGACAGAAGGCTGTTATAATGGTTTGAGTGCCTTGGAGGAATCTCTTTCGGTAAGATGGTGAAGGGCTTGTCTTGCTGAATTCCTGCAGCATGGTAGCAAGCGAGGCAGTTAGAAGTGATGTTAGGTTGGAACCCTCTGGCTCGAGAAATGTGGGTAACTTAGTGCTTGCAGCCTCAGCATATGTTTTGATCGTGGTTGTGGATCGTGTTCCTTCCTGCGTGGTTGAAGGTGAGGCGCTTCGAACTGGGGGACGGCCCACCAGGTTGCTTATAGTGTCATTACGAGGAGGAGCAAGATTGGCTTTTGCTGACCCTCGAGGGCCTCTGAGTGAGGCCCTCTGCAGTGTGCGCAGCAGGCAGGAGTAGTGTGTGCCTTGGAGCAGGTGCTGGTCTGGTGTCCCTCGCCGCACTTCAAGCACCCGTAAGCTGCCTTACATAATTTTGGGCGTGCCCGAACGTTTGGCACCTGTGACACTGTCCAGCTGATGCTCTCTTTCTAAGTGGCTCAGTTGTTATTTTGAGTCCGCATACTACAGTTAGATGGTAGATTTGTTTCTGTGTTGCTTATTTCCACCAGCATCAAAGGCATTGGTCTTTTATCTGTTCTGAGCATCCTGCTCACTTTTACTGTGGACAGGCCCTATCTGGACAGATCAATGCTCACATCTTCAGTAGTGATACCTTCAGCTATCCCACGTAGAACCACCTTCAGGTTCTTTTCGTTGGGTAAAGTGAAGGTGTGGTATGGGACATTAGCATTGTCCATAAATCTGATCATCTGTCTGTAATCCATGACAGTAGTGGGTTGTATTTTAACTCCCTCATCTGAGTTTTTGGCCATGAGAATGAGATGGTTTGTTCTCTGAGGGATGACGAGACAGGGATCATTTTTCCTTATCCCTTAAGATGACTGGTGGTATCTTTTCTTTAGGAATATTGAGTGCTTCCATCCCTGTTGTTTTGGGTTCTTCAACATTGATGGAGATTTTCCTCTTGACCATTTGGAATTCTGTATGTGTTTCCAAGGTATGATAATTGCTGTCTTGGGATGTAGCATCTTCCATACTTGAGGAGTATACAAAATCCGATTGCGTCAGAATTATGGGATCTTCACTTATGTCATCCATATTGTCCTCTGTGCTTTCTTAGTGTGAGGAATTCCTTGTATACCTTCTAGAATGTGGCCTCATTCAGAGGTTTTGCCATGACAACAATAATTTAGAAATGTGTAAAGACACAGATGGAGAAAGAATAGAGATTGCTCAGGTGTCCCGATCAGGTTTCAGGTAATCCTGTGGACTTTTGAGGGTCCACTAGCAAATCCCGTATACACTTTCAGGTGTCTACTAGCAATAAAATACTACTAGCTGTCGTGCAGTAGGGAAAAGGAGTGTCACGAATTCATAAATGTTTTTTAAATTTTAAATTTTTTTAAGAATTCAAAATAATATGAACATTTCATGTCATTTTGAATTCACTAAACTTCTCCCTTTGAAAATTATTAAAATGATTCAAGACAATGGTTATCAAATTGAATTTGAATTAAAATATCAAATTATTATCAAAAGTATTAAAATTAATTTAAAGATCTGTTAATATTTTAGAGTTTAAAATCTAAAACGATTTCGAGTGTGGTAACAGTTTCTGAAAAAAATTCTTGATTTTTAACATAATAAAGTTTGAATATAACGAATTTTTTAAGTTCCTTTTTATTGGATTTATCGTCATGTATGAAGCCTTAGAGTTCAAAGGTCAGGAATAATTATTAATAGTTGAGCATCGCAAGTTTCATAAATTCAAGTGTCATAACTGCATCTTAAAAATCTAAAACCATTCTCAAAGATCTTCCTACAATTTTATGGTCATCTTTTATCAGCAGGAACCCCTAAGTAGACAATAATGCTTAAACAAAAATTGAGTAAGTTAATCAGAAATGGAGAGTTTTGATAGCCAATGTTAAAAAGCCAATTATCCATTCTACCAGAACTCAGTTATTTGATGCTTATAATTATTAGCTTTTCATTGATACGATGGAGAAGATGGTTTTTATATCTTTCCAACACCTCCATGCAAATAAAAACGTATATTATAGACACAGAAAAACTTTAACAAATGAAATAAAAAACGAAAATGTGATACTCGTTAATTAGGGATAATAACGCTAGCAGTACTTTGGTAGATATGTGCAGCAGTGTTAAGTTGAGAGTGGTGATCTTAAGTTGGTCAGTAGTTTATAAAATACTTCGAAGTTTAGTCTCACAAATGCTTACATTTAAAATTCGGTGATGTCTTAAATGTGAGTATATGAAATCCTTCAAATCACGCTCTTGTGCACGAGGAATAATATGCATTATCAGAAATAAAGCTTATAACATTGATGATAAGCTGTTACCAGAGGATTTTTCGAAAAATATTTAAATATTTATGGATGTATAAAACATTCACACTTTTGTCACTAGAGGTCTCTGATCATGATATTGAAAGCGTTTTAGAGGATACTGCTAACTCGTTAAGACTGAAGATGATAACGTGGTTCTCGAGAAGATGATCCCTCCCCAACTCTATCGGACCATTAAACGAAGTGTGTGTGGTTCACCGTGAATATTAAATTTAAAATACCTGTACAAAATTGGGAAGAAAAGGTAAAAGAAAACGCCTATTCTTGTTGTTGGTCTATATTATTATTATACGGCATCTCTATGGAGGCCGGGAGACTCATCGCAAGAGACCCAAATCAGCTATCATACATGCAAATCATATACCACTCCTTGAATCTGGATTCACCATCAGGGAACTCACAACAAATTCTGGCCATCCATTCCACTCACCCACCCACCACTCTCTACGCAAAAAAAATCTGGTCCACACACCCACTAATCACACCTTACGAGTCTTAGACAATAGCACCTAGTACTCTATTTGTCATATATTGAAAATTTTCATTTGCATCAATTTTATCTTCTTCTGGTTCCCATCTGCCATACGGCCGCGGGAGGGTAGCTAAATGCTACCATTCTAGGGAGAGATGATTATGAGCAAGGTGGTTTCCCGTTGCCTTCCTTGCCATATTTATGACTATAACCTGTGTGTTCACGGGGCCGGTTTGTCTGCTTGCGGGATGAAAAACCTCAGATAAACTGGCGGAAAAAACCCTGCTGCCCACGCCCAAGACCTGCTAACTTGGCTATGGCTGAGGAAGATCCTTAAGCTCCTCACGTCGTGGACGGGAATCGAACCTAGGACACTCCTTCCCCAGGCATATGGTTGCGAAGCGCAAAGCCACTAGGCTAACCGCGCGGACTATATCAATTTTATAAAACCTTTTAATATCTTAAAAGGTTCTGTCATGTCCCCTCTTTTCCGCCTATCAACTAAACCTTGTAACCCACAAACCTTCAATCTATCCTCACAGGGAATATTCACAGACCTTTCACCATCTTGGTTTCTGAATCCTCTCAACCACCTCCTGCTCCCCCAAAAACCCAGGAGACCAAATCTGTGCGCAGTAGTCAAGATGTGGCCGAATCAGAGCCTTAAAGAAGGTTAATAACTTCCTTATCTCTACTTGTTACCACGTTTAACCTCCAAGTAGTTATTTGAGCTATTTTATCAAAATAGCTCAAAATATCAAAATAGCGGACCATTAAACGAAGTGTGTGTGGTCCGCTATTTCAGAGTTGCAGTTCACAGAGCAATATACCCTCTGAACTGCAACTCTTTGTCCATCATTCTTCCCAAGTCCCTAGCCTTTAAAACGATATATTTACTTGGCTTCATATCACATTTAACAGATCGCCATCTAGCGTGATTTCTAAGAACTATTAGGACATTAACAAAAATTTGTTTCAAAATCTCCCTTACGCAAAACATCTGTCACTATTTCGTGCTTTATAGTAAAGGAATATTTCAGCATTAATGTTTCTACCAGTGCAAGAGGAGGATGCATCGCCTATGGTTGCTCGCACGAAGAATTTATTGAAGGACAAAAAGAAATTCAATATCTTGTTTCAAGTTTTCTTCTAAAATTATGTTGAATGGCCTGAAAATGGAAGAAACGTGTTAGAGGCTGGTCTGTAATGAGCTTTATATTTACGGCATTTTGTAGAAGGCAGAAAGCCCATTAGTTCTCCCTTGATACATCTTTCTCTAGCGACTTAGTTCCTGTTATTGCCCTGCACGACTGTGATGCCATTATCGAAGATTTATACGTTTATGGGGGGGAAAGAAAAAGGAAGGTGGAAGAGAGAAATATAACGTCTAAGAAGAGGCAGTAAAATTTTGGAGATGTAGCAAAGGAAAGTATTACAGCATCCATCGTATACGCGCCTTAATAATGTTTTCACAATTTCTCGGCTCCCAGTTGGAAACCAAAGTGGTGATTATTATCCCTCTTCTTCTTTTACGTAGCGTTCTTAATTCTGAAAATAATTTTATAACTTTCTTCTCACTAGGTGGCCAATAATACACATTTTTATATTGCATTTAATTATATTATTTTTTTAGAGTAAAGTGAAGAAATTTCATAGAAAAATAAATAAATAAAAGTTTAATAAATTGTGTTTCATTTATTTATTTTTATTGAAATGTGTGTTATTGTAGTAACAAAGTTAAGGACAGGATTTTCTGTATGAGTATCAACAGACAGTAAATTGAGAGAATGAAAAAAAAAACAAAGAATGTAATAGATGTTTGTTTTTATGCCTATGAAATTTATATAAAATGTTTATCAATCTTTCAATTGTTAAAGTAGGATAAATAGTAATTCTACTCGTTGAAGTTACTATAAGAAATAACCATCAAAACTCGCTCTGAATGGAAACCATAGCAACGTAACGTAATCAGATGCATCCGGGTAGTTTACCTTCTGTGACGTCACAGCCAAGACCAATTCACTGCTAATAAAGTATCCAAATAGTAAAATCAGTTGAACACAAATTATAATTATCACGTCCATTAAGTGTAAAACTAATTTCATTGCTTTCTACACTAAATAAATTTTTTATCTTGTGTTTATCTACCTATAGGGAATATTGAGATGTAATGTGTTCTTAGAAACTACTTCTTAAATGGAAAGATGGCTTAATATTCTGTTATACACTCCCCTTGAGATGCTACAATTCAAAAATTCTTCGACTGTTTAATATAATTTTAAAAACTTGCCGGAACGAAATTTATGCATGGGTGATTTCGACTTCCATCTGGCATGGTATTGGTGAAAGTTATCTCTTCCAGTTAGAACTAATTAGACGAAGATTCTGCGGTACAAAAATAAAACAAAACATGTCAATCCATAGGAATAAGCACGTTAGTTCTCTAAAGAAAGCTAGACGAAGATATATACTTTTATCTTCTTACAGAAGCTTTTGTGATGATATTTTCTTCTTTGTTGAACTAATGCTCAAAGGCACCCGTAAGAGTGTCGAAACATACTTCGGGCTATTTGTGATGCGTGTTCATCCTGAAACTCCGTATCAACATCACCCTAAGTCTCTGTTAAGCTTGAGGCGACTCTGTGAAAGTCAAACATAAAAACATGTTTACTCAGAAAAGCTAAAATCTGACGTTTTTTGTGCGGTGTAAGCGAAATAAAAATACAATGATGGACTCGGGCATTCCACTAGAGAGAGAGAGAGAGAACGAGAGAGAATTTAGATGTGAAAATCAGAAGGGAAATGTCAAGAGGTACTCGAAGCTAAGTGCAATTGATTTTATTTAAGAGCTTTGAAAAAGGTTACGTAAGAAGAAAAGTATTTGTTTTGTTTCGAAAAAAATTCACTTTAATGCTATTTCTGAAAATATTGCTGTCTTTCATATTTATACTTTCTTATACTTGAAGAACTTGAGTACTCAATTTGTAGTTTGTCATACAACAAATTTCCTATAGATCAAGGTGATGATAGAGTTTACTTATACGAGACGTGTTGCTATCTACGTGACAGTAATCCAGACCAGTTCTAGGATTAAGTGATTACGTATCATAGTCTATAAACTCCACACTTCGATATCTTTCTAAATAAATCAATTTTTACAACCTTTCTTGGATACGATTATTCATGAGATGTCACCTTATAACGCATTAGTAATGTGTGGTGATGGTCAGTCAGACTTATCAGGTTATATGAGAAGATGTTATGAAATTCACTTATGAACAGGATTTACAATGGACATTCAACATATAGCCTTAAGGTACTGGTAAAAGGTAGTCTAAGGGATCATGAACCCTTAGACTTTTTTTAAGGGTTTTAGGGAGTGCAAAAATATCGTGAACATAAATAGATCCTATCCTGGAAGACACAAATTCATCTGTTACTTAAAGATAAACACATCCATTCCACATTCGAATGGTCTCGGAAAGAAACAAAAGGTTATCCACTAAGCCTCCACTATTCCAGCAATCATCACAGCGATTCCTATTGTTCTTTTGTCCTTTACGCAGACAACAAATTCACTACGGTTGATAGAACCATATCGAAATTTGTTATTTGAACTTTTAATAAAACACGAGGATTTCATTTTACTTTTGGCTTCAACTGGACAAGTTTAGTGACAAAGTTAAAACGCTTGAAATGATACAAAAGAACGTGCTGGCTAAGTGGAAATTAATCGAATTGCATTCAATCGAGTTGTTTTAGCGGCAATATTTAGACAGAAAGATTTAAAGCGAACCAAAAATATATACTAAAAAAAGACAATAAATAAATTGTCTACAGTGTTGATTAATTTTAATGTGAGAACACAGTTGATAAGAAAATAACTATTTATTAACTTATTTCTGATATTTCGCTGATATTTGGTCCGGCATCTTCAAAGCACAAAAACAGTTTGTTACAGCACGCGAGACAACAACAATCCGTTATAACAATGGCATTAGTTTGATCAATTGTAACGTACAACAGAAAGGCTAAAGTCCTAATTAGGCGCCATCTATGTTGGGAAAAAAAAACACAGAGAGAAAACAGGTTTTAATTTGGTCTTAGGATGACTGGCTTCCAAATCTTTGGCAACTTTATACAACCACCCTTGTTGAGGTTTGGAGTATGTGTCAAGGCTTCTGTTGATTCCAGGAGCGCCCTCTGTGACTTATAAAAACCTTCCGTGCAGCACCTTTGTATTTTCCAATCGATCCTGTGTGTGTGTGTGTGTGTGTGTGTGTGTGTGTGTGTGTGTGTGTGTGTGTGTGTGTGTGTGTGTGTGTGTGTGTGTGTGTGTGTGTGTGTGTGTGTGTGTGTGTGTGTGTGTGTGTGCCTTGAGCATGGTCTGCTAGATCTGACTTGCCATAGCGATAGTGCCGGATGTATTTTCTATCTTCACTGAGGTGGATGTCCACAGTTCTTCCTATCTGTCGGTAGTAAGCTCGATCACACGAACAGGGCACTTCACGGACTACTGGATGTGATAAAGGAGAGATTCTTTCCTTGGGTGAACGGATGAGAGTTGCCAATTTCACATAAGGATTAAATGCGGTGCGTAGTTGGTGTTTGTTAAGCACTCTAGCTATCTTTTCAGATTCCTCGGATGTATGGGATGGTGACAGTTTTGTTATAGTCTTCTGTGGAAGACAGTGGAAGTGATTTCTGGGGGATTTAGTATTTTATCTATCTTATGGGGATTATAGCCATTGGTTAGGAAGATGTGACGCAGGCGAGAAAGTTCAGCAGTGAGAGCAATGCCATTGGAAGAGATTGTGGGTTTTTATAGAAAACCCACACATACAGGGAGATATTTACACAAACAATCACACCATCACCCTTCTCAACAATATGGTATCTTAAAAACACTAACCCACAGAGCTAGAGTTTTTAAGATACCATATTGTTGAGAAGGGTGATGGTTTGTTTAAATATCTCCCTGTATGTGTGGGTTTTCTATAAACCGAGAATGATAAGGAACCTTCTGGAAGACGTGTGATAAGTGTGTCCAGGAAGGGAGACAGTCATTGGCTTCCAGTTCTATTGTAAAGTGGAGTTTTGGGTGTTGGCTATTTAAATCCGCTAAGAATGCATCCAATGTTTCTGGACCATGTGGTCAAATTGCAAACACATCATCAACATAGCGTAGTCCAAGCCTTGGTTCGAGCGTCGCTGTATTGATAGCTAGCTTTTCCAAGTGTACAATGTAGAAGTTCGCTAAGGGGGGGAGCCCATCTAATTGTAGAAAACCCACACATACAGGGAGATATTTACACAAACAACCACACCATCACTCATCTCAGCACTATGATATCCTGAAAACACTAACCTACAGAGCCAGCGCGATTTGTTCCAATGGCATTGCTCTCACTGCTGAACTCACTTACTTACGTTACACCTTCTGACCAATGGCTATAATCCCCATAAAATACATAAAATACTAAATGCTCCCCAGAAATCACCCCCCCCCCCCACTGTCTACCACAGATAAAAAACCATCTGGTTTCTTGTGGAAGACTAAAACAAAACTGTCACCATCCCATCCATTCAAGGCACATCTGAAAAGATATCCAGAGAGCTTAACAGACACCAACCACGCACCGTATTTAAAAAGTATGTGAAATTGGCAACTCTCATCCGTTCACCCAAGGAACGAATCTCTCCTTTATCATCCGGTAGTCTGTGAAGTGCCATGTTCGTGCGATCGAGCTTACTACCGACAGACAGGAAGAACTGTGGACATCCGCCTCAGTAAACATAAAAAATACATCCGGCACTATCGCTTTGGCAAGTCAGGTCTAGCAGACCATAGTTTAGATACATCTATACAAAGGATGGATTGGAAAAAAAGATGCTGCAGAGAAGCTTTTTATACGTCAGAGAGGGTGAAACATACTCCAAACCTCAACAAGGATGGCTGTATAAATTTGCCAAAGATTTGGGCTACAGTCATTCTAAGACCAAATTAATACCTGCTCTCTCTCTCTCTCTCTCTCTCTCTCTCTCTGTAGTTTTTTTAACATAGATGGCGCCTAATTAGGACTTCGGTCTTTGTGTTGTACGTTACAATTGTTCAAACTAATCCCATTGTTATAACGGATTGTTGTTGTCTCGCGTACTGTGACAAACTATTTTTGTGCTCTGAAGATCCCTGATAGAATACGAGCGAAATATCAGAAATAAGTTAATAAATAAGAAGCCAAAAGGCTATTTTACCAGCGACATAAATTAAGTTTAAGGGAGATGGAAAATCCTGCATTATTCTACAGCCGGGTATGAAACTCGGATCGAAATCCATTGTAATCCTAGAGTTTCATGCCGAAAAAACTATCGGCGAGCCCAAGTGTAAGTAATCACTTGGGTAGTACAACACTAAGGCAACTCGGAGCAAAGGTGGAGGAAGATCCGTCACTGTCCTTAATATTCTCTCATAATGTAAAACACAGCTCCTAGGAGATGTATTGCTGTTTTGCATTATGAGAAGAGGTCACTATCCAGACCGGTTTCAACCCTTTTTGAATGTAAAAGTGAAACGGGCTCTAAAAATAAGACGTTCCCGAAAGATCGCCCAACTCTGCGTTGTTTCACTCAATGACAGGCTCACCACGTCACCGAGAAGAACTTCTCAGTATTGGTGTACCGAGTGGCAGGCTCACCCCGCCACCAAGCAGAACCATAATCTCAAAGGTGGCCCCACTCAGAGACAGGCAAAAACCTATCCCCAAGCAGGGCTTCATGGAGCCCCCATCGGTTTCAACCTTATGTGTAAGGCTCTAAAAATTCGGACGATCCCTAGACTACTCAATAGGGCGAAAGACCGTCCATCTCAGCGTTGGCTCCACTCAGTGATGGCCTTCCACCCACCACCACCACCCAGCAGAACCGCTCATATTCCGAAGAAAAGCATTCAGCGACAAAGCCCCTCACCGGGCCGTGCCGGAAAACACTCTCCCCGGAGACTCAAATTGCTCACTTAAGGCGAAAACCTTAAGAGAGCGAACTCATAATATAATAGCCCCCCCCCACACACACACACCGGTTTCAACCTTTTTTAAGGTCTCATCAGTGAGTAGGTAGACCTGGAATATCAAGGATTTAAGTGAACCGAACTTACATATACCTCTATTAACGAATTGCTAAACTGGTGTACCCATATATTGGTATTACTACGATAACAAGCCAAAAGGCTATTTTATCGGCGACATAAATTAAGTTTCAGGGAGATGGTAAATCCCGCATTATTCTACAGCCGAGTACGAAACTCGGATCGAAATCCATGGTAATCCTAGAGTTTCATGCCGAAAAAACTATCGGCGAGCCCAAGTGTAAGTAATCACTTGGGTAGTACAACACCAAGGCAACTCATGTCGCCGGTAAAATAACCTTTTGGCTTGTTATCGTAGTAATAACAATATATAAGTACACCAGTTTAGCAATTCGTTAGTAGAGGTATATGTAAGTTCGGTTCACTTAAAACCTTGATATTCCAGGTCTACCTACTCACTGATGAGACCACAAAAAGGGTTGAAACCGGTCTGGATAGTGACCTCTTCTCATAATGTAAAACAGTAATACATCTCCTAGGAGCTGCGTTTTACATTATGAGAGAATATCAAATTTAGTGACTTAGGCTCGCCGATAGTTTTTTCGGCATGAAACTCTAGGATTACGATGGATTTCGATCCGAGTTTCGTACCCGGCTGTGGAATAATGCGGGATTTACCATCTCCTTTAAACTTAAAGTTAATAAATAGTTGTTTTCTTATGAGTCTGTGTTCTCATCCATACCGTTAAAATTAATCAACATGTACGACGAACACATAAGCCTTCCCACACGTTTAAATTGTCTACAGTGTATATATGCCAAAGAAGGCTCCAAGAGATAATGAACTATCACGTTACTATAACGCGAATTCGGCCGAAAAGGTTACGAGGCCAATGTAATCTTGTTGTGCTTTTGCTGGTTTGCCTTCTTGATCTATTCATTACCAAAAATCTTCTAGTTCTGATCGCATTTGATTGAGTTTTCTTAACTTTGATCTTCTGCCTTCGATTATTAGTTTGCGTTGCCATTTCATCACGCTTTAGGTTTGTTTTCCGAGTTTGTAATATGGGTTGGTTCGATGTTTATTAAGACTAATATTACATCACTTTCTAAGTTAGTTACATACCCCGAGAAAGATTTTGATCGATCTGTGTTCGTTTCAAACATATAGATTTGAGGATTTAAATCTCTATCAGTGTACCAAGTTAAAGTTCTTCCATTTTACGAAGAGATCAAATTCTCCGATGTTAAAATAATCCCCATTTTAAAATAGATAATATGAAAAAAAAAAAAAACTTAGCTAGCTCAACAAATCTTAGAGTTTTGTATCCAGATAGAATCATTTCAGAATTTCGTAAAAATGGAAGAAAACTAAATTGCCGCATTGATTGCGCGTTTAATCCCCCAAGAAACTATGTTGGGAAGTAACACGAGTCCTCCATAATCCGACAATTTCTAACCATGCGAAGGGCATTATTTTAAATATGATTTTGTAATTGACTCAGCACTTAGTAAAGTAATTTTTATCTTTTCACTGTGTGCCTGTTTTTTTCCCCCCATGCGTAAAAATTTTTTTCGATAAAGCTTTGATATACTCATCAAAAGCTGAGATGTTACGTAATATTTGAGTTAAATGCTAGTTTTAAACAGTAACGAGCATCTTATTTGCTGAGATACAAACATAGCGTCTTCTCTTTCTTTGCTATCTCAAAATGATCATAAACTGCATTTATGAATAATAAATGTAGGACGAGTAGTTTACAGAACTCCAGTGCATTAGCAAACAGTTATACCAACAAATTCTGATCACATTACTAAAGATTGACGTATCCACTTCATCCCTGTAATGATTATCTTTAGTCACGCGTGTTTATGACGTCGTTTAACGTCATCCATTTGTTCTATCTAAACCGATAGTTTTAGAATAAGGCCTAAAACATACATTTAGGCCTGTTCCTAAATGTATGTTTTACATTTAGGAATAAAAAGGCCTAAAATGGTTTTAGGCCTATTCCTAAAATTTAGAATAAGGCCTACAATAGACTTTTAGGCCTGTTCCTAAAATAATAGAAACGTGGAATAAAAAAGGCCTAAATGGTTTTAGGCCTCTTCCTAAAATTTATAATAAGGCCTAAAATACATTTTATACATTTGAGTGACCTAGCTCTTTCATCGAAGAGTTTTTTTTTTTTTTTTTACGTTTAGCTTCTTTATTCCGATTTAAATTTACTCGAAAACTTTTGCAGTGACACCTATTAGAAAAATTATCAGGCCCTTCGCAACAAGTTCGAGAAGCGCTCCAAGCGTAGAATGCTGATTTTCAAGTTTCTTCGTTAAATGCTGGATTTTCTTCTCAGCTTTGAAGGAATTTTGGTATTCTTGTTGCATTTACCGTGTGGGTGTTTGTCGTAATCTTAACGCAATAGGAAGTCGACGATTTTTCTGTTGACAAGCGAGATAATGGTACAAAGCTTCGGTTAATTACAGAACTCCCTAACGTGTTCACCAGTAACCATACCACGTGCATTGGTAATTGCTGAGGGAGGGATTCTTGAGCGTGCCGGCAGACGCAAATGAATCAACAAAAGAAACTTTTCGACTGATAATCAAATATCGTTCTTCGGATTTAGCCCTTTCAGAATGTCTCGTGGGTTTTTTTTTTCTCCCTCGTTCTTTCTTTCCTTCCCAGTTTCGCATCGTAAGAGAAGTTTATTTTCTTACAAGAAAATTGTCCTGGCAGACTACAGAAAGAAATCCGATTATATAGATACGCGATCTGTCTCTTTCTTAAAAACTGTAGGATTTTGTTTTCTTTATTTACCACATTCCTTTTCTCTACGGGCTAAAAGGGAACATTCAACAAGGGAATTAATGATTTCTTTATCTGTTTCGTTGTTATTTTCTTCACCGAATGGCAAGTATTATAGCCATTTTACACTTCGTGAGATGAAGACTCCAAATGGCCAAATTAGATTCTGTTTCTTGCTGTTTCTATTTTTTTTTTTATTTAAATACGAAATTGATATTAGTTAAAGGATAATGAAATAGTTTATTATTAACTAATACGAAATACTCTTGAGTGGTAGAAGATTGAATCTCTCCTCAGAGACGAAGTTTGGAAAACCTCACTAGAGGGCGGTAGCGCGCCTTCGTTAGTTACCTGCATTTTGAGTTTGCAGAAATTTATCCATAATTGTTTCGTATTCCAGAGATAATAACACTAACAAATGTGAATGAACTATAACTGAATATGAGAAAAAATAAAGGTGAAATTCATATACTTTTTTTTTTTCAAATTGAATTCTCTATCAATGGAATGTGGAAGTGTCATGGTTCTCTGTCTTGGCATTTCTATCAGCGGGAGACAGTCGAACTAGCAGAAGACTATATGCCGAAAACTCGGGATGGAGTGGAGTTCATGAAACCAGCTGTTGAATTATAATTCTTGCACGTTTTAGATATTTATGGGGCATGTTAAAAGGCATGTTAGTATATCTTATTATCGTGGACGATAAAATGGAGCTTCTTGTTTCATTACAAAGGAGTGGGAACCAACAAGATGGAGCACCACGCATTCATAGCTGACTGGATGCATTTGTAGGATGCCTCTAAACACACTTTGGTTACTTCATCTCTGAATAATGTTTTGCTTATGAGTTTCGTTTTTATGGTCATTGAAATTCGTTTTTTTTTTAACTAGGAAGCATGGATGCATCTTTCCAAATACCAAGAAGATATTTAGAAAAAGAAAAAGGAAAATAAAAAGAAGATCAATAACACTTGCAAAGAATGTTCGTGTATAACTTTCTGAAAGATTTGCTCATTAGAAAGATGGATTTTGGCTATTTTCATGGAAACTAATTGCATATATCCACTCCACCCTCTGTGGTAAGTGATCAATTGCTCATAAAGTTGAGTGTCGTCTCGGTGTATTCAAAACTTCATGGAAAGTCATCGCAGTCAAATTTGTACCAAAGAGAAACCAATGCGTCACACGAAGAGAAGACGAAGGAGTTATAATCTGGCATTTGAACTATGCGATGGTTCAACGCCCAGTTTGAATTACCAGAACCCAAAAACACAAGATCCACATATTGATCTCTATGGAAAAAACACTATTTCCAGTGGGAATTATATCCATTCTACTGCATTTTATTCTTTATAGAGAAATCTATTTCTTCTTTTGAACTTATAGTATTATGGTATTCATCAAGATGAATATCTAATTGAATGGATCCTTTCTATCCATCGAAGAGCAGCATTATCAATCCACGTGGAAGACAAGAAATTGAATATCAAAAGGCATTTAATCAAAGAAATGCCAGCCAATGAGATACTTCTATTAGTGACAACGATAGTAAAAAATTTTTTTTATTATTTCTCGTAATATTTTCATCTCTTCCTCAAATAATCCTAATTATGTGCTCCGAAGAAATACGTTTGCTATGTTCTTAAATACAAAATCTTATAATCTCTATCTGAAACCAGTTAATTTAGATTGGCCAAAATATTGGGAAAAAAAAGATCTACAATATCTAATCCAAAAGAACTGAATATGCTTATCTAGTAAATCGCTGTTCAGGCGGAGCTATGTATGGATAACTTACTATTGATTCAAACATGGTCAAGTTTTGATGCATTGTTTCAATCCTTTGTGACTAAAGTTGAAAATTTGTCATCCTCCCATCGTTTGCTGCAAGTCTAAGAATATAAACGACCTGACTGAACATTTATTTCGTAGTTACAAAACAAAACCACATTTATATTGAAAAATTTGAAGAAGCTACAAAATTAGACGTCCATCGAGGAGAAATTCATCATGACAATGCACCAGCACACTTATCTTAACTCAGTGCAATTTTTAGTGAAACGTAGTACTCCATTACTGAACACTATCCCTACACACAGAAAGTTTTCTTCTTTTTTTATTTTTTAAAAATATAGCAAGGAGTTTAAATGATGTTGACAGACAAAACACGATAACGGAGCTTTTAACTGTGCCTAAAATGCATTTGTATATACCAGGAGTATGCGATGGCAGGAATACTAAAACAGACACAAACGTACATGCAACTGCTTACTTTGAACGGAGAATAAGATTCTGTAGATATGCAACACTGGTTTTTCACGGCTTCGAGTTAATGGGATAGTAGAACTTTCCCATTAACTGGTATTGAATTTAGCTTAGTTTCTGGTAATGAATTTCAGCTAAAATGATACAAGAAGTGTTCATCGTAGATACTTCTACACCCATCTCTCTCTTTCCGTTTATTTTGGGTATTTGTTTAGTGAAAAACTTTGGCGCAAACCCAAAGTGGATATCTCCACTTCATGGACAGATGTTCAGATTTCAAGTCATTTCTTTATTTTGATTCTCACCTAGTAACATTTGCAGACGGAACAAAATTGACGACCAAATAAATCTTTTTTTTTTTTTGCGTTCTACCTTTTCGTTTACTAACACGTATGTCCGTCCTCTGACAAATGTGTTTACATAGTTTCCATTAGAACCCACTTTCCAGAGTCTTTGCCTATTGAACTAACGGGTTTCTTACCGAATAAATAACGTCTTAATTGCACCATCTCTAAATCTTCGGGCACTTGCTAAGTCCTTTTTGCTGAACCTGTTAAAATTAATGGAGCGGTAAGAAGCTTATCTCTTGTGGCTTATTAAGGAAATTGTTCTTCGAGAAGAAGCTGTAACTCCATTATCCCCATCTTTCCCTCTTCATATGACCTTGTCGTTTGAAAGTTAAACTTTATCCGAGACTTTTATTGCATCCAGATTTCACTTGGTAGTCACTTTTAATCCTGTTTTAATAATCCTGCATATTTTTATTCGCTTGCTCCTCTTTCATAGGAAACTGGTCAAATCATTTATTTCCACATCGAGTTTTGTAAATATTTCTAACAGAATTATGACACTTTCTGCATGCAGTAAGCCATCATAATCATTCCATTGATTTCAGGTTTTTTCAAACCATTAACTAGAAATGATAACGTTTGTTTTTTGTTTACAATATTGTGTTTAGTAAGTAGACAAAAAAGAGTGTATAAATTTCTTCGAATCACACTAGTGATTGTGAGTGTATCCTTAATATTCACACCCCCCCACCCCCACCCCCACACACACATGAGGAGTACTTTTCCTGCAGGAACGTACTCTTCATTTGAGATTCTTACTTATACATGAACTCTTATGAATACAGCAACCTATAATATCGGATCATTAGGTTGATTTGTACATTGTGTTAGTGTAACTCCCTTGGTAGTATAAAGTTGTTTGATGTTAAGTGATCCAAAGCCGATTACTCATTTATCTTCTTCTTCAAAAGAGCCGACCAATTAGCACGCAACTGCACTGTCGAAAATAATTCTGCCTAAGAATTAAGTTGTGTAGGTCACTGGTGGATAAACAACAGAAAGGGTTTGAAACTAATGCGGGCCAATCACTAGAACGTATTGGTATCAAATATATTCTACAGATTTGAGTTATGGAATAAGTAATGTTGAAACAAATATTATTTAAGTTAAATACTGAAGCTTACTCAAACTTAAGCTGGAACAAATTCTCTCAGTATTATTTAGTGTTTAAGCAGTATCCTTCACTTGCAATATTCTTCACCCTTACGATGATTTTTATCTTTACATAAGCAACCATTTATCAGATGCTTGTAAGATGAATAAATAGATGGCGTAGACAGTAGTTGTGTATTGAATTCTCGTCTAAACTTTATTTGAACAGCAATCATAGTCAAAAATCGAACCATGAAGCCATATAACGTAATGTACATCTGTGTGAGTTGGCATTGTGGCAAATTCTGGCAGACAATTCATTTATAATGCGTATTTTCAAATACTATTCCTTAAAAACAGTGATGTCATCATTTACTGTTAAAAACACAAGACAATCACAAAGCCAAAACTCTCCAGAGGCCATGAGATAATAACAGTTTGTATTTTACTGCCAGCAATTTCTCTGATATCTCCTTGGAAACAGCTTATCGTTTGAGTTTTCACAACCAATATCATTTTAGTGATTGTTTCAAGTATACAATGATTCGATGTTGGTTCTAGCATAGAATTCCTGGAAGAAACAGCCACAACAAACTCTACGTTTTATTTTGTTTGGAAAACTATTTGATTCTGTTGATCGGTTGAAACTAGAGTCGTTGTTCTTTTAACACTGCGAACTCAGTGACTTGGCCTGCCTTCTAGGAACTATACATAGCTCACGTGTACACCGACCTGCTACCATAAAAACATAATAAATAAATAATAACGACACTTTCTTGTCTGTTTTTTTCATCTGCACATTCATGAAGACTATTTTAAAATCTCTACGGAGGTACACGTTCCCGTCTTAAATGTTTATAGTCCGAAGTGTTTCACGGCAGTGCAATCGTGTATGTCGTTCTTTCAAGCAATCATCTCACGGGAAAGAGTATTTTTGTCAATAATCTCCCTACGTTCTACTTTCCCTCCCTTTGTCGGTCTTGGAGAATGTATCTGAAAGATACCGTGACTGTTTGAAAGAAAGCGAGGAAAAGTATAGGGTCAAGCACGTGCTTGGCGATACGCCCAACTGTTTTGTCTGAAGACATGAAATTTAGTGTGTAATCTTTCACCTAAGAATGTGACGCACTAACCGAAGAAATAGTAGGAAAACCTCCCCGCTTGGGAATTGGTCTGAGATACGACTCTGGTAGAATGGATCCTCTTTTCGCATACGAGTTTCAATATAAAAACAAAAATGGCTGCTTCATCATTTGCTTTCCGTTTATATTATCAATTATTCGAAAATTATTCATTACAAAGGTGTTCAAAGATTTTAAAAAGGAAGATTTAAATTTTATTCCACGCACCCTTGCTCTCACACCTCCAGATGGCGTCAACATCATTTTAAAGAAATAAATGAATAACCTGTTTTTTCAAAACTATTCGGAGAGAGGAGTCTTTGGACTCCCTGGAGATGATATTAAATAATAACAATAATGTTTTAAAGTGTTTTAAAATGCAGAAATGATAATACACCCCCTTCGTGGCTTATTTGTCTTTATCTTAATGTTTAATAACGTCAGTAATTCTAACCCTAGCGAGTTCTGATTAGGCACAGAGTTTTAAAAAAAGAGATCTAATTATATAATATACAAAATGAAAATTAAGTTGAATTAAAAATGGGCTCTTCTTGATGTATTAAAACAAATATGGCTGTTAGCCAACAAAAAAGTCTAAAAGAATTTTTATTGGCCAACTGAATATTCTGTTTTCTAGCAGAATCATTCTTCCTGTGTAATACTTACAGATGTTCGTCTTCAAACATTCAAATTCATTGTTCGCGAATAACGAGAGTAAATGTGCCAACATTAAAGTGTCGAATTCACCCCGTCCCAGTATTTAATCGCAATGGAATTAAGTTTTAGCACAATATCCTTATTACAAGAAGAGTGATCAATAGTCTTACCTTTCGGTGTCAAAAACATTATCTTCTTTGTTCCGATGTTTCATAAAAGCAAACTCATACCAATTCATTTCTAGTCCCTATTGCTAAAAAAAACTCTGGAAAATCTGTTCTATAGAAAGCCACTTAAAGGATCAAACATAAAAACAATTCCCTCCTCCCCTCCGATAAATATAATAATAACAGCTAGCGAAATGGGAAAAAATCCAAAAAACTTCCATTTCTGGTTGGCGACTGCATTTTGATAGCTCAATAATTTAACCTGATTCGTGTCTAAAACTTAATAGGAAGGTAATCGAGATAAAGATAGATAGGTAGATAGATAAAAGAGAGAGAGAGAGAGAGAGAGAATCAGGCGTGAAATAATAGGCTGGAAGAAGAAGATAACCCCTGATTTAAGAAGCTGCTATCCAGAATTGTTTACGTACCCAACCTATTGTTTGTAATAGGACGCATTTACTGGGCAACTCCAGGGAGTTGTGAGCTTGCTATTTTTCGATTTAACAAGCATTTTAGTTGTCAGAGGGCACCACCCTTTCCTTCACAGTGTAACGGAGAAAACAATGCTGTCAGTTTGAGAAGCAATTTTTTTACTCTGCTTTATTATTGAAGTTGGTAATTTATTTACAAAGAAGCTGGTTTGACCCTATTCCTTTGCCTTTTATACAGAATAATAAACGGTATTCGAATTCTGTCCTGCGACTTCCATTTCCGATGCCATTCCGCTAATGAGCCGGTAGAGATAAGTTCCTTACCAGTCCATTAACTTCAGCTGGAGCAGTAAAATGAATTTATTACTGGCTGAATAGCATCTCCGAGACGGGGTCGTTAGAGAGTTAGCTATTCTTGCAGAAAACTCTATTGGTGCTCAGTCGACCCATATCACAAAGCACAGCACTGAACAGGGTACGTAATGGCAGGAAACCTTTTAAATGTGAAATACTGAACACACACTTGTGGGGAGGGGAGGGGAGAAGAGTAGGGAGGTCCTGGAAGAGAGGGAGCGAAGGAGAAGAAAGAGAGAGACCAAATATAAGAGAGAAAGAAGAACTGACAAAAATGAAGAAGTGGAAAGGAAACAAACCAAAGCGAGCAAAGATGATGAAGTTTGAATAATCAAAGAAAATCATAAGAAGGTGTTTCTTTTATTTATTTTATTTATTTTTTGAAATCTCATTCTTGTATAGTTCCACCTTCATTAGTGCAACAACTGAATTCCCAATTGTTTTTTACATATACTATGCTGTAGATCCACTGTATGCCAGTTTTGATTCATTTAGTCGCTAAAATGGTGCTATTTAAAACAAAAATTAAGATGACCCCACTACAAATTTTAATAGAGCGACTAAACACCAACTTTCAAGTCCATTAAGCCACAGTGGATTTGTGGCTTTGTACAATTTTGAAATGTTTTGCCAAACTTTGCACGCGAAAAGTGGTCCGACTGAAACGAAAAAGGATGCGACTCAAAATATGTTTGGAAGAATTCCAAAATACCAAGTTTCCGTAAGATCCTTCTAGTTAGGAGACGAGGGAGGTCAGAGGAATTATTTGTATATGTACGTAAGAATGGATAAAAGTAATGTAATAGTCCTGGTTGGTGAAGCATTTCTGGTGTCCAACCAAAACCCCACTATGACATCCACGTTCCGTGGATGTATATATATATATATATATATATATATACACTGTACAAAGCCGAACTTATGTACAGTGTATATATAGAAGAGAGACAGAATGCAAATCCATGCATTTGATATTCAACTAATTTAAATGCAATAAAAGTGTTCAAAACTCTAATGCAGGGGTCGCAAACTGGCGGCCCGTGGGCCGGATACGGCCCGCAAGACTTCGTATCCGGCCCGCGACCTTAATGATTTGTTTTCTAAAACTTATTACTACAGTTCTTTGTACTAAATGTTGGCTACACTAAACGAAGTTACTTGTCACGCAGCCATTTTAAGTCACGTGATACAATGTCAATAACTTACAGGTTACCATTGTAATACGATAGTGTGTTAATAAAAAGTTACCTCAATAACTTATATTTTTTTTTTTTGCCCATAGCAACAATGTCTGAATTTAAAGTTAAAAAACGAAAAATAGATCAAGAAGGCAGAACTTTTCAAGAAAAATGGGAGAAGGCATATTTCTTTTTGGAAGTAAAAAATATACCAACATGTTTGATATGTAGACCGCCTTGGTGAAAGAATATAATCTAAAACGCCATTACGAATACCGATTTTTATAATATATTTATAAAAATTACAAATTTTTATAAATACCTCCCCAGTAAATATCCCAAAACTCGTATATAAAAATCTTTATTTTTGTAAGTCAAAATTATGTATTTAAATAATCTTCTTAAAGTATGAATTTTATTCATACTGTAATTGAACTTATATTTTTTAATTGAAATTGAAATTGAAATTCGTAATTGAAAATTTTGTAATTAAAAATAAAAATGATTATAAATTTAAATGGTGGTGTAACTGTTTACGTAAGTCGTAAAGGCCCGGTAACAAAAGGGCCTTTGTTAGAGCCTTTCTTTTTTTAGTTTATGTTTTGGTTCACAGAATAATACTGAATACGGCCCGCGTCTGATATACATCTAATTGATTGGCCCTTTGCTGCGTTTGTGTTTGAGATCCCCTGCCCTAATGTCTTAACTAGACTATATTTATTTACTGATTTTTAAAAATCCTATTGAAGTTATCTTGTGTTACAGTGGTGGTAATTTCTATGTTCGTAATTCATTTTTTCGTAAATAACGCCTTTGCCTATTTTTGCATTTGAAGGGTTTTCATTTTATTGTGCGAACAAGATATTCTTTTAAAATCTCTTCCTATTCAAACTAAAATGGAACAGGATTATTTATGGAATTGATCAGTTGTTTTCTCTCGACTACTAAGCTGTTTAGTTCGCAACTATAACGGAAGTCAGGAAGTCCAATTATTAGCAAAGTCCATCAACTTTAATGCCTCCTTTCTCCCATGTCCATAACTAATGGTTAACTTTGGTACGTTAGTAACTTGACTTAGCAATTTCCCTTGGCAGTTATTAAATGTTTTTAGCTCCAAGCATTTCATGACATTTGCAGTCAATGCCACAACAAACTATTCCCAAAATACAATCTACATAAGTAAAATTTGTAATTATTACGAGATCACCTAAATTAATGTACACACACACGTTCTCGTTTACTGTTTCTACCCCCTGAAGAAATGAAGCATGGCACCACAGAAAGTGTTCGAATGCATACCGTAAAGCCATTTGCGTTTCACGGCATGCATCGGAAAATCCATAATAACTCTTTATAATCTGCGAAATGCATGGAAGGCAAATGGACGCTAGCAAACGAGAAACAGCATTAAGTTATGTGTAGAGAGACGGATTAGAGATGAGAAGTATGATGAACTTTGGCGTTAGGGCACCGCGCAGGGAGTTTAAAGGAGGAAACGCAACTGAGAAGGCTCGCGCGTCGCGCACACACACATCCACACACCCACTGTGGCGTGCTCATTGCTACTTAGCATAATTGGAAATTTCCGCAAGTGGAGAAAGGTCCAAAATAACAGTAATTGGAAAGCGGCAGGTGTACATCAGTGTTGCTTGACACTAACACACGCGTAATGCTTTGATAACAAACATCTGGCTGATCCACAGGGTAAGCCAATATCCTGTAAGTCATTCCTGTTGTGGTTAGTCGGCAACACATTGTTATTAGCTCTTTTGTGGTCTGCCTGCTGAGAGAAGTCATAGAAAGGCATTTTTTATGAGTTGGATTCACCGAGTTTTTCGCTATTGAACAAGTTTGGCTACGTCGGATTCAACTGTCTTAAGATTGTCTTCTAGTTGATCTTAACTTGTAATAGCATTACGAGATAACCAATTGATCATGTTTGGTGAATAGAAAAAACGTTCACTGTATGTAAGAGTCATTTTCATTTTATGGAAGTAGATTTAATATAAAATTTAAAAAAATACCTAAGAAAGAAATATGTGTGATTTTAGTAGATTCAAATGTGAACACGGAGGCCTTTGGACTGGACTTCACTGCCAAATGTATTTATTTATTTATTTCCCCCAAATTACCCACTTTCAGTTTCATCGATCTGTAACGCTAAAATGCTTGTCATAGAGAATAATTTGAATTTTTTTTCTGTTACTAGAGCATAGTCTGGGCGGTCTGCCAAAGCACGGTTATCATCTATTGAGCAAAGATTTAGCTAACTTAAGAATCCAACTGAATAAGTCTTCTTGCAAGGGTTTTCTATGCTAGGTAAGTTCAAATTCAGTTACACTACCTTAGTGTCCGTCTTATACTGTGGAGAACAAATTACAGTATAAATATAAATAAATTAATCTTTAAAGTCTTTTTTTTTATCCAATGAGAGTAAGAGAGTTCCTTTAGCTCTAACTTTAGGAAATCAGTGGGTAGCCGGGTTTACACTTTTTCCCTCACTGATAGCCGAGCTCACGGCTACCGATGATTTTGAAGACATCACGGCACGAGATGTGGTCAACTGTCGCATGTTGTTATCCTAAACATTCTAACTCCAGTTTTCATAATTCGGGAATTATTCTAAATAAAGAACTCCTCTCAAATGAATAGCAGAATGAACAGAAAAAATTAAAAAATAATGATTCGACATCATTTTTGTGATGCTTTGTTTTAAACATGATAAGGAATATTTTGGTAATGATTAAAGGACAGGAATGAGCTGAGGCTACGTAGGTTACAATCTCTCCACTTCGTCTCATTAGGACACTAATGTGATATTTAGTATTGATTTAGCTGATCATGTTTTCATAGTGCATTTCGTTAGTTTCAATCTATGTAATTTATTTGATTGTCACGAAATTGTGTAACCTTTTAAAAGCGTTATAAATATCTGGTTCGCTATATAGGGGAAGGCAACTAACGCCATGTGAAGGAACCTCTATGACGATCAACTGTGTGTGTGTGTGTGTGTGTGTGTGTGTGTGTGTGTGTGTGTGTGTGTGTGTGTGTGTGTGTGTGTGTGTGTGTGTGTGTGTGTGTGTGTTACATTTGTGCGCTACTTATCTACCTGCTAAGCACTTTTTGGATGCCAGTTGGTCTCTTAACTTCGATGCAGCAATGGCGCAATACGTTCATTTTGCTTTGTTAGGGTTAGTGTTTGGAGTTTGTTTCTCGACTACCCAGCTAGTCAATTGCTGTCGTATATTTTCAGCCGCACCTGATCACCTGGCAGCTTCTGCTTCTAAAATTGGCATCTTGCTACTGACATGAAAGCTAACGAATAAAATCACTTTACGATGTGGAACTTCTAAATTCGATCCCATTCGTTTGATCGACTCCAGTTCGTCTCCTTTCTCCGCGAGGTTAATTTCATCGTCCACTGATTTCAAAAAGCCTACGTAACAGACTTAAGAACCTTGCTCTGTCGGAACGAGAGCTTTTTATCTTTTCCGATGGGCTTTACTGGCAAGACATTAATGGAAGAAACAAGTCCTGATAAAAATTATAACATCCTTGTGATCTTTGCTTTTCTCACAATTGATATCAGGTAGAACACGTCGAAGATCAGTTTCGTATTTTGCATTCATACAGTGGACTCGATTTAAGTCACGAAATATAAACATAAAGACAAACGAGTTCCGTTTTTAAACTGCATATGTTCTCAGGTTGGTTTGTCTGTTTTGTGGGGGAAAAAACTCATCCACGTATGAGATCGACTAATTCACTTTTACTTAAAAAGTCTTTATGGTGGTCCATCGTGTACTACGGGAATCGAACCCAAGTGTTCAGTCTTGAAATTGACGTGGCATTCTGGAAAAACTGGGTTACTCATCACTACTGCCTTAATTGAGATCGACTCAATACTCAAGTCTGGGCAAATACTCGTAGATCGAAAACAGAAATAGAAAATCTTTTATTTAATGTGTTTTCTTCAATTTATCAAGAAAAAAAATTGATATTTATTTGAAGACAATCTATTCTATTGAGGTTTGGTTTTTTTCACACCAAAAAAAAAAAAAAAAGATTTTTTTTTTTTTTTTGGTGTGAAACTAAATAATGATGTCAGTAACAAAAAAAAAAAAATTCTACGACCAATTCCAGCATCACTTTATTACTTTTCAGATGATAGGTGTGACAAACCGTCTTCCATCGAAATGTGGGTTTAATTAGAGGACACAAAAAGCCTCTGAAAGATAAGATAAAATGGAGAAAGGCTCCGATAATTCATTTCTGAGCAAAGTTTGTTGTTTCTTCAGAGGCACACGACCGAAGATAAAAACCAACAAAGTTGAGATCAACACTTTTCTTCCTACTATCCTCTCCACCACGCATTTGTTCATTATAAACCATGCAGAAATTCAACACGTAAGTAATCTTGATCACATCCTCGTCTTACTTTTATTGCCGATGAAATATTCTGTCCCAGTCGTCACTGGTGCAACGTTTCCTCAATCTATTATCAACCATCGAGTTAAGTGACACACCAGTTATGAGACCAATCGTAGAGTTGCTTGTTGTTTGGCTCAACAACTCTGCCTGCTACAGATAACTTTGAAAATTATAGTCGTAGTGGTTCTTGGAAAGTTTTCTTAATAAGTTTCATCTCTTTGCGTAGCCAATTCTTGGAGGTTATTCTTATCACGGTATACTTTCCACTCAGCGGGGCACACACACACACACACACTACCTCCTTCATACACGGTGTCGCACAGAGTCGCTTATCTAAGCCAGGCTGTTCATTCTTCTGAGAAAAAGTGATAAAAACCCGTTACGGTCGATTTAAAACAGAAAACAGTACACCCTACCCTTCTTTCTTCCTGTGCCATGTGGTGTGTGTAGCTTATCTGAAACCCTGGCAACGACTCACTATTATTATAAACCATTTTCTCCACATACGCACAGAAAATAAGCGTGTGTGTGTGTGTGTGTGTGTGTGTGATAGAGAGAGAGAGAGAGAGAGAGAGAGAAAGAGAGAGAGAATATTCTTTATTTGCTTGTCGTTTACGCGACTCAGATTAAAAGAATTCGATATTGATGAAGCGATAAAAATTATCTTTTTCCAAGTTACAGTCTATTCTATGTGTATATTCGTTTTAATTAAAAAAAATTCAAATGTGTTTTTCTTGGTTCTTTACTTAAAAAAACTTTTGTAATCTACTTTCTCCTTGTTGTTCTTACTCTAAGAAATTTCATTTGCATATGTCCTAGAGGCAGAGAGAAAGACAGTGATAATTATGTTTACTTAGTCCTTTAGCGTCTTTCAAAATGTCCGATGTAAAAACTAAAGTACAAATTACAGCCACTGTTTTTCTTTTATTTATTTTCCAGTTATTTCCTTTGGTCTTACCCCCCCCCCCCTTAATTTAACGTATTTTTTCAACCTTTCTCAAGGCAACTGTTCAAATGACATCTTTATTACTTTTTCCCAAACTATCCCTATCTCGTATATATTGTGTGAAAAATATTCCCTTAATGTTTGCATACATTAAGTGATAAATTCTACAACTTAAAAAAAAATGGAGCAAATATCGTGTTTGGGAACATTTGTAAGTACAACTTCTCTTCTAAAATACGAACTATTTCTTTATGTCCTGTTTTCACGCACTACTATAATAACAACCATAATATGAGAAAGAATGAACAATAAAAAAAAAAAGATGAAACATTAAAAACGAAAACTAAAAACATTATTAAAATAATGAAACTCATCTACCATTGAAATACACAATAGCTTTATTTCATTCTCAACAATGAGCATGCGTGCGTGACTGAATCTTTCGTTTTCGAGAATAATGGCGCGTGATCATGTATTCAATGTTTATAGAATGAAACTTAAAAAGCATGAAATGGACAATTCAAAACGAGATAAAGGCTGGCATTTAACATTGTTTACATACAGTTTTGTAGAGGAAATAGCCGGAAATGGCAACAATCATGAATCATAGTGAGCTCTAGATAATTATGGGTTGTTAAAGTGGGATAAAAAAAAACGTTAAATTCAAATATTGTAATTATTAACGACACGGTGACAATGAAGCTCTTGGCCATTACATTGTAGCAAACTAAAGATCTTTTCGTCAATCAAACTTACATACGCGAAAGAATAACATTTGATTAGCATACTTAACAATATATTTAATTAAGTCGCTAAATGGTTTGACAGCTTGTTTCTAACTTATACGCGAGTGTGAAAATGGTAGCCGAGTGTTTCACAACTTAGTGTAGTGAGGACTGGTGAATGCGTTTTAATTTATAGTAATTGCGACCCTGTTTAGAAAAAACAACGCAACAATTATTTCAAGTGTGTAATTAAATCATGTTTCCCTGGAAGCTTATTATCTGAGTTTTCAGTTCATTAGGGTCTTTTATGTTGGTTAAATTGCACTCCTGTCTGCAAAGCAAACTCGAACGAATCGAGCTCAGCCATGCGTAAATCTACAGGAGATAATAAAATAAAAAAAAAAGACATGTTCACATCATTTAACATTTGATCCGCTTAGCTCTTACAATCTGGGTTGTGTTGCCTTCCTAAGCACACTTATGAAAACGTTGGATATTTGACTTTTTGATAGGACCTGAAATCGGTCCAGGATTTGAAAATCCTTTGTAAGGTTCAGGGTTATTTCCCTTCTGATAAGTGAGAACGTTTCACCCGTAAAACCAAAAAAAAAAAAAAAAAACTGGCTAGAATAATGCACGTAATTTACAGACATATAATACTGGACTCGCAGCCTTAGTTGCCTCAACCTTAATAAAGCAACTACGACCACAATTCCCTCTTTCGCAATTCCACGGATGATATCAGCGTTTTTACCTCCTATTTCATCTTTGTTTTATTGTAAGTGAAGCATAGTTGGTACGGGATAGCAGCGGCTACAATCCAATTGAAGCAGTGACAGAATAACTTACGCAATCCCTTAGTCTAACTCTAAGTATATGTCAAATCTCAAAGCTACCTTTTTAATACTTTAGGTAGCCACATTGGGAAAACGTCTGTTCGTTTGTTTCCTAAGGCTTCTGCCACTTTGTGTAATTCTTTATTTTCATTCTACGTACACGTTAGACTCAATTACTTGTCACAGCTAATTAACCTGCTTTCATCGAAACCTAATCAAGGATTAGAGGGCGCGGTTAATCCTATTTGCATAGTATACTATGTATCATCAACTGCGTCAATGACAAACAAAGAGATTGTCACCAACAACTGCGCTATGGAGGCCGTAAGCATGTCAATTCATCTGTCTTTATATGTAAAGCGAACAGCATCTCAATTCATGATTTTTCAGATGGTTTACGACGAATATCAGTCACATCAACACAAGACAAATATTTCAGAAGAACACAAACTTTCCCGCGTTCTTGAGCAGGTTTTCCTTCATAAATGCTAATTCCTTTCGGTTTGCATGTAATTTTGCAGTCATGCAGTTTTCTGGTATCGTGATGGGAATTCCATCAAAGAACTGCGGAAGATGGGGACGACGCTTACGAAGTGGGTGATCGAAGTCGGATGGATTTCCAGTTAAACGAGCTCCGAGACCCTGTCTGACCACGAAATAATAAAGAAATGCAAACAATGAAAATCAATAGCCATTTATATTTCCTTCGTAGGGTACCAGGTGGTCCCACTGCGACTTCGATTTCTCCATTAAAAGATTAGCAGTAAACCCAGCACCAGCACGCACAGAGAGAGAGAGAGAGAGAGAGAGAGAGAGAGAGAGAGAGAGAGAGAGAGAGAGAACAGTGCGTTTTTTAAACGTCCAGATGCAAACATGCATTCGGATCTTAACTGGACTATTCATACTTCTAAGCATGTATAAAATAAAAGAATGAATGAAAAAGCGGTCTACAGTACTGTGCTTGACTTAATAAATGAAACAAACAATAAAATAAATAAATAAATGCTTGCTTAATAAAATGCATGCATCTCGGTTGGAAATATCTTGAGTCGAATTCCTCCAAGAAAATTCATATTTTTTTAATCTTTTTAACCTGTTTTTTCACATGTTGTTTCCAGAAGATGGGGGAAGAGATGAGTTTTTTCCTGAGCCCTGTCCTGATTAATATATCTTACAATTGTAGCGATTACAATTCTTTCTCGCAGAAGAACACATTTCTGATACTCCCTTGACTGCAGTGTGCCCATCTGATAACAAGCACTTATAGTAGGATAATGAGACCAGATCGCAAGACACAGTTTGCAACAAGGTTCAACTGGGCTTTGACATTCACATATAACTTCGTAAGCATCAGATGATCTAATGAATGCCAGGAAATACACCCGATCATCACACCAGGCGTGATTTGGAGAAACCTTTTATATGCATACAAACATTTTTATGCGACTCTCCTTCAGCTGCCTCGTACAGTTCTACCAGCAACTCCTGTAGTGTCGCCATCTGGTACGAAGGATTCATCTACTCATTCCGCTATCGCCTCGCCCTGCCTGTAGTGGAGCAACAGGAATCTGAATTCCAGCCTAGATCTCTTTTACCATTCCGTAGACGGTGATCATTTCTGTGTCCATCATACCCTGTTTGCTAAGAAAGTGGAACTAGGTAAGGTTCCATCCATCAATGGATCCAATGCATAATTCGTGTTCACAAATTTTCATTTGAAGACTACTGTTGTGTTGATCCATTATTTTAACTCACTGTGCCCTATCTGTTTAGTTACAATTCTTTTAACCACTGTGGCCCTCTTACATCATCAATAAGCTGTTTTCTTCCATAGAATAATTATTGGTATGTTTTCTAGTTGTTCGATTACCCTCTGTGGTACAGAAAAGCACAGTTTTCTCTCACGATGCTTCCCAATACACCCATCCACCTCTATGTCTGGCGCCAACTATCATATCGCGTTCAAATGTATTTATATATTTGAGTGGACTTCTGTTGCGAGCACGTATGGGCTCGGCATCTGGAACAAGCGCGTGACATTAGTGACGAAGTAATGGATTTCATGGTTGATAGAGACAAACTGAATAAATTGGATACTCACTTTATATACTTGGAACGCTTATATTATTTATCTCCACTAACGTATTTCTAATCCCCTAAGTAGGGGAATATGGAGTTGTGGAAAGTAATAAAAGTTAACCATAATTTGTTGCCTATCAAATATCCGCATAGCGAGCAAGTCAGCGAGGTATTGAAAAATATACGAAATCGCCGTGTCGCTATTTAGGACAGTTTATAGTCCCTTAGCGGATTTGTTGGGTGTCACTTACACGTTTTATTAACTCTATGGACGTTCATAAAATTCACAACTTAATTTTCTCACGGCTTTTCGAAGTAAACTTTTGTTTTTGTTTTTTCATTCGCGAGTTGTGTAACGAGGTGGCTCTGCCTGACGATGATCGAGTGTCGTCTGACTTCTGCTTTTAATTAGTAGAGAAAATCAAGGGGGAAAAAAAAGCGTGCAAAAGATAGTCCAGGATTAAGCCTAAATGTTCTTAAATTTCTGAGGGGGGAGGGAGTATGCATGACACGTTCGCATATCCCATTCACGTGTCAAAAGTGTATTCAAGATGGTGTTTATAATTTGAAGTACTAACCCAGCTCTTTTTTATTACGAAAACGAAAAGACAAATAAAATTGCAAATATAAATTACTATAAAATACACGTTTGTATCACTTTAATTCTTCTATTGAGCAGTATTTATTATTTTAGTTACTTTTTTTCTAAAATAAAACCTTGTAAATAAAATCTGCACATTTTAATTTCATTTTCAACAACAACAAATAAAATAATAATAATAATTAAGTAAAGTACTAAAGGTGTATTAGTACATAATTTCAAAGAACTAAGACCACAAAGACCGGAAGTAGTCTCGTAACCAGGTACAGTTTTCAGATCGACATAACACTATTATTATTATTATTATTATTATTATTATTATACTATATTATATTTATATAATTATATATACACATACAATAATTATTATTGAATATGTGTAAATATTTTAGAAATAAAAAAATCATAAAAATTAATTAATAATAATAAATAATAATAATGTCACTATATTATTATGTGAAATCTTCAAGGAGTCCAAGGTCTCACCACTGGAAGGCGCTCCAGTCAGCTACACACGTTTTCTATGCTTAGAAGACTTTACTAATGATTTAGACTAGCTAATGAAGAGACATGTTTCTATAGTTATAATAAACAGCTTTGTACTGTCACTCGATACGAAATTATCTTTGAATCAAGTAAGCGGAAATGACGCAGGAAATATATTAATGATATCCATACATATGAATGCAGACGCCTTTCTTACCATGTATATTATATCCAGAGGGCGTGCAATATCCCGGATATGCTTCGATTTCTCGCAGATTTCCTTGCCTACGTGTTGATCTCATTACTGCGAACAGGCTGGAAAAGCGAAGTAAGTCTAAACTAAGAAAGATTTTTTTTTTTTTCTGATAAAATGTTACTTTCACTATTCTTATCCGTTCCCGAAATAAAAAAAAAATACAGTAAGAAGAAATAAAATTAGTTTGAAGCAATGAAAATCAATAGTAATTTATATTCCCGTCACAAGACGGGAGGGGAGCCAGGTGGTAGATACTCACTTCGATTTCTATATTACATCATTACGTATGCAACTGAATAACACAGATATCGGGCCTTGGTCGCTCACTTTCTATAGCAGGATCAGGTTGCAAGATACTGCGAGAGAGAGATTGAAAAATAGTGGGAGATGCGGCAGCAGAAAGAGGTGTGCGTCAAAATATGCACAGAAAAACAAATGCAGCAACTGGAACAGACGAGAGATTATAAGAAATGGGCCTAAAGGGGGACTCAGAGAAAGGCAAAAAGAACGAAGAACCCTTCGGAGATAAGAATGGATGCATCTTTGAATACTCAAAAAAAAAAAAAAAAACATCGAAATAGATACCCGAAGACGAAGTTTGCAACTATTTAAATAAGACTGAGATCTCCTATGGATGTATCTAGTTCTGGAAACGATACTGTAATTCCCACTGTACCCGTTTCCAGTCGTGTGTTGTCCCTTACAAATTGTGAGGATTTATAAACACAAAAGAATGTTGGCGTAGTTGACGCGAACCCGGTTAGAAATGTCTTTTCTTTTGCCCTTATTTATTTATTTCGACCAAATGAAAGTGATTTTTTATCATTAGATTCGTAGTAGACGGAAGCCATGAGAAAATCGAATAAAATAAATTCAGTGTAGCATTTTCGCGAACTGCAACACGGGAAGTATCTTTCTTCAACTGCAAAGACACTATATAGAAAGATAATTGGATTGAGATGAATTTGTTCTTGTAATGGATCCTGGTGTCTCGATTCAGTTGGGGAAAAAATATATATATATTAGGAACCGAAGGGGAAAATTGGGCTGTATGGTCGCTCTTATTCTTGATTAGAGAATTGGGATAGTCTTAGATAGGGAATAAAGGAATGTAGCTGCATTTTCCTTCTTTACGTGCGATTATTATAAAAGGATGAGTTGTGAATCTTTCTTAATGGTTAGAACCATACAGGAGTCAATGTCTCGTAACAAATTCGCAACGACACTCGCTCTTAGGTTGAAAAGAGTAGGGTTAAAATCCTATCCGGTTGTTGCTTTAAGTGGATTAAGTCTAATAATCGCGTGTGTTCTCTAACCGATTTGTCTGTATGCTGGATGAAACTCATGTGTTTTGTGGAGAGGGAAAAACCTGCTGATGCTGTACGAGACCGACTAACCGAGATATACGGGCAACATTTCCAATACGTTAAGTTCAAAGGTCATAATAAGGCACGATAAAAAAAAAGGGTTCACGTTCACTGATATCCCTTTTATATTAAATCTAATTATGGCTCGTAAGACCTAGAAAATATATTGTTCTTTTTGATAGCATTCGAGTAATATACAATAGACGGAACCTATCATGTCTTGTCACGTAACTCATCGAAGTTGCAAGAATTTCGTGTCAAGATTACTTGCGTGCATCTAAGCCTAAAAGACATTTTCTGTGCAAAATATAAAAGTAAGAAGCTTACGTTTATTAATTCAGAGATGGCGCTCCGATTTAAAAGTGCATCACCGGAAGCTATTGTCTTAATTACTTTCATCCTTATCAAACCTTTCCACCTATTAATGTCAGCAAACACCTACTTTTACCTTCTGCCTATCACACTTAAGAGCATCACCGTCTGGTCGTTTCGACTAAGCAGATAAAGTCGGATGACGTCACTCTTGGCAAACTTCACAATATTAAGCTTTTATCTTAATTAATACCGTAAATGCCATCTTCTTAATGAAGGAATTTGTACGGTAAGCTCTTGTTGTCTTGCCTAGTTGACGGTGTGCTATTTCTGCTAGACGTTACTAGGGGGTACGAAGTAGAAATAGAAATCTTTGAATTTTCACCTTAAAAGAAGTTTTTTCACTTTTGGACGTTGGTTTGTAGGATGAAGATGGGGATTTTTCCTTAGTGACGATACCTATTCATTTGTAATTAGCCAATTTCTATTAAGAAAACCAATTAGTTTCCCTTGTAAGCGTTGTTATACACTATCGAATCAAAAGTATCCGGACACCCTTTGTAATTCGTAAACTGACGTCTAGATGTCACTACGACCTCACTGGCCGGTATAAAAGGAGGCACGGAGCTGTGTGTTGTTCAGTGATAAGAAGTACGGGCAGAACGGGTAGGTCAAAGGAGCTCAGTGACTTCAAACGTGGAGTAGTTATTGGTTGCCACATCAGTAAGAAATCTGTCAGAGACATTTCAATCCTCCTCAAGTTGCCCAAGTCAACAGTTAGTGACGTGATTGTGAAATGGAAACGTGAAGGTACAATCACAACAAAACCACGGTAGGGTAGGCCGCGTTTAATGACAGACAGGGACCGTCGAGCGATGAAGAAGGTGATTCTTGGAAATCGCCAGACATCGAGTGAAACAATCACCCAGGAGTTCCGCAGTACTACTAACTGTCCAGCCAGCACCATGACTGTGCGTCGAGAGCTAAGAGGAGTGGAGTTCCATGGTCGAGGAGCTGCCCACGAACCAAATATTTTTCCTGTGAATGCTAAGCGCCGCCTGCAGTACTGTTAATAGCGATACCACTGGACAGTAGACAACTGGAAACGTGTGATTTGGAGTGATGAATCACTCTTTACCATGTGGCAGTCCGATGTTTGGCCTGATGGCAACTGGCCGAACATACTGTCTACAGTGAAAGATCAATTCGATGATGACTATTGTCTGTCTCGGCATGACAATGCTACCTGTCATAAACAAGGTCTGTGAGGGAATGGTTTGTGGACAATAACGTTCCATAAATGGACTGGCCGGCCCAGAGCCCTGATCTGAATCCCATAGAACATCTCTGGGAAGAATTAGAACGCCGACTTCGCTCCAGATCTCAACGACCCACATCACGAACTGCTCTGGTTACAGCTCTTCAGGAAAAATGGACTGCCATTCCTCCAGAGACGTTCCGACACCTGGTAGAACGTCTCCAGTTAGAGCTGTCATAGAAGTAAAGGGTGGACCCAATCCGTATTAATGTCCACTACTTGAAAGTGTGTCACAGGGAAAGTCTTATTACAGTTTAGAGTAGGTGTTCGGAGTACTTTTGATCCGATAGTGTATGACAGCGCTGAGAAATAGTCAGGATTCTGCATTCTTGAATCTACTTTTTTGGGGGGGGGAGGGATAACAAAATCCCCGGATGTGTTTATTGTTGAATATTTCATTGTTTAAATGGTTCATTTACTCGCTGTATAAATAGTGTTGTTATTAATGGCCAATCATTAAAACTGAGTATTTTTAATACTCATTCAATGGCCAATCATTAAAACTGAGTATTTTTAATACTCATTCAAATACTCTCTTTTGTTAGTACTTCTTTATTATTTGACAAAAAAAGCTAAAGATCAAACGTATACGACATTAATTGATGTTTCATTAAATAAATGATTCTGATAGCGTCGAATAAATACCCAATTCATTAAATATTTGCTGCACCCTGGGGGACATCTGCAGATATTGGGAACCCGTCAATTAAACGAAATTAAATCTTCTCAGACTCTGTGGTTATTGTAATATGATAAGACATTTGATGACATATAATTAGCACTGTTGAACATATTAATACTGTTTTTATTGTATATGTATAAAAAAGATAAAAATAAAAATAAATGAATTAAAGGCAAGACAAGGAAGACGTCAATGCCACACTGGTATTCGCCAGTATATGGCTTAAGTGTTGGTATTTGTGGTGAGTTTTCTTCTGGGTGCTCCGGCTCTCCCAAAATAGTATAGCACACTTCTTTAAACGTTATTATAATTGATAGTTAATATATTGTTGCCATCCTTGATGGACTTAACGTCCTGACTGGATCAGATGTGTCCCTATCGATAAATTCAAACACGGTCTTTTTGCTGTCGCAATATTTGACTAAAAGACGCCTGGAATCCAATAGCACAATAGAGAATAATAAATCATAGAAACATATTGTCCGAATGAATTGCATTAAGTACATCAGTTCACCCTTTATTATGTACGCATAATGACTTATTTTGTTTGTTTGCTGGTCACTACTGTTTTGAGAACGTCAAGCTACTGTCAACATTAAGAAAGAAATTTCTTCTTAGCAAATGATATTACTCGAATTTGCTCCATCTTTGCCACAAATCACTCGCATCTGGAATTACTTAAAGAAACGTTTAACTGCTATCTAACATTTATAATTAGCTTTTGAATTCAATTTTCAATACAGAGGCAACTCATAACTAAGATGGAGGTGCTCTATGAGTAGTTCATTCTCTTCGTTATAATGCATATAATTGCCAAACTAAACTATTTAAGTTATCAATTGTTTGAATCTGCTTTACATGTCGCTTAAATACTTCAGTATATTGATGATTTTACTTCACCAAATAATAGGAGATTAACCTCAAACGAAAATAAGAAAAATCGCGTAGAGAGAGATTCTTTATGTAATCTAGATTCTCATACTACCGTTAACAACTAGGAGTATACACAGCAATTCCCTGGTGGTCATCTCTAAAACTAAAGTTCTCTGTAAAAGTAGTTTGGACAGGAAACAGACTTAAAACTTTTCCAATATGACTGACTGTCCTGTGCATTTTCGTCCTTCCTCTTATGTCTCTGATAGGGTGTTCCTACCGTTCTCCGTATGTGCGACTGTGGTGCTTGAAGAGTTGATAACGACCTCGGGGGAATGGTAAAGCTTTTTTTCGTACGTCTCGGAAAGGAAAGTTCCGATACCATTTACAATATACGCTCTCCACAATAACCTCTGTAAAACAGCATCACTCTCGTTCTCAGCAAGAGTGCCAGCTGTTTTTTTTTTTACGTAAGACGTTACCCTAGTAACGCAAAGGCTGATGAACAGACAAGGATATGCTGTTGAAAAAAAAAAAGAAAGTTATTTTTCCTGTGGTGAGCTTCTGGCGTCTCTTTGATTACAAACTTAACGAAGAGCTTCGTGCTCTAGAGATTAAGAAGTATTAAGTGGAGATTTGTTCAATAGTCTTTAAGAACTGTGAAGATTAGCAAAGGTTCTTGTAAGCGTTAGAACTAAAACAAGTCACTGAATATGGAAGAGTTGAATACGAACCTGTTTTTATCTTTTTAATATCTACTTTGGCAAACAGACTAAACCGGTCTGTAAACACCGCATTGAGTTACAGACAGACAGACACTCTACTTTTGGGATTAAATGCTTCCACGATCTGTCTACTTATAAATTAAGCTGTACTTCTTAAAATGGCCATTATGTAACAGGTAACGATCTGATGTTCAGTAAGTTATTTTAGGAAAATTTACACATTGACAAGACGGAAGTGTGTTGTCTTGTTTGAAGCACCACCTCTAAGATAAACAACCATTTCTTTTAGATAAAAGAAACACTTCGTATGAAGAATATAATCCATGTGGAGTTTTTCACAAGAATTCTGTTCTTCCAGGAAATTACAAAATGTTATACACACGATTGCAATTGAAAGCAAGAAAAATATACTCCACCTCCGTATGAGACTGAGTACATCATCATTTAAAAAGTTCACCTACAGACACGATTGTTAATCGATCGAAATGCTTTACAATTCAAGTTGGCGTTTCGAAATTATATTTTCAAGGAACTAGGTGGGTATCTTTTGTTTTTAGGCATTCCAATTATGTTTTTTTTTTTAAATAAAAAACAAATACGTGTAGGAAATAAATGAAGTGCTTCAGCAAATCGGGAGTAAAGAATAAACAAATCACCCAGCTCTAGACGAAATAATAAATGCTTTATGGTTATTGCCATCAGCTTTTTGCCCACCAGCAGGAGGTAGAGTGGCAACGATATAAATTCATAATATCTGATATCATCGTTTTTGTATACTTGAACAGCATTTGTGTGTGTGCGCGCTTCTAAATATGTTCGAGATCGGTTATTTAAGAAATTTGTATGTAAATAAAAGGCGGTTTAAAGATTTAAGACGGTTCAAAAAACAATACACAATTAAGCGGGAAATTTTTAGATCGCGGGGGGTCATAAAAAGATAAGCAGAAGATGAAGAGATAGGATGATGATCCTAATATGAAAAAGATGATTATTATAAAGAGGATAAAGAATGAGGATGATGAAGAAGAATGAGGATGAAGAGAATGTGATTTATGATGAGGATAAAGACAAAGAAGATAAATGATGAGGATGAGGATGAAAACATCCTCCTATCGCTGGAATCTTCATTCAGATTTTCATTTTCTCGGTTACAACAACAAAAACAAATCTCAGTGAATTTCTGAAAACTTCCCAGTGCCTGAAATAAAAATATATAAATAAAAAAAAAAAAACGCCTTCCTGTCTCAGAAGAAATCCGCACTTTGTTCCGAAGATTCAGATACGTAAGAATGTCCGCGATTTTGGGAAGTTATGGAAAAGTGCTCTTAAAACGCTTCAATGTAGTCTGAGCGGACTTGGATCGATACTCCGTCACAAGAGTATTTCCGCCGATTGCTTGTAATCCGACGTCTTCTTCACGAGTGAAACGCCGTAGTTGATCGACAGAAGCAACGCGCGCTTCTACTTCTTTTCGACGCTCCCCCCACGAGATTACCTCAGTAAACAGGCGGCGTGCACACACACACACACACACACGCACACGCACGGAGGCGATTTTTCGAAATCTCGCCAAAGACGGTGTGGGCGTAATCACCGAGAACCTGCTGCCGGTTTCTTTTACATGTTCGCTCTTGTGGGAAGGTGAGATTTTGGAAATGCACCCTTTTGGTCGGACGTTAATCCTTCGAGAGATCCATCTCAGCATGCTAAGAATTTGACCTTTGTCATTCGGCATTCGTCTCGCTAATTGAAACGTAGGATCTTTGATGGGTTTTGAAATATTTTTTCTTCTTTCAAGATTGAACGTGAACCTCTAACAGTCTTCTGTTTTTTTGATATTATTCATCTAAAAGGGGAAAGAACAAACAAATAAACTTGTGACGCGGTTGACTTTTATCTGCAGTAAAAAGATTTCGATAAAATTTTCTAGTTTTTCGGCGAAAACTCCTCCACATATTTCGGTTTTAGTTTAAATAGAATGGGTTAAACTAGAGTTGCAATCATTGGATCTCGTGCCATGCTTGTTTAAAATACTTCCACCTTCCCAACCAACGTCTATTGATTTCGTTCATAAAATCCACAAAGAAATACGAGGTATTTAAGATGTATAGTTCGTATCAATTCACAAATTTGATTCTTAGTTTTTAGTATTCAAATAGATTCGCACATTGAAAATGATCGAAATTTTGATTGAATTGAATATTCGAGATCTATAGATTCGATTCTCATATTTAAATGCCATAAGAAGAGGGAAAAATTGTGGTTATTTACAATAAAAAGCGAAAGGAATTTAAAAACCATGAAAGTCTATCAACTGAACGTATTCATTTTTTATTTTAAGAGTAGGAAAAAAAGACTTTTAGGGAGAAAATTCGGGATATTGGTTTTAATTGTCTCATTAAAAATCAATATTTAAATTTGCGGAGAAACCTAATGAAATCCCAAATACCACATTTCATCAAAAATTGTCAAGCGGCTGGCTCTGTTATAGGAATATAGATAGAACGAAGGAACAACGCGAAAGTAATTGATCTGACTGATTCTGCGAAATAGAGCAAACATTTAATTAATATTATTAAATATTGATTTGCATTAATGTTTCTCTTGTAATAAAAACAACATTAAAGATTTTTTTTTATATTTTTGTCTTATAATCCATCAGAGGCGATATTTAATTGTTTGCCTCAGGGCGCGATCTAATCTGTCGCCAGATTAGATCGCGCCCTCTTCCTATAGGAAGTCTCCTCTTTTCCGCTTCCCATAGGAAGAGGAACAAAAGACCTCTTCCTCTATAAGAAGAGGAAGAAGAAAACCGATAAAATCACTATCACTGGGTCGCCGTAACTCGAACTCTCAACCATCCGTATTTCTCTGAATTCACACACACATACAGGGTGTTCGGGATAAATTTGACAGTTTCGTAAGGAAAAAGAAAATCTTCTTTGTATCTATTAAATTTAATGAATTGACAAAAAAACATTACAGGCAGAGTTAATTACAATACTATCAACAAGATTTACTCAAAATAACCACCATTAGCATCGATCACAGCTTCAATTCTGCTTCGGAACCTCGAACAAGCTGATGCTACAGTCTCCCTGGGAAGGGCCGCAAAAACTGTTTTAATTTTATCCATTAACTGGGCTTTTGTATTACTGGAAGTGCGATTGGTGTCTTTTTCAACTGCGCCCCATACAAAATAATCCATGGGGTTAAGGTCTGGGGAGTTTGGAGGCCAAACATTTGGACTGGTGAAGTCGTAGAAATTTTCAGACAACCATTTTTGACTTTTCCCAGAGGTGTGGCAAGGGGCCGAATCCTGCTGCCATACATACGGCCTACCATTGGCTACCCTTGTTATCCAGGGCTTGACTACAGTTAGCAACTCCACGAACAAAGCCCGAATTCCAATGCCAGGGTTCTTCAACACATGTTCCTGCAGATTTGCGAGGAATTCTGCTGTACGAACGCAATCAGATCGTCTGCTAGGGATCTTTCTTCTTGCTACATCCTCGTAGTCACCATTGCAAGTCTCTAGTTCATGCCTGATTGTTTTTACTGTATTCAGGGAGCATTGGGCAGCAGTCGTAATATCCTTATTTTGATGGCGGGCACGAATCATCATGATACAAGTTATTCTCTTCCATGATTCAGGTGGGTTCCAGCTATCCATCCTTTCTGACATCTTGTATATGAATGAAGAAGGGTCCAAACTTTTAAATGAAGAGAAGTGTGTGTTAATACATGTAACTTACGGAAAAATATAATTAATTATAAATATGTCAAATTTATCCCGAACACCCTGTATATATATATATATTAACTGTACGTCATTATAACCTGCGATAACAAAATAAGTCTGCACACGTCTCCAGAGAGTAAGATACCCAATTTATTCTCTCCCCAGCCCCAGCTTACGACGCTTTTATTTCAAATTTTATAAGAGGAAAACATGAAACATAAATCACCTTACAAGGCAATAAATATGTCAAAAATATACTCGCATCAGAATTCTGAAATACACAAGAAGAAACTAGAGTGACACCTGGTGGATGATTTGTATTTTCTAACCCAGCTCAACAGTGCATTAATCTCATTCTCCAAACCTTCCATCATTGTTTCCACCACAGTCTCGCCTCTCTCTCTCGCTCTCTCTCTCTTTAAGTATCGATTTTCCCATTTAGCTTTAAAAGCCAAAGTAATATTGTCGCTATCTTTCAACCCCACTCTTTCTCTTGCTATCGACCTCACCAATTACGTCCACTGTAATTTTCCCACATTTGGACCAGAAAAGGCGACTATTTTAAAGGCACACCACACTTGGCCATCTCTTCCTTATCGAGCTGTCTATTGTTGTGTTTCTATGGAATCAACAGAGCGACTACTCAAAGGAATCACGAGTTCTCTCAACCTTAAACTTGATAACTGCAACCCGCTTCGAGAAGGCGTTTTCTATTTCATAGGCTCCAAAGAAAGAAAGGAAGAATGAACAAAAAAAAAGAGAAAAAAAAAGAAATTCCAATAAAAAGGGGAAGAGCTGAAAACCACAAAATTGCAACTTGAACTCCCCTCCAAAAAAAAAAGTGTGGTGGGAGAATTATTTTGTTAAAAACAGCTTAAAGTTAGAATTAAAATGTCGCCAATGAATTGTCTTAAGAATATCTTACGGTATTCGTCTTAAGAATAACAAATAATCTAGACTTATTTCAGTTTACAAAACGGGCCTGAATGTGTGTTAGTATCGGTTTTTTCTTTCTTTCTTTCCTCATGCAACTGTTACCTTCTGTTTTCGTGGATTTCAATAATATTTCTATCAGTCCATTTGAGAAATGATCCTCAACAGAATGTAATTAGCAAAGTACGTGGTATTTGGCGTTCGCTCAATCCCATGATATCCTCTGCTTTCCTTTCTGATTATTACAGTGGTGCAGTTATGTCAGCAAACAACACTACGGTGAGTGTCCTATCAGACCAGCTGGGTCTCTACCACGTTTACTGCTTCACTTAATAAACAGTTGACGCTAGAGTTTGGTCGTAGCTCGCGCGCATTTAATGGACCAGTTAGTTTAAGCTCATTACCACACTATTAACTTCCCTGGCTGGCACTAAATTCAGTTTACGATCGCACGCGCGCACACACACACACACACACATACAATCTTCACAAATGTACAACTTGAGAGTGGAAAATGGAAGGCAGTGTACTCGAAGAAAGAGTCAGCTAGAAATAGTCAACCATCTCTTGATGTGGGCTATAACTGTTACTGCTGAAACGTCCAATTATTTCAACTGAAAGGGACTGCAACACATGTTACTAGCTTTACCTCGCAACATTATGGTTAATTATTATGATTAGAATATAAGAAGAAAGAAGATAAGTCGTATGACAAACAAGATGGTGGATATAATACAAACTTTGAGAGGAGGTAGAGAACATCAAACTCAACCATATTCACATAGGAAAGCATGACCGGACACGCCACCAGAGGGTACTAACAGGGACACAAAGATACAGAAATAACACAAGGCAGTAAGAGTGTAAAAAACTTTATTAGGCGTAACTGAACAGTTCAATAGTAGTTTGATACATAATATGGTAAACGAGGTGCATGTCTGCCATCTCAGCGTTCGTAAAACGACGCATGTTTTTCGTACGCGTCGAAAGCTTGAAATGAAGCCCCAACTGTTTACCTGGAGCGCTGGCGAACAGCGCCACCTATCCCTTTCGGGTGGCGTTTACGGTCATGCTTACCTAAATGAATATGATTGATTTTGATGTTCTCTGTCTCCCCTCAAAGTTTGTACGTGGAATTTTGTACCACCCTGTATAAGACTGTTGAACTGAAAATGCGGAAGTAACAGAGATTGTCCCCTGAATCCTGTTTTTATTTTTATTTTTTCTATGCTTAGTTAGTAGGCACCTTCTAACAAAGCGCATACCACGACTGTTAATAGCATATTAAAAAGCACATGTAGATTTTCCTCGCTAGATGGCAGCACTAGGTAACTAATCAACGTGTATAGATCACAGCAGAACAACGTCGTACATTATGATTGAGCCATCATAACTTCATTTGGAATGAATGCTTGGAAGAGAAAGAGTGAGTGAGATTAAAGTGTTCGTTAACAAACAGACCGAAATTAAAGAGCAGTGAACGGAGGGTTTACTTAAAAAAACATCTCGCAAACAAACTTGTTTATCGCTTTGTTAGAGAAGGAGTTTCAAAATTCATAAATCAGGTAATTTAAACTCGAGCACAATACAGATGTTGCACGCCCACGTATAAATGAGGCGAGGAGGAGAAAGCCCTTTTTAATGATAATTCCTTCAAAGCATAAAGAGAACATTATAATTTTCTTGTATTAAGAGAAACCTCAATAACGCATTTGAATTGAATAATCTTTTATTCGACAAGGAAACAGAAAGCCAATTTGCAGCCAATTCAGAATTAGTAACTGGAATGAAAGTGTGCAGAATTTGATAATAATCATAAAGATAGCAATAAAGAATAATAATCGTATCATATTTTTACATCATTTTACAAATCGGTTTTATGTCATAGAATACTAGCTGCTTTATTGATTTGCTTTTGAGTCGGTGTTTGTTGCACAGTTACGAGGTGTTGGTAATTGACAGAGAAGTCCACTAACGCAGTTTTAATGTTAAAATACCAATATATTTTTTAAAAGATTCCAAACTCTTCAGAGTGAGTCATCTTGCCACCAGTGTGCATCTTCAGAACCAACAAAAGCTGGTTAATATGAATAATTATTATGAGAATTAATCATAAAGACTTTGCCAATATTTTTATTTGACTTATTACGGTGTTGTGAACATTTAAAACATATAAATGTAAAAATGAATATCACCGAATTTTTTTCATAATTTCTTCGGCAGATGGATATACTCTACTGGTTGTTACAGCTTTCCAAACATCCTCCGCTTCTGTTCGTATCCACGATAGAAGGACACTGAAGTGTCGTGCGATGTTTGTGCTTCCAGAAGATGACATCAAAAGATATTTATCTGCAGATGTCCTCTCAATAACGAAAGAATTATTTACCTCATCGTACTGGTGGTGTGCAATTCAAACAAAGGCAGAACGATATCCAAGTTATGGATATCGCTGATAATATTTTATATTTTGTACAGAATCATCACGCAATTGCGACTTCTACATGAAGATTTTATTGATCAGTTATAATGCTGAATGAGAATCAGAATAACACTTAATAGGATTATTAATATCTGTAAATATGGATTAAGTCTGTCACTGTAGAAATTTTAATAAGAAATGACGTCACTCTTAACGGTAATGATTCATCAAGACAAATTATAGTAGCCTGAATTATTGACTTCCAACCTAAAAAAATAAAAAAATTAATTAAAATAAAAAGGGGGGGGGATCCGGTGATGCGACGCAGACTAACGCTAAAGAAATCTTATTACGTACTTGTGCAGTGTTGCGAAATAAATAAAAAAAAAACAGCATTGAATAGCGACTTTTTTATGAATAAAACTATCAAAATATATTAAGTCTCACAATATGGCTTGTAAGACGATTCAGCGCTTAAAGATCAAGTTCGAATTCTTTTAACGATTAAAATCTGTTATTTAACTTTTGAATAAATTAAATATCGATTTTATCCTTGAGTTATGTTCAGTTTCATTCTTTGTTCATTGCGTGTATTCTTCTGGCCCATTTGTAGGATTTTTTTCAAAAAAAGGATTAAAGTAGGATGTAGGATTTGGTTGAGGATTACAATGTACGTTGTAGGATTAAAGTCTTCCGTATGAAAAGTTCAACCACTCCCGTATGAGAGGGGCTAATTCACAGCTTCACTTGTTAAAGTCTTGATAAAAGTTCTTGGCATCCTAGAGGAGATTCGGACCAGCGAATTGTTGAGACCGACTAAGCTACGGAGGCGAAATTTTTACTTTAAATACAGAATTGAAAAGAAACGGAATAACCGAAATAGCGAAGTGGCTTTGCGCTTCGCGACCGTCCCCGTTTGCCTGCTTAATAAAAATCCTAATAAAATGAATCCAGCCAAAGCAGAAGCATATTTATGGTATTATTATTAAATTATTACTATTATTAAATAGCATTAAAACAAATCTGACATCAAATTTCCCACTAATAAATTAGGACACGTATTCTGACGCTACATGACTTCAAATTAATCGTAAGGTTAATTATTTTCAGTTAAAACAAACGAAACAATTCCCTCAGAGAGCATCTGCTTGCTTCCAATAATGCCAATTCCAAGCAAACGCAAAATTCTCAGACTTTATCAAGCTGAGCAGTGTTGAAAACTCATTTTCATAAAGCATACTCTTAGTTCCTGTATACTAGTATGTCTAATGGGAATTATTTTTTCTTTCTCTGGGAAAATTTCTGATTTTTAAATTCGTGTTTCTTTTATGAATTTGTAAACATTTTCGCATGTGTAGCTCGGCTGAAGTGACGTATGCATCCACAAAGCTAGGCCGCTCGAAGAAAGACTTTAGTTCGATTGTAGTCACTGACTAGAGGAACTTTTTCTAAACCTGTCTTTGATCGGTTACCGAATTTGTCGATCTCTAGCACGGACAAGTGGCGTTTTTATCCTGGAAACTCGGGGTTTTCTTGCCCTTAAACTGCAAAAATCGACCGTAGACCTTTAGAATCTATATACACCATAACATATTCCGTTAGGGTTAGGGCCCACGAGATGGCGACATTTATCAGTCGTCTCTTCATCGGATAACACTTATAATTAGTGACAGTCTTGGGCCAACCAATCCATGATTGGCTACCGGTGAAGATTGAACTTTTCCCCTCAGTCTCCAAACGTTAGGGCTAAAACAACCTCGCCTATCCCCTACAAGGGCATGAAAGGCGTTAGATGGTTTTTACTGGAATCACATGTTCAAAAAATCGCTGAGCGATCATCAACGAAGAAGTGCCGTAGAAAAGACTGATGAGAACATTGAGGAAGTCCGCTCACTTATTTTTAACCACAAGATAGTGTTAATCGAAGAAGAAGCGAAAAAACTAGGTGCTGGTTAATTCTGTGTAGCGTTACAGCAACAAAATCTAATAGTTTATAGACTTCCCTTGTGAAAATGTGATTGTATTTACTTAAATGTTAGTTAATCAAATCACATACAGTATAATATTATTATGGCCTTTGGACAAAATCGTGTATTTATAAATTGTGTTAAAGTAACAGTGCAAAAAAACACGAAAAACATTATCAATTACCTGTTGTTCACGTATTTATGGAATGGAAAGGTTAATATTTTCGTATAGTTCGGGCTGCAGGACTCTAGACAGAGAGAGAGAGACTTGAAATGAAAACGAAAGGGGAAGGATAATGTAATTTTACGTTCTCCAGTTACGAAAGTGGACTATAATGTCAATGGTGAACTCGAGTACAAGATTTGCACTTCGTTGTTGAAAGCTAACATCAAAGGAGCAAGTAGAATATTTTCATATTAATCATCTCTTCCTTGTAACTGTCTTCTTCATGCAGTGCTATTAGTTTATTTGTGTGTGGTCGTGCTCACGACGTGTGTGTTCCATGAGATCCTGCGAGCAAGCGCAAACAGCACATCTGTGCTGATAATGTAGAGCTATAAATTGTAATTGACTGAGTGCAGCGAGGATCGTGTCATGTACTACTACGTAGCAGGCAGCTATCTTAGAAGTCTTTTGGGTAAGATAGATAGCTACACCATTCACGGACGAGCATATCTATACCTGATTTTTCAGGTATAGGTATGTATAGGTATTGCGCCAGTCTTTACGTTGAAAGTCTTACAGCACCCTTGAAAAACCAGGGAAACTGTATTCAAAAAAGGACGCACTGGTCTTTGAAAATGATTACTATTCGGCTAATTTTAATAGCATTGAGGTATGGCTGTAGGGTTGCCTTGAATTCGAGGTAATTTTTTAAAAATAGGCAGTTCTTACAAACCGAGATATTTCTGAAGCCACAGCCTTACAGTAATCAAGCAACGGTTTTTACTAATTGAGTACAGACAAGTTGATATATTCTCTGGTTCCGTTTTGAAGAGTCACAGAAAGCGCCTACGAAAGCGATGTTTTCAGCTTAATAAGAGGAAAAAGGGATTATTTATGTTCCCGAATGATTTCAAAAATGAACACTGCAACTTAAACTTCAACTTGTAATATCAAATGACAATAATTCTTTAACAACAATATCCACATAAGCAGATAATGACAATTACCTATTTGCAAGCAAAATATCTAAGCATTGAACGAAGTGTGTTATGTCTGTTTGTGTAAGTTCTTTTGCCCTTTTTTTTTGTGGAGGGGTGAAATAAAAATCCCTCGCCTTTGTGTTTATTACTCGTGTTTCGGTCATAGTTTTGTAAGTAAAAGAATCCACCGTTAGAGTTCAAAGGAAACAGTGAGCAGTCGAGTTCATTTGGTCTAGCTTCCTATGTCAATCATCTCGGTTAGCGAGATTAGATTAATTACATTCACTAAATACACTGCTTGGAAAGAAGTCATAGTGTCATAGTCTACGGGGCATACTTTCCACAAGCGTATGATAGTGATCAATGGGAATTTTAAACAATTCTTCCTGTACCATGTAATATGGTCCTGGACTGCTGTTCCTTGACCTAACACTCCAGTTCATCTCACAGACGTTCAGTAGGGGTTTGGATCAGGGCTCTGTGAAGGGTCAAACCACGCAGTTACAGCAGCATAGCAGCCTTATGACACGGGGTATTGCGAAAAGAGACATTGGTTAGTTCAGTAGAAACGCCACGAAGTGGGAAGCATTGCTTGTCCAGAATGTTAAGATCATTGAACTTCTCGGAGTTCAATGTTCGTGGCATCAGAAACAGGGATTCGAGGCCAAGCCAGAGAAAACAGGACCATCATACTGCTACCTCCGAATTTCATAGTTGGGGTTCTGAATTCTGATAAGAGACGTTCACCGGACATCCGTCCATTTGCTCGGTATAGCGTGATTCGTCGCTCCATAATACAGCTTTCCAAGCTTCCAGTGAGCCTCGGTTCTGAATGTTTTTGTGTAGATTCGTGTTCCAGTCGATGCCCGGAACACCGCATTCAACGTGTCGCCGACGAATAACGGTTTTTAAGTATTATCGATACTTCGTAGCACTCTATGGTCAGGTTCGATGAGTGTGGTGTTCGTTCACTGTGGGTAGCACTTGCAGTTGACTCCTGCTTCCATCTCAGTATGGTGTCACTGACTGTTGACTTGGGATGCCCAGCTTGTCCACAATTTGCCGAACAAATAAGCCTGCAACGTGGCATCCTATCACAATACCTCTTTCAAGTGTCAGTGTGATGCTCCCGAGCCAGATGCACTGGCTTGGGAGCATCATATTTCTCCAATTTATAATGGCTACAAACACGCGACTTGTTACATGGCATGATGCACCTTGCCCATGGGTGGATATCCATTGACTTATTCTCAAGCAGTATACAATACTCACCAGATATTTAGGATTATTATTTTTTCCCTCTTGCGTTGAAGCAAAATAGCATGAAAGACAGAGTGCTGGACTTTTTATAAAGAGTATTAATGTATATTACGGATCTTGCAATTTTGTGTTACTGCATACATTTGAAACAAACACAGTGTTAAAAGTTATTCACAATCCTTACATAAATGAGTGATTTTTGGCGAAGCTTCGACTATATTTTTTAAACAAAAGTTTAAAAACAACAACCTGTAGATGTGTTTTATTACTAGAAATGATCGCTAAAGAAAACGAACATACCTAACTTCAATTACGTTTATGTGAAAAAACCGTACAAGATTTTAGACATGAAATAAGACGTATTTTATAAGTTGTAACATGTGACATGAAATAACCGTACAAGAACAAGATTTTGGTCATGAAATAAGATGAAATATTTATGAGTAAATTTTCATATTTACAATGATATTAATATTGCTTCCAATAGAAAAACATGTGCGTTGTCATCAGATACTTAAGTCAAAAGTTGTATAAACCGTACATCATATAAATGGTCAGAGAATAGTTTACAAAACTACAGTCATTTGTAGTAATAAAATAGTTTTGTTGATGTTGTGCTGTTCGCCCTTATTTATGTACATACACAGAACGTGAAACCAATTTTTTAGTTTACTTTGTTGACGAGTGGAAGATCCCGACATCTGTACCACCATCCCTACACGAAGAAAATAAACATTGCTGTTTGTTCTTTGGTAAGTTTACTGGGCAGACAGATCGATGCACAAGAGACTACGATTTCAAAAATGTCATGTAAATAGCCCTGTTATCCGTCGTTTATTCAAATCCAAACAATTCAGCATTATTATATATTTAAATCACGGACTTTACTATGAGAATAATGGCCAGCATGCAGCTGTATCGGTTTTAAATTTTGGATACTTCAGAACGAAGATTTCTGTTGGTAGAATGCTGAACTTCCTGTATAAACATAGTAGAGACGATGCGTTCAAAATGCACAGAAGATAATACGAAGAAGATTTTTCTGTCTTTTCATCTCTGGGGGAGGGATGAAAGCAGGATAATGGAGACAGAATATATGAAACATGCTTATATATTCAGGCACGCTTTTACGGTAGAACGAGTCCAAAAATTACCTAAGCTATTTTCCGTATTTTGTATATAAAGAAATTCCCATATCGATCGCTTAATAAATGGGTAATTCCACATAAACTAGATGGTTTATAAAATAATTATTTCGATATATTTTATAAAATAAAGATAAATATTTAGTTTAATAGAACTTCAGGGAATGTTGCTGTGCTAGGAGACAATTTGTCAACGACAAAATGCAATTTGCTTGCATTAATTACAAATAATCCACGTATAATTCTTATCCCAATGAACTTTTTCTCTGCATACAAGCACAGCAACTGTATGTTCCCATATATGAGAAAAGATAAATTATATTTAGTATAATAGAATATAACACACTTAGTGACTGGTTTATTAGGTACAAGCTCAGGACTACGTAAAGCATACTCAGAATGTGGGTTAATAATTCAAGATGATATGGTCAACGGTTGCAGCTCTGACTTTAAATAAGGTATAATAGCTCTCACCAGATATGCTGGTGAGTGTTATGGAAATTGCCACTGCTGCGATATTCATACACAGAAGTCTCTCTGTAATCTACGAAGAATGGCCAACAACCAGAAAACACAGATACTACAACGTCCATCTTAGCTTTTCAAAAATGTCAATAGGTTCCTTTTTTTTTTTCTTTCAAATTCTCATCTTAAATTATCCTACACACAATCCTAATGTGCTGTAGGTTCATGTGGATCGAAACACAACTTGTTAATGTGAGAAGTCGATGGACAGTTATAGAAGATTAACAGCCTCCACAATTGCTCAAATGACAACACAATGCGACGGTGGTTGCAACTTTATGTTGACAATTCTCAATCCCAAGTTTACAGCGCAACCCAAATATGGCGAGAGCAGCACGAATCAATGGTTTATGGTTCCAGATGGCAACCCTTAAGGTTGTTTTGGTTGGTGCAATAATACAGACTGTCATCTTGGCATGGATTAAATCTCCTGATACCGATGAAGTGATGTTTGATGCCAAACCCTCGAACACTGCCCCATGGAGTAGAAGTTTGAATTAACAGAGGCTACTCTCAGGATTAAATCCATTATTGCATGTTATCAAGAAAGGCATTATAAAAATAAAATGCACAGTAATAACAGATTAGTAAATTTACGATAATTATTTCCCTGTCTTTTTTACCTTATTGATCTGGGCAGAGAATGCACATCGGAAGGTTTCAAATACTTCATTTATCTCATAAACAATAATTACTTACCAACAATTCCTTAGCAATTTTCAAAAAGCCTTAATCTTTTAAGGTTTGGTCTTTGAATTATCATTATGACACCTCGTGGAGGCCAAAAATTCATCTTGGAGGGCAATTCCACAATTTATAGTACTTTTCTAGTTGCTTCGGCCATAAATCCAAAACAATCACTGAGAAATATTTATTAACAATTTATAACTTTTAAACAAGTCAATTAAATAAAATCTTTTAAAGCTCCATTTAGCAATTTATGAGCAATTAAAGAAGTTTGTCAACATTCGAATAATTTATTAACTTATTTTTTTCTTTCAAGAAAAATCAAAGATAATGGCTATATCCCTATCCCAATTAACCCTAATAATATTCTTTCGATTTCAAAAAAAAGAGAGAAAAATTTGTAATATCTTTCCCCAAGAACACACTTAATGAACCTGACAATTCAAACACTTGATTTTCTCTTACAATTAATTTTCACTAACCACTGTCAAGTACAACTACCATTATTATGCTAAGAATATCGCTTAAAAATGTATATGGAAAAACAATCCAAATAAAAATGCAAGAATAATGAACTTCCGCCAGATGTCGCTATTTCATTTCTCTGTACTAACGAAATTTTCATAGTAATCCTTCCATTTCGAAATGAGCCCAATTCTAGTATTTTTATTGCATCCATAATTCATATCTTTGACAAACCTGTACTGCAGACTGACAAATTTGTTGTTGCTCGAAGGTGAAATACACACAATCCTTCGGCATTTTTATTTTATTTTTGTATCAGGAAACACCACAGGGAATGATGGATATCTAAGACGGAGAAAAAAAAGGCTTAGCCGGTAAAGGTAAGCTCCCGAAGGAAAAAAAAAAAAAATATCCAACATAAAATTTATAGCCGTAATTACCTGTGAAATTTTCTTTTTTTTTGCGTTTTGAATTGTAAAAGGTTAACATTAAGTCTAAAGAAGTTGGTATATACTGCTGCGAAGTGATCAATACTTGTACTTTCTATGCTAACCACCAGTGGGGAGAACTTTTCAGCTTTGTCATACCGACGCTGATTCTTCTCTTCTAGCCAAAGGCCAACAACTGCGCTTTTGTTAAGTCGGAGAATTAAATACGCAGCGCCTCTAGCGCAGGCGAACATAATCTGTCGTATGGAGCACTTTTCGTAAAATTATTAACGGTAGAACGAATTTGAATTACGCAGTTTACGGGTGCTGTAGAAACTCGCCGTTAGGATGGACAAAAGAAATAAAAGAATCTGCGGGTTTCATTGGTAAAGGTTTCTTTATTTATTTATATAATGTAACATGACAGTCGGTAAGAAAGCACTTGTTTAGAATCTATCGCTACGCTTCATTTCTTTAAGAATGCCACATATTTTATTTGCTTGGGAAGGGATACGAAAATAAGTATGTGGTTAGAAATATCGACAGCGGTATATTTGAGAAGGAAGAGAGTGGAAAATAGTTTATTGAAAGAAATACTGAAGCAAGACTTTGGTTAAGTAAGGTTTATTTTATATGAAGTAACTCAAAATGCACAGCAGAGTTAGGCTTAGTTGCTAAAGCGTAAGGTGAAATCCTACATGGCAACGTAGGTAAATTATATAAATTTCATTTTGCATGCAGAAAGAGAAGAAAAAAAAAAACCAATAAAATAGTAATAAATGATTCCTTACTTTATTTCAACCCAAACTCTTTGTAATTTGGGTTGAAATTTCCAACAAAGTACTTTGATGGAAAATCTTTGTTTTAATTTTTTCATCTGCTGTTTTTTTTTAATTTTTAATTTTTCCATCTGGGGCTCGACCCGGGCGACACTTTGCGTTTAAGAAATCTTGTCATACTGTCTATAGAACAGCAACTGAATGCTGAAAATAGATTTTGACAATGTCATCAACGATTTTGCTAATGGAAAAGCAAGAAAGATAATATTTTAGAATGTTGGAATTAAAATTTTACTTCAAAAATAAACACAGTGTTTTAATTTATTTCCCTCTACCGTTTTGACTTTTTGTAGTATTTTTAGTGTATATTCAGAGGGGCGGCAAACTCCGGGATCGCCCCAGGCGGCAAAAGCTCTAGCTACGCCACCGAGCGTTAGGAACTGAAAGTCTGTCTGTCTGTCTGTCTGTTAAAAACTAGTACCTAGGAGTTGGAATTGGGAACCATAAAATCAATGGTTGCCTTCAAGTACCTGGGCTCCATGATGCATAAGTCAATGAAATCAACAATGAGAAGGGAGGACGTAGTATTTCGAACAAGAAAGGCGCGAGCAGCTATTAGAACCATGAATATTTTATGGAGCCATAGGGTCTCAAGTAAAATTAAGATGCTGTATCTGGTGATTACTGAGAGGATAATGACTTACAGATATCAGTGTTGGATTCTCACAGCCAAAGGAAACAAGTAGAAGTCAAGAAATGGATCACTTTAGACCAGTATTTCCCCAAGTTTTTTGGATCATGCCCCACCTCAACGCCTCAAAGATTTTGATGTCCCCCCCCCCTCGCCAACAATGGAGAGTGTTTTGATTATATCAGTGATGAGGTGACAAAACATCATTTTCTAATTACCCCCAAAATATTCAAACTGCCCCACGTTGAGAAACACTTCTTTAGACGAAGTATGAGAACCATCTGTATGGATCGTCTGAAGAATGTATATATTTGAACAGAGATGGAAGTTGAAGAGCCTGCCACGGAGAGGATGTAGCACATGCCATGAAATCGTATGGACACTTCCAGAGAATTAAACAATGGGCATTGAGAATTATATATATATAAATTGGTCACCTGTGGTAAGAAGAAAAGAGGAAGACCAAAGGGCTGTGTTGAGAGGGACCAGTGTGTGAGCTATGGAGAAAAGAGGCTTATGGAATGATCAGAAAAATCGTTGAGAATGGAATATAAGAACTGGCAACTGCTGAAAGTGGAAATTCGTGCGTTTGGGTGTAGTCTATTCTTCAAAGATCCAAACTAATGCGAGATTCTTGTAATTTAAAGTTGTGCCGTACTAAAGAATTCGATTTGATTAATCAGGATGTCTTATGAAATTAACTGCCCCTTGTTCAAACATGGTTTACTTCTTATGTAAACGAATATTTAAGAGATGTCAATTACAGAATGTTCTTAAACAGGCATCAATTGCCAAATTCTGTTTGTGGAATATGCGAATGCTTTTTTTTCCTTTTTTTTTTTTGAGGGGGGGGGGGACCCGTTTGGAAAATAATATAATAGTATTTTTTTTTATTTTATTTTATTTATTTTATTTTTTTTTTAACTCCAACAGTCTGCAGATTGTGTTTTCACAGTCATGTAAACCTAGGCTGATTGTAGGGACTAGAAAAGCAATGCACGCTTGGGATGACACATTTACAATGGTGGAATTCCATCAACATACAAATAATAATCATAATTTTTTTCCTTCTTCTTTGAAACCCTTCGGTATTGTAATTTTAATTACGATTATATTAAAATAAAAATGACTAAGGGAATAAACACTTTTGCGTTTATTCCCTTTTTATTGCCAATACAGAACCGGTTCTATATGTAACCTCCCTCTGTGAATCTTTATATACATACGCCCTCTGTCCAAAAAGAAACCGAACTTTTCGAAAATAGAAGAAACTAGTGGCGCCACTTGTATCTCTTTGTTGTCGAAAGCGGCAACCTTCATTAGTTTTGTGTCAACTGTTTATGCCATTTGCTTCATTAGAAGCCGAATATAGTGCCAAGAGTGACGGCGTGTTTTGACGAACGGTCGGAAAATGAGTTTCAAATAAAGAGCTGCGATTCACTTTTGTGTTAAACTTGGTAAAAGTTTTACCGAAACGCATCAAATGCTTCAAAAAAGCATACGGTGATGAATGCTTACCCCGTACTCTAGTTTACGAGTGGTTAAGCGATTTCAGAGTGGTCGTGAGACGCTTGAGGACGACGAAAAGCCGAGCCGTCCAAAAACTGGACTGAGCGAAGTTAACATCCTAAAAGTGCGTGATTTCATCAAAAAAAAAAAAAAAACCGAAATCGTCCGTGAGACTGATTGAAGATAAATTGGGGATTCCAAAATCAGCTGTGCACAACATTTTGACCTAGAGTTTGGGCCTTCGTAAATTGAATTTGCGATTTGTTCCCAGGTGCGAATGCTGGGTCTTGACATTCACGCTTGCTCTTGCTATCATTCAGGGAGTGAGAGGTGTGATTGAAATCTGATTATCGGAATCATGAATTACTGACCATTTAAAACTATTTAGAAATGTATGTACATTTAATCATTCATTTATTTTACAAATGATATTCGATCTTTTTCAATTTAGCTACTTGAATAAAAATTCTACCCTACGGTTCTTTATGAATTGGTCAATAACATCGTCATAAAAAGTTGGTTGTAACTTCATTTTCCCAAGCAACACGCACACTTGTAAAGGCTGCTGAAGCTCACCGGTTAGAGCTACGTTGACTGCATATGCCCGTAGTTTAAGCAACAGAGTGAGACGACGTGAAATAGCTATGCGCGCGCATGAAATCACAGTACTGCTGCAAGGACCCGGAAGCTCCTACAACCGAGCAAGCCAAGGTAGCTTTGACTAGAAGAGCAAGCATCAGCCTTCGAATACACAAATCAAAGCGCAATTATTGCCGCGCAAGCTTAAGACGTTTTCTGTCTACAAAAATAAAAGCCTAAATGAAATGCTTATATAAATGCATGCATTTATTAACAAATAAATAGTACTTCTTTCTCAATTAATAAGCTTGCGCAGCAAGCATGGAGAATTCGCGTTTGTTCCCCACAAGTTGACCGACGACCAAAACAGTGGATCGAATTGGGCCTGCAAGGACCTCATTAAACCGCTCGTAAAGACCTAAACTTTTCTAATTTTCTGTACAGCCACACTGAAAATATGATAAAGATATAAGATAATGCTTTAATGACTGCAGTAGGTAAGTTATAATTTTATATAACATAGTTGGGCAAGTTTTCAAAGGAAAATGTGAAATCAAAACACTTTCACAGCCGTGCTAGTCAGATTTAAAACCAGGAGCAATAACATTCACTCGGCCATCCAGTCTCAGAAATGCTTTCAATTTTCAAGCAACCGAGCTTCTTATATCAGATCAGAACAGATATCTATCATTCGGTTGTTTGATGTTTTAGTATTATGCAAGGCTTTTAAGATAATATACGGGTCCACGAGACTCATGTATACTATGTTTTCAAGTTGCTTTTTTCTCATCTTACTTTAACAGATTTTTAACTTTCCACACCCTAAAATGTGAATAATGCTTAAGACAATTTTTAAAAAAAATTAAACTTCCTAAGAAGTTATATTCTTGTTTAAACCTTTATCCAAGTGTAAGCATACAATGTTTGCATGTGAAGTATCTTCATGACTGGGTTACTTGTATATGGAATGACTTCACAATTAATTGCCTTAGTATTCCACCCAGACCTGTTTCGATTTCTGTTGAGAGAGATTTCATCAGTGGGAGCCAGACCCAGATGAGATAGCAAGGTTGAACTTTGAACTTAATTGGTTGATGGACTGAGTCTGACTCTTTATCCCTTCATCTGGATTTTAGATTGTGAGTGATGAGATTATTGTGGGTAATTTACCCGCTCATTGTGAGCATTGAGGCTGTATCAGCTTTCTCTTGCGATGGAGGATTTCGGTTTTTTATGTTTGAAACGATCTGAGGGCTTGTAGTCTGCTGCCTGTCGAACTAGCTGATTTGGGTGATTATCCATGATTGTGAAGAATTTCTCCGCAATGCTTGTCATGTAGGTCTTAATATCTGGAAGATTGGCTTCTTGATGTAACTGGATGTTTCTGATGAACCATGGGACATTAAATGCCATTCTTAGGCATTTATTCTGTATTATCTGAAGTCTGTTGATGTTACTTTTAGTCGTGTGACCCCAGGTTAGAGAGGCGTAAGTTAGTTGCGGTCTGATTACCGCTTTGAAAAGGAGGATTTTGTTGCTTATGCTTAGGAAGCTGTTCCTATTCAAAAGTGGATATAGCTGTGCTATAGTCTGACTTACCTTAGTGGCAACACTATCCATATGTGACTTGAAGTTTAGACGTCTATCAAGAATTCCCAGATATTTGGTAGAATTGTGCCAAGGGATGATTTTACCAAACATTTGTATGCTTGTATTCGGTACTGCAGAGCTTTTGTTTGGATTAATTGCAATATGCCACTTGGCATACCAATAACAAGGTTGAATTAATATATTTCCCCATATACAAGTAGTAAGAAGGTGTATCACCTTATTAAAATTCTCTGGATTACAGGTAGTTGTAGAAAATGTTTTTTTTTTTTTAAATCGGATGGGGGAAAATTTTTTTTTCCCCATTCAAGGTCAGTGCGAGACATAAGCAAATCCTTCTTCTATTAAGAAGGGGCAAATTGTTTTATTTTTCTGTTTATGCAACTGCCATCGACAAAAGGTTGTAAATGTATACTACATTAGTACTGTGGGTGAGCTGAAGTTACTCATTCATAGTAGATATACTTCAACAGACAAACAGTTCCACTCTCTTGCTAGATTTTTCTCTCTCATGGAGAGCTAGAAAAATTAACTCTGCACTCCTTCTTAATCACATACAACTTTCATGAATGCCCTGCTTGTCCTCTCCTCACCTTCCATATAACAAAAAATTTCATCATTCTATATCCTGGGAAGGGTCAAAGCTATATAACTGAGAGGAGACCTCCACATAGCCTTTAAAGGAATGTGGAGAACCAATTAGGGCTTCTGATCCAATGTTCAATCCTCACCTTCTCGTGGTGCAATGGCAATTTGTGATTTAGCTGACCAAATTGTATTCTTATTGGCTTAAACCAAAATAAAAAATGGTACAACATGATGTCTATGTCCTATAACACCCCAGATCTCCATCACAGCATCCCCTCTTTTTCCTGTTTACCAGTGGCTGCAGTCCATATACTCTATTTATTACTAAATTTATATCCACTTGAATTAACAAATACATGACAATATTATTATCAACTTATTTAAGGTCTTCTAGTTCTGCAATGATAAGTAACATATCAACTAACCATGCAATTCATACTAAATGTGAATTCTCAATTTGTCATCATCTCTAGACTTTCTACTCTACACACTGCAAGATTCCAAGTTTATTGCAGCTCACTTTATTTACATTATTATAAATCCTTTCCAGGCAATGTTATCAGACTTTTGAAGTCAATTGTTTTTAATTGTATAAGGATTAGTAAAAAGCAACTTAGTTGAAATACTGCTCTGTCTGATTTATTCTAAAGGTTGGTTTGTCAGTTTTGTAGAATGGAAACATGCTAAAAGATCCCTCAACTCAACTTAATTCAACATGGATGAAAAAAAAAAAAAAACCTAGAAAAGTCTGTCCAATCAGTTACAGATTAAAACATTTCTATTAACAGAAAAAAAAAATTGTTGCTAAGCCAGACTGCTACTTCGTAAATTGTCCCACATTTTCCATTAGTTATAATCCTAGATATTACCAACTTGTGGATAAAAGTTGTTATCACATTAAGATTTTTTTTTTCCCCCTGTAAATGTGTACTGGTTATAATTCCTGGCTGTTGCACTTTTTATGTTGTTCTTATGTCAGTGGTTCCCAGGGTTAGTCATTTTTTTACAATCTGTCAGGAGCTGTGTACTCCCTTAAGTGCCACCTTACTAGAAATCTTTAAGTAAATTATTGAGAAATAGAAAACCACTACATATATACATTATGAAACTTTGATTCTTTTATCATCAGCTATCACAACTTAATCTGGAGCTCAATAATCCACTGCTTTATGTATCTGTTTTTTTTTCTTACAGAAACTTCAATAATGCAAATAGTGTCATCACCATTTGGTTATTGTATACAAACTGTTAGTTTCCCCCCCCCCCCAAAAAAAAAAGTCAAGGTACAGTAGCAGAGAAGGCCACTACTGTACCCTGACAATGCAACATTCCATTCAGAATGAAAAAAATCTCTAAAAAATACTTTTAGTTTTTCTAATATATTTTCATTATTTTCTGTCTTCATTAGGAAACTCCTCATGTTTACTATTTTTGTGCAGTCCTAATTCTTTTTCAATGACGATATACTGATATATTAAATTGCAGATGTGCCAACTTCAGATAAAATTTTAAATGTTTATACAGCACAAAATGTCTAAAGTAATTATCCAGATCCATTTGTGTTGTACTAAATCAGCCCAAAACAGTCAAACTTTAAAGTTTTAGACATTTTAAAACTCTGGCTACCAAAAACAAACATATATATCACCTATATATTTGTGGCTTGAACATCCAAGAAAATGTTTCTTTTTGTTTGTTTTATTCTTCTTATACCATCCACATAATTACTGTTCAGAAATAAAAAAAGCCCTTTTCTAATGTCACATTCCACTTGAGCAAATTAATGTGACCACAAAATATTCCATCTGTTTATAAATAAGTACCCAACTACTTTTCACATGTTTTATTGAAGGTTCTATAAAAATAACACTTTTGTTTACATTTCCAAAGCAGGATAATAACAACTGTACATGAAAATGTGGACTAAGGCCAAGAATTCTATCACAATTCTACAGTGGGATTTTCCTCTTACATACAATAATGAAGACCCGGACATTTGTGGCTTGAACAGTAGTGATTACTCAGTGATATGATTAAAAATCTTCTTGTGTAACCAAAATTCATATGAGTGTATAAAGGGGATTTTTTTAAAATTTAACTTGGCCAAGAAATTAACAGTTTACAATCTTTACAGAAGACATAATATCCATATTTGGTGGTTCTACAATTTGCACACTTCATAAACATTACTATACAAAATCCTTACAACTTAAGAAAAAACTTTCCTAAACAAAATATTTTAATAAACTTCTGCAATTTATATATTTCTACACATTTGTACAGACATTATAAAAACATCAATACTTGGAAAACCATAGCAACAAAAGGTTAAGAGTATTTAAAATAATACCTTAAATGCTTCATTCAGATGTCACTGACAACTGTTGTAAAATTTATTCGAAATCCTCACAACTACGTGGCACTGATATAATCTAAGTATATAAACAATTCTCATAGAGCAAAAACACCATGAAATAAAGTTTTTCCCCCCCTACCACATCACTCATACTTAGATAACTACGAGTTCAACTAAGCTGTTGCATATGATTGGCCCAAAGTTTCGAAGTTAATTTTTCTTGTGAGCAATCGCAGCCCCCCCCCAACATATATCCTATCATGTATGTACTTGTTAAAAGCAACTTTTTTTAATGTGAAAAAATACATTTTTTTCATGTATTATGCATGCTGTGTTAATTATCTCCTACTCTATCCTCCAAAATAATTTCAATTTTTTTACAACCCAGAAGGGATATCAAATTCTAACGTTTATGGGTCCAATGCAATTTTATAAGATTGCATATTACAATATTATTTTTATATTATAATATCTCTTTATTATAATATTATTATGGTTAAGAAAATGTGTCCAAAAACTGCAACATCCTCTTGGGCGTTTTTTAGTTCAATCAGAGAAGAGTGAATGGTTAGTGGCTATGAGATTATTTTCAAACAATATTTTTAAAATATTTGTTTTTTTGAAAAAAAAAATTGGCTCTTGTCGCTTTTGGGGGACAAAATGCCATAATGTGCACTAATGAGTTGTAATTCAATCATATAACTTCAGACAGACTACATGCAACAGGCTTAGCTGAATTTACAAAACATTTAGTTGTGTGTGAGTGCAAGAGAGAGAGAGATGCTATTAGCAATTATTTGAAATTATTTTTGAAAATACAAACAGCACCTTTTCCAGCAAGGCAATTAATGGTTTTTACACTTTCATAGTTAGATTTTACTACCAAAAATATTTTCATACAATATTATACTTAAACATTTTTCCCTTTCGCATCACTAATGATTGGCTTGAACAATCATTTTCCACATTATCTATCCATATGACTAAGGGATACAGATCAAATGCATTGAACACTTAATTGGATTATAAAGTAAGCCAAATTTTTCATGAACTACATATGACAGAGAATTTATTTGCTAGCAGACCTCTCTCTATCTCAACATACATAAAAGTATATCAGCAAATGGCCAGCACTTAAGTATAAAAATTAAAAAAAAAAAAAAAAAGATGAAAGTAAAATATTATTTCTTGGTAAAGAAGATTCAAAACTTAAGTCTCAACTGGTTCATTAAAAAAAAAAAAGTAATCCACACTAATTTCTTTTTTAGGGAGACTGAATGTATAAGGTGATAAATGAATAAAAGTAAAATAAGTTTCTTATATACATAGAATAAAATAGTCAATTCACATGGTTCCTTAATTATCTTATGAATTGCATAAGCAGACTATAACAGGAAATAAGTAATAAACAAAACAAATTAATATCAGGATTGGTAAATAAAGTTTATAAGAAGTTGAGATGCTTATAACAGGTGATAGACTTATGAATTGGGTTTGTGTGTGTGTGTTCTGCTAAAGAAAAGCAGCATTAACATATAGTGATGCCAGTAATGTTTAATAATATTACTGATATCACTATGTGGTATGCCAATAATGTTTTAACGAAAGGTTCTATATAATAAGTCAAGACACAAATCAAAAAAAAAAAACTAGCAGATCATATAAAAAATTGCACTACAAAGCAATGTGATAACGCAGAAAGTTCTGAGAAGCAATGCAAGTTAAAGTAACAGGAATTCAAGATGTGCTAAACTGGATGCAAAGAGAATATATCTTGAGTAATTATCCACGGAAACCAATGCATGATATTAGCATACAGCAGAAAAAGAAAAGCTTTTTATTAAATTTACTTAATGTCAAATAATTATAAAATCATTATAATCGTATTAAAAAACTACTGATTGTGTCTTGAAAATAGGACTGAACCAGAAAGTTTTAACAAAATATTCATAAAGAACAATTAGTATGCATTACTTTTTTTTAATGACTCATGTTATGCAAGTAGCAACCTATTGTTCTGCCTCAATGAGATAACAAATAACAGTCATGGTAATTCCTAAGCTTGTAAGAAATTATGAATGCAAGTTCTACATCACTTGAAACACTTGCAAATAATAAATATTTTTAATAAATGCAGTTCTTTGGTTCTGTATAATAAAAACATGCCACCTGGATCCTCAGTTCATGTCCTTGTTTTTTCAATACTAAAGACTTGCCAATCCATCATCAAATCATTTTCTAAGAAATGCTAGGTGGTGATGTAAAAGAAATCAACAGTGGCACAAAGTACAACATGGCCATTTACTATACAAACTTTAAATCAAAGCTGCCAACACGAAACTTAGGAACTAATTAAAGGAGGATGGTGGAATATAAAGGTTACTCTTGGTTGCAGTAGTTTCACACTGCACTTGAGACAATAGTAAATAACCTTGAAACAACATCTAAAATTTGGCAATGAGAAAAAATAATAATAAAGATGATATTCACACAGGATATTGGGCTGACTCTTCAACACTTTATGAGGATGACTCAATTTACAGTGAATAGCAATGTACACGATTTCTGCTCTTTCTTATTTCTTACTTATTTTGCAATAACAGGAAGGAGGTGACGTGGCTTATGCAGCAGCAGTTTTCTATTGATTATACTAGTCCTCTTGTGAATATATCTGGTTTGCTGTATTTGGCACCAGACAGATGATAGTAACATATATTTAAAAGCTCTTTAAAAATTCAGGTCTGATTTTTTTTTTTTTTTTTTTCCCCCTTCAGTTTTCTAATACTTTTGGCCTTAGCAGGAACAAAACATTGCAATAACAGACCAACATGCATGCACATTTAAACATACATACGTACACACGCATACACTCACATGCACACAAGGACATAATGGCAGCAACTACAATGAGTAGAGTTCTGATTCCACCTGCATGTCAACACAGGAACTACCTTCCTCCAACGGCTTCCATTTTACGATATCTCTTCCGGAGATTTGAAACAGGATCTTTAAAGAGCACAGGATCTAGTCTCATATTGGAACGTACAAGAGGCACATAACCAAAGATACTCGCAAAAGTGTTGATGCAAGTCTGTCGCTGCACAAAATGGTCCGGATCATTCCAGGCAGAGGGATATGTCTTGCTACCTGGCAGCATGCTCTCTTTATATCGCTTACGCTGAGTAACTTTTATTGGAGGAAGTTTGGTCACATGACTGACTAGAAAGTTTATGAGGATATCTTCACAGTTCTGTGATTGGTCCACAGTCTTGTGAAGGAGACTGTTCAGGTAATGAGTATATAGATAATTGTAGTATCTGAAAATAAAGAACAAAATTGTTTTACCGTGTTAATGTAATTTGAAATCACATATCAATAACAGCAAAATAATTTTTGTATCATTCATCTCACATAAATAAAAAAATTGTATCATCACCCGGTCTATGCATAACAAAAGAGCCTGCTTATCATCTGATTACTCAGTTTCTCATCCATATCTACTTTCTGTGCTTATTATATTTAATTCCCTTTTGTTAGCATACTCTAAAATTGTTTGAAGAATACTGTATCCCTAATATTTTTTTCTTCTTCAAAATAAATGTTCTATGATCCCTCTAAATATTGTTTGACTGTTTTTGAGATAAAAATGTCCATTTATTGCTGCACTTGTTGGTTCATGCACCATCTCTGAAATGGTTAATGGATCGATAAGTAACTTAGCACTCGACTTACAAGTGTAGCTAACATCTTACAAATTAAAAACTCCAACTTTATATGATTAACTGAAATGAACTAAAAATGTATAATTTTTCAATAAGAATATCAAGCACACCCTCGAAAGGATCTTACATCTTGCCACACTACTTGTCGAGGTTAGGGGAGTCTTTCAGTGCTGCTACTAACTCCAAAAATGGTCTCTTCTTATAACCACTTCTGTATGGCATTGTAGTTTTCTTCCTTCACCACTCAACTACCTTTGCAATTGGGGTTGTAGTCATTGACTACAATCCCAATGCCAAAGGTAGTTGAGTTCTTGGCAAGAGTTGTGTCATTGAAACAAACAATTCCTTTATAATCATTAAGCTATTTACTTTTCAAAAAGTAACTTCAGTTTAGAAATATCCCCCCCCCCTAACATTAATTATGATTTTGAAATCATTTGCTTTGGTATTCTTTTATCCAACTAGATCAAAGAAAGTTTTTATATTATCACTATACTCACAGTAAATTTAATTGCAACTTTTATGTTGATTTTTAAAGATCATTCAGCAACTGCAAACATTTTTAATCCACTTTATTCAACAAATAAAGTTATTTAAAAATGGTATTATTTTCATTAATCACAATGACAGATCCATGACATTGGAGATAACAATAAACATAATTATGTAGATAAGAATACTAGATTTCAATTTCAATTTACAGATGTTTTTCAATAACTTTTTTTTTTTTTAAAGTTAATGCAAGTATTATATTTTTAAGGACAACATTACCTGAGTATATCAGGTAATGTTGTCCTTTTGGACAACATTACCTGATATACTCAACTGATAATTCACACCATTTGAATTAATGCTTTTCCCTCTTTTATTTTATTTTTTTAGGATGTGTATATGGCTATTATTAAAGACATTTAACAGAAAAAAAAGTAAAAAAGTTCATTCTAAAAATATTATACAATACTTAACAAAGATGAAAACTAATTTATATGTGAATAAATAATAATTAAATAATAAAGTAAAATGTAAAAACCACTAATTTATATGTGAAGTTTTTTAATGATATTTCATAATTGTTTCATGCAAATCACATATTCTTAATGAAATAAGACATGATCTATCCTATCTTCTTTATTTATAAGCTATATAAGCTATGCAGGAAAAAATGAAATTCAACAAAAACTAATGAAGTAATGTAAGATACATAACATAAGCTAACTTATAATAAATATTAATTTTACAGGTGCAAAATAATGGCAAGTATGTACTTGATTAAAGAGAATCATAGAAAGATACATTTTGTACTCTTATATAGTAACACCATTCATTATCAAAACTGAAATAAAAAAATTTTAAAAGCAATTCTAAATATCACATTTCATTAAATTCTATCACACCTGAAGAGGAGGGAATTATCATTTTGAACTGTTTTGCAATTACAAATTAACTCAATTATAATGAAAAATAATTACCATCTTTACTATATATCATTTTCCTAATAAAAATTGAAATTAAAATAAGGAAAACACAGAACTGACTCAAAAACTAATTATACTACACCATAGCAAACCAACATAGCTAAATAGTGCATGCACGTGTACGCGCACACACACACACACACACAAAAAAAAAAAAAACTAATTTAACTGTTTACATACAAACAGATGACAATGTTTATAGTTGCATTTTCAATTGTAATCATTTTTGTTGTTTCTTGAAGAAGTATGATTGTGTATGTGACATATTTATATTATTCAAAGAAATCTATAAGTGGCGATACTGTTCTAAAAATCTAAGTGTGTTTCAAATTTGAGCATGTTTACGATATACTCTAACTTTTGAAACACACTTAAATTGGGCAACCCAATTTGGAAAACTTACATTTAAAAAATACCTAAACATAAACCAAAAATGGGTTACATATTCTAGATATATAATTTCATTTTATCTAATTTTTCCTTTAAGTGGTTGTCTGATTGAAATCGGAATTGACAAAATTCATAAATTTTAATAAAGATCTAGATGCCAGCCTGGGTAGCCAAGTAATTAGCATATCTATTCTCCAACCAACAGGCTATGGATTCAAATCCCACTGTTTTGGATGTCTTTAGGTAGTAGATTTAGTAGTGATCCTAAAGGATGTGTGCATTGCATTAGGGTCACACAGTGAGATTTAGAGTGATCTTGTAGATCTCTGAGTTTTTACTCCACACTTAATCATACTTCAATAAATGTTGAAACTGGTCTTTGCACTTCCGATAATGCATTGCATCATCATCATCATCATGCGTATCAAGGATTCAGGCCTAGCATGGCCTGTTCCGGCCTCAGAAGTCATCTCTGAATCGTTTAAGAGGACGTCCTGGTTTTCTTTTTCCTAATGGCTTGAACTTTAAGGCTTGTTTTGGTAATCTTTCTGTTTTCATTTTTTGAACGTGCTCCATACATTTATGTTTATATTTTTTAATTTTTTATATTACTGGGATATGGGATAATATTAATTAGGCAGTTGATGTCAAGTCATTAGCCACTGTACATAAGTAGCCCAGTTGTGATGTTACTTCACATGCAAACATTGTATGCTTACACTTGGGTAAAGGATTAAACCAAGAATATAATTTCTCGGCAATCCTATGAATTGCTATCTTGCTTCAATGAAGAGGCTTGCACATTCCTGTGATCCTGAGAATGATGCCATCGGATCTTGTATCCCAGTGGGGCCTTTGGCAGACCAGGAGATCACAGGCCAAGCACAATCCAAGAAGTCTTCAATGGATGAAATGATGAAAAAAAAAAAGTCTGCAACAGAATGAAGATCCTCATTATCTTTGTCTCCGTGTCAGAGAAATTAGATCACTGGTTTGATTTTAGCATTAGTTGGTCTTTAACATATTTTTGTGAGAGCAAGGAAAAAAGGAGAAAACTCGTTTAGTTTTCCCAGGAGTCCTCCAATGATGTAGAAGCTTCAGCACTAGCTAATAGTTTAAAAGGTAATATTGTGGGTTGGATCTGGCAATGTTAGGAGTTTTTATCATGCTGGAAATTAAATAGGTGCTTGTTGTTTAACATATATGTTGTGGCTTTTAAACAAGTGCAGTAGATGGTGTAACCATATGATTTGTGTACTTGTCCTAATTTGGCCAGTTTAGGTAAGAATTATTCTTGTGTCTTAGGAGAGAAGTAATTTCTGTGAAGAGGTTTTCACAAGCTTCATTTTGATATCCTTAATTAAAGGCACTGGTGTGAATACCAATGTCCAGTATAAAGACTTTTTTTTTTTTTTAATTTAGTGAAGTAAAATGATATTGATGTGAGAGAATGGATAATTATTATTTACATCAGGAGGGTGTGGAAAGTTCTGATAAAACCTAGAACAAAAAACGATATTAAAGCAACTGATATAACCACAAGAAAGAACATACTAGTAATGAAGTTAGGAAGGCCACTTATGTTCTTATATCCTCATATGTTCTTTCTTGTGATTATATCAGTTGCTTTAATATCATTTTTGTTCTAGGTGTTTATCAGAACTTTCCCGATTCCCCCCCCCCCTTGTAGAAGTGCAGAATTTGGTGTGTAAGATTATATGCGAGTAACAGGAATGGATATATTCCCTTTCTTTTCTTTCCTACTTTTTATAGCAACATTTATTTTGCGCACATGCACACAGCTTAGAGGGGGAACACTGCTCTAGTAATAGACACAAATCACACATGATGCATTTGTTAGATGTCTAATTATGGAAAAATTAATCTTATAAAGAAAAACTGCTGTAAAAATAATAAAAACTAATAATTAAATGTTGTCTGCATGTATTGGTGACATAAAAAATAACATGTGAAAGATGTGAAATATCACACGTTCACTGTTATGTTATTTTACAGTTGAACAAACAGGAATAAAACATGCCTAAACTTGTACTGCAACAAAATCGTTTTCATTTATACTGTACAGTATATATGAGAGTGGACAGAACCACATACATGCTGTGAAAACTCATACAAATAATCAAAAAGTTATGTTATCATAATGTTTATCATAGTGGCACCAAGCATTTAACATTAGAAATTTAACATGTTTGCATTAAGCTATTTAATTTTTCACCAACTTAGATGTTTAATCCTAGGATTTTCTTTTTCTCGTGTGTGTGTGGGGGGGGGGGGACGAAGTTTCTTTTCTTTTTTCTTGTGCATGCACAATTTTCTTTTTAGTATTTTCACAATTTTCTTTCTTATCTAACCTAGTCTAGCCATAAATACTGTTACAACTTGAACAGTGCACAAACTTTTGATCTATCAGTAAATCATTTACAGTTTTTAAACATTAAGTGCATATAGCAGCACACAATGTTTGAAATGTTCCCATTTTGCCTTCATGCACATGTGAAGTCTGCAAGGCCACATATCAATTGTGGCATGCACAACATCCAATGGAAATGCTGCCACTGCCACTTCAGGCTGGCAATGTTGGGGTGTCATTTCCTGCAAGCTACTCTCTCAAGCTACAACCACAATTTGAAGTCCAACGGATTCAGATCAGGACTTCCAGATGGCCAATCAGCTGGTGATATGTGGTCAGGCACATTTGTCTCTGATCACTGTTATGTGGTCTTCATCTTGTGTGCGGGGGCTGAGTCCTGTTGGAAGGTCCACTTCCAACGGGACTGGAAGTGGTGATGACTTCTGAATCCTGGGTGCTATGGCGTGTGCTGTGTGACCACCTGGGGCATATAGCCGATTGTTTTGACAGTTAAATGACTCTTCAATGGCGAAAATCTTCTCACCTGAAGAGGATATCTCTGTGACTGTTGATTGTGTACTGCTGGAGAAGTGCCTTTGATTTTATCACCCTTTGCTGTATAACTTGTGCTATTAGGAAATGTCCAGTAGAAGGACAATAGGCTCACAACCCCAGGTCAGTCAGTCAGTCAGTGCACGTGACATCGTTATCTGTGAAATGTTCATCTCTCATGACATCACTTTCTGCATTCTCACAGGATTACAGTTGGAGGTGTCTTCACAGCCCTCACAAGCTGTCACGTCTTAATGCAGCATAGTCAACCTGTTCTTTGATGGTCAGATACTCTTCTGTATCATTGTAATGCTTAATAGTCTGATATGCAAACATCCTACTGATAAGGTATTTTTTTTATTATTGTTTTTATTACTTTTTAAATTCTTTTTTATATTTATTAATGTTGTATTTATTTATTTTACATAGTCTGAACACCCTGCTCTAGAGACCAAACATGGAACATTTTTCAAGCCATTTCAGCCCTCTGATAAGTAGAGTAGCAGTTAAACTGCATACAAAGTAATGAAATTCATCTCCCACTTAAAACAAAACCTATGCAAACACAAACACACAGCATAATTATGCTGAAAATTAACAGATATTTCACTGTAAATAAGTTCATCATCAGTGCTTACCACAATGATGATGATGTAGTGTTGTTTTCCGCACAAAAAATCTGTTGCTAATTTTCAATAAATCTATACTGTGTCTGTGTTTTCATATTCAAAATAAATTGCTTGGATTGGCTTGCATTATTACATAAATAATAAACATGTTATTCTGTAAAGTAGCTATATTATTTTTGTTTAATTAACTTATTCAGATTTTGTAACTCTTTGTATATACTTTTAGTCTTCAGTTTTCTTTACAGTGGTTTAACAAAGATTAAAATAAAGCTCTTATAAAACTTGCTCAAAATGTCTTCCTCCTATTTAATGTACTGACTGCAGTAACATTAAGGATATTTACAAAATGCACCCTTTGAAAGCATATTTATAATAGAAGCCAACTACAGTGAATCATCTTAATTATAAAGCAAGTTATAGGCTAGCATTTCCCAAACTGTTCTGCAGTATGCGAGATGGGAAAAACTATTCTGTGAAACATAGCAATTAATAATTAAAAAATATGTTACATATTTGTAGCATACACCACTTGTGTATCATTATAATTTTTTAACTTTTTTTCCCCGGTTATTAATATACTGGCATAAACTAATAATTATTAGTGTATATAATCAAACAGGCCAGGGAACACTTTATTTTGGCAGGTTTTGAATAAAGAAGTATATGCAGTGAATGAAATCTATGAAAAAGTAGCACTGTAATGATCTAATACATTCATGTGTGATTTAGCCCGGAGTACTTGGATTGAGTGAGAAGTGGAACAATACCATGCATCATTCTGCTTGATGAAACAAATTAGCCTACTATGTGACAAATCTTGCATGTTTACACAGTACTGGTGGCAACGCAGACTGTCTTTGCAATTATGAGATTAATTCTGTTGTAGCCTGGAAAACTAGCAAGTACAACTAAACTCACTTATATATACAGGGTGTTCGGGATAAATTTGACATATTTATAATTAATTATATTTTTCCGTAAGTTACATGTATTAACACACACTTCTCTTCATTTAAAAGTTTGGACCCTTCTTCATTCATATACAAGATGTCAGAAAGGATGGATAGCTGGAACCCACCTGAATCATGGAAGAGAATAACTTGTATCATGATGATTCGTGCCCGCCATCAAAATAAGGATATTACGACTGCTGCCCAATGCTCCCTGAATACAGTAAAAACAATCAGGCATGAACTAGAGACTTGCAATGGTGACTACGAGGATGTAGCAAGAAGAAAGATCCCTAGCAGACGATCTGATTGCGTTCGTACAGCAGAATTCCTCGCAAATCTGCAGGAACAGGTGTTGAAGAACCCTGGCATTGGAATTCGGGCTTTGTTCGTGGAGTTGCTAACTGTAGTCAAGCCCTGGATAACAAGGGTAGCCAATAGTAGGCCGTATGTATGGCAGCAGGATTCGGCCCCTTGCCACATCTCTGGGAAAAGTCAAAAATGGTTGTCTGAAAATTTCTACGACTTCACCAGTCCAAATGTTTGGCCTCCAAACTCCCCAGACCTTAACCCCATGGATTATTTTGTATGGGGCGCAGTTGAAAAAGACACCAATCGCACTTCCAGTAATACAAAAGCCCAGTTAATGGATAAAATTAAAACAGTTTTTGCGGCCCTTCCCAGGGAGACTGTAGCATCAGCTTGTTCGAGGTTCCGAAGCAGAATTGAAGCTGTGATCGATGCTAATGGTGGTTATTTTGAGTAAATCTTGTTGATAGTATTGTAATTAACTCTGCCTGTAATGTTTTTTTGTCAATTCATTAAATTTAATAGATACAAAGAAGATTTTCTTTTTCCTTACGAAACTGTCAAATTTATCCCGAACACCCTGTATATATATTTTGTTAATTATTGGTAAGTTTGAAATATTATCTCAAAAAGTATTCCATAAATATATAGTGAGATGACAAGTTTCCATGACTAAAAAAGTTTGGAAATGCCATTATAGGCTATTCTGTAATACTCTGGTTGTTTACCTACCAGTGAACAATGTGACAGATGTGTAGCACTACTGTTGTCTAGTTTTGATGACATCATACAGTACTTGACATGGCGATCAATGTAATACACATTTTTGCACACTGTACTATCGTTCTGAATGACAATTATTTGGAGCAGTGCATTGCTATTGTTAACCTTTTGCACATACTCAAATGCCAAATGAACATACTTGCTCTCCAACCAACTGGCCCTGGGTTGGTTCAAATTTTACTGTGGGTATGATTGGTTGTAAATACCTTTAGGTGGTAGATGATCAGTGCTACTGTGAGAACACCACCACCACTCACTTATTAGAAGTCTTAAGTGGCTGTGGCTTGAAAAAAGTTCCATGTTTGGTCTCTACAGCAGAGTTCCAGATGATTTATCTTTTAATCCAGCTAAGGTACTGTAATCCGTGTATTAGTACGCAACTGTATAAAAGGCTACTGTCAAGAGATCTAGCTGACGAAGTATAAGGACTTCATCTCCCAATCCAATGGCTGGATTTTTTTATGCAAATGTTAGCAGACTTAAATGTATTCACTTAGTATCCTCCTCCAAAAAAAAAAAAACAGTTATTTCAGGAACTTCAAATGTGCAGATGTTCACTGAATATGGTACGTTGTGCCATTCAATTGGAAAAGGCCTAAGTTTGATTCTCGTCATGATGGGAGGAATCTTTACATGGATTTTTTCAATCGAAGGTGAGTTAGCCGACCTCATATGGAGGTAGCAGGGTTTTTTCTCCCGAAAACTCGGGTTTTTCATCCCACATACAGAAAAATGGGCCCTTCAGAACACATGCAATTTACAGACAAAAAATACTAGCTGTGGTGGACAGTAGATGACGCTGATGTCGATGATTGGTCATAGAGGATTGGTGGAGACAGAGAGTTATACAATACGTGCCCTCCCACGATGAGACTTCGGACTCCTTGGAGGTGTCACGAATAATAATAATAAACAGATTATGACATGTGAATAATTGGGTAATACTGCACCTACTAGTGGCCAAATCATGAAATAATTGTAAATGCTTATCCAGAATTGGATTCATGTTGACTGTAGTGTGCTGGAGCCAACTGTTACATTTTCAAGAATTTTGTGAGCTAGTTGTTAAATGGACAATGAATATAAACTGCAGAATGACACTCACTTTAACCTACAATGGCTATAAAATAGAGTAAATCCAGCTAAGATTTTTGTTTCAACAATTGTCATGAACATAAGGCGAATGTTTGCTGATAATGGAATTTATTTATTTTCATATATTTTGTAATTCTCAAACAGGGAGACCCAACTACATTTTTTTTCACCTATGGAAACTGCAATTTTTGCAGTTTCCATAGGAGAGCAGGAATATCTAGATCACAAATTCAAGTAAGAATTCCTGGTGCATAATTGTTAACAAAGAAGAACTATATCAAATTTATAAATGAAGAGTAAAAAATTAACCATATTTCCTTGTTATATTCCAAAATAATTTCCTCTGATTCATTATCACTATAATATTTTTATTTAGATATAATCCAAATAATATATATACTAATTATAGCATATTCGCCAATATGAAAAGTTACTTTTCTTCAATTGTTTTTTATTGATGGCTATTTTAAAAAAACAGCATCAGAGATTTTATCAAAATGTTTATTATAATGTGCAGTTTTACTTCTTACATCTGCTTTAGTTAATGTTTCAAAACACAGAAAAGAAGAAAACATATCAATGCCAAGAAGAAATTATTACTTCTTTTCCTGAAAATTTCATCTCATGATTAGATAATAACATTTTGACAGCTAATCTCTCATAAGGAACTAACCATAAAAAGGATTTGTGAGATTTTCAGTCAATTTGTAATGAGAAAAGCACATCACGGCTATTCCATACATCTGTGAACTCATCTTATTTTTTGTAAAACTTTGAGGCTTTATTGTACTGAAAGAAGCTATCTAAACAAAATATTTCAATTTTGGATCTGGAAACCTATCTCCATGAAATTTTATACATCATAAAAGCAAAGGGCATCTCACTGCTGCATTAAAAAAATAAACAGATAAATAAAAACCAGTAGAACAAGGACAGCATGTATATTCTTTCTTTTAAGATTTTGAATATATAAGTGAAATCTGTAATTGGATATATATACAAAACAGATTAGTTGGTGCACAGAGAAATGCAAAATATTTTGAAGATGTAGAATAAAGAGATGATTTATGGAATGCATAAAAAAAAAGGAAGCATTTCCAGTTGGCATGAGCACTCAAAACTCTTGCACATGCTTGCCAGCCTAGTTGGCCTTTCCAACCTACATGCTATGGGTTTAAATCCCACTGTGGATGTCTGTGCATATTTTAGACTAGTAGATGATTTTAATCACATGGTGAGGCAACCGATCCATAGCACTTTAGTGTGTGCTCAAGATTTTCAACCAATTTCAGTGGGCTTGTCATAAAAAAAATAATAATAATATAAAACCATAAAAGATACTGGGATGGTGAATCTTCACCTGCAGAGAAATGCTAATATTTTGAAAAGCAGCATAGATATTGCAGAAGGCAATCATGGGAAGTAAACTTTATGAGCCATCAGATACTGTATTATTTTTTATAAGCACAAGAAATGTAAATAAATATTCTATAACCTCAAAGCTAAATTTAGCATAAAATCTATAAGCAAAACTATATATAAGGACAATCATAATTATTTGAATAAAAGATAAAATTATTTGGTACATGCAAGAGTCATTTAGTTACCTATGATAGAAAGAAGCTCCTGTTAGAACAAGAGAATAATCATTGGTCCACTTGGAGGTATAACCCCAACATGACTTGCTATCATCCCAGAAATGGGTACGTGCAGGATAACCAACAATTCTTCCTGGAAATGACTGCCACACTTTAAAAGCAAAGTCCATCTGAAAACAAATTAATAAATCTATATCAAATTGATCAACAAACATCAGGCACAATTTATTTAACTTTGTTTTCTGCATAGAAGGATACATAACGTATTTTTAAATATTTTGAAAAGATGAAGATATCATCAACGACAACCGCACATACACACACACATGTGCGTGCACATTTTACATACATTTTCTTATTACATACGAGGTTATTTTTAAGTGGAAATTTAAAAACTATTTAAAAATTGACAAATATATCCAGCATGTTGAAACAGTGGATAAATGTATCCATCAAATAATCATAACCTTCACTTACCAATTACTGAATGGGTAATATACCAGACAACTCCTGGAACAACACTTTGCTGACCAGGTAAATGAATGTATATAGTTACAAAGTACTGTTCCAGAAATCATTTAGCATGCTAACTATTCACTAAACAACGATTCTACTTATTTGAGAAGTAGATAAATAGTGGATACATTTATGTATAATTAAAATATACTGGATATATCTGGCAATTTTTAAGTAATTTTCCCAGTGAATTCCCAATGCAACTAGGATAACTCAGAGATAACTGTCTATGTATTTAATGTATAAACCTGGATTTGGATCTAAATGAATAATTTTGAACCAAATAAGAACCAAAGAACTTCTGCATTGTGAGCTTCAGCTACCTTTGTGAACAATAACCTAAGTATATATTGTGTTTGTTGCCAAGACAGATAATGATGCTACTGAAATTAAACTACTGTTGATATGTTGCCATGGCAACAATAGTTTTGGAATGTGCAGAGTAATTAGCGCATGTCTTTTTTTTTTTTTGCTGTCTGAACGATACCACCAATAAATGCTCTTTTTTTAAGCAGACTTTTTTTTTGGCCTGTACTTAAAGACTGGATTTTCAAGCTCCAGACTCACTGAATTCAACTTCTTATCCACTTTTTTCATTTCATATACCTCTGTCCTTGGAAAGAGTCTTTCTCATACTCTTTTCCAAATACATACAATCTCCAACTCTTCAAGAGACATATTGATAGATTCCTTTCTTCTCTTGGATCACTTATGTGGGTTCATATAAAGTTAATAACATAATCAAGAATACATTTTAATGTGCGATATGCAAACCAAAAGGAGAATAAACTAATTAAAACATCATATCAAAGTTTAACGTAATTTCCAGAGAATACTCTATAAGTTATTTCACCTTATTATTGCAATTTTTTAAAATCTTTTTCTGACTTCTTTTAATCTCTTCATTATTACTTTGACATTTCTTTCTAACAGAGTATAGTTTTATGACCTAAAATATATGAAATTTGTTTGTCCACCAGTGGTTTTATAATCTTCGCCTTCAATTTTACATTAACACTCAAATATTTTAAATAATTTTTCTCTTCTAACTTTTGATATTAGGACCATATTATGTGGGGAGTGAAGCAATATACTTTATTCAATTAAAAATACTAGTTCTGTGATCAAGAGAATTATAGATGGTGTACAAAATGCTCAAAAACTAGAAAATGTAAATACAAAACATTGGGAATTGGAAGAATGCAACAGCTTAAAAATTAAATTAAACAATGTATGTGTAAAGGAAAGAAGAACTAATTAATGTTCTGTTATTGTTAATAGTGAATTTAAAAACCAGCAGTTTGTACTCTGGGATAAACATGAAGAGGAAGAAAAATTTGTTCTGCAAGTTTAGAGTTGAATAATAAAAACGAATGCTGAATAGCAGCATGTTTTAATGGATTTAAAGGAGATTTAGAGAATTACTGATGCCAACAATGAACAGTGACCATGGAAATGTTTGTAGAAAATGAAAGCAGCAGAAACTAAATGTCTACATAAAAGAGAGTTGAGTGAACTGATGAGAGATGGGTCAATAATCAATCACGTGATTGCTCTCTTCTGTAATGAGTCAATTATTTTTAAGGAGTTCTTGGAAGTGTGTGTGGGGAGGGGGGACGTTATCCCATATATGGCAACTGTATTCAATGGCTATATGGATTTGCGATTTGTATACAGTTAATAGTTGTTCAGAGGTAAACTAGCACCTCAAGTGAAAGAGAAAATATAAAAATCTAATTTCTTCAATGCTGAGGAAGCAACATCTGTAATTATGTTCATAAACCAAGAATGATTTAGAAGTCCAAGTTATACCAAAAATAAAAAATTTCATCTTGTCCAGAGATTTGAGTACTGTCAAAAGTAAGGCTGGATGAATTTGTGTGTGCACATACACACATGCATATGCACTGTAATTGTGTAAGTACAAGAAATAAGTTGTGATTGAGCTTTTTTATCAAAATTAACAAGGTTATCACAATCCCCACTCGAGAATGGTTTGGAGATTGGAATTTCAGACTGTAGAAGTTGATATTCTGGATTTTTGTTGATTTGTGCAGTATAAGATTTTTCAAATGAGAAAGAGCACTGCAGTGTAGTGTCATTATTAAAACTGTGGATTGTATTCACAGTCAGCTAGAGAGGTCCATCAATAATACATATAAAAGAAACTTGTAGAACTCCAGCATCAGTTGCAAAGTTTGAAGATAAAGATCCATCCACCATCACACACAACATTTAAGCAGCAATAAAGCTAGTTCAGTTGCAATAAAAACCATATGATTGGGAAACTTACCAGGCCTTTAGACTAAATATGATCAAATGTCTTAAAGATAACACCACTTGAAATTCTCCAAACTTTTCCATACTATTTTTTTCACTGGTAAGCGATAGATTTCATTAAGTGAGAGGTTTTCAAGTAGCATTGAAGTGAGAGAAATTGGGATGTAATTTAATGAAAAAGATTTGTTTCCCCTTTTTTAGAAGTGAGCTGAATATGGGCTAAGTTCCAAGCTGCAAGATCATGCCATGCCTCCATTTCATTTGCATAGTTCCATTGCATCATTATCCACAGGGATAGAAAAAAAATGTCCTGACTTACTTTTCTTCACTGTTGTATAGACAATCTTAGTTTGTCTGTGAAGCAATGAGGAAATTCAAAATATGCAATATCCAATTCCCCCCCTTTGACCAGAAAGCATGACTGGTGTGTGAGTGTGTGTATACAGGGGCGTGCCAGCCATATGTGCAATGTGTGCATCGCACACATTGCACATATGTCCAGGATAGTAAAGGCACCAAAGATTGGTATGATATTTTAAATAAAGTGAATTTTGTCAGCAAAATACTTCAGTCTTCATCTATGAATTTCCAACTTGATTTAGATGCATTGAATGATCTAAATCAATTTTTAAATGATTATAGGTCTGATGAAACTTTCAAAAGAAATTGTAGAAAGCTCAAAATTAATTGCAGCAAAATTTGATGCAGAATCTGTATTTTGTAGTAGTAGACCACTAAGGTGACATTAAAAGACAACACAATTTGATTACGAACATGAAAATATAGTAGATCCTGAAATTTCATTTGAAGTAATTTTTTTTCTCTGCATAATAGATCAAACATTACAAACTTTGCAGGAAAGATTTACTTTATTAAAAGAATGTATGAATTCATTTCAGTTTTTGTATTTGTAAAATATCTTGTAAAAAGTTATGATAAAAATTAACACATGAGAATCATTCAGACATTGACACAGACCATTTATGCAAAGAAATTTTACACTGTCAACCATTTATTTCTAATTTTAAAAACGATATAAATCAGAGGGGTGCTTAAGGGTCAAAGCTGTATAACTGAGAGGAGACCTCCACATAGCCTTTAAAGGAATGCGGAGAACCGACCAGGGTTTCTGACCTAATGTCCAATCCTCACCTTCTCGTGGTGCACCCTGTTGGGTATCTACTTGGATACTGAACGGACAAGGATGGGCTGGCAATTTGGGATTTAGCCGACCAAATTGTATTCTTATTGGTTAAACCAAAATATAGAATGATGGTACAACATGACAAAATTTCATGCCGGCTGGGGCGTCGCCCGGTTAAACAAGGCCCCCGTTGTTTTCGCCAGGGAACCAGGGCAAACAGTGAAAAGTCAGCTACTGGAACAAATCTGAAAATAAACCCCAACTCAACATCACCAGAGTTAAAGATCGGTACTATCGATGTAAGAAGCCTGAATGGCAAAGAAATGGAGCTAGCTGAGGAATTAGATAAGTTACCAGATCGGCATAATAGGGGTGACTGAAACAAAAAAGACCAAAACTAGTGAGCTCTTTCTGAGCAATAAATACAAAATGTAATATTCAGGCAATGACAATCAAGGAAAAGAAGGAGTAGCCATAGTATTCAACACAAAATACGAGGCTAATCTTCTTGAATGGCAGGCAGTCTCAAGTAGAGTAATGTGGGCAAATATGAGAATGGGGAACTGGACAATGAGACTTATTTGTGCCTATGGTCCCACAGAAGGTTCTACTAAGGTAGAAGTGGAGGAATTTTTTGAGGCTTTAGAAAAAGCAACTGACACAATGAAAAATGAAAAGTTGGTCCTTGTTGGGGATCTAAATAGCAGAGTAGGAAATGATTGTGAGACATACAAAAATATTTTGGGAAAATTTGGAGAAAAGAGCAAAGCTAATAATAATGGCAAATATCTGTTGGATTTCTGCTCAGGACATGGACTGATCATTACTAACACCATGTTCCAACATAAAAATGTGCACAAATTCACATGGAGAGAAGAGGCTAGGAATAAGAAAAGTCTCATTGACTATGTTATTGTTGATAGTGATGTTTTCTCCCTGGTGCAGGACACCAGAGTGTACAGAGGATTTGAAATTGGAAGTGATCACTATTTAGTCTTGAGCAGGATAAAATTGAATTTCATATTGAAAAGAATAGCATGTAAGAAAGTTTTAAAGCGAATAAAAGTTGAGCAGCTCTAAGATGTGAACTGTAGACTAAAATACACAAAGATTATTGAAGAAAAAATGAAAGAGTTTGAGAACAGGAATCAAACCTTGGAGATTCAGTGGCAAACTCTGAAGAAAACATTGATTGATTCTGCCAGAGAGGCATGTGGTGAGGTTGTTTGTAAGGATAAAAAAATCAGAACTCCCTGGTGGACACAGGAAGTTAAAGAGGCAGTGAAGGAAAAGAAGAAAGCATACCAAAAGTTCCTGGCAAATAAGTCAGCTTGTGCTCTTAGAGAATATAGAGACAAATGCAAGAATGCTAAATACTGTGTAAAACTAGCTAAACAAAAGTCATGGGAGGACTTTGGCAAGAATATAGAAAATAAATATCAAGAAGGTGGCAAAATATTCTGGAGGTTGTTGAAGAAACTTAAGAATGGAGGAAAGAGTGCTGTAAAAGGAATTAGAAATGATAAAGGTGACATGAAAACGGGAGAAAAAGATATCCTTGAAGTATGGAGTAATTACTTTGAAAAACTGCTAAATGAAACAAGCAGTGATGACAGCACAGTGGTAAAAAACACTGACCAGGCATGCAGTCAGGAATAAATATATCCATACTTGAAGTAGAAAAAGCCATCAAAGGCTTGAAATGTGGAAAGGCAGCAGGAGTAGATGATATTCGACCAGAAATGCTGAAGTATGGTGGTATAAGAGTATTACAGTGGCTGCACTGCATAGTTCAGAAAGCCTGAACAGAGGGACGAATTCCCGATGATTGGAGTAGAGCTTTCATAGTACCCATATATAAAAAGGGAAATAAAACTGCATGTGAGAATTACAGAGGTATTTCCCTACTGAGTGTTCCTGGCAAGATCTATGCAAGTATACTTGAGAAACGGTTGAGAAGAATTGTGGAAGAAAAGCTTGGTGAAGAACAAGCTGGATTCAGGCCAAATAGAGGCTGTCAGGATCAGATCTTCACTTTACGAGAAATAGTCGAGAAAGCATGGGAATATAACAAAGATCTGTATTTAAGTTTTGTCGATCTGGAAAAGGCATATGACAAGGTGCCAAGAGAGAAGCTATTCAATACGCTGCAGTTATATGGTGTGAATGGGGCATTATACCAAGCAATACTTAGTCTTTATTTGAGTTGTAAGTCAGCAGTCAGAATTGAAGGAAGTACAGGAAGATGGTTTAATGTTAAATCTGGTGTGAGACAAGGATGTACATTATCCCCTCTGTTATTCATTATCTATATGAATCACATTATGAAGGAAAGTGGTATTAAACATGATATCAAAATTGGAGATGTTAATGTCAGCTCTTTGCTTTATGCGGATGATGTTATACTTCTAAATAAATCTGCAAGATTCTCTGACTAAATTGAATAGCTGTTGTAATAGATATGGTATGAAGGTCAGCAATAAAAAGACAAAGACAATGAAAATAGGCAGAATCATTGAAAATGTCAACTGTGTTGTGAATGGAGAACCTGTGGAACAAGTTAAACATTTCAGCTATTTAGGCACGATTTTTACTGAAGATGGTAAATTAAATATAGAAATAGACAACAGAATCAGTAAAGCTGGTATGGTGGGAAGTCAATTGAATAAATTCATATGGAATAAGAGAGAAATTAGTCGGAACACTAAATTAGCTGTATCCAAGACAGTGTTCAAACCAGTTTTAACTTATGGATCTGAGAGCTGGGTCAGAAGTAAAACACTTGACCAAAGACTAGAGACCACAGATATGAGAGTCCTGAGAAAGATTATAGGCGTGAACAGATGGCATCAATGGCAATATCATATTAAAAACGAGGATATTAGGAAAGAACTTGACATTGTCAGCATCCAGGAATGCGTTAGCAGAGCTAATCTCAGGTGGTATGGTCACTTAAATAGAATGGGAGAGGAAAGATTAGCAAAACAAGTGTTCCCTGCCAGGGTGGCAGCAAAACGACCCAGAGGAAGGCCAAGATATAGGTGGATTGATACGTTACAAAGTGCTTTAGACGATAGAAATATAAGATCTGATAATTTTGGAGTCTTGACAAGTAACAGACTGATTTGGAGGAAAATTGTAGATAGGAAATTAATAATGATGTAATTTTTTTCATGTAGTACTATCATATCCTGTACACCCCTTGAGGGTACATGGCAGGAATTTGATGATGATGATGATGATATAAATCAGATAATTCAGTATATTTATTCAAATGACTTAATCACAGCTTATCCAAACTTTACAATTGCTCTTCAGATTCTTTTGTCATTACCGATATCTGTAGTATCTGCGGAACAGTCCTTTTCTAAACTTAAAATTATTAAAAACTACTTGTGCTCCAAAATGGTACAAGACAGACTTTCACATCTTATCATTATATCAATAGAGTCAGATATTTTGGATCAACTTGATATACATGATATTATTCGAGAATTTTCATTAATGAAAACTAGAAAAGCTCAATTCACTAAGTGATGTTTCTTTCTGTTTAAATATTTATTTAACTATTTCTTTACCCAATAATGTTTAATATGTTCCTATTTTATATACTTGTAAGTTACTATTATTTATTTATTTTATTATTTATTTACTTTATTTTTTTCCAAATTATTTTTGTTGTTTCTGTACTCTTCTTGTATATTTATTGTTTTTTATACATTTTTTTTTGTAATTTCTGCTTTTTGTTCAATAAACTTATAATTAATATATTTCTTATTTCATTTTTACTCACTGATACGTTTTTATAAAGTGATTTTTTATTGGAGGAAGGGGCGCCGACTAAAGTTTTGCACACAGGCACCGGACACTACTGGCGCACCCCTGTGTGTGTGTGTGTGTGTGTATGTGTGTGTGCATAATGCAGGTTTCCTGCTTTAGTATAGAATTTGATTTCTTGTATAGTCTTGGTACACTTCTTGGAAAACCAAGGCTTAATTAAGAGGACAAAAATTTAAAGTGAAATGGGAAAATGAATGTTTCCATAATAATAATAAGAAGAAGAAAAATTGTTTCAGTGGTACATTTAGTGCAAATGCTTGATAAGCAACAATAGTCCAGATAAAGAAATACAGCACAGATCACAAAAAAATCATTCCAATGGCATTCTTATAATTCCTAGGACAAAAAAAAAAAAAAATTTCACAGTATACTTACTAGTGAGAAAGAGATCAAGTGTGTTTGGAAATTGGTTAGGGTAATTTGGTATTTTGACAGGCATGTAAACAGTTTGTATGGGATCACTGGTGATCACAAATGTGTTAACATTGCTGGATCTCTGCAGTTAGAATAGAAACAGAAATGAATTTGTGAACATTAAATTTTTCAAAGAAAATAACTTCACTCTTAGAAGAAGTGATCAAGACAGCAAATGAATTCCAATTGCTTACCAGAGGTCTGCATTTGCTTGATAAAGTTCCATGTTTGGTTTCTTGAGCAGGAAACTATTATCTAATTCTTAGCTTACATATGATACTAATGATGTACTATAAATTTACAGTCTTTCATGGGTGGGTTTCACATAATGAATAAAATTGTGAAAACTAAGATGAGAAATGCTATAGTAGCTGAAATTTGAGTTTGTTAGGAAAGGAAAGTGCAATTTTGCAGGTTAGAGATGGAAATGAACATTTTTGAAGTCAGAACTAAGCTCATATATATGTATATATATATATGTTAAGTGAATCTGGAAAGTTTTGGGAAGTCTGCATGTTTCCACATGTACGAGGGGGGGGGGGGGTCTGGAAAGTTCTGATAAACACCTAGAACAAAAATGATATTAAAGCAATTGATATAACTACAAGAAAGAATATACAAGGATATAAGAATATAAGACATAAGTTACCTTGTGTCTTATATTAACTCCACTACTAGTTATGTTATTTCTTGTGGTTATATCAGTTTTTAATTAGAAGAAACACACGTATAAACCACAGTGAAAATTATTTAATTGTAAATATTTCATCCTAAGTATCTTAGGACATCATCAGTACAGTATTTAAACAAAAATTATGAATAACATACAGTTAGGGCGCGTGATTACAATAGAATCTCATGAAAACGTGCTAAAGTAGTGTAAAAAAAAAAAAAAAAAAAAAAACGTTAATTATTTTAACACAGTTTTGTATGATAATTTCCCATACTTTAGGAATAGTAAGAACGTCGTTGCGGTTTAGGTTTGGTCTGTGTAGTAGGGCTTCAGAACTTTCTTTGTATAAACGTTCATGTTTAAAAAGATCTATGTAAAAGTTTAGCCTTTTCCCAATGGATAAGCCCTACTACACAGACCAAACCTAAACTGCAACGATGTTCTTACTATTCCTAAAGTATGGGAAATTATCATACAAAACTGTGTTAAATAATTAATGTTTTTTTTTTTTTTTTTTGTACTACTTTAGCACGTTATGCACATTTTCATGAGATTCTATTGTAATCATGCGCCCTAACTGTATGTTATTCCTAATTTTTGTTTAAATACTGTACTGATGATGTCCTAAGATACTTAGGATGAAATATTTACAATTAAATAATTTTCACTGTGGTTTATACGTGTGTTTCTTCTAATTATGAACGCACCACAGGTTTCGTTATTTAAAAAAAAAAAAATATCAGTTTTTGTTCTAGATTTTATCAGAACTTTCCAGACCCCCCCCCCCCCCACACCCACCCATAATCAGTTTCCCTTTGCTTGATTTTACATAGTTGTTGTTTTAGGTGAGTTGAAATTGGGAGGGACAAGAAATATATACTAATGGATTGTTTACGAAGCTACACACATATAGAGAATTTTACCCAACTCCTTTGTAAAGGAGTTGGGTAAAATAGCCTCAGCAGTTTTCACCCCACCCCATGAAGTCCAAGAATTCACTGCAGGAGGACACTACACCACACAGCCCACCATTTATGCGACATTTGATCCTTCATCTCCTAATTATAGCATTTGTCTGTTAATTGCATGTGTGTGAGATTTCTAACCTCATTTGTGAGAAAAACTTTGTGCCTTCATATGAGAATTGCTACCTCACCCTCAACTGAAAAGTCTATATAAAGATTCCTCTTGTTATCATGAGAATCAAGTGCAAGTTAAAACAAAGGGCACATTGTTCTGTTCTTTAATACATTATGGAGGTGCTATAATGGCACTAATATTGAAAGAGAGAGATAACTCCAAACATAAGATAGCACTTGCAATAGATTATAATGATAATCACTAGATTGTCTTGAAAATGGACAATGTGATCAATAAGATAAACCACTTAGTTTAATACTAATTAGAAGAAAAAAAAAAGATATTTCAGAATAACTGTCTTATTCAGTATAGGAAAAATAAACTAACTTTAAAAAAACAGAACGATCAGCTAACAGTTCCATGGCAAATGCATGCTTAGAACAGTGTTACATACAATTATTAGATATCTTTTTTTAAAAAAAGTTAGTTACTTTAATGGCTGAAGAGGATGATTTTTAGTACTTTCTGAATGCTTAACCTATTATTCTGATTTGGGCTAAGGTGGTATGGTGCATAAGTGCTTCTGAACTTTCAAAAGGAAAGAGTTCAAAGCCCTTGCTTACTTGAGTATGGGAAATCATCCTCCCTGAGAAACATAAAATAAAAAAAATAATAAGGTTTTCTGCTATTCCTTTAAAAGGCTGCTAATGGTTCTGTGTAACATTTTCCCACGAAAGTGCTAAGCATGAACCTGTTAGATGATCGTTGCACATATCACTTTCATCAATTTCCTGATATGTACCCTCAAGGAGTGTTCAAGCTACCATAGCAGTACCACTTGATTAAATTTACATTATTATTAATCTCCTATCAACAATTTTCCTCCAAATTAGTCTATTACTTGTCAGTACTCTAATATTATCAAACTTAACATTAATGTTTCTAAGGGACTTCTCGCCGAATCAATCCACCTAAACCTTAGTCTTTCTTTGGGTCTCTTTCCTGTCATCTTGGCATCAAACACCTGCTTTACTAACCTTTCCTTACTAATTCTATTTAAGTGGCTACACCACCTTAGATTAGCTCTGCTGACACATTCTTGAATGCTAACAATATCAAGTTTCATTCTAATATCTTCATTTTTAATATGATTCTGCCATTGATTAAATATGTTCACTTCTCTAATTTTTCTCAGAACCCTCATATCCGATCTCTAGTCTTTTATCAAGTGCTTTATTTCTAACCCAACTCCCAGATCCATAACTTAAAACCGGTTTGAACACTGTATATTACTAGCCTGGTGTTTTGACTAATTTCTCTCTTATTCCATTAAATTTATTCAACTAAATCTCCACCATATGAACTTTGCTTATTCTGTTGTATATTTCTGTATTTAATTTGCATCTATACTAAAAATTGTACCTGAATAGCTGAAACATTTTACTTGTTCTATAAGTTCTCCATTAAGAATGAAGCTGAAGTTTTCTATGTTCCTGCCTATTTTCGTAGTTTGTCTTTTTATTGGTGATTTTCATGCCAAATTTGTTATAGCTGTTATGCAATTTAGAGAACCCTGGAGACTTACACTGGATGTGTTAATGGGTACATCATCTGCATAAAGCAAAGAGCTAAGTTTGATATCTCCAATTCTAATATCAGGTTTAAGGCCACTTTTTTCATAATGCAATCTGTACAGATGATGAATAAGAATGGAGATAATGCACATCCTTGTTTTACCCATGATTTTATATCAAACTATCTTTCTGTATTTCCTTCAATTCTAACTGCTGACCTACAATTTAAATAGAGACTATCTATTGATTGCATAATGTTTCATTTACTCCATATAACTGCAGTGAAAAGCTTTTCTTTGTGCACCTTGTCATATACCTTTTCCAGATCTACAAAACTCAAGTACAGATCCTTGTCTTACACCCATGAATTCTCAACATTTGTTATGAAATGAAAATCCGATTTTGACAACCTCTATTTGGCCCAAACCCAGCTTGTTGTTCTTCAAGTTTCTCTTTCAGAATTTTTCTCAATCTCTTTTCAAGTATGCTTGTATAAATCTTCTCTGGAACATTTAGTAAAGAAATTTCTCTGTAATTCTCACATTCAACTTCATTTTTAGAGATGGGAACTACAGCAGCTCTATTCCAATCATCTTGAATCCAGCCTTCTGAATTATGCAGTGTAGCTACTGCAAAAATTTTATACCTCCATATGTAAGTATTGCTGGTATCATCTACCCCAGCTGCCTTTTCACGTTTCAAGTTTTTGATAGTTTTTCTACCTCAAGTATTGATTGATATGTACTCCAGTTTACATTCCTCTTGAAAATTTTCTACTACTGTTCTGTCACTGCTTGTTTCATTTAACAGTCTTTCAAAGTAATTACTTTGAAAGACATCTAAGGATATCCTTATTTTCAGTTTTCATGTCATCTTTATTATCTTTCATTCCTTTTACAGTACTCGTTCCTCAATTTCTAAGCTTTTTTTTGATAGCCTCCAGAACATTTTGCCACCTTCCTGACATTTATTTTCCATATTCTTACCAAAATCTTCCATTAATTTTGTTTAGCTATATTTACACATCGCTTAGCTTTCTTACATTTTTTTCTGTATTCTTTTAAGGTATCTGCTGATTTATTTGCCAGGAACTTTTGGTATGCTTTCTTCTTGTCCAGGACTGATTCTTTAACATCTTATATCCACCATAGTGTTCTTATTTTTCTATCCTTGCAGACAACTTCGCCATATACCTCCCTAACTTGAATTAATCAATGTTTTCTTCAAAGCTTGCACTGAGACTCCAAGATTTGGTTCTTGTTCTCAAACTGTTTCATTTCTGATTCAATAATGTTGTTAGTTGAGTCTATAGTTTACCTGTAAAAGGTTCTCAACTTTGATTCTTTTTAAAAACTTTCTTACATGCTGTTCTTTTCAACATGATATTCATTGTTATTCTAGTCAGCACTAAGTGATGGTCACTTCCAAATTCAAATCCCACAAAGTGTACAACTCTTGTATTCCTGAACCAGCATGGAGATATCTTTATCAACAATGACATAGTCAATGAGGCTATTTAATTTCTTGTGTTTTCTCTCCATGTGAACTTGTGCACATCTTTATGTTGAAACACTCTGTTAGTAATGACTAGTCCATGTCCTGAGCAAATGTCCAGTAAATACTTACCATTATTATTAGCTTTGTCCTTTTTTCCAAATTGTTCCAAAATGATCCTATATGCCTGGTGGAATTCATTTCCTACTCTGCTGTGCAGATCTCCAACAAGGACCACTTTTTCCATTTTCTTCATGTCAGCTGCCTGTTCTAATTACTCAAAAAAAAAAAAAAAAAAAAAAAAAAAAAAAAAAAAAAAAAAATCCTCCACTTTTTCTTTGGAAGAACCTTTGTGGAACCATAGGCACAAATAAGTTTCATTGTCCATTTTCCCATTTTGAAGTTTGCCACAAAACTACTTAAGAAGTTTATATTCATGTTTGGTGTCGAATGCTATTTCTTCCTTACATGAACATAACATCCTATGCTTATTTAGCAAGCTCTCACCTGTTTTTGTCTTCTTTGTCTCAGTAATGCCAATTATGTCCACATGGTACTTTTCCAATTCTTCTGCAAATTAGATTTTCTTTCCATTAATACACCTTTATATTGACGGTTTCTATCTTCAGTTCTTCTAACAGGTTTATTCTTCTTCGTCTAGATGTTGAGTTGGAGTTTGCTCCAGTAACCGAGTTTTGACTGTTTGCCCTGGTGTCCTGAGAGAAGCAACAGGAAGCTTATTTAACCAGGTGATGCCCCAGCTAGCATGAAATCTTGTCACATTGTACAATCATATGTAATGGTTTAAGCCAATAGAGAGAGAGAGAGAGAGATTGGGACTTAGCCAATTTGGTTGGCTAAGTCTGTCCCAAATTGCAAGCCCATCCTCATTTGTTTAGTACCCAGTGAATACCTATTAACAAGGTGCATTACATGAAGGCAAGGACTAGACATTAGAAGTCCTAGTCAGTTCTCCACATTTCTTAAAGGAGATGTGGAGGTATTCTCCCAGTTATCTGGTTTTTATCCTTAAGTGATCCCTCGTACATATACTCCTATTATTTAAACTTAGTTCACTTCCCTTCTGCACAGAGAGTAGAAAAATACATTCCAAAATATCTGCTATTCAAATCATTAGTTAAACTTCTTTTATGATTATTATAATTATTATTATGTAACATAGAAACACACAACAATTTAATGTATTTATACATTTCTATATTGTCTGAATGACAGTTATCCTATACAAAAACATGGTACCTTATAACATCACAGTATCTTGGGTACCACTAAAACTTCAAAGAAGCTAAACAATTCTTTATAAAGTTTGATCAAAGTTTTGTGGCTTGTATTAATGTTTTGAAATGACAGAATATTAAAAGAGATGATAAATATCTATTACTATTTCATGAAGTAGTCAATGCATATTAAAACTTTAATGTATATTTATTATCTGCTCTTTTCAATAAAGTTCTCTGTCAAGGTGAAGCCTTTTAGGTGTTTTTTTCTTCCTCTTAAATCAGTGCCAGATGCATGAGATGGCAAAACTTATAGTTCATTAGTGTTGTGCATAAGCTAGAGACTGAAAAAGAAAAGTTTTTAAGAGATAGTAGTTATAAGTCCTTAGGAGAACATCTGCTAAGAAAGACTTTTTCACAGATTATAGGTGTAATGAAAGAAGAGAAGCTGGTTTGGTAGGTTAGTAGACTGCAAAATGATACTGACCTGCTGCTGCCATTCTTACAGGTTTAGAAGAAAGTCAGTTCAGCAGAACAATTACCATGGAAATATCTATACAGAAGCCACAAAGCAGAAGCAGGCAATCTGTGAACCAGTGTGGAGTAAGAGAGAGAGAAAATGCTATCAAGCACTACACTGCCATCTTCCAAAAAGCACCATGAATTCTAGTGTGACAACATTAGGGTCAGTCTGATTTAAGATTTCTACACGGAAGCTGTATATGTGAGATGTAGTGTCTTGAGTGCAAAAGAATCCCAAGTGTTTTCAGAGATTATGGAGACTGGCTCTGAATGTAATGCCATCATGCCAAGATAGCTAAGGGATTTACGTAAATGTCAGCCCAAGAAGAATGATCTGAATGTTGTTAATATTCAGAGTATGGTATGAATAACTTTCAATTTCTTAAACTTATATTATTATAAATTCACTCGTTTTAAACATATTCAGGGGCGTGCCGGCAACGTGTGCAATATGTGTGCAATGCACACAGGTGCCAGGATAGTAAAGGTGCCAAAGAGGAGGAAATACTTTAAAAAAAAAACTTTTTTTTTAAAGTGATTTTTTTATTGGGCGGGGGGAATAGGGGCACCAACTAAAGTTTTGCACACAGGCGCCAGACACTACTGGGCATAGGGGCACCAACTAAAGTTTTGCACACAGGTGCCGGACACTACTGGCTCTTCCCTGAACATATTAAAAGAAAATAAACAGCAAAAGTAACATAATGCAAATGTAGAGAATACTGTGATTTTGTTTTGATACCAGGTAAAATTTCACATAACACTAAATTTTTCAATACCATCGAATCAATATTATACTAAAGTTATACTATATTAGGTTCTGCTAAATTCTCTGAGAAAAATAAATGAATAAGACAATCCTCTATATATTTAATATAATCAATATTATTTTACCTCTTCAGCAGAAAGAACAACATCCTCATCAAGGCTGAGCACAGCATCGGTTTGAATAAGAGGATGAGGAAAGAAACGCATACCGATTGTCTGGAGAAAAAGAAAAAAATATTTTAAATAACTGAATGCAATTTATGCAAACACTCTTTAATGAGATTATAACCAACTTTAAACATTTACAGGTATCAAATTATACTCAACAGAAAAACAGAAGTTTGCTTCTGTTTTTCTGTAATTTTATTGTAAGTGCCAAAGCCATTCCCCATTTTCTTACTATATCAGGTTAAAAATCCAGAATTTTTTTTTTATTGACTGACTATTATATGAGGTACATCTAAATTAAATTCTTATCACACATACTGGCTGAGGGGGATGTGCAATAATGTTGGAGGAGTCAAGAAGAATATGATGAGCATATATTGTCACTTATGTGTTTATAAGTTTGCCATTATGAGAAAACATTGAAAATCCTGCCAACTGTGAGATATGGTCAATGATAAAATTCTTGAATGCCAAAAATATTTCCAGCTGAAATTTATTGGCAAGTTAGTGAAGTTGGATAAAATGCCTTGAGTGAATGAGTGAGAAGTTGGTATAGGATGTTCAGAAGGGAGAACAAAACGTACACAATGAAAACTGAACTGGTTGCCTGTCATTAATCACTTCCAATCTGCTTGCCAAAGTGAATTGAGAAGACGCTTGAGAAAACAGAAGATTCATCTTTTGTGAGTTGAGTACATATTTTTCATTCTTTATAACACAGAATCATTACAGAACACTTGCAGTGTGCCAAAAATGCTTGATGATCACACAACAAAACACCATAGTTGCAGTGACCTTTGTGGAATAGTATCATAATGAAAGTGATGAATATTTGAACCCGTTATTACAGGAGATGAAACCAGGATTTCTCATGTCACACCAGAGAATAAGCAGCAACCAATGCAATGGCAGTATAGTGGACTGTCAAAGGTAAAAAAAAAAATTCAAGGAGATGTTTCTTCAAGGAAGATCATGAGTACTGTGTTTTGCTTATTGTTTTTATGCCTCATGGAACAACAATAAAGGTGGATGTTTACTACAAGATGAAAACATGGCAGTCTATTGGAAAAAAAGGAGGTGGTCTCCTCAGCAGCAGAGTTGTTCTGATTCAAAGCAATACCCCCCCCCCCCCAGTATCACTAGAAATATGTCAACTACTTGAACAATTCAGTGTTGGGAAGTCTTCCAACAACTACTCTACAGCCCTGATACTGCACCCTGACTTCTATAATTTTCTCTACTTAGAGATGTTTAGCAGCTTCAATTCAACAGAGACAAAGGCATGAAGATGGTGGCAAACTACTTTGATAAGGGAGATACAAAAACTTGTGCTCTGATATATGACAAATGTCTCAGTGTAGGAGGCAACATGTGAAGAAGTAGATGAGAGTAGTATGTGTAAACTTGTGACAATAAAGTAATGTTAAAAATATTGTAATTTCATTCATTTACAACCATTATAACTTGTTTGTGGACATCTTGTTGATAAAAATTACTCAAGCAAATCTTTAAAATTAGCCTCTCCTTTCCTCATGCTGCTTAAATACACTGTTACCCATTCATTTGTTCACCATTTTTAAAGTATTCTGGGAAACTTTTTTTTCTCTCATCAGCATGAGGACATGCCAATTTTATTTCAATTAATTCTGGTAATTGGTACAGAAGTTATAGGATGCCAGGTTAGAAGAACAGGACTGCTGATAAAAAGTATCAGAATGTTCTATTTTGTTAGAAACTCCTGGACTGTGAAGCTAAATGCACAACTACATTACCACCATACAAGATTCAAATTTGAAATACTACATTTACAGCATTTTCTTAAAATCCTTTCAAAACTGTTACATTATTATTGTTACATGTATCTCTATGGAGTCTGAAGACTTGTGGGAAGCAGGCTAAACAGCTTAACCATCATTTGCACAATGTCATACTTCTCGTTGAACTCATTTACCCACAAAACACTGACTAACTGACTCTGGCAACCCACGATGGTGACCAAGTCTTTAATTCATTGCTGACCACACTATTTTCAGAGACAATGCCTTGTTCTCACCCTTCCAGTTATGTAGCAAAAAATTTCCTCTATATCAATCCTATAAAAACATTTTAGTGACATATGTCTCTATCACATCTCTTTCTGCCTATTATCCAATTTCTATAATCTACAAATCTTCATTCTCTTAGCATAGGCAGCATTTCACAGATCCACTACCATCTTGGTCACTTATCTATGAATCCTCTTTTTCATCCCCAAGAAATCCAGATATAACCTTATAAAGCAGTATATGCAAGGCCCATGAAGAGGCATAATAACTTTTTCATCTCCGCTTGTCAGCGTGTTCTCCAGTAACCAGGTAATCCTATGAGCTAATTTAGCCACCTCCACAATATGTCCTCTGATCCACCAGTACTCCCAAATCTCTACCTCACCAATTTCCTGCACCTTGTTTCCATCAATGTAGTACAACACAGCTGCTAAACTTTTCATCCCAAAATGAATAACCTTACACTTTTCTGCATGAAACTTTTATCTTTTGCTCCACTATCCTCTATTTCAAGGGTTTGCAACTCATGGCTTTTCAGAGATTAGGGTTTTTTTTTTTTAATGAAAATAAATGAAGGATAGTCTATTTCTATTTTTCATTTTTATTTTAAAAAATATATATGTTTTGAGATAAATCCAATATGATCCATTTTAAATCAAATATATTTCAAGAGCTGCATCTGTGACTCTTGAAATATTTGATTGAATGCCACCAAAATGGCTCTTTGGTCAAAAAAAGTTTGCTGACTCCAGGTCTATTTAAATCATCTTGCATGCTCTCTACATCATCTTAATTAACTATTGTTCTATCCAGTTTTGCATCATAGGCAGATCCTATATCAATAATGTACAAATTAAACATCAGTAGTCAAATACAGAGCCCCTACCCTATGGAACACTGTTAGTAGCTCACCTTCTCTTAGACTCCACTCCTCCATAAACTAACCAGTTCCATCCATCAGCCACCCTTATCCAGCTTTCATGCCCTTTCCCATCTGCTCCAATTTAATCTACTACAGTTATGTGCAGTATCCTGTCAAAGTCTTTGCAAAGTCCAATAGTATTATCATGTAACCACTATTTCACTTTATTATAAATAAATAAATTATTGAGTCATGTTCCTGTTCATCCATTCCTGAATTTTGCCCTTAACCTCTACAATAATTGCCCATCAGAGATGGTGGAGGTTAAGGTATTGGAGAATCAGCACTTCCTGAGATATTGATCAATCTAAGATTTTCTACCTCTGTCTTGGAGCCTCTTTAATACAAGATTATTTTTCTCCTCTTGCCACACTCCCTTAGGACCCCACCACAGCTGAGACTTAACACATCTGTTACTGCAATATCACTGCCTTGCTGATGATGATACATCCTTGAAAACTGATCACTCAAGAATTCAACTGTTTCATCTACTTTTGTCACCTTCCTACCATCAGCATTCAAAGTTATCCTGCCAAAGCCATTCCTCCTTTTACTTCATATAGTGAAAGAAGTCTGATTTCCTTTGGATTGCTTGGCCTGACTTACATTGCTGGTCACCCTCTTGCCTCTGCTTTGTATTGCTCATGATCTTGCTGTTCACCTTTCTCTTTGATGGTTCCTCCACACTTTTTTTTTTTTTGATATCCCCTGCTTGATAATTCTCATCCATTTAATTCCTACCTGATCCACCCCCCCCCCTAGGTATGCAATCTGATACTATTCCTTCAAACACCCCTAGACTATTTTTCCTTCATTACTAACATTTTCCTGCTGTAGCTTCTTGTATCATGGCACTGCTTGTATTGTGTGGAATTGCCAGCTTGTAATTCCACACAATATTCCTTAACTGAAGATTCCATACATCATTTAAATCTACAAAGTATGTAGATTTAAATGAGCTAATTCATATTTGGTAATAATTATTTTCTATGCAATAAATTAGAATTGCAAATCATTCAGAGCATTTTCTTTGATTATTCTAATTTTTTGATTTGGACATTGTTACCATCTATAGAATAAATCCTTGAAATACGTGACTTGGTGACTGTTTAAAGTATGATGTCTGCAAATGGCTCTTTGAAATTAACTAAAAACCAGAGTTCATTTTTAACTGCTTGACAGCATAAATTAAGAAGTCTTTAATTCAATATCAGAATGTCCATTTCATTATGGGATGAAAAACCAGAGTTTCTGAGAGGGAAAAACTGCCAGATCCACATGGTCAGTTAACTTACCTTCAACTGAAAGGCCATGATAAAGATTCTTCACATCCTAGTTGGGATTCAAATCCAGGTCTTTTGAACCAAAGGGCATCACTGAAACTGACTGAACCATGGAAGCAGGGATAAATTATTTTATGAAATAATTTTGATAACATAGTACATGCCCATGCATTAAATCAACCTATAAACTATTATATTTGGTAAATTTACTACTTAAGCAAGTAGAAATTGTTTTGATTACTGGTAATACTTTCATCAACATGATTTTCTGTTTGCCTACCTATTCAAAATTTATATTTTTTATATTAACATAATGCTAGGTGTTCCTAATATGAGAAATTTAATCCATTAAAATAAATGTCAAGAAAGTTTATTACTATAAACTAGACTCTAAACATGCAAAGTAGGATTATATGCAATTATATTGTCAAAAACAAAAGGAAATTTAGTTCTAATATATATGCATATTGGAAAAATAGAATAAATAAAGAAAAAATAATAATTACATCAAGAACAAAAGGCAATAACCAATTTTGCAATTCTTATCAAATTATCACCTGTCATTGTTGATATCACCTTCTGTTTTTGATATTATAATTTACTTTTATCATTGATGATAAATAGTGATAGCATCATCAATATCCTATTGATCATTTTCTTTATCCAAGCATTATTTCCAGGAATATTCCAGCAATGGAATATTACAATAAACTAACAATGATGCACCGACTATTCGTGCTACTGAACAAGCTGCATTATTACAAAATGTAGTATTCCAATTATTCAGAATGATACTCTAGATTTTCAGTGCACTCAAGCTAAAACAGATAGGGATGTTGCATCTATTGCAAGCAAACAAAACTTACACGGAGAGAAAGGCAAGCATTAACTGCAATATGAGCAAGCTTAACCTGTTAATGTACAATAGCAATAACCTTTGGAATAATAGCATGCACGTATACACACACTATTTCACAAAGCATCTTATTTATTATAATTATTCATAAAATGCATTTATTTACTGTTTTTACCTTCTGGTGTGGCTGGATGATATTCATTGGAATTGGAGTGGAAGGCCATTTGCCAGAGCTGGGTGGAGCTGCCTCACTATTCCATAGTATAAGGATCTACAGAAAAATACAGGAATTACTAGCATTTAAATTATAGAGACCTAAAGATCTACACATAGAACAACAGCATACTGTTAAATTAATATTAACCGTTATTGAAAAAAGAATTTATGAAAGTAGAAAGGAAAAGCTAAGCTATTCTTTGCATATTCAACTAATAACCTGTTCTTAACATAGATACAGAAACTATCTATATAATTTTCGACTGTGGTTTAACTTTGTGGCTGGAACTTGCCGAGGCAAACAAAGAAATTTTTTTACAAATCTTCTGTGTACTTAACAGCTACAATAAACTGTCTAATGATAGAAAATCTGTAACATCAGGTTACACTTTTAGAAAAAGATTGCAAGACTACTTTATGGGAATAAATAATGTGGACTTTTATTTTAAATGCATATTATAGAAAATGACTAAATGTTATATATTATGTCTCAATTATTTTCTGTATGTATTCGTGTGCCCTCATAGATACAGTCATTTATAGTCATTTTTATAGTAACCAGTATGACTATAGCCTTGGATACACACTGTACAGTTCTTTCTAATCTATTTCCATTTTCTGTTCTTTATTCCTTAGTTTGTTTTTTTACTATCAATCTTTATACTACCACTTAGAAAATAATTGTAGGATTTTTTTAAAAATAACACATGTAGTACATTTTTTTAACTATTTATTATCATCACTTGTATTGTTCTAAATATTTGATGCATTTATTGTATTATATTTTCATTTGTACTATTTATTCAGTGTTAATAAATTTCAATTTCAATTTCAATTTATGGTGATGGAGCAGTCCCGTTGCGATGACTAGGGCTTAAATGTTAATTTAATGAGGTTTTAAGTGAAGTATGTTAATTAACATACCTGAGTAAAAGTCTGGAAGATAAATGTGGTAAAAACTTGACAAAAAGATTTCAGAGCCAAGACAGTATACAATTAAAAGTGTTGAGTGCAAGATAGTGATAATAACAGTGCAGAAAATACATTCAGCTATAATTGAAAAATGTAAAAACCAATGATAAAAAAAAATGAATGCTGAAAAGATGAATTATACAAATTTTGGGTTTGAAAAAACTGAAAATAAAAAACCTGTTATATACATAGTAAGCAAGCAACAAACATGATAGGTGCTGGCTTGTTAAAATGTCACTTTCGTTTTCTTTCCTACTTTATAAACATTATGGAGTATCATGATTTTTTTCAGAAATTGATAGTATTAATTTAAGAAAAATTCTTGCTCTTTCATTTAGAATCAAGATAAAAATTTTAAAAAATTACAATAGTATTTACATGAAAAGAATGGAGTAGGGAATCTTTGTTATCCAAAATACAAATACACTATGTAGAAGATGGTAACATATTTTCTGACATGCTAATTATACTTTTAATGGTAAGTACTTGTACTAAAATTAATAATTATTGCTTTTAGAACAGTATTTGCAAAAACTAGTTTCTCATGTGTAAAAATTAAGTAAGCTGCACTATGTTTGATCAGCAAGTGGCATTATGTGACAATGAAATAAATAAATCAAAGTAACACTATACAACAATCTGAAAAAATACACTAAAAATCAAACTAATTTTTAACTTTAGTGCCCTGGTTATTTTCAACTGGTTACATCAATCTTCCTAAGAGCCAAAATAATATTCGTATGCATCTCGGACAAAAAAAAAAAAAAAATGGAGACCAGATATCCATAATGAGGCAGTCCTCTCTCAGCTTGGAGAAGTGTTTCCAAATATTGCAGTACTGAGTTAAAGAGTCATCTCAGGTCTCAGTTTCTCGATCACTTCTTCAATGATGCTGCAGATACAACTAAAGTGAGCAAATATCCATGTTGTCTGATATGACCACCTTAGCATATCTGGTGTCAACTATCCCTATCATGACTTTTGTGCTTTTGCCAGTTTGTCAGTGCACTTAAATAAGTCTTGGTAATGTGCAATATTTTCAAAACAAGTTATTCAGTTTCACTGTATTGGAGAAGTATGATAAAATAAATGGAGGACTACTGATTCCTTATGTACAGGAATAAATGTATTAACATGTTCTCTTAAAACATCTGATATAGCTTAATGTCAGAATCAACATAAGCAAATTTATATGGGAAAAGAGGGGGGGGGGATAATACAAGTGCATCACTGTGTGTGTGAGAGAGAGAGAGAGAGTTGTTTCTGTAAAGCATTAAATCGGTATTACCAAATTTCCACAACTGATTATGATAAGTCCAGTTTAATCAAATCAATGGCATTCAGATTTTGCTTTGTTTAAATCTGAATTTTGTGTACTATTTTAGACCAACATCTTTTATTGTCTAGGCTTTGTTGAGTTTCTAGTCAGCTCTCTGAGGCAGAAGAATGTTCTTCATGTAAGCCAAACTAGTTCAAGACTATTATGAAGAATTGCATTTTTAATTTCAACACTTCAGAACAATTTATTCATAATAATCCTCAATAACATCTGCAATATAATACTGCTGATGCACACAACACAGCTATATTGCTGATATGTAAACCTGTATCACCAATATAGCTGATATAGATGCATCAGCTGTTTATCTGGTCATGCACTTATAACAGTGAGAGAGGGATAGCCTAAGCCAAAAGTATTCCACTTTTCTGATGAAGTCAATATGGTTAAACAAAAATCATCCCATCATTATTATTTCACAAGCAGCAGATAGTAGACAATCAGTTCTCATTAGAGTTCATTCATTCACTATAACAAATAAATAAATCAAAGTAACGCTATACAACAATCTGAAAAATACACTAAAAATCAAACTAATTTTTTTTTTTTTACTTTAGTGCCCTGGTTCTTTTTTTATAATAATAATAATCTACAATGTTCATGCAGGATATAAATCACCTGGTGACATTCTTACACCAGCTTTCTTGCCTTTTGTAGCGTTAATTATAGGTGTCATACAAGAGATAATTTTGAATGTGTATGTATGTGACGTGCAACAGAAATGTAATTTTTTTTCCTGTCATTTACCAGCCTTTGGCTTTAATTATTAGCAATTTAATTTTAAAATGAAGTACAGATCACATAAATCACATCAAATTAAAAATATTTAATGAGATTGCACAAAAAAATCATTATTTATAATAGATGATATTAAAATTTTATTATGTATTCAGGTTTTGTTTTGCTGAAATAATATCAAATTCCTACACTGCCTATATTAATATCTTTAGTTTGGCACCACTTATTGTACACAGTTATTCTGAGTAGAATAGATATTATTCTTATTATTATGAATGAAACTCCTGGGGATCCAATTAAATCATATTAAAATCTTATTATTTAAATCATAAATACCTTGAACACATTCACTTAAGATGCACTTGCATCCATTTCACACTTATCACACACCTGAGAAAAACCTGGACCTCACTTCTACCCACCCCCTTTTTTTTTTTTTTAAGATATATAAAACCTCACACATGAAAGGTCAAAACACTTCACATCAGAGCCACATAGGCAAAAGTGGTCAAGAAGAAAGATTGTGCCTATAAGAAGTCTTTTCCAAATCACAGAGATAGATGGAATGAAATTGGTTTGGTATGTTTGCAGCTAGCCTCTAAACACACAAGCAACCAGCAGTTGCTTGTGTGTTTACAGGCTTTAGGGAAGATGGAGGAATGGTGTCAGTTAGTTCAGAGCAACAATACCCATGAAAATACCTGTAAAAGAGGCATAAGGCAGAAACAATATCTAGGAGAAAGTGATTGGAATGAGTGTGAAAGAAGGATCACCAGCTAACAAGATAGCCTACTTTTGGATAGCATCAAGCATTTTCATAGGGGTTTTTGGTGCTCCACCCCAATATATTTGAACAGTATTCTAGGGAAAGGAATATTCGGGATTTGTGCAATGTTAGGAGTTGTAGACGTAACAAGTTATATCTTGAGTGGAAAAGAACACTAGTTCTCTTTTGGAAGCAGAGGAGGCTAGAGATGTGATATGCTTATGCCAGGAGAAGTTGGTGGTGGTGTGAGCTAAGAAGAGAGGTGTAGTGTTGGTCTTCCTTGCATAAAATACAACAAGACTGTATTTTGGTAGTACTGAAGTTGACAAAGTTATCCTCATACCAGTGAATTTTTTTTTTTATGTCACTCCTACCCATGAAAAGTTTTGTAAACCTATGGTACATTTGTATCATAAGCGGGAAAAGATTTTTTTTTTTTAATTATTATTCATCTTATATAACTTTGTCAAGCCACTTCAGGCCTTCAATATGTGGAGTTGTGGTCTTATACTTGGTGATGACAATCACTGCTTTAAACACTGATTGGGCACAGTGGTCCAGATCAGTGTTTAAGGTATGATTATGGACGATTTTGTAGCTTGGGATATATATACAGGGTGTTCGGGATAAATTTGACATATTTATAATTAATTATATTTTTCCGTAAGTTACATGTATTAACACACACTTCTCTTCATTTAAAAGTTTGGACCCTTCTTCATTCATATACAAGATGTCAGAAAGGATGGATAGCTGGAACCCACCTGAATCATGGAAGAGAATAACTTGTATCATGATGATTCGTGCCCGCCATCAAAATAAGGATATTACGACTGCTGCCCAATGCTCCCTGAATACAGTAAAAACAATCAGGCATGAACTAGAGACTTGCAATGGTGACTACGAGGATGTAGCAAGAAGAAAGATCCCTAGCAGACGATCTGATTGCGTTCGTACAGCAGAATTCCTCGCAAATCTGCAGGAACAGGTGTTGAAGAACCCTGGCATTGGAATTCGGGCGTTGTTCGTGGAGTTGCTAACTGTAGTCAAGCCCTGGATAACAAGGGTAGCCAATGGTAGGCCGTATGTATGGCAGCAGGATTCGGCCCCTTGCCACACCTCTGGGAAAAGTCAAAAATGGTTGTCTGAAAATTTCTACGACTTCACCAGTCCAAATGTTTGGCCTCCAAACTCCCCAGACCTTAACCCCATGGATTACTTTGTATGGGGCGCAGTTGAAAAAGACACCAATCGCACTTCCAGTAATACAAAAGCCCAGTTAATGGATAAAATTAAAACAGTTTTTGCGGCCCTTCCCAGGGAGACTGTAGCATCAGCTTGTTCGAGGTTCCGAAGCAGAATCGAAGCTGTGATCGATGCTAATGGTGGTTATTTTGAGTAAATCTTGTTGATAGTATTGTAATTAACTCTGCCTGTAATGTTTTTTTGTCAATTCATTAAATTTAATAGATACAAAGAAGATTTTCTTTTTCCTTACGAAACTGTCAAATTTATCCCGAACACCCTGTATATATATCTCAAGCTACAGAATCGTCCATAATCATGCTGGATAAATTTAAATTAAAATTTACATAAATTAAACATAACATAATAAATTAAATATGACATAAATTAAACTGTTTCATTTATGTGATATTTAAACAATTCATTTTTATTATGAAATTGATCTAGAGCATCGGTTCCCAAATGGTGGTACGCGTACCTATCCCCAGGGGTACATGCTGGGCCATTCAGGTATACACGAAAAATAATCAGTAATGGCGGAAAAACAAGGAAAGGAAACAAAATGCAAAACGTTAGTTATGGAACAATAAATGTTAGGTTTGAATCACTGCTAATGGACACACTTCAAACTAGCTGACATTAGTGAATGATGATTGGTGAGGGCACGGCTATGAACCCATCCCCCAAATCACTCTTCTACCAATTATGCACAGTTCATGCATCACTTTTGTCACCCATCCTCCTTTCCAGGACAATCGCATGTTATTAAGAAATGACCTTTGTGATAACGAACCTTCCACTGACTTCCATTTGCGATGTTTCTAGAACTTCTCCAAAAATATAAATACATCTGTAGCCAGACTGTTTGATCAGTTCAGTTACTGACTGACTATAAGTAAGTGTGTTGTTTTTAATTGATTCTTTTCAAGTAGTTTTTTTTAATTTAATGATTAATGTAGTTTCAGTTATTATTCAGTAATTTTTAAGCATGTCAGTTATGGACCAGTGGTTGAAAACAGGAATGGTTAAAAAACCAAAACTTGATGTGGATTATAACCCATCGCCAAGTACTTCTCAACGTGTCCACAGCTATGAGTACACCCACACCGGGAGATAATAAAAAAGGCGCATGCCTCGGGTACTACACAGAAGAAAAGGAAATACTGTAAAGAGTATATTAAGTTAATGTGAAGAGTAGTATGATAGTAGTAGAATAATATGAAGAATAGATGAAGGTACTTCTGTGTAGTACCTGAGGTACTACACGGAAGAAAAGGAAATACTGTGAAGAGTATATTAAATATGGGTTTTCATTTGTAGGGGATGATGACTGTCCTAACCCTTTGTGTGTGGGGAAGTATTATCCAACAGTTGCATGAAACCCTCTCTACTCATGCGACATTTAGAAACTAAACATCCTATGTATAAAAACAAAGAAATACATTCTTTTCAGCTCTTAGAAAAGCATCCAAATGCAACTTCATACATGACGTTAGGAAAGAAAGACAATGAGAATACAGTTGAGGCTTCCTACTGTATTGCTTATCGCATAGCTAAATGTGGTAAAAACCACACCATAGCTGAAGATTTAATTTCTCTTTGTATTAACACGTTTGCTGCCAACTAAGAGTATACTCGTATGTCGATTTACCAACCTCCTATGCCAAACATGAGTTAACCCTTAGTATAATTACCTTAATTTGGACCCTTGGTAGAAGGGAAATAATTTCAACTAAAATATAGTATATTATATATGTGCCTCAGAAGCCAACTACGAATATACTCTTATGTCAATTACCAACCTCCTATGCCAAGCGCGAGTTAATCTGTGGTATAACACGTCATTTGTAAATCAATTTAAAACTAATAAAATCAATAAAAATAAAAACCAATCAGTAAAATAAAAAAACAATTTATTCAAATTAAGAATGGTACATTTTAAAACAATTTTCCATGCACAATGGTGGTTCTTCCTGGCAAACAGGACAATAATAACATGTTTCGCGTTGTCGTTTGTTTCGTGTACACACACACAGCATGGCTTTGTCGGGCGATTCTTTTTTTTCTGTTGGTGGTAAAATTTCCAAATAATGAAAATCCTGATTCCTCCTGATATTCTCTGATGCTGTAAGCTCATCCATTCCAACAAAAACTGAGATAAATTGATCTCTAAATTCTAACGCAGTCATTGCATTTCCAGTAATTATGTTATAAAATTTATGTGCATTTTGAATGTATACCTCAAAAATGCATATTGCCAATTTCTTTGGCCATCTAATTGTCTTTTGTAAGGTGGGATAGTAAGAAAGCATTTGAACAGAAAAATCGGTGCCTGACATACCCAAATTATAATCTCTAACGATATTTGGTTTTAATTGAAATTTACCATTCCGATTTTCCGCTTCAACCATTTCAAATTTGTGCATATTTGAAATGGAAAGAGCTTCCCTCTTATCCTTCCATTTGCTGACTATAACAGGACCTCTTCTTTGCCAGACAAATTCCCTTTTCTTTAGTTTCTTCTGAATAACATCTGGTGGATTGTTTTTCCTATTATTTCTTAGCATTCCACACATGTACATTTTACTGTCAGTAAGCGATTCCGTCAGAGCTACAGAATTATAAAAATTGTCCATATGCAATACATAACCCCTGTCCAAATATTCTTCCATCAAGTGAAATACAATATCATATGTGTGACCCATTATCGCTAAAGAGGATTCAGATTTTCCTGTATAAATTTTCATGATCAATTCATTCGATTCGCATAGTTCACAGAATTTCATGCCATATTTATGTTTTTTATGTATTGCCGAAACAGCAGTCTACCGTGCTACAACACCATTGACTCATCAATACAGTATAATAAAATTAGTTTAATCCTTTATCCAAGTGTGAGCAAACAAAGTTTGCGCCTGAAAGTATCTTCAGGACTAGGGTAAGGTGGTACAACACCAGGGCAACTCGTTGCAAAGGTGGAGCAAGCTACCAACACTCCTATCTCAGTATCTCCTATAATGCAAAACACATCTATCTCCTTGCGGATATGTCTAATGTTATGCATTAAGGGAAGGGCCACTACCCAGACTAGTTTCGACCTTTATTGAGGTCTCTTCAGTGGGAGCCAGGTCCAACTGGAGATACCAGGCAGAAGCATTAGCAGGTCATCTCTACCTATAGGAGTTGCCAAATGGTGTGCCACCCTTTTTTAATAAATTACTCTGGATTTAGAGACTTTCAACTTTCAGCATGAATACAGAAGTTCCTATTACACTATTAAAATGATCTAGGACTGGTCTTAATTTGTTCAATCTATCATTAGCTGCTTGGGAATTATCTGCAAAATGCAAATGACGCAATAAAATTTGAAATCGATTTCGGCTCATTTTAGAGCGCCAAAATGGCAAATTGTAAAGTTGATTTGTACTCCAATAATTCTCAATAGACGGTAAATTACAAGGACCCGTATGAAGTAAAAGTCCAAGAAATAATTTCATTTTTATTTTGTAAAGCATATAAATTGGTTTGTTTTACTAAAATTGTGAGAAAATCTTCAGAAAAGTTCCAACCAACCTTTTGATAGTGAAATTTCCAGTGTCAATTTTAAAACCTGCAGTTTCAACAAAGTCAAATTGTGGAGGCTCTTGTTCTGAATTTTCCCAATAAGTAGATGTTGATGTATTTGGCTGGATGCTAACTTCATCTTCAAAAGTTTCTTCATCATCTGAGTCACTGCTAGAGTCGCCTGTAGGATCATCTTCGGAATCGGAACCAAATATTTCATGAAATTCATCATTGCTCATATTAGCATAAGCTTCTACTTCTATATCAGTAAGTTTTCTTTTACTGGCCATGGCGAAATTGAAGGTTCTTAAAGACTAGAAACTAAAACTAGACTAGACGCAATAAACACCGTCGTCAGCACATGTAATATATAGGTGGAAGTGATATGAGATTACTCGTAGCTGGCCTATGAAGCAAAATTTTGTCTGATAAGCCAGCTACGAGATTACTCGTAGTGACCTTGAAGAGGTGAAAAGCACTTGGCATGCATGAACAAATTATGCCTGAGGAGCATGGCAGCGAACGTGTTAAGGATGCCATTTTTTATATGTTTGAGGAAGAACGTGTCCGCAAAATCGATACTATCTCTTTTTCAAACAATACAATGTCTCCAAGAATTCAGCATAAGTCTGATGATGTTAAAGCTGCAGCAGTAGATAGAATTAAAAATAGCAAATTCTTTTCCATCCAGGTCGATGAAAGTGTAGATGTTGCTGATTTATCTATTTTGCTCGTCATTGCAAGGTACTTGACAGAAAATGAAATTGAGGAAAACCTATTGCTTTGTTACCCATTGACAGAATGTACCACAGGCGAAGATATTTTTAATGTGATCGATGGTTATTTCATTGACAAGGACATTAGTTGATCGAATTGTTGTGGTGTATGTACTGACTGAGCAAGTCTATGCCAGGTTGTTTTATAGGCCTACATGGCTGAGTTAAAGAAGTAGCTCCCCATGTACCATGGAGTCACTGCTGCATTTTATAGACAAACTTTGCATCCAAGCCTCTTCCAAATGAACTGAAGGATGTTCTTGATGAGGCTGTAAAAGTTGTAAATTTTATTGTTGCAACCACGAAACTCCAGATTGTTTAAAGCACTGTGTGTAGAAATGAACAGTCTTCACAGCACATTACTTTTGCATATGGAGGTAAGGTGGCTATCTCGTGGTAAAGTACATACATGGCTGTTTGAACTTAGACATGAAGTCCAGGTTTTTTTTGAAGACCATCGTTTCTGTTTTGCTCCAAAGTTTCATAACAGTCATTGGCTTCAAAGTCTTGCATATTTATTATTATTATTATTTGACACCTCCAGGGAGTCCAAGGACTCATCGAGGGAAGGCACATGCTCTACAGCTCTGACTCCACCAACTGACTGCAACTACACCAACGGCATCTACAGCCGACCACCACCACTACTAGTATGTCCACAGACTCACAAACATTCATACTCACAGCAGGATTCGAACCCACAGCCTTTTGGGTGGAGAGTAGATACGTTAACCACTCTGCCAGTCAGGCCAGCAGAGTGGTTAAAAAACTAGACTTTTGGAAAGCGTGTATTGAAAGAGTTCAGCCTGAGGTTTTTGAAACTCTGCACAACTTCTTATCTGAGAATGACTTGCACCTATCCCAAAACGTGAAAGAGAATATTTTAAGTCACTTGGAAGGTCTCAAAGTGTTCTTTTATAAGTACTTCCTTCAACGTGGAAAAGAAAACAATTGGATTGCAGATCCCTTCAATGAAGAATTCTTCAAAGAAGCTAAACTATCGATCAATGAAAAAGAGCAGTTAATTGAACTTTCAACCGATTCTTCTTTAAATTCACAGTTTAAAAGAAAGCATCTTATTATCTTCTGGGTAGATGTCAGTGAGGAATACAAACAGCTCAGTGAGAAGGCACTCAAATACCTCTTGCCATTTACTAATAATGAACTAGTGGAGAGAGCTTTTTCTTCTTGCACCATAAGCCTGGCTGGCTGAGTGCTTAGCGTATCCACTCTCCAGCCAAAAGGTTGCAGATTCAAATCCCTTTGTGGGCATGGATGTTTGTGATTGTTTGTGGAAATACTAGTGGTAGTGGTCAGCAGTAGATGGCATTGGTGCAGTTGTGGTCAGTTGGTGGATTGTGAATGGTGGAGACCAAGTTGTAGAGTAGGTGCCCTCTCTTGATGAGTCTTTGGATTCCCTGGAGGTGACAAATAATAATAATAAATAAGTACCGCAACAAGCTTAATGCAAGTCCAGATTTAAGACCATATCTGGCATCTTTTGAGCCTGATTTCAAGAAACTAAGTGCATCAAAGCAAGCTTAACGATCTCATCAACAATGTTTCAATCAGCTAGTGATCTGTATACCAATTATTACAGACTTTTCAGATAACAAAAATAAATATTGTTAATAATAATAAATCAAAAGTTTGTTAAATACTTGATCATCATTATCAATATTTAACATGAAGCTGTACTTATTTCTGTGTTTACGAATATTTTAAAATTAAATCTATGGTTTATATTTATACTTTTAGTGTAGTAATTTTCCTTTCTCAACTCATCACATCTTTTCCACTATTTTACATTAAGATAGGCACTGAACAAAAGTGTCAGTATTTAAAAACAGCTATTTTAAAAACAAGGGGAACAATTTATAGATATGGGTTTAAAAGGAGTACACAAATGGAAAAAGGTTGAGAACCAGTGATCTAGAGCAGTGCTTCCCAAACTTCTGGATGTCAGGGGCCCCCTTTGGAAAAATTAAAATATTTCATGATCCCCTCGAAAAAAAAATTGTAATATAGACATATATTATTATAATATTTATATTCAATACAAAACATACACAGCAAATATTGCAAAAATCAAATGCAAATATTACATTTTTAGCATCTTACATACACATTTGATATGGCACATTATCTCATATTTTTATATAGATAGATATATTGTTATTGTACATTTGCAGTACAAGCACATGAAACATAAAACAATTAGTAATAAAGAAAGAATTAAAAGCATAAAAGAAGTTTAATAACAATTAATGTTATGGATGTGTTTCAATACTGCTACACAATATCAGGTGAAATACAGAAATCCCTCAATTAGTGCGCCTAATGCGTTCTTTAAAACAGGCACATTAATCGAAAACACACTAATCGAATATAATAACCTATGGGAAAAAGTATAATTCGTTCCTCAAATTTCTTTTTTGAATCTTTATTTTTTTTATAAAAGAATTAAGGTCTGTCTCAGGGCCTAGTTAAAGGAAAACCATGAAGCTGAAAGACAATAAAACATATTCAGAATACAAATTTTATTATTCTACTTCTTAACAAAGAATTGAGCTAACGTAGTTTGGGGGGCATTTTGTTTCTTTTTTTCATACAACCGACGGTATGGCCCTATTGCCTCTTCTACTCTTCTGCAAATTTTACTGCTTCTCTCTTCATCAGGGTCAGCCTCTAAGCATTGCTGCTTAAAAACTTCGATTGTACGAAAAATATTTTAAAATTGTTTCTGTGAAATTTTTTTTGGCTGACTATCAGTGGTTAAATTTTCTTCATATTCTTCGGGATCTTTCCACTGTGCATCTAAATTGAGCAGGTCGGAATCGCTCAATTCTTCAGAATGAGATTTAATTAACTCTTGGACGTTATCATTGAAGGGGAGAAAGAAATGAAGGACGTACGAATTGGTCGCCAACATGCAAAATCACGTGCTTTATAGATAAAATTTCCCAGCTGTTATACAAGCAAAATAGTTACCACTGATCATAAAAGAGAAGTTAATTTTTTGACGTGTAATAATAAACAACTCATCCCAGAAGACGGATTGATCACCCTATTATTGGAATGGATTCTCTTTTTTGTGACATGCGCAGAAGTGTCAAAGGTCTCGAATCTGTGGGCGTATTATAGCAGACGACATAAATTTTGGCAGTAAAAATTTGGAACGTAGTATACATAGTGTATATGGAATTAGTGCAGTACGCCATTAAAAATAACTTTGTAAAATGTTTTAAATTGGTAACTAAATTATTTCATTCTGGTGAGTGATTTTTTAAAATAGTTAGCCATAAAAATGTATAGATAAAAAATTTTTAAAATCTGTAACATTTATTTTTAAGATGTATATAGGTGCACTAATCGAATTTGGGTATCGAAAAAAAATCACGCACTAATCGGGGGTGCATTAATCGAGGGATTACTGTATTTGAAACTGCAATTCTTAGATTTTGGCTCTGAAATGAAACTTATATGAATAAGCATATATTTACTAATATTCATTAAGCACCGAAATACGCAGGAAGCAAAATTTGTGAACCAACACTAATGTGTGATTTTTCCCCTTAAAATATAAAAATTAACAAAAAAATAAATAATAATAAAAATTAGTATTTTTTTATCTTAAAAGAAATGTTTAAGTCTTAAAAGATTTTAAATTTGTTTTCATTATTTCATGCCCCCCCCCCACCTCTCAACAAAACCTACGGTCCCCAAGAGGGCTGTGGCCCACAGTTTGGGAAGCACTGATCTAGAGGGCAACATCCAGTTGGTTCAAGTAGAGAATCCAGTGTTATACCACCAGGCATCACCCTTTTAGACTTAACAGACATCACTTTCATACATATATCACTTTCTGACACCTGTCAGTCAGCCACTTTCCTATTCATGCCACGAGTTTATTCTGCATACCTATTCCTTTAAATTTAGGTAACAATCTCACATGTGGATTCAGTCCTGTCGAATGCATTGGCAAAATCCAGCATACCATGATACATCCATTCTCCTTATCTAACTCTGTGCTATTGCAGAACTTGAGAAAACCTATAGGTTGTCTATATATAGGATCTTAGTGCTATTGATCACCTTTGGATGAGATTCTTCAGTCTATTCAATACCTTGAATTACTTCACAAAAGATAATGACTGGTCTATAATTTGCTGCATCAGTCCTAACCTCACTTGCATAACGTAATTGTTATCTTGCTCTCTTTCCATTCATAAAGATTGGATTCTCTCAAGGAAGGGCTATGCAAAAGAATAGTGATAAATAAGTTAGAGGTAGAAACTATTACAAGGGATTAATTCAAATACACCAGTTAGTCTGAATGAGATATTGGCACAGGTATTGAAGGGATGTGCAAGAGCTAGCAAATGTCCCCTCCCACACAACATGGTTATTCATCTTAAGTGGGAGGGGGCATTTTCTAGCTCTTGCACATCCCTAATACCTGTGCCAATATCCCATTCAGACTAACTGGTGTATTTGAATCAATCCCTTGTAATAGTTTCTGCCTCTAACTTATTTATCACTATTCTTTTGCATAGCCCTTCCTTGACATTCACAAAGCTAATGGATCTGCCTGAAATGAATATCTTGCGAAAGTGGCAATTAACAACTCAGTTATTTCTGCTACATGTGATACTTTTCTTAGCATCTACATTTACTAAGGTATTCTTCCTTTCACTTGCTATGCAATGATAAAATTCTCTCAGATTTCCTTTGTCCCATGTTCAGCAAACTTTTTTTTGTCATAATACAATTTTGCCTCCCTCAACATGATGGTCACTGTCCTGGCCTGCTCTTTGTACTGCTTTGGAGGCTTGTCATCACTCTTCTCATGATATCAGATCTCCAACATTTTCTCTCTCCCTCTCTTTTTAAATATGCAGCTCTCTTGCTTTAAAACATTATTTATCCATTTAACTCCCATGTAATTTATTCCCCAAACTCTGGGAAGCAGTTGGATATAGCTTCCTCCAGAAACCCTTTGACCTCTTCCCATGCACTACTGATTCTTCTTCTATCATACAGATTCCAAGCCACTGCTTTAAGCTGCCATTTTTGTTTATTATAATCCTTTGCCTTCCTTATAGTTCCACATACATTACCCCTTCTTAGTTATTTGGCTCTCGCATGCACTGCCATCTCAAATCAAAAACAGCATGATTATTCTTGTCAATGGTGGTAAAATCATCCCATTTATTTACAGACTGATTTTCATACACTATTACTAGATTCAATGTTCTTATATCACAGGTCCTTTCCATCATGTACTGCTTAAGATAGTTATCCATCAGTATTTTTATAAATTCCCTTTTCTATAAATTACCTTCATTGTGTACCTTTTTTCCTACCTCCAATCTATATTCGGCATAGTTGAAATTACACATAATGATAGTCATCCTACCTGTTTCCTTAAGATTTACCTGTCTGTACAGTGCACAGTCTTTCTTAAATGATTATAGTCTATAGCAACACCAAAGTTGTGTCTTTTGTTCTGTGAACCTCTATCTCACACCAAATAACTGGGACTGCCTACACAATTTTTGAATTGTGGCTCCACTTATATGCAGATTTTTTTCCAATAAATATATTGCAAAATTATTTGAAGATTTGTGACAATTTGAAAAAAACTCACAGAAACATAGCTTAGAAATGTCAAAAAAAATTAAGAAAAGGTTAGGTATGTCATGAATGAATAAAACATGTAAATACTAGTCTATTTTATCATTTACAACCATAAAGGATACACAAATGTAATAAATGAAAACGCAAAAAAAAGTCAGACAGAAATTACGATGTATTTCCATAAAGTTACACCAAGTGTGCCTGCCCCTACTGTCTCATTATCAATGCATGAATCTTTATACCTGTAAATAAATATGAATTTCTTTTTCACACAGTGTTTTGTATCATATATGATACAAAACTGATGTAGGTACTGACAGACAGACGAAAGAGACGTAAACTTATGGTATCGATAAATACAGTACAGTACTGTAAATGTATTTTCTCTTCCTTATGATTTTCTTAATAGCATTTTCTTTTTTCTAGCTTACTTTATTGTAAGAATACAGTACATACATATGGCATACAAAATATCTGTTAATTGATTGTTTATGTTATCGATAAGGCTTCCAGTCAACAGTATGCTATTAGTAAAGTTTTTGGGGAGTCAAAAGTTATACATGGATTTTTGACTGCGCAGGGGGTCAGTGTCTGCTTCTAACCTTTGTATTGTTCAATGGACAGCTGTATTATTCATACTATTATCACTGCATGATGGAAAAACTAGTGGTATAATTATTTTGAACTGTCAGTTCTAATATTAGTAACTTCAACATCTAGTACTGTATACAAGGAAGTGGTATGAGCAATGCTCAACAAATACACTCATCCACTCACCCGTGATGAGTAGATTTTGCCAAGTGGTGAATAACTGCAGACTGAACAAAATATAATTTTTTAATAAAAAATAACTTTTCAAATGAAGTCCTTTGACTTAAAAAACACAGATGTAGCACCACTAATCAGTTTATGGAATTCCTACTAACTTAATGCGAAACATCATTAGAAAAATGACCGTCTCGGGCAAGTACAAATGTTGAGTTCCAAGTAAAATTTTGCATAATTGATCGAGCTCTGGGTATGAGATTTGCAACATAGTCCTCACTGTACCCATTATATGTGGTAAAATCAAATCAGAGAGCTTAGGAAAAATTCCACATCTGATATCACCTTAACTGTTGTACAAGGGGTGGGGGATGAAAAGTTCTGATAAACACCAAGAACAAAAATGATAATAAAGCAACTGATATAACCACAAGAAAGAACATATCTTAAAACCCTTTAACCCCCATGTTTCATCAAATTGTAATAATTTGTTCTTTTTCCTTCAGAATAGATAAGAAGACATGTCAGAGGTTTTGAAGAAATTAGAAGACAGAGGTGCAGGCCATCATCAGATTTTTCGTGCTACCAGAAAAGTCCACAACTGACATTTACCAAATTGTGCAAGATTTCAGGGGAACGTGCCCTAGCATATCCAACAGTTGCCAGATGGGTGGGCATATTTAAAACTGGGTATCCTGAGACAACAGATGCCCCCAGGTCAGGAAGATCTTCCACTGTGATCACACTTAAAAACATCAATGCAGTGCATGCCATGCTTTCTTGATAATAGATGAATACCAGCCAAAAACATTGCAAAGACTAGGGATATCCAGGGTTGGGGTCATTATCCACCAACATTGGGACATGCAGAAGTTCTTGGCAAACTGGGTCTCCAAATGTCTAAATGTTGATCAAAAGAGAGAACACATGCTGTCATCTCAAGGGATTTTGAGAAATCAGGTGGAAATTTTTTGGCTCGTATTGTGACTGTTGATGAAATCACTATGACCCAGAGCCCAAACAACAGTCAATGGAGTGGAGACACAAAGGTTCTCCATGGCCAAAGAAGTTCCATACCCAAACAGTCAACAAGCGAAGTTCTTGCCATTGTCTTTTGGGATCTAACCTAACCTACCTTACCTTACCAAGTACTTCAAAAAAGGTGAAACTGTTATAGCAGCAGTTTATTCAACAGCTCTGAAGGAAATGAAGGAAAAATGCCACAGGAAACTGAGCATGGGTGTGTTGCTTTTCCAGGACAATGCACCTGTTAATGAAACCATGAAACCAAGAAGACAATATACGAGGGTGGTCTGAAAAGTTCTCGGCCTCGACCATAGATGGCAGCACTGTTGGCAAGTTTTTTTGTTTTTTTTCTAAGCTGGTAACACCTGTCATAAGCATCATGTGAAATTGCAAGTCATTCTATCAAGTAGTTTTTTATAGAGCTGTCTAAAGCAAAAGTGTTGTCTGTATCCCTAGAAATGGATAAAATTTGTGGTTATAAAATTCTGTGTAAAAGAAGGTTTAATGCCAAAAGAAATTCAGTCGAAGTTCATAAAAGTTTATGGGCACTTTTCAAAAGAACGTGTAGGATATATTTTGCATGAAGAATTGCAAATGTAAAAGCTTTGTGCAAGATAGGTGGTGCACTTGCTCACAGCAGATCAAAAATGCACTCGCATGAAAATCTCTGAACAGTGCTTGGAGTGTTTTAACAAGAATAAAACTGATTTTGTGTGTTGATTTATTATTATGGATGAGACTTGGATTCACCATTACACACCAGAATCCAAACAGCAATCAAAACAGTGGACAGAAGCCAGTTGTACAGCGCCAAAGAAGATAAAAGTCAGTTCTATCAGCAGGAAAGGTATAGCATCGATGTTTTGGGATGCTAAAGGCATTTTGTTCATTAATTATCTTGAAAAGGGTAAAACAATAACCGGTGAATATTATTCCAATCTTTTAATCAGACTAGACGAAAAAATTCATGAGAAAAGACCCGGTTTGCAGAAGAAAAAAATCAATCATCTTTCATCAGGACAATGCACCTGCCCACAAAGGTGTTTTGGCAATGGAAAAATTAAGGGATCTGCACTATGAATTGTTGGAACATCTACCCTATTCCCCAGATTTGGCTCCCTCTGACTTCTATCTAAATCAAAAACTAAAACTCTTCCTCATTGGTCAGTGTTTTTCTTCAAATCAAGAGGTGATTGTAGCTGTAGAGGGGTATTTTGTAGATCTTACCGAGAACCACTACAGGGACGGGATAATGGCACTGGAGCATCGCTGGAATAAATGTCTTCTTCTTCTTGGCTTCGCATGTTAGGCAACTGTTTGCCTGTAACGTTTTCAAGGGTTTAAAAAGTCTTCTGCCCATCTCCTCCTGGGTCTTCCTCTTGATCGATGTCCCTTTGGTTTATGTTTCCAGGCAATATTCAGCCATTTGTCCTCATTCATTCTTTCTACATGGTTTTTCCAGTTCTTTCTATAGTTTGTGATATCGTCTGTTATGTATTAGGGATAATTGTGTTCTTATTTCTTCATTTCTTATCTTGTCTATTCTGGTATAGCCCGCAAGCAGTCTTAAGAACTTCATTTCTGCAGCTTCCACTTGTCTTTTGTCTCGTTCTCCCCAAGTCCATGTTTCACTGCCATATTTCAGAATTAGTTTGGCTATTATTTTATATGGCTTTATTTGAATTGTTCTAGACATCTTTTTACTGAAGTGTCTATTCAAAGTTCCAATGACTGCTAGAAATTTTTGCTTTTTATATGCAATATCGATTTCTCCATTCAGGCATATGTAATTTCCTAGATATTTAAATTTGTTCACTTGTTCTATTACTTTGTTGTGGATGACTAGTTTGCATCTTTTAATTTCTTTACCTTGAAATATTATTGATTTTGTTTAATTTATTAAGATTTTCATGTCATACTGTTCTATTGTTTTGTTCAATATGTGTAGATTTTTCTGTAATTGTTTTTCATTTTCAGCAAAAATAACTTGATCGTCAGCATACAAAAGGCTGGTTAATTCTTTATTTCCTATTTTAATTTCTATGATTTTGTTTTTCTTCTACTCTCCTGAAATTTTTTCCATATATATATTGAAGAGTATTGGTGATAATCCACTTCCTTGAATGAGACCTCTATTGGTTTTAAATTCTTTCAGTTGTTTCATTATTAATTTTAATATAGCTTTCTTCTATTATATTTGCTTTTGCTTTTGTGGTTTGAGGTGGAGCTTTCAATTCATACAGTATATTGATTAATTTTGTTCTGTTGATTTGATTGTATGCTTTCTCATAATCCAGGAAGGCCACATATGTTGGCAGGTTAAATTCTATTCTTTTTTCTATAATTTGTTTGAGTGTAAATGTGGGATCTTTGCAGGATCTTTCTTTCCTAAAGCCGCATTGTTCTTCTCCGATAATATCTAGATATATATTACAGTGTGTATAAGAATATTCCTCTATAGTTTCTGCAATCCCTTCTGTTTCCTTTTTTGAATATGTTTATGACTATTGCTGTCTTCCATTCTTGTGGGATGTTTCCTTCTTCCCATATTCTGTTTAGGAATTCAATTAATCTCAATTGAAATGGTTTAGAGCTGTATTTGTATAGTTCTGAATTTATTCTATCTTCTCCTGTAGCATTTCTATTTTTTAGTTTTTCCAATATTTTCTTTAAGTCATTTAACTGCATTGGTTCTTCATTTGTTTCTTGATTTATTACTTGTTTTATTTCAATTTGATTACTATTGTTCAGAAGACGGGTGCAGTGATGGGTCCATTCTTTTGTGGAGGGGCCTTCTAACTGTAGATTATCCTTTGTTTCTTGAGTCATTTTTTTAATGATTTTATAGCTCTTTAGTTGAGGTCCATCTTTGATACAAATTTTTCCCAGTCATGTCTTCTGATTTTCCTGGTTTCTCTTCTTGTTATTGCTCTGATTCTTTTATATTCTATTTCATTTCCTATGGTTCTGCCATTTAACCATTTAAGGTACATTTCTTTTTTCTTTCTTATTAAAGATTCTATTTCTGGGTTCCAGGTTCTGAGTCCTTTCCTTTTTCTTCGCAGTTTTATTCCTATGGCTTAATATGCTACTTGTTTTACTATTTGTTTAATGTTTTGCCATTCATTTTCTATATCTGTATCTTCATTTATTTTCTTTGTATGATTTGTAAGTCTTCTATAGTTCTCTGATACTATCTTGTTGTAACAGTTCTATCTTAAATTTCTCATGCTTTTGTTTTTGTATTGTTTCTATTTCTCTGGTTTAGGATCTTAATAGTACCGATTAATAAATAATGGCTGGATTGCATCCTCTGTATACTCTGCAATTTCTTATCATCTTCTTTGGTTTTTCACCCACTATTATATAATCAATGATGGTTTTGTATCCTCTGGCTTCCCATGTATATTTATGTATATCTTTATGTTTGAAGAAGCTGTTGGTGATTTTCAAACTATTATAGGCCACAAATTCCCTGAGTTCTCTTCCATTGTTATTTATGGTATTTTCTCCTTGATTATCTATTCAATCCAATTCTAGCATTGAATTCTAGCAATGATTAAGTAATCTTGTTTGTGTTCTGAATTACATTTTGGAGGTTTTTATAAAATTCTTCTGTTTCAGATTTTTTTTCCCCCTTCATCAGGTGCATATATTCCTATGATTGTAATAAATTTCTTATTTAATTTAGGTCTAGCTGTCTTCTAATTTCCTTATTATTTTTTCAGAGATCCAGTTATATGATTAAATTTTGTTTTTCTATTTATTGCTGATCATGATAGCTATACCTGCAGCTGCTCGTTTTTCATTGGGTACTCCACTGTATATTGAACTGTAGCCCTGAAGTTCTGTAGAGCCTTTTGATTTTTTCTTTGTTTCTGAAATTACTGCTATTTCTATTTTCATTTCTGTTAGGGCTTTTTGTATTTCTTTGATCTTGTGATTGATGCCTCTTATGTTTACTGTTCCGATTTGTATCCAGTTCATAGTCCTTTTTTCCAATTCCATTTCGTTATCTGTTTGGATTGTCTGGTTTTTATTCCCTTGCAATTCCCGTCTTGGAATAAATGTATTAGTCTTAAGGGAGATTATGTTGAAAAATAAAAATAATTTTGAAATTATAAATCTGTTTTTTCATTGTTAGGCTGAGAACTTTTCAGACCATCCTAGTATAACTTGGGCTTTCAACATCTGCCTCATCCACCCTATTTGCCCCCATCTGACTATTTCCTATTCCCAAATTTAAAGAAACACTTGAAAGAACAACATTTACAACAGATGATGAAGTCATATCTGCAGCTGAGAACTGGTTTGTGCAAGAAGGGAAGGACTTTTTCTCAGAGAACTGCAAATGATGCAGCAATGTTGTAACAAGTGTATAACACTTCGTGAGGAATATGTAAGTTACATGGTTCTAACGCAATTCCTTCATGGTGATTATCACAAATTTTCAGCACACCCTTGTAATCACCTATATTAACAGTTAATAACATACACGTTTTTAAAGTGTCTTTATGCATTTTTTTGCTTTGAAACCAAAAGGAATTTTATAAATATGAAAGAGAAATACTTATAAAAAGCTAGCATAAATATACTTAAAAGAAACATACTTTTAAAAGTCAGTACACAGCTACATGAAAATATAGCTGTGTACTGTCTTTTAAATAAAATAAGTAACTAACATATGTACATGAATGATATGAAAAAAGATTAGAATTGGTTATAATTCCATAAACTTAATTGGAATCTCCAAAGAACCTCAAAACACTTACTCGAGAAACAAATTGGGATTTGGCTACATTTTTGATGAGACGGAAGAGAGGAGAAGAGCTGCTGGGAGATGGGAGAGTGGCGTATATAACAGCAGTAAAGTTAGGATTTGGAGAGGTTCCTAAATGGTGCAAGTAGAAAGGATAATCTTGTAATTTGTCTGAGAACTGGGGTAGCACCATCAGTGCACCTGGGTGAGTGTTCCATACAAATGAACTTCGGACTAAATGAGTGTAAATTCTGTCTTTGATCACCTGAAAAAAGTAATGATTTTGTCAATATACTTAATTTGAAAAGATTTATGGCAACTTTTTAAATTACATAAACAATTATTTAATTAGTACAATCATAAATACAGTCAATAATAGGAACAATATTGACATATATATCAAGCATTATATGAGATAATATAAGCCTCTGAAGGCTTTATGGAGATACCCAATTTAATAATATGTTCTTTATCTTTGGACAGGCTTAGGTGCTCGAAGTTATTCATTATGCTTTAACTGTAATTACACAACATTAAAACAATACATAATAAATACGACTTTTAGGTTAATATTTTGCTGGGTTTTTAACTTGTATATTCACAACATGGCTATTTGATACAATACAAATAATGAATGTGTGTAAGAAACAATTCAAATTGTAATGGATAAAAGACCAAAAGACCAACTTGGCATTCTATAATGTTGTATAAATAGAATTTTTTACATTTATTCAGTTGAAGCTGATCTCAAAAGGATTCCCCTAAATTTTAGGCAAATTATAATATTTCAGTTATAATCCAGTAATATTTGAGGTTTGGAGAGCATGTGATTGGCATTATACTGACTCTAAAAATAGCTTCTCCAACTTGTACCAAATTCTATAGCACATTAGTTTCTTCTATCTGTGTAAAAGGATGTCCAAAGCCTAGCCTGCTAATCTTGACTTGTCATAATGATATCAGACTCAGGGCTACCACAAATGTTGTCTTTTTTTGCAGTTGATGTACTCAAACAAATCCAGTGTATGTCCACCAGATTCTTTAACTAAACTGAATAACAGCTGAAACAAATTTGGCATAAAAATCAGCAATAAAGAGACAAACTATGAAAATAAGCAGAAACATGGAAACTTCAGCTGCATCTTCAATGGAGAACCTATAGAACAAATGAAATATTTTAGCTATTTAGGCAGTGAGGATAACAAATATCGAAATAGATAACAGAATAAGTAAAGCATGTATGGTGGAGAACCAGCTGAATAAATTTATATGGAATAAGAGAGAAATTTGCTAAAATGGCAGGCGAAAGATCCACAGGAAGACCAAGATCTAGGTCAATTGATGCAGTCAAGTGCTCTAGAAAGAAATATAAGATATGACAATACTGGAGTGTTGATAAGTTATAGATTCATTTGAAGGAAAATTGTTGACAAGAGATTAGTAATAATGTAAACTTAGTACTATTATGTAGGCCCCTTGAGGGTAGATAATACACAATAATTCATTTATATACTATTAAGTATATCCAGATCTCTGAAAAAAAATCCACCTATAAATGAATCTATGAATACAAAGTAACTATAAATGAAAAAGTCGCTAGCTTTTATAATTTATTTATGGACTCATCAAGAATACACTAATGTATTCATATTTAAATATGAATTATTTATTTTAGTGAACCTTACTGAACCAACAGAAATGCGTTTGAAAATTTTTTTCACTTGGTTATACTATAAATTAAAGATGCCAAGAAATTATATTCTTGGTTTAATAATTTATCCAAGTGTAAGTAAATAAAAATTTGCACGTGAAGTAACATCACGACTGGACTACTTGTATATAGAGGATAATGAATTCACATTAATTGCCTTAGTATCCCATAATACAAAGCACATATCCTTACAAACATGTATAATGCTATGCATTATGGGAAGGGCCACTACCCAGACTGGTTTCAACCTTTATTGAGGTCACACGGTCTGTAAGGATATGTGCATTGCATTATGGGATGCTAAGGCAATTAATGTAAAGTCATTAGCCTCTATTAGCCAGTCATGATGTTACTTCATGTGCAAATTTTATTTGCTTACACTTGGATAAAGGATTAAACCAAGAATATAATTTCTTGGCATCTTTAATTTACAACAGAAATATGTTTTTTTGAAATATGGCCAGTGATGCTTTTATAATAAAATTATTTACTTAAAAATTTTAAATGTCTATTTTAAGTAAACAAATGAATGTTTTTTCCTCTGTCAGATTCATATCTCAAGGAGAAGTATGATTTGACATGTATATAATGGTAAATTTGGATCTCCCACGACAAGTCTCCAGACTATTTTATGGAGATGCCATAAAATAATATTTAAAATTTTTTTTGAACTTACTTTTTTTGTGCTGATAATGCTTGTAGACATGATGCAGATCAGCATTTTTGCTACTGTTAATATGTCTAGAAAATGCACATAACTGATAACAGTACTACCTGAAGTTTTAAGGAGAAAAAGTTCTTTATCATAAGTGAAATCTAAAATTTAAAAAGCTGCATTATACAGCAAAGGCACTCTAGATGGGCCTTAATATTTACACTCAGTAAGTGTAAAAATAATAAATAAATAAATAATAAAATTAAAAAACTCCCCTAGTTTAAAGATACTCACAGTTTGAATCAAAAATTTAATACAATTTCTGTGATGAATGTTGGAAACTATACCAGCTGGAGAAGAATCTTTTGAATAGAATGAACAGGAGAATGAATGTGCTACAGAGAAAACTGAAGTTACCTTATTAAGAAGAATTGAAAAAGGGGATGGAATAAAGTTCATGAAAAATAGAATTATATTTGACATTTTTTTTAAAGAAAAATCTCAGATTTTTTTGAAATTTCAATTTTTTTTGTACAACACAATACATGTATTATCTATACAAGAATTTTTATCCATTTAATAATATATTAATACAAAACATAGAAAAGTGAGGCTAAATATTTAAAAAATCATTTCAAATTACTGCTTAGCGGCTAGAAAAAAGAAATTACCTCTAATGTTGTCATCACAATTTTTTCGACGGAGGAAAAATAGTTATCCCAGAGAACCTGTGTTTGTTGTTGAAGAGCATGGACTTTGGTGCTCGGAATGGAACGGATGACATCAGGCACCTGAAACAATAGGAGTATTCTTTCCATAATTGAAGATATGAAAACAAAATACTTTTCAGAAACTTTGAATTTTATGCTTTAATATATTAAAGCAAATTAAAGGATAGGCATATGTGAAATTACAAACAATTTTATTGTTATTTTTTTCTAGTATGAAAGATAAATAATTTAATTATTTAAAGAGGCAAATTAAAAAAAAATGTCTGAAATTATTTTTCTAATCTATTGCAAATTATGTACTTGAGAGGAAAATGAGATGCCATGCTTTACCAAGCATTTTAATACCTAAATGTGATATATCGTCTCAATAACGACACATATAAGATGCACTTCATGCTTATTTTTAACCTGACTGTAATTGCTATAATAAATGCAGTTGTATACTTGTACACAGGGCTCCAGAAATGAAGCCCTATGTACAAGTTGCAAGTGAGTTTAGTCTCATTCTAAATCAATTAAGATATATTTCCCCATTTTTTTCACATAATTTACACATTTCCCATTTCATTTTAAACCATCTTATTCACCTCTAAATTATTTGATCATGGGAGCCTTCAATGAATGTAACAAACAAGATTTATTTTCAACCAGGAGATAATGAATTAATTATGATAAGATAATGAGATAAGTTAATTTCTTTGCAGGCTTTGTCCCTGTGAAAAGTTAGTTTGTACAAGATACCACCTATTATATACACATATATATCATCATTTTCTGTCCACTATGTGTGTGTGTGTGTGTGTCTATATATATATATAAAAAGGTAGCTGATTTTTCTGTTTCACTGCCAACTGTAATACGAAATAAGGCAAATTTATATGCTTATTTTCTGAATATCCTCTTTAAACATTAAGCAGGTATATGATTGTAATGGAGTATTGGGTATACTTATTCTCACAATTCACAACATGAATTGGCTTAGAGTAATTGTATACCTGAATATTTTTACATCATGGAAAGCTTTTATTTTTATTTTATTATTTTTTATAATGTTATTTAAGAAACAATTGTCTTGCAAAGACCAGTTAGAAACTGAATCACAGTATTGCCATTTTGAAATGTTAGCCTGGCTCATTTGCTTGTGTTGCCCATTTTTAGTTGTTTTCATACACTTCATTATTTGTCTTTCCTATTGAATTATTTCATATAGATGTTTCATATACAGGAAATGCAAACTGCACTTTCTAGTTTTGTGAAGCAGCACAAAACTAAAAGGCAAAGGAAAGGGTAAGCATAAAAACACTGAAGAAAATAGTTCTGTTGTATCATCGACTAAAACACGTGCTTTTTAAGAGAAATGGCTCAAAGAATTCAAGTAGTGGTGTGCTACAGAAGCATTGTTGCATTTTGTAATGTAATGTAAAAAGTTTCATTTTATAATGTATAAAAATATCCTGGGACTGCTTACAGAAACTCTACATTAATACAAGGTTTTTGAGGCCTTTAAAGTTGGAGTCATTTAGGCTTCATGAGATGTTCAATTTTCAAAAAATACTTTGAAAGGGACTTTACCAGAAACACACCTCTAGCTACTTTTTCAAAGAAAGATGGATTCTAACTCAATGATCAGAGGAGTACTTAACAAAAAGTATAACAAAGTCATGTTTCCCTGGCACAAAAATTAATGATATTAGTCATCCCATCCAGATACAAAAAGGTAAGGCGAAAGAACTGTCTTGGTTGATACCAATGATCTGAAAGATATTCTATGAAGGAGGATGTAAAAGAGTTGTTGGAAAAAGCAAAAATGAAGAACAAGAAGGTAAAACTAAATCTCCTGCCATGATACAATAGAGACAAATTAAGGAGGAGGGCATTGATAGCAAACAAATCAGCACAGGTTGTGCAGAAGGAATGATGTAAAGTTTGTGAGTCTATGGCCTGTGTTTGATAGAAAGAAGGATTTGTATAAAGCTGACAGACTGCATCTAACTAGTGTTAGGTGTCTAGAGAGCTTTGTTCATCAAGCATGCTGAAGGAGAAATTCAGGAAAATTTAAGCATTTAGGGTAGATGCAGGTGAATGCGTGGAAGGCATCCATGAGACGAGTCTGTGTGAGAATGACCAACAAGTACAGAATCTGGTCTCTCAAGCCAAAATATTGAATAGGATAATCATTTCAGGAAGTAAAGGTGGTCGGGGACCTAAAGGAATGCTGCAGTTTCTATATACTAATGCAAGAAGAATCAGAAACAAGAGGGAGGAGTTTTTGGCATTGGTTAGTGCAATCTTGCCAAAAGTTATAGGCATTAGTGAGACTTGGCTAACAGAAGATGATGTAGTTATAGGGATAGAATGTGAAGGGTTTAGTATTTTCAAAGAAGATAAGATGGAAGATTGGTACTGCTGATGACGGCAGAAGAATTGCAGCCAAAAAGAATAGGAGATGGCATGAGGGTAGCTGTTCATTTGAAGTAGTCTGGTGTGAGATCAAGGCCAATAAGACAAAATGCATGATTGGTTGCTGATATAGGCCAGGGGGGTTCCAGGGATGATCTGGAAGACATGCATTAGCAAATTAGTACAATGAGTGCAGGTCAAGTGATTTTTATGAGGGGACGGGGATTTCAACTATGAAGATATAGATTAGAAGGAAGAAAAATCACATGGCAGGAAGGAAATGAAATTTATACACCTACTGAGAGATAATTACTTGAAGCAACATACAATGGAGGGGGGGAGGCAAAAGTATTGGACCTGGTCATGGAATCAGAAGAGCTATCCATAACTATGGTGGTCACATTGCCTCCGATTGGGAAAGTGACAATGTGGTCTTGCCTTGGAAGATTGTAAAAAATGAAGAATACAAGAAGGGGGGGGGTATATCTAGAGCTAGGTGGGTGATTATGACAAGCTTAGGAGGAAGCATGAAGTTGTGCCATGGCATAAAATCCTGCATGGAAAGGATGTTAGTAGTGCATTGCAGGGGGGGGGGGAGCATCTAGATGAAGCTATATTAAATTGTATACCTAAGGTAAGGAGGGTTAATCAGGTAGGAGTTAGATGAATAAGTAATATCATTAAGCATGAGCTTCAGAAAAAGAAAATGCTGTGGAGGGTATATAAAGAGAAAAGTGACGAACAAACTCATGAATAGTACAAGGGTCGATGGAGTGACAGCTGACCAGTATGGTAAGGAAGGCATAACCAAATTATTAGGAGAAACTAGCCAGGCAGGCCAAGGGAAATCCCAAAGAGTTCTTTTGCTATGTGGCATATAAGAGGAAGAATGACTATGGAAGAATAATCTTAATGAGTGCTGATGGTCACAAGGTGACAGAAGCAGATAAAATAGTTGAATTACTGAGTAACCACTTTGCAAGGGTATATCATATAAGTGAGGTTAATGCTGTGACATATGTGACAGCGACTTATGTGAGAACAGAGGTGGATGAATTGGAGGTTCTTGGTATATTGCAGAATCTCAATGTGAATACAGCTGTGGGATTAAATAGGATATCAGTTTGCATTTTGAGAGAATGTGCAAAAGAACTGGCAATGCCTCTGACCAGGCTCTTTAAGTCACAGTTTTGGTAGAGTTCCAAGGAAGTTGAAAGAGGGCAAAATAATTCCCTTGTATAAGGGAGGTTTTAAGACTGCTGTAGAAAATTTATAGACGAATCAGTATTGCAAACTAAAACTGACAAATCACTAAATTTTGTGCTACAATTTCTTTCCCCCCTTTTTTGGTATGATAAAAAGCTGAATCAGAATTTTAAACCAATAAATAAAGGTATGTGAATTCTTACTTTAATGGTAAATGAAAGAAGCTTCCTCCAAACTTTGACTGATGAACTTGGACTGTTAAGTGCCTGTTTTGATTCTTGTAAACTCCATGTTAATTTGAATAAAACCAGTTGCTATAAAATTGGTTCTTAAAATAAAATAAAAAAAAAGAGAAGGAAACAGTGTGATACACAGTCATACTCAATTTAGCTTGAAGTTCATCCAAATAACTTTATAAATTTGGAGATTCCTGTTCTAAATCCCCCCACCCCCCCAAGCAATCTCAATATGTAATTAGGATGGACACAAGGTCCATATTCTTCTCCTATTCATGCAATCCCTAATCTCCCCAAAGGCTAAATAAACAATACTTTACTACTACGATAAAGACGCCCACTGAAGTAATTATTTTAGTACAATTAAACTGTTATCCATTTAAAGATGCTAATTAATTTAATAATGATATCTCTATAAGCATTTCATGAGAAAATGCTCATTAGGAAAGAAGATGCAATTCACAAATTTACCACATACCTGCAATAACAATCTTTCATCAGCCCAAACTACAGCCTTTTTCCAATCTATGACTTCACCAAATGGAAGTTCCCAGCCATTACTGAGCAATACTGGAATGCAGCCAACTTGCAATGCTTCCAGGAACCTGAAGGAGCCCAATCTCCGTCCTCTGGGAACTAAGCAAAATGTGGAATTTTGCATGAGCACCTGATAATCATGCCTGTAAAGAAAGAAACAAATGAAAATTGCTTTATTTAGCAAATTACTAAATTAAGAGAAAAATATTTTGTTGCCATTTAATATTGTCACTGCTATTATAAGTGCTGGCCTGGATGGTATACCCACTCTCCAATCAACAGACTCTGGATTCAAATCCCACCGTGGTCAGAAGACATTTGGTGAATGCCTTTAGGTGGTACATGGTTATGAAACCATGTACTACTGCCCATGTACCCTGCTGCTTACTGGAGGCTTAAAATGACTTGAAAAAGTGCTATGTTTGCTCTCTAAAGCAGGGTTTCTGGATTATCTAATCTTTAGCCCATCCACAATACTATTATAAAATGTATTACAGGTCAGCATCCTTCTATGGGGACAGTTCATACAAAAATGAGAGACCAAGATATTCACAGTCTTAGAAAAATTTTAGGAGTTTGTGTATACACTGATGTGGACAAAAACATATGTAAATTTACAAATTGTTTTAATTTTTGGGTGAAGCTATGGATTTTTATCAACAATATTTTGCACTATATCTATATATATATATATATATATATATATATATATATATATATATTCCACAGAAAAAAATGCAGAAGGGCTTTGAGCAAACAAATGCCATATGACAGGAAGGTTATTTAATAAACTATAACTGTATTGCCACACAGATAAATGCCACAAAATTTCAACCACTCCACCATATACACACTTGTCACAAAGACTATAGTCTTATTTGATTTCCAACTTGAAATAGATAATAAACAAGGTGTAGTGTGTAGTAAAGCATGACCAATAGAAAGAATATGAAATATTCTATAACATGAAAAGATAAATAAAAGATATATATATTTTTTTTTTAAAATAGATTTAATGACTTAAAAACCGAGATTACTTATAAAAATTTAATAAAATTAATACAACTAGTTTCGGCTTATAATAGCCTTCATCAGGTATTCTTAAAGGAAGAGAATAGTAATAAACATTGAAGTATCTAAAAACTTGAAAATACAGGTAAAATATCGCCACACATAATTGATACATAAAAAACGTATTTTTTCAAGTTGTTCTGAAAAAATACGTTTTTTATGTATCAATTATGTGTATCGATATTTTACCTGTATTTTCAAGTTTTTAGATACTTCAATGTTTATTACTATTCTCTTCCTTTAAGAATACCTGATGAAGGCTATTATAAGCCAAAACTAGTTGTATTAATCTTATTAAATCTTTATACGTAATCTCGGTTTTTAAGTCATTAAATCAATTTTTAAAAATGTATCACAACAACCGAGTTGAAGCATATAATTACACACACACACACACACACACATATATATACATACATACATATATATATATATATATATATATATATATATTTGAGGTAGTGGTGGCAGGGGAGGGGAATGAAAATACTTATTAGAACTTTTGTTTAGCATCTTCTTTTATAATTCATTTAATTTTTTCACCAATGGCATTTATATAAAATTTTACTATAATTCATAAATAATACATGAAAAAGTTAAGTTTTTGTATTTTTAACTGAAAATTTGGATTCTTCTTCTTCTCTGATTGTGAAAAAAAAAAATCCTCAACTTCCTATAGATTTCACATTGGCTGTATGGCAAGAAGGAAAGGATCTGTAGTGTCAGAAGAACAAAGTAATGTATGGCTTTCAGTTGGAAAAGACCTAGGTTTCAACTACTTGTTGACATGAAGAAAATTCTATGAAATAAAGGATTTTCCAACTGCAGGCAAGTTAGCCAGTCTTGTGCATAGGTGGCAGAGTTTTTCATTCTGTAAACAGAGAAACCAAACGGAGAAGAGTGTAGACAGTCAATATTGAATCATACAATTGGTCTACAACAAGTCTCTCGAGTCTATACAGAGGACAAAAGCTGAGGGATTAGGTATCACACACAATACCCACAGATTGGAGTTGAATCTGGATTTAGTTTCCTGTAAATATCAGGAACCCAAATTTAGGAGCTGAATAAAAGTAGACCTAAGCAGCAAAACATAAAACTGGGAGAGGATGTAAGAATATATAAAGAATCAGTGAACTTCCCTCTTTGCTCCCATACAATCAAACCAACAGGAAATAAAATATTACATTTTTATATGTTCAAGATATTTTTTCATTATATAAACTGACTCAAATTCGGAAGTGAATGTGTGTGTGCATGCGCACACGTGCAGAAACTCTCCTTATAAAGTGAGATTTATTGCTAGCTAATTAAAGTTTGTATTTTTAAATCAATACATAAATGAAGTTTTTAGGGTGATTGCAACTGTACAAAAATTACAAACCTTTAGCATGAGTTACCTTCATATTGAACAATCTAAAAAAGATTCTGCCCAATAATCTATATGATATATTTTTTGTTAGTTTATTTATTTTTTAATGATTATAGGACTTCACTGGCTTAACAGCTATGCCTAAATAGTGGTTTTTATCCTTGACAATGCAGAAATCTACAGTAACTATGTTTCAAAAGCTATGAATTTTTTTGTTATCTTCAGTGAGTATGCAGATTCTAATTAATGCATCAATTTAGCAATGAATTGTCTTTTGTAAACTTCAGAAACATTATTAAAAAGGAAAATCAGAAATATTGGTATTACTTTATATTAAGTGGGAAAATGTGTTGGAATATCACACAGCTTGTAATTCATAAGCTTTTGATCACCTTTGAAACAAAGTTCTTAATATTGTAAATAGAAATAGGGGATGTTAAAGATCCATCCTTATTTCAAAGTCAAATATAGGTAGAAACTTTGAAAGTTTTGGAAATTTGACCAGAGAGCTTACAAGATTAATCCTTGGCACTGGAATTGCCTTAACCTGAACTACTTAAAAGACATGAGTGCTGTCCATGCATCTGTATAGTCATCTTTTATTAGTGGTTTTGATATGGGTTTCACTGGCCTGACAGCTGTTTTGAACTGGTTAGTTCTCTTCAGAGACCAGTCAGAAACCTTAAGAGGACTGGATAAGGATGAATTTTTAATATCTCCTATTTCTATTCATTTTACATCACCAATTCAGGTTCACTGTATGGCTCATTCTTTGATAATCTTAACATTCTTACAGGGAAAACAGTATCTGACTAATTGATATAAACTTATAATGGAAATTTTAAAACGTAAAAGATGTTTTAGTTTTAGTTTTTCAATAAACAAATGATATTTACAAATACCAAAAGAAACATGTAAAGAATTAAATAACAATGTTTATAAAAAAAATTATTAATGTAGAACTTCCGAAATTAAATTTCGATCAGTTCTGTAAGGTACAGAAAGTGGTATTAAATCTAAACCTGCTACTTCTTAGATGTGTGGTGGTTATGAAAGATTCTGAACTCAGAGTACATTAGTATCTTGAGCAGCTAAAAATGTATTTAGCTATTTACATAATTTTATGGAAGAAAACTTGCTCTAAAGACTAAACATGGAACTTTTCAAGCCCAATTTAGGTCACCAATAAGTAATGGGGTGTTTCTTCACTACTGATTGGTGACCTGAGATTATTGACTCACTGAGTCAAATTTATTAAGACTAGTACATCGTTGTGGGCACGATGTACTAAAGTTTTAATAGTTTCAGCCTTTTGACTAGGATGGTGATGGGATTCAGCATGGATATAATGGTCTGTATGAGACCTTCTGAAAAACTGAAAATTGCAAGATTCCATCTAGTTAATGAAGAATTAGAAGATCTAAAACAGCTAATTGGTTATTTACTACTACTTCTAACGGTAAATTGGATCCTGGGATGAAGTGCATTGAATAAGGAAAAAAACTTTTGTAACTTAGAGGAGTCGTTCCAAATTGCCTGGTTGGCTGATTGGTTAGTGCAGTGGTGCACCCAGGGAGGGGACCAAGGGGCTCTGCACCCCCAAAAGAAAAAGTTAAAAAAACACTAGAAAATTTTCCAAAAATCTTTTCCTAATTAAAATTCATTTTTTAAAATTTATGTTGTGTTGTGTCTTCTATTTCTAAACTACTTATGAATTAGCAGTCACATATGGTGGGAATACCCTATAGCTCTCGGGAGTCACGGCTGCTGTGAACGCAAACCGAATGAAGTAGTGCTTGGGCGGACCGAGCGGCACTTCGTTTGCCCGAGCTGGGCCAGGCCACAAGAGATCATGGATATCACCTATTGTTGGTGATCACTGAGATGCTCAGTCATGTGTCGTATATATACAATGCATAGTGTGTATTCTCAAATCGTCTACTCAACTTGCCCCTCCCCACCAAGATTAAATCCTGAGTGCGCCACTGGGTTAGTGTATCCTCACTCCAGCCAAAAGCTGCAGGTTCGAATCCTGCAGGGATGGATGTTTGTGATTGTCTGTCAAAAATACTAGTGGTGGTGGAAGACAATAGATGGCGTTGGTGTAGATGATGCAGTTGGTGGATGAGCTTGAGTGGTGGTGATGAAGAGTTGTAGAGTAGGTGCCCTCCCTTGAGTCTTGGACTCCCTGTAGGTGTCAAATAATAATAATAAAATATCATCCACATATCCAAATAAAATATAACAGACAATTCTAGAAAGCACTCCTTAAGTAGCTAATGTAATGTTTTTACGCGAGTTTTCTTCCGTTTCTATATTTATTTTGATTAGGCGCGCGCACGCACACGAGTTTCGTCTTTAAATTCCAAAAACGTCATTCAAAAGTATTAAATTTTTGCTGAAACTTCCAAAATTGGTTTTAAAAAAAAAAAATACCCTTCGCGTTTGTTTCGACTTTAAATGAAATTACTGCAATAGCAGCTTGAGTGTTACTGCAGCAATCAAGCGACGCTGCGAGAACGGCAAGAAGAAAGTCCGCGAGTAGCGAGTAAACAGGCCATAAAGAAGTTTTATGAGTCTAATAAAGTGACCAATACGAGCTCTGGTGACAACGGCAACATAATAGGAGACTCAGATAGTGGATAAAAAGCGTGGATGGGGGGAGGGAAATCCCAAACACACGCACAAAATGGAGCTATAATCGTATTCTTGAGTAGAAGAGTAGGTAACATCCCAAGGTTTCCACTTTAGCTAAGGTTTTAAGACGCATTTGAATTCGAAGCATAAACAATAGTAGAGCATTTTACAGTTCGCAAAGAGGTAAATGCATTATATTGTTAAATTTCAAATAACAGCTTCTAAACTATTAGTAGACTAAACTAAATTCTAGATATGAATTTCTCTCAAAAAACATAAATTACAACACTACCGACAGAGACTAGTAAGCAAAATATCCAAGTTATTCATACCACAAATGACAATTTACCTTATTTCTAGTTTAAATGTAAACGCTCGCGGATAAGCTATACTTTACAATGAACGGCATAGGTTTACTATGCTTAAATATGTTTACTTTGCTTAAACATTTCATAATAATGTTTAAGCAAAGGGAACGGATTCACCATGATAGTTCGACTTTACAAAGCTTTTGCATAAGTCGGAGGATATGGGTTTGGATTAAAAACTACTAGCGTTGGGTACTATAATGACTGCTGATAGAAGTGATGTATGGAGGATGCGAGATTATATTGGGAAGGATTTGAAAGGTGACATATAGCCGTTTGCTGATAGGTAGGGTAATCAGGAATATGACTGGCATGCAGCAGTTGCAAAATGATTTGAAAAAGATGGATCGTGGGCATGTGAAATGGCTATCAATTTATTGAGACTTACAAACATCTGAAAGGGTCATACAGATTATCAGTAGATGGAATTTTTTCATTTTATGGAGGATTGGGAAAGGACGAGAGGCTATCCTTGGAAGTCGAGAATGAATGCTGTCAACGGAGATGAAGCTAGATTTTTCTACTCAGTGTTTTGTGATTGGGTTGGACTGCCACTGGAGGTAGTACGTATATGAATGAATTTAAGAACAGGTGAAGATTGGTGCGAGCAATATGTTGCCTCACTCAATGAGTTCCTGGTGATCTCTCTCTTAATAATAGTATTGATGAGATTATGGTATAAGAAACTGCTATGGATCTTGGAGTTTTTAGTAGATAGGAAGTTAAAGTTCAAGGATCATATAGCAAAGAGTGCGAATACAATTCACAGAATAATTGTAATGCTGAAACGAACATTGCCATGTAAGGATAAGGAAGTTGTCTTGCCTCTTTACAAGGCCTTGATGAGACCTCACCTGAACTACTGCACGCAGGTCTGGTCTCCATGGTGATGCAGATACAGCGGAGAGTACAAAGGAGAGTGTTAAAGATGATATCGGGACTGTGGAATGTAAATTATCAAAACAGATTGAGAATGTGGACTGCAGACTGCACTAGCAAACAGGAGAAAGAGGGATGATATGCTATGCTAGACTAGACCTACAAACTCCTGAAAGGGTCATGCAGAATACCAGTAGATGAAATTTTTCATTTTATTCAGGATGGGGGAGGAAAGGACATCCATGGAAGTTGAGAATGAATGCAGTCAAGAAAGGGGTGAGAGCTATTATATATATATTATTTATTTATTTCATAGAGCGGTGCGTGATTGGAATGACTTGCTTTTGGAATGATGCATGCAAGTAGAGTAAATGAATTCCATGAAAGGTATGACAATTTATGTGAGTAATAAGTGGCCTTCTTCCCAAACTCTCTGGAGATCCCTGCGCAATAATTATAAATAATAATCGCCAGTCCATAATATATACAGTATATCAAACGTCGGACACATACACTCAGTGGTGAGCTATGGAAATTTTACCAAAGGGCTCGCATCGTCGAGCAAAAAAAGCCGTATTTCACACAAAAACTTTTATTAATACAACTTGTGTACAAATGCCAATCAAAAAGTATGAGGGGACAATCAACCTTTAAAAGCTATATCATTTTTAAACAAATATTTCGTCATCTAAACATATTTGCACACAATCATCTGTGTTAATTTATCTTACACAAGAAAAACATTTTTTAACTATCAAAATATAATAAGAATAAAATCTTTTATAATCGCACATATGCAATAGTTCGCATTTTTTATAAACAAAATAAATTTGTTTTGTTTGCGATAGAAGTTTTTATGACAAACAATCTATAAATAATAAATAAATATTATCTAAATACAATAATATTGAAATACGTTATACTGTATTTCTCTTTTGTTTTTATACTTCAAGTGATAATCAACGGTTTTACCATACGATGGGCTACCAGAAGGGTAAAGATAGCGCATGCGCTTATTTTATTTTCAAACTTGGCCGCATTCGTTATAGAGTTAAAACAATAATTCCAAATAATCTATACACTGTCGAATAGACTAATTTTTGTTAGGTTAGCGTATGAGTTTGTCGCTTAATATGTTTCAAAAAATTATGTTTGTTTGTTTTTTCAGTTGAAAGAACAATGGCGCATTGAGCTTTGTCACTGAAAAATATTGGAGTTCAATTTTTGTCATAACGAAAACCTTTATACGGTCTATTTCAATTAAAGATGAGTAAGCCGATCTCATAAAGAGGAAGATTTTTTTTTTTCTATACGCGGAATGAAAAACCCTTAATGCAGGTTTCTCACTCCACATATAAGCAAATCAAACCAGAGAATACACGCAAATAACAGACAAACACACTATTAGTGGGCAGTGACGTAGTATTGTAGATGGTGGATAGTGAAGATTCGTTTTGTCCGTTCATCTATACAAAGTTAGTCGAAGCATTCCAGCCGATGTTATTAACATCACCATAGAAGAGCGTATTTCTCCCAAAGAGCCCTAGATAAGAACAGGACACATTTTAATTGAACAAAAAACGAACATGAGGCAAGCGATCTCGAAAGAGAAAGAACAACTTTCGGATTCTTGATACGTGAAAAAAGGCAGCCAGGTATACATTAGGTTTGTTAATAGTGGATTTTTCCACCCACTATTGTGCTAGCATGGATCTAACGAAGCAGCAATATATTAAATGAATATTTAAAACGTTCGCAAAAATCTTAGTGTCGCAACAATTTTGCTAGCACAGAAAGTACTTTTGTTAGTGGCTGGTGCAGTTGAATCCACCGTTCAGCATTTAATACCATAGCAATACTGGCATGGGCTATTGGGAGGGAAACATGCAAAGACAAATGTTTATACAACGCATTCTCATCAATCGCATGACTTACCAGAAGTCGAGTATAACCGCATTGCCGATAACTGACCCGAGGCCATATTTCTCTAGTTGTGAGGAGGACACAGATGTTACGACATGACGGACAGTAATCTGAGCTATTATCCCACGCGAGAGCATTTTGGTAGCTTTAGTATTAAGCTTCCATCTATCAAATAATAATAATACTGACCGCATCTTTCTTTGATCTCATTCTGCTAATGTATTAGTGAAACGAGATCCAATTTCAGTAAGGGACAGCTAAGACCATGTGAAAATGATCCCCAAATCGCATACTATAAAATATTCATTTTTGATCACAAGATGGCGCTGGTGTAGATGAAGGTAGTTGCGGTTGGTGGAGTGGTGGAGACGGAGAGTTGAAGAGCAGGTGCCCTCCCTCGATGAGTCTTTGGAACTCCCTGGAGGTGTCGCATAATAATAAAATCTTTTTGACTGTATATTTTCTTTTTTTTTTGTAAACTATGTAACTAGTGATCATGAGGTCTGGGAAGTTAACATATTCACAGCCTGTTTTATGGCACAGGTTCGTTTTCTATCCACTGTCACAAATAAACAGAAATGCTAACCTATGATATGTAGTTAGAACCCTTAGAAAACAACTCGGCAGTATAACATTTCTACAGACTAGATGGCACGAGTCCAAATAATGAAACAGGAAATTAAAAACAAGAATCAACAAGACCTTTTGTTTTAAATGCACGCGCGCGCGCACACACACATAGAACGGCTATTTTAAGCTCCCCCTTGTTGAAATGTTTAAGCTACTTAAAAAACCAACAGACCACGGAACTAACTAGCAAGGAAATGAAATAAAAGTCTTAGCACGAAAAATCCAGACGATGATACAGCAAAAAAAAAAAAAAGACTACCGGGCTGCTACGTTCGGTTTGTATATTAAGTAACACGCACGCGAACTAACCCTTTACACCCAAATTTTTTGGAGATGATTTGGAGACAACGACTGATTGAGACTGACAGGTGGTGAAATAGATACGATATTACGGTAGCAAAATATTATAATCATTTCTCGGTCTGTTTGAAACTAATTTTGGCCACGTGCTGGTTTTTATCCGATGTTAAAAATCCAAGTTTTTTTTTTCTTTTTCCACTTTTTTTTTATTTTATTTTGAAAGTTATGTTAAGATAATACAGGCGAAGAGAAGTCAAACGTCTCACGATCCACCGTCAGAATGTTGACACGCTGTCTGGATTAAGTCAGAAGAAGCTTTTCCCACTCTTTGCCAAGTGAAAAACTCGTGTCAATGGCCCTCAACCAGGATGTACGGTTGTGTCAACAATAGTGGAACGACAGAGCGCTGCTGGCGCCTTGTGATACAGACCTTCACCATTACCACAGCAACAAAAACAGAGTGAAGATTCAGTCAACCCAAAATGTAATACCGCCTAGAAGTCAGTTTCTTTAAGAGCATAGTACTATTTTAAACATCTTCAGATTCAACTTCTTTATTTATGAGACGAAAGACAGTAAGTTAACTGGAAAAAAAAGATGATGGATACCTGATGTTGTTAGACTATTAGCAACAAATTGGGGGGAAATGATGTCGTTATGTAGGCAATGAACTATCTATGTACTCGCAATAACAGATGCAGTAGTACATGATCATTTAGCACAACTAAAATTTATTTATCAAGTCTTAAAGTTCGAAAATGTCCACTATCTATGGGCAAACTGAAATATCTCACTGAGTTGTCTAACAACTTGATTCCTTTAACTGCCTAGAGGAATATAACGACCAGCTCTGATTACATAAGCAATTTTGTAACAACGAAGTGAATGAATCTATTTTGGCTTATTAAGAATCTGACATTCCTATGTTTCGAAAAATACACTGCTCAAAACAATTAGAGGATATTTTAGTTTCTGTCGGATGATTATAAATTTCTGCAAATAATTATAACTATTGGGTACTTCATACGTGAATAAATATTTCTTACATAATCGATATTTATTACAAATTTAACCAATTATACATTTTAGCGTGAAATAATTTTAACAATAGCTAAAAACGCTTTTGTTAATTTTTAATAGGACGTATAGTCTCCATTAACAGCGGGACATCTTGATTGCATGGACCGGATACGATGATCAAACAGTTCTTGTAGGATATCTCCCCACTCCTCTGTGAGAGCAATTTCGAGCTCTTGAAGCGATCGTTTCGACAAGTCTTAACATGATTTTGTACATCAAGAATATTTTAAAATAAATGTGTTACCATTTGTAAATTATTTTTATAACTTTATAATTTACAAGAAAACCCAAATATTCCCTAATTGTTGAAATATTTCTAGTTTTATTATTATTTTTTTTAATTATTGTTCGTCCACCTTTTGTATATATAGATATCAAAATCAATTGCTGGCTGATTTCTTTTATATCTTACTGCCGAAAATATCATAAAGGGGAAAAAAATCAAGAAAGCTTAGTGGCTGGTTGAATTCTTAAAGAGCTGAATCTATAGAGATGGGATTCTTCAGCATGCTTTTGAGGCAAAAGTGTAACGCACACGGCAGTAGAATTATGAACCAAACGTGAAATGCTAACTGGAGGGGGTTAGACGTAATTGAACTAATTAATTCTGAAAGAAAGTTCTAGTACGATAAGCCAAGTTACGTGTTTCAATTAAGGGTTTGAAAAAGTTCCAGAACCTTTATCCTCCAAACGGAAGAATTTTGAAGAGCTGAACGTGTACTGGTCGGCAGTTCCAGTGGATGAAATCCAAGATTATCGTGCTGTTACTGATACCGTGAACACTTCCATACTACCTATACCACGATAATCCAATAGAAATGTTTTTTTGTGTCACCAAAATAATGTTCGGCGCCAGAAGGCGAAGTCAACAGACAACTGGTTTGTAGATAACGTTACCAAATTGCCTTGGCACAGAGTCTTGCTCTCAGTTGCACGGAACATGGGATTGAGGTCATGGTTCGTGACCTCAATCCCATGACATGGTTCAATGCGATCTTCTAGTGTGAAGCTGTGGCAGCTTGAAAAGAAAATCTGGCTATTTACCATATATTAGCGAAGAGGCGAATGCCATTAAGGTAAAGATGGGTCAATATATTACTGCAACATTGCATTTATAAAAAAAAATAAAATAAAATAAATAAAAAAAAAACTATGGAAAAGTAAAAGGTTAATTCAGACACGGATAGTTGGGTGACATAAATTTCCAACAATTAGGTTAGTCAAGCAGCTGTTTCTAAACTGTAGCCAATCTTCTACTTACCCAGTATCTGGCTTAATTTTTAAGTTCAGAAATTGTTTTGCATTTATTTTAAAAATCAGTATCAAGAGCGAAATACTATTTTCATGCCTTGACTCGAAAATTACCAATACATATGATTCGGTTTCTAACAGATATTTTAAATTCCTCTTTTTTTTTTTTTTTGGACAGAACAGACGATAATCAAAAGCAACCGAAGTTAAATAAATTTTCTCGGAAAGCTGAGTAGCTGCCAAATCTCTAGGATAAAAAATTAAGAAAGGTGATTGCTTCTTCTTATGAAAATATCCAGAAGAACAATCGTCTGTCACGAAACTTATCTTTTACTAGGCAGTCAGGTGCATGAAAGTTTCCCATAAAGAATAGCAGATATTAGTCCCATAGCCGGAAGAAGAAGTAATACGGAAACTTCGCTCTAGAGACAAAACATGAAACTTTTAAGTCGCTTTAGACCTCCAAAAGAAACAGGTTTATTTTGGAGGCCTGTGTTTCATACCTTTTCATGTTACTCATTGTTTGAATACAGATCAATGAATTAACTTTGCACCAAGAGATAGAGCTAGGGTGCTAATAGCTAGTACTTTATGTATATTTTGGTAGCAACAGGTAGACGAAAATTTATAATTTATCAATTTTTAATTTATATGAAGCCACAAGTTTTTCATGGGCAAACAGAATATTCTGGTCCATGTCAGTGACATCTTAATGCATTCTGCGAGTCATTTTCCTTCGATCACGCACCCATTTTAGCATTCCGGAGGGATCCATTTTTGCCACCTGACGTGAAGCATCTACAGATGTTTATAGCGCGGTATTCACAACAGTTTTCTATGTTCACCTTTAGCAGTTCCGGAGTTCCTTCCGGCGGCCAATTATTTAACAATGTTAGAGTCTGTTACCATTAAAGTTGCAAGCGCACACACTACTGTACTACTGGCAATAGGAGAGGGTTGAAAAATACGGTTAAGTCGTTGAATTCTTTAAGACATCTGCGAAGAACTGGAGTCAATCAACCCATTCTGTTTGTGTTATGCGAGTGAAAAGAGAGAAAAGTACGTTCGCTACTTACATATTACATCAGCCACTATACTTACCAAGATAATCACGTAGCCACGAAACAAAATCAAATCTACGCTCGTGCACGCTGACAACACGTCATCATTAACCGGAATGGAAATGTAGGTCAAGCAATCGTATGTAAGGGAAGGCGGAATCCAAATTTGCAGCTACTGAACAGATGGCGGAAGGTAAAATGGGCGGAATGACACCGGGTACTGGTGTGTACAAAACGGTCGTTGCAAGGAAGTTGGTTTGTCATCCGCGCTTAATAGATATCTGTGCCGTAGAAATTAATGAAAAGGTAGGTCAAAGCTGAACAAAGCACGCCCTTTAAGTGTTTCGATAATAGGATGTGAGCAGAGCAACATTAACGAGGTGCTCAAGCCATTAAAGGGAATTTCCCTGCTGTCACGGTAACCATTCATTAGATTCTCGGGATGCTTATTTCAATGGAATGTTTTATTTTCGGGCATACGCCCCCCCCTACCCCCCCAAGTGGTCTAAATATGCTGTTTGTTATTCAGCTAGCGACCGCTTTCTTTTCCATTCTTTTATCAGTTTGGACTATGCTTATATCAAAACCGTGCACGAACTAAAGCCAATGAGGCAATCTGATATTTAACATACCACGGAAGTGAAATGTTATAAGGAAGTATGCAAAACAAGCATTCTGGAGACATTACGATAGCTGTTCATACTAATAATTAACACAATCAGTGGCGGCTCGTGGCTTGAAATCGTGCGGATGCTGCAACTTTCGAAATACACACACACACACACACACACACACACACACACACACACACACTGTAAGTATACGTGTTTGGATAAAATACCAAAATTATGGTAAAAATTAAAAAAAAAATTTAAACATGAAAAAATATTGTTTATTATGGATAAAATCATATGGTTTAGTATAATTCAAAATTACTTAAAAATAAAATATATTCTTCTTGTTTTATTTCATGAAAAAATATTGTTTATTATCGATAAATTATACTACTACTATTATTATTATTATTATAAAAACCTCCATGAGTCAAAGACTCATCGTGGGAGGTCCACTGTTATACACACAGTTTATCATACCGCGCCTTAAATAAATTTACTGTCTCTGCACTCACCACATTCTCGGGTAATGCATTCCAATCACTCACCACTCTCCATGCAAAAAACTTGCTCCTCACTCCCTTGCTCACACCCTCCTTATACAGCTTCCAGGGATGACCTCTTGTTCTCTTGCTATCCTCACCCATTCTGTGCAAAACTTCCCCGACATTAATCTGGTAATAACCTCTTAACAGCTTATATGTCTCAATCATATGCCCCCTCCTTCTATCCACCAATTTCTGCAAATTGCATTTTGTCAATCTGTCTTCATATTCTACATTCCAGAGACCAGAAACTACCTTAGTCAATCGCCTCTGAACTTTTTCCAACGCATTTTTATCTTTTTGAAAACCAGGTGACCAGATCTGTGCACAGTAATCCATATGTGGCCTGATCAAAGCCTTATACAAAGGAACCATAACATCTTTACTTCTACAAGTCAATGTCCCCCGCATCATTCCCATTATCCGCTGTGTTGTCTTCACTATTTTAGTAACATGTCCCCGAAATTTTAGGTCCTTGTCTACAATCACTCCCAGATCTCTCATCTCCTCTACCTCCTCCAAGATATTTCCACTGGTTGTGTACTTTACATCCCATCTCTGCTTCCGAAATTTCAAAACCTTACACTTTGAAACATTGAATTGACATCCCCACTCATTCACCCATTTAGCTGTATTCAAGTCCTCTTGCAAAGCTACAGCATCCACACTACTCCTGATAGCTCCCCAACTTTGCATCATCCGCAAACAACTGCATATCACCATTCTGACCTCTCCAGATATCATTTACATACAAATTAAAAAGCAATGAACCCAAAACAGACTCTTGAGGTACACCACTAGTAACTTTCCTCTTCTGGGATATCGCTCCTCCATAGTCAACTCCCTGATACCTATCAGACAGCCAACCAATCTCTAATCCAGCGAACCAATCTATTGTTCAGCCCCATCCGTTCCAATTTAACCAGCTTGTCATGTGGTAATTTATCAAACGCCTTTGCAAAATCTAAATATACCACTGTATATGCAACACCCTTATCCAACGCATTTGTCACTTTATTATAAAAAGCAAGCGGATTGCTAAAGCACGATCTTCCTTTAGTAAATCCATGCTGGCCGCCAAAGAGTATTTTTCTGTTGTCAATCCAATTCTGAATCTTAGTCCTAACTAACCTCTCTAATACCTTGAACACAACCCCAGACACACAGACTGGTAGATAATTCAAAGCTTTACTCTTATCACCTGCCTTATGAATTGGAACAATTTTACCCTCTTTCCACTCCCTTGGAACTTGACCCAGTGAGAGACTCATGTTGAAAAGAATGCAAAAGCTGTTGTTAACTCTCTGATACATTCCCTCAAGACACGTGGTGAAATAGCATCAAGTCCCACAGCCTTATTTACATCAAGTCTATTCAATTCCTCATATACCTCCTGTTCACTTACTAACAGTTCCTCCTCCTCCTTTCCCACTGCTTTCAAGTTCTGTATACAGTTTAGTATAATTAGTTTATACAGTATAATTCAAAATTACTTAAAAATAAAATCCATTATCATAACCCCAATAATGTTCTAAAATAAAAACTATAACAAATTAACGTTATGTCTTTAATTGTAATGTCCAAATATTTAAAGAGACGGAGTAAACACGATAAGCACTACGAACACTCTACTACTGGTGCAAACAACAGTGGAACTGTGCGACGGACAGTGCCGCATTACGCTAATAGCTCGCATCTCACTGTATATGCTTGCGCGCGTAGCAATATGACACTGTGGTAAACACAGTGCTGCTAGGGTGCTTCGCCCTCCTAAGTGCTACAAGAAGGATTTTTATTATTTTTTATACAAAATAAGAGAATTGTATAGGATTTGTTGATGATAAAATTAAATATTAGAAGCAAATATAAATAAATTACTAAATATATTTATGTATCGAGAAAAATTGGGGGTGCTGCAGTGCCTATGCACGATTCGCCCCTGAACAATGGTCATAAACTTGCTTCTCATACCTTTCTTTTCTTATTCATTCTGCAACAGTGTCAGTGGGAGAGAGCCAATATCCCCATTCATGTGCCCATGGATGTTAGGTTAGGTTAGTTTATAATGATTTCTGATTTCATTGAGTGCAAAAGAAGTACTTTTCTTATAAACTTTTTTTCATTATAAACTAACCTAACCTAAGCTGTTATAATTTCTATTGAGAATGAAAACCTATATATAAAACCTATAAACATGTTCTTATTACATTTACGAGACTCCTCTAGGAATTATTCACTTTAACCGGTTAAAGTGATTAATTCTCGTAAATTATTCACTTTAACCGGTAATTCTTAATAAAAACCGGATTTATCACTTTAACCGTAACATATATATCCATTAGCTCTACGCATTTTGTGATCTGGACGAGCTGTTGCTCTAGGGTTACTACATATGATTTTCCAAAATTTTGTAATTTGGAATTAAAAATAAAATGACACTTACGAGGGGAAAAAATGCTATAATTCATTTTTCTAGGATTGAAATGTTTTTTAAAACACTGATAAATTCCAAAAACGTTTTTTCCAAGTCAACTGCAATTTTCAAGGGCATTCTCTCTCTATATGAAAGTAAAATTAATACTAATTACATTTATATTCAGAAGCAAATCGATAACAGAAATATATATATATATGTGCGTGTGTGTGTGTGTGTGTGCATGCACAGACTTTTCACATGTCTGTACCATCAGAAATTTTCAGCATGTGAGAAATATTAAGGTAACATTTTCGTGAACCGCAAGATTTAAAAAAAATAATAAATCTAGAATCAATTTCAGTTTATACGGCAGCGATAGTCTTGTATCAACTGTTGAAATAATGCACTAGGAAAGCCCAGTAGGATAAACTAGCAGGTAAATCAATACATTTTTGTTTACCTTATGACGATTTCCATCTTTATTGCTTTCAAGTACCAAGAACAGCAGGGCACAGTTTAGGAAAACTTACTGAACATGAAAAGGCAAATTTCTTCAGGAATTTCATGCTGTTTATGGCATTCTTATTTCAACCTATATATCCACGGAATGGTAAGACGAATATTTCATACATTCCTTCTCATTTGATGAATACGTTTAATGATAATTATCTTCACTTCAATGACAAAATGCAGCTTGCCTTTTTCTTTCTTAAAAAAGGTATTTCAGCTCACCTACTCTTACCCTCAGCTATACACAAATCACCAGGGAGGATCAGATCGCTCTACTCGGACTAACAATTAACTCCAATCTCTCCTAGCATAAACATATCACATCAATAGCTTCCTCAGAATCCAAAAAACTAGGCATTCGCTTTCGTTGAAGACTGTTGTACACACCCAACGAACTTTATATTTATATAAATCCACTCATCCCCAGAATACTGTTCACATGCTTGGGATGGCGTACACCTAAATCCTCTCTACAGGTACACTTCAGCAGTCAATGCTCCGCTGAAATTGCAACCAATTACAAACACATCGAACTTGCTTTTCGCTGTCCTCTTTTTATTCCATCTAATCCTGTCTTTTGGACAAGACTTTCTCACAAAGCATTTCCAAACAACTGCAACTCTTCAAGAAAGAATGTTAATAAACTTCTTTCTCAATCTTCGCTTGTGTCCCATACACGGCAATGATGTGCTTACGTGTTCTTCGACCTATCGTGTATATGGGATCAATATAATAAATTATCTATTTCGCTAACTTTTGCATCCATGCGGACACCGATGCAGGACTGGCAAAGGAAAACGATGTCTTGCAACCCTAAAACGAACTATTATAAAAACTATTACTAACCTTTTCACAACTGAAAGTGAGGAAAAAAAAAAAGAGTCAATGGGCCGGAAAAGAAAAAGCTGATAAACATCAATACGCTGGCCTCATAACATAGCCGCGTAGATAATTACAACTAAACCAAATTCCTTGAAAACATTTCTCAACATTAAAAGAAATGCTAATTATCTTGTAAATTGTTTAGTTGAAAAAAAAGGAGAAAATGCAATTTAAATGATGAAAAATAAGAGAATCTTGTTTTCAATCTCATTATAGACTATCGTCCTCAATACTTTTGACCTTTTAATACAGTATATATTTCATTTATAATTTCGCCTCAAATTTGTTCTAATTTTTTTCGACGAAAAGCTGCTGAATGTGATGAGGTCACAAGCAATGAAAGATGGAAGCTACACGGCAATTCTACGATGATTATCAGGATTATTTCTTGGGAAACAAGCATCATTAAAATTCACATTATAGTGCACTGTTTATTATGATTTTTTTTTTCCATTTCAGTACCTTATTAATACTTAAACGATTAGTAAGAAGAGTTTCCAACATATAAAAAAGACACTCGCGTAAACAAGGAGAAAATTTAAAAAGTACTTGAATCAAATGAAATTGCCTAATACGATACAGTGAAGGGGGGGGGTTACAAATCTCTGCGCTTTCTGGTAAATGGAAACGAAGTTTTTAAAATAGCTAATTAAGAGTCTTATATTTAAAATAAGCCTTTACATTTCAAAATGGAAAGTAAACAAAAATCAGTCGAAGATGTAAATTTTATTGTTTTGGGAGATTGACAAATGTTCATGCATGGTATTGATGGATGAATATGAAGCAATTTTCGCAATCATAGTTATTCATCCCTCCCGCACCCCTACACAAAAATATTTACGAACAAACTACTTGCTACGTTACTACTTTATATCTAGACAGTGTACGTATATTTCAATATAATTAATAAAAATCAAATACAGCAATCCCTCGATTAGTGCGCTCTTTAAAACAGGTGCATTAATCAAAAACGCACTAATCGAATATAATAACCTAAGGGAAAAAGCATAATTCGTTCCTCAGATTTCTTTTTTGAACCTTAATTTTTTTTATAAAAGAATTAAGGTATGTCTCAGGGCCTCGTTAAAGGAAAACTATGAAGCTGAAAGACAATAAAACATATTCAGAATATAAATTTTATTATTCTACTTCTTAACAAAGAATTGAGCTAACGTAGTCTAGCGGGCATTGTTTCTTTTTTTTTCATGCAACCGACGGTATGGCCCTATTGGCTCTTCTACTCTTCCGCAAATTTTACTGCTTCTCTATTCATCAGGGTCAGCCTCGAAGCATTGCTGCTTAAAAACTTCGATTGTACGAAAAATATTTTAAAATTGTTTCTGTGAAATCTCTTTTGGCTGACCATCAGTGGTTAAATTTTCTTCATATTCTTCGGGATCTTTCCGCTGTGCATCTAAATTTTCGGAATCACTCAATTCTTCAAAATGAGATTTAATTAACTCTTGGACGTTATCATTGTCATTTTAAAGTAAGCACTTAAAAAACTACAATGATCATAAAAGAGAAGTTAATTTTTCGACGTGTAATAATAAACATCTCATCCCAAAAGATGAGAATTGATCACCCTATTATCGGAATGGATTCTCTTTTTTTGTGACATTCGCAGAAGTGTCGAAGGGTCTCGAATCTGTGTGCGTATTATAGCAGACGACATAAATTTTGGCGGTAAAAATTTGGAACATAGTATACATAGTGTACATGGAAGTAGTGTAGTATGCCATTAAAAATCACTTTGATTTTTTAAAATAGTTAGCCATAAAAATGTAAAGATACAATTTTTTTTTAAATCTGTAACATTTATTTTTTAATATGTATATAGGCGCACTAATAGAATTTGGGTATCGAAAAAAAAAATGACGCACTAATCGAGGGATTACAGTACAATCATCGCAAAGAGTCCAATTTCGATATTCTACATGGTGTTCATCTATAGATATGAGAATTAACACACCAATGTCTTGTTCATACTTAAACAGTTCTTAGGTTTTGTGCTATAAAAATGAAAATGACAACTAAACTCACAGTGTAGATCAATAAAAATCAACCATCATCAAGTACTTCAAAAACAGATGTACAATCTTTTCCATAGCATAAATATCAATTCTGGGTTGACAAAACAATTCTATCGTTTCCTATTATACTTGTACGTACATACATTTGATCATGGAACCATAATACAGGCAATTTCACATTGGGTTTTAATTAACTCGTGAGCATTTGTTGGCCAAGAGAACACCGATGCTACAGTTCGTGCTAAACTAATGCGTGCGTGGAACTCTTGGCTGATTATTGGAATATCCAATGTGTGCTGATTCTATATATTTCAACTTCTGTGTGCTGCATGCCCTATTTTTATTATCACCGCAATCTAAGCTCTCTCTCTCTCTCTCTCTGCAACGAAACTGGGAAACTAATGAAGGTTGAAATGGGACACAAATTCAGGATAATAAAATTCACTTGTAAAAGTGAAGTTTATTATCCTGAAAATTTGCAGGATGACAAATTACCAGACATGAAAACAGGCAGTTGTAATTTAGAATATTTAACTACGGCTTGTTAGATGAAGCTAATAACACCTCAGTTACATTTTCTATATAATGACAACTCTACCGCTAATCGATCCTGGTGAATCCTTGGCATCCCAAATATCAATTTCCTGTATTTTTAGTGACCGATAGCAAGAACGGAGTCTCATGTTTGGAAGCTTGGGAGAAAGAAATTCTGCGTGATGTTTACTAGTAGGCGTATCTCCAATATGTGCTATCGCATTAGATTGTCGTCAGCTTCCCCTGCGCAAATTCGGCTCCTGAACAAACAAGGATCCGTGTGTGTGTGTGTGTGTGTGTGTGTGTGTGTGTGTGTGTGTGTGTGTGTGTGTACATAACTACATAGGTTAGAGATGTGTTACGAAGCATCAGCGATTATTGTGAACCCATTCACATATGGTATTTCTAAGTCAGATTTAAAGGCTTCTGCAAGTTCTTTATTGCAATACGGGGTCTTAATATTTTAGAGAGAAAGAAGCTATCAGATAAACCATACTGCTGTGTTAATTAAGCTGGAAACAGGAGGAGCAAGATTTGCTATTTCCAATTTCGTGATGCTAAAAGTACGCATAGAATTGGATTTTTTAGTTAAAATAAGATATTTTTTCAGAGCAGTTTTTTTTTTGGCATCATTCTACAATGCTTCCCATTGTTCGTTTTTTTTTTTTAAACATCTTTGCCAATATGTAATACTCGTGGATATATTTTCAAATTAGTTTCGTATTTAGAAACAGAAAAAAAAAAATCGTTTCGGATTCAATTAACTTCTGTAAACTCAAATGTTATCATCAAAATCTTTTGTGTGAATGGTGACGTTCTTTTAATGCATTTTCTATCAGAAATCGTGAAACTATTTTAATGTCGTCTCTTACGTGAGTCAATCTTTTTCAACGAAAATCATTCTGCGTCCTGAATAGCTTCCAATGTTCCTATGTCTATCTTCAATCAATTTCACGTGTTTACACAATCATTTTTGAGAAATCTCACTGTAAATGCAACAACGGCTATGAAGTTATACGAAAGTCAAACACAATGACATCTCCCACTTATTTTTAAAAGAACTGAAAGATCCTCTTTCGTAATTGGAAAAGGATTCGAGACCTACGTCCAGATTCATCTCAAGAATTCTTGAAAGGTCGTTATTAGTTATGTCTGTCAACTGCGAGTTGCTTTGTATCAAGTCTGGATTGAATTCGTTCTGCAATTACTCCTGTTACCAATTTTCTCTAACGGGACTGAAAAAGAAGTGGCGGCTCTAGTAGAAAACATCTTATTGATTCCAATCACATTCAGAAACAATTACAAAAACTTTAACAACCGTACGGATCAGCTAAGATAATAGAAACACTTAAGAGTTAAGCCCAGCGAGGGGAAGGGGGCTGTTCCTCTACTTTCTCAATTACAGTAAGTGGATGATTGAATAACAGAACGAACAAGAAAATGCAATACTGAGAACACGTTTCCAATCATGAAAAATTTCCCAGGTTGTGTACAATATACGTTTAATTCTGTCTATTTTTATAATTTAAAACGCAACTTGTGTTTCGATAATTTGATCATGGTTTCAGATTTCTCTAAGGTAAAAAAGAAAATCCTATCAGTATTAAATGAACGAGCACTTCGCAAAAGATTACGTGGTATATTTTTTGCAGGGCCTGTGGAAAGGAGAAAGAAGGCGTTTTAACTGCTGCCAAGTACATACCAGCGAGAAATTAGATATTTCACTTACCGATTTTCTTGTGGTGTTTGCTGATATGCCAGGATTATTTTAGACAAGTTGTGTCCTTAAAACAACTCTTTAGATTATAGTGGTATAACCAGAAAGAGACTTTTTCAGTACGCTATAAACCAGTGGGGATTAAACAAAACAGCAACAGCAAAAAAAAAACTTTTCCAATTCACCCAACCATGCAGCATCTTCTGTAATAAAGACGCTATAGAAAATAAAAGCGATTGTTCCAGTAAGCAGCTCCAGTTTTTAAGTAATAAGAATATATATATTATATAATTAGGGGAAAAAATTAAAACTTCGAGTCACAATGGTATGTCGAAATTATTCAATGACAATTCGATCAATTCTTCTTCTTCTGCATCTTGTCCCACTTAAGCGGGGTCGTTGTTTTTGGCGAGTCTTCTCCACATCCTCCTGTCTTAGGCTGTAACTACATCCAAGTTCTTCATCCTCAAGTCTTCTTCCACTAGCTCCCTCCATCTCTTCTTTGGCTGCCCGCGCTTCCCCCCCGCATGATCTTTCTTCCCACATATTCGTCCTCCCTCCTCATCACATGACCAAACCATCTCAACCTTTCCTCCTGTATCTTCGCTCCTAAGTTCGTAACTTTCACCGTTCCCCTCACAGTCATTTCTCAGATAATCCTTTCTGGTCACACCGCACATCCACCTAAGCATTCTCATCTCCGCTACCATCACCCTGCTGATGTTATTTTTTCCCTCAGGGCCACAGTTTCCATAGCACACGTCATAGCTGGTCTCACTACTGTCCTATAGATTTTGCCTTTCAGATTGATCGGCACCCTCTTATCGCATAGCACTCCAGCCATCTCTCTCTCTCTCCAGTTTCTCCATCTCACTTCCTTCTCAGCTCCTCCATCTTCTTCCACTGTTGAACCTAAGTATCTAAAGTCTCTCACCTTCCTGATGACATTTCCTTCCAGCTCCAGATCTGTCTCCTGGCCGCCGTCCACTTTGCAACACATATACTCTGTCTTACTTCTGCTCAGTCTCATACCTCTCTCTTCCAGTACTTTCCTCCACCTTTCCAGTTTAGCTGTCGCTTCTTCAAGAGAAGAAGTGGCAGCAAAATTATGGGCGCTACTATTACTACCGACTTTTAATTTTTGGCTCTTTTGTAACTAGCACTCGGTAATGCATTATTCAATGACTATTATGTAATTTTCCATGTAGAAAGACATTCAAAAGTTTCTATGTTTGCTAAAGAGTATTCATCTTTACACGACATCTAATCTCCTCTCCATGGCAACCACACAATTGTTGATACTCTGTTCAGTGACAGATTTGATGTGCTTCAGCAATGGGGTTCAAACTTTTGAGTTACGAGGAGGCTTGATTATAAACAAAAAAAAAAGTGATGAGGAATGTCAACCATATGCAGGGGGAAAAAACGTCTAAATTTAATGCACACTAATCTAAGAAGCACAACAAAACTTTAGCTTTATTAATAAGTTGGCCTAGCTGAATTCTGTCAAAAATAATCTGATTGAAAAAACCCAAGATTAAATCAGACGGACGTTTTGTAGGCATCACAAATTCCACATGCACTGGATCACAACTGCGTTTAATCAAATCGCTAGCTGATTTATTTCAGTGCTGTAATATTTTGTTTTTCCAATATTTCCGATTTTTTTTCCCTACACACGCACACTTGAATGTGATGTATATACTTAGCGACAAGTTTTTTTTAAGTTTATCGTTTTACAGCTGAATTGCAAAAATGCTAATGATCTGGTGAACTAACAAGATCACAAAAAAACGCTGTTACTTGAATTCTATCTGAGAAGAGGGTTGTTATAGTTTGGGAGGACATACAGAATCTATTCTAACATGGAACAGTGGATAACAGATATCTTCACAAGCTGAGTGTCGTCTCAATTTCTTTTTCTTTCTTTCACTCTGTCTCTTGAGCAACTGCCAACCCTTTGTAGGGATACTCGAAGTGGTAAACAATCTAAACATACTACTACTACTAAACAAGGATGCATCATTTTTAAGTAAAAAAAACTGTTGTCGAACAGAACACAAATGCTATAAAACTGAACAACATTCATTCAGTTATGAGCAAGTAGCCGATAAGTCTGATATATAGGTACTCGTTTTAGAGCGAAGACAATAAAAAACAGCTTTAACAATAACATCTAAACAAGACACTGTGCAGAAAACATGAGACGATTTGAAAAACTTGAAAACACTGGATATCGTCGTCTCGCATTTTAACACCAGTTCGAACCACATACCAATTTTTCGCAACAAAAGCTTTGGCCCATAAGGAACTATATATTTCACCGAAATTACTACAGGGCAGCCACAATAATATAAATATATTTCGATTTATCTATAGCTTTCTTTTTGGCTGCAAGTTTATGGAAGCTAAGTCATTACAGCATTTTCTGAGATAAAGACAATACCTCCCTCTCCCCATTTTTTTTTTTATTGCGTAAAATTTATTGTGAGCACTTAGTCCTCGCACTCTTCTTTGATCCAATGATAGCCAAGGTCTACTTCAAAAAAAAAAAAAAAAAAAAGCTTTCTTCGCTATCAAAATAGTTATATCCATAATACAATGAATGTTTTCTTGGATTAAGTTTAAAGAAAATAAAAGACCATAACAACGATTTTTTTTTTAGAAATAACAAATACCATTTATAAGCCGAATTCAGACATTTCGAAGGCCACAATTTATATCGAAACAGTACAAAATACACATTTAGCAGCGTTGAACATTTCTAACAACTTCGAGCCGAAGCAACTAAAAGAGTATATTTTGTCGTCATTTGCGGATGTGCCTCCCCCCCATGTCTTTTCATACAGATGAGTTCTCCTGCCACAAATCAGATCTTTAGTTGTAAAGCCCTGATTAATACCACCAGAGCTCGAGAACTTTCCGATCCAAGTGCACGACTATTACTACAGTGGTACTGCTTACTTAAATTTTACAATGAAGATATCTGTTTTAACACAATGTCTCATGTAATAACATTAGTTATGTGACAATGGGGGGGAAAGCATGGAGCACCACTGGAGTGGTTCTCCTAAGAACAACCTGGATGACCGGAAATATATACGTATATTAATCAGCTATACTTCATTTCTAGTCCAAAGTGATTTTTGAAGATCTTGTGGCTTCAAGATTATATCACTATTAAAAGTTTCGTTTGTTTGCCTAATTAAGATGGACGTGCTTCCATATTGCCAGGTTCACATATTTATTGCCATAAATATGCGAACAAATAGGCAATAAGTTATGTATCGGAAGACAGCTTACCTCGAGAAGAATATAAATAATATAATAAAAACTATGAAACTGATTTTAAAAAATACCTTTTTTTGTTAACCTTTCAGATTTGGATAGGGATACTTGGCTGGTCGTGGGCCCTAAGGACCTGTTAAACATCGAGAATTATTAATTAGGTAAGACGACCAACAAGATTTTAAACACATACACAGGTAGCAGGATGTGTGTTTAAAATCTTTGGTATATTTTAAGGGAGGAGCAAAACGCCTTGTTAAAACTTGTCTTTAAAAATGAAATATAAATAATAAATTTAGTTTAATCTTTATCCAAGTGTCAGCAAACAAAGTTTGCGCCTTAAGATACTTCAAGACTGAGGCAACTCGTAGCAAAGGTGGACCAAGCTCTCATCACTCCTGTCTCAGTATCTCCCATAATGCAGCACATCTCCTTGCGGATATGTGTAATGCTATGCATTAAGGGAAGGGCCACTACCCGCTACGAGTTGCCTCAGTCTTGAAGTATCTTCAGGCGCAAACTTTGTTTGCTGACACTTGGATAAAGGATTAAACTAAATTTATTCTAGTCTAACCAAGTGGAAAATAAACTTTCAACATGAAATATAAATGTTTCGAAACGGTGCGTAGCTTTTCAAATGTAATAATTTAATATAACTAAATATCGATTATAAATTCTGCCAAGACTGCGTATCAAACAAGCCGAACCATTTTTCGAAATTAGTTCTAATAAAAATCTTTCACAAGGAACAGAATATATCGAAAACATTTAATAATAGATTAAAAACGAAAATGCACTCTACACTTTATGAGAAATATGTGAAATATTTGAATATTTCAAGTGAGAGGCTACATGCTAAAAGATTCATCGCAAACCATACGGGATATTACATAGTCTCATAACGAATATTGGCAGCTCTTCTCCAGCTAACAGTTTTCAGTGTTGCTCGCTGGAAAATTCTACTGGGTTCGCAACACAATTAAAAATATTTAAAAAAGCTTATAAAGGTGTTTTACGAGTAATATCAAATAATGAAAATAGCGGTTAAACTTAATAATTATGACCGCATAGTTAATAAGTGTTAATTTACAGTTATATATATATATATTATTTTCATTTAACGAGTTTAAACAAATCTATATATTTAATACTTTTCATATTTTGAATTTTAATCCCTGCTTATCTGCGAGGATAATAGGGACTTTATTTCTTACTGCTAATGCAGAAATCTGCAATGACTGCATCAAGCCACAATTTTTCGCTCTCTTGAGCAGTCTTTTATTAAATATCTGTTTATCAATACTAATATTTTAAGAATATCGCTCTTTAAACTTTGTACGATATACTTCAAGGAAACGTATCTGGATGCGATTCTTTCAAATAAACACGGATTGATGAATCAGTTGACTACATACTTCTGACACGCTCCACTCACACACGCACACGCTTACTTCAACGGTTGGCACACGTAAACTGCTGCGTCCACCCCTTCAAAAGTTTCACTTGCGATTACAACACACTCTAGCGGTCAAAACTATAAACACGTGCGCTACTTTTATTCAAAGGGCTGTCCTGTAAAAAAAAAAAAAACACTCTCATTCCTTAACAGGCACACTGTGTATACTCAGACATATAAAAATTAAGTTATTTTGTATACATGAGTCACTGCTGTTATGATAGAAATCTCCTCACGTATTTAGCAACGCCAGTTAGTTAATATACTAAGAGTCGCCCCCTTCCTGTCTTTTCTACTTTCCCCATGTAGTAGCTTCGAAGAGATCAGCTGTAATTCACACATCACAGATTCCCTTCTTGCGATAAATATGCATGCGCATACAATATTTATTTATTTTTCTCTATAACCATGGTTATATATGTATAACCAGTTAATATTCATACGATACGGTCTGTGGATGCCATAAAAATTACAAACTGCTCCTGTTTTTTTTTTTTTTTTTTCCAGCATTATTTCCCAAAGCATTCACTCAAATATAACTACTCTTTATGAGGATTCGAAAGTACACGTAAGGAATGGGATTTGGATTCGGGGAATTTTCGTGAGTGGAGCTAACGTTAGAAGCAGTACACCATGATTGCTGCTACTAATGCACACGTGTCAACAACTAGAGATAACAATTCAAGAAAATAATATAGAATTATGGATACGATACGAAAGAATCATAGAAAGGTGGTTTCGCAACAGCATTCACTATACGAGAATACGCTTTTTTTTTTTTTTAATCACTTAAAATTTGATCAGCAGAGAAAAACCACAAAACGGCGAATGTCCAAACCAGAAACAGGGATATCAAATTGCTTCCAACAAGTAGCAAAACAATGTCAATGAGCACTAATTTTTGTGGTCATTGACATAAGAAAATCGTACACGACTTCTTGATTTTATGCCTAAGTTGAAGTATGTTTAACCATACACTATATTCAACCGATGATCTTATAGACAACGTCCTATAGTGGGCGCTGTGGGATTCACAGTATGATAAAAATACAAAATATCATAAAAATAACAAACTAAAAATAATATGAATTCCCATATGATATTTGCAATTAGGGGTATTGCTGTAAGAATTATTTAAATCTGATAGAATATGTTACGGTGGATAAATAAACAACTATGTTTTATGCAACAGAATGTCATTAAATCAAAACTGCGAAAAAACCCAAAGAACTTCCTGGTCCTCATATTTGCATCAATTATGCAGATTACCAAGAAAAGTTCTAGGATATTTCATGAACGAGGTTCGACAACACGATATTAAATGTTAGAAATTATCAAGAACCAACAAAGACGAATGAATATGTGTCTTTTCACACAGAACCGGTTTAATAGTTTTGTGGGAGCGTTCGCATTCATTTCAAAGTCATTAAAGTTCAAATAAATAAGAGATGAAAGTTCCGGGATGCAGTAAAACTGCATTTTTGTATCCGCAATCATGACGCAGCTCGAAGACAAAAGTATGGCTGTGTTAAGTAAGAAATTGAGAAGTTTCCAGCATCCAGTAAAATTTCCTTGCTGTTTTCGATTTCAAGAGTAGTACAATGCATATCGATATCAACATTAATCTGACATATTAATTCCAATCCGTGAAAATATTGGTTATGTACTGTGATATGCATCGGATTCAAACATTCAACAAATTTTCTAAATCGTTAGTGATGACAGCGACAAATAAAAATTCAACCCTCGATTTTAAAATAATCACTTGCGAAATGTAAGTCACTTCTAGGCTTAAAAAAAAAAAAAATAATAAAAAAATAATACTACCCACGCAATCTTATACTTCCTTGTACCTTGAGAGTTCAAGATGGCACAGTGATAAAAATCGATTTATTTGTAACATGGTACAAAGCAGAAGCTCATAATTTAAACCTGCTCTACTCAAATATTTTAAAAACTTGATATCTTTCCTTACGAATCTTTTCTTTATATAATTCTAATTATAGTTTGTAAAGTAACGGCATATCATGCACAACACATTCCAGTTTTGCTCTGTTGTGGGAGGATGGGAGAGAATTTGAACGTAGATAATCCAGAAAATGCAGTACAAAGTAGAGACTTGCAATTACAATAAATATGACAGTTCTATATACAGTGCTGCGTTGTTTTTCGGAAATTAATATCTAAGAATTTTTCAATCCTTTAAGTTTAATTATTTGTGTTAGCACATTTGGGTTTTGTTTTGAACAATGTTTTAGAGGATCTTTTCTTATAAAAGATTTTTTCTCCCATCTTGATGTTTATCGGCAACTAAACTACTTCAAATGATATCCTTAGCAAGTTTAAATTGCTCTCCATTCATATATTCAAGAAAGGAAATGAACTATTACTTTCCTCCCCCCCCCCACACACACACATGTAAAGCCGGTCACTGACTTGGAACGTCCAACCGTACGTACATGGTGTGATTAAACTCGTTCTGCTGCAAACTACATCATTAAGAAGAATTTGAATAGCATTTCGCTGGATGGAAGACCTTGATTTGAATTTAAATTGGAATCCACACAAGCAGGAGAAGGTCGCTGCACAGATTAACACTTCAGAACAGTGGTTAAAAGACTAAAACTGAAGACAGATATTCCCTCATCCGACGTCTTTAATACATCACAAACGGGAAGATGTGAACAAGACTGAAAAGGGTTTATTCAATGGAGTGCACTTACTTAGAATTATTTTCTTTATAGGTAAGGCTCACTGATAAAAATCTGTCTGCTTAACAGTCCAAAAATATCGTTTATATCATCTATTCATCTAGTTGAATAGATAGCTGATAGCATCCTTCAGTTTAGATCACTTCTCCGACACTTTAAGGTATCTAACAAGTTTGGAAAATGGCTGACTGGAATTGCAAACAACTTTAAAGGCGGAAGTATGTGTGATCACGTACATATTTGTAAACAAAGTTCCTCAACAAAACGTATAGCCTATCAGAAATATTAGAAAAGCTTTAGATAGATATGTTATGGTATATAGTTGAGAATCGGTCAGTCAACGAGTCATGACATGTTTATAAAAAATCGGCAGAAATTAGGTTTTTTCTGCTGATTCTTTACAAACATGATTCTTTTCGGTTTTTTTTTTTTCCTCTCTCTCGCTCCTAAAAGTGCTTTGGCAATTCATGACAAAGTATCCTCACTTAGTTTTGAATGAAAGAAAATTTTTAACTGTAGTTATTGAAACTAGAAACTTCTGTATGAGATTTTAATTGCAGCCATTTTTTTTAAAAATATATTTAACGATCTTGACCTAAACATTGTTGTAGTGATTCGAATGAAACCAATTACCGTAGATATTAAATAATTAGCTTACCACATTGGATTTTGGTTTCAATCTTTGAGAAAGAGAGTATTAATAACTGAATTACTTTACTAATATTCAACACATTCGAATCGCAGATGGATGGATGATCAAAATGTGTCATTTGGTTGAAAAAGATCCGGGTTCGATTCTCGCACTCAAACAAATCAGCCTGAATACAGGATACCAGTTTAAGAATGGACTACAGAATCAGGGATCAGATTCTAGGAGGAGATTGAATGCCGAAAAAATATTCGAAATCGGATTTAGAGACGACAAAATATCATAATCTTGAAAACGAAGGTGTCTAGCCAAGTGAACTAGTAGACCAAGGGTGCGGGAAAAAAGGTTATAAATATTTAGCAAATGTTGATAAAATTTGATATGGAAGGAATTAAAATTTGAAGAGTTAAAATTAAGCTATATACGAGGGTGGTCTGAAACGTTCTCGGCCTCGATCATAGATGGTAACACTATCGGCACAATTTTTATTTTTCTAAGTTGGTACATCTGTCATAAGCATTCATGTGAAATTGCAAGTCATTCTATCAAGTAGTTTGTTTTATACAGCTGTCTGAAGCAAAAGTGTTGTCTGTATCCCTTGAAATGGATAAAATTGTGAATCGTGCGGTTATAAAATTCTTCGTAAAAGAAGGTTTAACGCCAAAAAAATTCATTCGAAGTTCATAAAAGTTTATGGGCACCCTCTTCTCCTTCGTTTTCGACAATTAAGAAATGGGCTTCCGAGTTTAAACGTGGAGGACGTGAAGGACGTCCAAAAAGTGTAACACCACCAGAAATTATTGATCAAGTGCACGATATGGTATTGGATGACCGGCGAGTCAAAGTGCGTGAAATTGCTGAGATTATAGGCATTTCAAAGAACGCGTAGAATATATTTGGCATGAAGAATTGCAAACGAAAACGCTTTGCGCAAGATGGGTGCCGCGCTTGCTCACAGCAGATCAAAAACGCATTCGCGTGAAAATCTCTGAACAGTGCTTGGAGCGTTTTAACAAGAATAAAACTGATTTTGTGTGTCGATTTATTACTTCGGATGAGACTTGGATTCACCATTACACACCAGACTCCAAACAGCAGTCAAAACAGTGGACAGAAGCCGGTTGTTCAGCGCTAAAGAAGACAAAGTCGGTTCCATCAGCAGGAAAGGTCATGGCCAGTACCATCAACAGGGGCATAGTGGCAGCCTAACGGGGCGGCTTAATGAAGGTGCTTCGTTCAGCCATATTGCGGTAAGCGCCGTAGCAAGTGCGGAAAGAAGTTTTTCCAAGCTTAAACTGATTAACAATAATTTGCAAACAGCAATGACCGAAGAAAGATTGGTCGGTCTAGCAACTATATCGATAGAGGCGGACATAGCTGATAATTTAAATTTAAAAAAGCTTATAAACAGTTTTATTGTGTGATATCCCCGTAGGGCAAACATTTAATTAAAATTATTATGTAATCGTTTTGCATTAATGTTTCTCTTGTAATAAAAAAGAAAATAGCAATTGGAGAATTTCTTATATTTTTGTCTTATAATCCATCGGGGCGATATTTAATTGTTTGCCTCAGGGCGTGATCTAATCTGGCGACGGCCCTGGTAATGGCATTGGTGTTTTGGGATGCTAAATGCATTTTGTTTAATACTTATCTTGAAAAGGGTAAAACAATAACCAGGGAATATTATTCCGACCTTTTAACCAGAATAGGCGAAAAAATTTGTGAGAAAAGACTCGGTTTGCAGAGAAAAAAAAATCATCTTTCATCAGGACAATGCACCTGCCCACAAAGGTATTTTGGCAGTGGAAAAATCAAGGGATCTGCACTATGAATTGTTGGAACATCCACCCTATTCCCCAGATTTGGCTCCCTCTGACTTCGATCTCTTTCCAAAACTAAAACTCTTCCTCGCGGGTCAACGTTTTTCTTCAAATCAAGAGGTGATTGCAGCTGTAGAGGGGTATTTTGCAGATCTTACTGAGAACCACTACAGGGATGGGATAATGGCCCTGGAGCATCGGTGGAATAAATGTATTAGTCTTAAAGGAGATTATGTTGAAAAATGAAAATAATTTTGAAATTACAAATTCGCTTTTTCATTGTTAGGCCGAGAACTTTTCAGACCACCCGCGTATAACATTTACTTCGATCTTATATGCTTGTTTTGAATTACAGAATATTAAAACTTATTCTTTATAGAATAAGCTATAAAGGCCAATGTATCAATGGTGTTAATTGTGTGTGTGTTTTGCGGAATAAAGACATCAGTTTCAGGGTGGGAAAACTGTCCGTATGGGATGAGACGCTAATTCTCCTTCAGTTGAAAAGCCCCATAATAAAGGTTTTGGCATCTAAAAAGGATTGGAAATCGGTCCTTCAAACCAAAGAATATTTATGCATCTGATTGAATGTCTTTCATTAATTACTATGGTTGGTTCACGTTTCACTACGATTTCAATATTCGGAAATAGCCGTAGTCCAATATTATCATTCAACGCATCTCTAACGCAAATTACAAATAGACGATCAGCGTTTCAGCTGGTTGGGGATGGAAGAGTGGAGGAATGAATTATAAAATGACAATCAATCCCTCTCACTAACTGAAACTACAAAGCGCACAAGCAATGGGCATCTGCGATTACCTGCCATCTGTTCAGCAGCTCACTTAAAGAAAGTTAAACTGCACTTACAGAGCCATCACTTGAATATTATTCGCAGAACGAGCCCTTGTTACGGATGCCACCTAGTTAGAGCGCCTTCCCCACTCTTCCGGTAGTAAGAAGCGCACGTATCTAGCCTACGACCACTACAACTAAGTCTGTCAACTGATGAGTATTCAGTTGGTGGTTATTGGTGGTTAATTAGCAGTTCCGATTAGCATTTTTTAAAAAAAATGAACTACCTCTGAAGAAGCTCTATTAGGTAAAAATAAACAGGACAGAGTTATAAATATATATTCAGTTCAAAAGGCGAAATTATAGCAAAAGATATAATTTTACTTTCAAATAAGTTGAGTGAATACACTGTTGATAATATGTCGGCTGATTATTAATTAAAAATTTTTGTGTTTGTTTCCAGTAAGTAAGTATGCAGCGACATCTACAGGACTGCAGATTTATTATATTCGATTTTGTTTTGGGGACGAAATTTTTAGAGCTGATATAAATTAACTTCTAAATAATATTATCCTACCACAAAAGACATTAACATGTTCCCTTTTTTAATGAGAGACAGAGATGCACAACTGTTATAATAAAATGTTTATACAGCAATTACTGCAAATAATCAAAATAGCTCAGCGAACATTTAAACAATCAACTGCCTTAATTTCATCATATAGCAGCATTTCCATTTATTAATTCAAGTAAATTTTAGTTAAAAAAAAAAGAAAGAAAAACGCAATGTGACTTATTGATCTAGAAACAAGGGAGCAATTCGCATCCAAATATTACAAAGAATATTTTCATAAATCAAATTAATTAAACTGTAGAAAAAATAGTTCACTCACTATCATAACAATCGTTATAGTTTAATTAAAGGTTTAAAATTTCAAACATTTTTATTGCCGGACATCGACTCATACCTGTAGATCCTCTTAGAAAGATTTACTTTCGGCAACGTAGTAAAATACATATAATTACATTTCCTTAATATCTATACTTACCTTGCCGCAGCCATTTCTCAAGGAGGTTTTTCCTCGCGGCATGCAATTACACTCAGTTCGACTCTAACAAGCCATGAATACGTAAACCGTCAGAACATGACAGTTGAAAGAAAGCATAAATATTTTCACGCTGGCATTATTAAAACTGCCTGCATCCAGGAAGAATCAAGAAAAATCTTAATCTGTTCTAAAATGCTGTATTGTGACGGCACTACTTTTTTTTTAGTGCTTACCGATACTCGACTGATTTTAACATAATCGGCCTATTTACGAGGGTGGTCTGAAAAGTTCTCGGCCTAACAATGAAAAAACGGATTTATAATTTCAAAATTATTTTTATTTTTCAACATAATCTCCCTTAAGACTAACATATTTTATTTCAGCGATGATCCAGCACCATTATCTCGTCCCTGTAGTTCTCAGTAAGATCTGCAAAATACCCCTCTACAGCTGCAATCACCTCTTGATTCGAAGAAAAACGCTGACTAGAGAGGAAGAGTTTTAGGAAGAGATAGAAGTCAGAGGGAGCCAAATCTGGGAAATAGGGTGGATGTTCCAACAATTCATAGTGCAGATCCCTTAATTTTCCCATTGCCAAAACACCTTTGTGGGCAGGTGCATTGTCCTGATGAAAGATAATTTTTTTTCTTCTGTAAACAGGGTCTTTTCTCACGAATTTTTTAATCTAGTCTGGTTAAAAGATCGGAATAATATTCCCCGTTATTGTTTTACACTTTTCAAGATAATTAATAAACAAAACGGCTTTCGCATCCCAAAACACCGATGCCATGACCTTTCCTGCTGAAGGAACCGACTTTGTCTACTTTGGCGCTGAACAACTGGCTTCTGTCCGCTGATTTGACTGCTGTTTGGATTCTGGTGTGTAGTGGTGAATCCAAGTCTCATCCATAGTAATAAATCGACGCACAAAATCAGTTTTATTCTTGTTGAAACGCTCCAAGCACTGTTCAGAGATTTTCATGCGAGTGCGTTTTGATCTGTGAGCAAGCATAGCACATATTTTGTGCAAAGCGTTTTCATTTGCAATTCTTCATGCAAAATATATCCTACACGTTCTTTTGAAATGCCTATAGTTTCAGCAATTTTACGCACTTTGACTCGCCGGTCATCCAATACCATATCTTGCACTTGATCAATGATTTCTGGTGTTGTTACACTTTTTGGACGTCCTTCACATGGATCATCTTCAAGGATGGTACGGCCACGTTCAAACTCGACAGCCCATTTCGTAATTGTCGAAAACGAAGGAGAAGAGTGCCCATGAACTTTTATGAACGTCGAATGAATTTTTTTTGGCGTTAAACCTTCTTTTACAAAGAATTTTATAACCACACGATACTCAATTTTATCCATTTCAAGGGATACAGATAACACTTTTGCTTTAGTCAGCTGTATAAAACAAACTACTTGACAGAATGACATGACTTGCACTTTCACATGGATGCTTATGACAGATGTACCAACTTGGAGAGAAAAAAAAATCGCCGATAGTATCGTCATCTATGGTCGAGAACGTTTCAGACCACCTTCGTATAACTGAGACATACTTTGGCTGCACAGAACGCAAATTTAAAAATGACATTATTTTTCATTAGTAATAATGCTGATTTTATGGGAGTGTCAAATTTCTGAAGAAAATTCCAACGATTAAAACAATGTCATCCAAGTAGTCGTGTTTAAATTGCAACCAACTGGTTCGTTCAGTGTTTTTGAGATTTGGATCGATTATTGTTTAGATGAAGTGTTACCACAGTGGGAAATTGGTTGAGTAAAGGGCTTTATGCCAAATTCGGTAAAACGATGCAACTTCTAGAGCGGGGGGGGGGGAGTCGGTCTGCAAGGACCCCGACTGCCTTCTCTCCACACCCTTACACAATACAAGAAATAACTTTGGTCCATCCAAAGTTGGTCAAGAATGGTTGAAAGGTGAACGAAGAGCAAATAAAAACTTTTGGTGGTTTTTTTTTCGTTATTTTCAAAGCGTCAAATTAATACTTCAAATTTACCGAATCAATGAATGACTCTTAAATGAAGTATTTAATCTAAATACTTCATTTAAGAGTCTGCCATGATTATTGAAAGTGTACACTTTATTATTGTCGCTTTCAGCAGAATCGCATTTCTTATAAATCGCACCTTATAGTAGCGAACAAATTAATCTGAAAGAAAATAAGCACATAAATTAAATTCCAACTTTACCTAATAATTTATATGTGCTCCTCTATTCCCAATAAGTTCATATATATATATATATATATATATATATATCCATCTCGAAGCCATACTTTTATAATGGCTTGCATTAAGTTATCCTTTATATAACAGTTTAATTTTCCAAGTCTCTTTTTTTCAGCCCACAAATTTTCTACTCGATTAATGTCAGAATTACCTGACCACGGAAGCAATTGGATGTTGTGATTTTTGAGGAACTCTTTCAATTTTTTTTTGAAGTGTAGCATGGAGCGAGATCCTACTGTAAGATGAGTTCTTTGTCGTTCTGAATCTGTGGGATCACTTTTGTCTTCAATATTTTTATGTATTGGTCACTATTTAGGAATTTAGTGTTTTTAGGAGCCTGTTGAAAGTGGGCGGGAGAAGTCTTCCCAGTCGCTGATTTGCGAAAATAAGGTAGTCGCTCTCCTTGGACAAAGAAATGGCTTTCATCTCAGAATATTACCTTCTTCCACTTCTGAACAGTCCAATCTTTGTACACTTTTGCCCACTGGAGCATCTTTTTCTGTATAGCCTTCGTCAACAGTTATTTCTTTTTTGGTCTGTGGGCAGTCCTCCCTGCTTCCAACAATCTCCGACGCACTGTCATGTCAGAAACATTAATCCCACTAGCTGTCAAATCTCTAAGTATACAGCAGACAATCTTGGATTCGTTTTGCTTTTCTTAATTAGTAAACGATCTTAAGTGCAGTTTTCCTTTTTTTGGCTACATTTTCCTTCTCTGTCAGTAGGAACCTAAACCCTAAACCGTTAAAATCGCATTAACAGTACCCAAACGACCACACTCATTGGTAATTTGTCTTGGAGTAATTTCTCTTTCTGAGCACACCTCATGGAGGTGTGCTCAGAAAGGCTCAGCAGATATTACTTTTCAAAATCATTCTCAAAGAAACGTCCAAGATAAGTAACATTTCGCTGTTAGAAATCACTTTAGGATTTTTTTTTAATTTATAAGTAATCAAAATAGCAATTAAATAACAGTTTAATGAAGTCAATTATTTTGTTCTACTAAAAAGAGCAATGCAAACAATTAGATACATTTCAATCAACAGATAAATGATATTTAGTTTTGCTTTTGAATACTTTTGGCAAGTACTAAGTGACCAATTACTACTTACAAGAAAGATCTCACACTGAAAAATGTGTGACATAAAGATATAAGATGAGATTACTGATAAGAACACCGACATTTATTAATTTACTGCATTCTTATTTGGGTATTTTTACTTTATATTTCCTCCCACACTTCTGGTAGCTTGAATGGAAATAGTTTATTAGCTTTACACATTTCTACTTTTGGTAAAATTATTTATTTATATTTATTCGTGCTTCCCAACTTGAGAATTGCAGATGATTGGCTAAATGAATAGCGTTTTCAACATATAAGTTGTGGATGTTTATGGATATCTTTAGGTGGTAGATGAATATTATCTCTCGGTGTGAGCCGCACCGTGCTTACGAAAGTTCTGAAGTGGCTTGTAAAATGTACCAAGTCTGTTCTCTGGAGTAGAGTTTCAGGATTATATGAGTCAAACACACACGATACTAATGTTCTACCGATTTACAAAACTTTTGTGAATAGGATTGAATATACATAAAAAAGTGCTTATGCGAGAAGCTATTCTTTTCGTACCATAAAACTGCATTACCTCCGCAGAAGAATAGAACTGTGCGCGCGCTAATGGATATAAATTACTTTTATATCCATTTGTTCTACATATAGATGAGAAAAAGTAGAGGAAACTGCGACATCGTTCGAAAAACTGGAGTCAATTAAAATCATCGCAAACATCGTTAGACACATCACTGAAGAACGGCTATACATTTTGTCAGAATAACATAAACATTTGTCAGAATTTTCGTCGAACTCATATTTCAAAAGATTTAGAATTGCTGATGTGCAGTGTGAAGAATCCGGAAATGGGACAAGAAAGCAAGAGAGGGATTCATACGTATTTTTCACGGTCCATGATGTCCTAGAGGGTGGCTTCAGAGAGAGACGGATATACACAAATAAACTCCAAGAGTCGTCCGCGAAAGCCGGAAATAGAATTCCATTCCCAAAAGTGCAATAAACTTTGCGACCGCAACTGATACCTTACATCGTCACCAGCTCTTCTCCAGTGTACGTTAAAGGAGTTACTCGCTTTCGAGCAAAAAAAAAAAAAGGAATCCCAGGATCATCCTGCAACATATTCACATCACTCATGACATTTCGCTGTACACGCCAGCAAAATATCCAAGATAGACCTAATACATAGGAAATAATTCAAACATTAAACCCGATGTTTTTTTTTTCAATGTTTCTTGAAAAGCATATATTCTTTCCTAACGTTAAGAAAAAAAACTGGACAAAGATCTCAACATAAATGTCAAAAACATTATATCAATGAAAATTTTAAAAATTACAAAATCATCCATTCGCCTAAGTACTGTGCTTCTTGAGCTATTGTGCGGAAGGTTTGTGGCTGCTGAGTCTCTTGATAGTTGCAATTCAACGTCCCAATAATAAATTATTAATCCAACAGAGCTGATTGGGAAGATTATAACTTTCACCAATACGCCTCGAGGTGTAAATATATTTGTTACATCATTAAAAAGTCACTAACCATCAATAAAAGTTTTCCTACCACCAAAATAACGGAATGCTATAGCAAAACCCTGCTTAGCGCGATTAATTAATCCATCAATTAATGCGCGTTAATCGAATGCAATAAACAACAGGAATAATTATAATTCATCCATCAAGAATTCGGTGGACTTGGAAGCTTCGTTCCATATCAGGATCAGCATCAAACAAAATTTCATTAGCATACTCAATGTGATTGAAAACTAGTTCTTTTGTAGTTAGTTTGTAATAGTAACACCCTCTTCTTGTTCTCACTCCTTATCTTCTTCTTCATATGGACGCTGTTCTTCTAGTTGAAGGAGATCATTCTCGCTTAACTGTTCTGAACGGGGATCGAGCAAGTTTCTCACATCTTCATTATCCAGTTCATTAAATCCAAGTTCTTTACCAATTGTGCTGGTTTCTTCAAAAATGTTAGATTATGTACACGATAAACTAACCTAGACATGAGTTTACAGTCGCCTTCTGCCTTGCCTCTTAACAAAAGCCTAAGACGATCTTCAGATACTTTGTATCCTTGTTGCGATGCTTCAGTTTTAGCTAGGAACGTTTTTGTTGGCATACCCTTCCAAAAGAGATCAATTTCGTCGACGCTGAATATTTGCCGATCGTCATGATCACCCTCCTGAATTATGCTTTGCAATGCTTCAGGAAACTTGGTCGCAGAATTTTTATCAGCACTAATAGATTCCCCAGTTATTCTTACGTTATGCAGTCCAGTTCGATTTTTAAAAAGTTCAAACCATCCTATACTCGCAGTAAAGTTTTCCCATTCTTCTTAAAATTTGGTCTTTCAATGATGTAAAAATATTGAGAGCTTTTGCCTGATCTGCATAATTAGGTGATCATGCCTGATCGGGTGATCTGCATGCTTAAAAAAGCAGTAACAAATTTTCTTGTTCTTTGTATTATTTGCTCTCATTAGTCCAATATTAACTATTAACAATATTCACTTCCAGCTTTTCCGCTCGCTGAAGATTGGCGACGAAAAAAAAAATTCGCGTTAACTGTCGCTTAAAGCGGAAAATAGTATTTCGCTCAATCGCGCATATCGAATTCGCATTAAGCGAAGTTTTTCTGTATTTAATAACTGAAAACAAGACTTTTCATTAAAGATACTTGCGAATTACATATCAGCAGATAATACTACTACTGCTTTTAGCACTCGTGTGTTCTCTAAGATGAAGGAGCACCCCAAAGCACTCTTCTTTTGCTCACTGAGTCCATATATTAACGAGATTACTTTCAATGACCATCAATCCTATTCACAGCTTTGACGATGACAATATTCTCCACTGCTTTTCAAAAACTTTGTAACGTACAAACAAATAAACACGATACAGGAATATCCATGATCAAACTTAAATGCTGATATCTACATCAATCTTTAGTAGTGAAAAAACAACTTGGTCGACTTAAGTTCTTCCCTAACCTAAATCTGTTTAACTTCTCGCAAAAAACAATCCAACCGATTTTATTTTTGACAATACTCCGGGGGTTGTCCAACAACAAGTTTTCTTCTTGAACTAAATATAACTGACACTTTTCTTGATACAAATATCATACTTATAGTAGCATCCAGGAGAAAAAAAAAAACTTTTTTTTTTTTTGAACCAATTGCCCTTTCGATATGTGTGTCAACTTTGTTGTGCATAATAATGTGCGAGTTTTATTCAGGAACACATGCAGAATACAGGACTACACACAATTTTGCTTTCATTCAATGCCAACGAAACGATTTTTATAATCGAGTTCCGATATGCCTTCGATATTGCGAATTCATACCATCTTGGGTATTTAACATCATCATGAAAGTTCACGATAGTGAGGGCAATGAAAGAAAGACCAGAAACAGGAAGACAATTAACTATGATTATCATTAAACACCTAATGCAAATTTCAATTAAACAGTCATGATGAGGTCACCGACCACATCATAGATAATTTTATGTTTTTATAATTCAAAAGTTTTAAGTTATCGATCCCATTTATATTCAATAATTGAAAATAAGCACGCATCGAAAGTTACCTCTTATGTGCACGTTTTTCTCTTCGCTATCACAATGAAATACTGTTAACTTAGGAATACAAACTAAAAGTCGCATACAATCCAAATTTCCTGTCACCACACCAAAAACAATTTATTCCCATCCAATTTTGTGCCAGAAAGATAGGAAAATCCAGATGAGCTTAGATACTTTCATTCTATTATAAGTTTTCTGGCCCTGATGATACACCCCTATCAATTATATTCAGAATTTATGCGCCAGAATTAAACCCACCCAATATCGTTCTTACAAAATCACTCATCTAAATAGGAAGAGATTTTTTTTTTTTTTTAAACTATCTGAAGGTACACCAATTAATCGGAAACCAAAAATGAGATTTTACCACTCTCCGTCCAAAAAGTCAACTTCGTCCATCTCTGGAGGCAAATTATGAAGAGGTTTTGGGATATTTGTGCTTGCATTGACATTTAGGGCATTAGATCTGGCACAGACTTACACAACTACCATTGTGTGCCTCACTCGCTCTTTGTAAATGAGCTCATTTAAAAAGAGAAGAGGGCACACCTCTTCACTGGTTATTCATGACTATGACCTCCTATCTTTAGATTTCGCAACCAAAGCCGGAATACCTCACGGCATTGTATTCTCGTTCTGCTTTTGATAGATAAATGGCCTCCTTTCACAACTTCAAATTCACAGTTTCGCTGATGACATTTGACAAACCAAACCCGCTCATACGAGGGTGGTCTGGAAAATTCTCAGTCTCGACGATAGATGGCAGCACTGTCGGCAAGATTTTTATTTTTTTTTTAACTTGATAGATGATGTTGAAAATTTCACATGGATGCTTATGATACATCCATCATAAGCATCCACGTGAAATTTTAAGTCATTCTATTAAGTAGTGTGTTTTATACAGCTGTCTGAAGCAAAAGTGTTGTCCGTATCCCTTGAAACGGATAAAATTGAATATCGTGCGGTTATAAAATTCTTTGTAAAAGAAGGTTTAACGCCAAAAGAAATTCATTCCAAGTTCATAAAAGTTTATGGGCACTCTTCTCCTTCGTTTTCGACAATTAAGAAATGGGCTGCCGAGTTTAAACGTGGCCGTACCAGGCTTGAAGATGATCCATGTGAAGGACGCCCGAAAAGTGTAACAACACCACCAGAAATCATTGATCAAATGCACGATATGGTATTGGATGACCGGCGGGTCAAAGTGCGTGAAATTGCTGAGACTATAGGCATTTCAAAAGAACTTGTAGAATATATTTTGCATGAAGATTTGCAAATGAAAAAGCTTTGCGCAAGATGAGTGCTGCGCTTGCTCACAGCAGATCAAAAAAAAGCACTCGCCTGAAAATCTCTGAACGTGCTTGGAGCGTTTTAAGAAGAATAAAACTGATTTTGTGCGTCGATTTATTACTATTCAGGAGACTTGGATTCACCATTACACACCAGAATCCAAACAGCAGTCAAAACAGTGGACAGAAGCTGGTTGTTCAGCGCCAAAGAAGACAATGTCAGTTCCATCAGAGGAAAGGTCATGATGTCGGTATTTTTGGATGCTAAAGGCGTTTTGTTTATTAATTATCTTGAAAAGGGTAAAACAATAACGGGGAATATTATTCCGATCTTTTAACCAGCCTAGATTAAAAAATTCATGAGAAAAGACCAGGTTTGTAGAAGAAAAAAATCATCTTTTATCAGGACACTGCACCTGCCCATAAAGGTGTTTTGGCAATGGAAAAATTAAGGGGATCTGCACTATGAATTGTTGGAACATCAACCCTATTCCCCAGATTTGGCTGCCTCTGACTTCGATCTCTTCCCAAAACTAAAACTCTTCCTCGCTGGTCAGCGTTTTTCTTCGAATCAAGAGGTGATTGCAGCTGTAGAGGGGTATTTTGCAGATCTTACTGAGAACCATCACAGGGACAGGATAATGGCGCTGGAATAAATGTATTAGTCTTAAGGGAGATTATGTTGAAGAAAAAAAAAATTTGAAATTTCTTTTTTTTTTTTTTTCATTGTTACGCCGAGAACTTTTCAAACCATCCTCGTACATCTAAATTACACATCTTCCATAATCGATATATTCATTTTGTACTGTTTATGAAATATTTCCAATATCTTAAACACATCTCTTGTAGTATCCCAGTGGAGTGAGAGTGAAAGCAAGCTTTTCACCCCCAATGCTTCCAAAACACTGCGCACGAAAGATCACACCTCAACTTGTCCTTACCTTGGATAATACCCAAGATCTCCAAACAGGATCAGATCTTAATTTCTTTCTTTCTTGGACTGACGTATCCTCTGTCTTTTTCTGAGTATCATATCAATAGCCTCTCCGCCTCCAATAGCTAGGCGTCAAGACTACTTACCGTGCAACTGCTGACATCATAAATTCCAAATCTGCCCAATCTTAAAATATCATTCTCACATTTGCGACGGTGTATTAAAATCTTTCTTGAAAATGCTACATGATATCCATAAAGGACAATCTGGTTAACGGAGACTCTCTCACTCACACACACACACAGATTAACTGAAATATTTTCATGCTAGTATCCACTCATTCCAGATATCAATCCGGTCGTTCTCATCTGTACATTTTCTAACATTCCAATGTCCTTTCTAACACAGAGACTCCAAACTTGAATAAAAATAATCTAAACGAGGCCTTACCACTGCTTTGTATATGAGAATAATTACATATTTGCGTATACCAGCAAAGTGTTTGTTAATTCATTAAAGTATCCCATCTGTAATCCTGGCTGCATTATTACATTTTTACTCCATACCCAAATATTGATTTAAATTAATATTTGTAAGTTTTGTGCAGGATAAAGTGTACCTACGATGACGTGTTTTTTGCTTCACATTTAATAATGACTCGCCAGGTAAACAGCGCATTGATAAACGACATTTGGTTACCAACACTAAGTAAATTAACAGGAAACACTTCGAGCATTAGGTATCATTGCACAACGCGTGCAATCGATGTTGTGAGATTTACAATGAGAATAACAGAACTTGTACTGTAATGAAAAGGAGAGGGGATTGTGAAGAAAACAGTAAAATGCTTGAATAGGAATTGCTCAAGCAAAAGATCATCATGGTCATTGTAACAAACAGATATTTAAATCAAGTAAACATTCGTGGCCTTTCTATTTTATTATAAACTCATTCGAGATCATGCATTTCCATGAGATTGAATGGAAAGCTAAGAAAAGGTATAGTAAGTCTTCACGGTGTTAGATTAACAAAGGGAGAAAATTCAAAGAATGGAGCAATTAGATATTTTAAAGGAGGAAGTCTCATTCAGGACTGACTGCTTAGATTCCGACTAGAGGAAGAAAAATCGATATACTTAAGATGCATTCCCCACGAGATTAATGTTATTAGTGATAAAGACCCTTTCAATGTTAGTGTGTTAATAATCATCTTTGAGCAGCTCCTCAACCACCTAATAATAAGCAGTGATTCCTGTTCAAGCCAAGTAAGCGAATTATTATACGCGGCAGTAGTTCCCCTTCTCGTATAACAAGCAAGCTGACCAAGAAGAACACACGCAATTAACTGCTAAGCAGTGACTCTCGGTCTTAGTTGCTTCCACAATTCCAAACAACCGATTTATTACAATTAGTGAGGCTCAAATTCAACCTCCAGATAACTCTGGTTTCAGTTCGAACATTACTAATCCCTAAATTTTATTCAACCACAGAATTCAACAGGACAGTTTGCAAAATTTCAAGCCTTAAATGATAATTAAGGAACTATTTTCCCTTCTACGTTTTAGGCCTACTGACCTGTTACACAGCTATCTTAAGCCCTTCTAAGCCGTCCCCGTTCCGAGGATAACGTGACTAGCCCCATGTCTTAACTGGGGAGAAAAACTCTGCTGTGCACGCCCAAGACCGACTAACTTGGCTATATCTGAGAAAGATCCTTAGGCTCCTCACGTCGGGAATCGAACCCAGGTCACTCCTTTCCCGGGCATATGGTTGCGAAGCGCATAGCCAATAGGCTAACCAAGCGGACAAACTTTCCGCAGTCGACAGAAACTATTTTCCAAATAACAAAAAATGACCAAAGGCGGTGTTTTCCTCAGTAGACACTTCTACAACTCTCGCATAATTTAATTAATTTCTACCAATTTGAAACATAGTAGTTTCTTACGCTGCAAATGACTCCTAAGCAGTAACACTGAATGACCAAAATGGAGGAAGGGTCTCTACAGGTCCCATCGTTCAACCGATTTCGTCAAATTTAGACTTTAGTTGTTTTTCCTTGTAAGGAAGCCACGGAGTTTTTCTCTCCTCGTAAAAACTAACACTTTTTCTACTCCTGGAAAGACAGACAAACCGACCAAAACCACCCACAATTGACAGACTTTGGCTTCAAGAACTTAACTGTTTTGAAGTACTCAACAATAACAACCAAAATCTACGAGAAAGAGTGTGGAGTCGTCTGTCCCCAAACGGTTATCCAGCAACTAGTCAGACAGCAAATCGTAAGAGCAAGATGCAGATGGGGCAATTCTGTACAAGGAGAGGAATCGAGAATGTAAGCTATGTCGTCATTTTTAGGGGTCTGCCTACTGCTTAGCATACCCCTCTTTCCCTTCAATGAATGATGGTGTTCCTGGAAACATTTGGAAAGTGGGTCACCCAAAAGAAACCCTCACAAAAAAAAAAAAAAGAATGTCAATCAGCAAAATCCTAAAACGTGACTTCCCACTCTTCCACTTCAGACAAGGGCGAAAGATTAGTGGCTTACATGTGACTGTGGTTGTCATGGCTCATGTTCCAACCAGCCCACCAATTACTGACGAAATCGATCCTTTCAATCATGTACTGCTGTGTAATAAATGCCTTCCTCCTGTTTTTGGGTATACAAGGTTTATTTCTTTAGTGGAAAAGAAATATACACTGCAGTAATTCCTAATGTATAGATCATTTTTAGCGATAAAACCATCCATGAAAGATGAAGGTGGAAACGTCACGTATTAAGGGACTCTACTCTAGAGCCAGTAAAGACCATAATCTTTTTCAAATTAGCAAGGTGGTCTACCACCTATGGTTCGTAAGAGTGGCTGTCAGCGGGGTTCGAATTTAGTCTCTTGGCGAAACAAAGAGAGATGTTTCTTTGGCAGCCACGCTTGGGGATAGCTCAGTGATTTTGACAAAATGTTAATCGCCATTGAAGATTTTACTTGTTCTATGAAGTGATACTTCCAATGACAAAAACCAGAAATTGACGTGCAAAAAAGAATTTTTAATTCATTTAGTTTATAGAGAAGGAAGACAGCATTCGATTAGGCTTAGATGTGTTTTTTAAGATGTGTTTTTATTTGACTCAGACATTTAGTAAAATACGAATCGTTATCTTTTAGTTACAAAACCAAACTGATATTTAAAGAATGAAAGTACTTGTGTGCTGTATATGAAGTATGAGAACTCTCGGTATCGCCCACAAAAATGTGTGTATGAATTCCATACAGGTGTGTGTGTGTGTGTGTGTGGAGATTTAAACCGAATGCTGCGTGGCAAGAATGATTTGATAAGAATGTGTTTACTATAGACCACATTTCATTCACAATTCTTTCCTCATTCACGAAGCAGTTTATTTTCAAGATCATAAATAACTGTAATATCATTTGTATAAACAGAACAGTAAACGCCACAGTATGCATGGCAGCTAAACAATAAGTAACCCTTCAGTTAGAAAAATCTCTCGGAGCAAGATCTTGAAACAGTCAGGGAGAAAAAAAAAAAAAAAAAAAAAAAATAGAGGAGAGAGCGAATTACATAAATAAATAAATCCAAAGCTGGTGCCGCACGCAACATACATACAGTATACGCCAAGAACGTGCATGCACTCTCCGAATCGAAAGAACAAAGAACTTATGGTAGTAGAATAGAGACAGTGTGTCTATTTCTGTATACCACTAACCTCTGGGAATATAATTAAAGGTTGAAAATAAATAACCCTCCAGACAATGAGTACAGGGTAATGGGTTTAGTTTCACAAATATAGGTCATGACATTACTGGAATGATTTTGGAAAGGAAATAAAAAAAATAAAAAAAAAAAAAGACTATAAATAAATCGAGATGGATACCGTGCGTGTCATGGGGTACACAGAAGCAACAGAAGCTGAGAAAATGCTGGCCTTCCAATGCAATGAATTTAACTATCAAAGGAAGTTCACTGATCGCAACTGTTTTTTTTTTTTTCCTCAGTTCTACGATAAACATGTAGCTTAAGAGAAATTAAATAAATAGTTACTCAAAATAAGCAATCAAAAGAATAAATAGAGTCCAAGATGGTAGTATGGGTTAAAAACTTGAGTACACTTCAAAAGTAGAAAGAGTTATGACCAATCAATGATTGCAGAGTAAATCTATTCACTGGAAGAGGCACCATACTTCGAAAGCTAGCATCCCTTTTGGGATGGTGGGTGTAACTATGTCTTTGTTCTGTAAAGATGTTGCGTGATAGAAGACAGTAAAAAGGAAGAATAACTTGGACAGAGCTCATTAAATCTGTAGTTTTGTTTGTGTGTGTTACGAGAAAGAAAATGTAATAACGAGCTTTAATTCACTTTAGCTAATGCACAAAAATAATCGAAACTCTCCACGCAATTGCTGATTGGGTTTGTTATTACTTCCCATCATAGTATTCTCTGGAATAAATAAATAATGATTTCTATTGGTTATAGAGAATTGTGGGGTAAAATAAGTTCAGGTTCATTTTATCCAATGGAGAGGGGAAAAAAATCACTTAACTTTGGTGGGAAGGCAATTTAAACGTATTTTTATTGGCGCTTTTTTTTTTTTTTAAGTATGAAGAACTAAGATGATCGAGGTAGTATAACATATATTTTAAAAACTCGCTGCTAACACTAATTAATTCGGGTCAATCAAGGTTACTGGTATGTAAAGATGCACAACATCCTAATGGATCTTTTCACAAGTTTTTGACTTGAATTAAAATATTAATACTGAAAAAAAAATCAAATGGGTTTAGGATGAAAAATATCTCAGTAGAATTTATAGTAAGCATATGGCTTTACACATATCAGAGGTGTAGTGACTGGTGAACAGTAAATTAGTAACAAACTGTTACAATTGACAGCCCCTAATAATAAAAATAAGTCAAATAGTACTTCTATAGTTTCTCGTGAATTTTATCATAGACTTCTTGAGGTTGTAAGAAGCCACATCGCAACAGTCTTGCAATTTTTTCAGCTTTGCATAACCTTCTTGAATCTTTAGGGCCAGAATTCTTTGGACACTTTTTATGACCCCATCCCCCAAATCATAAAAGTTGTAAACTTAACCTTAGTGCTGTTAAGGGGATAAGGATTTTTCTATTTTTTGATTAACTTTTTGTATTTTTATCACACCTGTTTTTGGGTCTACTGATCCATACTTAACTTTCTCTGTCTGTCACAGTATTCTAATCTGTATCACGTGCCTCCAAAAACCTAATACTTTCTCGCAATGTCTTCTATATAAACTACACATATGCTCGTCGGGACTTATGTGAAAAAAAAAAAGCAAAATCATATATTCACATTATATTATTCCTTAATAAGGTCACTGGAACAACACATATTTTTTTAAATGCAGTACTTGCTCGTTCATTTTTCTATTTCGTTGTTTCTTGGTTATGCAGATCTGATGAACAATTCACTGTGGCGATTTAAAAGAAGGCTAAACTTATCGGTTTTTAAAACTAATCCCAAAACGTCGCAGTGTATTTATGTTATGGTATTGAAGCATCTCTTATACGCTTCTAAGGCAAAATATCTACATCCACGACGAGGGGTGGGGGGGTAGCGGGTGAAACATACACGCACAAAATGCAATCCCATTTCCCAGTCATCACAGTAGTCCTTTCGGCCAAGAAATAAGGGGGTAGGGAAGAAGACAACTTGCAGAAAGCCATTTATTCCGTGTCCCGACTCCATTACAGGCAGAGCTCACGGAGTTTACGTCTCCCACAGGGAGTCAAGAACACGGAGCGTTTCACCTATCCCCGGAGACAACTATTCTTGGCGTTCGGCTTAGTTCAAAAGGGTCGGGGCAAAATATAAAAACAGCCTCTTCAACAAAAAGGGAAAACCGTGCGACAGGGTAGGGAGAGAGAGCATGCACAGACCTTGTATCCAAATGTAGTTCCTTCCTGTCTCTATTATCGGTATACCAATGCCATTGCAGAAATGAGAGCAGAGACCTAAGGGGGAGGCTTCTTCGCATGACTCAACAACATTAAAAAGGAAAAAAAAAAGTTATGATGGGGCGTTTCATCAATCATCAGGAAGAGGTGAAGTGTTCTGGGATTAGTCAGCTAGCTGCAGCAGCTCAGGGGGAAAAAAACGGTAAGTGACGAACATCGTGATATATACAGGTAACCCTCGTATAACGCGGATGTTAGGTTCCATAGAAATGCCGCGTTATATAAATCGCGTTATGCGAGACTCAGATTACATAGAAAAAGTAGGGTTGGGTTCCGAAATCGTTTTTATTTTAATTATATAAACAACGACATACTCAACAAAAATATTTTTTTATTTAATTCTTGTAATTCATGTAAGTTAAGAAAACATAAACTACGAAACAAATATATAGTATAAACTTATAAAATTACAAACTGTACATAAACTTCATTGCACATAATAAAGTGGATATTTCAATCGTCATCACTGTCTTCAAAACGAACATTTCGTAGATGTTCTTTATTTACGGGTGGCCGGAAGTCATCACTTTTGTATAATTATACAATGAAAATTGTATAATTATACAAACTGTACCAGCTCCTCATTTAAATCTATTTCCCCATCAATTAATTCACTAATTTCTTTTTCAACCACATCGCAAAAGCCCTCTATGAGGCCATTACTATAGAAATATATATATTTTTTTTACATAAAAAAGCATTACCTATTGTATGTAACTCAGAAGAAAATAAGATTAACACATATGATTTTTAATACGTTTTCATGGCAGAAAACGAAGACAACTTTCACCAATAATTAACTCTTTATACGGTAAACAATTGACATACATGCGTGCTAAAGGATATTTCCCCTAAAATTCGCTACTTATAACTACATGCGCGATACGGGCAGACGCAAATTTAACGAAGAAAAAATTTGATTTTTAAGTCACGCGGTGAAAAATATATGAAAAGATAAAGGATTACTGCGATTTATAGACCGCGTTATATCGAAACTGCGTTGTATAAGTACCGCGTTATACGAGGGTTACCTGTATATATGTTATTCAGATGATAGATATTCAAATTCTTAAAATAGTGGTGGCAGTAGTAGCAACAAAAGGAATACGTCTTGGTAGCTGCAGGGCTAGCAGTTATAAGGATCCAAGTCCGTTTTTAGAATAATTGCAAAACACAAATCTCTGCAAGTGCTACTAACAGTTATGGCAAAATAAGCATAGTCCGATAAGCCGATTTCGTTCTTATTTCAGACAGCAGTCATAAAAAAAAATTCTCGCTTGTACCAGAAAACTACAGTGAAACCGTCTTCACAACAGATATTCAATAAATTTCTTCAACAAGCTATGAAAAGGATTTGACAAAGGATTTACTGTAACACCTGTCTGCATAAGCAGGCGAATGCAATAAGTCCTCGCTCGACCCACGCTATATTTTTTGTGCCAAACTGCTTCTTAGGCAGAAAGAATACTTCAGACTGAAAGATGGTTGCTCCGAACACTACAGAAAAAAAGCAAGTGCACACATACAGTGGCGTGTGTGTGAGAGAAGGTACTGTGCATCTCTTCTGGTAAATAATTCCATTTATTCCAACGGAAAATGGTAATTATGAAATTTAATTGAAACTGAGTAGGGCTAGCAATATTCTTTAGAAGACTTCTAGTACAAATAATACAGAATAGTTCACAAGATTGGCAGCGTCCACTCTGTAAAATCCAGGGGCGAATTCTCCTTTGCTATGCTTGCTGCGCAAGCTCATTAATTGAGAAGTAATATTGATTTGTTAATAAATGCATGCATTTATAAGCATTCCATTTAGGCTTTTATTTTTGTAGACAGAAGACGTCTTAAGCATGCGCGGCGATAATTGAGCTTTGCGTTGTGCATTGAAGGTCGATGCTTGCTCGTTTAGTCAAAGCTACCTTGGCTTGCTCGGTTGTAGGAGCTTCCAGGTCCTTGCAGCAGCACTGATTTCATGCGCGCGCATAGCCATTTCCGCTCCCTTCACGTCGACTTAAACACAGGCCATACGCAGTCAACGTAGCTCTAGCCAGTGAGCTTCAGCCAGTCTTTACAAGTGTGCGTGTTGCTTGGGAAAATGAAGTTACAACCAACTTTTTATGACGATGTTATTGACCAGTTCATAAAGAAGAACCGTAGGGTAGAATTTGTATTCAAGTAGCTAAATTGAAAAAGATAGAATGTCATTTGTATCTTTTTTTATAAATTTCTAAATATATAGTTTTAAATGGTCAGTAATTCATTATTCCGCTAATCAGACTTCAACTCCTCACCTCTCACTCCCTGAATACAAGAGCAAGCGTGAATTTCAAAACCAGCATTCGGCCCTGGTGAAATCACAACGATAAAATCTACGCAGCTGAATGGTGGCACCTCCCTCAACAGTAAAAACTCTAAATTGTTGTCAAAATGAGTAGTGGTATTATTATTTCAGCCTTCCACCAAGAAACTTACATGGTTAGCAACAGCATTAACTCTGAATTATGTAAATACTCCAAGGGAGAAGGTTTGGAAAAAAAAAAAAAAAAAAAAACAAGTTGAATCTAATCTACAAATGAAACTTTTTTTTGTCTTTATCCAATTAAGCTTAATGATTGAGTATTCGCAATATATTGTTCTTTGTTTAAATCAAATACCGAACAAACACTGGGAATACATGCATGATAAAGAAAGAAAATCTATTTACAATAAACAAAGTACGTGTAATGTTTTCTCAACTTTTTATCACCCTTCAAATTTAATTATGCATAGTTCTAGCTGCAGCACCAAAAAAAAAAATCTAAAAGATGCAAGTGATAATATGAATCGTGTCTCTTCAAACCACAACGACAATTAATCCTCATGAATAGAAGTTTGAAATCTGAAGTGATGCGAGAATGTCAGGTGTAGTAAGGATTTCATCTAATAAAATGAGAAAACGTTAAAGATATTATTCACAGTAAGAGAGAAGTCACAGCCAAGAGACTTGATGACTTTGGGTTATTCAGAATCAATGATAAACACTTTTATCAACTGTATATGTCCAAAGCCATTTCGATCAAACAGTACTTGGTATGAATATCTGTTTTGAAAACCAAAACCTTCCCACCACGGTCTGAGGGATCTTCTATAGATTCAGATGAAAAAGTTTAAGTGTTGCGAACTAATCTACTATTGCACTTCCGATTAAACTCTATGGCTTTGGGGTTACACGTTGGAAAGTAAATCGAAACCTAATATCTATCTAAAAACCTTTGGATCAAACTGAGAGCGACGATGTTCCTTCAAAAAGAGGTTTCCTAGGTTCCTCACATTACCTCCAAATATCGCTGATACCTATCGTATTTAGAGTAGCCAAAAGATTCAGAAATTAGATCATGTGTCTACGGAGTTAATGAACTTGGCACGCAGAAATATGGCGGAAGCAAATAAGGCTATGAAGCTAATGTTTTATGTCTATTAATGATGTGTTTTTCTAGCCTGTTTAAGATGAAAAGACAGAATTTCCAGGAGGAAATATTCTGCCACCACTACATCAGATCCTAATTCCTCCTCCAATTCCTGGCATCCTAGATGGAATTCGGATCTAAGTCTCTCTCCAGTTGAAGGGCAAATGTCGCAATGTTCTTGCGACTACTAAAAAAAACCGTAACTTTAAAATCTCCCTCCTGGGAAGGGGGGGTCGCACTTTGTCTAAACGCATTTAATGGGGAAAAAAAAACTTTTAAGCTAGGAAGGGTCAATCGAATTCACACCGAAAACTTCAGCGATTCGCAACGGTACTCTCTTAAGAATTTTTTATTTATTTATCTCGGCACGTGATTTGCAGCTTGGATTTCCTTTAGCTCGGCGGTCACGAGTCTTTACTTTGTAAAAGGCGCTTCTCCGCATGAAACGGTTTAAAATACGATTAAGGCAAATCGTTTCATGCATGCGAAACCACGACAAGATTTATGAACGCTACTATACTTTCCTTTACGGATGTGCAAGATGAACAGGATATTGATCCCAATGGTGACGTAAATCTCTGCCCTGAGGCTGCCGGATTACTAGAATATACCAACTAGCTTGTAATTGTGCACTCGTTTGTTCTTTACGCGTCATGCCATAGGCTAAACTATTACTAAGACTTACCTAATGGTTTAAGATTTTTGGCTGAACGGAAAGATACACTAGAAGCATGCAAAACAGAACGCATATGTCCTTATTTGGAAGTGCATCGTAGTGCTCAGTGACTCTGCTTCAGAAAACAAACAGAATTAGTAGTGTTTGAGTGTACTGTCGGTTAACTGTGTGTGTTCTCTGGCCGATTTGCCTGTTTTGTGGTATGAAAAACTCCAGTTTCGGAAAAAAAACTATGCTAATGATACTGCAAGTTTAGTTATGTTCATGCATCCACATTACCTGTCCGAATAAGTGATCTCTTCATTAACATACGTTTGCTTTTTCATTTGTGTGATAAAGTGTTAAGTAAAGCAGATCTGAGTTTCATGACGTTTTCAGGTTTCTTTGCAAGTTTTGTGTATAACAATTCCTCAATTGCAAAAATCATGAATAATTAATTTTTTAAATTAGTAGTGAAAAACCAATATTTTTGTATCAATACAGAGAAACGTGATCTCGGTATTGTAAATCTTAAGTACGCAGCGGCCATACTCTATCAGAATAACACCGGTGCTGTAATGTTAGCTTCTGTTTTCATGACATTTTTCATATTCTTTATAAGGTGTGTGGCTATGCTGACACCAACAGTCAACGAAGTCTCCACATAATATCTTCTTGAGTATTCTGCAATTGAGCAGGTTCTTCTCTTAGTAGCAGAAACTTTCCTTCCACTCTCTTCTGTTCTGAGCCTTCTCTTTCAAGGTTGTGTACCTGTCTCCATTGAGCATGTCATCTAGCATTGTTTCCCTTACTCTTCCTCTGGGTCTTTTTCCTTCGATGGCATCTGATGATTCCATTCCCTCTCTGAATATATCCGATCCAGCTTCCCTTTCTTCTTTTTATCCTCCTTAACAGACTTCTTTCTTCTTCTATTCTTTTTTAAGACCTCTTCATTAGTTATTTTATGTTCCATTTGATTTTTTTTAACCTTCTCCAAATCCACATCTCAAAGTTTTCCAAAATCTTAATTTCTTCAATGTCCAAGTTTCAGCTGCATAGAGGGCAACACTCCACATATAATATAGTTTATTAGTCTTTTCTTTAGGTTTCTATCCATTTTACTTCTAAATAAATTCCATTTTCTATTAAAGGCATCTCTTCCCATCTTGCATTATGTCACTTTTACATCTTCCATCACTGCTAATCACACTTCCTAGATATTTAAATGTCTTCGCTTGATTCAAGTTTTCCCCATTTATTCTGATATCCATATTTGCCTATTTCCTTGCCATTTTCATTGCTTTTGTTTTTCTTCTGTTAATTTTCATTCCATAATTGATACAGGATTCCAGTAATCTGTTCAACAGCTGTTGTAGTCCTGTTTCAGTGTTTGATGGTAATGCCTTGTCATCTGGGTATCTTATTGCAAATATCTGTCTACCTCCAATCTTCATTCCTTCTTCTGAATTCTCCGGTGCTTCTTTTAATATTGCTTCGGAATACATGTTGAACAAAATCGGTGACAAAGAACAGCCTTGTTTTACTCCTCGTTCAATGATACCTGGTTCTGTTGTACCATATATGTCTCTCACCATGGCAGTTTGCCCCATACATAGTGAAATAATTAGCCTTCTGTCTTTCCAATCTATACCAATCTTTTCCATTTCTTTCACCATCTTATCCCATTTTACAAAGTCAAAAGCTTTTCTAAAATCTAGATAACAGATATTAACTTCTTTGTTCACTTCCAGACTTCTTTCACTTACTATTCTTAACAGTCCAATCGCATCTCTTGTTCCCCTACCCTTCCTGAAACCAAACGGATCTTCTCCAAGAAATTCTTCCGCCTTAGATGCAATTCTTCGTGTTAAGATTCTCATAAGTATTTTTGATGTATAGGAAATGAGGCTTATTGTTCTAAAATCCTCGCAGTTCACTGCATTACTTTTCTTTGGTATAAATATTAAGATCATAAAATCTTTTGGTAATTCTCCTTTGTTATAAATTTAATTTAATTAATTTAATATAATTTAATTCTGAAGTTGTTTCAGGAATTCTGCAGGCATCTATTCCTTCTACCTTTCCACATTTTAGTTCTTTAATGGATTTCTACTTCTGTCTTCAAAATCTCTGGGCCTAGATCATCTTCATTTACCTTCTTTAAATCTTCTAATGGCAACTCATTTGGTCTATTTTCCTTGTCATGTAGATCTTCAATGTATTCCTTCCATCTCATTAGGATTTTATCTTCTTCAGTTATGATTTCTCCATTCTCATTTTCTATGCCTCGAATTCCATTTCTCTTATGATTTATGCTTCTTGCATTTTTATACAAAAGATCATACCTTTCCACTCTCTCATAATTTTCCATTTCTTCACATTCTTTTTTAGGCCAATCTTCTCTACTTCCCTTCTGAATTTGTCATTCAGAGTTTTATAATGTATTTTCCCTTCTGGGGTGTATTTTCCCACATATTATAGCTAGTGATAAATTCAATACGGTATACCAAATTGTTACGAGGTTAACAAGTTGAAAGCAAAAAAAAAAACTTTCGTCACCGAAATGGACTTAGCCTCCATAGCTCTGTTTGAATCGATGAAGCTCTTTGTAGTAGGAAAGATCTGGGTTCAAATCCGTGCACGACACCGAGAGCCTTTATAAGGTTTGCCATATATCAGATAACTTCGCCGGTTTCATATGGAGAGAAAGAATCATTTCCTAGTGGAATAAAAATTTCCCCATAGCCTTATTTGCTTTGGCCTAATTCCAAACAAACATAAGTGTCAGTATTCCAACCACCTTTCACAGCAGGATATGAAATGAAGATAGCCCACGTTACTTGTTTTAAAAGCAGTGCCTCAAACATTTATCAAAGTTTAAATTGGGTGGCGAGCCGGCAGCCAATACCTTTCAGATTTCTACGTTAATGTTTCTGATTTGTCTCATGCACCATTATGTTTTAATGAATACTTTCATCGCGAATCATTCTAGATAAATGCAAAGACTTTACTTGCAAATTCAGAATGAGACTAATAAAAGTCGCAGACCTCAAAGAAAGAGAAAACTAGACTTTTCCACTTCAATATTACCTACTCTTTGTGCCCCCTGGGGCATAAGCAGAGATTCATGTTCTCCAGTTAGCCATATTTTGCAACTCTACTACTCCCAACCAATCATCTTTCTTTCTTTCATTTTTTTGCCACGTTAGTTTATGCCTTCCATTCCGGAATCTATGTCATTGGTGATAATTTTTTCCTCTGTCTGTTTACAAAATATTGTATATTTCACTCAAAACTTTGAACCCTTTAATTTGGCTCCCTATCAATTTCCATATCTGTGATCCACCCAATAAATATGGCCTACGCGCTGCTATCGAATGTCCTAAATTTCGGGTTTATTATGATATTTGAATACTTTCCATATTCAATCTTCTGAAACTTTTCGCATTATTTGCTATCGTCAATCTTTGTGCTATATCTCAGCATTTCTTCCTAAGTATGTAAAATTCTTAACTTCTACTGTACTGTTTGTCAATTTTAATTTCTTTCTGGTCTTTGTTATTTAATTTAAAATCGCCGGGGCTTCCATTCTCTTATTTTTTAAAATAGAGAAACCAAACAAATTTTCAATGCTCGACATGGGCCGATAAAATATTACATAACCTTAATATAACATCAAAATCGATGAGTATCTTATTATTATTATTACTGAACATTAAGAAATGTTCAGTAAAAAAATGTGAGGGCCCCCATAAGGGCCCTCACATTTCTCTTCCCGCCGGGGTCCCAAGAAGGTGTTGATTCGGCCCTGCATACAGTGCTTCTGATTTTGCTTATATATCAGCGTGTTCTGATGATTGTGCTATCTGCATAATTTAGATCTTTCAGCTGTGATGTGAGATCCGATTTCATCCCTCTCCTTATACTTGTAACCGTTTCATAATCCAATCAATAATGGTTATGTTAAAAAGCAGTCCAGACAGTAAGCAACCCTGTCTCAGATGCTGTCTATACAACAACAGAACTTTTACTTTCTTCATAGATTTCTTTTATTATTCTCACATATTTACCAAGAATTCCATAGTCTCTATCAACACTGTTAAAAGCTTTGCAAAATGCGCTTAAAAATAAATAAAATTAAAAAAAAAAAGAAGCAAAGAATATTAACTCGGTCAGGGGCGGCTCGTGCATAGGCACTACGGAACTGCAGCATCCCCAATTTTTCTCGATATATAAATATATTTATTAATATTTGCTTGTAATATTTAATTTTATCATCAACAATCCTATACAATTCTCTTATTTTGTATAAAAAAATAATAAAAATCCATCTTGTAGCACTTAGGAGGGCGAAAGCAGCACTGTGTTTATCACAGTGTCATATTGCTACGCGCGCACAAGCATATGCACGTCATAATGAGATGCGAGCTATTAGCGTAATGCGGCACTGTCCGTCGCGCAGTTCCACTGTTGTTTATATGCAGTTTGCGCCATTAGTAGAGTGTTCATAGTGCTTATCGTGTTTACTCTGTCTCTTTAAATATTTGGACATTACAATTAAAGGAATGGATTTTATTTTTAAGTAATTTTGAATTATACCAAACTGTATAATTTTATCGATAATAAACAATATTTTTTCATGTTTAATTTTTTTTAAAATTTTTACCATAATTTTGATATTTTATCCAAACAGTTATACACTGTACTTACAGTGTGTATGTATATTTCGAAAGTTGCAGCACACCCCACGATTTCAAGCCACGAGCCGCCACTGTTCAAGGTGCTAATGTACTATGGCTTAAAAAAAAAAAAAAAAAAAAAAAAGATAAAGGTTTTTAATTCTATACTTTATTCAATGATAGTCCATGAAGTCATGCGTTAATATCTTTTTCACTTTTAATCCTATTTATGAAAGTTTGTTCAAGTTCGATATTACAATTATTATTATTTTTTTTTTTTACTTTTGTAATGCTGACTATTTAGTCGTAAAGGGAGAATTCAATACAATAATATGAACAATTTTTAATAAATGTGGGCCGTAAGTAAAAAAAAAAAAAAAAAGCACAATAAAATGATGCAGGTGGTGAGAAACACAAAATGATTTAAGTACATTAAGTTCTATTCTGAATTCCAATCATTTAAGAATGCGACTGATGGTTTGCATCACTAGCGAATGAAGGACGAATTTAGCATTCCATTCAAAACATCCCCATTAGAAATCAGGTCCACAGCATTTTGCTACCGACGATCACGATGCAACTTGGAGCTCCCTAATACTTGCACCATCTGTTTTCTTCCCTCGAGCAGAGACAGCCTAAGGCGTTTTTAAGTAACGTGTAAGATTGGTGTCCAAATTGTCCAAAGGTACAACACGAGCGTACGTTGTTTAGGAACTTATAAGGAGAAACTAGTTGATGAATTACAGTGAGTCTTGCGGGAAGCACTTTCACAATCAAGACGATGGGAAAGTTCCGAGAAGTGCCCGATGCCAGATACCGCAGGGGACTTGGGGGAGGGTCCAGAAAAAAAAAATTATACAACACTGTGGGAAAGCAAATCGTTCTTTGCGGAAATCACTTCGTGTAGAATGTACCAAAGCCACTTCTTTTAATGGATCAGTAACGCCAGGGAAATGTCCTAGGTTTGTGGGACAACAAGGAAGGGAGTGGTTGTTAGCATTTTCAATTCGCTAATGGAAAAATAAAAAGGAGAAGTAATGACTGGGTTGAAAGCGTTTTAAACTGATTGTAGAATGAGAGACAGCATTAAGAATTCCGACATTACACATGTACATGGCACATAAGTTATTGTAAAACGGAAAAATAGGCTTTCTAGAGTACTTTTAACCCCTGTGTGCATTTATGAGAAATAATTTAATTTTCTCTGACAGAAAAGCTGGGTTATTCATGATGTTTTAAAATGATTACAGAAAAATTTCATTACTTCGACACTTAAAGATACCCCAAAATGCGTAAACAAGATATTGTATGCATTATAGTTTCGTTTATAAAGATAGTCGTATTTGATTCAGTAATATAAATAAGAAAAGTCTTCAGACTGAAAGTCACCTAATCTCTCTTTTTTTTTTTTTGCTTTGCTTTTTTGAAGTGCATTTATCTTTGTCAACGCTACAAATTTGCAAGTTAAGATCGAAGTGATGAGAGAACTACTTTGCACTAAGGAACAAGCGCATTAATATCAGGCATTCGAGATTTTTTTTTTTTTTTTTTTAAGTACCATAAATCAGAAATGAGATTCGGAGCCTCCGTAGTTGTCAGCATAGAAGTCCTTTAGTCGAAAAGACCTAGGTTCGATTCCCGTCCAAGACGGGAGTAACCTTTATCTGGTCTCTCTCGACTAAAGGTGAATTAGCTGGTTTCATACGGTAGTAGAGGGGTTTTTTTACCCTGAAATTCGGGTTTTTCGTCCGCCAGAACAGGCAAACCAGCTCCGTACACACACTTCTTCAGTCATAAATAAAAGAACTCAGAAATGAGGTTAGTCTTGCGGTTATTATATTCTTTGAAATGCACAATGTATGAGTTTCTATCCCTTAGTCTTATGTATACATCTTTATAAAAACCTAATTATGTAAACGCTGATTTATAAAATTAGTTAAATAAAATATTACGGTAGTCATTTATGAAAATTGAATAATGGAAATCAGATGTGGTAGTCAAAAGGTAAGAAAAAGAAATGCAATAGACGGAAAGTGAATGAATTTTAGCACTTTAAGCCAGGAATTTCGGATCGTCCATATTGTATACCGAAATTGTATCTACTATCAAAGAGTGTATTAACCTTATGCTTACCATAACGTACAACCTGATTAAATAACTAGCTTAATCATATTATAATTAAAACGCGTATGCGTTTTCTTTGACTCACCAGTAGACTTCTATGATTAGTTGTAATCGATCTATATAAATCTCGATAGATCAGTTGGTAAAAATTCAGTACATTTATTGAAAAGATCGAGGATGAGCCCAGCTAAGGCACTAATGCTTGTGAAAACTTGTTAGTAATAGCGTTTTTGAGTTTCTACGCCTAATCTTTATATATATTTCGACCTTGATATATATATATATATATATACACACACACACACACACACATATATATATATATACACACACACACACACACACATATATATATATATACACACACACACATATATATATATACACACACATATATATATATATACACACACACACACACACACATATATATATATATATACACACACACACACACACATATATATATATATATACACACACACACACACACACATATATATATATATATATACACACACACACACATATATATATATATATATATATATATATATACACACAGGGTGTTCGGGATAAATTTGACAGTTTCGTAAGGAAAAAGAAAATCTTCTTTGTATCTATTAAATTTAATGAATTGACAAAAAAACATTACAGGCAGAGTTAATTACAATACTATCAACAAGATTTACTCAAAATAACCACCATTAGCATCGATCACAGCTTCAATTCTGCTTCGGAACCTCGAACAAGCTGATGCTACAGTCTCCCTGGGAAGGGCCGCAAAAACTGTTTTAATTTTATCCATTAACTGGGCTTTTGTATTACTGGAAGTGCGATTGGTGTCTTTTTCAACTGCGCCCCATACAAAATAATCCATGGGGTTAAGGTCTGGGGAGTTTGGAGGCCAAACATTTGGACTGGTGAAGTCGTAGAAATTTTCAGACAACCATTTTTGACTTTTCCCAGAGGTGTGGCAAGGGGCCGAATCCTGCTGCCATACATACGGCCTACCATTGGCTACCCTTGTTATCCAGGGCTTGACTACAGTTAGCAACTCCACGAACAAAGCCCGAATTCCAATGCCAGGGTTCTTCAACACCTGTTCCTGCAGATTTGCGAGGAATTCTGCTGTACGAACGCAATCAGATCGTCTGCTAGGGATCTTTCTTCTTGCTACATCCTCGTAGTCACCATTGCAAGTCTCTAGTTCATGCCTGATTGTTTTTACTGTATTCAGGGAGCATTGGGCAGCAGTCGTAATATCCTTATTTTGATGGCGGGCACGAATCATCATGATACAAGTTATTCTCTTCCATGATTCAGGTGGGTTCCAGCTATCCATCCTTTCTGACATCTTGTATATGAATGAAGAAGGGTCCAAACTTTTAAATGAAGAGAAGTGTGTGTTAATACATGTAACTTACGGAAAAATATAATTAATTATAAATATGTCAAATTTATCCCGAACACCATGTATATATATATAAATCGAAATATATATCTATTCAAGATACCAAGTAATTTTATATGAACTTGGTTTTTAGTCCTATTTCCCAAGAAAGTAAAGTTTGCGCCTGCAAGTTCATATTTTATTCATAACTCATTCGAATCTTTTCATTTGTCTAAAATTAATATCTTAAAGTTCAATAAATAAATAAACAAATCGTGTGTGAATTCACTGTGATTTCCAAAGTGATCTTACATAAACATACATAACACATAAGCGATACTGTTTGTTCTTTTAACTTTACACGTCGATATTTTTCGAGCTTTTCTGAATAATTTAATTATATGCTGGTGTCTCTACGGCATTTTAAAATAAATAAATAAAAATAAACGGACAGTTAAATGGATTACAAAACCTTTTGTATGTGTTCTAGAAATTCTAATGATAATTTAAAATTACTTATAGCTTTCCAGAATGGCTCTTCTAAATACGAATATTCCAAAATTTAGATTTAAATTTAAAATTTAAATCTAAATTAAAAATTTAGATTTAAATGAAATTGGACGCCCAAAACATGAAAACATAACATGTACTTTTATATGCTTTTGGAAACATAATGAAATATTCTGTGCTTTTAATAATTCTCTGAAGTATACGTATTGGTTTCAAAGAAATAAATACACAACCCTTAATTTTACTACAGTAATAAATTCCCAACGATCACCAAATGAAAAATTAAATTTCAGATGAGACTCACATTGTCAAAAACCACATGATGGCAATTCCACAAGCATGGGAAAGAACCTTTGATGTATTTTTCAATTTATTTATTTTCTGTATGTTAGATTCAGTAAATACAATTTGTAAATAATATTTTATTCAAATAAAATGTGTAAATTTAAATGAACAAATTGGGTGTCGTTGATGTGTTATACAAATTTAAGTAAGACCATAACATTTTTTTCTCCTTGTAAAATTTCATGCCACAAACTAACCAGAAACTTTTTTTTTTTGACTCAGTGAATTAAAAGTCTTATTTGTTCATGCAAGCTCTCAAATATTTCATGAAACTGAACTCTTGGAACCAAAAGGAATAATCGGGTATTAAATTAATAGCCAGAATTTTAGTGGAGAAGATTTCACCTGAAAATTTACAATACTGTAAGAATTTGGCTATTTTACAAGGCCATTTGTTAATAATATTACAGTCAAATAAAAGGTAACACAGAAATTAACAAACTATATATATTACAGAGCTAATATTCACTTGAAATAATAAGAAATAACTATTTATTTGTTGTGCTGGCAAAAGAAATTTCTAAAAGAAAACGCAATGGTGAGTTCAAAACCTTGTTTGTCGCATGTCCGTTACTTAAAATTACTAATGCTAAAGAAAAAAATGATTAAAATTTCAGTTACAGAAATAGGTTAAGAGCACACGGAATCGCAGGTAAAATTAATAGTCAATATTGGTTTTAAAAAAATAAATGTAAACATTAATTTACTACGGCAATGATTTCCCACGGGAACGAAGAATAAATAATTTTAGGATTTGTCATCACAATCATCTGAATGCTAATCACTTAGTCATATGTAAGTATTTCAGAAGCATCCAAACTTGGGAAAATGATACCTTTTGAACAATACTGCAATTTACAGATGTGACTCATGTCATCTTCATGAAAGACCCCTTTGAAGAAAACCGCGATTTGCAATAACCGCTCGCTGGGGGGATATTGTTCATGACGATAACAGCATCTACAGGCTGAAATCGAAAGGAAGAAGTACTCAACTATTTCAGGTTACAGTATTTACACAAATTTCGTTCTTTGTGGTTTTTTGTGTTTGTGTTGTGGTGTGGATATAAAATTCAACTATTTTGGAACATTCATATTTAGAAGAACCATTCTGGAAAGCTATAAGTAATTTTAAATTATCATTCGAATTTCTAGAATACATACAAAAGGTTTTGTAATCCATTAACTGTCCGTTTATTTTAATTTATTTATTTTAAAATGCCGTAGACACCAGTAGTATATAATTAAATTATTCAGAAAAGCTCGAAATACTGTCGCCATGTAAACTTAAAACAACAAACAGTGTCGTTTATGCGTTATGTAGGTTCAAGTAAGATCACGTTTGAAATCACCGTGAATTCACACAAGATTTGTTTATTTATTGACTTTAAGATCTTAATTTAGACAAATCAAAATATTCGGATGAATTATGAATAAAATATGAACTTGAATTAGAATATGAATATAAAAAAATTACGGATGAGCTATGGGAAAAAAAGTGTGTTTAAGGGACACAGTATATAATTAAATTATTCAGAAAAGCTCGAAACACTGCCGCCATCACGAATTTCTCTAAGAATTCCCACCCTTTAACAGGAAAGAAATACCCCAAAATGTATTGGAAAATTAGTACAGCCATCTATAGAAGGGAAAAAACTATGTTTGAGTGACATCAGCATATAATTAAATTCAAACATTCACGTCACAATTCCTTATCTTATCTTGATCTTGTCAGAAATGTCCCACCAATCACGACATGACTCCTTATCCACTAATATCATCCTTTCCATTCAAAACAATAACGTCACTTATTTATAACTAACAAATGACGTCACTTATCTACATCTCAAGGCCTTTGACAGGATTCCACATGGAATTCTAATCAGTAAATTGCAGCATATGGGAATGGACATAGGGTTGGTGAGATGGATAGGAGGGTGGTTGATGGAGAGATATCAGAGAGTGGTTTACTCGGGAGTAGAGTCCACAAGACGGCCTGTGACTAGTGGTGTGCCACAAGGATCTGTTCTTGGACCACTGCTGTTTAATTTGTTCATAAATGATATAGGAAATGATCTGAGAGGAACAGTTCATTTGTTTGCGGATGATGCGAAGTTGGGTAGGGCAATAGTGAATGCAGATGACGTCAAAATTTTGCAGGATGATTTGGATAGATTGGAGGTCTGGGCTAAGGAGAATGGATGTCAGTTTAATGTGGCAAAATGTAGGGTTATGCATTTTGGGGTGAAAAGATTGGCGGCAGTTTACTGCATTGGTAGAACCCTGCTCCAGGAAATTGATGAGGCACGAGATTTAGGAGTGTTGGTGGACAAGGAATTGAAATTTAGGGGACACATTGCAAAAGTGACCAAAACAGCTCATCAAATCACTTGGTTGCTGAAGAATACGTTGACAAGCAGAGACAAGCAGGTTATTGTTCCTCTCTATCGAGCCTTGATAAGACCCCATCTAGACTACTGTGCTCAGATTTGGTCACCTAGGTTTCTTCTTGATGGGGAGGACGTGGAGAGGATCCAGAGGCGAGTGACCAAGATGATAGCAGGTCTGTGGAATGAACCGTATGAGAACAGGTTGAGGATTTGTGGGTTGCAAAAATTGGTTGATAGGCGGAGGAGGGGAGATATGATTGAGACATTCAAATTACTGAAGGGTTTCTATAAAATTAATTCAGAAGATATTTTTGAGAACAGGGCTGGTTGTGGGAGGACTAGGGGACATCCATGGAAACTGGGCAAAAGTGTGGTTAGTAAAGGTGTTAGAGCTGGGTTCTTTACTTTTAGAGTAGTGAATGAGTGGAATTCGCTCCCCGAGTCTGTAGTGGATGCTGTGACAGTGAATGAGTTTAAGGCGAGGTATGATAGATACTGTATGAATGTCAGATAGTTGTGATGAATATGATTTGGGGCCTCCCTCGATGAGTCTAATGACTCCCTGGAGTTGCCCGTAATAATAGTAATAGTAATCTCATAACAACACACCCACGTCACGATTCCTTATCTCATCTTATACTTGTTCTAAGTGTCCCACCAATCACAACACGAATCCTTATCTCTGCCATCACCCATAATTCCATATGCGAACCAAAACACAAGACCTCACGTCACTGACACATATGCCCACAGGGAAATTCCAAACATTCCAATCTCATGACGTCATCAAATAAACAACCAATCACGTCACGATTCCTTATCTTATCAGAAGTGACCGGTATACTACTGGCAGGCAGCCAGTCTCCATCACTGACAGCTGAATTCATGGCTACCTCTAATTTTTAAGGAATCGATGAGAGAGTACAGTAGTTGTCTACTTATTTACCAGCTAAGTGAACATTAATACCAAGAAGTTGGCGAATTGTTAATATACGAATGATACTATCAAAAGAACTAGATATTAGACATACTGACCAAAACGGAAGTCAAGTATTTTATCTACCTTCCTTCTTGTCAGTGGTTCGAATGAAGAATAGCTGAACTGAACATTCTCTACGGAAAGGCCCTGTTTAGCACTCTGGGTGGCATAAGGCGGCTGATTTTCAAGTAGAATCAACTTTAAATTCGTAATGTTTGAGTTAATGACATAGTCACGAATTCTGTCCACCCCACAACAAGCTGGATAAGCTTCTTAAGACCTTTCGTTGGACTTTTATGCGCTTAGGCTCCGCTGTGTTTTATTAATCCTTATAGATATTGGACGTGAGTTTGGAAGAACTTGAAGACAGAATGAAATATGATAATAGCTAAAAAGTTTATAACCTTAACTGAATAAAGTTCCTCAAACTTCGTTTCCGATAAACCAATTGTGTTTTATCAATTCTAGCCTTCGAACCACTTCAATGCTATCTACCAGCAATTGTTAATGTACTTTTATGTACAGGCAATACGAGCAGAACTTTTTAAAATTTCTATATAGAAATTTATTCGTTTTGAGATATTTTATAGACACTAACACTTTAAAAAGTCTGGTACAGTTACTAGCTTTGAATCACTAATCAACGCTATATCTCATCACACGTTTCGTCAATGACACCTTTAGTTATGCATGTGACTACGTTACCAGTCAAGTCCTGTGGAAGACAAACGTCAACCTCAAATAATCAAATATTGCAAAACGAAAACCTTAAATACAAATATATCATTTTTTTCCCAAAAAAATTCTGGAGATAATAAAATGTCAAAAATCTTCAAAACTTTAATTCAATTTTTTTTTTTTTTTTTTTGTCCCATTCTCTTAACTTGAGGCAAGGCCCAACAGGGTAGAAAAGTTCTCTCTCTATGATGAAGAATAACGTTTTTCATCCCACAAAAACAGACAAACTAGCCTCATAACACATCCTTTATAGGCTTATATATTACAGTGAAAATTTAAAAATCCAATCCAAATATTAACAACACGTTATAGCGTTTTCATAATCGATATGTAAATTCTGAAACAAATAAAATACAAAACTCACACTGAAACCTAAAAGCAAGTCATGTGAGATTTGTTATCCTAAAGGTGTTTAGGACTGCTGTACTGAAAAGCATTAAAAAAAATTGAAGACAGAGAGACTACAAGTCATGTACATTATACAACAGAGACCAACGTGTGTGTGTGAGTGTGTGGCACAGAGCACTGCATTGTCCGATTGCAGTCGTCTTTGACTACATCAACAGACTCTGCTAAGAGGCGTCCACACTTTTTGAAAATATAGTTCTAAGGTTTTGAGATCATCAACAACAACGAAAAACAAGAAGTATAAATGTAGATAATTAATTCCGGCATTAGTTTGTTCGCATACAGACTCCAAACTTACTAAGAATAGCATTCGACTACCAAAACACGCCAAAACCATTATTAATATCCTGCTTGTGTGTGTTGCAAAGACCCACATAAAAAGACAAACAAGAAAATAAAAACATTTGAAAGGCAGAACTCAGGCGACACATTCATAAATCATATTAACCCTCCTTACTTAGTGTCTGTCTGCACTAAGACATGCGAGCACCAAGTGGTAAGAAAGGAGGTCACATATTAAGAATCAGAACATATTTGAAATTTTTACAATGTCTTGCGTCCTCTGGGTTTAAACTATGCAATTTGAAACTAAAAGAAAACGTCTCCTTGTAGCTTTAATAGAGCATGACTCAGTGGACGGGAAGTCGATCAGTGTCCACAGGGAAAAGTCTTCTTAGAGGGTTAACCAACGTAACGTTGATTTTTACAAGCGAAAGTCAATTCTGATAAAAGGAAAACTTTTCAAGTAATATCTGATTGATGTTGGCTATCGTCTGATGTACGGAAATCCTGAAAACTGAGATGCACTCTAATTTTAATTGGAAATCACAATCTTTTGCATTAAATAACGTTTGATATTTTTAATCGAGACACATGAAAAACCTATTTCAGTCTTCTCATTCTTTTTGTATTAGTTTGCAAATTTTGTAGGTCGGCGTATTATTGATGAAGCCCAAAGTTTAAGAATAATTCTCACAGAAAATGGTCAAAAACCATTCCAAAGTCTACAATCAGCATTGTCCAAGGAATAAGTACATCATCGACATGTGTTGAACCAAAACAAACAAACAAAAAAAAAATACCTTGTTGCAATTGACATACAAGTTTGCGGTTTATGCAACAATGTTGATTCCACCTAGACAGCAAAGAGAAAATTTTAAATAAATAAATTCATAAATAGTTTATTTATTGTTGTTTGTTTGAGGAGCAGTAAAAAAATCATCGCTTTCAATCTCTTGCCGCTCTTACGTGAATATGTCAACTCATCAGTAGTTTTCGGTGATCTTGCCTTCCCCAGATTCCCTGACATTATTCAAGTGCATTTCTAGTTCAAAACGCTTAAAATATCTTAAGATATTAATCAAATCTTAAAACACTTTGCGAAAAACAACTATCAGAAAATTCCTTTAATTTTCATTAGCGATGCACCGCACAAAATGCTAAACAATGGGAGAGCGCGCTACTATGGCAAGTGAGTATTTTTTTGTATTGCCTGTTTGGGTTAGATAGATGACGACACAAATTCAAATCTAATAGAGCATTCTTATCGGAGAATAAATGCTCACATTAATATGCATCGCATGCTTTGCTTTTGATTCGTCATCGTATCTATTTATTGGGTTTCTAGACACGTTCTAATACACGAGAAGAAATATTTCTGTTACTGCTCCATTTGAGTTGTCTAACTATCATAACTTAAAGAAGCTAACTTATCAAAATATGGACTGCCTTCCATCTTTTATAGTTGGATGAACAGTATCTTCCCCGTTTATTACTTATCATTGTGGGCAGCTGATTCTACTCAATATTTACAATGATAGAATGGTCCAAGAATCCATACTTTAGCCCACACTCATTTATTATAAACCCCGCAGTGCACAAGTCTTAGGCGTTCCAAGATCTTAAAACATAAATAGCTATTTAAACGCAATTTTCATAGACAGACATTCTTCGATAGCATATTAATTTCTTCTTTCTCACAAAAAAGATTTTAATTATTTTTATTTATTTATTTATTATTATTATTTATTTTTATTTTTTTTTTGTAATTATCCGGATCTCTAAGCAAGAGCAGATTACCTAATGTAAGGAGCATTCATCTTCCTCCACTTTCCACTAAGCCTATAAAAACAAGAGAAACTGCTTGTCGGCATCCTAGTTGTACTGTAAATGTAGAATCTCAAACCCACTAATACCTGTGATTCAATGGGTTTGAAATTGGGCTTTCATTTTCTCTTTTATTCTATCTTCCGTACGCAATGTTTCCCGATGACTAATATGACTGGTTGTTAAAAAAAAAAAAAAAAAAAAAAAAGTACAGGTATCCCTTGCCTAACGCGGCGAAATTAATTGCGGCAATCCCTTGATATACGCAGCAAGAGTTTTGATTAACGCGTCTTTCACCCTGCAGAGCTCGCAGCTGATCTGACAGACACATGCAAAATGTTTAATATAAATATTCTTACACAATTCAGTGTATAGCTTGGAGGTCATGAGTAGCTGTGCATTCATGTTACGAGTGATATTCTGCATTTTTTTTTTTTTTGCTATCAGTTTGGTTTAACACATGTTATGTAAAGGTTTGTGATATTTGACAGTAAATTGTATCTGAGAGATACCGTGACCTCCGATGTCAGTATAGTATGGTTTAGCTTTTTTTTTTTTTATTCTTTGTTCAATAATTTCTAGATTGTAACTAAAAATAAATAAACCACCATGTATTACTGAAATAGAAAGCTTATTAATCATACATGTCCTCTAGGAGAGGTGCTTTACATTATGGAAAATATTAAGGAAAGTGATCTGGAGCTTACTCCACCTTTTCTACGAGTTGCCCATAAGGTTGCTTATGCTTGCATCCACCGAAACTTTTAGTTTCTATATATTCGGCACGAAACTCTTGTGGAGTCTACATTCGACTATGAAATAATGTTGGATTCAATATCCACTTAATTTGTGCCATCATGTATTATATTTGCAGTGTTTTTTTCTTTATGTTTTCTTGCTTGTTTGCTGAGGTCTGGAGAGTCATTTTGCTTGTTCCCGTAGAATTTATGCTGATAAGAAAAAACTAAAACTGTCCAAACGACTCTTGATAACTTCTTTTGATAAAAAAATTGCAGTAAATAATGTAGGTACAGGTATTTAGTAAGCATTCACTTTGTTCATTTTTTATCTTTCCTAAAAGAGTACCACATAAAGCATATTAATACAGTAATCGATCATGGACGAATTGTCATTTTTACCATTGATTATTAGATTTGATTAACGCGATTTTGATATACGCGGTAACACCGAGGGATTAATTGACCGCGTTAATCGAGGGATACCTGTAGTTCCTTCTCTCTTTTTAATTTCCTGCTCCCACACAAAACTTTTTTGGCGTGTTAAGTTCCGTAACCTTCGTGTTTATTACAACGTCAGCTTGTGATCGGTAGGAACACGCGTGCGATTCTTAATTAGTGGTGAACGTGAAGTTTGGAAGGAGTTCCATCAAATGTGTGTATATAAGTTATGGACTGTCTTGTAATCAGAGGAGGCGTGTAGTGCTTTGCGCAATACTGTGTAATAGCAATATAAATCTCGAAGACATGAATACCAAATCAGACTGACAAAAAGATAAAAAAGGCTATGCCTAATACGAACGTAGTGGGCCATTAGGCCTAAATATACGTAGTAGTAGGAGGAATGTATATAATGATACAAACAGGGCCGACGCTTGCATAGGCACTGAGGAACTGCAGCACCCCCAATTTTTCTCGATATATAAATATATTTATATTTGCTTGTAATACTTAATTTTATCATCAACAATCCTATACAATTCTCTTATTCTGTATAAAAAAATAATAAAAATCTAGCTTGTAGAACTTAGGAGGGCGAAGGACGCTAGCAGCACTGTGTTTACCACAGTGCCATATTGCTACGCGCGCAAGCACGTCATAGTGAGTTGCGAGCTATTAGCGTAATGCGGCACTGTCCGTCGCGCAGTTCCACTGTTGTTTATATGTAGTTTGCGCCAGTAGTAGGGTGTTCGTAGTGCTTATCGTGTTTACTCCGTCTCTTTAAATATTGGACATTACAATTAAAGGAATGGATTTTATTTTTAAGTAATTTTGAATTATTCCAAACTGTATAATTTTATCGATAATAAACAATATTTTTTCATGTTTAATTTTTTTTTAAATTTTTACCATAATTTTGATATTTTATCCAAACACGTATACACTGTACTTACAGTGTGTATGTATATTTCGAAAGTTGCAGGACCCCACGATTCAAGCCACGAGTCGCCACCGGATGAACTACATTAGTTACTAATTTTTGGAAAAGTTGGGTTTAATTTGAAACCGCTAACCTTTCTTGTAGATGCCTATTGCAGTATCCATAATACGCTAGGATTCCTACAATACTTGAAAACATTATTTCTCCAGCATTATAAGTTGTGCGTCTAAATCAACGACGCGTTTCTTTTTTTCTTTTATTAATGGCAACGCTGGTGAAACTCACATCTGAGTCTTCCTGTTTTGCATTTCTGCACTTTTGAAGTAATACTCAATACTGTACGTTCTTCAGCTGTAAAAAGATTTTACTTACAAGCGAGAGATTTGTCAACAAACTTCCGAAATTGACTTCTGGAATACCGCCCTATTCTGCGAACACAATAAACACTGTTTTATTTGCGAGTCTCCTTTCTCTTTAGCAGCATTAGAAGGCAAACACGAAATTGCAATCTACATAAGTAAAATAAAAGAAGCCACTACTCTATCTGACAAGTGCAAATGCAATAAGAAAAGCTACAATGGTACTGGAAGAAAGCTCGTGTTTAGCCTCTGGCCATTGTTAAGAGTTCGTCTTGAAATGCGTCTCTTAGTGTGCGCGCCGTAATGAAAAACGAAGTTAAAAGGAGAGAAAGAAGGGGGAAGCGAAGGAAAAAAAATATGTGAAAGGTGAAAGACCCTGTTCTTGTTCGTACCGATTACTGAAAAGACTCACAGTGCCTAAGGCCGCTCACACACACACACTTCCTACCCGGGAGGAGTAAACGTTTTGTGTACACCAGAGTATTCACATAATACCGAATCCCGTACTTGCTCGATACACACGGGGGAAGAGAGTATTCTGAATTTTAAAGGTAGTTTTTTTTTTTTTTTTTTTTTTTTTTAAGTATACCACAGGCTCTTGTATTATTTAGTTTTGGACTCTGGAACGACATACGAGAGAGGAAATGTTGGAGGATTAACAAAGAAAAGGGAGTGCAAAACATTCACTTTTTCTTTCTTTTTGCTCGTTTTTAAGTTACGTGAAGTTTGCGCAAAAAAAACTTCTTTAAAACAGTTTCTACACAAAACGCAAACTTTAAATGTGAGGGAGATGAAGATTACATAATTATACAACATTAAATAGAGTCGCATATTTAGGAGAAAGAACGCATGCGCGAACAAAGGAGAGGCGATATTGAACGAGAGGACTCAACATAGAATCTATCGCACTACTCTGAAACCTTTAGTCTCGATTCAGAATAAAGTAATTAAAACCTTAACTAGAAACAAATATAAGATACTGCAATGTGTAATAAATACACTATACTAAACATACTACCCTTTAGATTTATACGTCTATAGGGTACTATTATTCATAAAAAACGAATACGTAAATATCAAACAAGATGCTTTCCTTAGTAGACATAAGGGTCTAAAATATATAGTTCCAAAAGCAAATAAAGAAGCAATACACAAACATTATACTTATTTAGCGCCAAAAGTATTCAACACACTACCTTTAACAATAAGAAATGAAACTAACCCAAACAAATACAAAACTCTAATCAAAGAGTATTTATTTTCCCAAAGAAATGAAGAAGCTCTGTTTAAAATAATTGTATAAATTACTGGTTTTTAGCGTATTTGTATTCAAAGATCCAGTCTTATGTGTAAAACGTAAAATTTAAATGCTATTTAACTGCTTTGTTTTATTTTGTTCCTAATTAATTGTTATGCAACTTTCTCTGTAGGATGAAATTTTATTTTATCTGCGATTTTATTATGTAATTATATTATAATAATATGTAATATGTATATTATATGAATGTACATATGTGTATATAATGAAAATGCATTACATACATTTTTGTAACTTTATGCATATCGTAACCTGGATGAGCTGTTGCTCTTAGGTTACACATAGGATTGATCAACATATTGTACTATTATAGGAAGCTTACAAATAAACATGCTTTTTTGATTTGATTTGGAAAAAAAAAAAAAAAAAAAAAAACAGTCTTGCTATGTCATTTAGATATTCGTTCTACTGTTTATATCTGATATGGGTCAAAGAAAATCCAAATATAGGTTATTCTTTCCAAACCCATAACTTGAAACACAAGGAAAATACAAAAAACGCGTAAATAAAAGAGAACTCGTGAGGCTTCGAGAAAGATATTAAATCTTAGAATGTGGCATTATTAGCCAACCATATTCCAACTTCTACTTCGCTGATTCATTGCTTCGAGATACTACTTCAAAGTAGGTCAAAATATTTACCATTCAGAAAGGAAGGAAAGAAGGTGATAATGCAAGTATTTTGTATCTTGTTCTGTTCAGAAAATAATAAAAATATCGAATCAGAAATTCTAAGATTAGCGAACTTGCAACAAGTTACTCTTATATCTACCTTTATATATAAAATGATAAACCTTTTTATGTCACGTTTTTTGAAACGTTTTGAAACTCAGGTGTTACCCTGAGTGTCGAGTCTTCAAAATTCGAGTCATCAGAATTCAAGGAGAACCGGCCTACCAGTCCGGAACACGAAGGGTTGGGCGCCGCAGGCGCCAGGGGAGAGTAGCCCCCCCCCCCCCAGTTTCATATAAGAGTAACAAATGTGTAAAATAACACATATTACCTTGATGGACCTGTGTTTCATTCAGGATTTCTCCATGTGCAGGTCACAACGATGCCTCCAACGATCTCGAGCCTCACTCTTCCATGTCATACCCATAGATTTCACTAGTGGATCATCCTGTATTGTAGGTGGTCTTCCTGGTTTTCTCTTTATTCTTGGTTGCCAGCTGAGTATTCTATATGTCCATCTGTTATCCCTGAGTCTGGCTATGTGACCTACCCATCTCATCTTGCTTTCATATACTGCAGTTACCACATCTTTTATGCCTGATTTCTTTCTTAGTTCCGTGTTTCTAACATGTTCCATTCTGCTGATGTTACAAATCCTGCGTTCTATTGCACGGAGAGTTATTCTGAGAGTCTCTTCTTCTTTTCTTGTCGTGTTCCATGTTTCTGATCCATATGTGAGTGATGGAAGAATGTCAATAGTTTTGCCTTTGCAGAGATGTCAAGATTTGAATCAGTAAGTGTTTCTTTTAGTCTGTTGAATGATAGCCATGCAGCTTTCTTTCTTTTTGTTAGTTCTTCAGATAAATCGTTATTCATTTTTATTGTTTGCCCTAAGTAATTGTAGGAGTCGACTTCTTCTATAGGGATGTTATCAATACATAGGTGACTGTCACTTGTGTAGATGTTTTTGATCCGTTTTTGTTTTTCCTACATTCATTTCTAAGCCTATCTTACTGCTGTTTCTGTATATTTTTTCACCCATTTCTTCTAGTTCTTTTGGGTTGAGTGTACAGTACTAGATCATCGGCAAACATAAGGATTTGTAGTTTTTCCCCATCTATGCTTATTCCTCCGTTTAGGTCTATTTTTTTCAGAATGTATTCTAAAGTGCTGGTAAATAGATTTGGGAAGATCACATCGCCTTGGCGGACCCCTTCTCTTTATATCTATATTTATAAGTTGATCAAATAGGGATATTTGTGTGGTCTGATTTTTGTTAATTTCTTTTATCATGTGGATGTAAGTAGGGTCCACATTTATTTCCAGTAAGGCACTGATGACTGCATTGTCTTCTATGGTATCAAATGCTTTTTTAAAATCAATAAAGAGGAAACATAGAGGGATTCGGTATTCTCGTATTCGGTATGACACACATATATAAACAAATAATATTAAAATGTGGCACAGAATATCGATTATCAACTTTAAACTGCTAGTAGACAGCCTGGAGTCCTGTCGCATTTATTCCACAAAACACACACATTAATAAATGATACTTAAAAGAAGTATCATTTATTAATGTGTAAAAAAAAAAAAAAAGAAAATAATGAACATTTTGTATAGATTTTCAGTTCAAATAATAAACGATTATTTTTGTTTATTCATTTATGTTTTTAACCAGCAGAACAGCTATTTCTAAAGCACAAAGGTATCCGAGAAACCCCCCCCCCCCATTCTGTGAATGAGGGAACGAGCTTGTTTTTGTTGTTGTTGAGTGTATTTTCCAAGTAAATTTAAGAGAAAAGTTGCATCCGTATTATTACCTAGTTTTACAAAAAATTTGTATTTTTAATTGTTATTATTCGTCATGGGCAAAATTAAAGTAGCTGATCGTCTACCGGTCAACTTTTTTTTTTCGATAAAGTTGGATATTCCTAATTAACGTGTATGAACGCAACTTGCAAAGTAGATACATTTCTTTACACAAAGTAACGGTTTTGCCATGTTTTCCCGTCAATAAATACATGACTGCGAAGTGCTCATTGAAACTGAAATAAGATTTGGACTATCGGAATAACATGGATGTAAAACACATTATTTCATATATTTTATCCAAATTGCCGTTTGAGTGATTAACGTGTTCAGAACACAAGCCTCAAACAGACATACGCTAAGATATCAAATAATTAACAACTCCAAATAATAAGGTATATACAGGGTGTCCCAAAATCAAGCAAGAAATAATTTTGATAGAAAACACAGGTTTTTACTTAAAAATTGTAATTTCTTATTGATTCATAAAGTATACAGTATAGGGTTATACATGGAATAGCCTATCGGGTAAATGGCCTCCACGGCTTTGCTGGCACATACGCACTCTTTTGTCGAAATTTTCCATGACCATTTTGCATAAATGTGGTTGAATTTCGTTGATACAGCGCTCAATTTCCTCCTTCAAGGCGTGGGTGGTCGTGGACTTGTTGGCATAAACCTTAGACTTCAAAAAACCCCAAAGAAAAAAGTCCAACGGCGTTAAGTCACATGATCTGGGCGGCCAATTCTGATCACCAAAACGAGAAATTACACGACCAGGAAATGACTCATGCAGTAATTGAATTGTTTCTCAGGCTGTATGGCATGTGGCACCGTCTTGTTAAAACCACATGTCGTCCACATCCATATCTTGCAATTTAGGCACAAAAAACTGGATTATCATGTCGCGATAGCGAGCACCATTAACTGTTATTGTCTTACCAGCCGCATTTTCGAAGAAGAATGGACCGATGGTGCCTCCAGCCCAAAATCTGCACCAAACAGTGACACGTTGTGGATGCATTTGTTTCTCAACAATCACTCGTGGATTTTCTGAACCCCAAATGCGACAATTTTGTCGATTAACGAAGTCATCAAGATGAAAATGAGCCTCATCGCTGAAGATGATTTTGTTCGAAAAATAAGCATCCACTTATTGTTGTTCCATAATCCATTCAACGAAATCTCTTCGCTGTGTGTGGTCAGTAGGCTTCAGTTCTTGAGTCAATTGAACTTTGTAAGCATAAAGATGCAAATCTTTCGTGAGAATACGCTGTAGAGAGCTTCTCGAAATGCCCAATTCAAGACCACGGTGCCGAACTGATGTTCCTGGACTCTCAGCAACACTCTCACGAACTGCTTCGATGTTTTCTGTTGAACGACTTGTTGAAGGACGGCCAGAGTGTATAAGATCACTAATTGATCCAGTTTCCTTGAATTTTTTAATTAATATTTTCAGTTGATGGAGTTAAATTGCTATTCCGACCATATTTTGTACGAAAATTGCGAACTGTAGCTGCCAAACCTTCATTATTTTTAAAATATTGCTCAACAATGAAAATGCGTTGTTCTTTCGTGAAGCGCTCCATTTTTGATAACCCTGAACTGTCAGCTGTCACGCTGTCTTTTTTTTCTCGTTGGCAACACTTTACCGCACAAATGGCGCTAAATTTAAATCTTGCGTGAATTTTGGGACACCCTTTAGAAATGTAGAAGTAATCTCTCTTTTTTTTTTTTTTTTTTTCAGATGTCTTCCATCCACAGTTGATTTGTGTTCATCACATACAGCAATAAGGTCATCTCTAGCCAAGAATCGAAATTCAATGACATGCAACATTAAAAAATAAACCCATCTATCCAGCTTAATGTATTTATGAGTTTAGGTACAATAAACTATCTTCGGATTCTTCTTCACAAGTCTGACTATCAGGAAAGGATCCTCTCCCCCCCCCCCCCCCCAAAAAAAAAAACGTCACTTGCCAATATCGATGAATCTAACTACCACTCAATAAAGTCACTGTCAAATACTGGTTGATGGAAAGTTCCGGACACTTTACTTTGAATCCACGAACTATACGGACCAGGTATGTAGCACACTCCCAAATTGTCCTCTTATGTCTTTTAATTGCAATGTTGCCAACAAAAAGATGAAAGTCTAAATTTAGTATACTTAGTAACGACAGGAACAGACTGTGATTGTTTGTGTTGAATTAGGCCAAAGTAAAATAAAGCTACGAGGCCAGTATATTATGTCCGTTTTTTGCGAGATGAAAAAGTCGAGTTTGAGGGAGGGAAAACTCTGCCACTCCGTATGAAACTAGCTAGCTCACCGACAGACGAGAGGAAAATTGTTACTTAAAAAAAAAAAAAAAAACTGCATGATATTAGTTTCAGGTACATTGTTTCAATGAACAGATCCATCATGAATGATGAGGTAGAAGTAATAAGAAGGAATTCAAAGTTGAATTGACTGAAATGGCAACCAGTTGCTTCTTGTGTTTTAACAGATCCGAAGGAAAATAGTGGAATTACGAATGACAATTCTGATGAATAATGAACATGAAAGTACCTAAAAGATACTTCCGCTTCAAGAAGAAACTGAGCATCTGTGCGATAGGAAGCGGAGTAGAATGAGTCGGTAAGAAAGAGAGATCATTAATCAATGTGACTGCTCTCTCTTTTGAACACAGAGATTTTTAAGAAGGATGTGGAAGCAGTTTTCCATAGCTGGGTAGAACTAGGATGTGTATAGAGTACGCACTTCTTCGGGCAAAAAATGATATTTTGAAAGGAGGCGAAAACAACTTTCTGAACACAAAGATAGCTAGAGATATCTTTATATCGAAAGAAGGTGTGGTTTTCATCGTTCCAAGAAGATAAATCTATTATTCGATGAGGACCTAGCCGAGAGTCCCTGCTTTCCAACCTGTCGATCCCAATCGCACAGTGCATGGAATATATATATATTTTTTTTTTCTTAACTTCTCTATGAGCGTGAGAAATGGAGGAATTCTATACGCGAAGTCCTCACAAAATGAAACCTGATGTACAACAACATACGTCAAGTTATTTGGCTTCGAGCAGTGGCTCACAGGACCTTTGACTGATGGTCTTCAATCCAGTTCCCACCACGCCAATCAAGGATACATTGCTAAACAACAGACGAAACGTCTGTAGTTCAATAAAACTACACATTGATTTATTGCTAGCAATAAGAAAGGACCTAAACACAGCCACCAAAAAAAAAAAAGATTTTTTTTTTTGTTGTTGTTGCACCACTTCAAAGATCTTATTTAATGATTTTCAACAATACATGCGATTCCTCAATATTTGAATAATCCATGTGAAAATCTATTGCTTTTTTGTTACACTTAACTCTCCTTGTTGATAAAAATAATAATAATTTGCAGATCCCGATTAACTTTTTTTTTTTTTTTTTTTTTTAAGGTAAAGTATGACAACCGCAAGTCCACGCGCCTCCTTCTCCAAAACATGCTTTGTGAGAAATAAGAAGGAAGAGCTCTGGAAATAAGGTGCAGGAAGTTAAGGTAAGGTTAGGAAACAGCCAAAAGATATATTGAAATCGAGCAGCAATACCTATCTTTTAACTCTTGTATACCCAAGATAGAATTAAATGGTATCATTAAACTGGAACTACATTAAAAAAAAAAGGGGGGGAGGAGGAAATATTAGTGAATCAAGTCATGCACGAGCAGGAAAGCGCGCAGGGGGCGGAGAAAACAAGTATGGTCAAGGAAAGCAATATCGAATCGTGAAGATGCTGAGTAGGCCACACGGAATTCTAGGAAGATCTTTTATCGTGTGGAAAGTAATTGTATATCATTCGGATGGAAATAATAAAAAAATTACCAACACCAAGAAGTGGATGAGCCAGAGGTCTTAAAGATATTGCAAAATCTCAATCTCGATGTAAAGACAGGGACTTGATGGAATATCAGCACGTGCTGAAAACATCGAAAGGAATTTCTAGTACCAGAGGTCCACTTTCCAATCTGGAATAGTACCACCAAATGATGGAAACAGGAATGATCTTGTACAAGGGCTGGTTCAAAACGGAACCAACGAATTACAGGTTAGTTAGCATACCCGGAGCGGTTTCAAGTCTTGGAAAAGCTGGTTAAGATCAGAATTCAGAAGAACATAGTGATATGAAACTAACATGGCACTGTTAACAAATTTATAACAGTTACAAAACATTTATAATTTACGGACTTGGATAAAACCTTCGACAGAACACGACTGTACCTTTGACTGAATATTACTGTAGGTTATTGTAAAAATTTAATTGGATGGGAGTGGGTAATAAGCTGGTGGAAGGGATAAGATGTCCCCCCCTCCCCCCAAAAAATAATTGTTTATAAAATCATATACATCTCTTTTGCTAACAGTCCAAATCTAAAGCCTTAAAACCACCTGAGTGGACTAAAAACCCAATAATGCTCGCAATATGTTGCTTTTCAGTCACAGACAAGCAATGTTTTCTCTTCTCTTTATTGCTAATCAATTCTAAATAGCTACTTTCATTGTCTGATTTGTACTTTTATGTTATTAAAACGGGTCAAGTATAAAACAAATGCAAGACATTTTAGAAGCGTGTACGTTATCTACTAGAAAGTTGACATTAGTACTCCTGACACACACTTCATTACTGACAGATATTAATAAAACTGCTATATTTCACTACTGGCAGATGGCTTGTGACAAAGTTCACGTTAATAATCGTTATACCAAGGAGAAAAGGATAACGTACGGAGGAAACAATAGTGGTGAGTTAACGCCCGCATTTTATGTGCCAAACACATCCCTTGATAGCACTTTTTCATTCCAACATGACCTGATATTGTTAATCGGTAAAACGGACGTGGTTAGCTCGAATACGCATCTTGCATGAGTGAAAAGGTAGTTAAAGGAGAAAATCAATTTCTCGATATTCAATTGGTTTTGTTAAAGTTCTTTGACATGACACTGTTGGAAAGAGACTTCACAACTGGTCGCATCGATGCATGGAAAAAAAAAAAAAAAAAAAAAAGATTCGATTCATTAAAATCACCACCTTGACAAGAAATCATAGTTCTGAATGCTAATCTTGGCGTGTAATTACAGTCAAAGAAACAAACTAAGTTCAAAAACTTTCTGTCTGTCTATGATGGAGCGATTTCCATACTTCTTAGTGAACTTATTAATAATAATGCAACATAGCACGTGACGAAATCTCTCCCCATGTTCAGTGTAAAAGAATATGCACATCCTTGAAAACATAAGCTTGTTTACTTGGACTGGGCATATATGTATGTATGTATGTATGTGTGTGTGTGTGTGTGTGTGTGTGTGTGTGTGTGTGTGTGTGTGTGTGTGTGAGAGAGAGAGAGAGAGAGGGGGATGCCTAATTCTTTTGCATACACAATCGTACTTTGTTTACGAGGAAATTTTCGGACCAGATTCTTCCCTATCCACTCCCTCCTCCATATATGTATTATGCAGAGAATTTTTAATAAACTAACCTTGAAGGCGCGCGCATTTTACGAAACCTTATGGTACAATAAACTCGAATATGCCGTTTAGAAATACTACGGTGTTATTACTATGTTTAGCAGTGCAGAACAATTATTTTGTATTCTTAATGAATAGTAATGGCACACGAAAGAGATTATATAAAATATTAATAATTTTAATCCCATTTTTATTGATTTTTCGCTGTAAATGAACTCATTCAACTAACCAGTGAATAGAGTTAAAATAGGTGATATTGGCTTTTATATCGTTATCTGAAATTTCTTCAAACTTTTTAAAATATATTTTTATTATAACTTCATCATAATATATAAATAAAAGTAGGGTAAAATAGACATTGTCGCTTAACAGCATTTTTTTTTTTTTTTAAGGACTTGAAAGATTGACTTTTTTGAGTTTCTATGTGTGATATCTTTTTATTGTTTACATGGGTAGACGATAAAACTGAAACAGCCGAATGAAAAATTTAAAAAAAAAAAGTAAAAAAAAAAATCACTGTAGCAAAGTGAATTTTTGCTTTTTGGAAGGACGTAAAAAAAAAAAAAAAAAAAAGGAAAACTCATGTGACGAAACATGTTACGGAACACTGGAAGAAGTCCATGGCGAACGAAAAGGCTCATGCTAAACCATAAAAAAATGATTCTAATTGTCTTAAGCATGATCCTTCTTTTTTTGTCTGCCATAGTTACTGTTCTATCCAGCGTTCCATAACAAGTTTCATCACATGAGTTTTTTTCCTCCATCTTTTCTGCACTTTACAACAGTGAAAAACAATAAAAAGTTAGAACGCGCACAAAGCTAAAAGGTGTCAAGTTACGTATTTATTTTAAATGTCTAAAAAATTCGATATAGTGTTTGCACTGTAATTATATCGTCGCTGATCTGATAACAGTTTAAAAATGAAATAATAATAATATTCAATTTCTTGGGGTTTCAAAAGAGACAGAAAGAAAGAGAGTATTTAACCTTAGAAGCAAAATAAACAGGCTCAGTCTAGGAAAACATTAAGTGATAGTAATAACTCAGCTCTAGCTATCTGTAATTTAATGAAATTTTTTATTTATTATATCTAATTAAATTGTGTTCAATAATCCTAATTTTAACTTGAATTGGACTATTTTTAATAGAAAGTAAAACAGATTCGAAAAGACACAGAATTATGTTACAACAAATAAATAAACTCTACAAAACTTGAAAAATGCAAAAGATATCAGGTACAAAAACCTTTCTCTAAGTTCAGTTGCTATGGTATTAAATGACGTCACAATACAAGAATGCTACAGCGTAAGGCAGATTTTTTTGTGATTGTTTTCATACTTGTTACGAAGTAAACTAAACTGAAGACACACACTGTAAAAAATAATCTTCCGGGAATTTATTCCACACCATTTTTACCTGACATCCATTATCTTGCTAAGTCTTCAGTTCCATTGTGCTTATTGTGATTAGCTAATTAAAAACGATAAGACTTTGTATGACTGGAAGAAACTTAAGAAAAAATAAATAAATAGAAGAAAAAAAAAGCATAGGTGGTTGCCGCTCCATGAAATAAAGGAAAACGCAACACGTAAGCAAACAATTAAATACGCCGTAGTCTGTTCCGGTTGAAATAATGACCCCCGTCTCTTAATATCCGAAACGTGTGTGGGAGGGGGGAGAGATTGAGCGCACCCAGTCGTTAGAATGGTTGTAAATTGGGATTTTCCCAGTGGGGAGTAAACAGTGTGGTAATTTAGAAGCGTAATTAACGAGATTAGAGGGAGTTTGGAGACATCTCCCTGGCCGGAAGATAACAACAAAGACAGATGAAGATGAATATATCCTGTCGCTTTCCGAACGTCGACAGGCGTCGTCCTCCCAGAACTGAGCCGATAGAGTTAGTGGTACCGTTTAACTGCTTATCGCATCGGAATAGAGAGGGCACTACTCGTAGCCAGGAAGAGAAGACTAAACACAGCTTTACAATCGAATATCTGCTCTGATTTATGGATACCATAAAGCAGTGTTGCTAATAGGAGGAGGGGAAATTGCAGTTCTCTCAGATTTATCCTCTTCTCGTGTCTCCCCGTGTTTCTGTAGCTAAAACAACTCGACCAAATATGGTTAAGTTAATTACGTCATTTGGTAATATTCGTATTTGTGTTCGTCCCATATTTTACTTGAGGAAAAGATGGGATTGGACTTCATTTGCAATTAACACAAGTAGCCTTGCAGACGTGTCATATTGGTTAGTTGCTTTGAGTTACTGTCGAGACAACTAAGGCTATCAAGGCCAGTGTATTATGCCTGTAAATTGTGTGTTCTCTTTACCAATGAAAAACCAAAGTTTCCAAGAGGAGAGAGAGAGAGGGAATTCGAACATCTCCTCTATTTGAATGATAGCTCATTCAAACATCGGTGATCCCGGTGGGATTTGAAGCTAGGGTCTACTGGGTAGAGAGTGGGACACATTATCATCTAGGCCAGTGTTTCTCAAACTTCAGATATCCGCGTACCCCTTCTTAAATTTTCATTATTACCAAGTACCCCTAATTAATTAAAAAATAAATTAATTAAAATTAATTTAAAATGTTCATTAAAATCGAATATCTATTTTATTTGAATTTATATGTTCATGTAAACAAAAAATATGATTTTGTTTTAAATTTTGGTTCTCTAGAGATGTCAGACGACACACTTCTATCAATTTCATTTGATCCAGATGCAATATCAACATTTTCTTGTTGCTTACAGCTACGTCTATTTGCTATATTGCTCTCTTTTGGGGATTTCATAAATCCAATCTTTAACCAATGATCCATACGTAAGAATTTGAAAGCTAAAAAAAATGTATTTACTCGAATATAACTAACTTTTTTTCCCAAAATTAAGGCTAAAAAAATCGTGTTGCGAGATATGCGCGGGAATTTTCGGAAACTAAAGTTTTCAGAAAAAAACTGAAAATGGTGCGACTTACCAAGAAGCTTCTATTCGCTATCACTACTTTTGGCATCGCGAACAGTTTCTTTTTGTGCGTCAAAGTCATCTACCCAAATAGCGTCATCTTCTTTCCTGTTATTTCAAGCAAAAATTACCAGTAATTTACAAGACTTGAGATACGTAGTGCAGCGAAGAACATATGATTGGTGCGGTATTAACAAAAGATCGCGCGCGAACCAAAGACAAATTAGCATTTCAACAGTTGAGTTGAAATGCTAATTCCCTTCAACCGAATTCCATAATATCTGAAACGCATTCGCTATATATTTCTTCGTTTTAACACGTTAACGACGGGGGTGGTGTCAAGCAAAACCACATGTTCCACCGGCAACACATGGTTTTGCTTGGTCTATACAGCAGTTTCTGTTGGAGAGGGGATGTGATTCATTAGTTCGTGCCGTTTTATCCCGGTTGTCTCTAATTGCACTGTTTGTTGAAAAATATAATGACTCCTTTAATTATGCATAGCCGAAAATTGCCACGTACCCCCCTAACGACCTTTCACGTACTCCCGGGGGTACGCGTACCACACTTTGAGAAACACTGATCTAGGCTAAACGAACAACCGGCAAAATCAGGACACTTAAGATTGGCGCGCTATCGTATCGCAAGTAGAATTCATGCTCTGTCTCCGCTTATCGTTAGATATTTCCAAATGCCTATTTTGTATTAGTTTTCCAACTATAAATATCATAGTTGGCATTCAGTATTTCTTAAGGGGTATATCCAATTCGCTGTTAAGATCCAAAGCAAAACAATACTGATTTGTTACTAAGCTGTGTGGCCATCGCCACACGATGGCTATTTGTATGGAATGGCTGTTTCAGATTCTTCCAAAAATGTCTCTTCTGATAGACGTATTATACTTGTAAGAAGGCTTAGGATATCGAAAAGAGGATTTGTTACGGTGTTCGGGTTACGAATTTCTTTTTAAGACGTTTCAGATCCTTTTTCTCTGGGAATCAGATTTTTAAGACTTACTGACCCTCAAAGCTGTACTCAAAGTTCATTATTTGCTGGCTGCGGGAAACTGTAGTTGAACAAGGCATGTTATAATAACAAGGAACGATGAAAATGCAGCTTATAGAATGTATTTACAAAACGTCAATTGAAAGAACATGTAATTAGAAGCTATACAAGTAATTGTACTAGAAACCATGTTAACGTCCAGTGAATGTTATTGCTAGCAGGCTTTGTATTTCGGTCCACCTGGTTGGCGGTGTGGATAGCCCATTCGTTCACCAACCTGTGGATTGTGCGAAATCCCATTGCAGGCAAGGATGTTTGTGAATGTGTTAATGAATTTCATCGCCTACGAGATCACCATCTTGCTCACTGGAAGCCTGAAAAGTTCCATTTGGTGTCTAGCGCAGAGTTTCGGGAAACCCTTAGCCACCTACGGTACTAAATGTACGACAGAATATTACAATCCTCCGTAAAACGTGTAATATTTTTAGTCCTATTCGATTACAAACCTAAGGAGTAAGTTTTTATTTACGCCTCCGTAGCGATGGGGCTCTTTGGTTGCCGTTTGCAACACTGGTCGTAGCAAACGGCAACCATTTTGAAGTTCCATATTAAGTAACAACCACGATGTGGTTGTTATTTAATATGGAACAACTATACTTTCTCCACCTGAGTCCAAATCCCCCGCTGTCAGCATGAAATGGAAGTGGTCGTACAGAGAACGTGTCTGTGTATTTGAATTAAGCAATCGTTACATGACTATACGCACTTGTTCAAAGGAGGGGAAAGAGAGATAGAGAGCTCAGTTCTATCAGAGTAAATGACCCGCGTCTCCATGCTCACAACAACCTGTTAACGTCCGTCATGTGCCACACATTAAGCGAAGTAATCATCCACGACTGTTCTGCGTGTTGTGTACAACACAAACGGCACGTGCTATCTTTAGGCAGGCCGTAGCTACCTGTCTATGCTTCACCCACCCCCCCACCGCTATGCTTCCCCCCCCTCAAAAGAAGAGAAGCTGGGAAAAAGAGAGAATGACTCGAGGCGTGTGCAGACAGCATTTCACCGTGCGAAAGTGCACCTGCTGATTTTGTTTTTCAATACGGAAATTGATCCGATGTTTCTTTTTTTTTCGCAACGGAGCTCAACGATGCAGCCAGGAGAAACGTTATAAATAAACAATTTTACTATGAATTCTTAAACATTGCGATATCACAATAGCAAGAATACACCGACTTCTATTAAGCCATAGTTTCGAAAATCCTACGCCTTTAAAATCGTCCAAAAAAATATGCTACCTCACTCTCCCAAACACGCACACGACCGAGGGATTTTATGAAAAGAATGGTTTGTAACTACTTATTCGATGTATGGTAGGTGACGGCTTGCACGTTCAGAATTACAACTAAACTTAGGCAGCAGATATGGAACGGTTTGGATCCTACGCTGCGTAACACTATTTTCAATTTTTATATATCTTATCTTCATTTCCTTTGCAGCGGATAAATTTCGCTCAAAAATTATGTAACAAGGAGGAGTCACACCCTTTCTATAATGCTTTATGAAAATGTACAACTTTTTTTAATATAAATTTTCGGTATCTTTAGTTTATTATATTAGCTATTTCCAGGGAACTTCCATAATGCTAAATAGAAAAAAGAAAAAGTAACAGCAAAGTAAATTCGATTCTAGTCGCCAAATAGAATTAACATGTTTTAAAACTGTCCAAAATTAGTTGATTTCGGTTTTCATGTATGGTTTTCACAGCTCAGAAACTAAACCCTGCAACTGGAACATCGACTGTATAATCCATTATTTTAGATAGCATGAGTTAGGCGTTTAGGATCACTAGAGGGCGACAGCTCTCTACCATACTCTTAATGCCTTCAGAATCATAGAAGAACTTGAGCTCGGCTATCACTGACGTTGCAAACCATGCAACCATCATATCTTAATTTCCTTAGGAATAAGAACGTACTTTGTAATAGCTTTTTTTTTTTTTTCTTTTGCGAAGATACATATGGACTTTATTTTGAAGTTGGAATTGGGGGATGGGGGGGGGGTTAAGAATATAGATGAAGCTGGTATATCCTATTTGTTTTGGGATTGATTTTCTGAACTACAAACGAAGCAAAGCATGTCATACATTTGTGCTGCAAGCCCGTATTCCAATTTTCATTTCGTATCAGAGTTACACGCTAGAGGGCGGCGAGACATTTTAATGATTTTAATATTCATTTATTTAAACAAGTTAAGAAACGACGTATAAAAGTTACAACGCTCGCGATACATATTTAGCAACTGTTACCTAATAAAACAAATCAGCAATTAAAATTGCTGCCGCCTAAGGGCAATTCCACTGCGTGCAAAATGTATGGTTTCATGTGAAGTGGTAGTTTAAAGCCTTGCACAATTTTCCTCCTCGGGGTCTTAAATATTTAGTTGGATATCACAACTGGTTCATCCTGGGATTGTTTTCAGCTGATGGTCGGCAAATATGACAATTGTAATAATGTTCGCGCGAAAATTCATTCTTAGGACAAAAATTATTTTATTTGGTAACATTTGATACTCAAGAGAATTGCGTAATTGATGGACAAACCTCCTTCTTCTCGAACCACATATTTAAAGACCCGTTTTGCATTCAAAAATACACAAAGCATAGGGATAAAACATTCGCCTGAGCGATACTTCTAACAAATAATATTTTTAAATTCCTGTCACACTCCGTCAGCGATGAGAAACATTAGTACACAGCGACTTTTTTTTTTTTTTTGGTGAAACACGTGCAAGTGTTTCTATAAGTAGGTAATTAAATTCAGCATTACTTAAAATTAGAAGCCAAAAGGCAAGATAACCCGTCGCCCATATACGAAAACTTTTAGAACTTACACAAGCTGAATCCCTTTGCGAGTTATTCAATGATCTCTCCATTGTGAGTGAAAATGGTAGACGGGTACGGCAATATACGCCAAGAAAAAGGATATGACACAAAAGTACTCAACAAGCACTTGGACATTTTCCTGTGTAAATGTCAGGGAGTGTACTCTGTGAAAGGCAATCCTCCAGTTCCATTAGTACATGGACAACCGAGGAGATTATTGTTAGAATGCACTACTGAAACGATAATGCCATCTGCTCCCTTCATCCATCGCTACCCTTTTGCCTGCAACAGACATCTGTGAAGCTGTCAAGCCTACCACAATCCTTCGCCTGTTCGTGCCTCATAAAACTAGAAATTGCCACTGCACCCGACATGGATCCACTCCCCGGATGATTAATGTGCTTTAGTCAGGTGTCGTACAGAGTATACCCTGCGATAAAAAGGACTTCAAATAGCACATAATGTAATCGCGACAATGCCATAATGGCAACCGTTTTTCTCCCCACCCCATTCATCGGTTAGATTAAAGATAGCCAGTAAAATTGCCAGAGGCCACACGTCCTATAATTGAATATTTTATGCACATATTTTAAGAATCGGCAATTTACGTTACCTAAAGACAATCACAGTCTTATTATATAAACTGCACAACTGATGCAGGCTTTTAACTTACATATTTGCTTTCTTCAGCCGAAAATACGTGTTATGAAACGTAGAGCTGGGTCTCCTAAAACGATAGATGTTTTCAAACATGCGTAGCACACAGTTGGTTAGCTGTCAAGATGCTATTTCTAGTAAATTTGGAAAAGTACCGATATCTTCATTACATACTTTTTCAGTTTTCAGAATACAATGTAAATCAGTCCGAAACTAGCCCTCACTGCAAACTAAACGTTATCGCTACATATTAAAGTAATTTGAGATATCATGGAGGAGAGAATTAGTTTGAGTAAGAAGTACATGCAACACAAAATTGCCGAAGAGTGAAACGTAGAAGCCAGTAAGTTCTTTTTTCTTTTAAGCCTTTTATAAATAGAAGGTTAATTTTAATAGTTATATTATTTTCTGTTGAATACATAAAAAATCGAACATCAATTAAATTCTATAATTTACTATATGATTAGATTATAATACAGTTATGATAAAGCTTACTAAACATAGCATTAACTAAGATACATAAATAGGAAACGTAGTGAGCCACAATATTAATCCCTTTTTTTACATAGTAAATGGATAATTAATTTGATGAAAACATACAAAATGCGTCTCATGGAGAAATCATTTCTTAGAACTGATAATGATTTGCGATATTCATAAATAAGAATTCTTAATGTGGTATGCGAGTTGCAAGACAGTGACCACTTCACAGTTTCTGTCGTATTATCCTAAACAGGAAATCTGAGTTAATGGACAATATTTGTCATCTATCTAAATGTGAATAATAAAGTCCATTTTGTTACTGATCCTCATAGCTGAAGTTGCTTTGGCCGTAACACTCTTCATTATTCTTACAACTGGCAAATTCGTAAACGAGACTTATTCAAATATAATTGCCAAATAATTATTTGGTGAATCATGATTTTTTCTATTTCTGTAAGTGATTTCAGCTGAAGAATAACTGTAACAAAGAATCACACCTTAGAAAACCCCACTTTTATCATTACCAACTAAAGTAGAAATTGATGTAAAACAGTCCATGGCAAACTGACATTTACTGTTGAATCAACTGGATTCTGTGGGGCATGTGTGCTCAAGTCTCGCCGTATCCTGTTTCTTGTTCTGACAGATAAAAGCTGGAATAGTCACTCCCTGCAGTTTATAATAGCTTATGACTACAAAGTAAATAAACTACGAGACCCAGGCTATTTCCTCTAACACAGCTATGAGACAAGGAACATACTGTAGAGAAGCTAAACATGTACGCACCAGAGAATCCACTAGCTGATTCAAGATACTGCAATATTCTTCTTTTTTTTTTCCCCCACAGTAAAAGCACTATGAAAATAAGATTCTAGTAAGAAAACTGGCGTGTAAATCCTTTGTATCCCTACACAAATCATAATAAGGTACGCATCATTGCTCTAAGTTACGAGAACATGGATTTTTCCTCTGTTGTAATATTCCCCTTGGTTCAGAGACCACGGCTTTTATACTTCATTGCGAATATGCCAACTTAAATGTCCACTGAATAATAAATTAGAGGCGGTTTTTTATTATTATTACATGACACCTTCAAGGAGTGCAAAGGCTTATCGGGGAGGGCACCTACTCTACAGCTCTCCCTCTCCACCAACTACAGCGAACCGCATCATCTACACCAATGCCATCTACTGCCCCCCACCAGCACTAGTATTTCACAGACAGTTACAAACATCCATGCCCATGGCGGGATTCGAACCCGCAGCCTTTTAGCTGGAGAGCGGATACGCTAACCACTCGGCCAATCAGTCCGGCGATTTAGAGAAAAATATATGCTTGAATCAATATCAGTTCTTTTAAATAGTGAAAATATAAAAATAACGTTACATTTCATTGTACAGAATTAGATCTTTTTTTTTTAAAAAAAAAAAAAAAAAAAAAAGATCTTTCAGATATAAGAAAATACAAATTCAAAGAAACTGTAGAACATGTTTTCGTTCGTCTAAATGGATAATCCTTTGTCATTAACTGACAGTTATTATAGTGGGTGGTGGAATAGCATGGGTCTGCAAATATCTGACATGTTCCGAACTAAATTTCTTAAATGGTACTAGTTGAAATTTGGTATCCATCTTAAAACCTAGACACTAACGAAAAGAAACTCGTTACAAGCGAAATGATCAGTGAAACTAATCACCAAACAGGTTTAACATCCTACTAGCAACCACTAGATATTTGAAAAGTTAAAAGATTGCATTTAATGTCTTTATGACACTGACCCAATTCAAACAGGAAAAAAAAAAAAATACATTGTAACTCAACACAAGAAAAAATATCTTCAAACTTCGAACAAGTGCGTAAAAGTACCCTTCCTAAATGTCGTCTATTTACATCAAGCCCTGAAAGTTACTGTCCGTTGCTAGGTGACAAGCCAGTGAAGGAAGAACACTGAAGGTGACATCATGATTAGGAGCATTTCATGCTACAGGGCATTCACAGGAGGCCCAAACAGACTCGCGATAATGAACAAGCGCAGCCAGTATACACCGGCCGCTATCACACAGTGTAAGGAAGTGATAGCGGTCATCCCAATGAGACTACTTCCTGGTGTTTCCGATTTCACTTCCTCCGTGCACATTATTACACTGCTATCTTCTTATGGTGCCGCCATCGATAGGCCATTTTAATGTGCAAAGGGTGTGCGTGAGTTCCTTCCGTGATGAGATAAAAGGTCATTTAGTCGCTCAAAGTACACACACAGACGTGCATGCACTGCAAATCAATTAATGGAGAATTAAAACAGATTTCGAAAAGCTATTGTCGCCTTTGAAGGAGTTCCTATTAGTACTGATTTAGCATTTAACACATACTAATTTAGGAGCCGAGTTCCTGAGGTCATGAAAAAAAAAAAAAAACGACATAAAAAAAAACTTTTAAAAGTCAAAGTCTGAGAAAGAGATGCTAGCCAACTCAAGTGTTTACGTATGTAAACAGACAGAAATTGTTCAGATATGAATTTCGATTCATGACATTTTTCTCTTGTTTTCGGCAGAACTATGATGTCTGACACTTTTACGACAATATTGATTGAGCTCTTTATTCAAAGAGCTCAATCAAACGGAAGTAATTTTATAAAAATCTGATGAATGTATCCAAAATTATAGAGCATCAACAGGATTTTGGTTTATGTACTTCAGAAGCAATTTTTCTATGACAAATGGTCCAACTGAAACGACTCGACAAATTACAACAGACATCCTAAATACTGATTTCAATAAATTCCACCCGTTTGTACAGAAACATTAAACGTTTCGAATTATGTCCGTTAAAAAAAAAAAAAAAAAAAGAATCACATTCACACCAAAATCAAAACGCGTGGACATATTCTTCTTCCCTTCACGTATTAGGCCTAGCGGCCTGTTACGGAGCTATCCTTAGCCCTTCTAAGCTATCCCTATGCCTCCCGGTGTGCCCTATGTCTGTAGATGCGTGTGTTCACGGGGCTGGTTTGCGGGAGGAAAAATCCCAGATAAACTGGGGAGAAAAACCCCAGTTTATCTGTCCACGCCCAAGACCGGCTAACTTGGCTATGTTTGAGAAAGATCCTTAAACGTCGGTGACGGGAATCGAACCCAGGACACTCCTTTTTCAGACATATGGTTGCAAAAGAAGGGGGGGGGGGTAAGATTCTAATTTTAAAATTTTACTAAAAGCTTTTCAGCCTGATTCCTGGAATACACAGACCAAAGGAACATAACAGGGGCGCATGCATTTTGCGAAAAGAAGCTAAAAATGGAAGATGCGAACGATGGAACTGAACTTGCTTTTAGAAAAACGTTTTCCAATATCAGACACAACAGTTGCTGTACGAAGCTAACTTTATACATATTCTAATTTGTCTCAACATCTACGGACATCACAAGAGCAGAAATCAAGTCGATGGAAATAAAGCTTTTAGGCATAGCGAATGAACAAATAGAAAGGGAACGACAGAAGAGAAAATAACAGTGAATGAAAATGGAAACTGCTGAAAGTATACAATGAAATGATTGGGCGCCTGAAAAGAATGAAAGAAAATGTCTAAAAAGACTTTTGAATTTCAAATTACATGCAAGAAACGGAGATATTTGATTACGTATGTAGAAAAGCAGACCAATAAAGGATCAAGAGAAAGAACGAAGTTGTTCCGAATATTTTGCGACAGTGGATACCATAAACGATGAATAAAACAGTCATTCTGAATAGGCTATATTAAAAAGGTCTCAACAATTGCGATAAGAAAATGATCAGAGATAATTTTCTTATTGCAATTGTATTTGAGGTCTTTTTTTTTTTTTTTTTTTTTTTTTTAACAAGCAGTCTTACACCCAAGAAGGATTTTAGATTATTAATATCTCCGTTGTTTTCGCGAGAACTATCATGATTGAAACTATGTTATTCAAAGAATTCTTTGAGTGAGTACCGATAAAAATCCATGTCAAAACTTAAGACTTTTTTAAAATTCAACTCGTCTGTGGCTTGCTTATCAAAGCATAGATTTTTGCTTTGTCTAATTTGTGTCATTAAAGTGTCTACTTGAAACGAGAATTGAGATAAGTCGACAAATTTTAATGGAGCTCCTAAATACCAAATTCCATTTAATATCACTTGGGATCGTTTTGCTCAATTTTGCCAATAAAATACCACAAATGAAATTAATGTTGAACCACTTGGACATCTTGTGTCTATCCTGAATGTCTTACATCCTATTCAAACACAGTGAAATTACTGCAATACATATAATACATATGTATATTTAATGTACATATATATACAGTCCGCGCGGTTAGCCTAGTGGCTTTGCGCTTCGCAACCACATGCCCGGGGAAGGAGTGTCCTGGATTCGATTATCGTCGGAGACGTGAGGAGCTTAAGGATCTTCCTTAGCCATAGCCAAGTTAGCCGGTCTTGGGCGCGGGCAGTAGGGGTTTTCCCCCAGTTTAGCTGGGGTGTTTTCATCCCGAAAGCAGGCAAACTGGCCCGTGAACACACACGAACTACAGTCATGAATACCGCCAATAGGGATGCAGCAGATGAGTGGCGTGCCGGTTGTATTATTTCGCCGTGACTCCTCATTAGGAGGAGACCCAGCCCGTCTGAATAGATGGAAGGGAGAGATAGATATATAATACTTTTAATACATTTTGTTCCTATAAATGGTCGATGAAACAAGATCGTATCGATACATTTTTGTTAAGATTCGAACAAACACAAATTGAATATCAAATTGAAATAATTTAATTAAATAAAGGCCAAATTATCTATAAAATAATTTAAGTAGTCCATAAATTACGTAACATTTTAAAGTTTTTTTTGGAAGGGAAGTCTCTTGTAACGGTACACAAACAATTGATTGTATTACACTGCCATTTTTGATGACATGAGGGAATGAAAAATCCAAATAATAGTGAGATAATCTAGTTAATACGAGTCCCAACAGCATCTTCGCATACATTGTTTGGTCCCTTTTATAACCTTAATGAAAATATCGATGAAAATAATAAATTTACACGCTTCTGATCTCTGCGATTTCGCTTTAACGCTATTGAAGAAGATATACACCACCTCTTAATTTAAGGCGTTTGATTTCCACTTTGATGTGATTGGTACAGACAACATGGTGGATGACTGACTTCGAAGTCAATAGAAACTGCATATACCGCTGTGCACAGCTACAATCAACCTAGTAGGCTATGAGAGAGAGGAGCCGGGCAAAGTCTGTTTCGTTCTCAGTTCAATTTGCATTGTATTATCGCAGTCTATTAACTAACTTTCCTCTCTTTTTCGTAAGCGTACATTTTAACGTGTATTCTTTATGAGGACTAAAATCAATATAAAAAACTTATTGTCTTAATTCGCTAAAACTATATATAACCTGAAATAAAACAATCCTAAATTAAATAAACATTTCCAGACACAATGGCGATACTAAAGGTGAGAGGTGAGTTCACAAGGCAAGCCATTGTCGACCTGTATTTTGTTCGGTGGAAATTTCAGATGATTTTCTGTCTTCCCCTGTAAGGGTCGACACAACGGAACAAGGAACTCGTTCTGGTGTTGTAAAAAAATAAAAATAAAATAAAAAAAATATCCATGACTAACTGAAAAGTGCCTAGGGAAAGAGCGGAAGGATTGCAGCAGGTTTGTGTCTATGGGAAGCGGTAATTAAAAAAGAACAAATGTCCATTATTGGGGTCACACGACAGCGTAAGCGTGTTCTTTTAAACTTGAGATAAGAATTATCTCTCCGTGGGTTCCAATTTGAAGATATTAATAGCCTGTTATTAATCTACGTTGTCAATCCCTAATTCATTTCAACTTTCTAGCTTCGCCGGATATCCAATTTTAAAACTGGGAGTATCTGATCAATTACATGAGGATACTCCTCCTATCCGGTATGAACATATCAGCTTCAGCAATGGATATGCCTTAGTACTGCATCAGCTACCACACTAAGTGTTGTACTCACTAATTATCTATTTTTTTATCTTTTTAATGAAGATCGCATTGAAACCTTTAGCCTGTCATCATGCCAGATATGATCCATATACTAACATTCTTAGGCTATCTCCTATCATCAAAATCGATCCCTAACTACAGTTTAGGAATCTTTGTAAACTGCAAATCAAGATAAATACATGGTAAGAGCAACATCACGATGTTTTATGTAAGTGAAGAATATTATGATATATATGAAAAGCGGGGGTAGGCGTTGAGAGATCTTAAAAGTAATCTTAAATATAAAAGTGAATTACAGAGGAACCATATAAACAAAATACATATTATTTATCAAAATTCTAACAAAATGCGTATTCTCAGACACTTTAAAATCATTTCATTATTTCAAAAAAAAAAAAAAAAGTAAATTTTTCTTGAGGTTGATGAAAGAATTATTTGGGAGATTTTTCTTCGATATTAATAGTGAAAAGAGAAGTTCACTATTCAGAGTTATTGCAAAATCAAATTTGGACCGGATAGGTCAATGCATTGCGATAAACTGCAAGTATTCTGAACGGTCTACTTGCATGGTAAAAACAATTCCAATGTCTCATACAATCTTAAACTTTGATCAGTCATACACCGATTCATTAGTACAATATTCGGGAGTGCAGCTGAATGTTCTATCTCAGCTAGTTACACACTGTTATAGAGGGGTCACTAAAAATACTTGAACTCGTGAATACTTTCTTCAACTTGTGCCTCCAACAAGTGGAAAAAAAAATGCTAAAACACTCACTTTTTCTGTGCCACCCATCCAACACGAATTCAGGAAAATATCCCGAGACCCTTTCTTTATTGCAGGTCTGAAGATTCTCAAGGACAGAAGGCCAAGAGTTTAATAGGGTGTAAAGATAAAGATTATTTCTAGTGAAAGTTGCTCCACCTATAGCAAGGATAAAATTATGTTTCTATGAATTAATCCCTTCAAATGCTAAAGCACTCTTAGCCTAGGCACAAATCATGATTGTATCCTTTCTCCACCTAACCATTTCAATTGTTCCCAACACATAAGCGTGGCTTGCATCGTCTAGTAGAAATTGACTTAATGGCATTTAATCATCCCTAAGGGCAATTATCACACCCTTAACTTCCGTCGCTGGTCTCTCGCCCACGCAAAAAGCACTCTTTGAGTTGCAGGAACACACGCGATTGTTCCCAACTCCGTAATGAGTGCTCCACACTTATTTCCGCATTTTCCCGTCAGCCATATTCATCAACCCATATATCCACTTCCATCCAACAGCGCTGACATTTCTACCTAAACACAAGGTAAAGTGAATGTAAATTACCCTGGAGCTCACACGGGCCTCTCTGTGCTCCTATAAATCTAATGCATCACGGAACCTAACCGCACAAGGGCGTGAACGCAGCCGTGCACTAGCGTCAACACCGAGTCTGGGTCACTGACCATCAGCACTTCTGATTGCAGGTAGAAAACAACGTGGACTATTGCGGCAGTGGAAAACTGGGGTTGTCCCCCTCTGCGTTCCGTTTTACTCTTTTGCCACCCACTTGTGCCAACACAAGCGGAAATATAAGGCTTCGTTAAAGTTACTCAGTGATGGAACATCTGTTGCTACCTGTTCAAAACAGCCTTTTCATATCCGGCTGTTTATACTAAGCTCAAGCGAAGACCCCCCCCCCCCCTCCCTGCATAAACATCGAATATTTTATTTATTCTCACGGGGTGTGACAACTTCGCAATTAAAACCATCCCGATGAACTATACACGTGACCATCCGAGTGCTGGGACATTTACATCATTATAACACTAAGTTTGTCAGTGTGTTTATGAAATTAGCAGGCACCGTGAATAATTATGAGGAAGCAGTATGTATTTATTTTAGCAGAGATGCAAACAAAGGTATAGTAAATAAACCGACATAGTGAAGAGGACTAACTGATTTGAATATAGCAGATAGTAGCAGTAGTGCAAATGATATACCCTTGTTTCTGCATATCTACGCTAATATTTTTATAATTTATTTCTTAATATATTTTTGCGCAATGGCTACCAAGCTATTGGTTTTTTTTCATTTTTTTTTCAGTTGATATGAGAATTTGAAATACATATCCAATGTCGTATTATATTGGTGAGATTAGGCTAGAAGAAACTGATGAGGCTAGGGATCTCGGAGTGTTAATAGATAGGAAGTTGAAGTTTAGAGGCGACGTGGCAAAGATTGCAAATACAACGCAAAAGATCATTGAAATGCTGAAACGAACGTTCACATGTTAAGATAGGGATTTTTTTTTGCCTCTTTACAAGGCCTTGATAAGACCTCACTTGGACTACTGTGCGCAAGTCTGGTCTCAGTTGTGATTCTGATATATTGGAAAGATTACAAAGGAGAGTGTTAAAAAATGATATCAGGATTGTGGAATACTGATTATGAAGACAGATTGAGAATTTGTAGACTGCAGACACTAGCAAACAGGAGAAAGAGGGGTGATATGATTGAGACGTACAAACTTCTGAAAGGGTCATACAGGATTTCAATTGAGGGACTTTTTCAATTTATGGAGGGTGGGGAAAGGACGAGAAGTCATCCTTGGAAGCTGAGAATGAAGGCCGCCAAGAAGGGTGGGGCTAAATTTGATTGGAATGGATTGCAATTGGTGAGTGCAAGCAGTGTGAATGAATTCAAGAATAAGTATGATAGCTGGTGTGCGTAGTATGTGGCCTCCCTCGATGAGTCTCTGACTCCCTGGAAGTCTCTCTTAATAATAATATCCCCTCGCGAGATGCCTTTTTTAATTTTTTTTTTAGTCAATGATTACAAAGATTTGACTTTACAAGTCAAAGATTCGACTTGTAAAGGAATGCAACCATAAATTAATTAAATGTAATGACACAGTCATATTTTTACAAAAATATTGCTACATTTAAAAAAAAAATGATCTGAATGGTTTCAAAGCCTTCCTTAGAAAGAATATTTTGGCACCAATTAAAAAGAGAATTTTAATTTCTTTTTTTTAATGATTTTTCTGTAAATACTTGGAGGGAGTGACAGACATTTAAAATAGTATAACTTGTTGGTAACTTCCGAGAAATATTATTCTCATCTCGTCCCATAAGATTGAGTTACCCAACTCAAACATTTCGTTTCCTCTTTTGTAGCAGGAGGATGGGTGCAGCTTGCTATCCCTCCATCACAATTACATTTCCAAGATCATTATTCATCTGAATATCCTGAATGTTCAAGGCTTCGCTGGGATACCATAGAATTAATTTGTATAAGCCTTGACTGACTTTAATTCTGGGGAAAACAGTCGGTTAAATAACCTTGTAAACACTGAATTTATATAAATATTACTTGAGAAGTTTATATCTTCGTGAATTTTTTTCCCGTCTATACAATAACTGATATTTGCAACAATAAGTAATCTGCTATCTATAAAAAATTATATATCTCAAGATATAAACTGATGCAGCTTGAATACCATCCTTGTTATCCGAAGAATGGGTTTCTTTATTTGTTATTACAGTCCAGAAAAATTATTTGAATCACATTACATCTCATACCAATTATGAATATATTACAAGACGTAGGTATCGACATTATAAGTAAATTACGTGGGCTGTTCAATAAGCAATAAGACTAATTTTACTGTGGCGAAATCACTCATCACAATATTAATTTCTGTGGAATAAAGAAATGTTGCTGTCTGTATTGACAAAAGAGGTAGATAGATGGCGTATACGGGCTGATGTGCCAGAGTGTCACGTGATTAAACGCAAGCTTGTTTCGGAGCGTCTACAAGGCGCGACGAGTCTTCGAAATGGAAGCGTCCTTGGAACAGCGTTATGCGATTAAATTTTGTGTGCGTTTGCAAAAATAGGCATCGGACACTTTTAACATGATACGCGAAGCTTTACACGATGAAGCAATGTCGAGGGCAAGTGTTTTTCGCTGGCATAAAACTTTTAAGGAAGGAAGGCAAAATTTGGAAGATCTTGAACGTGAGGGAAGACCTTCAACGTCCATCACAGAGACAGTGATCAACACAGCAGCGATTATCATCAAGCACGTCAAAAGGAAGCGTCCATTGCTGAAGAATGCCTTCTTATTGCACCCACGATAATGCAAGGCCACATATTGCTGGTTGTGTAGTGGACGTTTTGCAGAAGAACAACACAGATATCCTACCACACCCTCCTGATCTCGCACCGTGCGATTTCTGGCTGTTTCCTCAGCTCAAGAAACCACCACTTCGAAAGCAACAAAGCATGTGTAAAAGCTGCGGAGGCGGTTTTGAAAGAACTCTCAAAAAACGGACTTTCCCATGTGTTTAAGAAGTGGACGCAACGTTGGGACAAATGCATCGCTTCTCACGGTAGTTGCTTCGAAAAAAACCATGTAAATGATGACGATTAAAAGGTAATCTGTTTTCTGTATAAATATAGTCTTATTACTTATTGAACAGCCTACGTATAATTATTTGATAGATGTGCTACTGTTTTAAAAAAATTCCGGCACTTATAAATGCTTTTTACAGCTTAAATAAAAATATAACGCAATTCAGTGAACATATATTGAATATACATTTTTATTTTAAACATGAAATGGTTTATCATTCAAATAAAGAGCATCAAGATGATCTTGAATGGTCATCGTACCGTTTTTAAGGAAATTCCTTAACTCTGGAGTTTGGATAAACATTTCTAATAGGAACCAATAACATCTATATAGGTCATTACCTATAGCGCAGACTTGTGAGAAAATATAAACTCCTATATATTTTGACATTTATTGACGGAAGTAATGAAGTTATATACACTCAAAGAGACTGTAATTTCCCTTGTGATTTAAATTTCTATCGCCTAGAAAAAATACCGCTTGAGATGTCAGGTTGGCAGTGAAAAGAAAATTTGATGACATTATCGTGAGTTAAAAAAAAAAAAACTCGCAAGTTGTATTTACCTAGTTCAAATTACAAATTTTTTGCAAATGCTTTCAAATAATGCGATGGTCTGAAGATATTTCAAATATTGCATTCAAAGCATGACATCCATTCAAAAACAAGTCAACCAATCAAACAGTATCAATCATTATATAAAACGGTTTGTTCACTTTTAAATTATATTCTCAATGTATACGTAAATTATATGCAGTAGGAAAGACCTTACTGGATAAATACTGATCTCACAGGACGTGCAATTCAATACAGACGTTTGTGTAGTAAATTTAAACCCTTCCCTCCCAAATATCCTGTTTTAACTCGACATGGAAAACATTACAAGATTTTAAGAAATTTCGACAATATTTCTAAAATTTAACTTTCTCACAAATTGTTTTAAAGTGGTCATTATTTTCTGACTTAGTCTATTATTTTTGTTGATTTGTTACCTAAGTACTGTTCCGTAGCGAATCTTGTATCTAGTGAATGGGGAAAATTTTAGAATTTATTGACAAGAAAATAAATGAATGAACATAAATTCAGAGGAAAATAAATTACTGACAGCTGAAATGAATGGGCTGGAATAAAATCACAACAGGCCTCAAGGCAGATATTTGAGATAATAAAAGAAAACTATGAAGGCTAGAATGTCATTAATATTTCCGATTGAAGCTCCACCTCTGGCAAGTGACAAACGTGTCTTAGGTAGCTGGACACACGTAATTAACACAGGCATCACGAAAAGGGGGGGGGGGAGGATTCTTCACAGCACAAGGCAGGCCAAAATCACGTGACAAACATCGTTATGTCATGATTTTAAAATGCAGTCGGCTGAAAATTTTAATTAAATTTTCAACAGCAATCCACTTTGGGTGATTTCTCTATAATACCAACTAGTTTATGAACGCCATATCTGGCAAAACGAAAAAATGTCAAGATTTTTTTTTTTTTTTTTTTTATAAGGTACCGTGCCAAAAATGGAAACAACAAGGTTGCCAATACCTAAGAATTTTTAAGGGCAGAAAAAGTGAAAACAGCAAAGCTTTGTTTTATTTTTTAACTGTATTTTTATATATGGCAGACAGCTAAACTACTGTATATAACGAAATGTTAGTAGAGCAGTTATTCCAGTATATTGGCGAATAAAAGAATATATATATATATACACACACAAACTATAAAATGGCTGCGTAAAGAAACTTACGACATATACTAACGCGCACGTGAGGTCGCAAAAGCTAAAACACAATGAAACCGTGGTTTTTTTTTTTTTTTTTTTTTTTTTTTTTTTTTTTTTTTTTTTTTTTTTTACAAACAAGAGAGATAGAAGGGCCTATCTACAGTATATCAATGTCGTGTATGGGATGGATGTGAGGACTGAGTGTGCTACTGATATTCAGCAATTACAAAATGATTTGAATAGACTGGAAATCTGGGCAAACGAAAATGGCTGTCAGTTTAATGTTAGTAAGTGTCAAGTTATGCACTTTGGCGTGATTAGAGTTCCAGCGGTATATTATATTGGCGGGATTATGCTACAGGAAACTGAAGAGGCAAGGGATCTTGGTGTATTGGTGGATAAGATTTAAAATTCAAAGGTCACATAGCAAAAGTTGCAAATACAACTCAGGATAACTGCGATGTTGAAGCGAACCTTGACATGTAAGGATAAGGCCATCATTTTGCCTCTTTATAAGGTTTTGATAAGACCACACGGATTAGTGTGCCCAGATTTGGTCTCCTAGGTTCCAAGGGGATAAAGAAGCTGTGGAAAGGGTGCAAAGAAGAGTTACGAAGATTATAACCGGATTATGGGATTTAGATTGAGGACATATTGCGAGTATGTGGATTGCAGACTCTGGTTAACAGGAGAAAGAGGGGTGATATGATAGAGGTCTATAAACTTTTGAATGGGCGTTTTAGCATTTCAAATGATGAAATTTTTCTTATATGGAAGGCGGGGAGAGAACAAGGGGGGGCATCCATGGAAGTTAAGGTTGTTCACGGTCAAGAAAAGGGTAAGAGCTAGGCATCTCTTACAGAGAGCACTGAGTGAAATAATTTGCCCTTAGGGATAGTGAGTGCATCTAGTGTAAAAATTTAAGGGAAGGTATAATAGCTGGTTTGGATGATTTATAGCCTCCCTCGACGAGTCTTCGACTCCCTGGAGGTCTCAGATAATAATAATACTTTTTCTTGGAGAGTTGAAAGTTGTAGTTGTTGGGAAACACTTGATGAGGAAGGCTGTTCCAGAGAACAGAAGTAAATGGAATAAATAAGGAAGAGGAGAAGCAGATTTGTTTGAATCATGACTAAGAAGTTAAGAATAACCCAGTTCATAATATATTTCTTGCAGTGTGCATCATAGTCGTCGGAGAAAGAGGATGAAGTCAGACTTTTCTAAAGAACAGAATCAGACAATGAAAAAAGAGGATGAGAAGTGTTCAGTAAGTTTGAATCCGAGCAGCGATGCGTATAGAGGGCTAGTGGAGGATTGGCAGTAGTCAATCCGACAGAACAGTGCCCATAAAACTGTGTGTAACCCAAGAGGAGACATCAGCACATCCAAAAATGCACCAAGCTATAAACAGCTATAATACCTTATATTTATATAAACATATACCAGAAAGAAATGCAACATACCGTACTGGAAAAAAAAAAGTGCAATAAAGATTAATTTATAGACATAAAATTTATAAACATTACTTTTTTTTTTTTTTTTTTTTTTTTTTTTTTTAGAGTGGTTGAAATGCCATCACAAATATGAAAACACTTTCTACTAACACGGAGCCACATTTGAAACATGTATACAGTGCTTGAAAGTTATACAAATGAGAAGCAGTTTCTTGAATGGATAAAGCCAGTAAGTTTGTTTTGTTTTTTTTGAAGAAGAAGAGGCTATTATGGATTGGTGTGTTTATGTCAGGAAAGGCTGGAAATGTCAAGTTAATTCAAGGAGAAAGATCTCATCTCGCATGTGCTTCTGGATATTATCAAAAGTATAGGGGAAGTGAACCATGATCTTTTTGGGACGAAATAAGCTAGGTCGGTTTCGTTAGCTTCGACAAAGATGTCCTCATCCCATTAAGATATCGCAAATCAATGTTAATCCACTGGTTATGGAAGATTTTGTGGTTTCAGATATTTGAGTACTACAGCATTTGTCATTAGCAAAACTATGAACAGGATCTTAGGTAAGTGAGAGGTTATATATGTATAAGAGGAACAGCGTGGATGAGAGCGCAAACTACATGCATACGTTGATATTTAACTAGGAAATCTGAAGAAAGAAAGCCATCTACCATAACATGAAGCAAACGACCCAAGGGAATAAACTTTCAATCCGATTGCAGAGAGTGGAAAGTAGACCACAAGATAGTAGTCTTGTAAAGAGATCGTGTCAGACTCGATCAAATGATCTAGAAATGTCAAGAGCGACTATATGAGTTTCTTTAATGCTTTTCATGGCTTGCGCTCAGAATTGGCTCATGTGGGCAAAGAGATCTGCTGTGGATCGAGACTAGCAAAATCTGTATTGGTGGTAACTAACTAATTAATAGGCTTCCAAGAAGTGAAGTTGACCGCTGATAACTTTTCCCATTATGTTTGAGAGAAGGAAGATATAATAGGAGTAAGCGATTTCGTCACGTATCCTATCTAAGATTACATGGATAATTTCTTAGAAAGAATTTTACGAAGTTGTGAAAATCAGGCGTGGGGTGGATAAAAACAAGAATATGCTTTCTCTCATCGAGTATAAGAGCGTCCGTAGCTCAGTCAGTGTAGACCAGGGATCGGCAACCTGCGGCTCTTTTCGTTATTAAACAATCTATTTTTGAATAATGCAAAATTAATGTTATTTATTAAATTAGAAACTAAAAATCCTAAATTTAGCCTTTGCAATAAATTAAGGACATTTTACATTAAGTCAAGGATATTTTACAATTGAAAATAGTACATGCGATGCTAAAAAAATTTATACTTTCATGTTGGAACTCTTTGAAATCATACGCGATAATCCTTCTTTACATTCTATTTAGATTTTACAAAAAATTCTACTTCATGGTGGATACGACTTCCCATTTAAACGCACTAAATAAGAAACTACAGGGAAAGAGAAATACAGCAGTTTTGCTTTTAGAAGTGATTTCGTTTGAACAAAAATTATATTTGTTTGCGACAGACTTAGAGAAAGGCACATTATTACATTTTCCTACGTTGAAGAAATATCAACAAGAACAAGCTGATAATTCCATAAATTTAACCTTTTTCAAAGAAATTGTGGAAAATATGCGATCTGCATTTAATGGGAGATTTGAGGAATTTAGAAAGAACAAGGCAACTATGTCATGTTTATTGCGACCACTTGAAATTAATCCTGCCGAATTAAATTTTTCACCTTTTGCTGGAATTGATGAGGCTGCATTTCAACTTCAGTTAGAGGACCTGAAAACCAAGGATTTGTGGAATTCAAAATTTAGAAATCTTAAAGCTGACCTGGAGAGTTGGAAAGACAAAAATCCACCCTTGCAATACAACACACGAATGGTCTGAAATAGAAGATCTTAAAAAGCAAGATCAGATTGTATTTGACACGTGGAATTGTTTACCGGACACTTACATTCAGTGATTTCAAACATACGCATTTGGACTTCTATCGATTTTCGGATCGACATATTTCTGTGAGCAAATATTTTCTAATATGAATTTTATTAAAAGTAAGTTGAGAAACCTACTAAACAACACGAGTCTTTCGTCATGCTTGAAAATGAAAATTACAGCGTATTCGCAACATATTGAGAAACTATCCAAAGAAGTTCAACAGCAAAAGTCGCACTAAGAAGATATTTTAAATTTTAAAAAAAAAATTAAAGAAATAGGTATGTTATTGGATTTTATACATATGTTTTTGAAGGAGGAGCAAATCTTTGTTTTATTATTTAATATTTAAAAATATCATAAAATTTCGTGTGACATGCCATCCCTGTGTTTTACAAGTACGATAACGTGTTACTGTTAAAAAAAAACTGAATAAATAATTTTATTATAATATTTTTCAATGTAGTTCGTAAATTTAAAGCAGTGATGAGCAATTAAATAGTAAATCAAATACTCGGTTCGATCCGCATAAAGAATATTTTCTTTTTCTTTGATAAGAAAGTATTAATTTACTTTCCATTATTTAGGTATATTTAATTTTTTAACCTGCACAAATAAATCCACATGTAAAAATCAGCATTCATAAAATAGATTTTTAATTAAAATATACTAATTCTGCCGTACAAAACAAAACACCGCAGACCGCACAAAAACACCTGAGAGGGCCGCATGCAACCCGCGGACCATTGGTTGCTCATCACTGCGTGCGACTCCCTAAATTTTTTTTTAAACAGATATAATTTTAAAAATAGCTCTTCAATCCAAAAAGGTTGCCGACCTCTCGGTATAGACGAAGCCCTTCGGTAGGAAAGACCTGGATTCGATTCCCCTCAGTGATGTGAGGAACCTTTAGCTGGTCTCTTTCGACTAAAGGTGAGTTAGTTAGTCTCATACGTAGGTAGGGTTTTTTTCACCTGGAAATTCGGGTTTTTCGTCCCTCCCCAGAACAGACAAACCGGCCCCGTGAACACACATGGATTACAATCATGAATACGTCCCAGCCATATGCCGGTACCCGAGCACGGATAAAATTGTGGGGATTGGGGAAAGCAGTGGTGAACTACCCTGTAAAAATCTCACCAGGAATACTTTGTGGGCAATACCTACAAAGTCACCTACGGTCGGAAACGACTGAAAGGGAAAAGCATTTCAGATCATCGAGTATAATATATTACTCAACTTAGAGGGAAATTTTCCCCACTATTTCATAAATCAATATTATAATACATTTCATTCAACTTTATTTCAGATTTCATGAAGATTGCTTAGTATTTTTCGAGATTAAGGCAAAAATTTCGCCTCTCCCCTTTTTGTTTTAAATTTACGGATTAAAATTTACTGAGGGTGGAGAGGGATTCTTGCCGTATGTGTAACAAAAGTGAATTTATTGTCCTTCTTTATGAAGAGTATTTGCTTACGAGCCTAGAATTTTACAAAGATTTATATAAAAAAATAATTAAAAAAAGTGTGGGGGGGGAGATATATATATATATACTTGCGTATTTGAGTCGGAGATTTTCCAATTTGTGCGATTTTTATACAATGCATTCAAATGTTCTCTGCAACAGCGCCGAAGTTTATCACTGACAATGATGAGCAAGTGAGGCAGGAAAGCTGCCAACTACTGTCGAAACAGGACTGCCTTACACTTAAAATCCTTTAATCAATAGCTACTAAAGCTTCACTGTTAGTGGAGTCTGCCAGCGAGCGGCATCAGTCGTGAGTTAATTCACAAGTACTTTAAAGCACGGCTTCAAAATCGAGGTCTACAGAGTTTCCGAGATTTACCTGCCTTAAAAGTTATTCCGGTGTACGAAGGCGGCTCTCGTCTTCCACGGCTCGACGACTCCGATACGTAATGTCAGCCGAGGTAGACTCATAGATATACAGGTATGCCAGGAGTAACCTACAGAGGGGAACGATTAACGGCTTCCGTAAGATGCAATTTTTTTTTTTTTCGCAGTCAGGCAAGGATAGGGGAAAAAAAATGGACGAATGATGTTCGCAGCAATGACTGTGGATACTTAAAATGACAGGGAAAGACAGATGGACCGAAAGAGTAATTTGGTGCTTGATGCGCTTTTCAGTCTTTTTTTTTTTTTTTTTTTTTTTAATACTTCGAGCAATTCTGTGGTTCTTGAAGAGTTCTCACCTTCGTCAGTCAAGAAAATGGCCTAAAAAACAAACTTTGATCTGAACAATCAAAGATTTTGCAGAGAAGAAAATTTAGAATGAATGACATTGACAAAGCCATGGATGATATACAAATAAACGATCCTGGCTGTTATATTTTTCAATGGTAACAACGCCAAAAATTGTGAATAATCGTATTTTTGTAATACTATACCTCCTCCACAAACACACAAGAGGAAGTTGTAGCTTATTTTGCAATTACGTCACCAGCGGGCTGTAAATAGAAAGGCCGAAACGTAGTAAACGCAAGCATAACAAGGGCTGCTGACAAGGATGACTGCCTTATCGGTCGGTGGGTGGATTTCGTGCACCGCTTCAAGCATCTGTCATATTTTCAGGTCTATCAGAGAAAAGTGTCAAACCGATCTTCGTCAAACTCCTGACATCTATAATGCATCATTATAATTAACGAAATGTCTGGTGGTTGGTTCATTCTTTCTTTCTCTGACATATATGGTTCAAATACCACAATGCCATGGATGTTCTGGGAATTTTCAGGTGGTAGATAATCACCACCACCCAGAATGGTTCGTTTTGGCAGCAGTTGATAAATTTCCAAGGTCAGTGATAAATTTTGGCAACGTTGAAAGGACAATGAATCCATTAACTTGTTTAATGGAGACCTGAAGTGGATAGGAAAAGTACCGTGTGTGGTCAGTAGAGCTTAGTTCTCGTATTAACCAAATTTACCCACCCACGATACCAATATTTATAAAGCTCCACAAATGGGACCTAGAACAGCATAAAAGGATAGTTAATACGTAATATCAAAATCCCTCCTAATCTACTTGCATGGCAATGTTTGTCTTCCGTTCTCGGACCGGACAGCAAATAGCTTGAAAACAACATCGCCAAATGAAATATCAATCCCTAGATCTTAATCCTCAAGGGAAAACTGCAAGTTTAATTATTCTTTCATTTATTCACAATGTTATCGTACAAGGAAACAAAGTGAATCAAGTAAGAATGGCGAAATATTTTTTTTTTTATTAGTTAGTTCAGTGGAATGAATGGAAAGAAAAGTCCAGGAGTGAAAGATTCAAAAGGAACAATATTCAAATAGATGAAGAAAGAAGCAAATGAATATTTGCTTAGTGAAAAGAAGACTAAGTATGCTTTTACGAGGGGAGACTGATCACGTGGTTCTCCTTAAAAAAAATATTAAAAAAAAAAGGTGAAAGCATGACTTCAGCAGTAAATAGGGAATATTTGTTCACCGTTTAAATTGTGAAAAAACTATTTTTTTTAAATATAAAAACTTTTGTCTACTATTCCACAAGCAGTTCAGCACTATGAAATATAGCCTGCATTTTCCCCCCACTTGTAGTATTGTGATATCCAATATTTTTGTGAAAGAAACCGTTTTGAATTGTATGATGCGTCACGTGATTGTCATTATAATGATACCTTTTAAAAATGCATTAGCCAATCAAATATATAAACAATTCAAACAACCAAAGAATGTTTGAATGTTTGAAATGTATTTAAAACATCGGAGAATAAAAATTACTGCACATGGCCTCATTTTATTTTAGTATTTCGTTTTCCATTTAGATTTACTATTTATGTTTAGGACACACTAAATTATACGAAACAACAACAGTACCTTTACTAGTACAAGTAGTAGCTGAGAAATTCGTAACTCACCTAAGAAAAAAAAGAAAGAAAAAATAGGAATCAATTAGGACATTCTGATCATAAATATACATTAAATATAAAAATATTATATTAGAAAGTATATCATTACATTTTTAAGACAGCAATTTTATTCTGTAATAATAATTTAACCCAGGCAAGACATTAATTTGCTATACGGCTTGCGTGTGGGCGTGACACACGCATCAAACAAAACTATGTTGAGAAATATGCTAGCACATAAAGAAAGATACGACTATTAAAAGTAAATAAAATATTAAAAGTAAATAAATTCCACTCATAATCGGAAAGATAAGTGAGGAGATAGTGTCTCAGTATATTACGTTTGAAAGAACATGCACAGATCTCTTCTTCTTCTACAGCTTCTCCCACTTAAGTGGGGTCACTGTTTGTTATGAGTCTCCTCCACACCTTCCTGTCTTGGGCTGTCACCACATCCAAGTTCTTCATCTTCAAGTCCTCTTCTACCAGCTCCCTCCATCTCTTCTTTGGCCGCCCACGCTTCCGCCTTCCTTGCACATCCATCTGCATGACCCTTCTTCCCACATACTCGTCCTCCCTCTTCACATGACCAAACCATCTCAACCTTGCCTCCTGTATCTTCGCTCCTAAGTTCGTAACTTTCACTGTTCCCCTGACATAGTCATTTCTCAGACGATCCTTTCTGGTCACACCGCACATCCACCTAAGCATTCTCATCTCTGCTACTTCCATCCTGCTGATGTTATTTTTCCTCAGGGCCACAGTTTCTATAGCATATGTCATAGCTGGCCTCACTACTGTCCTATAAATTTTGCCTTTCAGATTGATCGGCACCCTCTTATCGCATAACACTCCAGCCATCTCCCTCCAGTTCCTCCAACCCGCTTGTATCCTGCATCTCACTTCCTTCTCAGCTCCTCCATCTTCTTCCACTGTTGAACCCAAGTATCTAAAGTCTCTCACCTTCCTGATGACATTTCCTTCCAGCTCCGTCTCCTGGCCACCGTCCACTGCGCAACACATATACTCTGTCTTACTTCTGCTCAGTCTCGTACCTCTCTCTTCCAGTACTTTTCTCCATCTTTCCAGTTTAGTTTCCGCTTCTTCTCTTGAATCTACACACAGCAAGATGTCATCTGCATACAACATTGTCCAAGGTGCATCTTCTCTCACCTCCTCTGTTACCACCTCCATCACAATATTAAACAGAAACGGACTTAATGCTGACCCTTGATGCAAGCCAACTGTTACTTGAAAACTTTCTGTCTGTCCCAGACAGGTCCGAACACTTGTCTTCACATTTCTGTACATTTCCCGCACCAACCTGACATATTTCTCGGGCACCTTCTTCTCCCTCAGACACCTCCAGACTTCTTGCCTTGGCACTCAACATGCACAGATCTCTAATTACAGTTAATAAGAATCTATAGTGGCAAACTATAGAAAAGTGACAGGACTTTCCAACCGAGGTTATTGGATGCTGGAAATGCACACGCCACATCGTGAATATTCTCTTATTAAAACACTTTTTCTGAAATTACTGTAAACAGTTCTGCATGTAAGAGAATTTAATACGATTTTATGCTTTATTAATAGAGCGATAATTTTTAAACTTCACTCGGTGTCATTTCTGAACTCTTCTATTTAGATGTGGATTTAATTAAAGAGCCCCTGTTACCTTTAGCATAGTCATTGTAGTCGTCACTGTGTAACTGCCAAATTGTGATCCAATTCGCTAACTTGTATTTTGTCGCATTTTTGCATCGTTCATTACATTTTTCAAAGGAACGTACGCGTCAACAGTAAACAAAATGTGCAGATTTTGGTTAAATAAATACACACGTATTTGCACACCAGCAACATTCAACGCATGTCAACATATCAGCACTTTTTTTTTTTTTATTTATTTTTAGCTTTGAGAAGTGTAGCTTGTATACGACCGAATTAGCGCCGAGGTTAACTGCTAGGAGGTGTTCAAGTGCATTGTCTGTCAGGTGCATGTTTTTAGAAAGAAATATTTATGCTGTCTTTCCAAGTAAAAAAAAAAAAAAAAAAAACGCCGTCACTCTCAAGTCAGAGACTGGCTAATTGAATTTCGGGTGAGGAACGCCTGAGCAATATATTCTTCTCCCAGACCCCGTCAAGGAAACATTTTTGAGACAGAATATAATTAAATGGATACATTTACTAACACAGTAAAAACGGCATCTAGAAATTACATTATTAATAACAATTATTAAAAACTAAATGAAAATACAGCAATCCCTTGATTAGTGCGCTCTTTAAAACAGGCGCATTAATCGAAAACGCACTAATCGAATATAATAACCTATGGGAAAAAGTATAATTCGTTCCTCAGATTTCTTTTTTGAACCTTAATTTTTTTATAAAAGAATTAGGGTATGTCTCAGGGTCTACTTAAAGGAAAACCACGAAGCTGAAAGACAATAAAACATATTCAGAATATAAATTTATTATTCTACTTCTTAACAAAGAATTGAGCTAACGTAGTTTGGCGGGCATTTTTTTTTTTTTTTCATACAACCGACGGTATGGCCCTATTGCCTCTTCTACTCTTGTGCAAATTTTACTGCTTCTCTCTTCACCAGGGTCAGCCTCGAAGCATTGCTGCTTAAAAACTTCGATTGTACGAAAAATATTTTAAAATTGTTTCTGTGAAATCTCTTTTGGCTGACCATCAGTGGTTAAATTTCCTTCATATTCTTCGGGATCTTCCCGCTGTGCATCTAAATTTAGCAGGTCGGAATCACTCAATTCTTCAGAATGAGATTTAATTAACTCTTGGACGTTATCATTGAAGGGGATGAAGGACGTACGAATTGGTCGCCAACACGCGAAATCACGTGCTTTATAGATAAAATTTCCCAACTGTTATACAAGCAAAATAGTTACCACTTTAAAAACTACAATGATCATAAAAGAGAAGTTAATTTTCCGACGTGTAATAATAAACAACTCATCCCAGAAGATATTGGATTAATTACCTATTATCGGAATGGATTCTCCTTTTTGTGACATGCGCAGAAGTGTCGAAGGGTCTCGAATCTGTGGGCATATTATAGCAGACGACATAAATTTTGGCGGTAAAAATTTGGAACATAGTATACATGGTGTAGATGGAAGTAGTGTAGTATGCCATTAAAAATAACTTTGTAAAATGTTTTAAATCGGTAACTAAATTATTTCATTCTGGTGAGTGATTTTTTTTAAAATAGTTGCCATAAAAATGTATAGATAGAAAATTTTTAAAATCTGTAACATTTTAAGATGCGCACTTGTCGAATTTTAGAGGCGCACTAATCGAAAATCCACTAATCGGGGACGCATTAATCGAGGGATTACTGTACTGTTTTAATTGGTTCGATAATTCTAAGAGAGATAAGAACCAAAAAAAAAAAAAAAAAAGAAATCAAAATCAACGCAAGAAAACAAAAATTATAAGTTTCATTTGATTCACTGGCTGACGTAAATAATGCAAAATGCTTCCATATTTCCATTGTAAATAGTTTTCACTTACATCTCTCATTACGCACACTGTGAAGTACGAAATAGTGAAATATAGATTTCTATCAATCACGCGTGGCGTATACTGCTATATCTTCTTCTTGAGTATTATGCAATTGAGCAAGTTCTTCTTTTAGTAGCAGAAACTTTCCTTCCACTCTCTTCTGTTCTGAGCCTTCTCTTTCAAGGTTGTGTACCCGTCTCCATTGAGCATGTCATCTAGCATTGCTTACCTTACTCTTCCTCCGGGTCTTTTTCCATCTATTTTTCCTTCGATGGCATCTCTGATGATTCCATTCCCTCTTAGAATATGTCCGATCTAGTTTCCCTTTCTTCTTTTTATCCTCCTTAACAGACTTCTTTCTTCTTCTACTATTTTAAAGACCTTTTTATTAGTTATTTTATCTGTCCATTTGATTTTTTCCATCCATCTCCAAGTCCACACCTCAAAGATTTCCAAAATCTTAATTTCTTCTTTCTTCAATGTCCAAATTTCAGCTGCATAGAGGGAAACACCACACACAACATTTTATTAGTCTTTTCTTTAGGTTTCTATCCATTTTACTTCTGAATAAATTTTCCATTTTCTATTAAAGGCATCTCTTCCCATCGCTATTCTTGCTTTTATGTCACTTTTACATATTCCATCGCTGCTAATCACACTTCCTAGATATTTAAATGTCTTTACTGCTATATAAGGCAAAAGATATACCCTAGAGTTGACTATCTGTACTGGCAATGGCAGAAATGGATATAGAAAGAGATGTTATGGCTTACCCGTCCATGATATTCGTAAAAAGGTTGCATCGACGAGAATCAACTGTATATCACGTTATCATTAGCAGTGTGAAAAACCTAGGAATCAACACCAATGATGGTATGGAAATATCAACAATCCAGCGTGGAAATGATTGACCGGGAATTCGACAGTATGCTGGCCTGGTCGGTGAGTGGATAGCGTATCCGTTCTCCAACTCACGCGCCGTAGGGTCAAATGAATGTTTTTAGGCAGGAGATGAATTTCTTACATTGTGCGAGACTATTACACTCTTATAGTTCGGAAAATGTGATAAGGAACAGCCATGGCTCATATGATACGGTGTATGCAATTTTAGGTTTATTGGAAATACAGGGCTGTCAATAGTTAATCTGACAATGTATAGAAATGAATAGAAACATGGAAAAACTCATAACACTTTCGTGATTTTGAAGTGGAAAAACAAAAACTGAAATCAGCGAATAGGGGTACTTTATTATCTATTTTTTCTTCTTGTTTATTTTGTTTGTACTGTGCGAACTAGAGTGTCGGCGCGCTATGCGCACCACCAAAACCAGTTCTACAACAGACATTGCATTACAACTGATTATCGTTATTTTATTTTATCTATTTTTACCTTGGTCCTCCAATTAGAGTAAGCAATGAAATCAATGCCTTATAAATTGACAAATCATGCAGCAACAACAAAAACAAATCTTCCGATATTCATAAACACTAAATAAAACCCTGAAGAAAGAATCGGTCGGCATGAGCGTTGACAACCTCCCGCGAGATGGCACTGTGATCGATCACAGTAGATGGAATGTTAAGAGTTCAATGTTCATATATCATGGCCAATATACAGGCTGTCTTATCATCACAGCTCAAATCGATCACTGCCGAAATGGAGATGCGAGAGTAATTATTGGACGTCATCAAGTGACTCCATTTACACCCCGAAAACAGTCATTAGGGATGTTTTTTTTCTCCACGCGTTTCGATAGTGTCTACTTCGAGATCCATTTCTTAAAAAGCGCCCGTCACTTCTCTTTTCGGCGTCAATTTAAATTAAAGAATGGATTGTATCGCACGAGGTTGACAGTGAAATGTGTGGCGACCGTTCCCTGTCTCAACTTCCACCCACCTACCTACCCTGTCAAAAAAGATAAAGTATAGCGGATATTTTTTTTGTTTTGTTTTTTTGGAAGGAGAAATACAATCACTTGGGATTGCTGATAAGTGGTCACATCTTGAAACCGTTGGGAATAAAAAAAAAATATAAAAAAAAAGCGGAAGATAAAGGGGGGTGAATGGGGCGGTACAACCACAGATAAGGTATTGTTTTTCAAGAATATAAAAACGAAGAAATCTGATTCAGTGATTATGTATCGTTTAAGCAAATTCTTAGCTACGATGTAAGACAGCTAGATGTAGCCTCTTAATTTTTTTTTTTCATTTTTATCATATTTAATATCATAAAGATCATTTTTAAGCTCAGGAATACATTACTCAGATTCATGAAAATGGCATCGTTAACATACGGAAATCATCGTCACAATCATAAAAAAAAAAAAGTATTTTCACAACGACAAACCTGTCATTTTGTCATTAAAATACTCCAACCGTAACTGAAAATTGAGAAGACTCGAGAAATTAGTGGAGATCCTAAATACTAACCTAATTTTGCCTCTAAGGTCGGACCAAAAGAAAAACTGAAGTGGCGCAGCAAATTTTCGTAAGAAACTATATAATTCTAATTTTACTAAACACAACTGGCAAGCACAACGAATGTAAGTGTTTATTCGTTGTTCATGGTGGGAGGAGGGACAACCTGAATCAGACATGTATAGATTTATGAAAATAAGTAGACAAAATTGTGTTTTCCTTTTATACGAAGTCAGTCTGCAGCTCAATGAAATGTAATTTCCCATCTTTCATATCTGGAGTTCAACCACATCGGGATTTCAGAGAAATATTTTTTTATTGTTTTTTAAAAAATGACAAATTTATTTCTTCGAGATCATAGCTCAGTGGTCCGCATACAAATGATTGCTTTGTCTTTCAGACTCGCCGGTTTCTCTGTGGTAGATAAAAGTCAAAGGCAATTTGATAATACATCGAATTCTTTGATCCCTTCTTATAAAAGTTAAGCCGCTGGTTAGAAAACAATCGTATCTAAAAACTTGTATAATACTCTTTGCACTAACTTCTCTGTGATATTTAATAGATCGTTAAAGAGAGATGAACAACTAAAGATGTCCTTCATTTTTATATATAAGTTGACATTCTTCGTGTATTTGATCATAAAAGTGAAGTAGGACTTCGAATTCACTTCTCATTTGAATTATTTTCGAGTTTCATATTCGAAGTTTCTAGTGTTAGGAATCACGAACATTGAAGACATGTTAGATAAGATAGGAATCAGAAGGTTATTTCTGGACAATGAAGCAGGAAATGCATTCTGCTTTCGTTTTTCTTTTTGATGAGACCTGTTTCTCTTTTAAATATAGCTTTAAGTCGTTCAACTGGAGAAAGAAGAAGAAAAAAAAAAAAACACCGAAAGTCTCACGTATTAAGAGAGGAAGGGGTTTCATTGGTTCTCATTACAAAGAATGCTTATCTTCGTTCCATCAGAACGGTTTCCGCCAGCAAACAGTCCCGATCGTACAGCAATAAGCGGTCCTTACAAGTCTAATTATGCGTGAAGTTGCACACTTGACATTTGTATAGTTGCTAAAAAACAGATGACAACTGGAACCATTTCTACAGACGATGGTGCCAGCCTAATGGAGAAATGTTTTTAAAAAGAAAATCCAGCAAAATCTATCCTTAGTATATTAATACAAGACAGCTTTGACCATTCAACCAAGAATAATTATTGAGTCATATCTAAAATCGCTGTTTCTTTTATAGGTGTCTCCACAATACTAAAAAATGCCACTTACATGCTTAGTCAACTGGTTTATAATAACAAAATCAGAAAGAAAAAAATAATAACAAAAAATCCGACAACATCTGAAATAAAACGAGTAGTATCATAAAGTAATTCGACCTCCGAATGCTCACAAAATTGCCGAAACACCAAAATAACCTCACCAACTGCTATTAGCAAAAGAGACCTGTAACATAATCCTCGAAACATTCAACTTTCCAGAGCTTTGAAAAGGTTAAAAACATCTCAAACTCCCTCGACATGGAACTTTAAACGTATAATATTATTATTCCTGGCGTATCTGTCACTGAAGATACAAAAAAACTAACAATGAAACGAAAATCTCGCGAGAAAATGAAAGCATTCTATAGCCAATTGTTTCAAATTCTTCAGAGAACAAGCCATAATGACAGACTATACTAGCTACTCGCTGTGTGCGAATATGAAAAACTAAACCGTTCCAGTCCCTCACGTCTAGTTAGTTCATAACGGTTGCGAAAAACTAAGAAAGGATAGCTAAGTGCTTACGGTACTCGTGAGGAAATTGCCTTCTATTCCATATATTTTTCAAGATGTGCTCATTGAAACGACTTCAGAGTAAGAAGAGGAAAATAAAGGCAATTTAGTATCTGGAGGGCATCGTTAGGCTTCTGGGATTGTTTGAAGGATGTTTTGTAACCACTTACAATACGTTGTTATTCCCTTAGCACCACAAAAAGAGCAGATGAATTTCTGATGGACGTGAACAACACTAATAAGTTAGTTATATACACCACATTAAAGTTATCAAGCGATATTCGCAGGTAGAGATGAAACTAGCTAATGCATAGTACACTCCCTAAAGCTAATGTTTATTCTCCCGAGATTCAATTAAGATATTCATATACAAACCAGTGTGCATATTCCAATAATCCTATGCCCACTTTCTCTTTTTTGTCTTCTTAGAAATTTAAAAGTCTTAAAGGTGAAAGATATCATTTTAATGGCTGTTTCTATCAGGGAATAAAGAGATCAGATAGATGCAGAGGTAAGTAACCGAAAGATCATTCAACAAGTACAAGCGAACACCTGGTGAGGGAATTTGAGGTCAATTTTTAATAGCAAATGGTGTCTCGAGTCTTGAATTTAATGGATAAAAAGAAATCTAAAGCTTTTAAAGTATTTCATGTTCCAGATAATACTACTGAAGAATCACAACCACGAAAATGATCTCGTAGACCACAGCTGCGAAAAAACAAAATAGAAATTCACTACGTTACATCAGTGGCGTAATCTAATACCTCTACTTAAAGTTTCATTATCGTGATAAATAAACTTAATGAACATGTTCCGAGATCATTAAAAAAAAAAAAAAAAAAAACAATTAGTAGGAAAACAAATAACAGTCAGAAAACTGAAGGGAAAAAATGTAACCAGAAATTTAATGCTGCGCCAAAACAATAGAAAGGGGGTCAATTTCCTTCAGGTAAGTTCGGTTAAAAAAAAAAAAAATCTGTTCGGAATCTAGGGTAGGATTAGTTATTTTTGATTGCTGTGAGGCAAAGACATCAAGAGTCATACTGCGCCAGGACAACAGTACATATGGTAAAGTGTAAGTAGGACAATCACAAACATCCGTGCCCCTTTCGGGATTCGAACTCGCAGCCTCTTGGCTGGGAGTTCGAATTTCTTCTAATATTTATAGTATCCAAAATAGCCAGTTTTATTAACTATATCAATGCTACAGCTATTTAAAATAGATAACGTATTTTTGATAGGTAACATTGGAGTGTTTGATTAGAATCAAAGTAACTAAGGCAGTAAGTTTTAGTATTTTACGTCTGTTAAATGTGCCTATTCTCTGGCAGATTTGTTTGGTTTGTCGGATAAAAAAAATCGGAGTTTCTAGGCGTGAAAAAGTACTAGCTCTGTTTGATGTTTTCAATTGCAAAGTCCTTATTAAAGGCTCCTTGCATCCCAGAGGAAACAAACTAGTTGTGTCCCCCAAATATAGTCTTCTTCGAGAGTATGTTAGAGACTGCCATGATGCATTTTCTATTATCAAGTCATAGTCCTCAAGTACAAACCAGCCTTTTCTGGTCAACAAATAGGAAGTGGTCCTACCATTCTGGATGATCCAGTAAAACTGACTCCAAAAAATGAAATCCTGATTCTCTCACTCTATTTGAGAAAAACACTATGTGCTACATAAATAAAAGTGAGAGAGACCATATAACCAGCCGTGAGCTTAGAGACATCTCTATAATGCAATTTGTATCCATCCATGTTAAGTCACACTTCTCTAAGACGGTGTGACAGAATAAAGAAACCTGCAATGGCGCCATCTGTCGGCCAAACAGTGAACTGTCTAATTTCTTTCTAAATAGTGTTATTTGAATTAAATTGATGTGACAGACGGATGTAGAGCAGCAGTCAATACATTTATACCCTCGTTCAAAAAATATCAAAAATGATTTTTATTTAGTTACATGTTCAGATGATTTACATTGTATGGTTGATTTATTCTGTATCGCGGTACAGTATGTACTGCTTTTATAATATGCTGAACCTGGTGTTAATGCGCTTTTATCCGGTTGCCTTATACGGTCTCAAATTTTCCATTACACGTGCCGAAGCTTTAAGTCAGTGTTTCTCAACGCTTTTTGGATCATGCCCCACCTCAACGTCTCAAAGATTTTGATGCTCCTCCTTTAGCATAATAGTCAGCCAAGTTCTGAAAAAGTATAATATAAATATGTATAAATATGTACATTTTCCAATTGCCCCACGTTGAGAAACACTGCTCTAAGTGAATTTTCGAATCCGATAATATATATTGTCCTCTTATATCTTTTGCTGTATTTTGCCTATACTTACTATAGTAAATGTATTACTAGATGCAATAAATCAAGCAGATGGGGGAGAGAGAGAAAAAAGAACTTATAATTGGTTTATTTCTCAAATTACAGAGTCGCAGGATCAAAAGATGAAAATAAAAGAGAAATTGAATTCTGTCTCACTTCTATTATAAAGATTACATAAGAGTTAAAAAGGAAATCATTAGTTAAAAATCAAAGAACAGAATGCCACTTACTACTCATCGCGATACAATATTAATATATAGCAAAATAAAAGAACTTCTAAAACAAACCCATAAAATGAAAAATAAAACATCGGTAGCGTTTGGAAGTATGAAGGGGAAAGAAATTTTCTGTTTCTCCTTCATAGAAAATTTTATTGCGGTTTTATAAACTGTAAATGGCATTTTAACTCGAGAGAAATATTCGAAATATTAAAAAATTAAAAGAGAAAAAATATTCAATAGCATACTTCTTACTATAAAAATATCATTGCAAAAATAAAAATTGAAGCGGTTGAGCTTGATGAAGAAATATCACTTGAGTCATGCAGGACGCCCTCTAGCAAAACAGTACATTTAAAAAAAAATTAGAATAATTACATAATTTAAAATATGCAGACGATAGAGTAGTATTTGTTTAAAGACAATAAGAAAACGTTTAGGATAGAAAACCGATATAAAAACCGCAAAGACTGCGCAATATAGATCAATTTTAATCAAATAAAATCAAAACATTGAAAATAGGAAGAGACAGAAGTAGAGGCGAAAGGAAAAAAAATGAAATGGTTTAATTTTAATTGCTTAGCTACATTAAGCGCAAACCAATTAAATAAACGAAACTATTAAACACAGCATACGTCCAGGTTGAACTACTATTAGCAAACGTGCGTGTAGAAGTATGTGGAAACTTAGAAATATGATGCAGATAAAAGGAAAAACAAATATTAACTGGTTTTTAAAAAAAATACTGAACGAAACGAAAACCTATTCCAATAATTGAAAGAATACAAGAAAAGCAGTTACAATGGAACATGTGTACAGGAGACCTACCGAAATGAAATCAAAAATTCAGATAAGCGACAGAAGACTTAAAAAAAAAAAAAAAAAAAAAAAAAAAAAAACCCTCTCCTTGGATGGGAATAAAACAAAGTAGAATATTTTATACGTTTGATAACAAGCCGCAAATGACAAGGATTTTTCCTCCCGGAAACTAATGCCGAACTCAATTTCCTGAATATCTCCCGAGTGAGGCAGCATTCGTTTTTGATTAATAATAGCCGAAATATTATATTACACTATAATTATAGTACACTATACATGTGAAAAATATTCATTTGATGAGCGTGTAATGTTCCTGTTATAGCTTTTAAATGCACTTCCTGAGTAACGCTCATCAAGCACAGGACTTTTCTAGCAAGTTGGAGTTTTGTTTTACTCAGTGACCAATTCACGTGCATTTATTAGGTGGTCAGACTGGATGAGAAGTGTGCTTAAAGCCTCACTACTATTGTCTCTTAGGCAACTGTTTCCTGTGATTTTGGACCACATAATTTCCTTGTTTTACACGGAAATTATGGCGGATGAAAAGCTATCAGGAAAACAAAAGGTAGTACTCGTAATGCGAAAAACATAATAAAGACAAACTGTCTTTATTATGTTGTTATATGTCATTCTAGTGAAAACAAGGATAAAGGATATTACCAAATAAATGAAATTAGACTAGTTATGCGATCCTAGTTAGAAGCCAAGATTTATAAAAATTAGCTAGCGAGCAGATCCGAGAATACAGCAGCGCATTATTAAGTAAATACTTGGAAAAAAATCTGCATCATTATTTTATTTTTCATTTCATAAATACAATTTCCGATGATACGGCTGTTTAAAAATGACAAATTTATATCTATTATATTCCTTATAAGTTCGTAACTTTTTTGTTGTTTACTTCAAATTCTTATATTCATTTTCTCTCTAATTTCAGGGCAAATTTGCGTTTTTTTTTTTAGCAACATAATTTCCATTTTAAACAGTCTTCCTACATGCATTTCTAAATATAAACAGATCATATCACCAACGAAAGCCATCGCTGCATTTTTTTTTTTTTTTAGAGCGGCCCTCTTTTAAGGACAAGTTCAACAGCCACAACATGTCTCTACCTGTTGTCACGTGAAGAAAAATGGGAGAGCAGAGGGGCGGTACAATGTTAGGGATCCGTTATCGTGAATACTCAAAAACGGAAACGCTTTCAAAAAGCCCCCCCCCCCCACCTAGTATGTGCCTATATTTATTCCCGCGGCGCGACTGTTTCAAATTACGTAGGATTTACTAATTAAGGGTACGAGGAAAGAGGATAAATTGACGCAGCAGGAAGTAGTTCTTCTCGAGTGTCGTCCTGGAAGCGACACAACAAATCACGCTTGTATCAGGAGTTAGAATACCGCTTTCCGTTTCCTAGTGTGGGCGCAATTAACTGTGCTGGTGCATTACTAATACTAAGTGAAGTCAATAAGGAAATGCTTATAGTAAGAGAACAACTGATTCGACCTCCCGTTGTGACAACCTCAATAGATGTGGCACCTTGTGGCTTACGAGGAGTGCCTAGTCGCACGCTGCGAAAACCCGACTGGCCACTTCCTCCTTTGGGCAGGCTTGTCGGATGCTAACGATGAAGGTGTACAAGGGAAAGAACCCATTGAGGACGATCACCCGGCTTTCATTTTTTAGAGTTGGAAAACAGTTGTTGCCGTGATTGTTGTCGGTGTATGTCCGGTTCCGATTTCGTTGACACTGGATGGAATAAAATTCTTCATTTGTACACGTGCATCCTCTTTATAAAAACAATCCTTTTGGAGACATGGTATAACGCGAGAGAAATAAGTGTGGCTAAAGATAGAGGTGGGAGTAAAAGTCCAACAACTGTATTTAGTATCGTTTTCTGCATTATTTATACGCTAAAGTGATGAGGTGAGCAGCAGGGGTTGGTTCTCCTCAAGGAGCCACGCTAGACAGAAAGAGCTTTTTATTATTATATCCTATTCTGTAGATGTTCCTTATTGGGAGGGGGGGGGGGGCAACATTTTTGTCTTTGCCAACGAGCGTCAAACACCTTGATTACAGGGTATTTGGGACGAAGTGTTGTCACGCTGTTAGTGACGCCGCGAGGGTGTTTCGAACGCCCTGTAATCGTCTGATAGTGGTCCCTTTACAAAATAATCAACTCCCGTAGTATGATGCACTGTAGAAGACACCTTGACACATAAGGACGACCTGTCACGCTGTATGCGGCGGACTGATTTATGTCCTCGATATGGAAACAATGGCTCCGACATGACTTCGCAGTCAAGAGCCGATGGCGAGGGCACAGAGCCGTGTTAGTTCCCAGGTACGTCGTCATGCACGAGCTCCAACACTGGCAGCCGTGGTATTAGAAGTCTTTGATAAATTATCGATTCGTCGTTGTCTCTTTCCCCTCGCCTTCCTACGTGCGATCCGGACAGTTCCGTACGCTTGCGAAGCGTAACCTACACTAATATCATGTAAGTCCCTGTAATCTCCCCAATGAAAATTTTATTAGGCAATCACGGGTGGATTTGATCTCCACCTCAGTGTCGACTACACATGTGCAATTGGGAAAAGGAGATTCCAACGGCATGCTGTGTACGAGGTGTTCTAATCATGTCGTCCTCCCTTTAGAGAGGGAACTTCAAACATCTGGCGTCATGCATGAAACCACCGTTATTAAGTTCCTCTATCCATTGCCGCTGGAGTTCATCTGTCAACTATAGCGGTCTCGATTGTTTCGTGGACATATATGCAATGTCTGATGGTCAATATTACCAAGGATACTCAAACACGTACACCTTTGTTCTAATCGGAAGAGACCATCGAGTAAGTAGGTCAGTCAGACTAGCAGGAGGAAAGCGAAACTACATAATGCAATCAGTAACCGGGTGGGAGGGCAGGATTTCTTATAAACTAGTACATGTATTCTCCAATATCACTTTCCATAAATTTTTTTTCTAGTTGTTTTAAGTGGAACAAAATATCGCTTTCCCATCCATTGCAACCCACGTTCGATTTCCTGCAATTTCTTCCCAAACGGTCTTAAACTGCCACACCTTAGCTTTCAATTTCCTCACTTAACGTTCTTCCCAAATACGCTCTCTGTTCATTTGTAGTCGAAACCTAGTTCGATTGAAGGGAAACCTTCGATCGAACTATTTCAGTATCACGTAGAAGGCCAAATATTAAAGAAACGTGTCATTGCAGAACTAAATACTTAAATCGAAATGGTGTGGAATCAAATAAGGATTGAAAAATGACAACCGTGTGTGAGAGAAACAGACAGACACGGAATTTGTAGATAAAGATTGGTGTGGTTCCAAAAATCAAGTTTACACAAAACTTGCTACACAACTGTAAGATAGCATCGTACATTTTACTGCTACATCAGCTTTGAAAGTTAGCATGCGTCCACCGTTTGGTGCTAGTCTCCGATTATACGCCTCGAAACAAACCCAATGATAACTAAGGAGAAATTCCACACGGTGAAAACAAATGAATGCTAATTGATAATAACGTGATCGCTTTTGCTTACTGTTGGTGCTATAAAAAATGCTTCTCAAATGACTGAAATATATCTCTGTGAGGAAAACTTAGAAAAATTGACTTACTAGAAGTTTCTAGCAAGGACTGCTACTACTCTGTGCTCTTTACAAGCATCGGGTTATTCGACACGTTCAGCGATGACTCACTGGTAATTGTAATAAATTCCTGGCTAACACACTCGTGACCTTCATCACGCCTTCATTATTTAACCTGTCAATAACCATGACAATGCTCTGCAGCCACAACGTCATATTGCAGCTCATCTAATGAAGATGAAATAAGCTCAAAAAGGAGATTACTTTCATGTTATTTTTATTATTTAAAAGTCTACTAATTATGATGAATAAAAATTACCAAAACACAGGAGGGACACTGCAAGGATGCAAAACACAAACGTAATATCGTGATTATGAAATTATCATTTAGGGATTTTTTTTAGTTATTTAGTACCCTAATTGAACTAAAGGTTAACCTGGGAATATCCCAGAAAGCTTTAGAATCTTAAGATGACCATTTTAAATATTTATAACCTGACATATTTTGTCCTCCTCCTTATCATACAAGTGAGGAGAAGATGGGGGTAGTTTAATAATATACACGACTTATTTGCAGTGGAAGTATTGAGAAGTAAGTTTGATTTGTCAGTGATGAATATTGTTTTTATTATTTAATAATTAATTAATAGTATATGTGCCTCTTTTCTATTAAACCATAACATGTGACCAAAAGCGAGAAAGAGTGGTTTGCAGAATCCGACAGTCTAAAATTAGTGTAACTATTCACGAAACCTGAAAAATAATAATAATAAAAGAACTCCATACTATATACAAACAACTATATAAGAACTAATATATAAGAAAATTATATAATATAAATATTATACATATAAATATATAAGAACTAATATATAAGAAAAACCATAAGAACTATATATAAAATATATAGCAGAATTTTAAATAACAAACTAATAAAATATTATTCTGAAAACATTATGTTAGAAGTACAGAATGGATTTAGAAACGGACGATCATGTATAGACCCGGCCTTTTGCCTAAAATTAATAATAAATAAAAGAATACAATTTAGAAACACATATTGCATTTATTGACTTTGAAAAAGCATTTGACAAAGTTAAAAGAAACATATTATTTAACATATTAAAAGAAAGACAAATATCAAATAATATCCTAAAAGCTATCACAAGTATATATGAAAATAATCAGATACAAATAAGATTAAATCACGAGCTATCATATACGAGAGAGATAAACCAAGCAGTCCGACAGGGATGTCCCCTCTCAAGCAACTCTTTTTTAATATTTACCTAAATGAAATAATAATAAAATGTAATAAAAATTTACATCAAGGAATTAAACTTTCTCCTACAGTGAACTTAAAACTCTTTTTTCCGACGACCAAATAATAATTACAAATTCTGAAGATAACTTACAGAAAGCTATTTTAGATCTAAATGAGATAGCCAAAGATTACGGTATGATAATATCAACAGAAAAATCAAAAACTATGGCCTTTAAAGGACAGGATGATCCAGTAAGAACTAAAATAGTAATAGATAACAAGATCTTAGAACAGGTGAATTCATTTAACTACCTAGGATGTATGATCACATATGAAAATGAAAAAGATATAAACATAAAAATTGCAAAATATTTAATTAAAAATAACAGGTGTAATTAACTCTAGATTTAAACCAAACCTAGTTCAAAAACAAACCAGGCTAAAAGTATACAATACATTAGCCCTACCGGTCCTAATGTATGGAAGTGAAATCTGGATAATAAAAGAAAAAGACAAACAAAGATTAACAACAGCAGAAATGAAGTTTATGGGAAAAACTGCAAAGTATACTCTTATTTGATCACAAAAGAAATTATGAAAGAATTAAACCAGAAATCAGTAATAGAAAAAATTTTAAAAATATAAACATGAATGGATGGAACACGTTCAAAGAATGAAAACAGAAAGATTACCAAAACAAGCCTTAAAGTACAAGCCATTAGGAAAAAGAAAACCAGGACGTCCTCTTAAAAGATTCACGGATGACTTCTAAGGCCGGAACAGGCCACTCTAGGCCTAAATCCTTGATACGCATGATGATGATAAAGAACTCATAATAACCATTAATACCTACATCTATTATAAGTCAAGAAAACTGTAAAAACGCATTCTAACCCATCGCGTGTGTTAATACTGTTGACCAAGTCCATCAGAAATACATTTAAAAAGATTTCACTAAGTCCAGAGTGTTTGCACATTAAATCTGCGCATGTTCGTTTTTCTACTCACACATTAAACAACTCTACTAATTCACGTCTTTCGTGACACATTCGACTCCACCGTGTGCATGTTTCTCTAACTAAAGATTTTTTTTTAAAGAGGCGGTCAGTTTATTTTTTCTTTAAGGCTTTCGCTTCAACAGTTAATTCGGCCGATATTTCTACACAGCACAAAAGTTGTTGGACATGGAAATTTCTTGTAACCTGCGGATAATGTAATTACATTCCACTGTCATTTTCTAAATCTGAAGTTTGGAAATGGGATGCAAAAGATGGGGGGGAAGAAAGAAAAAGAAACGCGTTGTGTGCTTCAGCCAACTTATTACCGTAGTTGGAAACGCAAAGATAAACGAACCTAAAGTTTATTCACTTTTATTTATTCCTGTTTGCAATCATAAGCTTCAAGCTAATACTACGCAATATGTAAGATTCCATTACATCAACAAAAGATAGCATTCCGTATCTGGATTGAAATTAAAATGGGAAAATGAGTGTATGTTCTAAACTACTTGATGGTGTGTGCTATTTTTTTTTAATACAAATGAAATGTCAAATAGATGGCGCACCAGTAGGTGAAAATTATTTTTTGTTTCCGACCAGAGCAATGGAAACAGCTAGAAGCATAAAACAAGTAACTGCACACAAGACATTTCACATAAAATAATATATACATTTTGCATACACAAATTATTTTTATTTCATAAAATAAAATCCCTCCCGATTATTATTTCTTCCAAAAATAATTAAAAACGTCACGATAGCAACAGCACCCTACTAGCTTACCAACATAATGCAAAATCTACCTAAGAAGTAAGTGTCGACAAGTTTCCATCTTTTTAATATCGCTGAAATTTAATTTTCACATTTATCTAGGTGACTGAAACAGGAATTATCATATTACATAAAAATTCAAAGAAATAACGATTTTTAAATCAGTTCAAATCTTTTTAGAAACGCCATATAACACAGCACCAGGAACGTCTCATTAGAGGCTGAAGGGAAAAATCCTTCCACCTCAGTGTAAAGGCCGACTAAATTAGTTTTGCTTGTAAAAAAAAGACCTGAAACATCACTTTCATCACAGCCGACGTTTAAACTCTGATGAGTCATCGAGGTGTCCCGAAATGACCTCGAAATAAAACAAAACCAGTGCTATTACGTACCTGATGCAAATGTTTTTAATAACTTCAAAGTAAGATGATGAATTTAAATTACGAAAACTAGTTTTTCGAATAACAGCTGTTTTATTGCAGATATGGGAGGACAAGGATAGTAGGGGGAGTATATAGATTAACAGACCGAATAAGGCAGAACGAGGTCAGCTGCCAAGGGATTAAACATTCTTTTACCTACTTCATCACTCGGTCTGAGAAACTGTCAGATAGAAGATACTGTGAAACAACTCTAATAATAATAAAAACCTAATTTGTGTTGCGTGCATTAACAAACTTATTGCAATACTTCTAAATATGCAAGTGAAAATTACTCAAAATTTGTCGAGTTCTTGATGTATTTTGATCATCAGCTTTTCTTTTTCAAGTCTTTAGCTTCAATTTAACAATTACAAATTCTCTTAGGGCTATTTTAAATACTCTTCAGAACGATAAGATTTATGGGAAGGAAGGTAATAAACAGATGAGCAATTATGAATATTATAAATACATCTCTCTCTCTCTCTCTTCAGAAAAAAAAAAAAAAAAAAAATAGGCGCACCAGTGTTGACATAAGATGTGGTCCAGTGTTTGGTAAGAAAAATACATCGCCATCGGACGGGAGCAGGAGAAAAAGAAAGAGTTGGAAAGATTATATAAAAAATGTATAGATTTTATGAGGAATTCCCTGTTATTGCAACTGTGGGAGGGGGTGGTAAAGAAATTTCTTAAGTAGAAGAGCAGAAATATGCATACACAATGCCAAATAATAGTAATATGCACATAACGACATATGGTGATGCAGCTGATAGCTTTGCGCGTCTTAAAAGAGCAGACAGATGTAATATGTCCAATTCATTTTTTTTAAAGTCATTATTAGTTTGCGAAAAAATATAGATACCTTCGTAGCATTCAAAACAAATACTTAAGGGATCATCTCTAAAAATAGCACATCATAGTGACATTTTTATTTCTATGACAATCTCACTTTCAAGAGGGTAAAAATAAAGTACATTAACATTATGGATGGGACAAAGGTTGGATACTTCGAGAATACTTGAGAACCCGCCTAACAATCTTTAAATTTCACAAACATCTATGCCATAGTAGAATTCCAAAGCATATGCTGTAGGCTAAAAGCTGACGTTATCCACTCAGCCAATCATGTCGGCATGAAAGAGTTTTCAGACTAAACCAACATTATTATTCTAAACTACAAGATTGAAAAGTTGAAAGACTATACAAATTCAAATATATAGGTAAACCTTGCGAGTTAAAGAATAAGACTTTTTTTTTCAGTCCGTTGCGGTCAAAATTCCTATTACTAGCGAACCTTTGGGGAATTCAAAGCCAACTTATAATAACTCACGCACTACGACAGAAATTTAATAAAAATAATATATAAATAGAAAAATAGAATAATCCGTGTAAGCAAAGAATTTGGTGTATTACGTCTGTCAATTATGTATAATCCCAGGCAGTTTATCCGTCAAGAGAAACTAGAATATCTGAGAATAAACATCTTCTACTACCGTCCAAATCCGGCTAAGCATCAACTAAAAAGGACTTAAATGATTCTCATATCCTTGATAGAATTCCAAATCGGATCTTTCCACAACTAAAGGAAAGATCGATTGATGTGTACGCACGCGCGCACACACTTGAATTATTTTAATGTATACATATGAATACGAAGTATTTTCTTGTCGAAAGTTTAAAAGATTGGTAAATACAGTATTTCTAAGTATAACTTAACATTTGTTGATGTTAATGCAGGCACGGTGAACTGGGGAAAAAAAAAAAAAATTTACACAGCAAATGTATAATCAAAATATTTACCCGCTCCCTACATATCTAATTTCAGAACACCTAAATGTTTCGGTGAAAAAATGTAGTATTTCAAAAAGATACAACCAAAGCATGTTAAATTAACTTCGGATATCAGCAATTTATAAGACTGGTATTTAATGACGCACGAGGTTCGGTAAACATCTGAAGATATTTGCAAAATGAGAAGATGATGTGCAACATGAAGAGCCCATTTTCACTCTGTGTGTGTGTGTGAATGAAGTCTTATAAGGTGGTTTTCAGTTTCAATATCTAGGCACGTTTAATGCCATCTCACTTCGTTCTGCAGTCATTAGTTTACTTCCATATAAGACTTGCAAAGCTAACTAACACATTAAAACACCAACATGTTCCTAAAAACCGAATGTTTTTTTTTTTTTTCAAAGAAGCATTGAAAAGTCAACTAAGTACTGTCTACTTATTATGTTTGCTCACAGTTCCCATTTACAACTCGCAAAAAAACTTCCGTGGTACCTCCTACAATGAATCGCGTGCAAGCAAGTAAGGGCAATGATCCGCCAGCAAGTACGTTTTTTTTTTTTTTTTTTAATTCCAAGCGAACACAACCAACAGCCCACACATTAAATCGCTAAACTAACACTCTGTTTCCATTATGAAATAGATCCAATACGTTCCATTCTTCAGAAAAATCAAACGTTCGTATGTCGCAACACGTGCGCACATTCACCTTTGCGTGCAAGTGTAAAGGCATATTCCAGCGAACTGTTATGTTTGCTAATGTAGATCCTAAAACCTGAAGAAAAAAAGTAAAGCAAATCTTAGGAGAAGAAATAAACAGATGCTAGCAGCTAGACTAAAATATAGAATAAAAAGGTTGTGAATGTGCTAAGTGCTTTTTGTTTACACACCATTCAAAAGAGAACATCGCCGAAGAATAATTTATATATTAATGCATACTGCATCAATCGACCGTTAGATGCGGTGATTGATTCATTCAATCCAATACCCTGGAGGGTAATGGATGGCAATGCTGTAGCCAATGAAGTTCTAACTGAGGCTCGACTATTGCTGTAACCCTACTGCCATGATCAGAGCTTTAATAGCTCAATAACACCTTATCCCTACACTGTCCTGTACAGATAACGGGGAAGATGAAAAGCATTCTTGCTTCGCCCCTTTAAGCCAGTCCTTATAAGGATTGCTGCAACGGGACGCATGATGATTTGGAATGGTTTTTCAGCAACGGAAATAATTATACTTGATGGCATCAAGGATCATAAATGTTCCTCTTACTGTACTTACAATATTACATCTTTAGAATACCCTCGTATTACCAACCGAATTCACTAGGGATTTAATCACCTTTTCTGCACGTGGTTTTAAGTCTTCAAAAACTCGTGCGACAGATTTTAAGTAACTGAAATAAGCGAACATATGGCCGGTTGCCAAATCTTGTTACAGTACTTCAAAAGACATGTTCCAGATCGTGAGCGAACTACACACTTGATAGAATAATTGAATACCTGAACATATCTGCATGTCTTTCGTAAGGGTCAAACCACGGCGTTAATTACTTCTTGGCTAATGTTACTGCTTTTAAGTATCCTTGAATGAAGTCAAACCATGTGTGAATTGACGTTTACGACATGCCAAAAATGACTGATGAAAATATATCTAACTAGCAATGCAACGTCTAACAGTTTTCTTCGCTGCTGGCTGCAATTATTTTCCCGGACGTTGTCATTACACAGTCCTTACCACTATGGAATCAGTGGTATGGACTGTATGAAATTTAAATAACCAAAAAACATTCCCCAGGAGCAACTTATAATTTTCTGGAATTGTTTAAACTAAGTCTATGCATTTGTAGGCTTCGCTAAACAAAAATATTCGCATCAATGGTATTGTATCTGTACCCATTCAGCATACTTTTATAGCTCTTTCTACTAGCTTCTATCCGCACGAAATCTAGAGAAAAGTTCACTGCTCATAGATGGCTGACTAGAGAACAGGGAAGTCAACTTACTGTATGAACTAAACGATTATTCCGCTAGTACACAAAATTACCTTCCACAAGGTTAGCATTATTTCTATACGCATACATACAATAACCATAGTTTGAAAAATAAAATTACCTGTCGCTAGCACTAAGGAAACCTTTTTCCAGCTAGCTGGTTTTTGATCGAATATGAAGCAACTGCAAAAAATAAAGGCAGAAGAGAATCTTCGCCTACTAATTCGAACGATTCTATTTTTATAAAGTAAAAGTATTCCTGTGTAATAAAACTCTCAAACAATCTTTAAAAAAGGCCTTTGTCATCTCAAAATAATCACTGTAAAGGATAAAAATAGCTTTCTATATATAATGAAAAAATAATTAGAGGGACGCCTGTTAAAATCTGGATGAATTTTAAATAATACTATATTATTATTTGACACCTCCAGAGAGTCCAAAGACTCATCGAGGGAGGGCACTTACTCCACAACTCTCGTCTCCACCATTCAAGCCACCAACTACAACAAACTGCAACTACTTTCATCATCCACACCAACGCCATCTACCGCCGATCACCACCACTAGTATTTTCACAGACAATCACAAACATCCATGCCCACGGCGGGATTCGAACCCGCAGCCTTTCGGCTGGAGAGCGGATACGCTAACCACTCGGCCAACCAGGCCAGCGATTTCATACTGATTTTTTTTTTTTAAAAAATGCCCAATTGGATATTTGATCATTATCTATTGTTCATACAGTAAATACTATTTGAATTTACGTTTAGACTGATACTAATAACGGTTAATACAACCATGCATATAGGTTGAACACCTAGAACAAACATGACATTAAAGCAACTGATATGACCAAAAGAACATATTAGTAGAGTTATGAAGGTAACTTATGTTCTTTCTTGTGGTTATATACTTACTTTAATATCATTTTTGTTGTAGGTGTTTATCAGCACTTTCCAGACCTCCCACCCCCTCGTATTTCTAAAACTGCTCAGTCAGATATTTTATTTCACTTTCCTCTCTAGAATCCAAAGTTCAATCCTGACAGAAGATCGTACACCTCGAAATGTAATATTATATTCAAATATTACAGCATAAGGAGTTAGCTACACAGTTCTAACAATATCCGTTTAAGATTGTACAGGATTTGTGAACATATCGTAGCTATCACCGTTATTTTGATTTATGCTCACAGTATTTTGATTTACTTACATTCACAGTAAATACTGGTATATTCATGCGAAGGTCATTTGTTGTTAATATGAGAATTTATGTATTAGCTGTTTCCTTTTCTTAAATCCTAAAAGATGTTCCGATATCTTATTTTCTTCTTCGGAAATAATTTTCTGCCATTCAAAAATATTCTGGTGAGAGTTCACGCTAAGGAAACAATCTCAAAAAAAAGACAAATGGAAAATAAGAGGTGTTTTCTCATGCGAAGACATTTTTAAGTACTTTCTGTTGTTTACCTGCTGTGATTTAATACTGATTTAGTGACCATCCCACTGATCTGAATGCATTCAACGACCTTCAAACTGTGCGTGTGGCGGAGGGGTTGATGAACAATGTCCTGACTTGGGAACTTAAGTCTGACCGTCTCTCTTTGGCAAGAAGCCATAATAACATATTACAACAAATAAAATAAAACTATAAACGTTTTTAACTCCAGTGGAAACGTGTCAAGATGTCAACAACAGTTCAAGGCTAATGTGAATTTATATAAAGTTAAATACTAAAGTTTACTCCGAATTAAGACTTTTTTTTTTTTTTTCACGAAACCAATGCATAAAGGTGAAGAAAGCAGAAACTAGATCAGCATGTTATGTTTGACAATTGGTTTGTTCTCAGGTAGGTCAGATTGTTTATGGGATCTGCGTCTGTACGAGAAACTATTACAACCTCTGGACGAGACATGGCAGCTTCAACTAAAAAGTCCTAAGAATTGTTCATTGCAGTCTGGTAAGAGAATCAATTCCTGGTCCTTTCATCCAAAGTACCCGTGTCGTTTTCCCAACTGCACTTGGAGAGTATGCCAATTAAGGTAATGATGTATAGTACTCATGGATTCGAAATAACTAGATCCATAAGCACGATTTTCCTCAATGCCTCTACCTTACTACTGAAGCAAATGCTTCAACGTTCATTTGTCACTTTTCGACTCACTAATGAAATTCTTATGCCTACACGGGCGAATGTCTTTTTAACTAATTAGAAAGTCTAGATTAGAATTCCTTCTCTATGAACTTAGGATTTTCTTCTAGTTTATTCAATCAGGTTCGTGGAGCACTTTTTTCCACTGAGAATCTCTCTCTCTCTCTCTTTGTGTGTGCCGACCCTATATACGGCCGAAAAAGTCTCAATACTCACAAGTTGTCCCTTTTAACCCTGAGGAGGTCGCGGCTGATCTGAGCGATACAACCAAATTGTTTAATATAAATATTCTTACACATATCCAGCGCATAGCTTGGAGGTCATGAGTAGCTGCACATGCATATATTACGAGTGATATTCCACACTGTTTATGCGGTCAGTTTTGGTTGAACACGTGTTATGTAAAGGTGTGTGATATTTCATAGTAAATTGTATCTGAGAGATACCGCGACCTCCGATGTCAGTATAGTATTGGTTTAGTTGTTTTTTTTTTCAAGTTTTATCGCATTTTAGCACATACTAGTAATGAATGTATCTCTCAGATACACGCGACCTACGCTACAATTTTTTCGACCGCGACCTCCGCAGGGTTAAAAGACTACCAAAAACCATGTGCCACATGTTCTTTGATATAAGTTTATCTTTTCTGGTTCGATCAAATTCTATGCTGAAAATTCATATTGAAATAACTAATAAAGGAGCAAAAATTCTCTCTATACGTTATCTCGGTTACATTTAATTAAATATAACTGTTACTATGGGAGAGGCCCATTTGGCCAAGTAATAACCATTCACAGTACAACAGTAGGTTCTTGAATAATTCTGCAATATATCAAAAGATGGTTTAATCTTCTAATTCCCTTAAAGGAAAATAATAGTTAAGTAACGTGGCAATTCGGTGCGTGCATCAAATTTATTTCCACGTGCCTATCAAATCGAGTTCTTTTTTAATATTCATGAAGTAGGATTTTTATCTTGTAAGGATTTACCATGATCTTGCTTCGGTGTACGAAGGCGATCGTGTTCTTCGCATGTTTACTCAAGCTGCTAGGTCACAACAGCAGGCATTCTTTTTTATCACCTCGGACCATCACGAACTTCAACCAAATGGTATGGGGGTGAATACGCAAATACATCGTCATATGATTGAAAAGCTCTCAAACGTGACATGGCTCACCTTTTACTTCCAACTTTTTGCACGTTCTTTTTCAATTCTTTCTTTTTCCCAACTAGAACTGGATACGTAAGCTTCAGGCGCGCATCCCAAATAACTTCATAACAACACGTTGTTTCAGAATACATATGAACAGATTTGCTATCCGTTAAGCCTAATTCGAGACAATACAGCAGGCAATGTACAATTTGTAAACTGCATGCTGTGTCGTAATTGTTATCATCATTTTTTTTCAATCTCATTATCGCCCCTTGATTACTGCCACGATATTGGGGAGTGAGGGAATAGGCTAACGTTAACTTTTTATGCACCTATATATTGGAATATGTTTTCGCTTATTCAGAAAACTCATATGAACAAAACACTTCAACTTTATTAGGAAATCATCGTTAAGTATCTTTGGGTTGTTCAAAATTATTGAAGAAGAAATAACACCATATAGCGTTAGTCAAAGAGGCACACAAAAGCGTGAACCTTCTCAACTAATTTTGTTTGTTAAAGAAAACTGGGAGTTTCAGAGACCCCCCCCCCCCCACACACACACACACCATGATCGGATAACATAGCTGTGGTTGAAAAAAACCTAGAAATCACGTCTTGCCAGATGTTGGGCAGGTGTCATTGTTCCGACTGTGTCACAGAGGTGGATGCTATTAATATTTCACTGAGAACAGCTGGTGAATGTCAAGGCCACATCAGCGTTCTGTGCATGATTTGCATTTAGCAAGGATTATGAAAACTGTTACTGCGGCTTACTTCAGCTAACCTAAAACAAAATTAACAACAAAAAAAAAAAATTTAAATACACCAATCGCGCGTGCTTTAGTTACTTAATGTTTTAATTGCTAATATGATATGTTAAATAATTATGAAACTTGAAACCCAGTTTTCAAGACAGTTTGAAAACTCCTGAATACCTTCCCTCTTCCTCAAATCTTTTCTTTCAATTTCCTTTCGATTTGCCACCTTGTTAAAACCCATTTTAGGTATTGAGAACATCGACTTACTGACACACAACTTTTTAACCGTACCAATCGGATAAGAGTCGAAGAACTTTATGTACATTCGGAAATTCATCACAAATTAAACTTTTTTTAGGATAAAAAGGGGAAAATCAAATTCAATTCTGGTTATGATTCCAATAAACATTAATTTGTAATTTAGATATTGGTTAGGATTCTTCTGCGACAGCTTTAATCGACCATTTAGGTCTAAGACTGCCATCATCAGGTTTGTCCATCTATCTCTATCAAGCGCTGCATCTGGAGTGTTCATCCAGTTGTCTGAGATCTTTCATTATCACATCCTTCCATCCGTCTTACTTGGGGGGGGGGGGTATTCCTGCACGTCATTTCTTGTCAATTTATTTAAGCATTCATTTGATCAACTGGTCTTCCGCCCTTCAAATATGGCAAAATCACTCAAATTCTTTTACTTCTTATAGATAAGAATATTGGTTAGTATTACGCCAATTAATTATAAAGGCATGAGACCAATATATTGTGTTTGTTAAATGCGGTTATACTGTTGAGGAAAAACCTTATCGCTTTGGTATGCAGCTGGCTAACTAACCCTAAAAGTTCCTCATAATTCTAGAAGCTTAGCCGGGATTCTAAGCAAGAACCAACCGAGGGGAAGTGGCAGGTATTTTTTCCTCTTGGAAATTTGAGATTTCAAGCCACAAGATAGGCAAACTAGCAAGAAACACACCCAGTTAAGAGATATAATGCAGCCCAATAGCAACAGTTGCTTCGGTCGGAATTCGAATATTTTTTCCAAAAACATTTGTAATTTTAAAAAAATTCAACAAATGTGTAGCAGCAATCTTACGTAATATAGTTTAACCTCTCTAAAATGTCAAACTATATTCGTTTCCGATTCCAAAGGACATTACGTAATTAATGGAAACGAATCCTTACTATAGGGCTTCGATTTTGTTTTGATTTAAATCACTTGACGCATTAAACATCCCAACAGTCCATCGAACTACTTGACTACACTCTCGGATTATTTCACCGATTGCTAAACTATATATAAATGTTGCCGATAAGATGTTATCGCCATGCATTTCTTCATCTTGTTAAAAGCAACAATATTTATCAGCTCGTGAATGACAAACCCATAACCGCCTCTTCACCTGTACCAGCATAACCTCCACCTAGAGGTGTACAACAAGCGACTTATCAGTTAGGTAAAATTCTACATGGCATTCCTCCGCTCCCACCTAACACCAGGTCAAGGTGGGAGGGCAACAAACATGACGCCATATTGAAAAAAAAAAAAAAAAAAACTTTTAGTCTACACAGCAAAAATAATCGAGGGGGTTATAAATCTCCCGCAAAACACTTTTGCTTACTTAATCCATGCTCATGAAATGTAGCTAACTAAGGCACATTCATCCCTTGCTACTGCCTAATTCTATACTGTGGCAATCATCTTACCCACCAGACCAAAAACGCTGGGTTGCCTCTTCAAGCTTGCTGCTCACTGTTGCGAAAACAAAGACATCCCTTTCGTCCTTATCTCGACTGGGATTTGACGGGAAAGTGCAGAAACGACTTTCGCATCCGTAGCTCTTCATGATCTTATGACTCATCCTTTTTGAAAGGAAATGGAGTTTTTCTTATCGAAGAAATTAGAGACGACAGGGAACATAAAGACAGGAAAACGACTTATCACGAAGGGTATTATTTTGGGCAAGTATTTCCGGTATTGAACTTCGATGTAATACGTTACGTAGCTTTTCTTTCTCACCGGTGTTGTCAGCGCGAGCAAACTCCGTGCACATGACAATTGCTTTGCCATAGAGACGAAATAAATAAACCTGTTTTACAACTAATTTACATTTAATTAAGTTCCAAGAATACAGAATTTCCGATAGTCAGGAATATTTTCATAATTAGTAGTTTATTTTTCGTATAAACCGCAAGCAAATGGTAGGAAGGGGGTGATTTAGAATTTTACTATACTTCCCGCTGTTTCAAGAAATAGCTTGCTCTACATGAGAGAACCGAAATCTGAATTTTAAACGCTCGTTAAGACACAAAAACTCCTCACTAGCTTATTAATGCACTGTGTGTGTATCTGCCTTCATTATGGCATCCCGGCGATGTTCATTTTGATTGAGGTGGTGTGTGTGGACAACAACGGTTGATTATCTTCTTTACTCTGCACCATCACGAATCTCATTAAATCAACCATTAACCCAGCTATATTAATCAATCCTATTAATGCAAGAATATATTACTCAAGATACGAACACACAATTCGGATGGATGGGAGAAAGGGCACTCAAGGATAAAATTAATATTTTTTTTTTCTGCCTGTTTCTTCATTGTATTGATCACCGATTCAGACAGACAATACACTGCCAGCTGCTAAAACATTTGCATGTCAAGATATTCGAGAGAGAGATAGAGAATGTAATCTAATGTTCATTTAATCATACTGCACGCTCTCATACTGTTTGTTTCTTGCTGTTGAAAACATCTGAAATAACTACTGCTTGGCAGTTAGTAGCTTTTCAGAGAGAAGTGCAGAACATCATCTCTACTGAAATTAGTCGACAGCAAAAAACATTTAAAGCGAATTTCGAAATGTAATGAAATATTTTAAAATTAAATCGGAATGAGTTCTAAATTAAACCAATTGAAAACTTTAATGGCCAATCTCTTGTCTACTACATAACATATTCGATCCTCATTACATAACTGCTGCAATAATCTAACTAAAGTATGTTGTTAAGCTTACATTAAAACTTAGTTAAATAAAAATTCGTATTTTGTGAAAAGAAAACCAGAAATAATTTTTTTCTGACAGAGATAAACATAAAATTTAAATGGTGTTTAATTAAAGAGCCAAGTAGAGCATACCTACCAAATCTGAACTCGGTATATTAAGAAATGGTTAAGATACGGAATGTGACACGCAATGTTAGAACGTTACATAATCTGGTTTTATGTAGATTAGTCATGATTAAGGCTTCGGCAATCGATTTAGGGAAGGGAAAGAATGCAGCAGTAATATCAATCATGGATCACCAGGGATTGGTCTAATGAACTGTGTTTCCGCTTCATAGCAAACTGACTGATAAAAAAAAAAAAAAAAAAGTTATGGAAAACAGAACCGCTTCTATATGAACAGATTTTCATGAAATTTGGTATTGATGGATTTAGTAAATGTGGCCACTTAAGTCGGATAGGTTATGGGAAGGGTGAAAAAGCAAAAAGTTTTTCCTTATCATCATTAATATCCTATAATTGGGGATGGTCATAAGTACTGCACCACAATACTGAGGACATCGGCCTGTTTCCGAACATCAGAAATAAGAGTAGAATGTTAATCACGAAATACCCTGATGATTAGGTTTATGCAAACCAAATTACTCGACCTATTAAGATAAAGTAATTTGGTTTGCACAAATTTAATTTTTAGTGGAATGATTAATCCTGTTACATTTTTCATGTGCTCCAGATGATCTGTCTCTTTTGCAATGTTTTGTGTGTGTGGGAGGAGGATTTTTGAGAGATGTTTACATGTCCTACCTAATAATATAAACAACTAACTAATCTTTAGGATAACTATAAATACTTAAGTATAAAGAGCTAATAAGCTTCATTTCGGCAATGAAAACATTACTTAAATTAAGGGGATATTAAATCCCACATAGTTTTAAAACCGAATAAGAAACTCAAAGATTGGAATCAGAGAGTTTCTTGCCGAATATAGTAAACTATAAAGTATAAAGTATCGGCGACACTAGCGTTAGCAAATGCAAGTGATCCTAGTACGTAGTACAATACCGGACGAAGCCTCAAAAAAGGCTGAAACCGGTCTGGGTAGTGACCTCCCTCCATAATGTAATAACAGCATACATTTCCTAGGAAATGTGTTTTTACATTATGGAAAATACCTAAGAATAGCGATCTGAACTTCCCCCACCTTTGCAACGAGTCGTCCGGTATTGTACTACGTACTAGGATCACATGCATTTGCTAACGCTAGTGTCGCCGATACTTTATACTTTATAGTTTACTATATTCGGCAAGAAACTCTCTGATTCCAATCTTTGAGTTTCTTATTCGGTTTTAAAACTATGTGGGATTTAATATCCCCTTAATTTAAGTAACTATAAATATTTTCCTTTCTTTTTCATCGTTTGCACCACTTCTGGATGCCTAAAGAGATGCTGAAATCTCAGATTTCTACTAGTATTTTCATCTTTCCATTTGGATATCAACTCTCAGTTCTATAAGTAGCTGATATCTAAAAAAAGACGTTAATGATAACGAAGGAATATTGTTGAATTTTTAAAGAAATCTTTTTTTGAAAATCTGAACCAAAAACTAAGTATTCTTTCTAGCAACGTATTAAATCAACACAGGAACAGAGTGATGATAGGTTTCCCATACATAATAACAGTGAGGATATCCTTAGTTTTTCAAATCGGTGAAAAGGTTGACCATTCTACTACCACTACCCTCCTGTACGCTTTTGAAAATTTACATTTTATAATTCGCATGTCTGGTGAAAACTGGAGATTCGATTTTCTTGTACTGTATCTTCAAACCGAAGATAAACAGAAAAACATTACGACAAATATCGACAGCATACGCTCATGAATGTTTAGAATATACAGGAGAATGGGGTTATTAATGCACAAAAGGCAACCCAACAGTGAAACCTGCTTAATCATCTCTGGAAGACTATCAACAACAACGTAAGTAGCAGGCAATAATATGAGAAGTTAGGCGCGATGTTCCAGATATCACTCAGCAGTAAAGCGAGGAAATCTAAGGCAGGAAGGGAAAAAAAAAAAAAAAAAAAACTTACAGTATATACGTATCGATTCATGACTCATCGCAAACGGTGTAGCACAGAGTAGGAAGGCGTGCGTCTCTTACTACCGTGGCTGACGAAGGGCGTTAACATAGGTGGATTATTGCGAGTGTAGTGGCTAGGATGATTAGGGTTTCACTGCACGGTTATTTTGTAATAGATAGGAGAAACTGAATCGTTTTTTTTTTCTTCGAAATAATTAGCTACCAAACGTAGATTGACAGGTTCATGAAATCATAGTTCAAAGTTCATTGCAAGTTCAAACGCATTCGATGAATTTACGGAGTAAGAAAATGTTCTCGTCGAACTGTATACACACTTAGACTATCGTCTACATGATAACGCGTTAGAATTGTGAGTAAATTAACAGCTGCATTATAAAAATTACAAGTTATTACCAATAAAGTTGAGAAACAGCACATCAAAACATGGAAATGATGGGAGGCATCATAAAATATGCATTTCGCAATAGCATACGAATTCTGTATTTAGAAAAACGTTTTCTTTGCTAGAGTAAAATCTTACTATATCTTAATTTTCAAGATTCCACACACATACTTTCCTCGGTGATCACCAAATATTTCAACAGTCGCAACGCGCATACATAACTGCTCATTTGCCGCAAGGCATCAAAAATTGAAGAGCTGTGCGAAGTCTATATTGCGTGACCCGACCTTATATATCATAAGAAAAGCTGCAAGAAATGACATAAAATAAGCGTCTCCAAGCTTGCTATTTGGATGATGACACAGAAAAACTAACACGTATTAAAATGTAAAATATACAGCAGTAGCAAAAATTCTTCTCTTCGATTATCTCCAGAATTGCGGACTTCTAAGGCATCTTAAATGCCAATTAACTTCTCTTTTTTCCTAGTTCTATCGGTTGTTAGATCCTCTAGTATTAATAAAATACTGTTCTTTCAAATTGACCATTATGTATCACAGAAAAAAAAAAACAGCAAGTTTTTCTTTCTCTTTTCATGACGTAAGAGATGCATGTCGCTGTTATTTGGCGTACGCTGCACAACACTGAAAGGCATATGCCGACTATTCAAACGCTAGCAAGGACTGCATTTGGAAAGCTTTCATTATTGAGATAGAAATTTCAAAACGAATAAAATGATCTCAGTCTCTAACTTCGCCATTCAAATATTTTACTAATGCGTTTTACCACAATACCATAGACATGTATGTAAACCATAAGACGCTAAGTTCTTTGTGGGTTCTTTATATGGACACCGGAATTAGCTCGCCTAACAGGAACATTGCTAAGGATCCTATCCAAATAGATGTGTACATGACATCATTAAGCAGTAATGTGTAACAATATTATCGCTATTAGTCATAGAGAAGCCTCGGCATCGCACTAAGAAAGAGTATTGGTGCGGCAAGTTTGTGAAAAGCAGCTGTCTGCCAATGGCTTCCATCCGCTCCACAAGAAAAAAATAAATACATAAAGAATAAAGTTGCTGACTAAAGGAAATGAACAAGTTAAACCAACCAAGAATCAGCAGGTGTTCCAAATAATGTAACTTTAAAACGAGGCTAAAAGTGATTTAGTTTCCAGCAATGTTTAAAGACATTGTTCTACTTTCAAGCCCGTGCGAACAAATCGCACTGCGAAAAAAGAACCGAATGGATTGCCTACACAAAAAGATAATGACATTCTAAAACTGCCACGGTTACGTGACCCAATCCCTTACTTTATAGAGCTGTGTGTCCGACTGACTTGTATACCTTAAAACATGTAGTCTTAACACGTTTATCAGAGTCCATACAGCATCAAGTATTCTCCACTGTCCTAGTCTCCACCTATGCCCTTCACGCATCCATCAGGACAAAAGAACGATTTCGACAATCTTTCTGAGCACAGAAATAACTTGGGGAGGAGGGAATTACACATCATCATTGCGTCGTAGTCCAAGCAATCGGATGGTTGTTTGGATAAGAAGCTGTCAAGGCATCTGATAAGATCTTGTGCAGTGATGCATGCGCATCAGATAAAAGCTCCTTCAACGACAGGAAACAACAAAGCCAGCTTCTAATGAAAGAACAGACATTCCCATAGAGTGCATCTCTCTCTCTCTCTCTCTCTCTCTCTCTCTCTCTCTCTCTCAGGAGGATAAACTAGTTATGAGAATGCGCATGTCTTCTTCAGTTTGGGTGTAGTACTTTGTAGAATGAAAAGTTGGGAAGGAAGAATAAATCAAGAATATTAGAGATGTGTGCAGTTATCAGATGTAGTCTGGAGATTAAATAGTGCTCGTTCTAATTTTTCTTGATTTTGAAGAGGAAGTCGTGCATAATTTGAACGTGAGGGGAATGAGTGAATCAAACATGAGTATTGTGGCAGTATCCGGAACTCTCCCTCCCAGGAGGGAGTTCCGGATACTATACACGCATTTACAAGTACGTTAACGAATGATAATTCATCTCAAGTTTTATGAATCCCATTTTTAACTCAAAACGATCGAATCCAAACAAAGGTTAAGCGAAACAACTTTAAAAACCTCTGGCATACCAAAGGCTTTAAAAACAGTCCATGGTATGATTATACACTTACATATCTTCATAAATAATTTTTTGTAGCCGAGTCAGTAAATTCTAAATTCTGGTTAGAAAGACCTGAATTCCAATTAGTAGGACATCAAGAACCTTTATGAAGGATTTTCAACAGAAAGTGAGTTAGTCAGTCTCACACAGAAATGGCAGAAGATGGAGCAGAGGCATGAAAAACCTGTTGCATTAAAATTGCCTGTAAAACCCTAACCACAGGACTCCTTGAATGGAAGAGAGTGAGAGAAGAGCTTAACTTGTATTATATAAACTGTTATGCTCATCTACATATGAAAGCGCATGAGGATACTACAGTGAAACAAAATACTCAGAAATAAAATCGCCAAGAAATTATATTCATTTAATCCTTTGTCCAAGCGTAAGCAAACAAAGTTCGCATGTGACGTGTCTTCCACGATTAGGCAACTTGTATCTAGAGGCTAATGACTTCAACATTAATTGTCAACATTCCATAATACAAAGCACGCATCTAATGATATATATTATGGGAAAGGCCACTACTCAGACCGGTTTCGACCTTTATTAAGGTCTCATCAGGTTTCATGCTTTGCATTCATGCAAAGTCATCAGTCTATATACAGGGTGTCCCAAAATTCACGCAAGATTTAAATTTAGCGCCATTTGTGCGGTAAAGTGTTGCCAACGAGAAAAAAAAAGACAGCGTGACAGTTCAGGGTTATTAAAAATTACCACACACAGCGAAGAGAGTTCGTTGAATGGATTATGAAACAACAAGTGGATGCTTATTTTTCGAACAAAATCATCTTCGGCGATGAGGCTCATTTTCATCTTGATGGCTTCGTTAATCGACAAAATTGTCGTATTTTGGGTTCAGAAAATCCACGAGTGATTATGGAGAAACAAATGCATCCACAACGTGTCACTGTTTGGTGCGGATTTTGGGCTGGAGGCATCATCGGTCCATTCTTCTTCGAAAATGCGGCTGGTAAGGCAATAACAGTTAATGGTGCTCGCTATCGTGACATGATAATCCAGTTTTTTGTGCCTAAATTGCAAGATATGGATGTGGACGACATGTGGTTTTAACAAGACGGTGCCACATGCCATACAGCCTGAGAAACAATTCAATTACTGCATGAGTCATTTCCTGGTCGTGTAATTTCTCGTTTTGGTGATCAGAATTGGCCGCCCAGATCATGTGACTTAACGCCGTTGGACTTTTTTCTTTGGGGTTTTTTGAAGTCTAAGGTTTATGCCAACAAGCCCACGGCTTGAAGGAGGAAATTGAGCGCTGTATCAACGAAATTCAGCCACATTTATGCAAAACGGTCATGGAAAATTTCGACAAGAGTGCGTATGTGCCAGCAAAGCCGTGGAGGCCATTTACCCGATATGCTATTCCATGCATAACCCTATACTGTATACTTTATGAATCAATAAGAAATTACAATTTTTTAATTAAAAACCTGTGTTTTCTATCAAAATTACTTCTTGCGTGAATTTTGGGACACTCTGTATTTACGAAGACGCATGAAAAAAGAATTAAGGGGGAAGATTGTGTCACTAAAGCGCAGTTCTTCTTGTGCCCTAAAAAAGGATGTATTGAAATTGAGATTCGGATCTAAACAGAACGGGCAAGGATTTCACAGTTCGAGTGACACATCACTGAGAATAACCACGCTTAAAAAAGCTGAAGTTTAGGACTACATCCATGATGCAATTTAAAATATCTGTAGAAACGCTTTTAAAAAAAATAATACCGACAAATGAAATCCGAGAAAAATCCTCCTACTTCATTACACAATAGAACCAGCTCTAGTTAAAAGATCAAGCTCGAGGTTAATTAATTTTTGCTAGCAGTATCTGAACAGCGATATTTAATTCACAAGGTTGAACTGAGTTCTGTGAATGTTTCAATGCGACGATTGGGCTTAATAGGTAAGAGGGTAACAAATCCTGCATAGATGGGATTCTGTGATGAACGTTGTCACATGTAAATGAATGTAATTCAACTGTCGGGTTAAGAGCGTTGTCTAGACATGCAAGTGTCTAGACAACGAAAGTTTTCGTAAAAGGCTGTCATGTTTAAAAAAAAGGGGGGGAACAATACTCTATAAAGTGTGAAGAGGCATGGAACAATCAATGCGGAAGCCAGCCAGCCAGCCTGTATATAATATTAAGGTTTTTCGGGAGAAAGATTCTAGTTTATTATATGGGGGTGCAATTGAAACCTGATTCAAATGTATTTTTAGCTACTATTTTAACACAGTTTAGCACATCAAAAAGAAAGTGTATCTGGATTTACAATATTTGACGGCGAAGTGTTGTATATTTTACTTAACAAGGCTTGGAGATTTGATAGGCTTCGTACTGTGAATACTACCTAACAAACGCTCATGTAATATAATGCTATGCGAAGGAAGTCGGAATAGTGGGCGGAGAAGAGCATCTCGTGATTAACAGTCACCTTCTTAGTGACCTCACAACTGAATGATGCTTCACGTTTAAGCACTGCTTTATATGGTAAGGTAAGAGTTGAACTGCGAACGCATTTTTTCATTACAGTATTACAACGGGTGTGCATTATTAAGAGACTCACTGTCGATGATCAGAAAGACTGCTATGAGATGTATTAAAAATTATAAACATTCCCAGAACACACATTAAATAAAAATGCGATGCAGTCACTTCTTGAATAGAAAAGTGTAGAACATTAGTTTCAAATGGAAGATGGTCAACAGCTTTTTCACCGAGAATGACGCGACTTAAAACTTGACTCTGATGTCGATCACGCAAATATTAATTCACAAAATTTGGAAAATTACTGACAAGAAAAAATTTTTTCTTGTCAGTAAAAAAAAATTGCTGTACACTACCTTTAGTGTACAGCAATGGAGGTCCAAACTTTTCAAGTATTGAAGCTGACAAGCGAAAAGAGATGTGCATTTCATATTAAAAATTTGAAGAGGGGTAATGCGTGCACACGCACACACACACTTGTGCGGGAGCCTCCGTGGTTCAATTGGAAAAGAACAATGCTCTTTAGCTGGAAAGACCTGGGCTCGAACCTTTCTAAGGACCGTTCACAACTGAAGTTGAGTTAGCCGGCCTCGCCGACTTGGTTAGCCTTGTGAGTAGAATGTGTCTTGCTACAAGCCTATCCAAAATCGGCGAAATAATAAGCAAGTGACAAACAGACAGCAGACTACGTAGAAAGATCATTCCAATCACAGAGTTCATTAGGTTGTTACAAAGCCAAGTTACTGGGCCATGACAACCCATTCAGACTAATATGTAAGGGAAAGTTAGATATAAACAAACTTACGAAAGTTAATCAATTTTACTAGTGAAATAATTTTATCTCATATCCTATTTCTAGTTTCAGATTGGTTCAGTTCCATGAGAAGAAAAAAATAATAATATATAGTAATGAGATGGAAATTAGAACTAAAAAAAGTGACAGACTTCGATGGTAGGAAAATGCGCGTGTGTGTCTTTGATGATCTGACACAGAAATGTTTTTGAGCTGTTTTTTTTTTTTTTTTTTTTTTTTTAACAGCTCAAAATTATTTCTGAAAGGTGATATCTGGCCTACAGTTGAATACCTGTGCTGTATTTCTTACTTTGAAGCCAAAGTTTAAGAAAAGAACAAGTTGCTGTTGGCTTATTATTATTTAATGCGAATTCTTCAGCAATAGATTGTGAACCTATAAGTACTATGCGTGGGCTACGGGTTAGATGGACCGGACTCTCCCAAACTTTATACCTCCAATAAGCAGGCTGGTGGTCTCACAGTGGGCCACGAAATTCATCTACAACTGAAGACATTCCCAAACAACCATACCAATGCGGGATTCGAATTCACAATCTACAAATTGGAGAAGCGGTACTATTATCACTTCGCCAGCCAGGGCGGCATTTAGAATTAAAACTGAGGCAGCCAAGGATATGAAACGAGTATAGTATATCTCCTGCATGTGTCCACTATCCACAATTTGTCTCCAGTCGTGTGGGAGAAAAGCATTGCTATCTACGTTTCTGATAGACTATCTAAATATAGACTCGTTTCTCTCTTTTTCTCCAAATGTATACTAATGAAGAACAATCCGCATATTCTCGCGCAAGTCTAAAACAAGTTCACTTTGAGTTCCTGTCCAGTAATTAAGCCTAAAATTCTCCTTCTGCAAGACTAGTATGGTCATGCAGAAGATCGGCTCAGGCCAACTCTTGGAACATACACCAATAATCAAATTTTTGAGAGAAAACAGAATTCATAAGCCAAATTCAAGATATATTTATAAATATTTCATCCTTTTCAAGGAATACGTTAATTCAAAGTATATGATAATACTGGATATGAACAGACCCCGGATTCAATAACAAATGACTTTTACACTTTCTCTCTTGGTAAATGGATAATCAATCGAGACACTACTATACCTTAAGATTTAAGTAACTGTTTGCTGTACGTTTTTTTTTTTTTTTCCCCAAAACACGCCTCTCGCAAAAGCGGACCTTCTGTTTATTTCTTTGTGGTTTAAAAGGTGAGAAGCCAAAGAAAAAGCAAAACAACAGCCATTTCTGACAAAAACTGGAATTGAATACGCCCGACCGTTGACATTATTTCAGAAGATGAACTTTGAAATCTCGCGAAAGTGCTGTTTTTGTTTTTCTTCCCTATTTACTGGAAGTAAATAGGTTTGGGAAGAAAAATGAAATATTTACATCAAAACACATCAACGAAAAAAAAAAAAAAAAAAAAAAAATTGAGTGCGATATTTCTCATACAATTGCTAACACCGTTTTCCAATCGGCAAATAGCAAAGTGCAAGTTCAAGAATACACATTTGAAGAACTGAACAGTCTTCATCACAAAACTTATTTGTGATTTCTGTTTATTTTAACAGTTCAAGAAACGCTTGCGTTGTTGGCGTATCTCACGTGTTAGAGAGGTTCGACGTACTATTATTGCGGCCCTTGTAGATAAAAATTCCTAGTTATTTGACAGAATTGTCAGCGTTAAAATCAATGTGCACTAAGATGGGTAGGAAGAGATTGAAAAAATAACAAAAACATCAGTCTCATCCATAGTGAAGAAGTAAATAACGTTTCCACTATCATTCATATTTTACCATAACGGCTTTGCAGTGACTATGTTCATTTTCCTAAGTGACTGCGAAGACAATTCATCGTATATCACGTCTTTTGAGTTACGCAATGTTCCTGTTACAAAGTCAAGCGTAACCGGACTTCCAGTTAGTCAACCGGATACAATATTATAATACGTTCTGCAGTGCAGATGAAAATCTGGAACATACAGCACAACAGCCAGTGACGAACAAATAGAATTGGAACTTGTTACGAGAATAAAGATAATCCATTTTGTTATTGATTCATACACTTTTTCAAAACAATCAATCGATACCAGTGCTGATCAATCAACTAAGCCCCTTGTGACAAACTAAAATATTACAAAAGAGGTAACAGAATTTCCTATAAAAAAGAAGCTGTCTTTCCTTAGTATTCTTGTGTGAGAGAGAGATACATCACCAACACAAGGAGCCTACACAATCCGAAAATAGCAACTCATATTGGCTATGGGCCGGACCCAGAACATTTTTCTGTTTTGTGACTTTTCTCCCTTTACGATAATTATGACTACTTGTGTTATTATTCAACAACTGTTTACAGTTACGATTGAACATTTCATTTTTTTAATTTAAATTTCACATTTGACGTCCGTAGACGCCGTATGGTCACTGCCGTACCTCACCATGGATTTGGCAATGATGTCTTCTGCTAGAATAAGTGGGAGGGTCGCAGATTCCCTTTTCACACAAAGTTTGTAGGACAATCACAAACATCCATGTCCACGACAGGATTCGAACCCACGGCCTCTTGGCTGGAGAGCGGACACGCTAACCACTCGGCCAACGATTGACAAGCAAACATTATTGCAGCGTAGTGTAGTGGAATTTTCACAGACTCGTAGCGATATTTTGTCTTTTCTTGTTGGCAACACTGTCAGCAACAGTCAACAATAGAATAGCAGATTAGCAGTTGTTTATCAGAGCTCGTGATTGTGAGAAGCACAAAAAAAAAATCGTGTAATAGTTTTGTGTTTATGTAGGCCTACTTTTTCGACTATGGATAAGTAGATTGGTACCTTCTTTAAGCGGAAAAATAGCTCGGATGAGCTATTTGTCAAAACTCGTTTTGATTATACAAAACGAGTTTGTAATGACAGTTTGTGTGTAGTTTCTGAAGAGACAGAAGTCTGCAACGAATCCACAGAAACACAGGATTCCCATCAGTTACTCATTTATTGATATGAGTAAGCGCATATGTTTGTCTAATTTTATCTTTAAAAAGTGTAGTATTATTTTACAGCATATTCATTCAAATCTCAATAAGATAATAATTGTTCAATGTTTCTACAGTCTAAATAAGTTAAATTAGAAATTTACTAAGGAATTTGAGTACTTTATTTCATCAGTATTGTATTTCCATTTTTTTTTCCTGCATTTACGTAACAAGCTGATTAGGGCTACTGTTTTTTACATCGCTCATATAACCTAATGTTATCCTAAATTGAATTATCTTTTAATATGTTAGAAGTGTTATATTAATTTGTAATTTTGCATTTGTATTTAATGTTTCTGGTGATGTGGAAGAGAAGGTCGGTTGACTTTAACTCCACCAGAATAAATAAAATTTTTTAAAAAATGTTCATCCATTCAGAGCAATATTACCGTATATGCATTTTGCAAAACGTTTAAAAATTATGCTTTCTGGACATTTTTTTCGCTATTTCATTAAGGCTTTAAATTTCCCAAGTTGCGTATTGTTATCTCTGTCGAATACAAGTGATGAACTGATGAGATTCAGCTTTGAACCGGAAGTTTAAAGTCAAATGGTAGCCTAATCGTTTATGAGCTCTTGTAATAAGAGTAATCAAATACGATACATTATAAGTATCGTGTTTGACTACTTCAATAATAATGTCAGACGCAATGAAATAACCTTTGACAGGAAATTTACTTCTTACTTCAGTATTTAATTTTACTAAGGAATAGTAAATTTTTCCCTTTTCTTTTTACAAATAGAAAAGGGAAAAAGAATAAAACAAATTAAGGCAGACAATAACAAAAGCTTTAACGGACTAAATTTTCTAGGATTCCTTGGTCATCTGTAATTCATAGAAAAATAAAGAATTTAATACATAAAATACTAATGTAATATAAGTATTATCTTTAATAGAGAAAATTATAAAATTGCTATCATTTGATATTAATAATCGTGAGAAGTGAGATACGTCAAAAGATCGTGACAAAACTGGAACTGTGCCAAGAAGGAGAAAAAAAGTTTCAAGAGAAGGGATACTGTTCCATGCAACTCGAGTTCCAAGAACCAGGGAATAGCTTGTAACTGCTCACAATCGTTAATTTGACTTAAGAAAAGAAGAAAAAATGTAAATAAAGCTAGTATAATTTATAGGTTACAGGTGATATTCCATCCCATCCTCAGCATAATAAAATATATATTAAGGAAATAATGGTCCAAGTTCTTCGAACCTGCTTCGCGCACACAACCTGTTTGGTTTCAAAGAGGAACAAGACGGATGCATTTCTAAGACGTCAAATCTCAGATACACAAGCTTCTAATAATCCTCCAGTCATTTGTCATCCTACATACAGAACTAACAGTTCGTCTGATATTCACGTGCCGGACGCCGCAATCAATATTTCATTACGTTTACACTAGAAGCATTCTCCTATTCAAAACCCGACTCCTTAATTACCGTATATTACACTTAGTTTCTAAGCAACTTAAATAAAACAAAGGGGAAATTCCCAGTTTCCTTGAGTGATTTTAGTATCGTAAACACACCCAAAAAAAAAAAAAAAAAAAAAAAAAATGGGAGAGGGGGTTGAGTAATAGCATACACGCATAGAAGGCGCCATATTCACCGACGGAGTCTGCCGACAACAACGAAAACGAGGTCATAAGACATAATTGCCAAGAGAACTCTGCCAACAATGGCAACAAACCACACGGTCACGCGAATATGTCAAATCTGTCGTCGTGATAATGTCTCCAACTTTCCCCTTTTCCCCCCACCTCTCATCCCTAAAGAAATGACACGATGTAGAACAGTCAGCAATGTAATTGGCTTCTGAACTTTGTGAAGGAGAAGACTGTGTTGTGAATTTTTTTTTTTTAATTTTGTCTTGAATAAAAAAAAAAAAATCGGAATTTCCAGCATACGACGAATTTAAATAAGATAATTTATATTTATTATCAGCGCTAGATACTATTACCACTGTAGTTTACGTAGTAAATAGACTAGGTTTCTTTTTTCTTTTGAGTACGACATGCACACCTCACCCATCTTATAACACAGGACATTTTTAGGCTTCATAATGTAACAAATCCGTAATGTTAATTATGTGACCACGAAAAGGTACGTAATGAACAGCTGACTCTTCAACAAATTGGTTCTAATTTAACTCACATTGTGATAAAAAAAAAAAATCGTTCTTAAGCAAAATAAGAAACAATGCTAAGAAAATTATAAGTAGGTATTTTTCTGTATAAAAAAAAATCTTTGAAAACTGAACAGTCTCCCCCCCCCCCCTTGGGAAAATAGTATGGCCATTGATCTTTTCTGGATAAAGTGTTGGGTAACTGATAACAAAGAAACTCCGCAGGCAGCACCACCTCGTAAATAATAGGAACTAGGGTGTATCGCAATCTCTTTTCTCCGAGGTAGGAGGGGAGAGCGGGAAAACCCCTTTTTTACCTTTGGAGAACTCGAAGAAGACTATATAATCCTTACTTATCTGCATAGGGATAAAAAAAAGTACGCCATACCATTAATATATCATATAGAAGCGTGCATAAGAACACCATCAGGGCATTAGCAACGTATTTCACACTCACTACTGCATATTTGCACAGCTTTATAGAGACGTTGATCCCGCTGACGTACAAAGCAACATGTCTGACAAACAGTAAAATTAGACCTCCTTATCGCAACCGTCGCCTGTTCTCAGTCTAGGAACAACGCTACCGGCGACAATTTCTATGTACTCTTTTCCCCTCTCCTCCTTCTCCCCCCCAAACCCAGAATGGTCATCTCTCTCACTACAAGGTTTCCAACAAGGCAAGGTCGAGCCACAGTTTGCGTCGTAACCACCCCAGGGTGGCGCCGACGGTAGAGATGACTTCAATTCCGCAGTGAGAGACGACCTTAAACAATGACCCCACATGATGGTGGTAGCGGGGGTCATTAACTTAAAGAATGAAAGCGCGCCATGACAAAGCACAAGGAAAAAAAAAATCATGACAGATACAATAAGGGGAAGTAGCAATTTAGTCGGGAATTGAAAGTCACAACTGCGCATTATTAAATCGAAAAGCATTTCGAATTCATAAAATCAACTGGATCGTTCGAGATGAAAAAGAAGTTGTAGCAAATTCAAAGAAACGGTACTGTTGGCCAGTGTTTTCGAAACTGAGGGACGCACTGTCCCCTAGGGGAGTGCCCGAAATAGTGTCCAAATAGCATCAATCACACCATACTTGACAACAGCAAACATTAAAGGCAAGTACTGCAAATACATTTCCTTTAAAAAAATAAATAAAATAACTACACACGCACTATAAGTTGAAAAACGTATAGCACATAAATGCCACGTCTTGTAGTCTCCCCTACATTTATTCATGAATGTTACTTAGTAAAACCTAAGTTAAAATGTCCATTTTCAAGAGTGTATACAAGTGAGAATCTCTAACTGTAACTCCCAATTATAAGCATAAACTGTCATTGCACAAGTTTTCGATAATATTTCAGATGCAGTTTTTATATAAAATTTGCAAATTACTGTTAATATAAATTTAACTACTTATGTCCCAATTAGCAATAGTTGCTGTTAAATATTACTAATTACTATTCCTGTGTGAATGAATTAAAAATAAGAACAAAGAATGCCGCTAAGCGAAAAAAACTTGCACTGAAACACATGTTCAAATATGAATATATTGTAAATGATAAACATGATTCGTCTTACATCAATCTTCTTTGTATATCTTAATGCAAACTTCACTCTTAAAGATATCAATGATCCAAAAAGAACAGAAATGAAAAATGCAGAGCGCTGATTTAAAAAAAAATTATTCCACTGATTGTTAAAAGTCCATCATTCCAAAAAAGAACATAATTGTCACAACTTCAGTTCTAATCGTGATACTGGCTAGAGATTTAAGCAGTATAATAAAACTCCCACTTTCAGGATCGACTATAAATATCTCCGAAAAATAATTATCTACAAACAAAACTAACAGCTTGCTCATGACACAATTTGCACACATCGAAAGCGCAGTTCTCCAAATTATAAGTTAAAGGGTTTTTAAAAAAAAAATGTCAAGGGCTCTTTTTCATTCTTCAACAAAAGGTGTCCTTGATGTTGGTATTCGTCCCAGATATTCCGACAGGGGAAGGGCACTAATTAAGATCAGACTGCGGGTTCAAAATCCCGGCCAAGGTCATTTCCTTCTATTTCGTTGAGGTGTTAATTCATCTGGAGTTCACGCACACTTAGTTCGTCACTTTATATGAACATTACAGATTCTTAACTGTGTTCGTTTGCATGGTGTTCTAAGTCGTAAGTATAGTCATCACTCAATGGCAACTCAAGGTTAATTCCATTGTACGTGTGTGGGGTAGGGGGGGGGGGCGGTTAAAACGTTCATAAACTTATCATTAAGGTTTTGATGCTTTATACCAGAATGCGTTTATTTATCTCATTTATTCGAATATAACTCGCTTTTTTTTCTCGAAATTAAAGTTAAAAAATCGTGGTGCGAGATATATGCGGGGATTTTCGGAAACAAAGTTTTTCAGGAGAAAACTAAATCGACATTTATAATTAAATCCTCAATATTCATTATAATTTATAACTATTCACATTATTTATAAAATGAATATTTAAGCGATCGGTAGCTCACCTTCATCACGCGATATATTTCAATCTTTAGCGACAATGTCCTTGTAATTAAATTAAACCCCAATCTTCCCTCATCTAGGGCATTAGAGATGCCGGTTTTAAAAAATCTTGGCAATTATTTCTGGCGAAATCATGTCCAAGCTCTCAAAATCCAGTTACACAACAGTTCTAATGATGGTCTCTCAATCTTCCCTGCCATCCACTCCGTGTAGATCCTAAACCTCACCTCATTAACAGTTCCACCCCCGCGCAATCCAAGATTGAGTAGAAGGTAATGCTCTCACTCCATTTCCTCTACTGGTTGCTTTCATCTCTATGTATATGATTGGTCCGGTATAACAAAAGCTCAAGTGACTCAACAACAAACGCAAGCCGACGATTGTTCAGTTGAAATGCTGATTCTTCTCAACCGAATTCCAAAATATCTGAAACTGCCATAACAGTCACCATCTATTTCTTAAAGTTTTAAACTTTTTTTCGTGTGCAAGGTATCTGTGACACTTTTTAATTTCTTTTTTCATAAAGCAAAATCAAAGGTGCGAGTTATATTCGAGTAAACACGGTAATCTACCGAATAACTTAGAACTTACTACTGTAATAGGCATTTGTCAGCAATCTTGCTGTTGCTGGATGTTTATATTTATAGTGAATATAAATGTAAATATTAACATACTGTTGTCAATATTCAAGAAATATTAAGACCCAAGTCGAATGGTTTCGAGAAATATTGTGTTGAAACATGCTTAACTAGCGAGTGAGGGTATCTTCTCACCAAAAGGAAAAAAAAAAAAATATTGCAATACTCGTAACCGAGTATTCTAACAAGCGCGCATACGCTGGGGTAGGGAAGGGGAGAAGATGGAAGAACGAACGTGGTATTAATGCCACGACAGCTGGATTCGCTTCGCTAGGTCGAGAAGTGTTGTGAAAGAAAGATAATGATGAAGAGATTCTGTTTCTAGCATGGGCGCTGGATGTTATTTTTGTGTAAAAGAAGAATATCAAAGAACATGCTAATTGTTGATGAATGACTTACCAACTACATTGTAACAAAAATGGGAAGTCGGAAGAAGTTAATGCTTCAGCAACGACTTCGGCCATACTATTTACAGTGTGAGTGACACTACAATACCAACGCTATAGTGGGAATTTGAAGTTAAGAACATTGCGATATGAGCAACTACGCTGAAAAATATCCATTATTTTTAGTAAAATTTATTAAATATTAGTCTTTAAAAAAGTTTTATATTTAGAAATACGTTATCTCTTTTTAAAGTATAAAGACGACTAATGTATACTTTTATAAAGCCTTGTCATAAAAGGCATTCATTTGTTAGATTTAAGCAAATAAGATTTATTTAAGATAGTGATTTGTGAAACTATTTAACGAAAACGAATTGGAGCGAGATGAAATATTTCGAGAGTGCAAATAGGCCTAAAAATATGAGGCGCAGCCATGTTCAGAGGAGATCAACATCCGGGACATTAAATTTAGGTTACTATTATGTGCACTTCGAAATTAATGTAAGCAGATTTTTTTTAATCGAATAATACTTGGATAAACAGAAAAGAAAAGAACGAAACTAATCTTAATTTTACTAGTTCCTTTTACTAACTTCATTTCAAATTGAATTCGCATTACAAATCGGATACTGCATACTTGTAATTTCGTTATCAAATAAATAAAATAAAATAAAAATTGTGTGTATTAGTTTAGTTTTGCGAAGCCTATTAAATTAATGAAATCTTTGAATTTTAATTCTTTTAAATTAAACACGTAGTTATTTGCATTAACTGTGGTAATTTTCAATTCATCGCATTCATCAGCCCATTGGTTTTCACGTAGAGGGGGGGAAAATCCTATGGTAGTCTGCAGAGACACAAGGAAATGCAAATTGCAACGAATTCCATTTTATTCTTAGTAAATGGAAGACGGATATCTTTTCTACAGATATAAGTCCATCTTCCACTACAATTCAATTTTTGTCAAACTTGTTTGCAATTTTAAAACATTTGTTTGGATTTGACTGCCCACAGGATTTTTTGTTAACTATAAATTTCGCTCAATACACGAACATGGAAAAGTAAACAGGTTTGGGATTAAAAAAATTTTTGTACTCAAACATCGACAACTATACAATTCTTTTAAACGTACCGTTCGAGGGGGGGAGGTGGAGGGGAGATGGAAAACAAGTACGGAGGGACTGCTAATTGCAGTAAGCTGCAGCACTAGTTTGAGCAGCACAGTAAAGAACGTGGCCAGCCAAGTGATATCTGTAATATCGGGATTCAACGAACCCTTCAATTCTGAAAACGGGTTGTCGGATTGTTTGATCTTTCTTGTCGAGTCCCAAAGCCTTAGTAGCTCCTCTCGGCACTTCGGATGCTTCTTTATTCGACGATGGGTAAAGTTCGGCTATAACTGAGATTGAATTTTCTTTGACAAAGAACCGAGCCAGATTTGATATTGCGATAGTTTCCTCCATTTTTTTTGTGTGTGTGTGTGTGAATCGTTTGTAAAAATAGTGTGATATTTTAAGCCATCCTATCACGACCTCCGTTAATGAAGCATGAACAAATTCATCATTTAACCTCGTGGTTCTTTCTATTTCTTATCTCATTAAAATTCCATTCTTTCTCATATTCTTCTTTGAAAACATTTACATTTTCATATTTAAGTCTTAATTATGAGTCAAAATGGATGGCCTTACATTTACCTTAAAAACTACAAAAGCGTGCACAGATTTTTTGAGACTAACCAATTTATATGATGATTTGTGATGGAGATGAATATTATGTTACACGAGCTGTTGGAAACGCACTTAAGAAATGTTATTACAGCCATTTAAAAAAAGAAAGTTGTGAATTTTTAAAATGGCATTGATTACTAATTAAATTACAGTTAACAATCCAACCTTTTTCACCTAACATTCTACGCACTAATCACGAAGTAGGTGGAGCACAGCTGGTCCACGCGAGCGTAATTGTAAGTCACCATAGCAAAACCATCTACTGAAGAAATATCGTACTAATGATGAAACAATGCAGATCGAAACTGCGTACGCTTTTTTTTTTTTTTTAAACTATGCCAAATTTTCCTTTCGACAATTGTATTTTTTTCCTAAATTATTTTGTGTAATAATAGTATCCTCCGCAAAACATTTGCTATTTGGAAGCCCTACCCTACCGCAGAAGAATTGTGTGGGAGGAAGGAGGGAGGGATTCCAAACCTATTAAATGCATTTTAATTTGCAAAAGTTCTTGGTTCTAGATGGGAAATTCAGACTAGAAGTAAAGATAACTGCGTGACACAGAAGAAGCTGTCTACGAGACTATCTAAGAGCTGTCTATAAATGGTAATTTCAGATCAACTAGAGAGGGTGCTTTTAAAGGATTCCTTTGCTTATACTGGACTGGTTTTCGTATCCTGGTTTAAATTATTATATATTACGCACATACCGTATATACTACTAAAAATGAATGGATGAGAAAAATCCCGTGTGTGTGAGAACTGCTGTGTAACAAGATATGTTCTCTTTTCCTATGACTGAAGGCACGTTTGATGGGAGGTATCTTTTTCATCAAGTGAACAAAAAACATTTATTCTCCTTAATGTTTTTTTATGTTCATCCCCGCTTAAAAAACTGTTTTTTAAAAGTACAGTTCAGCAATGCACTGTCTGAGAAGTCCGACATCTTCTGGAATTCAATCTGTTGCCAGTGGTGCACAGTTGCCGTTCTTGGGTTATTTCCGATTTTTTTTTTTTTTTTTTTTTTTTTTTTTTTTTTTTAACTCTGTCTTGTTCCCCTTCCCATCGCTCTTTAACATAAAAGCCCGTGTAGCAAGACACACCCGTCCTTGTGTCATGCTAGAATACATTCTTCGGTCTCCTTGGATATGATCCTAAGCAGCGTGCGTTCTCCCCCTCTCTCTTCTCGAACAACACGCAACGAGCAGCGCGCGCGCACACACACATATCAGCTGTATGGCCAAAGTCTTTTATACCGCATAATGACTGGGTGTGGTGCTCCATAGCGTGGACACGCAACTGTATTCGCATCTTGAACATTTCTGCGATAAATTCACCGCAACATCAAAAAAAAATGTAGAGAAAGAAATAATATAAAAAATTTCAACATTGTGTTGTGCTTTGTATAAAAAAAAAAATCAAGAATAAAGAGTTTTTTTTTGGCTGATGGGGTAGAAATCTTTCACTATTTTCACAGCACTTGAATTATGACATCTGATGCTTCAAGTGCGCATATGATACCAGACATCCGCTCCAGACTACAATTTTAAAGAAACATCTACAAGTCCAAAGAGATGCACTAGAAGACAGAAATATTCTTGGCGCAGAACAGCAAAAGAAAAAAAAAAATACAGATATATAACGTCATTAATATACACTAATAGTAACTATCAGGACAGACAAAAAATAATGTTAATAATGGTTTCACATTTTTGAGCGATGTCCTGATGCAAATGGTTGACCTTGACGCCAATTAAACATACAAGTAATGATCGCATATAATCAAGGCATCGCTCAAAAACATAAAACCATTCTAGACGTTGCTTCATCTGTAATCAAAACCATAATGAAATCGTTTCAAGGACAAGAAACGTAGGTTGGAAACGAAGGTGGAAAGCTGACTGTATACTTTCCCTGGCTTTACAACCACTTGTACACATCGCTATTCCACTTTGCTTTCTAACCTAAGTTTCCGGTCCTTGAGACGAATTAGTTTTGGAATTGATTACAGATTAAGCGATTAAAACTATGATGTCACTGTAAAAACGACGATGTCAGTTGTGTGTTCTATCCAGTCGGCTAAGTAGGATGTCGAAACCGAGCTACGGCGCTCTTTGAAAGAAGTCTTTCGCCATCCTATGAGATTGGCTAACTCATCTTCAATTAAAAATGAGTACACGAGGCTGAAAGAAGATTAAGTATATCACAAATAAAAAAGGATGATGCAGACGATATTTCAATACGTTACGCGCGCATAACTAGTATTCGAAGAAATTCTGTCACTACCTCTCTAATGATACCGCAGTTATCGCAAGAACTTCAGAGAATGTTGTGCAGGCAATAATATTCCATATTCGACACTTCCACAGAACAAAACAAAAGGTCAGTTGTTACCAATGATATGAAAACTGCCACAAGATGATAAAAAGAAATGTGTTTAAAAGCCACCTATACGATCAAGAAACAGAACAGTGCCTATATAGTGTGCAAGAAGTGGCTCCCGTGAAATGTGGAGTACACATATAACGAAGCCGAAAATAAAACACATTTTAACTACACGAATTCTAACTCAATAGTTAGTCACAACGAATATAAGTTACATCATTCGGCTTTGGTTTAGTTAGTATTGTGGTTAAAGCAACTAAGGTCACCATAATTCTGCCTGTTAATGGAGTAAGTTCTCTGGCTAGTGTGCTTTTTTTGCAAGATAAAAATTCCTACCGACTTACTTTTCGTTTAGAAACCCATATGATTCTTGGCATCTAAGATAGGGTTCGAACCCAGATTTTTTTCAACCGAAAGACAAAATACCGCGTCGTATTCGATGACTGCGGATACGATATGATCCAGAGCATCGAGCTCTGTCAGATATTTCCTCCCAGGCATGATCAGCAATCTCATTCATTTGAAGAAGTACATACACATGCGAGTTAGCATTTTAAAAAGTGAACTATATCAAACAGATTTCGATGTCAGCTTACGGACATCATGAAAGTTTGCCTCCGGCGATAAGCAGGTAAGAATCGGTGCTTGCGGGTTAGATTCCCGAATATGACATACATCGCTTGGAAAGAAGTCAACTGGCAAGGTGCATCGCGCCATGTAACGAATCACGTGTTCGTAGCCAGTATAAACGGGAGGACTATGATGTTCCCAAGTCAGTGCAACTGCGAGAAAGGAACTGACGGAGTCTAAAAGAGATAGTGCGATACGATGCTATGTGCAGAACTATCTGTTCGGCAAATTGGGCCATCCCAGGTCAACAACTCAGTGATATCATACTGAGATGGAAGCGCGGGGAGTCAAATGCTATCCGCAGTGAACGACCCACCATACTCAGCAAATGTAAGCGTACGGTGCTACGAAGGATAATATGTAAAAATTACCATTCGTCGGCTAACAAGTTGAATACAAAATTCCGGACATCGCCTAAAACACGAATCTGCACAAAAACATTCAGAACCGAGACTTACAACATGGGTTTCCATGGTAGGACCGCAACATTCACGCGCCATATTACCGAACCAATATGCAGCATCTTTTCAGTGGTGCAAAGAACGTGTACGGTGGGACGTGGAAGCTTGGAAAGCTGTGTTATGGAGCGACGAATCATGCTACACCCACTACCGAATGTGTGTGTGGGGGGATGTCCGGTGAGCATCTCTTACCAGAGCGCGTAATCCCAACTATGAAATTCGGAGGTGGCGGTGGGATTTAGAGATATGGTTCAGATTCTCCTGATTTGACCTTGGACCTCTGTTTGTGGTGCCACGAACGCTGAATTCCGACAGGTATCTGAACATTCTGGACAATACAGTGCTTCTTGCTTTGTGGCGTTTCTACGGAACTGACCACTGTCTCTTTCAGCAAGACAATGCACCGTCCCATAAGGTTGCTGCTTTAAGTGTGTGGTTTTGGATATAATCGTCAGCACTCTTTACTAGTCTCCACAGAGCCCTAATCTCAACCCTATTGAACATCTGTGGAACGAACTGGAGTGTCGGGTAAGGCATGTCATGAAGTCCTGGACTTCATTACATGCCTACAGGAAGAATGGTTCAAGATTCTCATTGATCGATATCTTACACTTGTGGAAATTATGCCCAGTAGGATTGCTGCAGTCATCGCAGCGAAAGGAGATCCTGCATCTTATTAAGGTGGGCGACCTGGCTGCTTGTTCCTCATACTCCAGTGTCCGTTGATTTCTTTCAAAGCAGCGTAGATGTTTATAAAAGCCAGACAACTTGTAGCAGCTTCTTGAGTTATGAGTTTCCATTTCTGTTCCTTGAATGTATGATGCTGCAGCATGAAGGATAATTGGGACAAACAATTGTCCTGTACGTTGAACATTTATGACTACTGTTACTGCATCACGGTTTTTTTTTTTTTTTTGCTCCCACTCAAAGATTATAACCCTATAGTACATTACTATGAGTGGATAATAGTATTTTTGTAATTATTTATATTTTACATTATTCAAGAATCCTACTCTACACCAAACATGCAGCTTTTACAAGCCACCTCAGACAAGTGCCTTTGATTCCCCCCCCCGGAGTTAGCGGAAATACCTTCCTCAAGTGACGAAAAGATTGAGCGCATTTGTTCTGTATAGTATTTCAATTACTACGAAAAAGTATTGGTGCACAGCTAAAATTACATTTCCGTGCATTTAAGAGGTTCATGGATAATGTAAAGACATCAATTGCAACCAGCAAACCAAATTCAGTGTACTCAATACTCCCAACTTTTCTTTCACCTCCCCGTTCCTTGCTAGGGTAGGCGATCAGATGACAACAAAAGGAAGCAAACAGAAGAGCCCATGCAGTAAAGGCTTTCCTTGCTAACCCTATGAGTGATAAAAAGCATTCACAAAAGGTCGGTGCTATTGTACAACCACGCAGAGGGAAGTGGGTCAACAGGTTCTTTGGGAAAACATGGCTTTCATCACCATCCATTTAAACTGTTCTTCCATTCAAACTATAACGGCAACGCGTACGGTTCTTGTCTGTCGGCAGCTGTTCAAGATTGAACTTTTTTTTGGGGGGGGGGGATTCGGAAATTACAACACCGATGAGAAGCTAAAAAGGTCTCGGAGGAATGCGATCTCAGAATTCATGACACTGACAATTATACAACAGAAAATAACTTGACTGCACTAGCTATTTGCAGTACCATGCCTCATCAAAATGTATCATCCTATAATGAAATGCTGAAAGCAGTTTCAAATATCAACAAGCAACGAAACAACCATTCGCATCTCCACAATAAGTGTGGAACTCCACCCAAGGATATTTCCTTCTAAGATTAATTATTTTGAAAATGTATTAAATTTTCACACACACATACACAATAATTGCTGGGCCTTTTTCATAACCAACCGGGGTCTTTTGTTCGTTCAATAAAAGCTTCCCCTGAGAGTATTTGACGGAAATTATTACCTGGTCATTATCCTATAAAAATACTGTATTTATAAAAATTCTATCATCATTAGTTCAGCTCAAAAGAATGAATTTCCCTTACCTCTCCACCTTCGCCACATACGTTCCCTCAAAACTCAACACATGCTTGTGGTACAGCTATTTTCCAATTGTATTAGTAACTGTATGTTCATAAAGTCCAATTTACTGGACTTTATGAACCTGTCGATCACTTACTTCCTCTAGCATCGATCAGGTGTTGCTCATAGGTGACTCGATGTTTTCTATTATTATACCAATCTCAATATATCCAAGGACGTTACATGTAGCCCTCCCAAAGGACAATGAGATACTGGACCAACTGGCTTCGGTTATCTTAACAGTTAGTAGACGCATCAAGATCTCCACCCATTCTCATTTTCTCTCTTTCATATACAAACTTTAATGCAGCTACAGTTTTCTGGAAGCAACGCACAGCCAGTGCTTGCCAAGTATTGTTAATCAAGCATTACTGGTGGATTCCATGTAGCAAGGAATATGTCGCTTATGTTTCGCCTACTGAGCGCGCATGTGTGTAACTTTAGAATGACTAGCGGGTCTCTTCACAAATTTTAATCGATAAACTAAGATTTTTAAATTAAATTATACCGAAAATGCTAGTTTTTTTCTTTTATTTTGATCATTTCCTTTTTATTTCAATAATCTAAATTGGTAGGTCATCACTTGGTACCTACACCAGGGTCTGCAAATACCGTAATGAGTTTTTTTTTTTTTTAATATTCTGCGTAAATTAGCCTCTTTCACAATACAGCGCTATAGCATTGATAAACAGCAGCTACCAACAATTCACAAATCTTGTCGTAACTCCAGCATTAGCAACTTCCAAGTACCCATCCTATTTGTGACACATGAAAGTCGCAACGAGAAGAGCTAATGGTCAGTAATTCCGCTTCCGGTGGCCTCTCCGTTGGAGATCAGGTTTTTTTTTTTTCCCCCTGGAGCAAAGATAACTTTCAACCCCCCCCCCCCCGCCTCCGACAGCTGACAAGCATATGTGCGGTACTCAAACTGCTTCTGCACTTAGAGAAGTGGAGTATTATTACTACGGCTTCGCTATGAAATACTCGGATAACAAGAAAGACATTAACACAAAAGTTCCAATTTTCTTGAGAGTCAACAAAAAAAAAGTAAAGGAGAAAGTATCGCAATTACGAGGGGGAAAAAAAAATAATGCAACAATCAGCGAATCTTTCCACTTAGTCAAAATGCTTTGGGAAAGCAGTATATGAGCATCCGCTGTAAGCTAACAGCATTGCCGATGAGCCTTTCCGGTCTTCTATTAAAGTATATTACCGACATACAGACACCGAACATGGAAGCCAATTTCCAGGAATTCAAGTCACTCGACTAATTTCAGCTAAATAAAATAGTTAGAATCGTCTGAAGATGTCCTCCAAAGCGATAAAAGGTATTCGCTTAACTGCATAAACGTTAATTGGGGTCGCTTTTGGAGTTCACTGTTAATGACGATCGCTACTTGAAACTGGAGAGACCAGAGGCGCTTCTCAAATCATATCAAATAGTCCTTGTCAAGAAAATTAGTACACTTCAGCGTTAACAGTTAGGCAAATGGCTTCACGGTATTCATTATGGTCATCTGGTTGAAGGTCGTTTATCCTAAATATGGCACTTTGATGCCCTAAGCAACACTGACTCCCACAGTACCTGAAATTCACCTAACAAACCGAGAGAGAGGTTGATGACGCAAACTGTATACATCATTATCTTGAACGAAAACCTCTACACGGTATATTGCTTCAAAGCTGTGGGTGCATTTTCCAGAAGGCTAGTGACAAACCAAAGGGGGAGGGGAGAATATGATCTTAGCTTTCACCAAGCACTCGCTAACAGTATACTACTAACTTCGTAGAACTCAAAGCAAAGGTCTGTTGATAGACATCAATGTAATCCGATATCTTAACGAGAAACATCCGCCTACTAAGAGAAAATAACTTGGCCAAGGTCTCCAAAGTCGCCACTTATGAATTTGTAACAAACTACGGGGATATGCGTTATCGGCCTGAGATGGAATAAATCCGCTATTTTGTATGCATGCAATGTGTGGATGTTACGATATAGAATGCTTCTAAATGGTTCAAATCTTAATCTTCAACGGCCATAATCATCATATAACGGCCATAAATGGGGGGGGGGGGGTTACTTTAATACAGGCTAAAGTCTAAAACATCAAATATCCCTATTGAATACTTAGATTTTCTTCTCCGAAATGGTAAGTTGGCGGTATTTAACATGACATGTATACTAGACTGAATGATAGATAGCTATTCAAAATTCATATAAAAATATTTCTAAACTGTAGAACAAGAGCAGGAAACAATTCATGATTATGCATTTATTAGTCAAGTTTTAAATCCATTTAAAGAATGAATCAAATTGCACTGCGCATGAAATAAAAAAACTAAAAAAAAAACTAATTTTTAAATGATATCGCATCGTACTCTTGGGACAGAGAAAATAAATAAACTGCACAATACAAATTAAATTCAATTACCGATCTGTTTTATAGTTTTAAAGTATCCAGTGTAGGTATTATTATATGTACTTGTAGTTACTGAAATCACAACGGGAAAGAATTTTAACACTGGAAATTTTAAAGGGAAAAAAAATTAATGCAATACCTCCCCTCCCTTCTGGAAGTTTATTTCAAAGTAACAAGCCAAAGTGATTCCAGACAATCATAAAAAATAATAAAATTTAAACGTACGATAATGCAGTAGTGGTGTCATCATTACATAATAATCGAGTCTAGAGCCATTTTATTTTATTTATTATTACCATGGTATTTGCCTAATCCTCCGGTCAGAGCGAAAGTTATTTCAAAACTTCATAAGTTGGAGTTATTGTCCGTACACAACCTACTAATTTATGAAAATTTACTCATTAATACCAAGTGGATATTCTGTGTTTTTAGAACATGGCGGAAACACATTCTGAGACAAATATAAGTTTCACTTTTAAAAGCTAAGTTCAGGAGACTATTAATAATTTTAGTATTAATAATTCTAGTTACACCCTTTGGAATAGGCACCATCGTACGCATCACTGAAATTCAAAAGGAGCGAGCGGATGAAACTCAGCTAGTAAATATGGGAAAAACTTGACTACAAAATTCATTGCGTGCAAGAGAGAAAAAAAAAAACCTACGTTGCTTGCACCCCTAGAGTACTACAAGATCTTAATGAGATCTTTCTAATTATATTACAGAGTCTGTTTTGTTACTTAATTTACATTAACTTTTATTTTAACAGTCAAGAATCTCTCTTTCAGCACAAACCTTTTCCCCACGGGGGAGAACTTTTATTTAAGAGACTTCGGAGGCAAGTTTCACTATGATGAACTTAAAACGCTTAACGCATAAAGAGACAGAGAAGTAGAATACAAACACTTAAGTGCAGGGTTTGTTTATACGATGGTGTCAGCAGCATCTAACAAGATAAAGGCGCCGATACATAACAAGATAATTACATAATATTCTCATAACGTATCCCTATTCTCCCAAATCCTTAACGAGTGTTATAAAGTGATGAAAAATATAATCAGGGATGAAATTCAAATCTTTCAACGGACCTGAAATGTTCGCGAACGTTGAAAGACGGGAAAAAAAAGGGATATCAAATGTTGAAGACGTGGTGGAGATTGAAGAACTGTTTCTGATATAAGTTTTTAAACTAAATAGGAAAATATGAAAAAAAAAATGGATAGTAGTAGTCTGGGGAGTATTTATGTTGGGCGCATCTTGAAGACGTGAAAAAGGTCAGTTTTTTTGTGAATCTATATGGGCTCAAGGAACGTAAAGAAAGGAAAACTTGCAAAAGCTAAAGCGCTGGCTTGCAAATGGCGACGTGGTAAATGGAAACATGAAAATGCTTTCTGCAGTGAAGCTTTTTCTGTCGTCTTGGACCATTAAGCAGCATCGTTAGAAGGAGGCCTTTTAGTGGCAGAAAGTGTGAAATGCAACCCCATTTAGTGGCGGAGATGGATTACCTGTGGAGGTCCAAGTACGAACTTGGGACCTTCATCACTCACATGCACTTTACTGCAAGCCAAGAATGCTGACAGCATAAAAGGTGGGCAACAAATAAAATATTTCCGTATTAAACTCTATCCAGCATCCTTATATTGCCTAACGTCAAAGTTAAATAGTATCTTTAGTCCGATTTTTAACATTGTTAAAAAGCCCTACTGGGAAATTGTCGTTTAAAAAAAAAAAAACAGTGTCAATTCGAAGGCTATCCTCTTCGGTAAGAAACGTACTTGGCTGGATATTCTATCCTATCTGGAATAAATATTCTTCTGTAGTTCTTACATCAACTTGGTTCGATCTATAAAACCGTCGGATCAACTCCTAGGTGATAATTCATATTTGAACATTGTAGCAACTACTAAATTCTCTGTAAATTAAGCAGTATTGACGGCGAATAATTTTACAATGTATAGTCTAGTTGCTAGCGCGAAATAATAATGTATAGTAACAATAGATTATAATCAATCAAATGCCATTGCTACCAATATAGTAATATACTGTTAACATCCAATAGCTGTGACTATAAACAATTCGTGAATTAGAATGTCAGCTTAAAATAATGGATTTTAGCACTGAATATATTGGTGTATTAACATTTTATTCACGAAATCGTTAGTGTAAGAATTGTTCGGCGATTTCAATATTTTGCCCGAATGTAGCGTATTATCACGATACAATCCGAAGAAACAGATGGCTTTGCATAGGAGTGAAACCATGGGATCAATAAGGAGAGGAGAGAGAGATGTAGTTCCCTTAGACACGTGAATCACCCACTTAACAGTACGTGACAAACCAAGAAAAGAGATGAGTATATTATAAAGATGAAGGGTGGGAGGATGGAAATACACACACAGCTGGAAGGAAAGTGCGACCAGTGTTTGGGGAGAGAGAACGATTGAGCGTTTGCGATGGCCACAAAGATATTTATTAAATGTTAGCGGCAGTTCACCAACTCCGATATGAATATAAATAACTGCAATACTTTAATTGCATCATATCATTGTATGAATTGTAGTAATTGTTGAAGACAATTATCAGGATCCAAATTGTGTTTTTTCAAGATCGGAGTTTCCTAATGCAAAATATTATCATCTGTTAAGGACCATATCAGTACTGTGAAAAAGCCTTAAAAAATCTTTTGCCATTACATTGCAAGAGGACCTTTCATTAGAGGGTTTAGAGGATTTAGTCGGAATAAATAAAATCAATTATTTCACGCTAAGCAAAGGGAAATGAGAATTTGCATACAAAATATTTAACTAGCAAGAACGGATACTACAATTCGAAATTTTCGCTGCAATAGATAGATGAATTGATCAACTTCGTATCTTTTTCAGCAAAGTATATATATTTATTTTGATGTTTATATCTAACTAGAAAATAGCTGCGATAACGAAAAACTACATATTCAATCATAATGGTTAGCAAATACACGACTCATATTATTTTAGCTTTTTTCATGGCAACTCAATGGAAAGATCTGTCATTAAGGGCTTTATTTTTTTTTAAATGATGAATTCACAAGTCATATATAGGAGATGGAAGGGTCTTCCCCTATGCAAAACAGACTGCAGAGACCAGACACACTGATGGATCATAGACGAGACTATGAACAGACTATCATTACCAAATTAAGTTTACTTGGCTAACAGGCTCAAACCTAGTGTGTCAAGGAAGATGGGATATTATTTTAATTTGCATAATTACACAGCTGTAAGCGATGAACAGGAAAGGAAAAATTTCGTAAATAGAGCTTTCTTTACGTGGATATTCGAATGGTATCATTCTTGGATAAAAATAGAAATGCTATTTCCAATCAAATAAACTAGTTGGAAGCATATAACTAAGAAAAATCAACATTAAATGATCTTTTGACGCAAAATAAATAACATTTGTAATTACTGTACAGGGAAATTCTGAAAGGGATGACTTAGAAATGTAATAGCTGCTTTCAAGTAATGAAAAGGGAAAAAAAAAAAAATATATCGCTTTCGCACACCAGAACTTTCCGATATTAGTGAAAAGAAATAAAAAATGCGCACAATCTGTCAACCCATATGAACAACTGTATCTTAAGACTCTCTGGAAGTGTGGGTTTGTGAGAAAACGAAATGCTCGAAACAAACTTTATTGGCAGAATCTTGTTCTGCCAATAACAGAACACCGTGTTTGGGCTGAACGGTAGAAAGATTATGCGATAAATTATTCTGCGTAGAAACTTGGCAATTGAATTTTAAGTGCAGACGTGTTCAAAAATGATGCTAATCAAGATATATTGTAAAACGAAATGAGATGTGGATTTGATTTACTCCGTCTACTAGATTCAATGATTAATCCTTTTTATAACAAATTCATTAAAACACCCACCAGCCTAATTTTGTCGTTCTGCCGACAAGAGCGGGTAACTCCGCTCTCTACCCAATATGTAGTAAATTCGAGTCTCAGTACAGGCATGAATATTTATGAATATCTTTGGCTGAGAGATGAATTTCATCGCCCCCTCCCCTGTTTGAGACCACACTCCGCTTACTGGAGGCCTGAAGTGGTCCATGTCTTCTCTCTAAAACAGGATTTCACGGGTACACAATTTTTGGTCCAACCAGGAAACTAATGTACGATAAGTTTTTGCGGGAGAGATTTACAAAAAATAAAAAATATAATAATAAAAATAAAATAAATAAAAAATCACTTTAGCTACCACGTTAATTAAGGATTTTTATGTACGGTCTGCTAAATCATGGCCCGATCTCATAGCAAGCAGTGATCTAGTAGCTGATGTACTGCATGAACATTGAACCCCCTTTCCCGCCCACTTCGAATAGTTCCCCTGAAAGATTTTTCCGTCTTCCCTTTTGAAATGAACACAAACATTTGCACAAAATATAAGGATTGTTCTAACATAATATGGTACCAATCATCCAAGTTCAAGGTTCTTGAAACTTAGGTCGTAATCCATTATTGAGTCGTGAGAGGCTAATCTTCCAGGTTGTTCTAAGTGATCCAATTAATAAACTAATAATTACTCTTCTTTCCCTAACATTTCAGTTTGTTTTTCATTCTTATGAATGGCAGTTACCAATGTTTCTGAGTTACGTGAAAAACAGTGAAAACTAATGTTACAGATGGATTTTAGAAATGTCTAAAAACACCATTAAAAACGAGCAAAAACGGAAACATGGTTCCTTACTGTGCAGAACATTTCGATATTACAAAAATGTAAGATGAATACATTCTGAACGTGAATTATCATGGACATGAATCGTCAAATCTGAAGGGATGAATTCAGATCGAATGTACATCAATAACGATAACCAGCTATTTGGTGATTCGATCTGCCATCGCTGGTAAAATTGTCGCAGGGGAAAGGCAGATATTAGCATCCTATGGTTATCCTATAGATCATGTAGCCTGAACAGAGTATTAATCACCGACTCTTATGAGCTCATCAGAATTCTTCACCATGAAGCCATAGACCAATTCTAACCAATCATGGGGGTGCAAAAAGAATGTAAAAACGCATCGAAATCTCCACTTTGACTCTCACTCCTAAAATGTTTTGCAATCATTTCCAGTTGGCGTTTCGGCTTTTGCAGTATAATGTGACTGATTGGTTTGGATGTACCGAGTGAAGTTGAACGCAATTCCTCAAGAGAAAGATTATTTAAAAGAACATCCAATGTTAAATATGGCGATCTGGAAATCTTTGTTACTAATAATTCTTGAAGGTTTTTGCAATGTGCACAACGAATCCTCCATTATCTACCATATCTGAGTCGCCTAGTGTCCTAGGGAGCCTCAGATGTGACAGTCCCTAAATTCTTCACAAATAACAATCCAGAGGATTTGGAGAACTGGCATTATGAAACGCCATAGTGATAAAAATCAATGGTAAATAATTCCAAGTACGGAAATCCAGATCTAATGACTACCCATCCAAGTGTCAACAATTCAACAGTGCACATACAACCACCCTTCTCGTTTTATTGGATGAATATATCGCACCCAAGTATGTTGAAGCTAGGCTACCGCTCTAAGTGTGGTGGAAATCGACTTAGAGAGGCTGCATCTTTTGCGTGATAATTCTCCATAATAAAAGTAAGATCACCAATTTCGAGTGTAGGATGAAAGAAGCCCACACACGGTTTCAGTTAATTCATGACGGCCCACTGTCCTAATCAATCCCTACAAGGACAGATCTCTAGTTGGATAGTAATGAATCATTTATCTTCCTAGACTTTCTCTTAAACCTATTTCATGGTCTACCGATCACAAGGCAGCAGTACTCGATGCATGACAACTTCTGATCTGCCAAACCTATCCAGGTCAAACCTTCGACAAATCATAATGCATGTCATGGTGTGTCCTTCACCAACCACCCCGTTGTTATGAACACTGTACTGGTAAAAACGAGGTCGCTGATAGTCATCAGACTTAGAGATGTACTGAGAGAGTGAAAGGAATAAGATAAACCTTGAAATATGAACTCACTAGCGAATGTGATGAGAAAGTGCTACTCTTCTAGAAATTAATTTTGAATTGTCCAGATAATGAAGAAGTAAATTATGTAACCTCACAAACAACAGTCTTATATATATGCAGCCACAGACCACTCTACAAGTGGTTGAGTTACCCGTTTTCATCTAAATAAGTGTTTCTCAAACTTCAGATATCCGCGTACCCTTTTTTTTAAATTTTCATTATTACCAAGTACCCCCTTATCAAAAGAATAATAATAAATAAATAAATAAAATAAAGTACAGAAGTAAAAGTAGAGCGCGAAACAGACAGCAATGGTAGGCCAGTAGAGATAGAGCAGCTATGAAGAAGTGCTTGTGATTGGTGCGGTATTAACAAAAGATAGCGCGAACCAAAGATAAAGGCAAGCCAACAGTTGAGTTGAAATGCTAATTCTCTTCAACCGTATTCCATAATATTTAAATTCATCATTATGCATAATATATATCATCATTCAGTATATTTCTTTTTAACACGTTTACGACAGGGTGGTGTAAACGTAGCAACATATGGTTTTGCTTGAGTCTACACAGCAATCTGTTGGAGGGGAGATGTGATTCATTAGTTAGTGCCGTTTTTATCCGAGTTGTCTCCATTTGTTGAGAAATATATTACAGAGACTTCCAATGTCTCTGTACCTTATTCAGTGATACAATAAAACTACTTGTTTTTCTTGCGTCTTCAGTATAGTGATGCTGTTGGGGAGGGCGTGTTGTTTACCGCAGGTAGCGAGTTACTATCGCTAGGACGCGAACGTCGTAGTAACTCGCAATTTGAGTAGGAGAATTCATACATGATATATAATTTATTGAGAAATATATACGTTTAAAATAATTATTTCTTTTTTCTTAATGTGTTAATGATGCATAGCCGAAAATTGGCAAGGAACCTCTGAAGAACGTTCGCGTACCCCCGGGGGTATACGCGTACCACACTTTGAGAAATACTGATCTAAATGATGATAGTTAATGTTGCTCACGTTGGAAGGTTCAGGGATATGACGTCCTTAATTTGTATTATTCCTGTTATCTGGAAATACGCCGAACCAACTAAGGCTCTGAGGGCAGTGTGTTATGTCTTGTTCTTTTGGCCGCTTTTCCTGTAGACGGGATGAAAAAACCCAAGTTTCCAGCTGGAAAGACCCTTCCACCTCTGTATGAGACCGGCTTGAGACTGGAATAAAATACAAAAACGGAAAACTCTTGTGAAAAATCTTGATGTTTAGTAATATTTTCGCCTATGTTTCACAACCATTTTCAGTACAAAAATAGGACAGCAATTAAACATTAACAGAAAAATTCTAAAAAGCGCCACTTAGTAGCTAATGTAAGATAGGAAAATACTGATCGTTTTTTGTTAACTAAAATTATATGTAATTAAAAGTTAGGAAAGATTAGCAGATTGAAAAATATCCTACAAAAGGAGAATAAATGTAGACCATTGGTTCTATTTAAGTTAGGGTAATGAAACAATGTTTCACAAGTTTCTTTATAAAGACGTTCCATAAGAACTTCTTTTAAGAAGGATTCTTATCTTATTCTAGTGAACTGCTTGGTGGAGATGACATGTTCAGCAAGTCCAGACTATACAGGCTCATGGTATTTGATATAAGAGTTGTGTTCTTCCCGACGAATAAAACCAGATCTTCCAGTTTGTCCATAAGATAAGCCACAACAACAACAACAACAACAACAAAAAAAAAAAAAAAAAAAAAAAAAAAAAAAAAAAAATCACGCGAAGTAAGCTTTGTCCTGAACGTGTGAAAGGTGGAGATTTTCTGACAGGCAACAAAAATGTTCAAAATTTTCGCTAATATTCAAAAATTCCTTAAGGGAGAGGAATACAAGCGATTTTCTCCTCAAAAGATGAGGTAAGGATTCAGTAAATGCTTTTTTCTTTCTTTTTTTAATGAAGACCTTACTAAAAGCATTTGATAAGAAAGCTTGAGAGCCTAGTCAAAAACTAGGCTCTCAAGGCATTAATGACCATCTCGTGCTCATTCTTTATGTTCTTCTGAAAACTTTCTACAGAAAGAATTACAACACATTCTCAACTTTATCAAATGGTTGGAGATTGGCTCACTCACCTTCAGGTGAAAAGATGCTTCGCATTGATTTTTTTTTTTTTTTCATTTTAGAAATTATGGACTTTACAACCGTGTTATAAATAACTATTTTAATTTTCCGACGTTTCGACCTTCATAGAAGGTCATTATCTGGAGTATATACAAATATACAAGGACAAGTTGAGTTACATTTCACACAGTAAGCAATGATTTGATCACCGGTTATTCTACTGGCATTGCTTAAAATTTTGAGCCACTGACCAAAAGGAGGGCGTCTATTTCAGTAAAATTCCTCTATCAAAGGCAGAACTGTTCGTTATAGTCCACAGTTTGAATAGTCACCTTTTAACGAGACTACTAACTGAATGAGCAGGCGCAGCATATTTGTGACGATGTAAGCTTGAATCGCCGAAGTGCAGAAGCCCGCACAGGACTCCCTCATGCGGCAATATGATGAGACTGTAAATGATGTCAATTATCAATAATGCGCTACAGCCACCAATCAAGATTTGTAAAATGGCATAGCTAGTATACTCTGGCCTGGAAATATATCTTTTAGTGTGTGGGGGGGGGGGGGGGGCTTTATGAATGCTTCCACAAATTCCCATACCGTCTACAACAGCTAAGTGCGGCACCCTGTACAACTAGATTGTCATGCATCCATCAATCAAATGAATCACATTATTACTTAGACAGGCGTGTTAATGCTGTCAACTCCAATAAGCTTAGCGACTGCTTTTCGGCAAACTGCAGATATTTGAATCAAAGCTGATTTCTCTTCCATTTCCAATATGCCACTAGTAATGCATATTAACTGAAACAGTCAGCCTAAAACCATACGATATCCGTTTACAATCTAATTCTTAGTTAGACACACACACACACACACACACACACACACACACACACACACACACACACACACACACACAAATGTTGGGAGAATTATTAATGGGTCAGAAGTTATGTAAAAATGGGGCAGGTCTTTTTTTTTTTTTTTTTTTTTTTTTTTGCACGGACAGCACATGAAGTTCGACAATTTATTTTAAAAATATTTCACGTAATGATCAATTATAAATACTCCCTCCTAAAAAAAAAAATATATATATATATATATTAAGGATACCAAGTAATTTTATAAATTTGTTTTGTTTTGTTTTTTTTTTTTTGACATATAAGGACGACTCATATTTCGTTAAAAAAAAACTGAGGATGTCTGGTATATAATTAGGTCAATGTTGGCGGATTAACACCGTTTAAGTGGGCTGTGTAACATTACCCGCGATTTTGCAAAGTGAATTTGTTACTATGAGCTGCGTGCAACGCTAAGTATGTCACGTGACATCCATCGTAGGATGTGTACAGTCATATTAGTACGGTGTGTACGAGTGCGACTTAACACACCTACAGCTGCGTTTCAATCTTACAAGCTGTCACTTCCAGTGGATAAACGCGGTGCACTTTCAAGGGCATGACACCAATCGTCTAAGCCATACAATCGTTAAATAATAATAATAAAAGAAAGCTCCTGTAGCTGGAAAATAAAATTTCTGAAATCTTTTACCGAGAATCGTAGTACGACTACCGACGTTATCAGCTTGGCTTATAACGTACTCACTTCCTTTTTAGTTACGTTGTTTGGAAAATGATTCGCAGCATGTAGCACACCTACGAAATGAATTGCTTTAGTCTTATTTTATTTTTTCGTGGAAGGACCAAACGTACTCAGTTCTCATAAAGTAGTGCGACAGCATGAATGAAACTTACTCCAATCAAATAAGCCTAATTTCATAACTGATGTACAGAGATGAGCAATTCATTACTGCTTCGTTCAAACTATTCACTTTAAACTATTGAATGAAGTGAATTAAAGTCTAATCCACCCAAATCATTCCAACAATCTACCAATTCTTTTAAAGCATTGCTGATGATCTTTAATTGTTTAGCGATGATTTTTTCGATTACTAATATTTGTTTTCAAAAATTATAAATGATATGTGATAAATGCAGATTATTCAAATAGTTCTATAGATTTTGTTTTCAATTTTTTGACTATTATGCTTTATTTCGCTATTATTATATACAGGGGCGGCTCGTGCATAGGCACTACGGAACTGCAGCACCCCCAATTTTTCTCGATATATAAATATATTTATTAATTTATTTACATTTGCCTATAATGTTTAATTTTATCATTAACAATCCTATACAATTCTCTTATTTGGTATAAAAAATAATAAAAATCCTCTTGTAGCACTTAGGAGGGCGAAGGACGCTAGCAGCACTGTGTTTACCACAGTGTCATATTGCTAGTATTTGCTACGCGCGCAAGTATATGTACATCATAGTGAGATGTGAGCTATTAGCGTAATGCGTCACTGTTCGTTGCACAGTTCCACTGTTGTTCATACGCAGTTTGTGTCAGTAATAGTGTTTGTAGTGCTTATCGTCCGTCTCTTTAAATGTTTGGACATTACAATTAAAGACATAACATTTTGTTATAGTTTTTATTTTAGAACATTATTGGGGTTATGATAATGGATTTTATTTTTAAGTAATTTTGAATTATACTAAACTGTATAATTTTATCGATAATAAACAATATTTTTTCATGTTTAATTTTTTTTTAATTTTTACCATAATTTTGTATCCAAACACGTATACGCTGTACTTAAAATGTGTATGTATATTTCGAAAGTTGCAAGGCCTCGCGATTTCCAGCCACGAGCCGCCACTGATTATATATTACATGTAGTTTTGTTTTGCCTAATTCTGCCACAACAGATGGTCTCACTGAAATGATGGCAAATTTTAACAGGGTTCCTAAATACCAAATTTTATTAAATGGAATTTAAGATGCTCATTGTTAGATGTATTATTTTGGTATGCATAGTTGAGTACTGAGAGACTGGAAGAAGTGTAGCTTGATGGAAGTCACTGGTAGCTAATAAGGTAAAGAGATCATCTAAAGAATGAACTAAAGAACTATTATAAACTGAAATATTCCAAAAAAAAATCACTTAGCAGATGGATAGATGCGCTTATAAAAATGGATTGTGAACGGGAAAAAAAATTATGAGCTTTCTTATAAGATAATACAGGGTGGCCCATAAAAAAATCACTTAGCACACGAAGGAGTTTAAAATGTGAATAACTCATAACTAATAAAAAAAAATGTAAATTTTCTTCAAGAAAAATAACAAAATCATAGCACTTGTCAACTGCGCATATTCTTTTCTCCTCTCTCGGAAAAGAGTATCAAGACTATCGACACCTGAGCTGACAAGTAGCTTAACCCGAGTTTCTGAAATCCGACCGCCTCCGTCTAAGACTACGTACTTAGCCTGGACCGAAAAAAAATAAATAATCGCAGATATTGCTGTGCATATTAAATACTTTGTATTCGAAAACTTTCGTATAAATCAGCGATGAAGTGGACAAACAACAACGAAAAAAAAAGGCAGGTGTCAGCATCGAGGTTGACAGGTAGGCTAATATTTCCAATATTGCAAATGAAAGCTTAAGCTAGCCACACATAAGAATTCTTTATATCCGAAGGGTATTTTTATGCCTATCCGCTTGGAAAAATTTGATGGATCGATTAATTAAAACGTCACGCTAATAACTGGGACAAAACTATAAACTGAATACATAAAATGTAAAGCATTTAATCTCGTTATTATTTGCAGGTAAGATTCTGTGCTTGTGGCTTCACATAATTGCGTAGCGTGGGAGAAAAGTCAATGGTCGTAATTTCGAAACGCTTTATGCGGTGATTGAGCGTGAGTGGAATACTAATCTAAGCAGATGACGTGATCTAATGAAAGCAACATTTTATTTCGAGTTTCTTCGAGTCCCCAGTTATGGATCATTAAAAAAAAAAAAAAAACGCATACGTGGTGAATGAGATTGTGTCAGTTAACAGTTTACCATCAACTATTTTGACTACGTGCCTATGCAATTACATTAAATATTATGTCATTCTAAGTTAGTAAACTGCACAATAGAATCCTACATAAATTATTTTTGCCTTGAATGAATCGCTAGATTTACTTAGAACATTCCCCCACGATCACACACACACACAGTTTACCAACTGCAATAAGTACTGCTAAAGTTCCGTAAATCGTTGGTTCCTACTGAAATCAACTTTATTTTAGCGTCCTTTGCGATCTCTGTACATTCCCACTGGTAAGAAGATGGGGGACCTAAGTAAACATGGTAAATAACTTAGAATGCTTTGGAAAATAAGCGTTTCTTGGAATTGCAAAAGGAACCTATTTTTGGTAGTAATGGAGTGAATGCACGTTACAGATTATCGATAGCAGGAAGGAATGGGGACACGTGCCAAATGTTTCTACTTCAGAATATTGAACTCTGTTGTATTTTTAAGTCGTCTAACTGAAATACACGCCTCTTAAATGGATGATATTCACCGTAGGGAGAAAAGTATTTCACTAGCACGTTCCAAATAAAAACCCTGAGAACGCAAACTCGGTACCTATCGGAGCGTCTCACACACACACACATAGGAGAGTGACCCACTTTGAAAAACAGCGAAACCTTCAGGCGATGATTTTAACAGATGAAGTGCACCTTACAGTTGTTTGTATTGGGCGGAAGGAAGGACGTATGGGGGGGGGGGGGAAATTACAGTGCGCGCGCTTCAAACAGGTGTTCCCTACACTTCCCTAGTTAATCTCTCATGTATTCAATGATTCTGATCCACTATCTTCAACCTTATTCGTCATTGAAAATGTTTAATCTAATCAAAAGATAGTGGGTCGTTGCCGGGTTAAAAGAAAAAAAAAAAGAAGTTGTATTAGAGCATTTAAAATAAATAAGATGGAAGTGTATCGTTCAGTGAAAAAAAAAAAAAAAATACAGTTGTACTGCAGTAAACGCTCGGAAGTTGATAGAAACCAGCCATCAGATCCACTACTTACACCTAATGTTTACAGCAACGTAGATACAGACTCGTGTGTGTGTGTGTGTGTGTTTTTATTCTTAATAGTAAGTTTAAATCCGTTCACAGAAATAAGGGTTCCATTATAACACCACGTTGCAATACTATGGATGAATAAATAAATAAAAATTAAGTACATTATGTATTCTAAAGAACAAGATCTATTAGAACGAGTAAATACTTTCAAACACCTGGGATGTGATTTATCATATGAAGATAAAAAAGATAGCGATTGAAATATGAAATTTTGTTTAAGTAAACAGCATAATAAATAATATATTTAAGCCATCCCTGGCATAACGTCCTGTCGGATTCATAAAGCGGATTCAAACAGCAGAAATCTTAGAAAAACAGCTGGATATACCAAGTGAGACCATAAAACAAATGAAGAAATTTTACAATCCCTGAATATAAAGAAAAATGGACAGAACATCTAAATCAAAGAACTGCCAAAAAATATTATATGGATATAAAATAAATGGGAAAAGAAGAACTGACCAATGGCATGAGACCGCCAATAGGCCACTTGGCTTAAAACCATAATAGGAAGAAGATGTATTCTAAAGACAAAGTTCTCATTAGAATGAACTAAAGTCACCAATCGATGCAACAGGTTTCCACAAATCACTTGGATTTATTTAGCGATAAAGCCTGCGGTCTTTCCTCACAGAAGGGATATCAATTCAGAGTTGCGTTGTTTATCAACATACGAGGACGGCGTGAGGGATTCTGTTCAATTGAATCCAATGTTATTAGAGAAAGGTATGTTGCATACTTGCATTTCGTATTTTTTTAATACGAAAAAAAAAAAGCATTACGCTTGTCAAGAAGGATTTTGTAACCAAGATGAAAAACAGTATTTCTGGAAGTAAATTTGAGACGCACAGTGTCGAATGTGTGTGTATTCTCCAGTTATGCATTGCGCAATAGCTGGAGGGGAATCCTAAGTATCAGAAAACAAAAATCCTCTTCCCTAACCTTTAACTGAAAGTGCCTTGAAAATACTCCTAGCTTCCTAAAAGAATTCTCACCCGTCTTGCAAAATTTTTTGTGCTGAATTGTCTAGCACTATTCCTCCACTTTTCTTAAGCCTGTAAATACACGAGCTTATTAACATCTATTTATTGTCCAACTTCAAATTTACTAAATCAACTTCTTCCATTTCGGTTGTTTGGAAAGCGTTCTTACTCCATTTATTCCAGGAGGTGTTATTTGCACAAACTCTAGTTATTCAAAGACATATCAACAAGATCCTTTAAAAGGCACAATTGGGATGTACGTTTTGTAATCTCTCTTTGTATGAGAGTGATATTAAAAATCATGGATAGCATCGCGTAGATTCTTTTCAAAAGAGCAGTGTAAGATCAAGCGCCTCATGAAAATAAAGCTCGAGTAAACAAAAACAGACAATGCCAGAAGTCTGAATTCGGGATGAGTGAAGTGTTTGCTTGAATTTTACTTGGAAATAAATATTTTTTTTTTTTTTAGCGAAGCTGCTGGAAATTTTCTGCTAAACTAAAATACAGGTAACCCTCGTATAAAGCGGTGTACAAATTGTAGTAACCCTTGTTTAACGCGGTTTCGATAAAAATACAATGTCTACACATTGTAATAACTCTATCTTTTCATATATTTTTCACCTTGCGACTTAAAAATCAAATTTTATCTTCGTTAAATTTGTGTCTGCCTGTTTCCCGCATGTAGTTATAAGTAGCGAATTTATATTAGGAGAAACACCCTTTAGCACGCATGTACGTCAATTGCATACCGTATAAAGTGTTTATTGTTGAAAATTATCTTCGTTTTCTGCCAGGAAAGTGCATTAAAAATCATAAGTGTTATCTCAAGCTGAGCACTTTATTTTCTGGTGCGTTACATACATAATTAATATGTAATGTTTTTTTTATGTAACAAAAAAATATTTTGTATAGTAATGGCCACAAACTGCAACGAAAGGGAAAAACCAACATTGAAAATAAAATTTATTTCTCTCGAAGAAAAAATTAAAATCTTGGATCGGTTGAAAAATGGAGAAAAACCAGGAGTTTTTGCGGGGACTTTGAATTTAAACGAATCAACAATTCGAACAATCAAACAAAATGAACATAAAATCCGAGAAAGTGTTTATTGCTGGGTCAACGGTAAATGCAAAGCACGTTGCTCGTGTACGCAATATTCTAATGGAAAAAAAATAGAGAAATCTCTAATGATTTGGATAGAAGATTGCACTCGAAAGAAAATTTCCTTTGGAAATTTTAATGGAAATCTTATTAAACAAAAAGCTCTCACAGTTTATAAACATTTATGATGCAGACCAGGTGTTCAATGCGGATGAATCCGGGTTATATTGGGGGGGGGGATGCAAAAACACACACCTATATTTCGAAAAATGAAAGTCAACTCCTGGATTCAAAGTTCCTAATGATAGAATTACTCTACTGTTTTGTAGTAATGCAACAGGTGATTACATGACAAATCCAATGTTTATTAACCGATCCTCAAATCCCCGTGCTATCTATCTATCTATCCCAATGGCTTTAACAGGCCTTTAAGGCAACCTTCCAAACATGCTTGGATTTCGTAACCGAAATTCGAGGATAGAATGGTCACTCCTATGCCTCAAGGTATTCTTGGCTGTATCCCTGTGTGTTCACGGGGCCGGTTTGCCTGCTTGCGGGATGAAAAACACCAGATAAACTGGCGGAAAAAACCCTACTGCCCGCGCCCAAGACCGGCTAACTTGGCTATGGCTGAGGAAGATCCTTCAGCTCCTCACGTCTCCGACGGGAATCGAACCTAGGACACTCCTTCCTCAGGCATATGGTTGCGAAGCGCAAAGCCACTAGGCTAACCGCGCGGACAAATCCCCGTGCTATGAAAGATTAAAATATGCCCTTTATTTTATTTTGCCTAAAACATTTCTGCATTATGCGCAATGAAGTTTATGTACAATTTGTCAATTTATAATTTTATAGTATGTATTTGTTCCATAGTTTATATATTTTCTTAACTTAAATGAATTACCTGAAATAAATAAAAATATTTTTTGTTGGATATGTCACTGTTGTTTATGGAATTAAAAAAACGATTTCGGAACATAACCCTACTTTTTCTATGTAATCTGAGTCTCGCACAATGCGTTTTATATAACGTGGCATTTCTATGGAAGCTAACATCCGCGTTATACGAGGGTTACCTGTAAAGAGCCAAAAGGCTTCATTTCAACGATGCAAAATTATAAAAATCAAGTGGATATTAAATCCAGCATTATTTCAAAGCCAAATGCAGGAACTGAAATTTTCTTACGAAATTTGACCAGAGAGCTTACAGTAATACACTCGCCGGCATTTACGAGTTGCCCTAACGCGGACCTTATAGGAGACATGATCGCTTGCCCAAGTGTCCACATATTCGCCTTCTATTTGTTCACTGGCCTGACAGCTACCGAGAGTTCTCTTACGAAAAAAGCACCTCTCCGACATTTCGAGTTCCTTAGTACTGAAAGTGAGTTTTTGCTCTCTTAAGGTTTCTGCCTGGTCTCTGAGGAGAACCAACCAGTTCGAAACAGCTGTCAGCAAAAATCTTATCAAAAAACCTAATCCAATATATGGACGCTTGGGCAAGCGATCATGTCTCCTATAAGGTCCGCGTTAGGGCAACTCGTAAATGCCAGCGAGTATATTCCCATAAGCTCTCTGGTCAAATTTTGTACGAAAATTTTATAGTTTTTGCATTCGGCTTTGAAATAATGCTGGCTTTAATATCCATCTTATTTATATAATTTCTATTAAACTTTTATTTGGATTCTAAAATATTAAGAAGCAACGCATGTACTAAGAAGCAAGTCATGTGACTAAGACACAATCTTCCAACATAACCTAATGCCAGTAGGAAAAAAAAGTAAAAGGATTTTCAGTTCTTTGGAATAAGTTCTTTGTTTTTAGCTAATGATAAGTTATCTTACATAACAGGATTTTTCATCCTACAAAATCAGGCAAACAAGCCGGAGAACACGCACAGTTGGCAGAAGTCATACGACTACCTTAGTAATTGAAAAATTCTTTTTTTTTTTTTTTTTTTTCAGTCCTTTTGACAAACCAGCCGGATATAAAAACAGGAAGACTATTGCTTCACCTTTTTTTCTTCCACGTATCTGATTTTATATCAATCATGTTCTCCTATAAGCGGAGTTCTTTCGTAACTCGTTTCTTTGCTCCAGTGCAACATTTCCAACCTCCACAACACTCACTTCAGTCTCTCATAAATGCAGTCGTCTTTTCTATAAACAGTCCAAAGACAGAATGCTATACAGTTCCTCGCACGTCTGAAAAGGTACTCATCTTCCAATTTAGAAGAAAACTTACAAATTCTTAGCACGCACAACCTCTCGTGTATTTAAAACTCTTTTAACTAAGTCATAACTTCAGCGCTGTTGCTTAGGAGTTTCGTTAACAAAATGAAAAGTCGTGTAGCAGAAGTCTAACTGCTTTATATAGTCGTTAAGTGCAAGTAACTGGGCTGGCTGTACGTACGTTCCTTTTATAAAGAGTGAAGTCGGTGATTGATTGACTCAGTTTTAATGCACACTTCAACAATCACCTACCCGACAAGTCAATGCTTGTTTTTCCCTGTATTCGATCGAGGTTCACCTTAGTATAATTAATTGATCACATCGTTAATGGAGTGTACCATAAATCACAACATCCACACCACATTCTGTGTTATTTCAAATTTCAGGCCTCTGGAAAAGAAATCGTACAGAAACTGTCCGAAACCTGCTTAAAAGGTCGCAATCTTTTCTGAGACATAAATTGATGTGCCTGTCACCTTTTGTCATTTGTAACATTCTATTCAATACAGGCTGTTTTCGAGAAAGCATTCAGAAACTCAACTAAAACTTGCAAAATTATATTATTCACTTTGCAAGTTTTAGTTGAGTTTATTTACTTTATTTATTTAACTGAAAATTCAATATTTTCGGTCCTATTCTTAAGCAGAAATAAGGAGTGAGCTGCTAGGTATCCAAACTGTATTTTCCATCCGTCTTTCTTTTGAGGTAAAGGGTGCGAAGGAAGACAATATTTTCGGTTACAAATTCTCTTGTTTTCATCTAAGATCAATCAGCGTAGTTGCAACTTGTTTACTCTTAAGACACTGGTCAACGAAACCCTCCCATCTTAAATATATTACCATTCTAGAAAAGATCCAACAGACCTTGACGTGCTAGTGAAACAAAAATCATTTCAGGGAACTGCTGTACCAGTTTAAAATATCCCTCTGGAACATAAATCAGCTACTATTGAGATTTGAAAGTTATCTATCTGAAATGACAATAATGTACATGGATATTATGTATCTATAAATGGAACCGTTCTAATACGAATCTATGGAGTCGCATAAATTGTGTATTTCACACAATGTTGGTATTTTAAGAATAAATATTATATACTTAGTTTGCACAAACAGCTGTGAATACATTCACTGTGAAGTGTCAGCCTCAAGTCATCCAATCCACGACCAGAGTTCAGCTGAATCTGTTTGGTTTTTTTTGTATACCTGTGTCTTCAAGGTAAATTCATAGATAAAACATCTCGCTATCACTTGTAACTAGCTTGTTCACGACTCGTAAAAATGTTCGACAAAGCATTTCCGTCAAAGAAATAACTACAATATCTTCCTCAGCAAGTGAGCATTCTTATTGGAATAATACGTGCTATGTTCATGTAAGTATTATTCACAGTGTGCCAGAAATATCTCTCTATTTTCAGCTTCGCTTAATAAAATTAAATAAGTGAAGATGCCATTTAATAAATGAAGCTATTTCAAGCATTGACGAAATACGGAAACGAACGCCAATACTTATGAGTATTTCTCAGAATCCAAACATGCACAGATGAAAAGGCAGAGAGTCATAAAAATAAATTCCAACCTTTGAAATTGTGCTGCTGTCATTCAAATGCTGAACAGAAGATAAAAATAAGTATTGTAATGGTATGAAAGACGAATGCGATATTTTCCAGTCATCCTCATTTTGCAATCGTAGTAATTTGAATAGTTCTACAACCTTCCACGCATAAATAACACAACCTGTTGCTTAACTACCATTCTTGGCAGCAGTATTTTCTGTCTTTGTCCGTATTCAAGGTTGCCGACATAGTCGCTACTTGTATTACTTAAAAACGTGTTGAATTCCAAGTTTGTCAAGGTACACAATCATTTAACCAGGACGCCATAACTACAAGGAACCATGACCTACTAATATGCAGCTAGCCAATGTACATCGTATCTGGTTCCTTTTGTAATGCAAACTAGAACTGGCTGGAAACAGAATTAAATAGTAAAATAAATTTAACTTCTTTGATATCTATGAGATTCAGTTATTTGTACAGTGCCTGATACAAATTCAGGGGATTCAAAATAAGAAAAATTGTGCTGTTTGCGAACTTATAGATCCCGCGGCAGAAACTAGTTATGTTGGTTTCCCTCTAAGATGAGGAGAGGACAGAAAAGTTGCAACTTGCCCCCCCCCCCTTCTCAAAGTCCTGCCAAACTATTTTGGTAACCGATCTCATGACTAAGAGAAGACAGCTGTAGTAGGGACAGCCCAATCCATCATTTTTTTTTTTTCTTTTCTGAAGGGGGTTGGCTATGTGAATGACGATGGTAGGGAAGGTCCAGGTTGGCTTCAAAACAAAAGACTGCAGGCTCTACTTTATAAGGCCTTGAGAATCAATGCCTAAAGCTCTTGATCATACACAGCAATGTCTTTATATCGCATTTATTAGACTGCATGCAGTAGAAGCTATGAAGTTAACTGCACTAAAAGATATGCATATCCAATCATCTATATTAGAAATTCAACCAATTTGGAGCACAGGACTAAATTGTAAATCTAACAAAATCAAACAAACTTAAATCAGCACCTTTGTTACATGAAATTTATATACATATATAAGAAGTTTTCTTTGCAGTAAGTGACTAAGACTTTATGATCAGTTGCCTGATAGTAAATCATTTAAGTAATATAAATTTGAATCTATCTACGAACGGACTCATATTTCAGGTATTTGTGTGCTCGTCGCTAACCACTCAGCCAATAAGAATGGCCAGTTGTCCTGAAAGCGTCTACCGGAAAATGATTTTATGAAGATTCACGGTCTTTTCTGGGGAGCTTATGTCTAGCCAGTATTGATGAAGGAACAGGGGCGACTGAGAATAGCGAAGATAGGGAAGAACAATGGAACGAGGACAGTGGGCAAAGGGTTAGGAAGTATTGGGGGGACAGAATACAAGGACACGTAGAAAAAAGGTTTGGGAAAGTGGTGAATGAAGGAAAAGAAAATGGAAGAATCAATCCGCTTCTACTATTAAGATGACTACTTTTTGAAACTCATAACACCAATTTTCCAATATTTTCCCACGTACTTTCGTATTCTATTCATTCCATTCAATGCCAGCCGGATTCGAGCCTCGCAGGAAAAACCAGGCAAGTATTCTAAATCAATAATCCAAGTTCAGGAACAAATTCAGCTCGAGCCTGTAAAAACAGAGTTGGTTTTTATCCATATACGCTTGGAACAGGATAATACACTTTATTGTTTTACGAGTACATATATTAAACTATTCACTACAGATTGAAAAAAGGAAATTAAAGAAAAATTGGAAAAGAAGGGAATTAACTGGAAAGAAGCAAAACAACAAGCCTTGGACAGGACGGCATATAAATCTCTTTGGCAAAATCTCGACGCTTAAAAGCACAAGAGATCATAGATGAAGAAGAAGATAATATAATGGGACTTGAACCTATAATTCTACGCTATCAATAATTACATGAGAACTCCTAAGTTCTTCTATGAAATAGAGGATCGTAGACAATGTCTCTAGTTAAAGACTATTGGTATACTAATGTAGCTATAAGTTCAGTCATTGACATGAACAAGATGTAATCAACAAATCTGAAAAATCTTTAATTTGAGAAAAAGGAGAACAGCATAAAATAAACGAAACAGATGAGTAAACAAAAAGAAGACAGCAATATAAAGACTATAATTTATGCTGCATAAAAAAATAAAAAAGTGACCTGCCAGACGGTCAAAAACATATCCTTTTAATATAATAACAGCTTTCCTGGCATTATTTCAAATAGTCCAGCCTTGCACTTGTACATGTTCAAGAAACCAGTAAAAAATTAAGTACAGCTTGACTTTTATGTAGCAACGCAGCACACTAAGTGATACAACTTTTTATAAATGCAAAAAGTTGTTTTTTTTTTTTTTTTTTTTTTTTTTTTTTTGTAGAAAGCTTACTCCTAGAAAAGAAAACGCCTGATTAAAAATAATAACAAACATATCTCTCAAGAAAAGTTTCCTCCATTTTACATGTCTGGTGACCTGGATCCATGATAAGATGGGTGCGGCCTAATTGACACGCTACAGCTATTAATGACAGCAAATTACAATATCCATGAATGCGATGCTCGCTATAATGACTTGAGCCCACTCTGCTAATTGTAAGATTATATGATATTGAGTGAAAGAAAGTTCGTCAATAAATCACAAGATAAAGCCGCTAGAGATGATCTATGTGCTAATCAGAAGACAGCTAATCAAGGAAAGGGACGATAGCTCTAAATGACGTCACAGTTGCATGACGGAGAGCCTGCGTAGTCCTGAATCCCTTTCACTTTCTTATTCTTCGTTCCATCACAGTGATCAAGTAATATTTCACGCAGCTATCAATATAAGAAGAGGACGCGCCTGGCTTCCAGTTATAAATCTAAGCTTTAATGTACAATAGTTTTATTAGAGAAACGGTTCTGCATGTCTTCTACTTCATAACCATTTATAGCAATGTATAGATACATTGCCGGTTATGAGTTGATTCAAAAGCGGCAGGTGAACTCAAATGCAAATATTAAACCCAATCTCTTTGAACTAGTTGATAACATAAGCAATTCACGTTAAAAGTTTACAAGAGGATATCCAGGGTATCCATGCATAAACTTTTAACCGCGTCGTAGCTGGCGCTGACCAATGGGACTATTTGAATTGAGCTTGTAGGCATGCTGTTGAACAAATTGATTCTCTTCATATGTTGGCTAACAGAAAGTCCAAAGATGATGCGTAGTAGTCACTGCAAAGGGCGAGCGGCAAAATTTTTTGTCTGAATCCCATCCAGCTAGATGTTTGCAAGTCCAAACTCATCCGACGAACGACTGATTTATGAATTTTACAACTCGGGCTCGACTCGAACTTGGACAAACTCAGCTAATTTCGAGTGGAATGTAACGAAACTGGGTTTAATGCACAAAAAGTCATTTTCAAACAAAAGTATATGAGAAAGTCAAGAAAAGGGGAAAACGATAACTTATATTCTGTAAAAGCTGCACGCAAGATTTATTTTTACAAATAGTTTATATACATAATAAACTAAATATACAATTTGTAAAAATAAATCTTGTATTTACATTGCATCCACACTTCAGCTACTCGCACTTGTAGCCAAATTTTCTGTCCTCAAGTTCCAATGATTTTGTGGCAGGTGCAGAATATCCTCTTAGCCAAACCAAGACGGTGAAAACACCATGTGACGAATTTTAGTCACCAATCTGAATACTGTACTTAAACAGTTTTTGTACTTCAACTTCTTTTCTTTCTGGCTCATTAAAAGTATTTTAATCGTGACTTCAAATAGTAAGGGTGCTGCAACTTTCGAAATATACGTACATTCTGTAAATACAGTGTATATGTGTTTGGATACAATATCAAAATTATGGTAAAAATTTTTTAAAAAAATTAAACATGAAAAAATATTGTTTATTATCGATAAAATTATACAGTTTAATATAATTCAAAATTACTTAAAAATAAAATCCATTATCATAACCCCAATAATGTTCTATAATAAAAACTATAACAAATGTTGTCTTTAATTGTAATATCCAAATATTTAAAGAGACGGAGTAAACACGATAAGCAATACGAACACTACTACTGGCGCAAACTGCATATAAACAGTGGAACTGCGCGACGGACAGTGCCGCATGACGCTAATAGCTCGCATCTCACTATGACGTGCATATGCTTGCGCGAGTAGCAATATGACACTGTGGTAAACACAGTGCTGCTAGCGTCCTTCGCCCTCCTAAATGCTACAAGATGGATTTTTATTATTTTTTATACAAAATAAGAGAATTGTAGAGGATTGTTGATGATAAAATTAACATATTACTAGGAAATATAATAAATTAATAAATATATTTATATATCGAGAAAAACTGGGGGTACTGTAGTTCCGCAGTGTCTATGCACGAGTCGCCCCTGGAAGTATTACTACATCGTCCAAATCTAAACAGACTATGCCCTCGCTCCATTCTGGGAAGTAAATTATTCAGCATTTCTCCTCGATGTCATTTTTTTTTTTTATGTATACTCTTTACGCAGCCTTGTCAGGGCTTATTAAAATGAGATCATGCTGATCTATTACAAGAGCCTATATCTGCATTACTAATCTTAGCACTAGAATAAATATGCGAGTGCTATTGTTCAAACTTTTAAATCATACTGAACATGTTCGTGACACATTGAGCGGAAATTCTATGAATAAAAATATTATACGTAAGTAATCTCTCTTTTAATATTAATTATACTGTAATATCACTGCCAGGTTCGTGAAAAACACCTAGCGGATAGCATAAGAAACAAAGTGATCAACCAAATCGTTTCAGAAGTTAACGACAATAATTTCATGATGATAAAGTCAGTCGGAAAAGACAGTACAAGAGTAGGGAAAACAAGTTCATTAAAATAAATAAATAAATAAAAAAGGATAAGAAGCTGATACTTAAATGTATTCACTGCATAAAGTGGTTTTTTTTTTTTTTCTTTGTGATTTCGGGGACGATAACACCATTTTTATAATTTTTTTTTACAAGCATTTCATTATTACAGATTTAATTTACAAAGGACGGGATTTCAGTCATTTAACTATGCGCTAACTAGCAGGAAGTGGAATATTTTTCTGAAATGTACTTCTTCAGTATACCAGAATTAGCTGCCATTTTTTCACTGAATATTTCACAAGATAAAACACACAGTATTTGTTTTAACTACCATTATAGATCGTAACGAAGAATAATCCAAAAGGAAAAATAAAATAAAAAAATGGGGTACAAAAATAAACAGGTATATGAGTCGTGTTTAGGGGGAACGAATGGTCACCTTAACACTGCATAAATTAAATTCAGGGAAGCATCATACCCTGAAACAGTGCCTGCCTATCCGTAACTGAGATCTTGATTTTGGAATCTTCAAGACTTCCAACCCCAACTATATCAAAAAAATTTAAAAAATGACAGACGTTAAATAATAAAGATCGGGTGACAATAAATATGCCGGCTGAATGTGCCACATAATATCTCACTTAAATGTATTCTTGAAACAATATATAAATTAACCCTCTTGGCATCGCGACCGGATCCAATACTGAAGCTGCTAAGCTTGATTTCATGTAAATATATCGCTGTACAGAACGTGGCGATGTTGATATTTGCTCGGCTTAGCTAAAAGGTAACTGCTAACATGACATGAATACCGTAAAGAGTATTATATACATTCTAGGACCACAACACAGGTTGTGGTCCTAGAATTCACACAACAATCAGTTGTGTGAATTTGCGATAGTATTGCTATCGTTAATACACACAGCTGATTTCCTGTGTTGTAGTCCTAGAATACATTACTACTAAATCTAGAAATGCGAAGAGAGAAACCCAGTGGAATCAATAAAGGGTCTTACAAAAACTGTCAAGGGAATGCCTGTAACTCGAAAATGTCTCACACTAGAAGCTTCCGAGGAGGGAGGCTAAATTGTACTATGTCTCTGCCAGGGAAGGATCCAGAACATTTATTTTATTAATAAGCGTGTTAAATTTTTCTCTAATAACATTCCAAATTTTTACTTAGTGTTATAATTCTATATATGAAGAGGAGAGAGTTACTTCCTAATTAAGTTTTCAATTATTGTTGAACAGTATGAATAAATCTCTGTCTTACTGGTAACAACAGACGCATTTAAAACTCAAACTGCTTCTGTTAGACAACGGCTGTGCTCGTTAGTTGAGTTGCAGTGTCTCAGCTTTCCAAATGGGATAGCTGATAAACTATTCAATTTGTATCCCACTGTCGCATAAGGCATTTATGCCACAGTGGAATTCCGAACACAGCCAGCGAAAGTCGTTGGATGGCAAATGATTTTCACTTCCTGGTGTGAGACTAACGGGGGGGATTGAAAAAGTAGTATGTTTGGTCTCTAGAACACAGCTCTCGTATTATCTAGTCTTTTGTACCATGGGTAAATTTAAATGATCAGAATAACAGCAACAAAAGTTACAAGAACACTTGTAGTTTTTTTTTTTTTTTTGTATGGGGGGGGGGGGGTTAAAATCCAATGACAAGTTGTTTGCTTGAGTCAATACCTACTTGCCATCCCAGATAGTAGTCTGTTAAGATTCACAACAGCTCGACACACAATTTCCAAACAGACACTGTATGCTGAATTTCGCCTAAAACTTGGGCATTCTACAGGTCATAGAACAATCCAAATTTTAAGCGTTATATTCAATTAACTAAAGACCCAGAACATTTTGAAAATTGAAAATAATAAATAAATGCGGTAGACACTTCTACAAGCGACAGGTTTCAACGAGATGCTCATCTTGATTTACTTTCTCTTTTAAAATAAAATTAATGTGTCCTAAAAATTAACCCTTTCAAAAAAAAAAAAAAAAGTTCATGCAAGTACTGAAAAAGTATGTGGTTGGCTGTGATTTATTTGGGCTGATATTATTTCAATTGCTGAAGAAGTCAATTTCCTTCTGAAATTTATTATATAATGGTGTCAAAGATACCGTTATAGAAGACATCGCGGGAGACCCTACATTGACACAATAACTATTACTCACACAATACTCTTAAATTCATTAACAGACGAAGCATTCACAACCACCTCTGGCAACGCATTCCACATATTCATCACCCTCCAAGCAAAATATCTAGTCCTAACACCCTTCTTAACTACACTCTTACACAATAACCAGGGATAACCCCCTCGTTCTCTCCCTTCCTGCACTGTTCAGAAAAAAGTCATCAATATCCATCCTATAAAATCCCTTTAATACTTAAATGCGTCTATCAGCTAGTTTTTGGAGCCCACACACCTTAAATCTTTCCTCATAGGAAAGATTCCGCAGACCTGCAACAATCTTTGTAACTCGCCTCTGGATCCTCTCCACCATTTCTTCGTCACAAAAAAAAAAAAAAAAAAAAAAATCCAGGTGAAAAAAATCCAAACCTGTGCGCAATAGTCCAGATGTGGTGTTATTAATGCCTTATAAAGCGGAACAATAACTTCCCTATTGATAATTGTTGGATGTTCTTCAACCATGTACTTTGATGTGATGTGATGTTTTGGCAGCATTTGCAATATACCCTCTAAACTTAAGTTCTCTGTCCACAATTAACCCCCAAAACCCTAGCCTTGTCAACTTCTTCCATTAATATAGTACACAGCATGTGATCTCATCCTTCCGAAGTGCATCATCACCTTAAACTTAGCCACCTTAAAGTGACAGCCATTTACCTTAAGCTCATACCGCCAGCCTATTTAAGTCATCCTGCAAAATATTTACATCATTTGAATTGACTATCGCTCTTCCCAGTTTTGCATCATCAGCAAACAAGTGGATATTTCAAGTTATGTCCAATATCATTAATGTACAAATTAAACAACAGAGGACCAAGTACCGAGTCTCGAGGTACACCACTATTCACCTGTCTTCTGCTGGCCTCAGCTCCTCCATAAACCACTCTTTGATATCTGTCCACCAGCCACCTTCTAATCCAAATCACCAGCTTCGGATCCATATCAATTTATGCAAACGACAATATCATTACTGGAAACGCTAAATGATGACCTCCTAGCTACTTCGAATTTACAGACAACCACACTTTGTTTTTCCCGGTACTTAGCTTGGTGAAATTTTTTTTTGCACTATCATGGTGCTGCTAATAGAATTATTCTTGGACAAATATAGCTTGCTTCTTCAGCGCATTAAGCATGGGAGTTGAAAGTACCTTTTTTGTTGTTTAAACTAGAATAAAATGTTATTTTTAGCCGTTGAAAATAGCATTTAAACATAACTGCCGAAAAGAATATAGGGATTACGGATGCCAGTCTGATGCATTTTTGAAGCCAATTAGTTTTTTTTTTTTTTAATGTTAAATCTTTCCCATGCAAGATTGCATGTTTAATTCACATTAATGTGCTGACAGCCCTATTTTAAGTGCAGACCTGTTAACAGTGGTCAGCGGTTAAAAGTGCATGAGCAAGTAGTTTAGATATGTGAGAACCTGCCTTGTAGACTAATCATGTTTTTTTGTGTTGTTTACGAGCCCGCAGTAAGCAAAGTGGCAGTGCTACACTAGACAATGAAAATCATCTACAACCTCAATGCCTTCACGAGCACTGGAATGTAAGCCAAGGCATTCGTTGCATTCACATGGATTCCAAAACTTATTTAAAATTCAACCATGCTTTGCTTGAATTCTGCAAAAGAAGAAAAGAAAAAAAAAAATCCTGACTGCTTTGAGATTATATTTTATGCAAAAATGCTAGCGATATTTACTTCAAGTTTTGCACTTAAGATGTGTAAAACAAATTAGCCTATGAAATTTTAATTTTGGCCTGGTTATTGACAGCAATTTAGCTTAAATTTATGCTTTATAAAAATATAAATTTATATATAAAGCATATAAAAATTTGTGTGTTTATAAAACAGGTATTCAACAATTATTGTATCAAAATATAATAAATGCACGATTAAAAACACAGTTATCACAATTAGAATATTCATATCAATATTGTATTTGTGTGATATCATATCTGGTAACTTATTGAGAATTTCAAAGTTATTGCGAGCTATCTTTAACCAGGTCGTATAATATTTTCGGATTATTTTACAAATATCGACACTATAAATATAGACTATGTAGGTTATGATTTATAGTTTTACTATGTATGTATGAATTTATATATGAATACCAAAAGATTCTCAAACAAATGCCGTGAATCACGCTTGCCACTGGGCTACACACCTCACGGATGTAAGTATAGAGATTTTTATTTTATTGTAGAATAATCACGATGTTTATTACTATACTGACGCCATTTGTAAAATGCAGAATTAACTCTGTTGCAAGAGATTAAGTAAAGAGAAAAATGTGTTTACAAATATATTACGTACAAAACACACTATACTTACAAACACTGAAAATATAAGAGCTTACAGTAAATGAAAAGTATACTTATGTAATAATTCAATCCATGTTGGGCACTAGTAACTCAATTATTGTGCTTCATATTAAACAAACATAATTAGAATTAACTGCCTTGTCTGAATACTTGATCTGAATGCTGGAAAAGTATAAAGGCGGGGCAATAAAGATCCTCTCTTCACATCACTCTAATGAAGTAATTACACTTTTAACCCTAACTGCAAGAGTTAATTAAGAAAATTCTTAATGACACTGAAGATCAGCAAGCAAATGACTGAAACAACTTGTCTTATTTAATCTTGAAACCATTTAATGTCTAAGAACAACTGGATTTAAATCCCATTATGCATTTGTAGTAAGGATTATCTGCATATCTGAAAACGTGTAGGTATTACTTACGTCAAAGACGAAACTACATAAAATTATACTTTTATTCAAAATTTAACAGCATGATTAATAAATTACAAACAGTTTGAAAATTACTATCGCTTTCCTCGTCGTCCCCCCACCCTAATATTAAAAACTTTTCAGAGTTTTAATCCTTGTACATTACGAAGTCTCCACAGTAAGTTTAGCTTCATTTAATGTTTGCTTGAGAACTAAGTTATTTTTTAAAAAATAATTAAAACCATATTTAAACATTACAATTTCTTCCAATTATTTCAATACGTAAATGGCACCCCTCCTCCCCCGTTTTTTTTTTTTTTTTTGGTAAGAAAAGTAAACAGTAATTATCATTATGGTGCTCTGTAGCAAATTTAATGTCAGGGGGGCACTTGTTGCTTATCTAGCATAATTCACGTCTCTTAAGTCTTGTTTCTTGTGATTTATATTATTATTACTTTGACAATATACATAAAGTAACCTAAAACAGTGTAATAAACAATCTTCTATGTGTTAAAAACTGTGAAAGGTTAAGGCTAAAGAATTACGTATCCGATACATTTATATAATTATATCCAAGGAGAACATTTATAAAACCTTAACGTGCATAAGATATGTGTGTGGTGTATATTCATATTTCAATTCACAACTGTAATGAATTATGCAGAAATGCATATTCCTTTTCAGTGTATAACACTAGCCATTAACAAATTAAAACTTAAATATAAGGGCAACAAATAAATGCTCCTAGTCATGAAGTGAAAATAAGATTTCAGTGTAAAATATTTACTTATTCTTATGGCTACAGAAGACAGGAAATTTATTCATTTCCTGTTCATTTAATTGGTATATAAGATCATTTCAAATGCATGCATTTGACATGATTAATACCATAATTCATAACCATAAAAGTTCAATTTTCCCCCTTAGGCCATTTAACTATGTTCTCTTCTTTTATAGAAGTAAATACAATTTGTAACAAAGATTTCCACAGGTAGAAAATGCTGCTCCAAAATGTGGTTGTAATAATGCTCAAATTATAAAAGAAATGAAACGATTCCTAGAAAATTTTAAGAAGGTAAACTTTAAACCGTGCTGCAGCTTTTACTTGTTCAATGTGTAAAAGTTATTGTCAAAATTGCTTACTTTCATTTCCTTTATAATAGCTAGATCTGTTGACACATTCGAACAACTTACAATAATTTCAAAATAAAATTTTATATTTTCCATCAATCTTCTATATGCCAGAAATTCAAGTCCTACTTTCATTCCTATTCTGTAACTTTCTTCTTTTGTTCAAAGCTGACAACTACTGAAATGGGAAATACATTACTCTCCTGATACCATGAGAGACATTACTAGGTCAGCTGATTTTTTTTGCCTAACTTAAAGAACATGTTAAGATAAAATGGCCTAGATTTTGCAGCAAAATCAAGTGTGCAGCTTAAGCAACAGCCAAAAATATAGAACAGACAGTTTTTGTAATTAGAAAATGATTTTCCTAAACATGTTTTTCTAAATTCCTTTCTTAGAAATTTGTCTATGTCGAGTCACTTTTAAAAAAATGCACAATGCTACCAAGAACGACATACTTATTAACAGTCCTAATCAAACATATTACACTAAACTTTAAATTTGTTAACACTCTTCATATTCTAACAAACTCTGGTAATGCCATCTCGAAGATGGTGCACCACTACATTTCAACAAGACTGATGGTACAACAATCAGATATAATGCTGGGTGGGGCATCACCTAGTTATGCAAGATGCCTGCTGTTTTCATTGAGAACTATGGCAAACACTGACAGATCAGAACTGGAACAGCCTTTGGTGGACATAATACATGTGCAATCCCCCTTAAAGAAGACTGCAGGAGAGAAGTAGATGATTTTTTTTTTTTTGAGTTATTAAAGAGGACTTAGAATCAAGATGAGTATTACAACAAAAAGAAAAAATAAAGTTTTAAAAATAATCAAAATTGGGCACCTTTCAAATGTGAAGTAGAGACTCAAAGATGCAAATATTATTGGAGAAAAAATTAGAGTGTTTGAAAATATGAACTAAGCCTTAAAGAAACATGAGTGGCAAAATATGAAGAAAACACTGATTCAGTCAGAAAAGTATACGGCAAGGCTAAATTACACCTGATAAGAAATTATATTTTTGTTTAATCTTTTATCCAAGTATAACAGAAACAAAGTTTGCATGTGAAGTATCTTCACAGCTAGGCTGATTTTATATAGAGACTGTTGATATTTCAACATCAATTGCCTTAGAATCCCACAATGCAATGCAAGGGGTCACCACCCAGATTAGTTACCACCTTTACTGAGATAAATCCACCATAACTGCAGGCTTCCTGAACTATAACATATATTAAAAGAATTGTATGAAAACCAGCAGTAAAAAAAAAAAACTACACTGCTCAACAAAATTAACAGAACAAAATTTTTTCATGACTATTTTATTTATGTCTCGAAAGTAAATATTTGATATAGCAAGCATTCTGACATGCATATTCTGAGTATCTAATAGAAATTGATCTACCGCTCAACATTGATCATTGTGTGCAAATTACTTGCGCCTAGAAAAACACAACTTGCAACCATATCACATCATCCCCCTTTTTTGTCTGCTCAGTGGGTTTGCGCCATCTCTCCAATACCTTCAGGATAACTCATCATTTAATGATGACGACTTATCCTAAAAATGATCATCATCATCACCATCTTTAGATGATATTTGAAACGGCAGGCTATTGGATAACAAAGCAGTGCAGCTGCAGACAGAGGTGGTATGTTGGCTTAATGTATCATGAAATGTAATCACAGCACTATGGATGCAGTTTCAGGTGACCATTACAAGAAGGACTACCAGAGAACAGGCTGCCATCTGATTAACAGCAAGACAGTAAACTCACAATGCCTTCTCACTAACTTCTCGAGGTTGGTGTAGCCACAGGTGAAAACCTTTCCAACCAGACTGTGCAAAGAAGACCGAATTCAAATAGACTTTATGCAAGGATGCTAGGGATTTGTATCCCATTAACCAAACCACCACAGAGCTTGTTAAACTGGTGCCATGAACATGCAACTTGAAGTCCTGACAAATGAGGTATAGTTCTATTCTCTGACAAGTCCCATTTTAGCCTACAGATGAATTCTATATGTTATTTGATCTGCAGAGAATCAGGAATGAGTGCCATTCCTCTAACATTAGACAAAGGGGCACTTAAAGTGGAGGCAGTGTTCTCATGTGGGGCTAAATAATGATTGATAATTGCACCCTCTTCATGGTTTTGACAGGGATATTTTAACTGCATAAGAGATACCGAGAACAGATCCTTGAAATTTGTGTAACTTTGGGAGGGGGGGGGTAGGAGGGGAAAGATGGTCCAGATTTTCTTGTTTCAAGCATGACAACACCACTGCCCATAAAACTCAAGTAGTGGAAGAGTATCTTGAAACTGAAGATATCCAGTACCTGCCATGATCAACATAATCATCACTAAAATATGATTGAACACTTGTGTGAAACACCCTTGGCATCACATTGTATGAAAGTAATTACTGATTCATAAAATAAAAGTAAGCAAGAAATCCCTTCTCCTTGAGCTCAAGGAGAAGTTTGAGAGGCACTGTGTGAATAATGATTAGTATGCCTCCAACAGAGTCTTCAGACCCCATATAATAAATGCCACAAATATGATAATTCTTGTACCTGATTCTTCCATCAATTCCATCATCTGCATAAAGCTGATTAATATTGCCCATTTTGATATCAGATTTAATACCACTTTCCTTTATAATGTGATCCATACAGATAATGAATAACAGTGGAGATTATGTGCACTCTTGTCACACACCCAACAACATCAGATTTTTACTTCCTTCAATTCTAACTGCTGACTTATAACTAAGAGATTAGGTTTTGCTTGAAATAATGTCCCATTTACACCATATAACTGTAGCGTTTTGAGGAGCTTTCCTTTTGGCACCTTGTCATATGCCTTTTCCAGATCAACAAAACTTAAATACAAATCCTTGTTATTATTATTATTAAACAAGACCTTATGGAGTCAAAGACTCATCTAGGAGGTCCTTTTATTTCACATACATCTCATCATACCGCGTCTTAAACACATTCAAACTCCTTGCAGACACCACACTCTCAGGAAAGGCATTCCAATCACTCACAACTCTGCACGGAAAAAACCTGCCTCTCACTCCCTTACTCACACCCTCTTTATACAGTTTCCAGGGATGACCTCTGGTTCTCCCCTGATCTCCCACTATTCTCTGTAGAACTTCTCCACCATTGATCCTATAACAACCCCTTACCAACTTGTAGGTCTCTATCATATCTCCCCTCTTCCTTCTCTCCACTAGACTCTGCAAATTACATCTTTTCAATCTTTCCTCATACTCGACATTCCAGAGGTCAGAAACTACCTTAGTCAGTCGCCTTTGGACCCTTTCCAACATCTCTTCATCCTTCTGAAAACCAGGTGACCAAATCTGGGCACAATAGTCCATGTGTGGCCTAATCAAAGCCTTATATAATGGAACAAGAATCTCCCTACTTCTACACGTCAGTGTCCTCCGCATCATTCCCAGAAGTCTTTGTGTTGTCTTCACAATTTTGGCGATGTGTCCCCTAAATTTTAGATCCTTATCCACTATCACTCCCAGATCTCTTATTTCCTCTACTTCCAACAACATATTCTCACCAAGCATAAATTCTGCATCCCATCTTTGTTTTCCAAATTTTAAAACCTTACATTTTGCAACATTGAACTCACATCCCCATTTGCTTGCCCAAACACTCAATTTATTCAAGTCTTCTTGCAAGGCCACAACATCTTCACTACTCTTTATGGTTCGTCCCAACTTTGCATCATCTGCAAACAACTGAATATCTCCATCCAAATCTTCGCCAATATCATTAATATACAAGTTAAATAGTAATGGCCCTAAAACAGATCCCTGAGGCACTTCACTAGTGACTTTCCTTTTCCTGGATATTGCACCCCCATACACAACTTGTTGATACCTATCAGATAGCCAGTCTCCCATCCAATGCACTAATCTAATATCCAACCCCATCTGCTCTAGTTTGACTGTCGACTTATCATGAGGTACTCTATCAAAAGCTTTTGCGAAATCCAAGTATATTACTGTGTATCTTTCTCCTCTGTCCAAGGAAGCAGTCACTTTATTGTAATAAGTAAGTAGATTACTAAAACACTACCTCCCTTTAGCAAATCCATGCTGTCCATCAAAGATTATACCATTGTTGTCAACCCAACTCTGGATCCTAGTTCTCACAAGCTTCTCCAACAACTTAACCACAACACCTGACACACAGATAGGCCTATAGTTTGATGCTTGAGTTCGATCACCTCCTTTATGAAGTGGCACAATCTTGCCCTCCTTCCACTCTTTAGGGACTTGACCGAGTGTAAGACTCATATTAAAAAAATATGTCAAGGCAGGTGTCAACTCTCTGGCACATTCCTTCAGAATACGCGGTGATATACAGGGTGTTCGGAATAAATTTGACATATTTATAATTAATTATATTTTTCCGTAAGTTACATGTATTAACACACACTTCTCTTCATTTAAAAGTTTGGACCCTTCTTCATTCATATACAAGATGTCAGAAAGGATGGATAGCTGGAACCCACCTGAATCATGAAGAGAATAACTTGTATCATGATGATTCGTGCCCGCCATCAAAATAAGGATATTACGACTGCTGCCCAGTGCTCCCTGAATACAGTAAAAACAATCAGGCATGAACTAGAGACTTGCAATGGTGACTACGAGGATGTAGCAAGAAGAAAGATCCCTAGCAGACGATCTGATTGCGTTCGTACAGCAGAATTCCTCGCAAATCTGCAGGAACAGGTGTTGAAGAACCCTGGCATTGGAATTCGGGCTTTGTTTGTGGAGTTGCTAACTGTAGTCAAGCCCTGGATAACAAGGGTAGCCAATGGTAGGCCGTATGCATGGCAGCAGGATTCGGCCCCTTGCCACACCTCTGGGAAAAGTCAAAAATGGTTGTCTGAAAATTTCTACGACTTCACCAGTCCAAATGTTTGGCCTCCAAACTCCCCAGACCTTAACCCCATGGATTATTTTGTATGGGGCGCAGTTGAAAAAGACACCAATCGCACTTCCAGTAATACAAAAGCCCAGTTAATGGATAAAATTAAAACAGTTTTTGCGGCCCTTCCCAGGGAGACTGTAGCATCAGCTTGTTCGAGGTTCCGAAGCAGAATTGAAGCTGTGATCGATGCTAATGGTGGTTATTTTGAGTAAATCTTGTTGATAGTATTGTAATTAACTCTGCCTGTAATGTTTTTTTGTCAATTCATTAAATTTAATAGATACAAAGAAGATTTTCTTTTTCCTTACGAAACTGTCAAATTTATCCCGAACACCCTGTATTATCAAGTCCCACAGCCTTATTTACATCTAGTTTACTCAACTCCCCAAACACCTCTTGCTCACTTACAGTCAGTCTCTCCTCCCCATCATCAACTGCTCTTAATTTCTCCATGAAGTCACATTCACAAGATTGAAAGATCTTTATGAACTGCTCATTAAGTATCTCCACCACACATTCTGCAACAGCTGTCTTTATACCATTTCCTCCAATCAATGTCATCCTTCCATAATCATTCTTTCTTTTGCTGGCTACATATCGAAAGAACTCCCTAGGATTCTTTTTAGCTTCATTAGCTAACTGCTGTTCATACCTCTCTTTAGCTACTCTCACCAACCAAGTCACCCTCCTTGCCTGGTCTTTGTAGACCTCATGAAATTGGTTACTTCCACTTCTCTTATGCTGCCTCCACAATGCCCTTTTTCTCTGTATTGCATGCTTAATCTCTTTATTCATCCATCTCACACCTACCTTATTTAACCTTCTCACCGATGGTATACATTTAGACATTGCATCTACTAAATATTTTTTGAAAATCCCCCAAGCTGCATTGATCTCTTTTTCAGCTAACTCCTCATTCCATGCTACACCTGCAAGCTGTCTCCTGAGCTCTTCATAATCACCCCCCTTGTAGTTCCACATATACCCTTTTTTCACAGGGGTCCTTGCACTGCTGGCAACCACCCAAGTAATCACCTCATGGTCACTTTCACCAATTGGTGGATGATTTGATACCTCATTGATAATTACATCCTCCGATGAGATGACCAAATCCAAGACCCTTAATCCTCTTGTGCCCTCTGTTACATACTGTCTGAGGTAGTTATCCCTCAAAAACTCAAGAAACTCATTTTCTTTACTTCCAGTTGCTATCTCTTCATTCCAGTCTATATTGCCATAATTAAAATCACCCATAATGATCACCCTTTTCTTATTTGCTTGGCTTATTTGACTATACATTTCACTATCACCACCATCCACATTACCAGGTCTATAACAACATCCCACCAAGTATTTGATTCTATTCACCTCTATCTCACACCATACTGCCTCAAAACCACTGGCCCCATTTCCCTCTTGCATCTCTACCTTGTATGGACATAACTCTTTCTCTATCATCAATAGCACTCCCCCTCCCTTTTTACCCCTTCTATCCTCACGAAACACATCATACCTTTCCATCTCTATTCCTGTCAGGATGTCATCCTCATCTAACCATGTCTCACTTATTCCGACAATCTCTGGGTGCACAGACGCAATTAGTGCAACCATTTCATCCGCCTTGTTTCTTATACTTCTAGCATTGGTATACAAACACAACAACTCATTTCTGGATCTACAGCTAGTTCCACTGATACCACTCACTCGATGTGATCTCTCCATGATGGACTGGGGCCATTTCCCTTTCTGCTTCTTCGTTTTAGAACCCTTTGCAATTCCATCTGTTTCCTTTTGATCCCTGATCATCCCATTACTTTCCTGCCTACATGCTCTCACCTCCTCTTGGAGCATCCACCTTTCTCACGCTGTGTATCCCTGTCCACCCTGAGCCTCCCCGTTTCCCTGCTCCTCTTGCACACCCATTCTCTCATTTTCTATACTCATACCACTCACTTCCCCATTCATTTCCACTTCTTCAATCTCTCCTGTCTTACTCTCCTGCTCTTCCACATCACTCCCCTCTCGATCTGATTCATTCTCTCTATTCACTTCTCCAAGTTATCTTCCCAAGATTTGTCTTAAAGTAAAAATCTGATCCTGACAACCACTATTTGACTTGAGCCCAGCTTGTTCTTCACCAAGCTTCCCTTCCATAATTTTCCTTAGCCATTTCTCAAGTATACTTGCATAAATCTTACCAGGAGCACTCGGTACAGAAATACCTCTGTAATTCTCACATTGTTTTACTTCCCTTTTTATAGATGGGTACTATGAGAGCTCTGCACTAATCATCTGGAATTCAACCCTGTGACCAGGCCTTCTGAATTATGCAATGCAGCAACTGCAAAACTTTTATATTCCCATATTTGAGTACTTTTAGCTGAATTTCATCTATTCCAGCTGCCTTTCCACATTTCAGGTTTTTGATGACTTTTTCTACTTCAAGTATGGATATGTATTTTTGACTGCATTCCCATTGCAAGTTTCCTACTATTATGCTGACGCTCCATGTTTCATTTAGCTGTCTCTCAAAGTAATTACTCCAGACATCTAGAATATCTTTATCTTCAGTTTTTATGTCATCTTTATCATCTCTGATTCCTTTTATAATGCTTTTTCCTCCATTGTTAATCTTTTTCAATAGCCTCCAGAATATTTTGCCACCTTCCTGATATTTATTTTCCATGTTCTTACAAAAGTCTTCCCATGACTTTTGTTGTGCTTTGCTTTCTTACATATTTCTCTGTATTCTCTAACAAGATCATTTAATTCCTTCTGTTCAATCAGATGGGGTAAGGTGATAAGTTTATAAATGTTTTCATCTGATATGTTGATGACTTTCTATCTATAATGGAGGCAGATAATTTATCATTTATCAGTACCAACAATATTTTGTGATAACAGTGGGCAGATGCTGAAAGATCCAAACACATTGTATCCAAAACTTACACAGATTTGGAGTTTGGATATAATATATTTTAACAGAAGTAGCAGTCTGTTATATGAACTTTTTCTCCAAATCAGTAGCACCATAATAAAGTCATAGATTAGCCTTTTCCCTGAATCTATCAAGTCAAATTAACTTGACAGAGATGCAGCAATAATGAGAAACCCACTTTTACTTTAATCCTGTTCATCTCCATTCATGCCTAAAGTAATAAAAGCACACAGTTTTTATTGCATGACTCATGATGTGTTGCTATTTATCACTTGTGAACAGCCACACATGTAACAAAAGTAGTCCAAAAACTTGTTTTACATGGTATTAACTTTTAATTCTTAAGACAGCATTTGCATTTACAGTATTCCTTGATTTGTGATGCCAAACAGGTTTGGATATGCTCAAAATCATGTCTATATTCATTATTGACTACTGCCACTGACTTGAGTCGTGTCTATGAAAAGGTCGTGTCTATTTTTAAGGACTAATTCATGGCAAATTATTCCAAAAACCTAATCCCCCCCCCTCCCCAAAAAAAGTGTAAATATCTGTCAAAACCCTTACATGTTTTTTTTTTTGCAGACTGCAGATTTGGATTCAACTAAATGAATTTCAGTGGAGAATGATTAAGAGAAAAAATGAATATCACAGAATAAGGCAAGACAATTTTCAGCCAAAAAAAGATCAAAACGAGTATTCCAAGTTTGGCATTCTCTGCAATGGGATTTAGATCTGACAAATGTAAAAACACTATCCTTGTAATGGAAGGAATGATGCAGCACGTAGCTTGGGTAGTTGGAAGTGGACCAACTCCCAAGGGCTTTAGCAATCCTCCTGATGGTTTAACATCAGATTCAGTCCCAAGTAATATTTAATTGGTCTGCAGAGCTACTTTATTGCTGCTGCACCATACCCCTTGAAGGAAGGAGGGGGGGGGGTCTCTACAGTATATTTTGACATATCCTGTAAGGTCATAACACACACACACACACACACACACACACACACACACACACACACACACACACACACACACACACACACACACACACTGCTTAAATTCATACTACATGTAAAAAAAAGGAAGGGAGAGACAAAACAGAAAGCCCTAACATGGCAAACAGATACTTTAGGTTATCAACGAGCAAGACAGTGTTTCAATGGACAATGTCGTCAACCACGTATCTGACAAATAATATTCAGCTTCATGGAAGAACTAGGACTAATTCTTGACAAAGTTAACAAGATCAGTAATAACAGAGGACTTCAACTCAATTCTAGCAAGACAAAGATCATGGTTCTCAAAGGAAAAACCAACAGAGAAGTGCTTGAGAAACAAATGTATCTTAATGGAGAAAGAATTGAGGAAGTCAGCAAGTCTGAGTACCTGGGATCCATTATTAATGTGAAGAATTGCTGTTCAGAAGATGTCAGAAAAAGGTTAGGAATGGCTAAAACAACAGTCAGAGACCAGTCTAAAATCTGGAAGGATGGATCTATCTCCATGGGAACAAAGTTGAGGATTTTAGATGCAGTTGTTTTTCCAACAGCGACTTATGGATGCGAGACTTGGAACCTAAAGAAGTCAGATAAGAAACGGATATCTGCTTTTGATATGTGGTGTTACAGAAGGCTGTTGAGGATATTATACACTGAAAGGCGTACAAATGAATGGATGTTAGAAAAGATTAGTAGAACTTTAAGGCTCCTTAATGATATTGACAGAAGAAAGTTAAAATATTTTGGACACATAGAAAGGATGGAAGGAGGACTTCTCAGAACAGTAATAGAAGGTAAAGTTCCTGGAAAAAGAGGCAGGGGTAGACCATCAATGAGATGGATGGATGGCATGTGTGGAGTGAATGATCTTCAGAGAGTTTAGGCTGCCAGAAGGGCAAACAACAGGACTACATGGCGAGGCCTGGTGTGGAACATCATTGAGCATCAGAGTGACTATACGGCATCTGTAGATGCCCAGTGAACACAGATAGACAGACATCTAATTCTGGGCCGCCCTTTGGATCTTTTACCTCCCATCGTTGTATTCAGGGCTTTATATGGTTGGAAGTTATTATAAAAATCCACTACTTCCAGTGTGGGTTGTTGCTTTTGAAAATCATTTCAAAGTTCTGTTTGCTGTTTCTTAAGATGCATTAATAATAATAATAATAATAAATTCATGGGATATATCCTTTTGAAATCCATCTTTAGATAAAGCATAAAGTTTACTTATTTTCATACTCAATTTCATTCTTTACCACAGGGATCATTCCTTGGACCATTGCGATTCAATCTTTACATTAATGGCATTGGAAAGGATTTGTCAGGAGACACACAGCTGTCTGCTGATGATGCAAAGATAAGCAGGATAATCAGGAATACAATTGACATAGAGTGTTAATAGAATGATTTTAATATACTGAAATTGTAAGCACGTAAAAATGACTCAGTTCAATGTTAGTAACATAAAGTTATGCACTTTGGTGTAATGAGATATCCAGTAGCATATTGCACTGGTGAGATTGTGCTGGAAGAAACTGATCAGGCTATGGATCTTGGAGGTTTAATAAATGGGAAGTTCAAGTTCCACATAGCAAACACTGCAAATATAACTCCGAGGATAACTGCAACAACAAAATGATTTCATTATCAATAAATTAAAGACTTAATTCTGTATGTTAGTCAAGTAAATAATAGTTTAATATCCGACATTTCACTGACTAATATCTGTCAGCATTTTCAAAGGGTACACTGATAAGCAATAGAAAGTAACAAAAACTAGGAAACTAACCGCCAATTCTAAAAATTATATAAAGTTATCACTGTGCGTGATACAATACGCGTGTCGTGTCGCAATTAAACTATTATTTACTTGACTAACATACAGAATTACGTCTTTAATTTATTAATACTAGTCAAGAAAAAGGTCACAATATGATTTCATTATCCTTTATACGTCGATGAACATTGACACATAAGAATAAGGAAGTCATTTTGCCACAGCTTTGATACAATCTAAGCTGGACTACTGTGCAAAAATCTGGTCTAGTTTTTAAGGCAATGATGCATATTTGGTGGAGAGGGTGCAAAGAAGGATGATAGCAGGATTGTGGAATGTAGATTATGTAGGACATACTGAGAATGTGTGGATTACAAACACCAGTAAATGAAAAAGGGATGTATGATAGAGATCTACAAAAACTTCTGTTGTATAGGATACTGGTAGATGGGATTTTTCATTTTATGAAGGATAGAGAATGAGAGGGCATCCATGAAAGTTGAGAATGAATATCGTTAAGAAAACATGAGAGCTACATTTTTCTCGCATAGCATGACACGACAGAAATGGCTTGCCTTTAGATGTGTTGAGTGAAGACAATGTGAATGAATTTAAGAAAAGATAGGATAACTAGTTGAATGACATGTGACCTCTCTCTCTCTTTCTCTGGAAATAATATTACCATCAATTAGATATATGACACAATATCATATTTCTCTTCTTTAAACTCATATAACATGAATAAGTAAACTAAGTAAATAAATAATATATTTAATTAGTTGCTGATTTTCTACCCAGCATCTGAGCACAAACAGTTTGTTACAGTATGCAAACAACAATTAGTTAATAGTGGGAATAGCTAAAACTGTAACAGTAACCACAAAAAGAACTAAAGTCCTAACTGGTGCCATCTAAGAACTAAAGAACTCTGTATCCGTCTATTGTTGGATACAGAGTTCTTTAGTTCTTTGTGTTGTCCATTAAAATTTTAAACTATTCCCACTATTAACTAACTGTTATTGTTTGCATACTGTGACAGACTGCTTGTGCTCCAAAGATGCTGGACTGAGAACCAGTGAAATACAAGCAACTAAGAATAAACATTTTTTTTTTATTAGTGTCTAATATTGTGAATTAAAATAGGATGTAAAAAATTCAACATGAACTGCCAACACATAAGCCTTCTACTTGTCACACTATGCTAACAACTCATTCACTACCACTTCTAGCAACCTGGGAATGGGTAGAATACCCATTGAGATAATATTAACTGGGCATCTTCAATGAGTCCTATGATGCATTGTGGAATAACTACATTTACATTATTCAGACAATGCCCACCAATATCATGCCCACCTGACACCTCAATGAAGTCTGTGGACTCATTGTAAGAGGGAACTCTACATTATGATTCCCTGTTTCTATGCTTCATAATCCATTGCTAAACTGTCTAGGTACCAGGGGCATATATTCTGGATGTGCTAGGTGCGTGATGTTAAAGACTTCCCTAATTGTTTCCTGGCTTCACATGATTCCTAAAATTAAACAGCATATGCTAATGCTTCATGAAGAGGACACTTTTAGATGTGTAAACAATGCATCACATTCCTGTTAATAGCCCAGGTGTGCAGTCACAAATATGGACACCTTTGAGCCCTTTGAACAGATGTAAAGATGGCACAGCATCTCACATTCTTAGCATTCCAGACTAAATAAAATACCCAGAAGGCGAGGTAGGGTGTGCGCTGAGACAATAGCACCCAGAAATCAGTGGCTATGATTAATAATTGTGTCAACCATTATTAATCGTTGAGATAATTAATACAACTGAACATTGTCACGAGTTCCTGTTTTTGTTTTCTGAGTTTCGTCTGTTTTGCATGCAAGAAGCATGAACTGACTGTGCTCTTTACATCCAGGTATTAGGACACCGACATAGACCAGTTTTTAATATATAATTTTCTATAAATAATTTATAACTTTTTTGCCCATATTTACAATGGGAAACAGTGTTGATGATCTACTGCATGTCTCAGTTTTCTACCAGATATTTTTGCAGATTGTATAATTATACTTGAAGGAGGTTGGAACCTGTGTATAATAAGTAAAACAAGTTATTTCAGCCTTTCTTTGGTTCAAAATCCAGAAAAATAATAATTTTCCAAGTGATTACTTTTTAAATGCGATATTTAAAAAGCTTATCTAAATTCAAATTATCCTTGTCTTACTCTACTATTTGACAATGATAATCTAATCTCATCACTAAGCATAAATCGTTTGTGCTTCTCACATAAATGGTACACGTAAAGCATAGCTATTGTTCATTTGACCTTTATGCTTTCCATATTTAAAATTATATTAATTGATAAAGTATTCAAAGTTATCCTACAATTAATGCATTGGACCAATCAAGGTGAGCGCTGATACGTTATTCTCACTTAAAACTTTCATACATCGATAAAAATGCAATCATAGAATCAAACTGATGTGAATTATGTAGCATGGGTTGCGTAAGTCACACAGCAGCAACACCCAATCGAAATGGGCACACAATACCACTCCTAGGTACATAGCATTTTTGTCTGTTCACTGCATGTGTTCCTAGCCAATTTGCCTAACCTGTGGGATCAAAATAATCCCCAAGTTTCCAGGAGGTAAGTTTTACATGGTCACGATAATCTATTGGCAATATTCATTGTCAATGAAAATAAATAACATTCATGTCTCATGCAGTGGTAAAAATGCTACCACTGCATGAGATTGGCTAACTCCTCTTCAATTAAAAAAAAAAAAAAAAAAAAAAAAAAAAATACACACACACACACACTTTTTTGTTGCTTTTTATATCACTACTACCCACAAAAATGGGTAGTAGTGGCATAATTTTATATTATTTTTTTTTTAATTTTGTATTTTTAGTGTTTTATTTATTTTTTACAAAGTCCAGAAACCCTGCTCTATAGACCAAACATGGAATGTTTCAGGCCTCCAATGAGCAGGGTGGAGGTTACACATTGGAAATCCCGTGATGAAATTCATCTCCCGTCTAACAACAACAAAACTATTCATGTCTATGGTGGAAACAAACAAATAACAAAAAGAAGAAAAAAAATATGTGTAAGTGTGTCATAAGCAAATTAGTATGGCTAAGTCAACTAGTCTGTTGGGCTGAGTGCATAGCATACCCACTCTCCTGCTATGAGTTCAAATCTCACAATGGACATAAATGTTTAAAAATGTTTTCAGATAAGAGATGAACACTGCCAGTATGACATCATCCCATCGGTTCCCGACTGGTGGTACCCATACCCCCAGGGGTACGTGCTGGGCCATTCAGGGGTACACGAAAAATAATCAGTAATGGCAGAAAAACAAGTAAAGTAAACAAAATGCAAAACGTTAGTTATGGAACAATCAATGTTAAGTTTGAATCACTGCTATTTTAAACACAAGGGGTAGAATTTATAGAAATGGATTTAAAGGGGGAAAAAATGGGAAAAGGTTGATAACCATTGCATCATCCTATTAATTAGAGGACTGTAGTGGCTAGAAAAAGTTCAATATCTGTTATAGAACAGAAAAATCAGGTTATCCAACCTTTATCCCACCCACAATAGTAATGTACAATAAGTTTACAGCCTGTCATGGGTGAAAGATGTATTCAACTTTTTTGCATTCAACTGATACAAAAAGCAACTCAAATAAATAAGCCCAAAATATTCTAGAGTCAGCATAGAAAACCAAACAAGTTGCTCTGCAAATATGTCAACAAATTATGTGTTCTTTAGGGTTTGCTAGCTTATTATGCACTATGAAAATATATCCAAGATTAGCTAACTTTACACTAAGAGAAGAGAAGAGAGCTATCTGCATTACATAATGGTAATACCATACATTCCCATTTTCGAAGGGTTTTTTTTTTCACATACTAAACAAATTTCAGAAATTTATGCTTAAAATTTGAAAATCCAGATGCTACCTGAAAATACCTTAGCATACATATAGGTACAATCACTTCCTTTATCTTACTTTGTCAACATCTATCTGAATACAAGTGTGGTTTTTATCACCCTTACAATGTGTTAACTCTTTATTTGCCATTCTTCTCCACAATCCATCTCCTGCAATGCCACTGTACAATGCATAATATTCCATTTCCTCAAAGCAATATGTAAAATCCTATCCAAGAGCAAGAGTAAATATTAGCATTCCTAACTACATGCACCCAATCCTAGTTTATTCAAATCCACTTGAAGAAACATAAAATCAATGAGTTTCTCTATAATCCTTCCTGAATCTGCTAACAACAGAATAAACCATCATTTACTGGCAGTCACTTGCAAATGAGCATGACTGTTTCTGAAAATCCACTAGCAAGTCCAGAGGTGCAACACATGATCTTACACAGTGGTGGCATGCACCTTAAAGAGGCATTGATAATTGAGGAGAATTTACTCATGCAACCCGACGTGTTTTTCTTATTCTTCTCAAGTCTCTGTGCACCATACAAAAATACTAAAAAGTCCTGAACTACTGCCTTCCTCCATTTTGACCCATCTATAGTCAGAGCTTCCTAGTTATTTATGCTGATGTTACATTTCTTCATATTTGCCATGAGGTTATCCTTGAGCTGCTTCTTTTACCTTCCTCTTGTTCTTATGCCTCTCCTTCAGTTGTGAGAAGATCTATTTTAGAAGGTGAGTAACTTGCACACACATGATATGGCCAATCCAGCAAAGCTACTGAGGATTGTGCCATTATCTTCAATCAAAACATTCTATCTACATTTCCACTGAATTATGAGGATTATTCGAGACCAACAGCAGTGATATCATAGCCATATGGCAAAGCTGGAAAGACAATTAGATTGCAATATGAATGTTCTAAAGTCATCAAAAATTCAAACACCCAAAACTGCACTAGCACCATTTCGAATAACATTGAATTTCCTTACAGTGTCAGTATCTGCTAAGAGATGACTGCCAAGATGGGGTAAATTGTTCACATTTTCCAGGAACAACCCATTCTGAGTGACAAGTACTTGTGCTGAATCAGCTAGAGTAGGGTGGCAGCCCTTGGATTTATTATTATTTACACTTAAGCCAATTCAGTTATAGGGCTCTTTGAAAATGTTAAACAATGATTTGAATTTGGGTTTCTGAATAAGAGAAAAATGACTGCCATTAGCATGCTGGTTCCATGTGATGTTAAAAACTGACCATTGTCTTTTTCAGCAAGACAATGCATCATGTCATAAGGCTGCTGCTGTAACTGGTTTGTGGATACAAATGTCACCACTCTTTACTGGCCTCCACAGAGTTCTGATCCCAACTCTGTTGAACATCTGTGGGATGAACTGAAACATTGGGTGAGGTCAAGGGATGTCCACCCCACAACAGTCCAGGACCTCATTTATATGCCTACAGGAAGAATGATCTAAAATTCCCATTGATCGCTATCAATGGGAATTTTATGGAAATTCTATGAAACAGTATGACCTGTGGGATTACTGCAGTGAAAGGAGGTATTACATCTTATTAAGGTAGCTGCTATGGCTGTTTGTTCCTCACACTATGGTGTGCACTGACTTCTTTTCAAGCAGTATATTCCTTTTCCTCCTCTTCAACTGACAAGGTCTACAATTCTTATACATTCAGAGCTTCGAGATCTTTCATAATTAATGCTTTTGTTAATACTGATCTTATTGCCATTCTTTAGACAAGGGCAATCATCCAGTTCAGCACTGGCAAAATACATTCTTATCCTCTAATAAGAATAGATAAGTGAGATCTTTCTTATTTTTGATATACTCAGATCTTCATGATCAACTCCTTAGGTTGGCCCTTAAAAACACAAAAACATCACATCAATACTTTTCTCAATGCTATTTGACAGGAAATTACATACTTGATTTAATCTTTTATAATTCTTAATAAGTTTGCATATGAAGTATCTTCAAACCAGTCTACTTTTATATAGAAGCTGCTGACTTCACATCAGATTACCTCAGTATCCCATAATATACAACACACACATAGATGTATATGTATTGGCATGCATTATGTGAATGGTCACAACCAGACTTTTATTGAGATTTCATCACTGGAAGCTAGACCTGTGAATATTCTCAATGCAGAAGTAATATTTTCCTTATAGAGGCAGTAAAATGCTATATCACTATATTACAATATTCTGGATGAAACATGCTTGTAGCAAGTTTTGTACCAAGCAAAACAAACTTGCTAGTTCAACACTACTCCTTGCTTATACAACTATTAACCTTATAAAATATCCCAAGTCTTTCTCAACTTGCAATATTTTTCTTCACATTTGTGGTTCAGCAACAAAACCTTCCTAAAAATTCTTTATGCCATCCAGAAGAAACCAATCCACATAACTGATGATCGCCCCCTCCAATTACAATTTTTTTTTTCACACTTTCATGCCTCTGTACTTCTATCCATTCAAGACAGGTTAATTCTGCTGATTAGGAGTTTTAGGCAATGAGCCAGCTTTCCATTTCCCTGCTACATCCCCATAAGAGAGATGCACCAGTCTCATTGAACCTGTACCTCTGTATGAGAATGGCTATCACATATCTACAAGGATTTTATGCTTATATGTACATGTTCATGAGACTGGTTTGCTTGTTATTAAAAAAAAACAAAAAAACATGGGTGTAAAGATAATTCACCTTTAATTGAAAAACCCTGGAAAGAGGTTCTTCACAGCATCATAGCTGGATTTGAACTCGGGTTCTTTTCAACCAAAGTGCTCCATTGAAAGCAACTGAGCCAAGGAGACTCCTACCTTGGCAGTTCTATAGGTATAATAGGATGTAATTCAAAGAACTAGTTAAGTCTTCTTCCTTTTTGATATATATCTATGAAAATGCAAGCAAACCACTAGTCAACATTTGTTCACAACAGAACTTCCCGAATGACTAACTTCATCTAGTTATTATATTAAAAAACATTAATTACCAATACGTTCTTTCTCTTTTTAACCTTTTGCCACACGTGCACACGTGTGTGTGTGTGTGTGAGGGGGGGGGGGGGGCAAAACCCTGGTAAAACATGCTATATGTTTTGCAATTAAAATATATAAATTTTTATATCAACAACACTTATAGTACATCACTGCTGTGTGTGTGTGTGCGCACATGCGTGCAGGCACACACACGTGTATGCATTAATTACCATAACGTAGATTCTACAGGATGATTTTATCTCTGACAAGCAGAAATAAGGAGATTATTATTCCTCTTCATATGAACTTCGCTATTAGAAATACTGACAAGAGATTTATTTGCCTGTGTTTCTTTAGGATGTGAAAATGTTGAAAAAGTTTCAAAAGGTGAGCAATCAAAAATGGCAACTGCTCTGTTACTTCCTTTGACGACAAAGTGAAGGTTTGTGGGTTGAAAAGTTTAGTTAAAAAGTGAAGTGAAATGTTTGTGACACAGCCTAGAAGAACAAAAATGGGACAATGTTGTCCCCTTCAATTGGCAAAGACCCAATCGCGATTCTCATCACGAGAGGAACCTTTATATGGATATTTTTCAATTGAAGGTGAGATAGCCAATCTCATACAGTGGTAAAGGATTTTTTTTCATCCTAGGGAATCGGGTTTTCATCCTGCATACTAGTAAACTATTTGAGATGGTAATCTCAAATGCGAGAACAGTTTACTAGTTTTTTGAAAAGGGCAATCCACTCAAACAGATGGTGATCTCTCTCTTGCTCACACTTCCTTCAGTCACTTTCCCCCATAAGCCACTGCTTTTGCACTATGCCTTTTTTATAAGTAATTTAATGGGCACTGCACTGCACTGCTGAACTGGCAACTGCCATACCTCCATGTTTTTTTAATTATGTAAGAACCAGAGAAGCCACTGACCAGCACCCATACATTGTCCAACTCCAAATATACCAAATTAATTTATATTTCTTCATTCCATCCACTTCTATTCTTTGGAACAGCCTCCTCCATAGTGTTTTTCTAACTGAATACAATCCTGAACCCTTTAAATAATATATCAATTACTTCTTTCTTTTTAATCACTTACACACATACGGCACTGTTGTGTTATAGGTCTTGTAACCCTTCACTTGTGGGCGCATTAGAAAAAAATTTGGCCAGAGAACACATGCAATTAACAGAAAAAATACCATGTAGCAGATTGTAGATGGCATAGCGTGAATGACAGATTATTTAATTTACAATACTTCTACACCAGTTCTCTCCTCTCCTGTCTCCTAAATGACAAGAGAGGAGAAAACAAAACGAGTTACTCCTAGAAGTCATGTACAAGTGCAATTATGCCGGTCTGGTTGGCCAAGTGGTTAAAGTACCTGCTTCAGCCAAGGCAGTGGGTTCAAATCCCACCATCAACATGGATGTTTACATTGCCTTTAAGTGAGAGATGAATTTCATCACCAATTGTGAAAACACCACCCCATTTAGGGAAGAACTGAAGTTACTTGAAAAGCATTCCATGTCTGGTCTCTAGAGCAGGATTTCCAGACTGTGTAAACAAATAAATAAATATTTAAAAATAAGAAAAAAGCCCTCTTCCAATCCACAGTATTTAATGTACTTTTTAATGTGCCTCCTATCCATGAAATGTTGAGAACTATAGGTTCCCAACATTTCATGGATAGGAGGCACATTAAAAAAAATGGGAATTAGGACTAAATGTTGTTTTGCTTGGAGAACAGTGAATGAATGGAATGGTTTGTCAGAGATAGTCTCTAATGTTTTCAGGAATGAAAACAGTAGTTCCATGATGAGTTTTTGGGCTCCATGAAAGCTGCTATAATAATTGCCAGCTTGGTTGGTTGAGTGATTACCATATCCACTCATCCAACAAAGTGGGGTTTCAATCCCACTCTTGCCACAGATGTTTGCGATTGTTTTTAGGTGCGAGATAAATTTCAATGCCTGGCGTGAAACCACTGTCCCACTTACTGGAGACCTGAAGTGACTTGAAAAAGTTCCAGGTTTGGTTCCTAGAGCAGGGTTTCCAAACTGTGCAAGCCCCACATTTAACCAAACCAATGTGCAGATATACTAACCAGTTTAATTATATAGCAATCTGGTGTCATGTCATAGTTAAACTACTGCCAAATTGTCTTACTATGCATGCACAATGGGAGTTTATATAGATGAAATAAAATTTTTCTTTATAATAATTACAGATGTTTGATCTTTTAATTTTGTAAAGCTGACTTCTAAAAGTTGATACTGCTGTTTAGAATATGAGGAAGCAGCAAAGATTATGATCTAGGTCTGTCCATCTGTTAATTTCATGTTCTATATGTTTTTTTGTTTTTTTTTCTGTTTTGCTGGATGAAGAAACTGCCATCTCTATATGAGTTCAACTAAGTCCAACTCTTAGACCAACTAAGTGGTAGATGATTTGTCATCCAGAGTGAAGCTCCTCTAATGCTTATTGGAGGCCTGAAGCAGCTTGAAAAAATTACCATGCTTGGTCTCTAGAGCAAGGTTCTGGATCATCTAAATCTTAGCCTACTCACATTACTAAATGTACATAAAATTTAATTTAACACTTTAAATTCAGTTTTTGCATCTGAAATAGGATTCAAACACAGGTGCTATAGAAGATACTCATAAAAAAAGGGAGAGGCAAAAGTTATGAGTGGAAGAAGTTTTTTAATAATAAACTATTTTAAATGGCTATTATCAAACAGATATACACAAGTTTACAAGGATTCTACCAACAACTATAGGCTTGAAATTAATAACTGATCTGGTGAGAGCCAGACAAGAGAGAATAGCAATAGTGCAGAACAAATCACTATGTAGTAATAAGTAAGACTGTGTCTTAATACATCTAGAGGGCCAAATGCCTTGCATTACAATGGTAGAACAGTTGAGCTACCCAGATAAAGGCTATTACAAGACAACAGTACATGGGATTTATATAGATATCTTGAACAGAAACTGAATTTAACTAGAGAGAGAGAGAGACATCTGGGTTGTATGGTCATTTAAAGAAATACACATGAAGCTACACATGAAACACATGTGAAAAGGCCCTTGGAAAAGAAGGTAAGCAGCGAGTAAATATAAAAAGGATGAGTCAACAAATGAGGGAAAAGAGAGGGAAAAAGAAGAGGGGATATAATAAATGGTTAAGGGTTAAGCAGTAAAACAGCAAGATTCGATATAATTTCCCCTTCAAGATTTTAAGAGACACGAGGACAGGGTGAAGTACCAAGGGTATGAGAAGTTATTGTCAGGACAAAGAACATTTGAAGGAAAAGTAAAATAGATGATGCAATGCTGTTCACGCATCAAAAAACAGAAAGGCTGCTGCTGGCTCTGACAGAATGACAGTAGAGATGAAGTAAGGTAGTAGTAAAGCACAGTATGGTGTTCAAAAAAAAAAGTACTGAAAAACTACAACGATATGTGTCATAGAGTAAACGGGTTTATTAACAAAGAAATATATGTTTACCCATGATGATATGTGCATCCACAACTATTGGTGGAATCTAGGTCAAATAAAGCATTAACGATGGTAGATTATGTGCTCAAAATGGACACACTGCCTCAAGACGGGTTTCATAGCGCATGCAAAGGTTCTCTGTCATCTTGGAGAACAAGGGGGTAGAGACATCTGCTGGACATATCATGTAATTTTATCCCTTAGTTCATCAAGGCAGGTCACGAAGGGATACCCATTCCTTCAATATACCCCCAAATGAAGTGACATGCGATCAGGAAAACATGAAGTGTTCTGATAAATGGGCTCTAGAACCATGTGATGTGTTACAGGTTGCTCCATCTTGTTGGAATACTGGTGCATGAAATGGAACATTTTTTGCATGGCACATCCTATGCAAATTATGGGTGAATGGAACACATTCTCAATGTTGCATTCACTATTCAGTTACACCACACCCTCTTCAATGAATTAGGGTCCAATTATAGCATCGCCAACCCAGCCATGCTTAGTGAAAACTTGACATGCTGGTCCTAAGCCCGGATAAATGGGGGAGAGTTGAGCGCAGGGCTAGCAACCCAGTCTCGGAAAAAAATTTTTTGCTATGCAAACTGAAACCTTCCAAAGATACCGGATTAAGCCAAAAACAGAGTCCGGTGTCAAATAGTGGTGGAAGACCTATGCTCCCAGGTGGAGTGAAGAGGATTAAGTAAAGTAAGTATGGCATGGCCAAGAACAGCACACCATGCATTGACCTTCTGGCTGTGAAGAAGTTTCTCTTAGACAAATTCAGGTCTCAAGAAACCTGTAAATTCAACTGTTTATGACCTCTTGGATGAAAATGTTCTTTGTCTGAGAACCACGCATTATGGAGGAAAGAAGGATGGATCTTCATAGCACTGGTCAGCATGTGTGCACAGTATTCCTGTGCAGCATAATCTGTTGCTGTTAAATATTGACCCACATGAATGATGTATGGAATGGCACCCAGCTCCAAAGGATTCTGTGTAGTGACCAGTATCGCAATTCATTGTTGTCTGAATTGCGATACTGGTCTGAATTCAATATCGGTTTTATCGCCATTCAGTGTTGACTGCGTGCTTCAGAGACTGTAACACGTGCTCTAGCACACACTTGTGATTCTCATTTGTGTTAACAGTTCATGGTCTCCGTAAATGCCTTTTGCATTGTGACAGAACACTTCCGGTACATTGGAACCTCTCAATTAAGGCAATGTTGACACAACTGCTTGGAAAACACTTACTCACAAATGACAAACAAACTGCTCACAAATATGCCATAGGCTTGGACCATTTGTTTTACTGAAAATAATGCTCAACAATAAATGTCTTTTCTTCAACATCAACATAATTGCTACAGCTAAATATAATGCCATAGACTTTACACATGCTCTTCTATTAATGAGCATGCAGTTGAAAAGTATATCTCATAGAATGTATACTGAAAGGGTTGAAGTTCAGTACCATTTTCTTTGCATCATACTGTATTACAGGCCCTGACAACAATATTCAACGCAGTGATTATAAGGTGAAGATATCTCTCATGAGTAGAATTTATCATGTATATCATCCAACTGGTTAGATGCTAGCCTGGTGTAATGAGTGGTTAGCGTATCTGCTCTTCAACCAATAGGCTGCAGGGTGAAATACTGCTGTGGGCATAGATGTTTGTGATTGTCTTTAGGTGGAAGCTAAATTTCATTGCCTACTGTGAGATCATTGCCCTGCTTATTTGAAACCTAGCTCTAGAGACCCAACACAAAACATGTTTGGCCTCTAGAGGGGTTTCTGCACTATGTTAAAAAATAAATAAATAAAATAAAATATAAATAAAAAATCATTAGCAAACCCATGACACAAATGTAATATAGGTTTACAAAATATAAAGAAAATTTTTGTGGGTGGGAGAGTTACATTAAAAAAGCCTATGGGGAGGACAATAAGAGAAAGAGCCTGATAATTATAGAGGAATAAATGTTCATATATTTGACTAACAGGATATTTGTATTTTTACAACTTTTTAGCAGTTGCCTGTTCTTAGATTGCATTCTCTGCAATTTTTCCAGTTGATCATCCTGTAAGCCTCTTTTCTCCACAGCTCTTACAAGTCCCTCTCCACATAGCCCTTGGTTTTCCATCTTTCTTCTTTCCAGGGATGACTAGTTCATAATTCTGAATGGTCACTGTTCTTCCCTCATTCTCTGGATGTATCCAGATCATTTCAAAACATTACCCTGACCTCTTCATAACAGCCTGTTATGAAGAGGTTGGTTTATAACATCTCTGTTCAAATATATGCATTTGAATTATGCATTGGAATGGGCCACAACTTCTAGTTGTTTCATTTGGCTGTTAATGAAGATTCAGCACTCACATCCATAGGTCATTATACTTTAATCACCTGATCTGATGCATATTCATTGAAGATGCTGCATCAGATCTTAGTTTTCCTTGAGACCTTATGACTATGTAAAATACTATTCATGGTTTTAATAGCTGCTCATGCCTGTCCTGTTCTAAATGTTATGTCCACTTCAGATTGGCTGGACATATCATTGTGCAGCCCAGTTACTCGTGAAGGCATCCACTAGTTTTATAGTTCCCACCTCTAACTCAACATCTGTTGCCCTATAACCTCCAACCACTAGGTACTTGTAACAGGCTGATTTTCAAGGTCCCAACATTTATATGTATCCAATAGTTTTCTCATCTGTTATTTCATATTCTCATTCTATACAAGAATCACTGATCATCAGTGAAAAGAAGAGAAATGTAAAATTTCTCCTAATGGGCACATCCATTCCACAGCATTGCCTGTTTCCAGTCCTACAAGGGCACATTTAAGTAGATTTTTAATGATACATGACATCTCTGCTTGAACCCTTTGCTAGGGATAAATGCCTCTGAAAGTTTGTTACCAATCTTTATAGCAGACTTAGATCACTACATTCTCTGTACCATTATTGTGCCTGCCCTCTTCAATGACCACATTATCATTCTCAAGGATAGTAGGATGTTTTCTCCAGATATACAAAAATCAAATGGACTTCTTTATTCTTAGCAACCATTTTTTAGGTTATCTGGCATAAGGAAATATATTATCTATGCAATATCTTCCTGCTGTAACCCAGGATTGATTTCCAATATTACTAGAAATATTCACCATCTTGAATTCAATCCTGTTCCACCATGATACAAGTAAATATCCTGCTAACTGAACACATGATAATATATGTTCTTCTATCTTCTCCTTCACTTGCTGACTCATCCATTCTATAATTCCTTGTTTCTTACAGTATCTTCCAAGAGCCTCTTGAGCAGCCTCACATACACATTTCTCTAAATAATTATACAACTCAGATGCAAATCATTCCCTGGGTAAATCCAACTTCCGCTATAGATATTATCTATATAAATCCAATATACCATTATATATCATCTTATAAGAACACTATTGCATCTGGGAATCTAAATAATAATTACCATCATGTGGTAATTATTATTGAGATTCCTAGATATAACAGGCACACAATCTTGCTTCTTACCATATAATGATCTGTCCCACATTCTACTTCACTGAACATTCACATCTTGCACTATTGTTATTCTCTCTTGTCTAGCTAACACCAGATCGATTATTGATTTCAGACCTCTAGTGATTGGTTCGTGTAAATTTATGTATATCCAGGGCCAGGTCTAGGCTTCACCACAATGGCTTTGGGGCACTAACATCATAAAAAAAAAGTAATAGTATTAAAGAGCACCAGAAGAGTTGAAGAGTTGGTGGTACGAGTAGTGCCCCCCCCCAAAAAAATGCTCTATACACATTTTTTTTTGGCAATAACTATAAACTGCTTTTAACAACAAAGAATTTTCTGATGCCTGTCTTGTCTTACAATGCATTGATAAAACTGGCCTAGGGGCACCATATACCCTCGAGCCGGCACTGTGTATATCTTTGTATAGATAATAGCCATTTAACACCTGGCATCTCTCATTTGCATACAACTGAATCAATCTATGTCCACTGTCATATTTTCCACCACATGCCGATTCTATCACTCTATCCAATGTGAACATTAGTTTCCTCTTCAATACTCTTACTTTTCATTGAGTGAAGTATCTTCACATGAGGCATAATTTCACTTGCTATGAAGTTTCAATATATCCACGATCCCACCAAATATGGTGGGATACCCCATCTGCCACCTGAGAAAGAATGCCCTCTAGTGGTTACAGGGGTCCTCCAAGAGGATTAGCAGAATATGCAAGTTGAATTGTGAGGAAATACAGTTGAATTCAAGGTATCCCAATAATGTTGAAAGAAAAGTTTTGTTTTACAACATGATGATCTTGTATGGATAATATTTCAGAACACACGCAATTTACAGACAAAAAATACTAGTTGTGGTGGGCGGTAGATGCCGTTGATGGAGATGATTCATAGTAGAGGTTTGGTGTAGTGGTTGAGACAGTTGTAGGTGTCCTCCCGCGATGAGTCTTTGGACTCCTTGGAGGTTGTCAGGAATAATAATAATAATAATAATATAAAGCACTTCATTTGATTTTTGTAAATCTGTAAAATGCTAACAATACCCCAAGGAAGAGAATGTGGGAAGCACTTATTGAGTGGGGTTCCTCGACAATCTCTTAGAACTGGTTGAGCCCTCCTAATCAGGGTTTAGGAGGGCTCAACCAGTTTATGACTGTAGATCCATGTGTGTGTGTGTTTTCACAGGCCAGTTGTGGCAAGCACTGAAGAGTGCAGATATAGATGATTAATGGTAAAGATAGTGCAGATGACATACAAGTAATCTAAATCTGCTACAAACATACATTGGCTGCAAACTTTCAGAGGCATTTTATACTAGTAACGGGCTCAAGCAGAGATGCTATATGTCACTAACATTGTTTAAAATGTCCTAGAGGATGGGAACAAGCATTACCGTAAATACATCTAGAGGAAACAAGTCTTCAGAATGTAGGACTGATAATCATGTATGATCCTCACATATACTGGATAAGGAAGATGTAGAATACTAGATGAGAAAATTGTTGGATATATATAAACATTGAGGCCCAAAAGTACCTAGGTTGGAGGTGACTGCAAAATCACTTGAGCTTAGTTACTTCAAGTAACTAAGCTCCACGATGAATAAGTCCGGCCAATGGGAAATTTTACAGAACATGACAGATATGGGCAGCTCGTAGAACAGCGTTGCTGTATTTTATGCAGTCATAAGATCTCAAGGAAAACAAAGAAGATTCTATGTGGGTGATTATAGAGAATATAATGACCTATGGATATGAGTGCTGGACCCTCACTAACAGCCAAAGAAACAAGTAGAAGTTATGGAAATGGATTTTTATTTATTTATTTTTATTATTTTTTTTAACGAAACCCATCCACAAGAGGCTGGTCAACCTATAGTACGCTAGTACCGTGGATGGGTAAGAAGGAACTTACATTTATTTTGAAGAGATGTTGACTGTTTTCCTTGGGAAACACATAAGATTGCAGACTGTTCCAGTGAAAGGGATGAACAAAAAGAAGAAAATTTATTCTCTAATTTTGGAGATGCACTGTAAAAGAACATTTACTGCATGCCTCTGAACTGATTTGACAGAGTGGGAGTATTATTGATGCTAATTCTGATGAACAGCAGCCATGTTATATTTGTAGAAGCTGCAAGCAGCAGAAACTGAGCACCTGTGTGAAAGTGTATTAGTGAGTAGGCTACTTCAGGTGAAGTATGGGAGCCACTTATATGGACTACCTCAGGAACATATCTATTCAATTCAAACAGAAATGGAAGTTGAAGAGCCTGTCACAGAGAGGATGGAGGTGCATGCCTCAAAATGATATGGACATGTCCAGAGAAAAGGATGAATGACAACCACTGAGAATTATGAATTAGTCACCATGAATTGGAAGGAGGAAAAGAGAAAAACCAAAAACTACATAGATTCCATTCAAACAGAGGTGAAAGATGAAGAACAACCTGTCACAGAGAGGATGAGGATACATGGTATAGATATGCCAGAGAATAAGGATGACAGCCATTGAAAATTCTGAATTAGTCGCCATGAATTAGGAGGAGATAGAGAGAAAGACCAAGAACTACACAAGGAGGGACCACTGTGTGAACTAAGAACAGCAGCAGCTTACAGGATGAAGATTAGAAAAATTATCAAAGTTTTTATATTTTATAATTTGCAGTGTTAACTCTTATAACAAAAAAAAAAAAAAAAAAAGGAGAGAGAGAATCTGGAAGGCACTTTAAGATAACATATGTACTATATAATAAAGATGTACAGTACTGATGTGATATTGTATCAGATTTATCCCTTAATGCAAGATCCAACTTTGCATCGTCATCATCAGCATATAATTGGATATTCCCTCCAGGTCATCCCCAGTGTCATTAATATGCAAAGTTAATACAGTATATATAATTGTATATATCTGTCATGCAATTTGAAAGGTTTGTAACAACATGTGACTGAGAATCTAAATTTCTGAAAAATAGCATTACATAATTTATGAACAAGCTTTCTGAAAAGCTAGCATATATTTTTCCTAAAATCTACACCAAAAATTATATATTCATACATATTGCTGAATGAGAAAGTATTGTAATGGTTATTATCGCACATTACAAAAATATGAAATGCCATGACCAAGATGAATACTTAAATTTAATGAGGGACACATAATGAACTTCCATCATATTCTAATATTCTAGGGATAGGAATAAGATACCAAGAATACACTCATTAAAAAATCCTTAAGAGGATTTAAAGAGAAACATCTTAAAGTTGGACTGTCTATTATCTGAAAACATTATCAGAATAAAACTCTCATCTATGAATTTTTTTTTAGCATGCAAATTCCATCTGTGTAGGTGTAAGATATTTTCAACAAGTTTATACCCAGCATCTTATTCTTTTGCAATTCATCCTCCAGTTATTTCCTTAAAAAATGTTCTATGGCCTGATCAATAAGGTAAAATATTCAAATTATTAAAATAAAGAATTATTATAATTTTCTAATATCTTATTAATATTTATTATTCAAAAATTTTGAAATTAGTTTATTAAGATAATATGGGGGGGGATGGAGGATCTGAAAATTTTATTTTTACTATCCAAGTTGAAGTCTCTCATCCGACCGATGCGGGTTGAGTCCCATAATTAGGGATTTCAATTTAAAATACTATAAATTAATTACATTGAGAATACCATAAATCCTCAACCATTTATGTATAAAATATTGTGCATGATAATATTTGTGAGCGTTCCAAGTTCTATATGATCACTAGCACAATGCGTATGTGAACTGCAGGCAAATGACATGAACAATGTTATCTTATGCTTTCATGCGATAAATTTCATCAGGAGGGCCTTCGTGAGACTACAACTGCTGGAACCGGAACTACGAGTGGGAGGGGGGTATATATTTAAAATGAGCTTTAAATGGTAAAGGAGAGAAAATCCCTAATCACTGTCCACATCATTCCATCATACCGTTGATTTTAGTAATTCGTTTTCTAAACGGAATTCTGTTTGAATTGAGTTAAAGTGATCACTTCCCCCCGTCTGGCGTTTTCGGAAAAGGAAACACCATTTTTTAAATAACATTTCCTTTTTTTAGCAAACATTTTATTTTGTACCCATCTCTCTTCTGCGTTAATTAAATACAGGAAGCAGAATATTTTTTTCGAAGAATACCTTCTTCAATATATCAGATTTACTGCAAGTTTATCGAAATACCTTAAAAGATAAGCAAATATTTGTTTTAATTGCTACAATGGAAAATATAATCCAGAAGATGAAATAAAAATGGCAACAAAAATAGGCCGGGACATGGGTCTTGTTTTGGAGACGAATGGCCACCTCTAGTTGTCAGAATGAACAAAACTAGTAAAAATAAAAGCAACAGTTTCTGAAGCTTAGAGAATCTCTTCGGGATGAACAGAGCAACAGAAAATGGCTTTCTAAACTTCTTAAAAATCATTTAAATATATCAGCGTGTTAGGGCTTGGAATTAATTAATTTAATTCTATTAAGTTTATTCTTATTTGCTGTAGTTAATTTATTTGAATTAAACTTAAGAAAAAATAATTTTGGAGGTGTGCATGTGTATATAACGCACACAAAAACACAGCGTGAGATATCGATGGATGTGTGTGAGTATATGGTTATATTCATAAATGCAGTGCATGCCAGTTAACAGTTGGGTTAAAGTTAAAAAGAAAAACGAAAATAGCTTTTCTTCTCTTCCTTAAGGCCAATTGCCTGCGTTAGGGCACTGGCTACTGAGTAAGTGAAATATAGTTTGGCGCGATTCCGAGGACACATTTACACACGGAAAACTACCTTTTGTAACTGAAAGGAATAGTTTTTTTCCAGCCTACATAACAGTATAACCGATAATTTTTGTATTAGCTATACAAGAGTTTAGGGAAAACATATAAATTCCCTTCCACTCACGTTTTATGACTGCTCGCAGCCACAAAGACCAGCCGAGGTTGGATCACGCAGTTGACTAGACTGCCAGGAGAGATGGCATCTAAATATTTCTTAAAGTTAAAATGAATATCAGTATTCACGTATTAAGTCAATCAACAAGCTAACTCACCTGTCATACTCCTTGTTATCCCTTTCACAACGTTCGTCCTTGAGTTCTTTCCATTTCTTGCCATGTTTACATGTTGTAAGCAGAATGATGTCCTTGCCATTATGCAGATGGTATAAGGAGTTCCTAGTCTCCGAACCGATGCCGTACAAGTAACGCTTACCTTTGAACACCAACAAGTATTTTTTATTAACAGGAAAATTGCTTGTAGTGAGATAGCCACGATTACCACCCTTTTCGGGGTGATTTTTAGGAAAGAGAGGAATTGGAACGTCAAAATTGGGCCTAAAATTTGATATGGATATACTCGCTTTGGCTAATATTGCTTCACTGATATCAAAGCCTAAGTCTTCAGCATACTCGGGCCATGTACCGGAATATAGATTAAATATGATATGGTTCCTACCATTATTCCAGTACTTGGCCTGTTGGTCCAGTTTACTCTGTATGTTTTTCACATAATCTGAACTTAGGGTATCTCTATCTAACGAGTCTAAGGACAAGATAAACAGACATGCCTGAGCAGGGTCAGCGGTATAATACCGAGACTCCTGTATAACGTTTAGTATCTTTTGAAAGCTCGCAGAGATTTTACCTTCCACTGGGTACACGTAAACTTTGAAATCCCGTCGACAACGCGAGAAATCGAAGCACGTGTGCATCCTACACTTAGAAGCCTTGTAGGCGACACTCCGTTCTTGTCGTCTCTGTCGAGGGGACACCACCAAATCCACTTCCCGCTGTTCATCGCCGATGTCCGCATAGGAATGTAGCTTGGCCTTTTCCCGCACCACGCTGGCTTGTTCATCGCCATTTTGTCGTAGTCGAAAACCTCCGAGGTAACACAGCACAAGGAACGCGCAGCTGATCACAACGACGAGATACCTCTTTTTCGCCTGCATCAGCTCACCACCACCAGCGCTGGTAATTACTCCATATTGCCCCAGCTGCCACCACGTCTCAGCCCACACTGGCCACAGCTATCGGGCCACCCTACCTAGCCTGTTGGCGACACCGCCGCTCACACGCGAACACTACCAGCGTCTCTACCGCCATCTTTGAAACACCCATGTGCTTACAGTCTCGTTTTGAGGTAACGCGTCGTTTGGCCAGTACCATTAACAAGATGGGGGTTGTCATAAGAGATTTAAGCGCATGCTCTATAGCGCTCAATGCGCTGAACAGCGGATAAGTCTGCTATGACGAGTGAATATCGCTAATGTTTGCGTTCAGGATCGATTTCTAATAAAAGTTGGAAGTCCGTTTTGTGAAAGCCTTTATAACTCCGAATTGTTTTAATAATGGAAACCGCATGTATTTATCAGTTCACATATTGTACGAAGGGGAAAAAATAGTACAATAAAAACTGAAGAGTCCAAACAAGCTACAAGTCCGCTTCTGAAAGAAGTAACTTAATGCTGACTGGCAGCCACGCTTTCAGATTCGTAAATGACGTAAAAAGCCAGTCACTACTCATAATTACATCAGTGAGCGGACTTCGGCGTGTAGAATTGTTTCGCCTAGCATTAAAACAAGGACTTCGCGAAAGAAAATTACATTACGAATGAGGTACGTATTGAATGAGTAGGCTTAAGTTGTTCTTCTCAGAACACTGCTCACATGTTTCCTTTATGGAACCAGTTGTTTCAAACAGAAAGTTTGTTCCAAATGATGTTTTGAACTGATTAAATGTTATATAGTTGTAGCCGATGCAGTTGACGAAACTGCGATTTATACTTTCGCTGCCGGCTACAAATATATTCATTCGTATAGCCGATTATTATTATTATTTAAATTAATCAGTTCATTATGCGTTCCTCTTTATTGTTAAAAGCAATATCAAAAAATGTTCGATTTTTTTAAGATGTTTATGAAAAAATTCTGAAACTGAACTGTCTACAATACAGACCAACATCAACTCGTGTTTTTTACATGAAACAGAACATCTACGAGAAAGGGATTACAGTAAGTCTGTGAGAGAAAGAGATCATCTATTAAGCGAACTACCCTCTTCTAAATAGCATCAAGCATTTTTAAGGAGGGTTTTGGTGTAATTTCTTAAGAATACTTTTCTATGAGAAAAGTATTCTAAAGTTGGATGATTCTGTAATGTATACAGAGTGTGGGGGTGTTGCATATACAAAATAAAAAAATAAATAATTCTTTTTTTCCTAATCAGTAACCAATTTATTAATAAATAAATTTACATATTAAAAATTGCTTTATTAAAAATATTTCGCCCTCACCACGAACACACACCAATAATAAAAGTTTCGTATCTCACAGAAATAACGCGCGCAAGCATACAATTTACCTGTAGCGACACTGCTCGTTGAGCAGTGTCGGATTCACTTGTGACGTGCAGTGACAAGTGCAAATGAATATCGGCGAGTCTAGCTGCAATTGGCCGAACGCGATAATTCCGACACTGCGTTAGATCGCAGTGCATTTTCGTAATCTAAAGCGTTAATCGAACAATTCCAATTATTAACTATTCAATCAATGTCGAAACATAAGCTGTAACCTTTAACATGTTGTACTGCAGTTATATAATAATGTTGTAAGCATTGTTATTATTTATAAACACAAACAAAATTTACTTTTTTCATTTTTTTCCTGGGGGGGGGGAGTTCTGCAGTGTCGTAGTGCTTATGTACAAGCCGCCACTGGAATTCATAGAATTGGTTCGAATCTCAAATCCGCAACTCTTTCGCAATATTTTTCAGTTAATTTCCTGGTTTAAAGGTGCTTTAACATATGGATGAACAATTACGAATTATATACGAACGATCGCAACAAAAATCGAAACAGCTTTTGTTGACATGATGATGTATCATTCCATTTCCTAAACCATTCATCATCATTGTTGGTGATCAGTATTTGTACCGCACGTAAAATTTGACGATGAATAAGATCAAACACTTAAAACAACGTTTTTTTGTGTAAAACTCAGTAAAACTACAACCGTATACATAGTGGAAGTCAAGAGTAGACGGCTGTTGTCTCTCATGCCTGTTTTTGTAACTCTCACCTGCCACCGAGCTCATACTTCATCGACCGGTAAGTTTACTGCATAGTTTTTGTTGTTGTTTATTCCTGCCTACAGTTGTTTACTATTGTTGTTCACAGGAAAAAAAAAGAAGCAAAAACGTATTACTGTTTTTTTTTTCCGTGCTTCAAAAGTACTTATTTGAAGAAGAGAGGATAAGTCAACCCAACAAATTTACTTACACGCTGGAATCGCGTCTTTATAAATAAATAACAAACAAAACAGAAAAAAAAAAGAACATCACAAATTTTTCATAAAAACAAAGCTTAAACGTACAGTTTCCTCGACTTCTTATTCCAGACCAAGAAGAAGCCCCCCCCCCCCCCTCTGAAGAAGACAAACCACAGAATATTAAATTTTTGATTCTCGTTGGGATATCTTTCGGATATCTCTTTGGGATATCATTTCATGTAAGCAACTATTAGATTTGTTTTATCGGTCTGTACGCATCTAAGAACTCCACTATGGATGGAGAAAATTAATAGCAATTAGTAGTTCAATATAATTATTCCGGTTTTGTGACCACATGTTTATTAAAGAAAACTGTTTTTGAAACTAAACAAGTACTAAAAACAACACCCGACAAGTTTCGTTAGTCGTCAGACTAACATCTTTAGGGATAAAGAGAACTAAACGTTTAAAGCACAAACTACTAGAAATTACGAAAATTAGTTCATTTGTTGGTATTGTGAACATCTAAACAGTTCGTTAAAAAGCCAAATAACAGATCTATACAATCCTTAATGCGTGTTAGTGGAGACAATGCCATTTGTTGTCGCGTTCTGTAGTTCACTTTCACTCTGTCCGAGGTCTGAAGTGGATCAAGTTTTGATAAACGATGACCAAACTTGATTTAAAATCAAACCTTGGTTTTTGTTGCATTGCGTAGGAATTTTAATCATATTTGCTGCCTCTTTGAATTTTCTTGCGAAACAATTCTTATCTATATAGGACATGTTTGTTCTATCCTAGAGTACATCATGACCAGTAGAGGTTGGGTGAAATGCCAATCCCGATTTATGTTCTCTCTTATTTTGTACGTCCTTTTGATGTTCGCTCATGCGGATTTCTCCCGATCTCCCTGTCTGGCCCACATAGCAGATGCCACAAGAACAATGAATATTATAAACCCCTGGTTTTTTCATTGGGTGATCTGGAGGTTTCGGAGGATGAAGAGATCTTGATATTTTTTCAAGTGGCAGAAAAGTCGCTTTTATGAACTACTTAACCACAAAAGCCTCCGCAGGAATAATGGCAATTAGTATTTAGGATTTCTATTAAAATTGTCGAGCCTTCTCGAATTCAAATTCATTCAGATAATTTTTAGTAGCAAAATTAGGTAAAACTTAAAGATTAGTTGAGATAAAATATATGTTCCAAATGACATAATTAAACAGTGAACATACATTTCATGAGCCAATATACAGTAAGGGTTAAAGACACTGATGAAATAAATTAATTAATTAAACACGATAATAGCATAATAATAAACTAATATCATATTTGTTTCAGTTAGGAATATTCGCCAATATGTACCTCAGAATTTTCTCCCAACAGAAGCATAAACCATGAACTTCAAACTGCTATCGTTAGTGTCACTACACTGGTGTCGACCCTGTGATTACTATTAGCAGTACATTGTTCGGAGAAAAACAGCCTGCCCTATTCAGCTTTGTGGACGCTAAAACAACCACTGCAATTTTCTTTTTTGCACTCGAACATCTGTTGCTAAAATTAGCTTTCTCCTCGTGAAAAGACCTACCCTGCAGGTGCACAGTGCTACTGGGGTAGTGTACACAGGGTGCGTTGGGTTAAGTATGTTAGTGATTTCGGGAATTCTTTCAGGGTTTCCTGTCAGTTTATAAAATTGAGTTTAGGTTGATTTTAAATTTAATTTATTGTTTAAAAATTATGTTAAAATTTTAAATTTCACTTTAATTTAAAAAAAATCACAAAATACCATATATATATATATATATATATATATATATATATATATATATATTGTCCTCAAACAATTTCATGACAATTGAACAAAAGGAAACCTAATTCTGGTTACGGTATCTTCAGCATTGAATCAATGACGTATTATGCAAACAGCGATTAACCCAGATAATGAAAATTTTATTAATTAATAAGAGATCCGTTTTCAATTTTTTTTTTCTTTCTTAGTACTGCATTGTGTGCACGTGGAAATACGATCGCGACGACCATATTATGCAAACCTGCCATTGTAAGTCGAAACTTTTTATGATGAGCATTTATTCAGACTTGTTTGCCCACTTTTCGCCACAGAATTATCACGTCTACTTCTCTTCGCCAATTCATTCACGATCGCATCCCTAGTGTGGTATTAGTATAATGAATAAAACACGAAAAACGCACGAAATATTCCTGTCGTGGGTAACACACTGTACAAAATTTTCACGGTATACATCGTCTCCACACACAAACATTTAATCATCGCGGTGCTCCTCTTTTGTGAAAGGTGATGTGTCAAGAACTCTATTGTTCAAACATAAACTCGTGATAATAACAAATGTCCCAACATTATGAAGGGGAAAAAATTACAAATATTAGTGGCTACATTCAAAACAACGCAAAACTGTACCTGGAGGTTGCTTTCCCGGTTTGTTAAAAAGAAGATATCACGCACTAGAAAATCTATTCAAATAAACATCAATTCAAAACATCATTTGATTTTATAAGACCATTTTTGATAGTAGTTTAATATCAAGAATTCTTATTTGCATTCAAAATTATTATCGAATACAAGGAATTTTATCCCATACCTTTCGTATCAAAAATATGTGTATTATAATAATCATCAAAAAAGTAATACTACCTTCTTTCAACTAATGGGTATTTGCTAACGTGTGTGTGTGTGGGGGGGGGGGGGGTTCCATGATGTGCGTGTGTCTTGCTGAGTTCGTAGCAATTAAAGAAGATTAGGTTTTTAGTGAAATGTTTTTTTACGCTCTTGGCTGAAAGACAGATAGTTGGTGTTCAAATAGATGATTGAATCAAAAAATCGGACACAAATAAGTATAATTTCGCTTTTATAATTTTAAACTGATTTCTATTAGTTTTCAAAATCAAAATATATGGAAATAAAACGAAAACATCTCTGATTTTATCTGTTATTGGGTTTTCCCAATAAGAGACCATAAATGCATCTAAAGAAGGTTCGCTTAACCAAACAGCAATTCCAGATGACTTTCATTGGGATTCTTGTGGTTTATTTAAATCCCTGGTTGGTTTTAATCGTTGCTTTATTTTAATGAGAAACATATCTTTTAGGTCGTTTGGTAAAAGGTTTGTAAAGTTAGATTTCGTAGGGCTTTTTAACAACCCAATACAGTTCGATTGAAAAGTGAACTACAATTGGAAAATATCGTTCTTATTATGTGTTTTCTACAAGAGCAGTTAGCTACTGAACAGTGCTGACTAACCTACAATATTTGAGATTTACACAACGGGTAGGCACAGATATTCTGCGTCTAGTTACGGAGAAATGTATGTGGAAATGAGTCCAAATACTCAAGCTATGACTGCTCCTCTGGATGCAGCGAAGGGAAGCCATTTTTGTTCTTATTTTTGGCGGAGAATTAATATGTCTCCTAATCTTTGTCGTTGTTTCATGGCCAAATTTACTCAAATTAGAAGTACAGTACTCATAATTTGAATTAGGAGTACTGCTAATATGAGTTCTTTTAACAGTGATCTACTCGAGAAAGAAGAAAATAGGAGAAACAGGTCTGAAACTTCGAGATTAATAAACCCCAAACTTTTAGTTTATAACCAGGAAATATGGTTGATTAGTACATTATAAACTGCCATCAGAATATAAACAACCGATCTAGGCAAAACGGCTGCTATAATTGAAGCACAAACTTGTGAACAGTCCAAGCCCAAGTTATTTTAAGCATGAGGAAATAAGTTTCAGGTGTGGAAAACACTGTCGATGGTATTAGAATCTTTTGAATTGCTATTAACGTAAGCAATCTTAAAGCAACTGATTGAAGCTTATCTATGCCTATTACTTTACATTTGTTGGGCAACAGCGGGTCCTGTGACTATTTGAACTCAGTCTGATGATGTTTTCGTAAACTACGCATCGTGCTCAAGCATCGGAAAAAGATATTTATCCAGTTTGTTAGCAATTTTTGGACCATCACGTCTGGAAGAGAACGAATTATGATTTGATCTTTTAGTGTAATTTAGAAGGAAGGAGTATGTTTACTCAGTCTTGAACCGAAGTACCCAAGTGAAGGATATCACTGTGAATGTCGTTCTGTTGACAAATTTAACTACACTATAAATACTGCAACATTATTTACATAACTTTTCATCAAGATCTGTTTACAACACCTATGAAGGAAACACAAACAGTAACTCTGCCTATCTGCGGTCTATATCTCTTTCTCCTACCAAAGGAAAAAAAGGTTAGGGGAGGTTACAAAAAAAAAACGTGTGCTATACACCGCTTGGAAAGAATTCAACATACACCAAAGTGTGAGAAACAATTCGCCATGGTGCCCACCATTATAAGATGTAGGACCTCCTTTCGCTGCGATGATTGCAGGAATCCTACGAGAAACTTCCACAAACATAACGATACCCATCAATGGGAATTTTGAACCCTTCCTGTAAGCATGTAATGAAGTCCTGGACTCTTGTGGGACGGACATCCCTTGACTCCACCGGACTCTCCAGTTCATTCCGTATATGTTCAATAGGGTTGAGATCATGACTCTGTGGAGGTCAGTCAAGTGCGGTGACGTTCATGTCAACAAATCATGCACATCACAAATCATTGTCTCTTTCAGAAAGACTATGCATCGTGTTACAGCAGCAGCCATATGACACGGTGCATTGTCTTTCCGAAAGCGACAATGGTCAATTTTATAGAAACAGCACAAAGCAGGAAGCATTGCATTGTTCAGCATGTTCAGATACCCCTCAGAGTTCAATGTATGTGGCATCACAAACGAAGGTCCGAGTTCACCTCTGAATTTCATGGCTACGGTTACGCACTCTGGTAAAAGATGTTCACAGAGCATCCGCCACACCCAGACAGTCCATCTGCTTGGTAAAGGGTATAGCGTGGTTCGTCGCTCCATAACCCGGCTTTCCATGCTTCCACAATCTACTGTACACGCTCTTTGCACGTATGTTGGTTTGGGTAATGCGGGGCTTCCTATTGCTGTCTTACCATGGAAACCCCATTTGCGAGCTTCGGTTCTGAATGTTTTTGTGGAGATTCGTCTTCCAATCGATCATCGGCACTCCACATTCAACGTGTCGGTCGACGAATGGCGGTTCTTGCATATCCTTCGTAAGTCACGTTCGGTCAGTTGTTCACTACAGGAATCACTTGCACTTGACTCCCATCGCTTTCATCTAAGTATGTTATCACTGATTATTGACTGGGATGTCCCAATTTGTCAATATTTTGCCTGCAGCATGACATCCCATCATAAAGCCTGTTTCAAACTCCGTCAGTTCCCTTCTCGCAGCCATTTCGCCCGGATACGGTTGCACTGACTTCGGAGTATCATATTCCTCCAACTTATATTGGCTACAAACACAGGACTCTGTACATGACACGATGAACCTTACCCATAGGGGTGTCCATTGACTTCTTTCCAAACAGTGTATATTCTTCCCTGCAGAGACATAATGATGACCTACAGGGTGGCCCATCCAGAAAAGTATACAAATACTTTTCCGGAGGCTTCAACACTCTGAAGATCCGTCACTCCACACACACACACCATCCATCTCATTGATGGTCTACCCCTTCCTCATTTTCCAGGAATTTGACCTTCTATTAGTGTTCTGAGAAGTCCTTCCATCCTTCCAATATGTCTCAAATATTTCAACTTTCTTCTGTTAATATCCTTAATTTTTTCCACAGTTTCCACAAAGTGAGTTAAACATTGCACTAACAACACACCCACACATATTGATAGGCAAACGAGACTTCATGATTTAGTTGTATTGCTTCTATTCAACTCTATAAAAATTAAGTTTCTTTTGCCATAGCGATTCATATTGAGGTTTAAACATTAGTATGATTTTAAAATAGTTCACTGAGCTATGAGGACTCGGAGTCCTCATAGCTCAGTCTATAGCGACGATTTAATTCGTTTGGAAAGAGAAAGACCTGGGTTCGATACCCGTGTAGAACGCGAAGTATCAGAGCGTTTCGAACTGAAGTTGATTTAACTGGTTCTCATACGGAGGCAGAACAGATTCTCCTTCCGAAAACTCGGGTGTTTCATCCCTCCAGACAGTCAAAAATGGCCTAAGAACACTTACAATTAACCGGCCTAATACACTTGACCTCCATAGCCTTGATTTCTTCAGCCGAATTCGAAAACCACCCAATCAAATGATATGACTTCAGCTACTTTCCATGTAAAGATCGGACATTTCAGATAAATAAACGAAACATTAACCGATCCTAATATGCAAGCAGGTCATTTATTATCTGAAGGTTAATGACCCTCCGGAGATTGCATTGCTTTGATTTACTATAAATAAATATATAAGAGAAAAATGCAAAGGGACTCCCTTTGATTTCTGCTCGCCGTAGTTATTTTAGGAAAGACATTGCTCTTTTCAAATCTGATTTACTTTTAAAAATCAGCATACCATTTCTCACATACTGATCATAAACATGGACGAAGACCAGTTTTTATTTCGGTCATAAATGGAAAATGTTTTCTGTCTTAAGCAGGTTATATTCCATAAATGTTCCTGGAAAACACGTAGTTACACCTCTGATAATCTAATATGTATAATATGCTATTTGTGCTCCAAATACACACACGCACATACGGAGTTTAATGGGTGCCTACAGAGCTTCTTAAATGCATATATTCAAGAATGCGATTTGCTACAAAATGGTAGCGATTTCTGCAGCCTGTCTATATTATTGTTATGGCCTCAATGGAGCTCTTGAAACATTCATGGGATATTTTGGTAATATAAAGTGTTCTCAGCATCGATATTTTCTTCAAATGGAGATTTCTACTAGCCATTTCAAAAATGCTGTGTAACCAATGAAATCGTGCCAGTTATATATTTACGCGCCAGACAGAGTACCGAACATCTAAGATCTATAAATAGTTCTCTTGTAATCACATTATACAATTTTAAATAATATAAATAACAAATAATTTATTTAAATAACATAACTGATATCGATATTTTGTACTTCCTTTTAAGTACTTCGGTACTTTTACTTCCTTAGGTACTTGAAGTACTTTGCACATGCTCGATACTTTGTGCTTCCTTTTAAGTACTTGAAGTACTTTGAAAATACTCAATATTTTGCACTTCCTTTTGAATAATCGAAGTAATTCCACTTCTTTAAGTACTTCAAGTACTTTGAATGTACTTCTAGTTGCTTCGTCTTAAGTACTCAAAGTAATTTTACTTCTTTAGGTCAAGTCCTTTGAAAATACTGTACTTAGTATTTGTACTTTCTCTTTAGTGCTTAAGTTCTTTTACTTCCATAGGTATTTCAAAATATTTTAAAAATTCCGAGTAAATGAAGTATTTAAAGTATTGAAACGCTTTTAAAGTACTATACTACCTGGTAATATTTAAAGTACGCATTTTGCATATAATCGATTTTGAAGGAGTCAGTTTTTACTGAGTAAAAAATAACAAAATAAGGTTTTTTAAATTTGTTACTGTCTCTATTTTGCAGAGGTTCCTTATCACAGTCGGCAGCGACGTCGTTTATCTGGAGAGAGTTGAGTTCGATTCCGTCAAGGACGCAAGGAACATTTATAATAATGGAAGGTAAATAGCCAATCTCACAAGGAAATAGCAAAGTTTTTATCCCTGTAAAGCATCCGCAAAACTGAGAATACACACACTGAAATAGATAGTAAATTATGGAAATAGGATTAACCTCCATGTCATGAACAAAAATCCATCATAAAAAAGCCGAGTTATTACATAGTCACAACAAGATATTGTGTCTGATATATGCTTGCATTATGTATGAAAGTAAGATTAGATGGGATATAATTTGGTGGGTTTATCGAAAGTTCTATGCGAACTGAAGTACTACAAGTGCTATAGATTTATTTGCATGGTACGGTGGTACCAGGGGCGCGCCGGCCATATGTGCAATGTGTGCGACGCACACAGGCGCCAGGATAGTAAAGCGCCAAACATTTACTATGATATTTTAAATAAAGTGCATTTTTTTTTTCTTTTTTTTTTTCAAATTATTTTTGTTTTTGCACCCTTCTTGTATGTTTATTGTTTTTTATACATTTTTTGTAATTTCTGCTTTTTGTTCAATAAACTAATAATTAATATATTTCGTATTTCATTTTTACTCACTGATACGTTTTTATAAAGTGATTTTTTATTGGAGGGAGGGGTTTGGGGGCGCCAACTAAAGTTTTCCACACAGGCGCCGGACACTACTGGCGTGCCCATGGGTGTTACAACAGTAGATATGCGGAAGGATAGGTGAAGGTAAAAAAAAAAAAAAAAAAAAAGAGTGGATACCCCGTATAATTGTGTAGCACTTCGCGCCTCAGATTGACTCCCTTTTGAGTTGGGTGTGAATGTGTTGGATGTTAATATTCTCTTGAAGCTCCCAAAAAGGATAAGTAATTACTATTATTAATATCTTCTGTACATAAATCAATCAAAATTATGTCTATTTTTTGCCAGATCGTCAAAAAAATTAAAAGAATATATTTCTAGTTTGCCGCAGAATTTTAATAATTAGTCTAGGTGTGCCGTATTATGAAAAACGTTGAAAATCACTGGTATAGACGAAGTTGAGTTAGCCGATCTCATATGCTGATGACAGTTTTTTTTTTTTTTTTTCATTCCGTACAATGTGTAAACCAGCAAGGAAGACAATGCACACAATTTACAATAATAAGGCCAAATTTAATAGCCAAACTTGCTTGGGTGTAATTTAAACAACTGTTCAAGAGCAACAATAGTCGCGCATACAATAGCAATTATTGTTTGTTCCAAATAAAATATAGCGAATATTTTTATTTCTGAAATCAAAAGAGATTCTATTATATTTAATTATTGTATTATAATCGTATTTTAAGTTATTACATAAATATTTATAAAGAATTAGTATAAACGTTTAAAATTTTAAATCTTGTAATGAGATTAGCAAATACACCTTTTATTTTTTTATATAACTTTTATGGTATACAACTTTGGAAATAAACTGTAATTGTGAGGGTTGATGTTTGGATGGATGAGGAGAATCAACCGTGAGATGCGGTGATTGATTCATTAATGCCCTTGGGGGTAACGGATGGCAACAATGCAATGCTGTACCGATGAAGTTCAACTGAAGTTCGGCTGTTGCTGTTACCCGCTTGGGCGACGAGTTTTTGAGTTCGCTCTCTTAAGGTTTTTGCCTTAAGGGAGCATTTTGAGTCTCCGGGGTAGTTGTTCTCCGGCACGGCCCGCTGAGGGGCTTTGTCGGTGAATTATTTTCCTCGGAATTTGAGCGGTTCTGCTCAGTGGTCGGGGAGCCCGTCACTGAGTGGAACCAACGCTGAGATTAGGACGGTCTTTCGCCCACTATGGAGTGGCCTAGAGATCGTCCGTATTTTTGAGATTTCACCTTTACTTACATAGTCGGTGATTGATTTTATATGAGATGCCCATATAGGGTAACGGATGGCAATGCTGAACCAATGAAGTTTAACTGAGGTTCGGCTGTTGCTGTTATCCTGGGTTAATGAGTTCGCTCTCTTAGGTTTTGCCCCAAGGGAGCACTTTGAGTCTCCGGGGAAAGTGTTCTCCGGCACGGCCCGCTGAGGGGTACTTGCCGGTGAATTATTTTCCTCGGAATATGAGCGGTTCTGCTCAGTGGTCGGGGAGCCCGTCACTGAGTGGAACCAACGCTGAGATTAGGACGGTCTTTCGCCCACTATGGAGTGGCCTAGAGATCGTCCGTATTTTTGAGATTTCACCTTTACTTACATAGTCGGTGATCAATACTCTTGGAGGGTAATGGATGGCAATGCTGTAGCCAATGAAGTTTTAACTGAGGCTCGGCTATTGCTGTTACCCTCTTGCCATGATCAGAGCTTTAATAGCTCAATTACACCTTGTCCTTTACAGATAACGGGTAAGATGAAAAGCATTCTTGCTTCGCCCCTTTAAGCCAGTCTTTATAAGGACTGCAGCTGTATCGTCGTGCAGTTTGAAATCTGTTTCGAATATTGTTTCCAATCCAATATAGTTGTTTCTTACGTTTTTTCAAGTCCCTGAAAGTTTCCAACGACGCTTGTAAAAGAGGTAGAAAGAAAGAAATGAAAATACCGTAGACATCACTATGGGTCGTATTGTTTAGCCAATTAAAACCAGTTATTTGTCTATTTCATATAAAAAATAACTGATACTTCATTAAAAAAAAACTCTAATGTGTACCCTCAAGGTGTGCATACAGGACGCTATAATCGGGCAACATAATAAGTTTGAATTATTTTTAGCTTCGTATCGACAATTTTCCTCGTCCTTAGGCTCTTGTGTGTCAGGCGTCCGATGTGGTCTCATCTAACATTTCGCGCTTCTAAGGCACCGTTAAAACATTAATCCACCGAGATATTTGTCTTCTGGGTATTTTTCCTAGCATCAAACACCTGCTTTGCAATATTTTCCTCTTCCGTTATGTAAAGTGACCATACCACCTAAGTTGGCTCTGCTCGCACCCTCTTGAATGCAAACAATATCTAATTATTTCATAATATCCTCGTTTTTAATATGATTGTCATTGATGCCATCTTTTCACTCAATTAAATGTTCTCAACCTATCAATTAAAGTTTGAGTACCGCTAGTATACTTGCATACTGCTAGTTTAGTCTTGAAAAGCCCTAACTTTTCTCTGACTGTTCACCCTAGTTCTTTGACGAAAACTGAGGAAGATCTTAATTAACCGGCAATCCCCAAGTTTGTATGGCATTTCATAATGTTAATGTAATTTTTTGGTTTGATATTTAAGCATACAGTTTAATACAGATATGAGAATACAGTTTAATCAGTTAAGTTTCAAATATTTTCTCTAAGATCCCAAACAAGTTTCTTATAGTGAAGGAGATGAAAAGTGATTTTTTTTTTTTTTATTTCACTGAAATATTCATTCTCAGTAAAGAATTGGCACCCCGTTTTCAAGAAGTGTGTTATTTAAGTGCAAATTTTCCCGAACGTGTTTCAAGTGGAGTAAATTTATAACCTACTCGTTCGAAGAACGGGAAGAAAAAGAATGCCACACAGGGTTGCAGAAGATGACGTAAGATGTATCAGACCATATTTATACAAGAAAACGAGTTTGGTTTTCTGTGACTCACATCGTGAAGTAATCGCAGAAGTAACAGAGGGTAGGAAAAGTCGCCCTTCGCTCTATATATGATTTCAATTTATTACTAGTGTTGTCATTTCCGGTAGGTATTGAATAAATTGTAATAAAAAAAAGGAAAGCCGCAAGGAATCCGAAATACTTTTTGAATCTATAAATCTACAAGTCCGTATTACTGAAATATAGAGCCGAAAGGATTTAATTTGGCATAAGTAAGATATTAAAATAGAGGATATTATGGATCCAACCATATTTTATAGCTAAACTAGGGGGCTACGCCCCCTGGGCCTACGGCGCCTAACCCCCGTGTTCCGAACTAGTAGGCCGGTTCTCCTTGAATTCTGATGACTCGAATTTTGAAGACTCGACACTCAGGGTAGCCCCTGAGTGACAAGTCTTCAAAAGTAGGGACACCTCCCCCGCCGGGGCCTACGGTGCCCCAGAGGGGCGGTGTCCTTGAGTTTCAATACGTTTCAAAAAACGTGACATAAAAAAGGCTTGTCATTTTATATATATAGGGTAGATATAGAATCTAACTTAAGAAGCGCTTCGAAAGTTTACAATAGAGCTAATTATTATTAAGATTTTAATAATAAGAAGAAGAGGAAGAAGATCTGACCTCGCAATGGTTTAGATTTTAATAATAAGAAGAAGAGGAAGAAGATCTGACCTCGCAATGGAGTCAAAGGGCTCGTGAGAGGATATAGACTTCCCGAGAGGTCTCGGGAAGTCTATATCCTCTCATGTAAAAAAGATCAATCATCGAATTGTGCCTTAAACCCATTCATAGTTTCCACACTTTCAGACAATGCATGCACTCACCAATGTGAGTGCATGCATTGTCTGAAGTAGTGAGAAGTAGGTCCATGCAAAGAACCTACTTCTCACTCACACCTTCCTTATCCAGTTTCCAGGAATGGCTTCTAGTTCATACTTTACAAAATATCTCCTCCACAGTAATCTGATAACCCCTCACCAACTTATATGTCTCAATCATATCACCCCCTCCCCTTCTTCTTCTTCTACTAACAAGGCTCTGCAAGCTTCATGCCCCCAATCTCTCCTCATATATGATATTCCATAGACCTGTTGACTTAGTAAACCTTCTTTACATCTTCTCCAATACATCCTCCTGAAAACCAGGTGTCCAAATCCGTGCGGAACAGTCCATATGTGGTCTGCTCAATGCTTTATGCAAAGGAACCATAACCCCTTTGCTTCTGCATGCCAATGTCTCCATGATTATTGCCATAATCCACTGGGGTGTTCTTATAATTTTAGCAGTGTGACGCCTAAACTTCAATCACATGTCAATCATCACTCACAGATCTCCCATCTCCTCCTTCAAAATTTCTTATTTATTTGCTGACTCACATGATCTATTCACATCCTCCTGTAAAAGCCACATTATTTTCTCAATTTCTCACAGCTCTTCCCAACTTTGCATCATCGGCAAACATCTTCAGTGTTTGCCGATCCCAGTGTCATTAACGTACAAGTTAAACAATGATGGTCCCAAAACACATCCCTGTAGCACTCCACTAATAACCGTCCTCTTTTAGGATATACACAACCTGCTGATACCTGTCTGACAGCCAGTCTGCTATCCATTTCACTAATCTGTTATCTAATGCTATCCGTTTCAATTTAGCTACTAGTTTGTCATGTGGCAGTCCATCAAAGGCTTCTGAAAAATCCAAGTGCACCTATATCCATCCCCTTTATCGAATGCATTTGTCACCCCGTTGTAATGTGTAAGAAGATTACTGAAACACGACCTTTCCCCGGAACAAACCCATGCCGATCATCGTAACTTGCAGTCACTAATTTGTAGTCTCAGTCCTATACTCCACCCTTTGTGAAGTGGAATAATTTTTCCCACCTTCCATTCCTTTGGGACTCGCCCTGTTGCAAGACTCGTGTTAAACAGGTGTGTCAAAGGTTCCATTAATTCCCTACAGCATTCCCTCAAGATACGTGGCGATATATTATCAAATCCTATTGCCTTATTAACATCAAGTTGGAGTAATTCTTCGTATACTTCTGCTCATTCATCGTCAGTCCCTCTTCCCAATACCCTCTATGCTCCTGCTTCTCTTGATGTTGCCTTCATGAGGATGAAATACACTGATAAACTGGTCATTGAATACAACTTTATGCAACTGATCGTTATCAACATCGGAAAACAGCTGCACATCTCCAGTTCACTGAGTCCTAATGTCATTTACGTACAAGTTGAACAATAATAGCCCCAAAACATCTTCATGGTTATGGTCTAGTCTGCAGCCTTTGACAACTACAAATAGCTTTCCAATAACTAACCCTCCTTTCTCAGGATAACTCTAGTTCTTATAAATATCCTAACCATTAAGACCTGTTTTCAAACAAACTATTATTCTGCACTTCTTGGGAAGTCAACGGACACCGTAGTGTGAGAAACAAACAACCATGGCGTCCACCTTAATACGATGTAGAACCTTCTTTCGCTGCAATGACTGCAGAAATCCTAAGAGGAGTACTTTCCACAAGCGTGTGATAGCCATCAATGGAATTTTGGACCATTCTTCCTGTAGGCATGTAATGAGGTCCTGGACTGTTGTGGAGAGGATTCCTTGACCTCAATCGACGCATCAATTTTCAAAGCCTTTTTCAAACTCCGTCAGTTCCCTTCTAGAAGCCATTTCACCCAATCACAGTTGCACTGACATGGAAGCAAGCATCATATTTCTCCAATGTATGCTGGCTATAAACACGTGACTCGTTACATAGCACGATGCACCTTGACCATTTGGTTGTTCGTTGAATCTTTTTCCATGCAGTGTACATGCCTTAGCATTACCACTTTCTAGTTTTAACACTTCCTGTGTAACAAAATGAACATGTTTGTGAACGCTAACCAAAAAACTTTGTTTCAAAGCCTTAAACGGTCTTGCAAAAACTCACTTTACTCATTACATAAAGCAGATCAGTTTGAATATCAACAGCAAACGTTTGATTTGCTAGGATGCATGCAATATGAGGGCAATTAATTCTGCATATAGCTATTATATCAAATATGTTTTTAAATGATATATCATGTGGACTGAACCGGTAATTTCAGTTGTTTGCTGATGATGCGAAGTTGCAGAAAGTTATAAAGAGTGATGCTGATGTCTCATTCTCATTGGCTTCTTCCTGAAGGGATTAGAATCGTGAGAATGTAACCTTCATCATCGAGTTGCCTTGGTTCGCACTACTTAAAAAAAACACAAGCTCTGCTCATTAAGTAGAAAGTTTATATTTTAAATTAAATATAATTGCATCCATAATATTCTTCCTTATAATTTCTTATCTATGCTATATTAATCCATTTTAGCTTTATATTTAAGTAATTTTATTATGCACCTATCATTAGTTCGCTTACGATGAATTTAACTTCCTAACGTAGTGGTTTTTTTTGAGAATAAACCCTAGGAGGGTAATAATGTAGCCAATGAAGTTCTAACTGAGGCTCGGCTATTGCTGTTATCCTCCCGCCATGATCAGAGCTTTAATAGCTCAATAACACCTTATCCCTACACTATCCTCTACAGATAACGGGGAAGATGAAAGCATTCTTGCTTCGCCTCTTTAAGCCACTCCTTATATAAGGATGGACTATTTGGTGTATTCTTCAGGCAGCAGTTTAAAGCTCTGATCATGGGCAGGGTTAGTTTTCTAAGATGCGGTTTGGCGCATATTTGAGTTGAGCTACACATGTTTTATTTACTGTGCTCGAAAACTGCACTATTTTAGGCTGTATTACACAACTTACGGAGGTATTCCGTAAATCTTGCATTGCACACACGAAATCTGTATGAGGTCAATGGCCGCGTAGGCTCCACCCGCAATTGATGACCAGTGGTGGATGTATGGTTTTAGGGAGATAGGAAATCCGAGCTGAGCCAAGCAGTTTCACGGTCTCTTCCCACAACACAACACCACTTCTCGATCTTTGTTAGTTGACTATTCCAGTCAACAGGACTGTGCTGGGAGGTCCTTAGGCCTGCAGGAATATAACTGTAGGCTCACCGTCCTACTTTATTACCAAGTCTTTCACAACCTCAAATAACTCCAGGAGATGCCCCATTGGCATGGAGAGCATCAAGGAACAGATCCGGACTCTAAACAAGGAGCAGACACTAGATGTGCTAAAGTTCATCATGACAAAGTTTGAGACTAACTGGCCGGGTTATTTAAACCTGTACGCCCAAACAAACGATCCAGAAGGAGAGGATGAGGAATCTCAAAAGGAATTCATTACTGTTCAGCCACTTAACCCCCCCCCGCCATAACAACTCACAAGGGGGAGCATTCAAACAAACGGCGAAGAACAACAGAAGATCTTATGGAGGAGGACTCACCCACACAGAAAGTTCCGAAAAATTCGGAGAAGGTCCCCCCAGTCATATTACGGGATAAGGTGAAATGGACTTCTGTCACGTCATCCCTCAGGGAACACAACATCACATACTCCTGAGCAAAAAACTCAGATAAGGGTGTCAAAATCCAGCCAGCTACTGTCACTGACTACAGGCAGATGATAAGGCTAATGGATAACAAAAATCTTCCCTATCATACCTTTGCTTTAGCAAGCGAAAAGACTCTAAAAATGATGATACGCGGTGCCACAGAAGGAATCTTCGCTGATATAAGCAACAAGAGCCTGATCCCAATCAAAGTGACCAGGATGCTCAGGTCTGACAAAAGGCCAATGCCTTTAGTACTTGTAGAGATTGATAACACTCAGAAGAAGAAGATATATGAACTGACTGCTATTTGCGGCCTCAGAATTACCACTGAACATCTAAGAAAGGTTTGGGCACGCCTAAAAACTATGCCCGGACAACCTCAGGTGCTTAAAATGTGATGAAGGCCACAAGACCATCACATGCACCAAGCCAAGATCTACGCCGGCCAAATGCGCAAACTGCGACGGTCCCCATCCCGCCAACTATAAAGGGTGCGTAGTACACCCAAAGAACCGCGGGTCAGCAAAAGCCGCCCAGCAGACACTCCGGGCAACCGTGCAGATCGCCATCCACTCCAAACAACCTGAAACCAGGACCAAAACATACGCCGAGGCTGCACGAACCAAGGATATTTCCTCCATCGAACTCACAAGTTCAACCTAACATCAGTACTAGCTGCGTCACTTGCTACCATGCTTCAGGAATTCAGCAAAACAAATCCTACGCCATCCTCCACGAAGAAATTCCTGCAAGGTACCCATTCAATTCTGACAGCCCTAAATCATGAATAAAAGGAAATATAAGCCTAACTCCCTTATCATAACTGCGTGGAATGCATACGGACTGAGCAACAAAATCCTGGAACTGCAAGAGTTCACTCAGGCCAGCTAATAATCCTAAATTACGGAGCTACATATTGTACAAAACAGACAGACTCACCACCAGTGGAGGATGTACAGCCATGTACATTAAAAACAATCTAAGCCACAACGTCCTGACCAATCCGCAAACCAAGAACCTTGAGACAACAGGTATTGAAGTTCATACAAACAATGCTGGCAGTATCAAAATCTATGCTGTATACAATCCACCCAGCATTCCATTACTGGTATCTGACTTGGACTCCATTCTCGGCTCCACAGACTCCATCATCATGGTTGGAGACTTTAATGCCAAGCATACAGCTTGGTACACTCCACAGTCAATGACAAAGGTCGTATTCTAAACCATTACTCAACGCGAAACTCTATTGTTATAGCCGGACTCACAGAGCCCACTCATCACGGCACAGCTGGAAGCTCAGATGTACTCTACATCGCCATTCTCAGAAACATCAGATACCAATATCAACTGGAAACGTTAAACGAGTTATCTTCTGATCACAACCCCATTCTGCTTAAGCTCGGTACACGAGCAATTCTCTTCTCCGCACTCCTTTATATCTTGGAACAAGCTCTCTAGAACTCTCTCAGATCACATCAACCCAGTACCTATTATCCACAATAAAGAGGAAATAGACATAGCCGTAAACAATCTTAGCAGCCAAATCGAAAAGGCAATAGCATCAGTTATGCGAACCACAGTCTTTCACCCTAGCGGTCGGATCCCTGAGGAAATCATGGACCTAATCAGATTTTTAAAAAAAGCCAGAAAGAGGTACCATAATACAAGAGCCCCACAAGATAAAACAACTCTGAATAATTTAAATAGACAAGTCCTTGAAGCTCTGCAAAAAAACATCGAAACCAAGATTGGGAAACCAAACTGACTAATCTAAACCCAGAGGACAACTCCATCTGGAAATTCTTGGGAACCCTCCGCACTAAAAGCCAACCTATATACCCCCCATGAAAATCTGAACATTAATCTTATCTACAAGATTCACCGCCAAGTCAAGCAGGGTCTTAAGACAACAAAAGGATAACTCAGATCCTATCACACCCACTTCTCCAGCAGAAGTTACAAATATCATAACCCGTCTGAAGAACAACAAGGCTCCAGGTCAAGATGGAATCACAAACAGAATAGTCAAACTACTCCCCAGAAAAGCCATTGCGCATCTAGTCAACATAATCAATGCCATCCTCAGATTCAAGCACTTTCCCATACCTTGGAAGACGGTGGATATCACGCAAATCAAAAAGATTGGAAAGAACTCTCAACTCCCCGAAAGCTACAGACCTATCAGTCTTCTATCCAGCCTTGGAAAGGTTGCAGAAAACGTCGTCCTTACAAGGCTTCAATCAGCAACGGATAAATTAGGTATTATCCAAATGAGCAATTCGGATTCAGAAAAAAAAAACCATAGCACTGTACAAAAAATACACCGGCTGGTCGAATATATGACAAAAGGTTTCAACTGGCATCCCCACACAGCCGCGGTCTTTATAGATGCTGCGAAGGCTTTTGATAAGGTGTGGCATTAAGGTCTTATCTATAAACTCATCAAATTCAATACAACAATCAATTTAATAGAAATAATTGACTCATACTACCTCAAAGTCAGATACATGCAGGTCAAAATGAAACTGTATCAACCAGTCGCAAGATCCTAGCAGGTGTGCCGCAGGGCTCACTTCTGCCCCCCTATGCTATTTTCTATTTACATAGCTGATATCCCTCAAAACACAAGTTCAACAGTCACTGCATTATATGCAGATGATACTGCTTTATTAGTAAGATTGTTTAAACTGGCAATCAGAAGACTCCAAAGTAGTATTCATACACTGGAGAAGTGGCTGATGGACTGGAGGATCCAAGCAAAACCCAGAAGAGTTCAGCCATACTGTTCTCCAAAAAGAAGGTCCAGACCAAAGAGGACATACACCTGCTAGGAGTCATGATTCCGTGGTAGACTGAAGTCAAATATCTCGGCGTGATGCTTGACAAAAAACTCCAATTCACCAGCCACATAAAACACATAAGCTCGAAGACATGCAAAATAATCGCGCAACTCAACCCCATGATCAACAGAAGAAGCAAATTGGATACTGGAAAGAAACTACTCATATACAGGATGATAATATGTCCAGTCATCACTTACGCATCTCCTGCATGGAACCATACCTCGAATACAAACATTCAAAAACTGCAGAGGATACACAATAAATGCCTGAGAATGATTTTGGACGCCCCATGGTTCATTAGAAACTCTCAGCTTCACAGGGAAGTCAACATTTCCTACATCACACCCCACCTTCATGATCTAGCAGTTATTCACCAAGACAAGCAATCACCCAAACCCGCTGATCAAGCAAGCTTCAGACTACAAAGAAGCAACATTCTACAAATACAAAAGACCCAAGTCAATTCTATGCTTAGCTGAACACAGCTAATCTGACTGCCCTTCCAGGGCGAGCTTAAAGCTCAATAACTCTCCACTCAAAGAACTTCCTTCTCAGACAAAGGAGAATATGAAAGGCATTTATGCTTCATCCATCAAATCAGTAACGTTCTGCGATGGTCTATTTATTTTCTATGCTTCTGCTTGGACTTCGAAGAAAACCAACAGTTCGAACCAATGCCCCTCTCAATACACACCAAACACACTACAAAAAGTCAAAACGAACGTATAGGGTAAGGTTCAAAGTGCCGCCCGGGACGGACCGCTCCCTCTAGCTACGCCACTGTCAGTATGAGTCTATGAGGTAGCTATAAAGGGGGCTAAAGGGGTGTGTATTTAACTAAACTAGATAGTAGAAGTAAGTCATGGAGAGGGAGGGTGTATGTATCGTCAAATGCCTTCCAAGAGAGGACTTAAGACATGGTGGATATGATATAGGTGTTCCTTTATCCTTTATCGATCGTTATTAATGATATTTCACTGCAATATATTCAAGTTCAGCATCTAGTAAGCGATTGTATCTCAGAAGTCGATTTCATCACGTGACCAACAATCCATTAGTCATATAGAAGGGAGCAAACCCTTTATTCCCTAATGAGTATTAAATTTCATGATAGCTGGCACGAACGTAGCAGGAAAGACATAAGACCTGTATCGTACGATCTGTGACAGAGCGGACATGGAATGTGCTTATCAGCCAATTGGGATGAGGAAGTGTACGCTATAGTTAGTAGTGGTTTTGGCCTTCATAAACTGGCTCGTCTGTCAAGGCTAGATCAGAATGAGATTTACACAATAATAACGGATCTGAAAAAAAAAAACAAAAAGAAAAGAAAAGCAATGCAGGCAGTCCAAAATAAGGAAGTCATGCTGGTTTAACTGCAATTACAAATGGCGAGGCCATTCGACTCTGTCCAAATTCAGTGTTAATCGAGGACGGAGGTCAATTAAGGTTAGGAAATGAATGCTACTAAAAAAAGCTAAAATGTCAAAGGTGAAAAATCCGTTTAAAACATATACGATGAAAGAGCAATAAAGTGAATGAGTAAAGATGTTATAATTAACTGAACTGTGGCTTTTTTTTTCTTTTAAATCGTTGTTTCTTTTTATATTTAGCTATAAAATATGGATGGATCCATAATATCCTTCATTTTAATATATTAATTTAATTGATTTTTTACAGAAGTTTTTTGCTAATTAGTTAACAGTAAGAGTTGTAATGCATAACATTGGACTAGTCATGTGATGCATCGAGTCGTTATTACAGAACCAAGAACATTACGCTGTTAACAATGAATTCACCCGAGCTCAGTCGAGTGAGCTGTAGTTGCTCCTATTTTGCCACATTATTTAGGTTAAACCACTTTCACTATTAGCTTTTAATTCAGAATGTTATTACTGTTTATCAAGCCTCAGGCTTTTTTTAGGAATCGTGTCTCTTTGGCGGAGTGATACATTTAACCTCGTATGATGTGAAGTGGTCCAAGCGCCAATTCTCCAGCGGACCAATTAAAAGCTCTTATTTCGGTTAAGTGCTTTTAGCCAAGCCTTTATCACAAGTGACATTCATCACGGGAGAAAGAGGACAGAGAGAAAATTGTCCATTTGAGTAAATGCCGATACCGCAAAGGGGGAAAAAAAAAAGAAAAAAAAAAGGAAGACCCAAGAAAATCGATGCAGCCGACATTGACATCAACTGTATACACTTCAAGGACACGTCACATTGTTACCTCTGGCCTTTAAACATAGCTCGCCCGGAGAGGGAATACGGATTACGGGTGACACTGTTGCGCGAGGCTTATGCTGTATAAGCCTTTTTGAATTGCTGCTACTGCTGTCTATTCTTGCTATTAGTCAATGGTTTCATGCAGTGCTTCGTGGCAGGTGTCTAACTCCATACTATCGACTGTGTGTTACAGATTTTTAGTTTTCTTTCACTCGACGATGCTGTTACAGATTTTATCTCGAGTGGTAAATTCTTTATCAAAGAATGGCGACCATTTTTTTACTTTCTTTTCATTCTAAAATAAGAGTCGTATATTGTTCAAACTTAAACATCTTGTGGCAGTGAAATGCATTTGTGATTTATGGTAATCTGCATTTTTAAGAATCATCTTTATCATCAAAAAAGAACATTATCATCATAAATTTCATCATCTTCCTAAACATCAACAAGCTTCATTATCTTAAGCATCATCATCATGGATATCATTGACAAACACCATCCTCTTAAATATCATCATCATCGTGAGTGTCATTGGCGGAACATCTTCATCCTTTTCATCATCATCATAGTATTGAACACACATGATCATCATCCTCTTAAACATCGTCATCATCGTGAATGTCACTGACGGAACATCTTCATCCCTTCAAGACCATCAACATCATCGTGGTATTGAACATACATCATCATCATCCTCTTTAACATCATCAATGAATATCATTGACAAACACCATCGTCCTGTTAAATATCATCATCATCGTGAATGTCACTGAACATCTTCATCGTCTTCAAGACCATCATCATCATCATCGGGGTATCGAACATACATCATCATCATCCTCTTTAACATCATTATCATCATTATCGTGAATATCGTTGACGAACACCATCGTCCTGTTAAATATCATCATCATCGTGAGTGCCATTGACGGAACATTTTCATCTTCTTCAATACCATCATCACGATAACGGTATTGAACACACATAATCATCTTCTTCAATATCATCATCATCGTGAATGTCACTGACGAACATCTTCATCGTCTTCAAGACCGTCATCGGGGTATTGAACATACATCATCATTATCCTCTTTAACATCATCATTATCGTGAATATCATTGACGAACACCATCGTCCTGTTAAATATCATCATCATCGTGAGTATCATTGACGGAACATTTTCATCTTCTTCAGTACCATCATCATGATAACGGTATTGAACACACACATAATCACCTTCTTCAATACCATCATCATGCATCATGATAATGCTATTGACCACACATCATCATCTTAAGCATCGTCATTTAGTGAATGTTATCGACGAACATTTTCATCTTCTTGAATATCATCATCATCATCATGAATATCATCCTCTGAAACATTCTCAATACATCACACATCACAATACTGACTTCATCAGTAGCTCAACGTTTGGAGACAACATTTTTGGTTGGAAATACTTCTGTTTGAGTTCCATCTCGGATCCGATGAGCTCTTTTACGGCTTTTCAGTGAAAAGAGAGTTAGCAGGTCTTATACGGCGGTAGAAAAGGAGTTTATTTTCACTCAGAAAACGCGTTTTTCTTTTTCCACTACAAAAAGACGACCTAATCGAGACTACACGCAAGATCAGCCCAGATGGCCGAGTGGTTAGCGTATTCACTCTTCAACCAAAGCGCTGCATTCGCATACCTTGGTGGACATGGACGTTTGTGATTGTCTTTACGAGAAGGAGAAGATGAATTTCATTGCCCACTGTTGTGATCCCCATCCCACCTAATGGAAGTCTGAATGGCTTGAAAAAGTTCCATGTTTGATCTATGGAGAGGGGGGGGAATTTCAAGGACTATATAAATAAAAAATACCATAAATATACAAAGTAAATAAAATTAGTTTGTATCAACAACATCTTTATCCCGCCCACAGTAAACCTACTAATGTACTGTAGGTTTACAAAAGCCCTTCGTGGGCGGGAGTCACAAAATAAATAAATAAATAAATACGCTGGCATAATTAATACTCTTTGGTTTTAGTTGCTTCGGACGGAATTATCAGAAAGCCATAATCAGCAGCTCCTTTAGATTGAGTTGAAGTTGATTCATCTTTTGTTTTTAACACGCTCTTTACTGAGTTTAGTTAATGAGGAAAATCACCATTTTAAACTATCGTCATAATGCGTAAACATACCTCATGCATAAACATACGTCCACAGTGTTCATGGTCAATGATATAATTCAGCATCGAAAAAGTAAATAATTACTTTAAAATAATAAAGATGATATATGAACCAAGGAATTACTACTTTAATTAAAATATTTGTACGCCTTTTATAAATAAACATAAGCAATTTACTTATAATTACAGTTAAGAACGTATCGGTGATGGATGAAACCCTTGGAGGGTAATGGATGGCAATGCTGTAGCCAATGAAGCTCTAACTGAGGCTTGGCTATTGCTGTTACCCTCCTGCCATGATCAGAGCTTTAATAGCTCAATAACACCTTATCCCTACACTGTCCTCTACAGATAACGGGGAAGATGAAAAGCATTCTTGCTGCGATCTTTTAAGCCAGTCCTTATAAGGACTATAAATGGATAAGTATCAATTAAATTAAATTAATACCTACTTTGACAAGTTAAATCTGCATTGCATTTATGTTTTTGGTAACTATTTAAATTGTGACACAGTCACACTCAGTCCTTACGTAAAGCCAATTGAGTGTCTCGCATGGTTTGGCCTCCTTAAAATACATATTTCAGTCTGTTATTAGCGACCATTGAATGGTTCGTTGATATCATTGTTAGTAGAGAATTTTGTGCTTCAGTACAAGAGATAAATCACTCTTGGTGCAATTCTAGACATGCCTTTTACAACTTCAACCCTTCCGGTGATCTGCACATGGAAAGAACCATGAAATCACATGCGACCTCTTAACACTTAAGTCAGTGACCGACGGGAGAGCACGCTTGACCACATTCCAGTTAATACCTCAGTTCTAGACGCGTTACCCTAATGCAGGTCTTGAGATAATTTACACGGAGTCTTCCTGGTAAATCCTCTAGACAGCTGCTAGAGAGACAGAGAGAGGAAAAAAATTCCGTTAACCCCATTTTCCTTTATCTTGACAGCTACAAACCTGAAGGAGTCCAGAGAGTTCTGTAGACACGTTTTCTTGCAGGTCAATACCCGTCTGTGTAGGCGAAGGGTTACATATTGTTGTGTCATGCGGTGACCGGGAAGGTGTGGGTTGTTGGGTCACGCATTGGGCTTGTTTCTGAGTACCAGCGACTTAAAGGATTTAAGCGGTGTTGACTCAGACAAATGGATCAACATGTTTGCATCGTTAGCCAAACATTTTGCCACCTCGTTTTGATTATTTCTAGTTCCGTTTTCTCTTCTTTTTTTTTTTTTCCTCCCTCATTAAACTGAGGTCTCCTTAATGATGCAATTCATTTCCATTAAGTGCATACTTCCAAGCCCAACAAACCCGATTTTGTACACGCGCAGATAAAGAACTGAAGTGAAGTCAAGCGGCCAAATTTGCTAATTAGAAAAATCGTAGGAGAGTGTTAATAATTACAGACGACATGCCTATTTGCTACCCGGTTTTACACTCAGATTACCTGCCTGGAACCTGGTTAACATTAAAGAAATCGTGGAATTAACGGCCATGTCACGTGAGCACTTACTTTATTTTGATTAAGCCCTAGAACAGCTCATTATCGTGTTCATTTATGATACTGCTCCAACATCATTGTTGTTTACCATAAGCATAGTGCAGCGCCTCCAAGTGTCAGATGATTGAACTATACTTGTAAGTTGTTTTTGTAACAGATTTTGGTTGCAAGTGCAAGATGGATGTGGAGAGCTAGTAGGAGAGAAATTAAAGAATAAAATAGGATAAGTAATATTATTATAGTATAATATAATATTCTAATATAATATAATATTATATTTTATTTTACTGACAAACAAATTAATATTTTGCAACTCAATGAACTCACTCTTAAACACTAAATCACCATCTAGTTTATAACACACTGACATGTTTATTACGATAAGAAACCAGTGTGTGCGCTCTGGATAGATAACATAGCCAGTCCCATTGCCTACTATGCCTCTGACCTACATTTACAGAGGTGTGCTCCGTTGAACTAAGCCTTATTACATGTTATTATTAAATACAAAGTCTGCCTTCGAGGCATGCACCGGACAGATGAGGGTACCACAAAGTGGGTTCTATTGTGCAAATGCACCAGATTTCACTGTCACCCATCTCAGTAAAAAAAAAAAAAAAAGAAGTTAAAAAATTTTACTATATTCAGCGTTGCAAAATCACTTTTACTTTCTCTTCATTTCTATTACATTTCATTAACCAACGAAGCATCCTTTTTCGATGGTGTCCACCTTACAAAAGAGATAACAGCATCACAGTTACTTGCTGCTTGTGGATGAGATATAGATTATATCTGCTAGTTGACAAGGTATATTCTGCGTACGTGATCATAAAGACTACATCCACTACTCGGGGGATGAGCTTGGAAATGTTCGAAGTTGCTAGCATCGATTCCCTGTCTGTAAACACGATGGTTTACACAGTGCCACTGGTCTAATAGAACGTGCTTCGTTGTCTGCAACCGCTTTCGACATATAATTTTGTGTAGGCAAGATAAGACTGACAGTTTCGTTGATTGCCAATTGAATCTTCTAAGCATTCTCGTCCCCAGTGAGAGAGGTCAAAGACCTGAAGATGCATATGAAAGATTGTATATTATTTTGGATGGCGGTAATAATGTTCTCTTGAGAACAAACAAAGGATATTTTTCCCCTTGCACAAACCCTAAAATAGTTTACAAGATAAAGGATTATACGAGCTCTCTTTGGAATATAGATAATTTTGTTTGGTATAATTAGTTTTCCCACGAAATAATGAAATTCGTATTGGAATTATTATGAAGCACCGTGGCAAGGGATTCTACAGACTTCGTCTAAAGTAAACATCTAAGCTGCCAGAAATTGTGAGATTTAATTTTTCCTAAACACTCACATGATCTCCTATATTCTGTTTATTCGAAATTCAGCAGGTTTATTACAAGAGTAATCATGTGCTCTGAATTCTAAAAAAAAAAAAAAAAAAACTATGCTAGCCTCTATCAGGATTTTGATTGAATTTCTTCCCCTCCCATTTCTCTCTTCTGTTCTTTCGTTATAATTTTAGGATACATCACGTGCAGATATTATGCAGTTACAACGATGAAAAACAGATTTCGTTGTTAAAACTTTTTTGTATTCTTTTAAGTAAATGATTGCTTATTGTAACAGGAGAGGATGACTGATGTGCTGTGTTGATAACATTACTGTAGGCGGGAAACTATGCTAAGCTTATCATTCAAACTATTTTTCTTCTTTTTTTGGCACCTAGAGAAATATAACATGTTCATGTCAGTTCTGTCTTTGTTTAAAATCACAGTACAATGTTTTTTTATCATATTTCCTTTACGAGTTATATTTGTCTTGTATTTACAACTATATAAAAAATAAATTCATGGCATAGCGATCATGGAGAAGTTGAATTCTTTTATTATTATTATTATTATTATTATTATTATTATTATTATTAAATTAATTATCCATTTCTATAGCGTAACTCTTCCTATCGTTCTCAGAGTTTGTTCTTTGCGTGCTATTGGCTTTATTTAAGTTTGTGATTACACTGAAAATCTACCAGCTAAGTTTTCAGTTTTCATTTATTGTTTTCTCAATGCTAGTGAAAGAGTTGCTCTTGAGGAATACCAGTGGCGATGTCCGATCCTAATAACTCTAATGGACAATTTCAGTTGGCCAAATGTCTATGGGAAAACTGGATCATTTGGTGCTCTATCTAAACGCAATGTTAATCGACACGTTCAAAATAACGTGCTAATTTAAACACATTTTCTGGAAACGATTGTTTCAGTGGAAAAACTTATTATTATTGTTATTTTGCAAAGTGACCTATTCAGTCTTTGAGATGTTCCTTTATTGAATATGACATAAGTATGTTATTTTCATCAGGACAGAGTTCGTCACATTTTTTTCGGGATGTTTCCAGTTATTTGAACTGTCACTATCCAAACTGTTAGATTGGTCAAGGAGATCCTTATCCAAGTGGATCACCGATCGTAACCATTAAGACTATTAGTACAGGATTACATGAAAGTGTTAATGTATGTGAGTATAAGTATGCAATGCATTGGAGAATTTTGAATGGCGCGGAGTACATTTGAAATCTCCATCCAACGACAAGGAAAACAACATCCAACGACAAGGAAATCAACCCAGGCAGCATCATCATCATCATAAAACGATGATGATGATGATGCCTGGGTTGAGGAAGTCCCTAAAGTTTGAGAAATTCCTCATGGGTACTCGACAGATAAGTAACCTTTTACTATAGAAAAACAACGTATACAACGCACCTTTGACCTTTCCCTAGAACAAAGGTCGGGGGAACTTTAGATAAGTCAAAAGTCAATAGCAGCAAAACAACAACAAAAAAACAAATTCGAAAACTCACATAAAACTTGAGCGTTTCATTTTACTTTTCCTTTTTGCTTTATTGGAGAAACCCACAGTACATTTTTTTTTTTAAAGCATGGAATTAGCAGCTTCGGTTTTGGAGTGATAATGTGCAGATTATTATCACCATTTGCTATTGCTAATAATCTGTCAATTACCAAACACTAATTCACACGAAAAACTTCTCTATATATTATGTTGAGCCTATACACGAGAGGTTGGTTAATCAATCCATAATACGTTATTACCGTGTGTGGGTAGAGGGTTGGGAAAGGAGAAACTTGTTTACATTTGCTTTAAAAGACTGCTTGTTATATTCCTTGGGCAACACATCGAGGGGGAAGACTGTTTCATAATATAGCAGTAGCTGGGATGAAGGAGGAGAAAAATTGTTTTGTGGGTTTCAAGGTGTACTGTGAAGGGATCTTAGGCGGCATCTGCATGTTCCAACGAGCTTAGTACTGAGTGAAGGAATTGTTGATGTTATTTCATATGAACATTTGCCATGGAAATATTTGTGGAACATACATGCTGCAGAAACCAAACGTCTGTACAAAAGGGGGAGGAGTGAGTTGGTAAGAGATGGGTCATTAATAAGTCTAATTGTTCTCCTCTGTATTAAGACAAGCATTTTGAGGGAGCTTTTAGGGGGTTCCCCACCACAAATGTGAGAGCAGTATTCAATAGCTAGGCGGATTTCTGATTTGTATAATGTTAACAGCTGTTCAGGGTGAAGTAACGTCTTGAACGAAAGAGAAATCCTAGGTTTTTGGAAGCTGAGGAGCCAAATATTTGATTCGATAAGCTGAAGATAAACTTGAGAAAGGGTTGATCAACAGGGATTTAGGTGTTTCAGTTGAAAAGAATTTAAGTTCAGGAATCCTATGGTAACAAATAGCAAACCTGAGCACACTGTGAGCTTAATTTAAAAAGAAACTTCGTCCGTACTGATAAACTAGTCTTTAGTCAGGCCAATACTGGATTGTGGTTCCCGACTTGACTCACCAATGTTTTTAAAGAATGTCAAGAAAACAGGGTATTAGAAAGGACTGGTCAAGTATTTAGAATAAGAGGTTATCTCGTGATACGTATGAGAATTAGTTAATTAGTTATAATCGGGTGATTTTATCTAATAGGAGACAGAGAGATTTAACTGAAGTTTTTAAGTTAGTTCAGAGTAAATACGTGATTGATATTAGGAGCTCGTTCCACATGGATAAACCAAACTAAACTGGGGGGGGTGGTGTAAAAAAAAAGACAATAAAGTGAAAAAGTGTATTTGAATAAATATATGAAGTTATTTTCTTAATATGTGGAATAACCTTCTTCAGCAAGTTATAGAAGCAGGGAAGAAAGAATTAGGCAGCAGAAGTATAATCAGTTACATCCATGAACAGCTTGCTGTTCTTACTTCAGTGAGTCTCTGCTTCTATCTGGGATTGAGCTCCTGCGTAGCGTCGCCATAGCAACTAGGGCTATTGAACCAAGTTATTATGTCTATGAACTATGTGCATTCTTCTGGGGTTTGTTTAGTACCAGATTTCGGAAGGGGAAATCTCTTCCAGCTCCGATCAGCTAACTCACGTTCACTTGAAATAGGCCTTATAAAGGTTTTACATCCTAGACAGAATTCGAACCTGGATCTTTCCAATCCAAGGATATCGTCGTTACCGAATGAGCTGCAAGGTTGCGTCCGTAGCGTAGTTGTGAGAACGACACAGCATTTAATTAGGAAGAAAATCAATACTAAAGTAGCGCTAACCGGTCTCATACGGAAGTGGCATAGTTTTTCCTTCCAGAAACTTGGTGTTTCCTTCTTACAAAAACAAGCCAACCGGCCAGAGAACACACATAATTCTTGCAAATGATTAAAACGTAATTCCAAACAGGCTAAACTAAAACTTATAAATTAAAGATACCAAGAAATTATATACTTGGTTTAATCCTTTATCCAAGTGTAAGCAAATAAAGTTTGCGCCTGAAGTATCTTTCAGGACTGGGGCTACTCGTGGCAAAGGTGGTATAAGTTCTGATCAGTTGCCTCAGTATCCCATATCGCAAAGCACATCTCCTTCCGGACATGTATAATGCTATGCATTAAGGGAAGGGGTCACTACCCAGACCCGGTTTCCCTGTATTAAGTGCGGGGTTACCTCTCCAAAAACTCGTGAGATCCCCCAACAATGAGCGAACTGAATGATCAAAACTTAGCATTGTTCTCCTCAGTAACAGACTCACCCTGTCACTGAGAACTCTCAGCGTTTGGTTCTACCCAGTGGAAGGCTCATCCCACCACTGCCCATACATATTTCATCTGAAGTTATAACCGTACCTCAGTTAACTTCATTGGCTACAGCATTGCCATCCATCACCCACGTTTCCAATCGGTTTTGACCCTTAGGGTTTCGTCAGTGGGAGCCAAACCCAGAAGCGGTGATACTGAGGTCATTATAAGGACTGGCTTAAAAGGGCAAAGCAAGAATGATTTCATCTTCCCCGTTATCTGTAGAGGACAGTGTAAGGATAAGGTGTTATTGAGCTATATAAATAAAGCTCTGATCATGGCAGGAGGGTAACAGCTATTGCTGTTACCCTCCTGCTATTGACTACAGCATTGCCCTCCCAGGATACCCATTTTAGTCGCCTCGTACGACATGCATGAGCTACATTGGGGCTGTTCTTATCCCAGCCACGAATCCTTATCCTTATAAGGACTGGCTTAAAGGGGCGAAGTAAGAATGCTTTTCATCTTCCCCGTTATCTGTAGAGAATAGTGTAGGGATAAGGTGTTATTGAGCTATTAAAGCTCTGATCATGGCAGGAGGGTAACAGCAATAGCCGAGCCTTAGTTAGAACTTCATTGGGTACAGCATTGCTATCCATTACCCTCCAAAGGTATATTAATCACCGCCCCGGCCACGAGTCCTTATATATCCTTATAAGGACTGGCTTAAAGGGGCAAAGCAAGAATGCTTTTCATCTTCCCCGTTATCTGTAGAGGAATAAGATGTTATTGAGCTATTAAATTAAAGCTCTGATCATGGCAAGAGGGTAACAATAATAACCGAGCCTCAGAACTTCATTGCCATCCATTGCCTTCCAAGGGCATTTATTAATCACCGCATCTCACGTCACGGCCGATCTTAAGGCTCCCGGCCACGAGTCCTTATAAGAACTGGCTTAAAGGGGCGAAGCAAGATTGCTTTTCATCTTCCCCGTTATCTGTAGAGGACAGTGTATGGATAAGGTGTTATTGAGCTATTTTATTAAAGCTCTGATCATGGCAGGAGGGTAACAGCCTCAGTTAGAACTTCATTGGCTACAGCATTGGCATCCATTACCCTCCAAGGGTATTGGATTGAATGAATCAATCACCGCATCTCACGGGCCACGAGGCGGAAGTAATGGAAAAGTCATATTTCCATATGCAAGTTGCCAAAAGGTGTCATACCTTATTAAAAATGCTCTGGATTAGATAGACAGTTGTTGAATGTTTTTCACTTGGTTATATTATAAATTAAAGATACCAAGAAATTATATACTTAGTTTAATCCATTATCCAAATGTAAGCAAGCAAAGTTTGCGCCTGAAGTACCTTTCTGGACTGAGACAACTCGTGGCAAAGGTGGTGTACCAAAACATCATATACAATTTCTATATACGTATTTTTTGTAGGCACTCTTTTTTTGTATTGAATTGATATCTCTCATATTTCCAGTTTCCTCCAAATGCATAAAATTTACAGAAAAGAATTTAAAGAACATCTACACACTATTCATCTTTAAAAACCCGAAGAATCACAACAACTAGATGTTCAAAAATATGTGAAAGAAATCTTTTCTAATCCTGAATCGTAGTTCACATATGAGACCGATGTAAAATAACTTTTGCATCTTTTAGTGCTTTGGGATTGATATAAAAATAGTTAGCACGTATTTACATGCTAAAGGCGTTACGTAAACATTTTTTAAACTTATATTGTATCGGTATGAAAAGGAGAAAAAAAAAAAGCTATTTCCTACCTCGCAAGAAAAATGCTCTTTATATAAAGAGGGACAGACATCTACAGTTACGACTATAGCGAGGTTCGTTTTGGCTGATGGATGACAAAGCAGTTGAAGATCTGTTGGAGACATTTTGTCCCTAAGTGCAACAGAGTATCGCTGATGCCATTTCTCTGGAGACCTCGAGACTCCATTTTAGAATTCACCCTGCCGATATAGAAGGATACAGACATCCATTAAGGAGGTTTCAAAAAGAAGATCAGTTTGTCACAGACTACTCGGTCACCACTTAATATATTCCTATGCGATATTAAAGAAATTCTTTATTTATTTATTTAATTTCTTTAAATTCTTTATTTAAATTTTCTAATTTTATATAAATATAGCTATGAAATAAAAATGTATTTATAATATTACTTATTATTAAAAACGATAATTGCAGAATAAAAACTTTTTAAACATTCTTTTAATAATTATAATAATATACCAACAAAGAATTCAGTTATGAAAAATACAACAATCTGTGAATGGCAAGCTGGGATTTTAAATATTAATGTATATTAATGTATCAGAAATGTATCCCAGAAGCCCAGGTTTGATTATTCTCCAGTGAAGAACCAAGAATCATCCTGAAAATGCTGATTATTCTCTCTATATCTTCAGAATTTTTTTTTAGAATTTAAAATGTTTCAATTTTATTAAAAGGGTGGATAATACACTTCCATTATTATTTCTTATCAAGTAGACAAGCAATGCTTTGCTTTGAGACTATAAAGATTTAGTTGAGATCTACCTAAGGTTGAAAACTTACGTAAATAGAAATATTCAGCATGAGTTGTCTTGGTATTTCACCTCTTTAAAAGTAGTCCCAAATCGTTTACAACTGTCGAAGAGCGCATGCTCAAATAATCTATAAGGAGCTAACGGTGTCTTGGACCCATTCATGTCTTTTATTGCAGGAGATTAAATGGCCACATTTTCTCAGAATATATAGAAAATTTCTAATTTTATATAAATAAAGCTATGAAATAAGAATGTATTTGTAATATTTCTTATTGTTGAAATTGATAATTGCAGAATAAAATGTTTAAAAAATTTTTTAATAATTATAGTAATACACCAACAAGGAATTCAGTTATGAAAAATATAACAATCTGAGAATGGCGAATTAGGATGGAATATTATTAAATATTTAATATCTCTCAAATGGAAAATGTAGGCCTTTTGGCTAAGATCAAAGTGTAGTATCGGTTCTTAACAGGCTAAGAGCAAATTGTAGTATAGTATAGTATAGTATATATATATATGCTCTTCACCGTTGATATCGATAAGAGTCCCATCGGGGCTCTAGATAGACTAGATAGATATAAATATTTAACCAGCAAATTACAGATCTTCTTAAACCCCTGGCCGGGGTAATATTAAACGCTCGGTGGTGGGAATAGTTAGCCCCCCCCCCATCCGATCATGCCCTCTATTCTGCCGCGTGTGCGAACCCTCGGAATTGAGGTGGACTCCACAATACCGGCAAGGGCGATGGCGAAAGCCATTATAGAGTGCGTCGGCGCAGAAAACATATTCGGATTTACCCCTTATGGGGGTGGAAGATATCAGGTGGTGACGAAGAATATGGAGACAAGGGAAAAACTTCTCCAAGGCTTTGAATGTGGGAAAACAAAAGTATCTCCCTTCATGGTAGGGAGCATCCTGAGAATCCTTAAGATACCCAGATTCCCCCTAGAATACGCAGAGAACAACGATATCATCCGTAGCCTATTCTCTAAGTGGGGAGTTGTACGAGAAATCCAGGTTCACAATGACGCCGACAATCCTGAGTGGAAGTCAGGGGAGGGAACCATCTCTCTTTCTTGAAACGAGGACCGAAGTTCCGAACTTTGTCCTCATAGGATCTGCCAGTGTAATGGTAAATTACCCAGGAATCAAAAAGCAATGCTTCAGGTGTCGTGCCTTTACTCATCTTGGGGCAGACTGCCCTAAACTAAAGTGCAAAAACTGCCTACAAACAAGTCATAACCAAGATAAATGTGAGGCAGCTTGCCTGAAATGTGGTGCCATAGACCATAAAGTGGACATCTGCCCATCCAGAACCCTTGCAGAGAGGATGGGCAGTACTGTCACATCAGCAACTCCACCAAGCAATGGAAATGGCACGGCACAGGAATCTTTTCCACCTTTAAAGGCCACTCCTGATGCTACAGAAAGCCATACCTCCACGTCTAAGACAACTAAGAAAAACCGTAAGGGAAAAAAATTTCCACAACTGAAACAAGCAATAAAAACCACACAGAAGAAACAGCCGATATAACTCCAGCAGAAGAAAGAGAAGCTACAAATACTAACATAGATATAGATATAGCCAATTCAGACAAGGAAGAAGAAAAGATGGAGGCAAATACCAACACTTCCAAGCGGCCATTAACCCCACAAGAAGAGGAGTCAACAAAACCATAAACAGCTAAAGTATCTGAGACCACCCACCCAGAAGTCCTTCACGCAAAAGCAGGGGAGACTCTACGCCATTTTATTAGAGGTATCCCCGGGGTGGTGGAAAAATTCAAAGAAGCGATGGAAAAAGTAGGAGAACCTGAACTCCTCCTCACAGGGAAGTATGGACCTGACGTCGTCAGTGCAAAATGGGGTGACCTCTTCGTTGATGACATCAGCAAAATCATCTGTGAGCAAGTAGAGATAGCTATGGATATAGATGAGGAAGCAGTTTCGGCGTTTTTTATAGCTCTCTGCAAACTTGACATGGCCAAGGGAAGTGAGGTGGCCAAAAGAATACTAACAGCCCACAACAGAAGAAAGGAACAGTAACCACCTTGTGGGTTTTCTGTACTCAGCTTCACTGGTTTTTAGCTCCCACAGGTGGGGGAGGACCTGAGAACCCGAGCGGCGAAGGCTTACAGCGAGGCAGTGCAGTTCCTTGTGAGCTGCATCACTCGGGCCAGATCCTTTCTCCACCTCTACGTTTACCTTTCCATTCCTTCTCCAGATTTTTTTTTGCTTTTCTCTGTACTTCATTTTTTGGTTTGTTACATGTTTCCTTTTTAGGATTTTTCCTTTTTTTAAAGTGAAAAATCAACGACCGTTTTAGAAACGCCCCTGGGGGGGGGCAAACAGCTAAAACAGGTCAACTGAGGCCTCTTTTACCTACTCTACCACTATGCACTCTATCTTTATTTCCTCTCCTACTATCTGCTGACTCTCAGCCTATCTTACTCTACAGGCCGATGATGAAGTTTGTTGAACTCAAAAATTATTATTATATGTGCAATATTTAATATCTCTCATGTATGTACCATAATGTTCTCAGAATGGTTGCTTCTGATGTTTGTATTTATTAAACGAAAAATGAAAAAGCAGTATTTTTCCTCCTTTTACCAGTGTTGATAAGAAACTAATACTAATGATTGGTTATTAGAGGAGATATATCGTTATAGAAGTAAGAAAAGAAAAAAAAATGTAGATTTATTTTTTATAGTGCTGATAAACTAATGCCAGTCGTTAGTTATTGAGATATCGTTGTAGAAGTCCATCTAAAAGCCTGTTGCTCTCAGACGTTTTTTCTCCCTTGTCGTCGGTCGCAGTGTCCTCTTGCAAGCTTATCTCCGGTTATCAGTAAGAACGCAGCCATCTGTGTATTAACTTTCCACAGTTTATATTGACATAGTAGGGAGGAAGGATGTCAGAGAAGTTCTGGATTCTCTCTGTAAGCTTGGAATGCTAGATATTAGCATTACATAACGGTACTAAAGTGGGGATATTGGTTTGCATTTTTGTGTTAGGGGTGTGACTGCGTAGTTAAACGTATGACAAAAGTATGAGTACGAACCGATGAAGACATCTGCGTGGTATCTGTTGGAAAGGAATTTCAGAGGGTAGGGGGGAGGGACCCAAAGAGAAATTCCATTCACTGATACAGGAGACAGTTAATATCTTTTACCTATTTAAACGAATCTCTTTCACTTGGACAACACTGGTGGGAATGTTTACAAACTGGAATGGATCAGATTAGATGACATTATTGAACATCGCATTGTATTACTGCAATTTATCGTATTGCATTCCATAAATGTTTGGTGGAAAATTCTTCAGTATATTTAAGAGTTTCAATACGAGAATTGAGAAAAGTGTATCAGTGACAACCATTATTTTAAATGTTTTTTTATGGTCTATTTACAATTTAGATTCATTTAATAAATCACCAGTCCTCGGGATAACTTTTATTCTTCACAAATGCGATAAAATAGAACTAAAACATTCCCTATTTGCCGAGCCACCTTTTGAGCAAGATATTGTACTCGTACTGAAAACACCTTAATTCCCAAGGAGGCATCTGTCAAGCATCCCTTTGGGCTTAGTCAGACGTAATATACTGCCATGATTGTCACCAAGTTGACACGGCGGTCGTCAAGTGTCGTTCTTCTTATTAGTGTGGACTTTTTCCAAAAGGAAATTGGCAGAAACCAGTATTGTCGCTTATAAAATGCTTCTTAGAGAAAATTCATACTAATACCTCTAGGTCAGCGTTCGTTAACCTTTACAGCTTGAAGACCACAGTTTTTTTTTTATTGCTTTTAATGCTATGTATTAATATTTGGTACTTTTTTTACATTTGATGTTTTCAGTCGCAAACTATTGTAATTTGAACGTTTAAGTGTAGAATAAAAATAGAAAAGAAGGGATACTTCTTTTGGGTGCTAAACTCATTTCAAATTTCCTTAGAGCGAGATAAAATGAGAAGTAGGCTCAGCCGGGATTTGAACCCGGGACCTCTCACACCCGAAGCGAGAATCATACCACTAGACCACTGAGCCTCGTGTGAAAGCCCTTTTTAAAGAAATTAAAGTGGAAAGACAAAAGCAAACCCATGTACGGAATTCAGAATTCCAAGTTCTGCTAAATTCTAATTGGAATTACCGAAAATAGACGTCCAATTGTCTTGATAAGTTAATCAGGGCTAATATACTTTAGAACTACGTCCTATTTTTTTTTCGAACAGGTATCGATCCTATGGCTTATTATAATCACATCCACTGATTACAAATAAGCCTATTTATCAGCGCTGACATTTTTTTTACGTGTCACTGTTGAGTTCATTTATTATTAAAGAAAAAGAAGAAGAAATCCCAAAACAGATAAATACATTCTCTAGACAGTTTTTCTGTTTTTCGGGCACGAGTAAAACCTTCCTACCTCTGTATGATCCGATATTCTGTTAATAAACATTCTACGTAGCTCTATCTCATCACTTTCATTCTTATTTCATCCACATCAGCGTTCACTGTTGTTATCATCATCCTGGTATTTTGTCGTTTAGGATGACGAAACTATTTCTGAATGATATTGATGATTTCGACATACTCGATCATTAATCCTGGCCTTCGAATATCGTCTGAAGGATTTATTGCTAATATTGCTTTTCCACTGTAATGTCATCCAAATGGTTCTCGTTCTTATTATCAGATACTTGGTAACCAGTTGATGCAATTTTTTTGGTATTGTGAGATACGATGTATTGTTATTATTATTATTATTATTTTTTTTTTTCATGAAAACTTTGAGGAGATCACGTGAGCTTAAAAGTGCTTGCTGGAATAATGTCAGTTCTCAGAGAGTGTGAGGGAAGTTAGAGAAAAATAAATAAATAATTCGTAACAAGCAATTGATACGTTATACTGTCAGTCAAAAAAAAAAAAACAACTCACATTCTTGAAAGATTTTCATCGAAATAAACTTGCGCGTGTAATTCATATGTATTCAAACGTAACTAGCCAGAGTTATACGGAACAAGTAGCATTGGCAAAATACTGCAATCAGAAACAAGATAGGTCGTCTATGAAATCATGGAGAACAATATTAAAGCAAATTTTTTAAAATTACAGAACTCAAAATGTTTAATTACATTATTAACTTATTTATTATGCAAGCAGGTTAAAATCCTATCAGTGACGATGTAGTGTTATTATTAAGGACAATAATACTAATATTATTTTTCTGGAGAATTCGTATGAAGATAAATTAAGAAAACATTAAAATTATATTTATATTCATCATGACAGGCAGCTTTCCCCAAACACGACAATGCAATAGACAGCCCAGCATTTGCTTTATCTGACTTCCATCTCTTTCCAAAAATGAAAGAACACAACAGAAGTCATTACTTCCTGTCAGATGAAGACGCTACTACAGCGGCATTTAAATTAAAATGACATTTCGCCCTTTTTTTTTTCCTTCTTCAAGAGAATTGAAATTTCACATATTTGTAGTTTGTGTAATGAACTATGGAGGCTCGTCTATTTCGTTCTTGACGACGCAACATATCGATGCAATCAAAAGCTAATGTTGCTAAGGAAACAATACTTATCTTCCAATGTGACACACAAACTGCTGGGCTATATGACTTGCGCGCTGTAAAGTATGAGATAAATCGAAATCTGAATTGAACCACTCTGTTTATTGGAGGTATAAAGTAGTTCCATGTTTAGCCTTTAGAGAAAGGTTTTTGAATTATGTAACCCTTACCCCACCCTAATAAATGGTTTACAACTTTTCGTGGGTGGGATTAGCATGACAAGCATTATCAGTAAGCGATATCGTGCATATTTGATCCACGTTACAGGAGTAAAAAATTGTAAAAAAATCAAGGTTTTGAAAGGGAAAATTAGTCCTTTAATAATCTTCACAATGTCATCTTACAGATAACTAACTCTATAATTACGTATTTTTCTAGAATTATTTCTCTCTGCAGTGTTTTTCATGATTCTGCTAGCATTTATGGTTTGCCATTGACAATCCACCATTTCGCCATTCATTTGTAAGCTTCCTATAATAGTACAAAATGTTGAACAATCATATGTGCAACCTAAGAGCAACAGCTCATCCAGGTTACGATATGCATAAAGTTACAAAAATTTATGTAATGTATTTTCATTATATACACATATGTACATTCATATAATAAACATATTACATATTCTTATAATATAATTACATAATAAAATCGCACGAGACATGCTAATATGTACAGAGAAAGTTGCATAAAAATTAATTAGGGTCAAAATAAAACAAAGCAGTTAAATAGCATTTAAATTTTACGTTTTACACATAAGACTGGATCTTTGAATACAAATATGCTAAAAAGCAATCATTTATACAATTATTTTGAACAGAGCTTCCTCATTTCTGTGGGAAAATAAATACTCTTTGATTAGAGTTTTGTATTTGTTTGGGTTAGTTTCATTTCTTATTGTTAAAGGTAGTGTGTTGAATACTTTTGCTTCTGGAACTATATATTTTAGACCCTTATGTCTACTAAGGAGAGCGTCTTGTTTGATATTTACGTATTCGTTGTCGCTTTTTATGAATAATAGTATCCTATAGGCGTATAAATATCTAAGGGATATTCATTTTCAAATACTTTTTTTATTTTAATTCCCATCCCTTCCGATTGGTGGGGAGTAGAAAGTTGGCACAGCTCAGTAAAATAGAATCCCATAAACAACAGTTGCGATTATTTTAACCGCTATTAGACGACCATTTTATTATTCCTATCGCGTCATTTCTTCTTTCATCAATCTGATTTGTGCTTACGAACTTTCGCCCAAACGCAGTAAGGACGGAATCGCTATATTGTGCTAAAGGTTAGCAACAGTTTTTTTTTTTTTTTTTTTGGTGCATCCAATAAAATACTTAACTTATATAAAGGGAAGAGGAGGAGGTGAGAGAAGCTGACTTGCATCTGTGATTGATTACACTTCCTACTGTAAAGAAGGTCAAAGGTGAATTTTTCCTTAGGTCTGTCTTCAATAACCGGCCCAACTCAGATGACTTAAGATGAGAAATGGAAATTACATCAAAGCTTTCTCCGTAAGAAAGAATAGAATAAAAATAAAAAAAAAAGACCAAACGAGTCTTGTAGACGGCTGGGAATTAGGAAGCGCATGCCACAGACAGCAGCGTCTCCTTTTCTTATTCTCATATAAAACAGATTTTCTAACTAAAACTGGCAAGATGAATGTTTTGGCAGAGAAGTTTTGGTCATCTAGAGATGCACGCGCTAAAAAAAAAAAAAAGTAATCCAGCCTGCATTCGAATAACAGTTTGAAAGGTTAAGGAAGAGGCATCTCTTTTTTCCAATAACCACACGCGCGAGCAATCAAATCCTTCCCCCAGTTATCCACACACACACACACACACACACACACACACACACACACACACACACACACACACACACACACACACACACACACACACAAAGTTCACTTACGGAGTTGTACACTGCCCGTATTCCAACGCCTTAAAGGATAAACTTCAAAGAAGATTCGTTCACTTTTTGCAGGGTAGTGTACACATCCCTCGCAGCTGTTTAAAGTCACCGGGTTCGCCACAGAACGGAAACCATTCATTTGCTTACAGTGGCCTTACTGAAATAACAATATGTCAACGTGTTTTCAAAAAAAGATAGGATCGTATCTTGCGTTTCTTCCCCTTAATCTTTGTCCCTAGTGCAGAGTATAATCTCCTCTTAGTAGTGTCAGTGATACTTTGACCTTCACGAAATCCATCTTCAGCCGCATCAACTAAAAAAAAAAAAAAGACTTCTTCATACTGTAATACATTTGTATCTAGAAATATGTCACCGAGCTGTGAAGACAAGCTACACAAATCACTGCCATACAAACCTAGCTTTAGCACTCAACCTAACGACTCTTGTAGCCCTGGAGAATGGTAATATTATTCCGCTCGCAATGTGCTCTGGAAGTCGTTTCAAATATGAGAACCTGGAATCTCATTTCCTGTAGAGAAAGAGACTTACTTGCGTTTTTCTTTTCTTATATCGAAATTGTCTTTGTGTGGCATATTATCTAACAGGTTTGGTGAGTTCCAGTTTTTGTTTTTAATGTTTGTGAATATCTTTTATGTAGTCTAAATAAATTCGTACAAAAGAAAAATAAAATGAGTTTCTGAAAATACATACGAAGGGAAGTTTTGCCACAAATTTACAAAACTAACTTTCTTCAAGTTGGTTTCTGGAGTTTGTTTCAAGTTGTTCTTGAAGACGGACATCTTTACTGTTTTAGATGCTAATTTTCTCATACTGAGATTAGCGTGTAAACTCTTCTACACAATTATAATTTATTTTAGTATTATATTAACATAAATATAAACCATAAAATGAGTAAGTCGCTTATTTATTTATATATTAGCAAATATCATGAACTATTTGTAGAGTTTTAACAGAGTAATCACACTGAATGTCGAATTGGATTCGCTATAAATTATTTGAGATTAATGCATTATTAGATTTACACAGATGTCAAATTAGAATAATATTTTGAAAATATTATTCTAATCAAACTTAAGACAAAACAAGAAGACAAGAAAAAAAGGGGCTCAGCCGGGACTTCTCGCACCCGAAGCAAGAATCATACCTCTAGACCACTGAGCCTTCTTAAGGAAACATTTACATATGTAAATGTTTCCTTAAGAAGGCTCCTGAATTCCGCTCAAATACAGTAATAACATAAGTGCAAATGTATTGAATGTCTTTGTATATCTTGATTTTCTTTATCGCCTCTTTTCGTTAAGCATCTATCGAAAAGAGTCAAATCGCTAAGCCACAAATCTTCCTTTGTCTTCTCTAGAAATCAACGTCCAATGATGATCAACAGATACTACGCTGGATAAAAATAAAGCTTCCTGAAATAGCTTTTGTGTTCACATTATCTTTATTCCTTGTGAACAAGCTTATCTTAAAAAGATAATCTACTCAACGCTAATAGGCAAAGATCACTCGCACGTTCTGTTTTGATATTTATCCATTAATTCATTTACATTTATATTAAATGCTGGATTACCTTCCAGAATGCATAATTTTACTAATGAATTCAAAGAGTTTCGTTGTTTATTGCGAATCATCTTTTACTTTCTTTCATCTGCTTTTGGAAAATATTTCATGTTGACCAGAAGAACAAGGAATTAAAAAAAAAAAAACATTTTTATTCTTCGCTAAGAATTTTTCGTTAGTTCAAATCTTTGCAATCGTCAACATGAATTAATTGTGACATGAAATACTTCAAACTGCAGTAAACTCTAATACGTAATTTTTACTTCTAAAGATTTTCTAATTTTTTTTTAAAAAAATAAAACAATAAAAACATATTTAAACTAAGAATATGACCCCAGACAACAATAAAAAAATAGGCTTTTCATTTGCATTACAGTATTAGACATACCCTTTATAATCACAACAACTGAACTTTTTGTTAGTATGTACGGTAAATATAATTTTGCTTTGCATAATTTTGCCTTTAAATTAGTATATTTGGAACTAAAAATAATGTCTCCACAATTGGAGGTATCCTAAATAAAAATTTTCACTCAAATTTGTCCACAGCTGACGTCGAGTTTTGAAAAATACACGTAAACAAATAAATGAAAAAAGACTGTGATTAAAATCAGGGATAAAGTCGACCAGTTATAACTGCTGTTGCTAACTATTTTATCACTGAGGATTTTACACAAGGAATTGATAAATCATGAACAACAAGAGCCAAAATGAGTAAGAATTGATGAATAACATTCAAAGAAATTAACTTTGAATAGATCGACTATATTTTTTATATTCTATACACATATTTGACTTTTGCAGAATTAGGTCTACAAGAGAGGGTATGGTTTTTTTGGGGGGGGGGGTTCATCATCGCAACGCGTTTTTGTAACTGCAACAGCTTCTTACCCTCTTCCTACACCAGTCAGATTGACGAAGTACAATTTATTTACCTTTCAAGTATCGTAAATGGAATAACTTTTGTATAAGTACTTGGGTAAAAGGAGAATGGATTATGAATAAAACCATTAAGGGATTAAGAAACAAATTAAACTTTCCATTGCCACATTACGTTTTGGAAGTAGTTAAGGATTAACTGGTGTTGCCTTATGAGGTTGACGCGTAATCTCAATCACGTTTTCGGGGGGGGGGGAAGGTACTTGTTTACTAATTAAGTGCATTTTCACGTCACGGACTTAATTTGAAGGGCTGTCAGAGTGTCAAACAACACATCCTTGAGGATGCATTTACGCGAGATCACTTTACAACGAACTGAGTGAGGATTACAGCTTCAAGGACAGTCGATCCTCTTTAATTGGCAGGTCTTTTCCTCACGAGCCACTATCGACCAAGCTACAGTTCTTCATTATACAAACAATGCTTCGACTCATTCAGAAAAACGTTTAAAAAAATTTGTTTATATTATTATTATTATTATTATTATTATTATTATTATTATTAAAAGTCCCAACGGTTAGGGCGCTATTCTCAACTTTGTAAGCGCCTAATAAATAATACTGATCAAATAGTAATTATCGGCAAAATCCTCAAGTTAGAAAGACCGTTTTCAGAATGTCAGAAGTGAAGTGTCCACACAATTCTTTCATACAGGAAGACACGTCATTGACAAACAAGTAGAAACCGGAAGAGGTTTGCGAAAGTCTGACGACCACCTGTAGCATCACGTCAACGGAACAAATAGAAGCCAAGCCCATGTATGTGAAAAGAGAAACCGGAAGTGAGCACACAAGGATACCGGAAGAAAAGAAAACACATGGCAGATAAGACGGAATAGAAGACACTTGCTGAGACCCACGCAATGACATCATGGAGAAATTTACTTTCCCACACCGTAGGGATCAGCCTATTAAAATCATAGAGCGCAATTGTATTTCGAACCCACTCCTTTAACGTCGTCTTACTTTGCCATAAGGTTAACCCGTCTTTAACAGAACATTTGGTGGCCCAACTGGAGTTTTAATATCGTGGTGTTCTGATTAAAACTCGTTCAATGATGACAATGACGCAAGTCACCCACTGATGATTACTAGTCCAGTTTAGTGCAAAGTACAGGCCTATTGACCACCTCAATTAATTGTCTAATGGCCCGAAGAAATCTTTGTACTAAAAGACCCATAATGAGGGACGCAAGTCACTCTTCCGAAAAAAAACGACCACGAAATGAGGACACTAAGACACGGTCACCATGACAACAAACATCTTAATAACTCAAGTGTATTTTATGACTTTCGTTGGTGTATAAACGTCTTCAATGGACTTCTCAGACCTACTCCGACCTTCTCTCTCTTCAGAAAATGAGAAAAACTAACACTACTACTATCTCTTCTCTGACTTATAGGAACATAACAAAACTAAGTTGCTAACTATACACTTTCGTAGGGATAATGACCTTTGTTCTGGACTCTCTACGGCACTGTTATATCTGGAGTTAAGCTGGTAGATAATGGCCAGTGTAACGACGGCTAAGACGCTTTGGGAATAAAATTGCTAGGACTAACGTTACATCAAGCGGTTTGCTCACAGTTTGGTGGAAAGTCCCAGCAATGGTTCGCTAGAACCCTAACCTTACTTTTATTTTCCAGTGTAATTTAAGCTTTAATTGAAAAAAAAAAAACATCGTTACGCTAAAAGTCCTGTTAGGACTATCAACGTGCTCATTGTTCAGGTAACAGGTGTGGAATTCTCGATTTTTATCCCTCTCATAAGGAAATGGCTGTAAGAAGAAGATAAATCAGAGTTTGGGCTCATTTCCTTGTACCGACTGTGGTCGTTTCTAGACGGCAGCAGTGTATTGCTCTCCAGGCGGCGATTGCCAACGAATTAAGAGTGAAATGAGCTTGGATTCCATCTGGAGAGTAGCAAATAATGATCCTATTTATATAGCAATCTACAGATTCCAGATGCTGGATAATCCTAAGGTGATTAGCAGATCAGAGACGCATCTTGAATCTACGGCTATTCTCTTTCTACTATTAATTAACGACGTTGCATCGCATAGGCTCTAAAGGGAATGACCTCCTGATAACAAAAGTTCTTGCAATACTTACCAGTAGATGTGAGTTCATATTCTATAGCTTCTATGATACGTACTGAATGCTACAGCGATCTCGTACCTTTTTGAATACAAGTATAATATATATGAAATGTTTAATAACAATCCGAAAATTATTTTAATTTTGGATTATTCTTATGAAAAAAGAATGAAAGTATTAAAATATGGCTAATTTTAGAATATCTTTTAAAAATAAATTTTAATTCTCTTCTATTTGCTAAATCAATTTATACAGTAATTTTCAGTATACTTATGAACATTACTAGAAAGAATCTGTGTTGCTTTATATTTTGTTCTCCATTTTATATTTATATATTGAGTGAGAAGTCAAATATGGGTCTTGGCCGAACTTATGACGGTTGTGAATGTGGATTTTCTTGTGGGAAACTCTGGTTTTGTAGCATAGCTGCTAGATTAACTAGCAGAGAAGTGATTAAAGTTATTAAATTGCGGATCGTACTGTATGTATTTAAGAACAGCAGCACAGGTAAGTGGCCTGTAATTGCAACGAGGGCGATTCGTTAGGCCTAACATCCGCTAGAATCGCCATTGTTAGCACATCTATTTCAGATCCATATACTTGTAGGATTTACTCGTTTATACGCAAATCGTTAATGATGAATGTGTTAGATTTGTACGCCCTCACAGATTCTCTGGATGAAGAGCCAGCGCTTATTCTTGTAAATAAACTTCAAAGAAAGTTTAAGCTCAAATGGCCATCAAACATGATAGATCCTGACATCATTATAGACTCTCTAGATAAAGGACTGGCATTCAGCTTCATAAAGAAACTCCTTAAGAAGTTCCAGCTTGAATGGCCCGGCTTCCTAAATTTTTACTCTTTACCCGAGACTGATGAAGATCAAAATGAAGACGCACCTCAAATGGAGGAAAAATTAAATCTATTAATCACGGACTCTACTCATTCAGATCAAGGAGAGACGCACGCGCGCAAAATGCGCAAAACTCTCGCCTCGGAGTTAGCAAACGAAAATGGCATGGATGAAGATGTCCCCATCATATATTCCTCTGCCTCCACCAATGAAAAGGTGCCTCCAGTCATTCTTAGGGAAAAGCAGAGATGGACAGCCTTAAGAACCACCATGGCCAATCTGCAGATAAATTACTCTACTGAGGACGGCATCAAAATTCAGCCCGCTACAGTGACTGACTATAGAAATTTAAACAAGGAGTTGGATGCAAGAGGTATACAATACCATACCTTTACACTTACCTCGGAGAAAAATTTAAAAGTGGTACTCCGAGGAGTATCAGACGACATTGAAATAGCTGCTGACCTCAACATGCAAGATCTGCCTCCCATAATGGTCAGCAGAATGTACAGATCAAACAAGACCCCTATGCCTCTGCTATTGGTGGAAATACACAATATCTATAAAAATATTTATAACTTGAAGACAATCTGTGGGCTTAATGTCTCACCGGAGCCACTTAGGAAGAGGGCCTTTTCTGGGGAGTGCCGTAGATGCCAAAAATTTGGTCATGCCCAGAAGTTGTGCAAAGCTCTATACAGATGTTTAAAATGTGATGACACCCACCCCACACATACCTGCTCCAAGCCCAAAACCACCCTGGCTAAGTGCGCTAATTGTGGTGGCCCCCACCCTGCAAATTACAGAGGGTGCGTTTGCCCAAAAAACTGGCAAACTGAGTTAATCATTCAATCTACCTCATTATCAGAAACGAGAGCCCCAGAAGCTCAAGTTCATCAGGTTCCTATTAGTTTGAACAAGATGACAGGTGTTCACCCACCATCAACTGAGCCCCCCAAGAAAATAAATCTTCAACACCAAACAAGAACATATGCTGACGTGGCCTGCCCCCAAAAAGCAGTCCATGATCAGAATATGCCAAATCCACATTCAAATATAACAGCCATCATCACCTCTTCTCTTGTAAATATGTTACAGGATTTCAGTAACGCAAATCCATCACTAAGCACTACAAAAAGTTTCTTGCAGTCCATTTTATCTGCACTCTCCAATGCATAGGGAAAAATTCACCCCAGATTCTCTAATGATAATTGCATGGAATGCCAACGGCCTTAAAAATAAAATACTAGAAGTGCAGGAATTCAATGACAGATATAATCCGGATATATTATTAACTAATGAGACTCACCTAAGACCTGCTGACAATCCTAAATTTAAAGGATATCAACTTTACAGGAATGATAGGCTGGATTATAAAGGTGGTGGTACAGCCATCAAAAATCACATCAACCATCAAGCTGTAGCCATTCCTACAACCACTAATCTGGAAGTCACAGGTATCAATGTCATCACAAACTCTGTCGGAAACATAAAAATCTATGCTGCTTATAACCCACCATCAAAAACATTGCTGACCACAGATCTGGATGCTATCCTCGGAGTTAAACTACCGGTGATTATCGCCGGAGATTTAAACGCAAAACATCACGCCTAGAGCAGTAGGAATGGCCGCATCCTCTTTAACTACACAAGCTCAAATTCCGCAGCTGTGGCTGGGCCCTCAGTGCCAACTCACCACAGTCCGACTGGCTCATCCGACGTCTTGGATATAGCTCTCCTTCAGAATGTCAACCTTGAGTACACCCTGGAATCATTGAATGAATTATCATCAGACCACAATCCTATTCTGCTCCAACTGGGTTATCAGAGGGGACTTCCCCCTTCGCCTCACACCTTCATTCCCTGGGAAAAACTGTCCAAAATGCTTCCAAAGTACATTGATCCCGTCCCTCATATTAATTCCAAGGAAGAAATTGATTCTGCAGTAAAACTAGAAATTTGATCAATAAGTTTAGGCAATAAACTTATTCATCAAAAAAATAAAGCTAGAAAAAGATACCACAACACCAGAGCACCCCAAGATAAAAAATATCTCGAGAAAATGAACAGCGCAGTGAGAGATGCACTTAAAGCCCACAGAAACAAACTATGGGAAGACAAATTAGCCTCCATATCACCTGGTGACTGGAAGTTCCTGAGAAACATCAAAAACAAAAACAAATCTCTTCCTCTTCACAAATCTGACCTGAACATTGTTTACACAGATGCAGAAAAAGCCGAAACTATAGCTAAAAATTTAGAAAAACAGTGTAGCCCTTCATACGATAACCTAAACTTCAATCATATTTATAAAATTTACCGCCACGACAGACACGTGTTAAAACGGCCTGATACCTGTACCAGCCAACTCACACCTACTTCTCCAGCTGAAATTTATGACATTATAAAGAACTTAAAGAATAAAAAAAGCTCCTGGGCCTGACGGCATATCCAACAAAGTTATTAAACTGCTACCCCGAAAGGCCATCGTACATTTTGCAACAATAATAAATGCCATGTTCAGGTTTAAGTACTTTCCCTCTGCATGGAAGTTGGCAGACGTAGTTCCTATATACAAGCCTTGCAAGGATCCTTAGCAGCCTCAAAGTTATCGTCCCATAAGTCTGATTTCTAATTTGGGGAAAATAGCACAAAAAGCTATCCTTTCCAGAATTCAACTTTCAGTAAAAAAATTAAACATCCTTCCTTCAGAACAGTTTGGTTTTCGCCAGTTTCATAGTACCACCCAACAAATTCATAGACTAATCGAATTCATTACCACAAGTTACAATTGGCACCAGTACACTGGAGCAGTTTTTCTTGACTTAGAAAAGGCGCTCGACAAATTATGGCACTTTGGACTACTATACAAGTTGATTTTAGCTGGCATTCCATTAGATCTAGTCCAAATTATAAAGTCATTTCTTAGTGACAGACGAATGCAAGTCAAACTAAATGATATATTATCTACCCAGCGACGAATCTTGACAGGAGTGCCTCAAGGGTCCCTACTGGCACCGATACTTTTCACGATTTACATGGCGGACATTCCGCACAATCCAATGTCATCTATCATTGCCCTATACGCAGACGACACAGCTATACTAGCTCGATCTATTAAACCGCACCTTGTCACCAAGAAACTGCAAGAAAACCTGCAGATATTAGAGCACTGGTTCTCGGAATGGAGATTGCAAGTAAACCCTCAGAAGAGTATCGCCATGCTCTTCACTAAAAACTCAATATCTCCCAAAGATGACACCTTCCTATTTAATACCAAGATTCCCTGGAAAGCAGAAGCCAAATATCTGGGTGTACTGCTGGACAGAAAACTAACCTTCAGTTCACATATAAAAGCCTCACGTACAAAAGCATCAAGAGTCATTGCACAACTTTACCCTCTTATCAATAGGAATAGCAAGCTGGATACCAAAATAAAACTGCTCCTTTATCAGTTGATGATTCGACCCATTATTACTTATGCGTCCCCAGCATGGAGCCACACCTCAAGTACAAATATCCTCAAACTACAGAGAGTGCAAAACAAATGTCTCCGCATGATCTTAAACGCACCATGGTATATCAGAAATGTCGAACTCCACCGGGATACAAATATTCCCCCACATCTACTCTTTCCTGCAGTCTTCAGCAGTAAAGTTCTTGTCAGCATCCTCTTCACATCCAAATGAATTAATGCAACAAGCAGCAAATTATGATGAAACTGACTTCTCCAAATATAGGAGACCCAAGGCCATCCTACTTCCAAATGAAGATCTTTAAATCGCACCCACTCAGGCAGCGCACTTAGCTCAAACTTTTCCCTACACAGCAACCTTATCAGATAGCAGGGATTATAAAAGTATTTTGCTTCATAGTCAGCAACGTCTTGCGTCAATTTGTTCTGTATATATATTCTTAACAAGAATGATCATCTTTTGTACTTGTTTGATGTGCTTTGGAGCAGAAGTGGTCCCTGTCCTTGAGGTATGAGAGGCTCTGCTTGCGGTAGGTTTGTGTGTCTCTGAGATTATGGCTCTGTCTGATGGTGGGGGTGAGCCTGCCACTGGGTAAAGCCAACGCTGAGAAGTTCTTCTCGGTGACTGGGTGAGCCTGTCACTGAATGGAACAAGGCTCAGTTGGACGGTCCTTCAGTCACTCGTAGGGAGTGATCTGGGGGACCACCTAATTTTTAGAGAGAGAGGTCTTTACTTAAACAGCACCTGTTTCGTGAAAAATTTAATAATAATAAATATATTATTGGACGGTTACTACATAAATGAGAGAGACCAAAATAGGTTACAAGGTTTCCGAAATTTCATAATTTCTTCACTGTATTGATTTGTCTCTTGTACTCGATTAACAAAAACGATCTTTCTGTTTTCTTCTCAATGGACTCATCCCTTTTCCCTCAAATGTTTTACTAGGTAAGGAGATTTGTTTTTGAAAACAGTGTTTTTTTATGCTCTTGCTTCAGTCAATGTTTCTCTTGCCTTAACGTTATCACTCAGACTTATCTTTCTTACTGACTCTCAACAATCTTATTTCACTATTTTGACGAACTTTAATCCTCCATTTTTTTTTTCGAGGTAAATGCGGTCTGTAGTGTCATCCCATTGATATAAGACATGGTCTATGACCATTAATTTTCCGAATGTGTTATTAAATATTTAATCAATAAATTAATAATTATTTTAAATCCAAAAATCCGAGTTCTGTCTTTCTGTTAGATTTTAATTTTTTTTGTTCTTCTGTTGTTTTCGGGCCATTTCATTTATCATTAAGGTCTCCCTTTGTTTTATTTAATTGTTGTAGATGGAATGCTTTTAATTACTGAATTTATCTTTATAATAATTTGCTAACTTTTTTCCCTTTGGATATGTTTAAGTACTGCTAGCCTTTATTCTTCTAACTCATTCACGTTGTTTCGAGCTTTTCTTATGTAGCACTTAGATAAGCTTGCGTTTCTTATATTAGTTCTTATAATAGTTCCTTCTGTGTCTTTTTTGAATGAAAAGCGTCAGTCTATTTTTGAAATTCAAATTCAATGTCAGTAAATACATTATTATCCTCTGAGATCCAATAATAATTATTTATTTCAAAATTCAGTTTTTTTTTTCCGATATTCGATTTTGATTTCTTCTACTAGTGTACTTGAGTCACAATAAAATTGCATAATTGCTTTCCCCCCCTTTTTTCAGATATAATACATTACTTTTACTGTTGTTATGCGTTCAGATTTTTTTTTATTATTTTTTTTATAGTTCCCTGTCTTGGTTGTCAAACAAGAAAAAGCTGGCCCCCGTAGTCCATTAACTCATGGTGTTCAGAAGCTGTCCCACCTGGCGTCCTTGTCGATTTAGGCGATGGCTAATCGTATGCAGGATTGCTTTCTAGCTCCCACCACTATGAATAGAGTGAGACCTTATTTTTATTAGTTTATCAGCTTCGATCCTTTTGATTTGGGTGGCCCCTGGTAGTTAGGCTATGGTCAGAAATGCTCTGAACTTCGTTTAAATGTGTAATTCTTCTGCACCATGGCAAGATCGTATCTCTTGTTGGAGAATTATTATTATTATTATTATTATTATTATTATTATTATTAAGGTATTAGTTATTTATGGCAGTTTTTTTATTTTAATATTTGATATTCGATATTGTTTTTTGTAAATACATTTGGACTGCAATATAATGTAAAACTAGATACTGTTCAGTTGAGTGTGGTGAAAGTATACTTCAGATTAAATAAAACAAAACAATAAAATAGAATAAAAAATGTGAATAAAACATTTTCAAAAAAAATCATGTCTCATCGAAGTACGACAGAAGACTGAAAAAAAAAAAAGTTCATATGTGAACAAATGTTTAGTTTCATTGATGAATCTTTTCCGACATTTTAACAAGTACTTTCCAACGTAAAAGTATTGGCAAATCAATAGGACAATTAAGAAACTACCTTACTCTTTTAATGCCTGTTATCCCAAGTTCAAGTTAGTGTTTTTGTTATTATTATTATTTTATTTATTTATTTTCAGGTGATGGCTGATACAAATGAATTCATGGTGGAGACACCAAGTACGGTAACATCTAGATCCGTGACGCGTTGCTGGTTAAACCATTGAAATAATATGGACCAAATTTAGAAATCGCTTCACTAAGCTTTATCTCCTAAAATCACTAGTAGCTTTGTCTTTTAGAATCCAGTAACTTTTATCTCCTAGTCTGTCCAGTAACTCTATCTCCTACTGCATTTGACCAAGAAGACTCCTTCTAAGCACATATAATAACTCCTTTTGGAATTCCATCAGAGAGCATGTGCCGACATCCCTTTGACACCATCAAAGTTCTGAAGGATGCAGTTATTATGCTGGTAACATTTAGAAGTTTAGAGACTTTGATCCACATGTAAATCCAACTTGGACTAAGTCCCACAAGCAGTTAGCGATACTACAGCAAAACATCGAACCTCTGTTTGACTCCCATAACAACTGGGAAGTCACCATTTGCTAAGCGACTTCACAATCGTGAATTATTGATGATAAAAAGTTCGACATTTATTTATCATTAAAGGTTTCTCGACTAGTAATACGATATTACTGTTTTTAAATTGCTAATTATTGATTTTGTGGTACAATAAATAATTCATCTTAAATTATTTAAACACAATCGATTTTGTTAATATCCCACAAAACTGGATTTATGGAGTCTTATGTTCATTTTTTTACATGTTTTAGTGTAAAGAGATTAAAAATTCTATAAAAGATTGAATACACACAAAGGCTGCGGAGATTGTGTGGCAGTGCAATACCAATCAATCCGGGTGAAATCTCACAAACCCTTCATAAACATCACGTATAATATTCACAGAAAGATGCGTGTTCATCCACTTGAAATCTTTTGTTGCTATTGGTGACGCAAGACGTCTGCAATAACAAGACGATTTTAATTATGCTTGTATTTGACGTCAAGAAACTGGCAACCATCATAAGGAAAAGTCAAGCCGTCTGATTTAACTGTCTGCTTTGAAGATAATTATTCCTGAGAGTTGGACAATAATGGGTATTTCATAAGTATACTTAAGAAAGAAAAACCCGATGGCTTCCTTGATGTCACAAAATGAATTCCATGAATTTCAAAAATATCTACGCATAGGACCATCCACATGATCCTAAAATTATGGTTACGAAAGCAAATCTTTGTAGGTCGTGGACCACAAAGATCTGTACGTGCTACTAATGATTATTATTATATACACTTTTTTTTTTTTTTTTTTTTTTTAACGTGTAATCAACGTATGCTCGCTCACATTTAAGATCTACCTAAGATAAGATCCCAGCTCAATTCGTTGAAATAAATGACGCAGGTATAATGCGTCATTTACAGGTACATTTTGACGTGAAGGATGGCATTGCGATAGTTGATATCCCATCCCAAGTTTGTATTGAGTTGTGTAACCATGGTGGAAAGCAGATCTATGTGTTAATAACTTCAGGAGTTAATAATCTTAATAATAAACACTTTCGCAATTCCAGATTCGCGTGTGGAGTTCTCTTTAACAGCCGTTAGCTAAAGAAACTTATACCTCAAGAGCAGTTAATATTTAAAGAGTGTTTGAACACTTAAGGACTGCCACACTTTGAAGACAGTTTTCAAATGCTACTTTTTTTTTTTACCAATCAAGGCAAGCTATTATAAAGCATATTAATTGCCTATTCGTATAATAGGCAATTACAATCAAAGTTTATATTGTTAAAAAACGTTCAATTTTCTTGACCAAAAAGCTCTGGAAAGACTTTTAATGGGATTATATTGATCGAGTGCATATAATAAACAACTAAGTTATACCAACTGGTTGCACCAACTAAGGCTGTTGGCATCTTCAGGGTACATAACTGATGTAAGGCGCTAAAAAGTAAAAAACTGTTACAAACTATAATCAACCGATTCCAATTATATTAAACAAAGAACAGAGCGCGTACAATACACGCATAGAGCGTGCATGATATCACTTGCTATTTAGGAACGTACTATAGTTGGCACTGTAATTCAGTTCTGGCAAGTTGAGAGATCTAATAAGGGTCTTCCAGATCACGGGTAAGATTAGTCCTTGGTTCCTGTTAAGGTTTTGTATACAGCGGGCAACTGTTGTGGCCTCTTTGAAAATTCTTTAATGCTATGAGATTAAAAAGTAGTATCATCCTCTCATCTTCCAGAAATCCTAACAAAAACATCACTACTCTGGAAAAAAGAACATTGTACAGTTTGAAGAAAAACAAAGACATTATCATATTGAAGACAGATAAGGGAAATTCAACAGTGATTTTAAACACCGGTGATTACGAAGATAAGATTAACAGCTTACTGTCGGATACATCAACTTACTGTGTCCTAGTCACAGATCCAACACTAAAGAATTACAATGACACCAACGATTTAATACGTCACATGGTGAACTGGTCTATAAACTTAAAACCAAGATTGAAATCCATGGATCCACTAACACCAAGACTATATGGTGCTCCTAAAGTACACAAAAATGGAATACCACTACGCCCGATTGTAGATGGAATCAATTCGCCAACTTATCTGTTATCTAAACCCCTGGTAAGCCTCTTCAAACCACACATCCGTAATTCGGATACTTCAATAAGAAATTCGCAACATTTCGTTGAGAAACTTAGCAACATCTCTATCTCCAACACGGATTTACTCGCCAGCCTGGATGTTACATCTCTGTTCACTAACATCCCTGTGGAGGAAGTCATCAACATTTTAGGAAGTTTGCTCTCACAAGACATTACTTCTCTGTTCCGTCATTGTTTAACATCAAACTTTTTCTTATGGAATAAAACCATATACCAGCAATTGACTGGCCTTTCAATGGGTAGCCCCCTCTCACCATCTTGTGCTGATCTCTTTATGGAGGATTTTCAAAGTAAAATCTTAACTCAAACAGACCCTTAACCCACAGTATGGTGGAGATACGTTGACGATATCTTTATCGTTTGGAACCACACAAAAATGGACCTGTTCGACTTTCTTAACAAAATCAACTTTCTACACCACGCAATCAAATTCACTCTAGAACTTGAAAAAGATAACCAATTATCATTTCTGGACACTTTAATTAAGAAGCTTCCGAATGGTGGTATCAACCTCTCAGTTTATCGCAAACCTACCAATACAGGACGTTATTTACATTTCACTTCCTCACACCACATTTCTCAGAAACTTAGTATTGTACACATGTTGAAGAACCGTGCCTCTCTCCTCACAACAGATCAACAAGATCTCCAGGAAGAACTATCCCTGATATCCACCAACCTTACCATGAATGGATTTCCTTGAAAATTCGTCCACAAGATACTTTTCTCTGAACCCCGACAAAGACAACAAGATGATATACGTTATATTTCTACCATCGTCATTCCATACTTAGGGACATTTTCCAATAAGATTGCTAGACTCCTTAGACCACATAAAATAAGAGTAGCCTTTAAACCTACAGAAACGATTAGACAATCCTTAAGATCTCCAAAAGACAGCCATCCTTCCACCAAATATGCTGGAGTTTATAACATACCCTGCTCGTGCGGCTTGAATTACATCGGCCAAACTTTAAGGAGCCTTGAAATTAGGCAAAAAGAACACATAGGTGACGTCAATAATAACAGAGAAGAAAAATCGGGTTTAGCTTTTCATTTCTCAAGAACGAACCATACCATAGAGTGGGATAGAAGCACAATTCCTTACATGGAGGAGGACTTCCGCTCCCGAATTTTTAAGGAGGTCACAACAGTTGCCCGCTGTATACAAAACCTTAACAGGAACCAAGGACTAATCCTATCCGTGATCTGGAAGACCCTTATTAGATCTCTCAGCTCGACAGAACTGAATTACAGTGCCAACTATAGTACGTTCCTAAATAACAAGTGAGATCATGCACGCTCTATGAATGTATTGTACGCGCTCTGTTCTTTGTTTAATATAATTGGAATCGGTTGATTATAGTGTGTAACAGTTTTTTACTTTTTAGTGCCTTACATCAGTTATGTACCCTGATGATGCCGACAGCCTTAGTTGGTGAAACTAGTTGGTATAACTTAGTTGTTTATTATATGCACTTGATCAATATAATCTCATTTACAAAGTCATTCTGAGAAACAATATAAACTGTTTATATTGTTTATATATAATATAAACTATAATATAAACAATATATTGTTTATATATTGTTTATTCCAAAGTTTATATATAAACTTTGGAATCAATGCGACAACAATCAACAATAGTTGATTGTTGTCGCATTTAAACAATAAAAAGTTTTATTCAGTTGAAAAACCCTCAATGTTATTTAAATAATGAAAAAATGATGAATGATATTGTAACAATGAAAAAGTGTGAATTACATTTCAGCAATAAAAACAATAAATGCAGTTCAACAATTAAAAACTATAAATGTTTATAAAAACATACCGTTTCAACAATCATAACGTCTATGAATGCTATTTATATAATGAAATATTGAAGTCTACTCGAATAAAAAAATGAGAAAAAATAATAAGCGAATTCTGTCACATTTAAACAATGAAAATATGGGACCAGCACTTTGACATTTATACAATACGGGGAAAAAATGTTCCATCCCATATAAGCGCTGTGCCTCTTCAAGTATGGTCTCGCTTTCCATTTCCTGTTCCCAGCTTAAAGATCATGCCCACACAGAAACCCGCACGTATTTTGGACAACATATTAATTTCTTACTTGTCACCGACGCCATATTAGCCATTTCAAAAATAGCAGACGCATTGTATGTACAGAGGGCGCACGTGATGGATCACTTCCGGTAATACCGAAAGTGCATCGAAGAACAAGGTACGTATGCCTTGAAGCAGGTCTTCTCCAAGAAAGAGTTTTGCCGATAAGAAGGCAGGCAATAAATTGGATATCGACAAGGGTTGCAAGAGAAGGGTAAACACTTCCCTCCGATTTTACTCTTTTTTTTTTTTTTTCACATTCGCAGCGTTGAGTGTGCTTCCGGAACAGGACAGACCTACTTTTTCTTAAATGCATTTGGTTCGAGAAATATTCTGACAGGGGAGATCGCTGTAATGCCCTCGATGTTTTTGCATTTTATTTGGTAAAGAATAAAAGGATCGCAGCTTTGAGAATGCCAATCTAATACTTCGGGCATTTTTCTCGCCCCCACCAGGTCTTACAGCGTAGACAAAGAAAAAATATTACGTAGGCTTTCTAAGTCCACATTTAGTGTAAAAACAGATTATTTTGAATTCCCCTTTACTTTTGGGGTTGGTTTGATGTGTGTTGAGGGAGAAAAACTAATCCTCCCACCTCCACAATAGCCTGGCTGACTCGTCTTAAGTTAAAAGGTCCTCATAATGGGTCTCAGACGAGGTTCGAACCCATGTCGTTCGATATTACGCTCATGAATTTAGATTCTGTTTACAGGCTAAGTTATTCGTTTGTAAACTGCGCAAAAGAAAAAGACAAATAAATGTATATAAGCAATTAAATAAAGGCACATAATCGATGAAGGCAATGAAATGAAGGCAAATAAATGTATGTAGGCAATTAAATAGTGACAAATAAATACATAAAGGCGAATAAACATATAAAGGCAAATGAGTTCATAAAGGCAAATAAACATATAAAGGCAAATAAGTCCACGAAGACAAATAAGGAAGTCTATAAAGGCAAATACATCTATGAGATAAATAAAATAATGGCAAAGAAGTCTATAAAATCAGTATTATTGAAAGAAAATGAAAGAGAAGAGAGAGAGAGAGAGAGAGAGAGATGGTGAGAGAATGATAACAGAAAACGATAACATTGCGAACATTAAAGGAAATGTTCGCAATCTCCACTGATTCAGTTTATTTCAGAACTCAGATTGAATCAAGAGAGAGACACAAAGATTATAATTGTATAACAGAATAATATGCTATACAAAGGGTTAATTTGAAAATATCATCGAACAAGACATTATTTTATGGCAACCTTAATGCTCTTCTCTATTCAGGATGTTTCATGCTAGAAAATCTTTTTCTTGTGTTACAAAGGAAAAAAAAATCTGTTACGCGAAGTTTCCATATTTTGAAAAGCTAATAATATTCTTTTAATTTCACAGTTTCCTCTTAACGAAGTCATACAATATTATCACATAAATTGATTTTATTTCAAAATTATTCAGTTATAAATTGTTTAGGTATCGATTGAAAAATCGCAGCATAAAAATCTGATTGGTCGGAAATTCTACGTGTAATCAATTTTAGTCATGACTAACAGCTAAAAAAGGTTTCCAAACATCAAATTAATATTACTACACCAGAAAGATCTAATAAATATACAAAAATAAAAGTAGATCGCATCTTTTTTGAGTAATTCAGGAACAGAATTATAGATTCTGTACCTGAATGATTACATACATAGAGAGAGAGATGATGATGTTTTTTTCCACTGTTATTAGCTGTCAGTAAACGTATCATGAATGTTTTTTATGCTAATTATGTACTTGAGTAGCAGTGTAAGTTGAAGCAATGAGATGAAATTTAACGAGATACCTATTTTTTTCTCCTTTTCTTTTCTTTGAACGTCTTGCGTGTTTCCTATTTCTCTCGTTGATGTTACAAAGCAGTCTGCTACATATTCTTCTTTGAATCATATTTAACTCGTATATTCATTAAAATACACTCGTAGAGATTAGTAAATACTGTACAGTATTAAATACTTTTTAATTATAACAGAGTTTAATTAGTTGCGTTTTTCTCACCTCGTGGATTTTTTTATTTTTATGACAGCGTAGACTAAACTGCATGAGAATTTTTATTTTTATTCTGTTTCAGAGAGATTTAATTAAAGCAAGGAAATATCAGATATTTGCATATTTATATATTTTTTAAAATTAAATTTTAATTCTCCCCCTGTTCTATAAATTAGAATCGATCTTCATATTTCAGGAATCACTAGGGCTTCCTAAAGTTCTGTACCTCTGATCACCACCCACGCACATTCACAGCAGAAAAAATAAATAAATCATCACGATTATAAAGAAAAATAAGTACGCCAAAGCAACTCTATAAAGGTCAAATAAAATATAAAGAAAGAAAGGTAAACAAATGTATATAGGCAATTAAATAAAGGCAAATAATCCATAAAGGCAAATAAACATATAAAGGCAAATAAATGTATATAGGCAATTAAATAAGGGCAGATATGTCCATAAAGACAAAAACATCGATAAGACACACATAAAATAATGACAAATAAGTCTATAAAGGCAAATAAATGTATATAAGCAATTAAATAAAGGCAAACAATCCATAAAGGCAAATGCAATAAAAGCAAATAAATGTATATAAACAATTAAATAATGAAAAATAAGCCCACAAAGGCATATAAGTCTATAAAGGCATATACATGTATGAGACAAATAAAATAATTTCAAATAAGTCTATAAAAGCATATAATGTATATAAATAATTAAATAAAAGCAAATAATCCATAAAGGAAATAAACATATAAAGGCAAATAAATTTATATAGGCAATTAAATAACGGCAGATATGTCCATAAAGGCAAATACATCCATAAGACATAAAATAATGGGAAATAAGTTTATAAAGGCAAATAAATGTATATAAGCAATTTAATAAAGGCAAACGACCCATTTATTATAATAAAAGGCTATTTATAATATAGTCTTTTATTACATAAAAGCAAATAAACATAGAAATGCAAATGAATCCATAAAAACAAAACTTTTCCACATGTCCTGAACAGGACTCTTTCCCCACAGTTCTATAACTTTAGCATTTGATTCTTGCATTATATCTCTTTTAATGGGTGCATCAACATTCCAGTCTCATCCTCCTCCTCCTTCTCGCCGTCCTATATTTAGGATGGATACTTATTTTTTGTGTTTCTTCTTCATCCCCAGAATTATTTCCTACCCATCAATCATGTCCGTAATACACTGCCTTCATATATGCGATCCGCAAACACTCGATTTCTGTAGTTTTGTGGTCTCATGATTAGTATACTTTTTTGTTCTTCCAAATTCGCAATTGTCTATCACAAAAGTTACCGATATACATTCAGAAATTTGTAACAATGTTTCCAATTGTTGAAACAAAGGTAACAATAATTGACTGTTTAGAGATGAATAATCATTAGAGTGGAACAATGAAACTGAAACTCGGTTATTGACTTCTCTCTCAAAACAGACAATTCAACCACAGATCGCACCCGATTATCAGACACAATATACTTGTCTCAAAGTCGTAGTTTCAAGTAATATAATAGAACAGCCGACCGCCATTTTTACAGTAATACTTATACAAGTCGTTACTTTTATTTCTAATAGTTTTCAATCGTTATCTTTTCTCGGGGAAGGCAAAAATGGCCAGATTTAATCCATCAAATTTTCCTAATTAAGTGATTCTCTTGTTTAATTGCTTCTACACAACACACCTCAACTTCTAATTAATAGCAGCGCTGCCCTTAGAGAACTAGTTCACTTTTTCATGTGTTTTCCCATCAAAGTTTCGCTGAGAACTAGCAGTTGGGAAAACATAAGACTGATGGAAAACTCCAAGAGTACCTTTAAACTTCTAATTTGTAGTTGTGTGTGCGGTGCGGTCCACTTACGAGATGGCGAATGTGACTTATGATGGGAACGCGCCCCAAACTCTCTTCGAAAAAAGAAAGAAAAATAGAAAAATCTCTACTCGGTCACATTTTTCGTTACAATTACTGGTTTGCTTCGTATGTGTAATGAATTATACGAAAACGCAGTTGCTACGGATGTTTATTTACCGATGGAAAGGTGAATGTACCCTTCTATTCTTGTTTTGTGTGAGTGTGTTTCGCCATCGAACAAAAACCCATTGACGGTTTTGATTTTGCGTGCGGAGCATTGATGAAAAATGGTGTCTGGGGAGGATGAGCGGTTTATCGTGTCTTTTCCGCGAAGTGCTTGCTTTTTTCTATTTCCTTAAGAAAGCTTTAAGATACTACGGGGAGCTCCGTTTGATTTAGGAAAGACAGAGCAAATTACTTTGCAAATCTGGGATTTGTTTATATTGTTCTGCCCATTTTCTTATCAAAAGAGAAAAATAATTATTAAGTTAATCCGTTGATTCCAACAAACCTCACAAGTATATTCCATTTTTCCCATTATCAGCTTGTCATATTTACATTTTTCTTAATGCAATCCGTGTTTTTTTTTTTTTTTTTTTTTTAATTTGAGTAGCATCTAATCTGCTGGGAAACAAATTCTCTAAGTTCATATTATGTTATCACAAATACCAAAATGGCTACTGATTCTCTAAATAGAATTAAAAGGCACATTACAATTCCTTATTTTCCCCTTCGAGACTCATTGCACAGTGTAGTTTGTTCCAGAACAGATACTACACTTGAATATTATCCTGTGTGGAATTTACATTTCAGTTACCAGAACAGATGCTACACTTCAACTTAGCCAAGCAGTTAGGGATTTTGAATTTTTATCTATATTATTATTCTAATAATGTATTATATACGCAGACGATATCCTCCCTATAGTTACGTAATACCCTAACAATGCAGTTTAAATTCGCTAGTAGCTTGGTTAGGCCAAGCCGAATAGGAACAAATTTCCCTGTCGCGCGCGCACGCACACACAGCACCTCCTTTTGATATGCAATGCTTTTCTATTCCCAATTGATAAAGCACAAAAGTGTGTTTTATCCGAAAGGTTTTTTTATTTATTTATTTATTTATTTTCAATTATATCGTACAGATGGTAATAAGAAAATTCCCTTCTGACAACCTTGGTTACGTATGATGTGTTACTAATTCAAGGTCATTTTCTTAGCAGGGGAGGGGGGGGGGGGAAGGGAGAGATACCGGCTTTGTGATTTGAACTTCCGTCATGTAGATAAAATGAATTACCTGGTAAACAGCTGGCAGCAGTTATATGGAATCAACACGGAACTGAGCAGTGACAGACTAAAATACACAATTAGAAGTGGATAACAAATAATGAACTATTGTACGGACCTCAGCTTCTTAACGACGCTATTTAATTTTATTTTTTTAGGAAGTAACACGCACAGGAGTGAGCTGGCGAAGGTTGCAAATTCCTTCTTTGGGAATCATCAACGTCTGGCAATTGAGCTATTTTTGTTTAATAGTGGAACCTTGAAAATAATTTAGTGTCTAGACACTTAATGTACGTACCTTCATTAGTAACACTAGGCGCAGGTGTAATAATAATGGTCTCTATACACAGAGGCACATTTATTTATTTATTTTTCTTTTCTGAATGATTCTAGATCAAAAAGATCGCTATAGTAGTAGCACACCCATTTTTAAGATTCGTTTTAAAAAATCTTAGATTAACAATCCATTATATAGCAATAACAATTTTAAATTGTTGAATCATGTTATTCCACATGATTCAACAATGAACCAAATTTTGAACCAAACGGTAGACATTTCACGTGAAGGTGACAGGAGAACTATAGCTACGTTTGAGACTGCTATTAAAGTAAGTAAAATCTTCGAAACTAACTTATATTTCAAAAACAAAACAAAAATAAAATAAACAATAAAATAAAAACATTAATATTTCCCGAAAAAAAAAAACATCAAGTTAAAAATACTAAAAAGTACTAAAATACTTAAAAATTCTAAAATATACTAAGTGATGAATGATCACATGCAATCATTGCATTGTGACGTCAGCATTATCACAACAATTGAACCTTAACCCCTGTCTGGCTTATGCACTATTATCTGGAAAGTTGAGTCATTGTTCATAGTATATTTTTGTATCACTTCAAATGATCATGAATTTTTTCCTTTAAAATGATGGTATTTAAATTAAAAAATAAATAATTCAACGTGTTTTTTTTTTTTTTTTTTTTTTTACATTTCCCAACATCAGTTCATTAACCGTAACTGAATAAATAATTATTTATTTTTAACAAAACAATATATTTACTTAGGATCTATAGCGATTTTCATTAAAAAAATTAAGACAGAAATAGAATACATAGACATATAATATTTCGCAAACAAAATCCTCCATCACAGGAAAACCTGGTATTGAAATAGCTTATTTATTTGCTTTTTTTTTTATTTGCTGGTAGTCATGTCATATTAGGAGTGTGTCTCCGAGAGACATGATTGGAATCGGTCCACAAATAGGAACAATCTTGGTGATCCACTTACTTCACTGCAAGCTGAAACTGCTCTCGGCTAATTGCTTCTGACTTAGTACGTAATAGAGTTTGCAAGGAAACTTTCTGGTAAGTGGAGTGTTTATTCTGAGGGAACAATAAAGTCCATCGGGATCCATAGAATTAGATACACCATCGGAAAGTTACTTTTTCCCCGCTCGCTCCCCCCACCCACCCCACTTCTAAAGGAAGCTAAATTGCAATGCAAATTTTTAGACGAAGATATTTACAGGGGAGAGACAAGAATATTTTTCATAGCTGGTCTCTTAAGGATTGTAATTAGAAAAATTATCATCTTTACAATCTACTGAGGTAGCGAATAGATTCTGCGCAGAAATGAATTTTTTGTCTTCTGCGCAAGTTGGAGAATAACCAAAAAAAAAAAAAGGATTATTTTGCCATCTATGTTTCTTTGTATGTTGGTCCGTAACAATTGCATTTTATTCGTAATTGCATCTCGGCAACACACCCAACATTGATCTTTGATCTAAGTGCGAACAGCGGTCGATAAAAATAGGGAATTCCCTGCTTTTGCTTTTTATTTATTTATTTTTATCTTAGATAAAAGCTAGACAAGAGTGTTTGTGGTTGTTCTTTCTCATTAGCCGTGTCTTTTTTTTTTTTTTTTTTTCGGTTTGTCTGCAAGTATTTTCTCTCTTTTTTTTTTGGATCTCCTTCGTTTGCTGTTATTTCGTTATTTGAAGATAACGACATTTCCATTCTGTCTGCTACTGTAATTGCATTACCACTCAGAAAGGGTTAGAACCCTCTCTCTTTATTTCTCCCTATCTGCGCGCGCGCGCGTGTGTGTGTGTGTTTCGTGCCCCAGCTCGTGCTAAACGCATTGCCTTAACGTTAGAGGCATCCATTGCTAGCTAGCAAAACCCAACGAGAATTTAATTAATTATGCAGCAAAGAAAACTAAAAATATTGCGTTGAGTTGGAATTGCAGTTCTCATGGACGATGTTACGAAATAGCAGAAAGAATATCTGTAGTGCTTTATCAAAGTCTGGAAGTTTTGCTTTGTGTTTCGTTGCTATCTCCCCCACACTTCCTTCCTTTGCCCATTCTCATCATTTCACGCTGAAGTATTCGCGAGCTTCTATTCAAGCAATAATAATAATAAAAAAAAAAAAAAAAACACAAACCTGTTGAAATGGAATTCAGTCATGCGCTATGACGTCACAATACTTTTATTTCAGATCGCGGAAGTGAGGCATTTGCAGCGAATGTCACGGATCGTTGAGAAAGATGAAAAATGCAACAGCCCATTCGAGAACATTGTGGACACTTTCGACATCTAAATTGGTCATTCCAATCGAAAGAAATTTCTAACTAAGATAATGGTAGTTCGAACCTGTGCCATTTTGTTTAGCAAACTAGCGAATCATCAGCTAATACACTGATATCAACACTTTTTTTTTACTGCATACGAAATGATTACAGGAAAACCTCGTTTAACGCGAATTCGATATGCGCGATTGAGTGAAGATTTTATTTTTTATTTTTTTTTTTTTACGTTATGCGAAAATTCTTGTCGCCAATCTGCAGCTAGCAGCAAACTCTGTTCTCTTGCTCAATCATTTTCCCTTCATTTTGCTTTAATTTAGATACCTGAATTTTGTTTGAATTTTCAAAAAAAAAAATGATGCTGAACCTGATATGGAACGAAGCTTCGAAGTCTGCCGAAATCTTGATAAAGATCACCAACTATCGCATATTGCATGACAAGATGAAAAAGTCGAGCACGATTCAAACATCTTTACTTAATGTTTTTTGTAAAAAAGTAATTCAATCAAATGATTAGACATTAAATAATATAAGGAATTGATTTTTATTAACTTTGACGATTTTATCCTCTAATATAGCTTATTTTTCCCCTCAAATTTATGTTAACTGATGGATGAATTATAATTATTCCTATTGTTTAATGTATTCGCTTAACGCGATTTCGCTTAACGCGCATCAATTGATGGATGAATTAATCGCGTTAAGCGAGGTTTCCCTGTACTAAATAAACACAGACGCTTGTTTTTTTTTTTTTTTTCGTAATTTTCATTAACCAACTAAACCGTCCTCTAAAATAATCACGTGACTTCAGATATGAATTAATTTTTCCCCAACACTCAGCCGGCTTCTGAATGGAGTTTTTGAGTTTAAGTTTTTCCTTCGGGGAGCTCCTGTTTTATGTTTTCTCTTCAATTGGTAACGAATATCCCTTCGATAATGCTCCAAAGTCAAGAATGAAATCTAGATGTTGGTTGGTAACCTTGATAACCCTTTCAATAAGATTTGAATGTCGTTTAGTTAAACCAAATAATATTATCATTGTAATTATAGCCTGCAGGTATAATTCGGATGATTACATAGATATACGTACAAATGAGTACATAGTGAATAAGAAGACTTACGTGCCTTCTAATGTCCGAATTACTGTCGATATTGCGCAAAAACTGCTTAACTTAAAAGTATTGACTAAAGTAAGTCTAGCAGTTCTTGACTTCTTTAGTAATATAGCTGGGATCATTTCTGGTTTAATATCCGCTCTATCAAGTAGTTCAACAATATTAAACTAAGTCTTAGTCGTCATGGAGGAGCTCATTTATGAAGAAAAAAATGTCGGCATCTTGTTTACCCACCGGCAGTTAAGAAGTTTGGGTAAGAGAAAGCGAGATGATGATTATGATAACGGTCTGTTTGAAAGGTAGTTTGCCGAATGGAGAAATGACCTTTGGCACTTAAAAGGTTTACGGCAAAGAAGGAAAAATGTTGCTATTGGGGGGGGGGGGGCGGATGGAGAGAGCTCGGATATAAATGAAAGGGAGTTAAAAACATGAACCGCACTTAGCCATTAACAGTATACTTTGTGTGTGTGTGTGTGTGTGTGTGTGTGTCCACAAGTACTTTTTACACCAAACTCTGCATTGATTTGACGTCATTTCTTTTTTTTTTTAAATCTCCAGCCATTCCTTGAAACGTCTAAGGACTTGAAGGAAGGTCGCCAAACTAAAATTCTTCAAGTTGGAAGAACGCAAACTAATCAAAGAGGGTAATTGTACGAAGACGTATTTTTTTATTCGTCTGTCCGCATTTCGCAGACAATTGAAGGCGCGTGTTTATAAATTTCTTTCGTCATTTAAATTCAGTATTGATGGTTGGATAGAGTTAGTATCCGTAGGCCGAGAGAACTTGACACAGAACCGACTATCTATGCAGATTCAAGTCCAATTGTTCAATTTTCTTGGAGAAGTTTGAACGTTGCGGGTCTACTCATGAGAAAAATATTTCGTACGAGGAACTCGATCCTTAAAAAAAAGTTATGCCCGACTTCTTTTAAATGCTAGGAACTTTCCGAAAATCGTTTTTTCCTTTCCTTTTACAGAGCAAATCTAATTTGCGTTTTAATTTAATATTTAGAAAAGTAGAGTTTAAAATTAACCAACTCACATCTCTCCCCCCCCCCCACTCCAATTTCATCGTCAACGAAATTACTTCGCAGGGCGTTCCTAGACGCTATTAGTTTTTCCGTTCACCACCGGAGTTTATAAAGGAGATGGTGAAAAGGCAAATAGAATTATTTAAAGTACGTGACCTGGGCGGAATCTGTGTCAATCTTGTTTTCAGGTTTTTTTTTTTTTTTTTTTTTACCCTTCTTATGTATAAATAGAAGTTCGTGGTGAGAGCACAGAAAAGGAAAGAAGGAATAACAATCATTCTAAGGAAACGTTGGAAGAGTTCAGCATTGTCCAGGAAATGACGTGGATAGTTTTAATTATAAAATGGGTTAAAGATTCAGTTATTGTTAGCTGGAGTAGAATACGGAAAGTTTCAGTAAAATATGATCACACGATATTACAAAAGCAGAACAAGCAGGAGATGCATTAAAATCTGTTATGGAAGGCTAAGTGAATGTTTTCTGTGGAGGTTATATTAATAGTTATATATTGTGTGAGGCCAAGTCTTTCATCATTGGCGCTGAGATTTAGCACAGAGAGAGGTCTCAGTCGACCAGTTTTGGTCAACTGAGGGTGATGCCAGGGTGGCGGATCAAAAAGATCATTGTTACAGTGATCTTTTAAACTATGCACACTTTAATTCACCCCTACGTAATCTGAAATATGGTTGGTGGCCTACACCATCTCCTTAGGAGCAGTTCTTCTCCCAAGAGCTGGTCCAGGAATCGAGGAAGATAAGCGGAGAAGCAGTTCCTACTTCGATGATGGGTTCTGTCTTCCTCTGTGAGGAGATGTTTTTTATGTACTTTCCATATGTAACATTTTATAAGATTCATGAGAAAAAGTAGGTATTTTTTGCTTTTTCTCACCGGTGGGAGGGTCTGCAATAGTACCGCCTCCGAGAAAGTGAGCAACGGGATCCTAAGAACTTCAGCCAGCCTTCGCCAAATGCCCTTCACTTGTACTAGAGGAGCCCTACAGTTTCAAGTGCATGACCTACTTCGCTAAAGGGGTCAAGAGGTTGGGCCAGTAACGCACTCAGGATTTAACCTTGCGGGGGGGGGGGAGGAGAGTTGAGTAGACTATTTGAGAATACATACTACGCATCGCATACGACCTATGACTGAGCATCTGCAACGATCACTAATTCATGAATAGTATACAAATAGAAGACACGACACAACATTAATAAAAAAATGAATTTTAATTAAGAAAAGATTTTTGGAAATTTTTCTAATGTTTTTTTTCCTTTTTCTTTGGGAAAAGGACTCCTCCCCCCCCCCTCTGGGTGCGCCAACGTTTGGGGCGATATTGTGATTTCACTAATTTCACCAGGTTGGGTCGCAAGCGATTCCCAAGCCAAACCCTGGTGAGCATTGATAACGAAGCTGCACCAATAGGATTGCTTTATGGTCAAGTGTAATTGATATGATTGCTTAGTGGTAGGCCTAGCCTATACACTAATCAATGAATCGTTATACAATTTTTATTTTATGCTAATTAATTAATTTAACTAATTAATAACAGTTATTTTATGCAGTTATGATTTCATACTGCATTTTTATAATAGATAAATTTTGATAAATTTTTATAATATATTTATAATATGTCGTGCGTTGTCCTTGACTTAATCCTCAGATCTCAAAACAGTTGGGGCAATGCAGTTCAACTCTAATTAATACAGATTATTTGCTATTGCTCCAAGTTTTTACATGTGCTGTGAGGAGTAGTGGAATGATAGATGCAAGTTTTGATGAACACTATCGGTGAAAATATCTGCAGAAGAGTCAAAAAGTACTGAGCATCTGTTCGCCAGCGTGAGATGATGAGCAGATGCTCCCAATAGAGTCATTCTGTGTTTGAATGGAATTTGTGTTTTTTAAGGAAGCTTAGGTGCACTTCATGAAAATGTATTTAGTATGAAGATGAAGTTACGATCCGTAGAAGACAAGTAAGAAAAAGATGGAGTGGGTTCTTTTGCTAAGCATATAAAGAAGGATTTAGTTTTTGAGAAATTGACTTCAGCACTTCAGTATTGGCTAGTTGAGACCAATCCTCCTAAAATTCTTCACAAATTGTTCAATCAAGAACTGAGATGTATCGGCTGAAGACTGGGGCTGTCTAGTAGCTAAGGAAAAAGTTAAATGTATTGGAATTATTACTACTATGGCGTTTCTTGTTAAAAGATGTTTAGATTTGTGGAAGACGTAGGTAGGGAAACACATTGGTCATATTCCAGTCATATAATAAGCATTATATGACGTCATATAATACATTTAAAGACAATATATATTTTCCGCATGTTGCCTCAGTAATTGCATCTAATCTCATTGCAATCAAGCATCATCTTGAAAGTCATTACGTTTTCTTTTCAAATATTTTCATGGAGATAAGAAGCTGGTGATCAAATGACATGCGAGGATTAGTTTATTTCTTCCTTTAATAAATTGTTTAATTTATTATTACATTCTTATAAATAGTTTATGTAAAACGATACTTTTATTTTTCGAGTATCATGTATGCAGAAATTAAAAAAATTTTTTTTTTAATGACGTAACCCAAGCCGCACTTTGTGTACAGTGTATACAACCTTTACTGATGTTCTTTCATATCTTTAAGGAAGGACTTGCTCACTATTTTTGTACATTTAATTAAAAGAGCTATCATATTCCTTAATTACGTCCTATGAAGATAAAAAAAATGTGCTAGTTGCAGGGGTAATAACGAAAAAGCAATGCTTTAATAAGATACCTTTTTATTGAGACTGTCTTCATCTCATTTTACATAAGAAACCCAAAGTCTGTTTGTTGTTTATCCTGCCATGTTCGAGAGAGTTATAGAATAGGAAACAAACTACCACGTTCTTGGTACACAGCTTGTCGTGCGCGCGCGCGTGTGTGTGTAAAGTGAGAAGTCAAATATTGAACAGACGGAGCAACTTTTATTATACATAAAAATAAAAGTTTTTTTTTATTTTTCAATTAGCACGAGAAATATTTTCCACATCTTTCTCTTTCTGTCTGTTTGTTGTTCCGATTTTTTCTGGTGTCATCCATTTAACCTGCATTAGGATCCAAGGCTTTCTCAATATCACGTTCCATAGACATCATGGACAGGTGAATGAGTCAGCAGCGCCAGATGGGCGCCCACATTCTCGTCATGGCGACTTGTCTTTTTTTTTTTTTTTTTTTCTGCATTCAACGATAGTCTACCAAATGGCTTTATAAAGATATCGTTCGACCGATGGTTGTCTGGTAGTACAGAACCCATGCGTGACATCCTATAGTGTACGTTTGCTAGATCTGTAAATATGAATGAAATAAAGTGGTGAGCACATAATTCGTTGCTATGGCAACGTTCAATTATTGAAGGTTTCTACCTTAATCATCCTCCTCTCATCTATCAAAACTTTTTCCTAGAATTTGTGGCAATCTACAGTTCTTTTAAAAGATATTCTTAATATAGCCAATGGATAGATAAAAGTAATAAAAACACATCGACAAATCTTGATGCTAATATTATTTTTATTATGACATTGTAGTTCCTTGTTCGCATGATTTGTCCGAAAACTTCTTAACAATTACTAACGCTGTACATCAAAAGCCTCAACAATCCTGGACAATTCAATTGAATACTACTGCACGAGTTTGTCGGTTTCCTGTCAAGTAGCTATATGTGGAACTTCCTAATATGACGTCACAATAGCTTTCATGCAAGCACGCACTAGTGACCATTTTCGCCAATAGTGTCAATTGCATGCAGACGTTTGTCATATATAAATCAGAATATAACAGATGGAGGTCAGAATTACACAGAAATGGGTTCTCTATTGGTGAGAATACAACTAAGGTGATTATTTAGAAAACGTCACTTCTCAGGCTGAAACCAAGTAAAATTTGTTGTCTTTTTAACTACTTCGTCACTAGTTTCAGAAGTTTATGAACAAGCTTAAGGGAATATTGCCTAAAATAAATCTACACGTGGTAATTACGCATCAAATACATGCTTCATTAGTGTGGTTGCTATGGCAACACGTTTGTTTATTGCCTTCTTATCCACACTAGCATATCAACGGATGAACTTTGATATATTCCACATTTCGTATACATATGACCTTTGACCTATACATTAACCGTAAAATTCTTGGGTTTGTAAAAACAGCAGGTGTTCTGAGAATTACTAAAAATACGTTTTTTTTTCCTTTTTTCTTATTCACTTGGTTCGTTTTTTTTTTTTAACAGTGCCACGGTTTTAAACATATTAAATATGTATCAACAGAGAGCAGACATGAAGTTTGGAACTCCTACGCATGATTCCCTTGATAAATGATGTTCAAATAATACCGAAAACGCATTTGTTTTGTTATTATTGGTGATGGGACTGAAGTATATTACAGTACGCAAGAATTCAAAGGACTATTAGTTTTCACGAGTTACAAGAGAAAACCGAGATATAAAACATTTGTTAATGATGTATGAGGAAAAAAACAGAGAGAAAGAAAGAACCAGAATCGATTCTCTTCTGTTATTTTTGTTTTCTTTTGTCTATATTTTATTTATTTATTTTCTCAGAGAGAACACCGGCTTTACTATGCTGCTACAAATGAACTGAACAAAATTCTAACAATCGAGGAAGAAAAGTAGCGCCGTCTGGTGTCTGAAAACAACATTGACCATTTCTAAAACGTAATGGGTAACTTGCGTGTTGGTTGCGCTTAGCAATGGTGAGTCATATCTCATTAGAGCTTGTCCAACATTATCAACATCTCATTATATCGTAAATTGGATCTTTTTCCTTCCATTCACTATTGATTTTCTTTTTTTTTTACCCCTTTTTCGTATTGCGAATATATATATAAAAAAAATTTCTATTTCATTGAGACTTATTTAATCATTTAGAAATTATATTACATTATATCACCCATAGGATTACTTGTTATAATCATCTAGTAAGTCATTAACTGTATTAATACGATATCGTGCAGATTTCACACAAAATGATATTGAAATATGGCTTCGATGTCTACTGCAGAAGAACTTGTTGTTGCCATGGTAATATGAAATCATTATGATACATCCATTTTGGCCAATGGGCCAAACAAATGAAACTATTTTATTATATTAGACTCACATAATTTAAATGCTCACGCTATTTCTGACCAAACAGAAATTTCTTCTTTATTTCCTCTATCAAGTATGTAACATGAATTGCAGGCTTACTTTGTAGAGAGAGCATTTTGAGTCTCTGTGGAGGGTGTTCTCGGCGTGGCCCCTGAGGGACCTCGTCGGTGGATGCTTTTCCCTAAAATATGAGCGGTTCTGCTCAGTGGTGGGGAGACCCGTCACTGAGTGGGGCCAACGCTGAGTTTGACGATCTTTCGGCCACTCGTAGGGGATTGGTCCGGGAGATCGTCTTAATTTTTAGAAAGGGCTTTACTTAAAAATCGCCCCACTGTAGCCTATGCATGTCGTACGAGGCGACTAAAACGGGTACCCGGGGAGTGTAATGGATGGTAATGCGCTAGCCAACGAAGTTTTAACTGAGGCTTGGCTATTGCTGTTACCCTCCTGCCATGATCAGAGCTTATAGCTCTATATTACCCCATCCATACATTTTCTTCTACTTCAAAAAGAAATTTTGAAAATTATAACTGTAACTTTGGTTTATTGTAATGTCCGATGTGTGGTCTGCTTTGGTAAATTTAATTTTCGTGATAAACTGTACTGTTAACTAAAATAAATCCCAAGATCTGATACATAAACCTACTGATTTATGCTGGAATTGAAAGTTTTAGAGAAAGACTAGTAATAGAGAACATAAACAATGCACATATGCAATCTAAGTTAATTTAGATTTATTTTCCTCTATTTGTATGTGTGTTTCTTTTGTTTTCTTGTTTTTTTTTTTACCCTTCGAGATAATCGAAGCTTAGACACGCCGTACTGTAAACTGCTTGTAAAGACAGCCCAAAGCAATCCATAATACCATTGTGATTGTTTCTACGAGGGCCAGTAAACAAGTACATGTTCTAGTCTAAATCGATGACTGAACGAGGTTTTTATTTGTTTAGGAAGAATAGTCAACTACCATTTTGTTAAAAGTAATGTATGCCATTCTACATCGACAGAAAGTTTCAATTTTAAATTGAAGAGATTTGCATTTGTTCCCGAAAGCATCATGAGGAATAAATTAAAGTGTAAAATATCCACGCATTTAATTTATTTGCATTTAAATCATGAAGTTATCTTTATAGGGAACGCGGCATCGTTTATGACCAGTATGTATCTCAGCTGTAAATGAATTTTCGAGAATCTATTAATTTTCTATTGCTGCTAGAAATAAGAGATAGTTGGCGTTGATTTTGTGAGGAAAAAATTCTCGGTTCTGTCAAATAAAAATCACCCTATTAACATCCTGTAATTGATCTAATATGTAATTAGCATCGTGTTTGAAATTATTTAAAAAAAAATTCTTTCACAATGGCTACAATCATGTCCTACTGTTTATTCTTTATGAACTAATTACAATTATAATATCAATTGAGAATGTCGATAAATAACAAATAAGTTGTGTAATTAATTAAGTTCTTGCGAAAGACTTTTCGAATGTTCAAAACAATTGCTTTGAATAAATAGTTTTCGATGAAAGAAAATCAAAATAAGCAAACGATAACGAAATACGAATTTTAATTGTTTTATTTTTCTGTATTCTCTATATTGTTGGAATATTTTTCCTTTCAATTATCAAACAGTGAGAAAAATAAACACCAGACTTCGACAAACAATGGCGTTTATTTTGAAAGAGAACCGAACAGAGTATACTTTGAGAAAAATTATAATTTCTGTTCAAATCTACATTTACAAATATCTTACAAAAGACAGATCGGAAACAAATGAAGGAAATGCATGTTCTTCGTATTCTCATTTCTAATTACTCGGTGATAATTACCTCGCACATATTGCTGGAGGCTAATTTAAAGCCTGTTCTATAATGACACAGAGGGAAATGTTGAGTTTAAAAAGAAATGCTGTTATTTAAATATTAGGAGAAATATGAAACAAAATCCTCTGGGAATATTTCTTTAATTAAGTCTATCAGAAATGTAATTAGAGTCTGACAACAAACAGAAGCAGTAACTGAACAAAAGACACAACGAAAAGAGCCTTCGGATTGACTGTACAAGGAAATTCTGTTTACTTACAAAGCACATTGAAGATTCGTGGAAGAAAGTGACTGTAATGAGTCATCTTCTTGGAGAAGTGTCAAGCAGTCCCCGTGTTTATTATTCAACTACGTGTTTGTATGAAGGCGCACAATGTCTGCTAGACAACACATAAATATCATCAGAGTCCATTGGTAACATTGTTACAAGTTTTACGCTAAGTGAAACAAAATGCATATAAAAGTCGTGTTGTTGATTAACTACATTTTATTAATTGTATATGTATTATCGTATTATATTATACAGGGTGTTTCAAAGAGAATGTTCCGATTTGAAAATTGTATATCTTAATGTTGTCCGTGAAGCAGGTGGAGGGCACATTGAGCATTTGTAATTGTGGTGAGTGAAACTTTAGGCCTAACTTCGTACTTGGTAATTTATTTTGTAACTGTAACACATTTTCATTATTAAATATAATTATTTAACTTTTAATCCAATAAAATACTTAGAAATTTAGGGATACTTCCTTTGCTGTAGACGTTTTGAGGTCATTAACGTCGGTGACTTTAATGTACACAACTTCAACTGACCCAACCTGGAATCAATGCTGAGACATTTTTCTTCCACAACGTTTATTGTAAAAGCTCACAAATATTCCTATAATTCTATCTTTTCTTTTAACACTCTTAATTAGTGTTATATCGATAACTCTTCCAAATATTCTGTTGATATATGTTGATATCTTATTCTGTAACGTAGGCACTTTAGATAAGAACTTGCTATTGATTATGTCGTTTATAGCCATTCTCAACCACGTATGCTTTGGTGCTATAATGACAAATGGGATGATCTCTTTAATTTTTATCAATCTTTTCCATAGTCGGATCATTGATCTCCATGCTACTATACCAACATTTGCACTAAATGCATCGCATCAATTATTCTCACCAGCATCTTCATCCCACGTTGAATTTCCGTATTTTGTCTTTTCTTCAACCAGTGCCCCAAGGACAGTCGTAATAAAAATAAAATATACCATAAATAATCCTAAGAAAAATTACCAACATCACTGTCCGCACACTTGCATCACAGTTTTCTAAATATATTTAAATATGTTTTGTTGCACAGCCTCAAATTGCTAATATATGCTTGTGTCATTTGAATCTTTTCCGAAGATATTTACAGGTCTAAAAGGTTCATCAGTTGAATGACAGATTTACTGCTTGTAAAACTCAAGTGTTCCCAGAGTTGAATTACTGTCTGTAACAAAAGCACTCCCTCCACTTAGCCACTTGATTATTAGAACTATTATCAGTGGTGGGGACGGGTGATAAGCGGTTTCATAGTCTGGTTACTCTGGGAAACGCTACTCCTGTGTTGCACTTTTACCACCACTTTTGTGCGAATGATAAGTCACAGCCCAACGCACTTGGACTGTATGTGCGGTAGCCAGGACAGGAACTAGGAAACGTACTTTCCTACTGAAAATTGGCAAAGGACTAATAAGCAGGTTGTAAAATTCATTTTTTATGAGCATTACGTGACTTATTTCAAAGTTCACGGCTGTTAGTGTAACTTCTAGTATTAGAAGAAGACTTAATGGAAAACGTTAAGATTGAATGGAAAAAAATGTCAATTAGAATGATTAAAAAGGCTTGGTTGGAAACGTTAAAACTAAATTGAGAAAACCCAGCTATCTCTTAATGCAGAATACAATGTTTACATTGTTATCTGACATTTTAACCATTAACGTTACTGACAGGATGGGTGAAGCACAAGTGCTTTTCATATTCCCCTTTATCTGTAATGAGAGTTGTTTGGGAATGGGAGGTTTGTGAGCAGTTAAGCTCGCCCTCTGAGGGCAGTGGTGTTAGCTATGATCAGTTGAGAGAAGAATAGCCTTCGGTCTTTTGTGTTTGTAGTAATCAGTCTCATTGTAATTGACAGCTTGTATGATCAGTGGGTTGGAATGTGAACTTGACTTCACGAAGAATTTTTCTGCAAGATCACGAAGAAGGGAGGAGATGTATGGAGTGCCGGTTTCTCGGTGAGTGAATTTCTTATGAACTACGGTGCATCCAGGATCATCCTAAGGCATTTGTTTTGGATTCTCTGCAATTTTGAAATGTTTGATCTTGAAGTGGGACTCCATGCTGGTGAGGCGTACGTAATGACGACGTATTTCTATCCGGTAAAGTAGCAATTTATTATGTAAGTTCAATTTGCTCTTGTGGTTGATCAATAGGTAGAGCTGTGCTATTACTTTAGAAGATTTGGAGCCAATGGGATTGAGGTGCTTGTTAAAAAGGAGTTTCTTATCCATTAATACTCCAAGATATTTGGTCTCTGATTGCCATGGGATCTTAAGACCGGAGAGCAGGATGTCTTCCTTATTGCAGACCTTTCTTCTTGAAAACACCATGGCTGAGCTTTTAAGGGGGTGGGGGTTCACTTGAATCCTCCAGTTGGTGAACCAGTTTGCTAGATCATTGATACTTCTTTGGAGTCTGATGATTGCTAGGCGAAGGCTGAGCGATCTTGCTAGAATAGCGGTGTCGTCGGCATAAGGGCCGTAGTAGTTGTTCTTGAATTGAGAGGAATATCTGCTATGCAAGTAGTGAAACGTATTGGGGCCAGAAGAGAATTCTGAGGTACTCCCGCCAGAGTTTTGCGCCTTAATGACACATTTCCGTTGAGTTTTACTTGCATGTATCTTTCACTAATATATGCGTTTCACTAGTTTAATTGGGATATTGTTTTCAATTAGTTTGAAGATAAGGCCTTGATGCCAAACCTTATCAAAGGCCTTGGCAACATCCCAAAATACAGCAGGAGTGTGAAGGTGCCAGTTAAAACGATGGGGATATGTTCTGTTAGTCGGTGAATTTGTTGCACAGTGTTGTGAGCTTTGCGAAACCCAAATTGCTCATTTGGGATTATTTTCTGTTTGTCCACTGCTGATTGTAGTCTTGATACGATGACCTTTTCTGTTACTTTGCCAAGACAGGAAAGAAGACAGATGGGCCTGTAGCTTTGGGGAAGTTGTGAGTTATTACCAGGCTTTTTCAGAGGTATAATGTCCTCGATTTTCCAATCTGTGGGAAAGTACTGGAATCTTAAAATGGAATTGGTAATATTAACTAGATGAATTATGGCTTTCCGTGGGAGTAGCTTTTGGTAATTCTATTGGTAATGCCGTCAGGGCCGGAGCCTTTTTGTTCTTCAGATGGGAACTATTTATTATTTCTGTTGGAGATGTGGGAGTGATGGTTTCTGAATCATCCTTAAGCTGTCTTAATGCTTTTCTAACTTTACGCTGAACTTTGTAAATGAGATTGATATTTAAGTTTTCATAAGATGGGCTGCATTGATTTTCCAGATTGTCAATTAGTGCTTCTACTTTTTCTTCATCTGAGTGTGCAATTCCAAGATTGGGCTTTAAAGAGGGAAGGGGTTGTGTCTTTTGGTACGAAGAGATTTTGCAAATTTCCACATGGACTTATCTTCTGGGTTGATTTCCGTAAGTTTGGATTCCCATTTGGAATTCCTGAGCATCTGGAGGGCTTCTCGAACCTGTCTGTTCAGGTTGTTTAAGGTTATTTTGTCCTGCGGGGCTCTAGTGTTGTGATATCGCTTTCTGGCTTTATTTTTGACCCTAATCAGGTCCATTATCTCTTCTGGGGTTCAATTAGGAGCATGGAAGACAGTAGTTTGAGTGACTGATGCTATTGCTGTGTTGATTTGCCTAGTTAAATTGCTTACAGCTTGGTCTATGTCATATTTTTTTACGAATGACAGGGGGGGGGGGACCGATGTGGACTGGGAGAACCTTAGAGAGCTTATCCCATGGTAGGAAAGAATGATGGGGAGAGAGCTGATCTTGAAGTCCTAGCCTGAGCAGGATGGGATTATGATCTGAGTTAAGCTCTTCTAATGTCTCAAGCTAGTATTGATATTTGATGTTTCTGAGGATAACTATGTGTAATACATCAGAACTTCCTGACGGGCCGTAGTGGGTGGGCTCAGTGGGTCCAGCTACTATTGATGAGTTGAGTAACGTGTAGTTGAATAAAGTACGGCCTTTGGAATTGATTGACAAACTGAAACAAGCCGTATGTTTGGAGTTTAGGTCTCCTGCTATAATTATGGAATCCGTGGAGCCGAGGATGGAGTCTAAGTCTGCTGTCAATAGTGGAATGCTGGGAGGATTGTACGCTGCGTAGATTTTGAGTTTGCCTGCGTTATTAGTGTGCCCCTCCACACCTGTCACCTCAAGGTTTAGAGTTTGGGGGGTTGGTCAATAAGTTGTGGCTCAAATAATTTTTAATAAAAATAGCTGTGCCGTCTCCACTAGAGTTAAGTCTGTATGTCCTATATAAAATATAACCTCTTAGTTTTGGGTTGTTTGATAGTCTGAGGTGGGATTCACTGATCAAGATTATGTCTGGGTTGTATCTTTTTGCGAACTCTTGTGGCATTCTGACCAGGTGCCCGTAACCAACGTAACTGTGATCTCTCAACACGGAGAAGCAGCAGTTGCGTATTGAGGGTTCCCGAATTGCAGACCTTCTGACTCTGTCGAGTCTTGTCAGCCCCGCAACCCCTTGAAGGAACATCATTTCAGCCGCTTGGATTCGTGTCCGCATTCTTTCGGTCATTACTCAACTCTCATGACCATAGGTGAGGATGGGGACATAGACTGTATTAAAGACAGCCAGCTTTGCCTTCTGACTTAACTCCTGCTTCAATACTACCGAACGGCCATGCTCCCGCAATATTGCGCTTGCTGAGCCAATCCGAGTATCTAGCTCTACGTCCCAATTTCCACCACTCGTGAATATGGACCCAAGGTATTTCAACTTCTCCACCTGCCTCAGTGGGACTCCACTCACATGTAGAGTGCACTGGTATGGTTCTCTTGAGACCACAAATGTTTCAGTTTTGGCTACACTGATCTTCATTCTGGGTTCTCCACAAACAGCTACAAACCTATCCAGGGTCCGCTGGAGGTCATCTGTGGAAGAGCTAAGCAGGACTAGGTCATCTGCAAAAAAGCAGATGTCCAATCCTACATCTTCAAATTCTGACACACTGACTGCCTCGGCTGTGCCTATCAATCCAGTCCATAAATATTATGAAATGGAGGGATAACGGAACACACCCTTGGCGGAGGCCAACGGAAACTGTGAAAGGTTCAGACTTTGTGCTGTTTACCCTGACACAAAACTCCGGGCATTCATACAGGGACTTTATAACAGCTAATAGTTGGCCACCCACTCCATACTCCTGTGCTACTTGCCAAAGCTTATCCCAAGGAACCCGGTCATATGCCTTCTCCAAGTCTACAAAACATGTGTAGACATTCTTGGCATATTCCCAAGATTTCTCAAAGACTTGCCTTAAAGTAAAGATTTGGTCAGTTGTGCTTCTACCAGGATGAAAGCCACATTGTTCTTCCTGAAACTTTGACTCAACTATGCTCCTGCACCTTCTTTCCAAGCATCTAGCACAATGGTGGTGAACCTTTTTATGTGCGCATGCCAAAAATTTACAAATCGAGTTGCTGACGTGCCAGACAGTTTTTAACATGGAAAAAATTAATAGAAAATTAATTTAACTTAATTAATTAATTATTTTATTTATTTATAATATTTTAAAAATAATTATTTATAATTTTATAAATAATATTTTTTTTATTTATAATATTTATTTATATATAAATTTCTAATGTTATTTAGTGTAAAATTGATTATTGTATTATTAAATTGATTTCATTACGTTGGTTTGAGAAAAATATTTATGCACTGTAACTCAACATCGAAGTTAGCTTAGCTAAGGAAGCAGCAGAAGGATGTCAACTTGTCAGCGAAAGGCTTACCATATTTAATCGAAAATAACTCGCCCTCGCGTATAACTGGCACCCCTAATTTTACTTTTCCAAAAAAAGAAATTAAAAAGTATTGCATATGCCTCGCACGCGAAAACTGTTTAAACGTGTTCATACCGAGGCGATAGCAACTCGCTCCCTGCAGTTAAAACAACACGTCCTCTCCAACAGCCATTATACTGCAGATGCAAGAAAAACAAGTAGTTTTATTACTAAAAAACACAAGTACTAACCACAGCGATTAAACAATAATCTATGTAAAAGCTTCGACTTCTCCCAATGGATCCTATGGTTTGGATTTTCAACTCCATGTTGAGAGAGAGAGAGAGAGTAGAATTCTGCAGTTTGAAAAGACGAATGTGGTCCTGATGTTCCGAAATGCGTTTCTGAACAGATCTACCTGTCTGTCCAAGTAGTAAGACAACTTGCAGGAGCATGGGACCTCATACATGCCAGGTAACATCAGAGGTGAGAGTTTGTCCTTAGGAGAAGGTAACAAGATACTTGCGATGAAATATTTACGTATTAAAAGTTATCACTGTGGGTAGTACGTGTGTTTTTTAGTGATGAATTCACCACAGGTTTCATTATATAAAAAAGTAGTTTTATTGTATCCCTGATTAAGGTACGGAAGCTTTTGCAGTCTGTGTAATATATTTCCCAACAAATAGTGCAATTAGAGACAGCTGGAATAAAAAAGGAGCTAACTAATGAATCGCATGTCCCCCTCTCACAGAAACTATGCTGTATAGACTCAAGTAAAACCATATGGTGCACCAAAAACACAGTATCTAACTAAAAAATATTGTCCAATTTTTCAGTTACATGATACAAGTGTTTGTTTTATTGCATTTGAAATTCTGAATGTCATTATGACAGATAACAAGGGCTAATTTCAAATGAAATTCTACCACGAATTGAAATATGCCATATAATGCATGTGGCTTCCTGTGGCAGCTCAAACGCAAACAAGCAGCAATAAAATTCAACCAAAGATTGAAACTTTGTGTGAGTTTAGCCTACCGATAAAGAGAAGTTCCGTCAGAACGATAAACGACACCCAGTTCGTGAATGTGTTAAAACTAAGAAATATATAGTGAATATTGTTATGACAGTTTCAGATCTTATGGAATTCGATTGAAGAGAATTGGCATTTCGACTCAACAATTGTCGGTTGCTTTTGTCTTTGGATCGGGCGACCTTTTGTTAATACCGCACCTATCATATGCCCATCTTCATAGCTGTTCTCTGGTGTAAAACAAACTTTAACTTGCATGCATTGTAACAATTAAAAAAAAAACTTGAATAATTTCTAAGCGTATAAAAGGATATCATCTGTAAATCGTTGAAGTTCCAGCAAAATTCTCGGACGTGCCACCTCTGGCACGCGTGCCATAAGTTCGCCATCTATGACCTAGCATATACTTTCCCAGGCAGGCTGAGCAGAGAGATGCCACGATAGTCGCTGCAAACTCTCTGGACAAACTGAGCCATCCCAGGTAAACAATCAATGATACCATACTGAGATGCAAGCGCAGGGGATTAACTGCAAGTGCAACCCGCAGTGGACGATCCATCCGTCTACGAATCGTAGACTGCGTGGTTTGTGGACACGAACGTCACCACCCTTGATTGACTTCCAAGAACCCTGATCTCAACCCTATTGAACATTTGCAGGATGAACTGGAGCGTCGAATCAGGTCAAGTGACGTCCGCAGTCTACGATTTCATCACATGCCTACAGGAAGAATGGTCCAAAATCCCCATTGATCGCTATCGTTCGCTTGAAGAAAGTATGAGCCATAGGATTGCTGCAGTCCTCGCAGCGAAGCGAAAGAAGGTCCTACATTTTATTTAAGGTGGACATGGTGGTTTGTTCCTCCCACTATGGTCTCCGTTGACTTCTTCCCAAGTAATTATAGATCTTAATGTTACGATCTATTTTTAGTGTCAGCCTTCATTTAGAAGCCTTTCTAAATGAAGGCTGAGTTTCTGTAACTTTCCGATGGCACTTTTAAAGGCGACTGGCATAGGGAAGATTCTCTATGAAGCTAGGCTTTCACAATTCAGCTTGGAGGATCATTAGGTAGATGAGATGCTGTAGAAGTTTGTTATTTAAGAATTTTTGCATTATTTTTGAAAGGACCGTAAAAAGAGTGGGAAGAAAAATGGCCATAGACTGACTTCCAAATTATGGAGTAAATGCAATTCAATAGAAATATTTGAAAAAAAAAAAAAAGATGCACATTAGGTCTGAAGCGCAAGTTTTGATTATAAAGATAATTTAAGAATTATCTTTATAATAAAATTATAAAATTATTTGTAGCAAGATTTATTTTTGTGATCTCTTTACTGAAAGAGATATCAAGAGGTATTGAGGCCAGTAGGTTTGATTTTGCAATTATGAAATCGTTCCTATTGGCTCTCATCTCAACGTCAGCTTGTCTTCAGGTTGATCTGTTGATACCTTCAAAACTTTTATATAAAAATACTCTATTTTTTATTATGACAATTTAGCTTGAATTGCTTCTCCGTCTGGTGGCCGGGATAAGAATAGCTCCACTGCAGCTCATGCATGTCGTACAAGGCGACTAAAATGGATACCCGGAAAGGATAATGGATGGTAATGAAGTTCTAACTGAGGCTCGCTATTGCTGTTACCCTCCTGTCATGATCAGAGCTCATAGCTCAATAACACCCTATCCTTACATTGTCCTATACAGATAACGGGGAATATGAATCTGGGAATACTCCCAGATTCACAGAGAAGTCAACATTCTTTATATATCTCCTCCCTTCTCCATGATCTAGCAGAAAAGCTCTTCATCAAGGAAAGTAATCATCCAAATCCGCTGATCAAACAAGTTTCGGATTACAATGAAGCGGAATACTACAAATACAAAAGACCCCAAATCAATCTTATGCTCAGCTGAACGCAGCTAATCTCAACGCCCTGACAGGGCGTGCCCTGAGCTCGATAACACTCCACTCAAAGAACCTCCCTCACAAACAAAGGGGAATATGAAAGCATTTGTGTTTCACCGATCAAACCAAGTAACGTTCTGCTTCTGATAGCTTGAAGTTATTTATCATGGCTTCTTCTTCAGCTGGTTGGATCATTTGCAGTGGATGAAACGACATTCTCGAATAAAGATAATAAATTAATTAATGAAAATTAAAATTAAATCGACACTCGGATAAAAATTAATAAACTACAAAAATAGGGGAATTAAATTGCGCGTTTCAAACCATTATCAACTCATCATTTGAGTATTATCGTTGATGACATGGTTGAGTATGGTATGGCTATGGAGTATTTTTTTCCGAAGTTAACTATCACCATTTAAACAAAATTCGGATTTCTTTACAAATTTAAAAACAAACAAACCGTAAGATCTCTTTGGCCAGTGGAACTATAACTCCAGTGGATGCAGAGGGCAGTGCCACTTTCTCAGAAAAGAGCAGTCCCAATTACACCTTCTCCGATTTGAACCTCGTCGATAGGATGCGTACCCGCGCGTGCGCAAATCAATAAAACACGCGCAATTTTTTTATGAAAAAACAGACCACTATGATTTATCGAAAAGCACAGGATTATTAAAAAAATAGAAAAACAGAAAATCATCGTGCCAGATGGGATCTGCAACACTTTACTCAAACGCCTCCTTCACCAAGCTCTTATGATAAATTCAATCATAAATGTAATACTAAGATTCTATGATTCGTTTTTTATACTGGGAACTCACCAATGTTTTCTTAATCCCCCCCACACACACACCTCCATCCATTAGTAAAGCAATGCAATTTCTTCAGAACTATCACCTTATTAATCTTCCGTCATGCGTGGAAAAGGTCCTTTCGCGAATTTAGGATGTTGTATTCAGCAAAGATCATTATACGACACAACAAATACGCAAATTTATTGAATATATCTGCTTAGGATGTGACCATGACAACACCCATTTAAAATTTTTCTGGATATCGCCAAAGTTTCTGAGAAGGTTTGGCACTATGATCTACTCTATAAAGTTTTCAAAACCAAAATTTGCCAGCGCTTTTCATTCTCCTCATTAAATAACCTGTCAATAGTCTCAAACTCATCGTAAAGATTTTGTAGCATTAGATCACAGATATACATCTGAGAGATACATTCATTACTAGTATGTGCTAAAATGCAAGAAAACATAAAGAAAAAAACACTGCAAATATAATTCATGATGGTAGAAATTAAGTGAATATTGAATCCAGCATTATTTCATAGCCGAATATAAAAACTACAAGAGTTTCGTAGCGAATATATAGAAACTAAAAGTTTCGGGGGATGCAAGCATAAGCTATAGTGCCTTATGGGCAACTCGTAGTAAAGGTGGAGCAAGCTCCAGATCTCTTTCCTTAGTATTTTCCATAAATGTAAAGCACATCTTGCAGAGGTCAGCAACCTTTTTAATATGAAGAGCGCAATGTAAAATTTGGAAATTACGGAGGGCTCATGACAAGCATTTTTTCCTCTCATTTCAGGCTTAGAAATTCTATGATTAGTTGTTTTTAAAAAAAATGAGATTTCAAATTTTAACATTATTTTATTTACCTCGCTTTTACAACATATTTTTGTCACATATGAATGAATATAAAATACCATAAAAAATAAAAATAAAAAATGAATACAAAAAGGATATTCATGTTAACAATTAGCATGTAGCTGTCAGACCAGATGCGAGCGCCTTGCTTTATCAATCATAATGACAAATGTATTTGTTTATTATGCAATAATAGCGCGTAATAAACAAATACATTTGCCGTTTGTTTCAATTTCTAAAAAAAAAAATTCTATTTCTAATTTAGAAATAGATATTTCTAAAAAAAGTAATATAGAGAGGTGATCAAGACTTGAGAATTGCTGCAAGAAATGACATAAACCCGAAAAGAGTTTATATCATTTTATAGCAGTCTCTAGCTAAATATTTATGAGTGTAGCTGAATAGAGGGTTCACATTTGAAGCTTATACCGATTAGGTTTGTGCAAAAAGCTAACAGAACAACAGCGCAACTCTATTCTCTCCTAAACAAAAATAGCTATTTGAACACAAGGAACGAAATAGTAATTTCCATAACTGTAATCAGCCTGATGCTAACTCACGGGACATCAGCGTGGGCATAAATGGTACATTAAAATATTAAGAAACTTCAAACGGTTAAGAAAAAATGCCTGCAATTGGATTTCTATATCCTGTTGTTGTCAAACCCAATCATATTCATCGCGAAGCAGATATTCCCCTCTTCTTCACTCCGGATATATAATCATATATAAAAGTGTTAGCTAAGAAATTTTTCGCCGAATCAGACATTCACCCGTATTAAGTCAAGTGATCAATTACAGTGCACAAGACAGGAGAGCCAAATCGGCCCTTATAGATTAACTACATTAGTACTACTACATGGTCTCAACGAGCGGGCTAAATACCCACTAAATCATTCTCATTACTAACTACAAAATAAATATAAGAAGAAAAGAGTCTCGGACCCAATGCTTCAAACAAACACACAGTTAATTCCCAGATAATTTATGAATTGTATATTAGTTGCTTGTTGATAAGGTGGTGTATTACTAATGATGTATTTGTCATATTTCTCGATATTGCCCTTTATTTCTGTAATCATAACAGGCCTGGTTGGCTGAGTGTTTAGCTATCCGCTTTTGATCTGGTTTAAAAAAAAAAAAAAAACTTACTTGCGTCTTCCGAATTTGTATAAGATTTCGAGTAGAAAGCAGGTACACATTCAAATTTTCGAATTGCGAGCGCAAAGGGATCACGTGGTGGCATTCAATAGGATAAAAAACAAACAACAAAAAAAAACTGTGCTAACGAATTGTGTTTGAAGGAAATTCTTTTTTGTGAAGGAATAAAGTTGCATACTTGGATGTCTTGTAATGTCTCAAACACATCATTAGATGATTTCACGCAGGGAAGGATGATTGGAAAGATTGAAGAAGGCCACAGAATTACTGATATTGCTAAGGAGTTTGGAATCTTACATAGTGTTGTATCCAGGCTCTGGGCAGCTTTTCGAAACCAATGGAATGTGTTCCAGACGTTTGCTAAGAGGTCGTCCTCGCTCTATCAAGCAGCATGAAGATAGATTTTTCGTTATAACAGCAATACGTAACCGACTCACCACGGCAGGTCAGACTGCAAGTCCATTCAAGGACAGGTATGCGGATATCTCGAAAACTGTGGCAAGACGTCTGTTACAAGTGGGCCTATACGCCCTACGGCCTGTAGTCTGCGTCCATTTATCCACAATTCGTCGTAGAGTACTTTCAACGGTGTTGTATCCATAAAAATTGGACAAGACAGCAATGGGTTAATGTATTCTTTACAGATGAGGGTCGTTTAAGTCTTTCCTCCGATTCTAGACGACACTTGATCTGGCGTAAAAGTGCTACTGCTTACCATCCCGAGAATGTTCTTGAAAGGGAGATAGATAGGGCGGTGCTGGAGTCATAGTGTGGGAAGGCATTATGCGTAGTGGACGCACAGAGCTACAAGTGCTGGAAAAAGGGACTATGACTGGCGAACGATATTACAACGAAGATCTTCAACGTCATAGTTCGATTGTTCCGTGGTGACGTAGGCGAATTCATTTTATAAATGACAATGCCACACGACATCGTACACGAGCAGTGGAGATACTTCTGGAGACCAAGGATATTAATCGAATCGAGTGGCCAGCACGGTTCCCATAATTTAACCTCATAAGACATCTTTGCGACGCAATGCTGCTCGAAATTCCCTTCCAGAAAACAAACAAGGCCTTACCCTTGCTCTGAAGGAGTGGGTCAGTTGGCCTCAAGAACTCCTAACTCACTTGGTGCTAAGCACGTACGTTGTACATTGTGAGAACTGCATTGCAGTTCGGAGTGAACTTATTCCATACTGAAATATCTCTCAGCATAGTTTTCTGTAAGCACTGTACATGGAAAGTCACGTGGAAAGAAATATGAATCACAGGAGGAGAGCGCAGTGAATATCACTGACCACGATCATGTGATACGACTTCTTCTAACAAAGAATCTTATGCTTATCCTTTTAGTTCTTGGCAACACAATTCCTTGTGTGGAATCAGATCACACAAACGAAAATGCCGGATTGAGCTGATAGGAAGAGAATGCATTTTATGTGTCGACTACAAGCCGTTAAAAACAGTGGAAGGAAAAACGACTACCTTGCTATCACATACTCAAGGCACGCTGATCGGATATGAAAATTTTCCACCTTCCTTGCTTATTACCATCTTCTAGAAAAAAAATTTTAAAAAAAAGTGTCTAAAATCAGGATAAAACAATTAGTATTCTGTTTTTCTAAATGTTTCAATAATAAATATAATGAAATAATTTGAAAAAAGTGAAAATATATGTAGGAAAGAATGTTAACTTAATCTACATAAATTATGAAACTTAAAACATACTTAGCGCAATTTTTTATAAGAGCCAAGGATTAAAAAAAAAAAAAACTGGCCAAGCAACACCTCGCGCATCCTCTTTCCTCATTATGATCGCATGGAATTTTTCCCTGTTAAAATCAACTAGCAAAAATGCTGAATATTTTATGAAACAACATAGTGTACCTAATATTATTCTGTATGACCATAAATAAATTAAGTCTTGAAAAACATGGACAGTTTATTTTTATTATTTATTTATTTATTTTTAAGGTCACGTATTTTTATCGTAACAGATTGCTTTAAATTTTCTGTTGCTCCAAACTTTGCCTTTTTTTTTTTCTTTTTACGTTTGCGCTGATCTTTATGATAAACGTAGCTTCCTTCATATAATAATGAGCATTAATATAGTAACTGACACATGCGCAGTAGACCGCACGATATCCAGTTACAGTACACTATCGTAATCATTTTTATGACAGTTTCACATTTAACACCGCGCGTGTCACGTCCTCTTTTGTTCATTCCAGAAAGCTTTAAATTACTATTGCAGTTTTTTCATATAACATATGATTTAAATAGGATATTGTTCACAATTGGTACGAAAAAAAAAGCTTGCTTTTAAATTAAAAACTCAATTTGTTTTTTATTATTTTATTCAAAATGTTTTTTTTTTTATTATTTTCAGCGGAATTGATATCTGGAAGATTAAAACGTTTTATTTGTGACTAGAATATTCGATATAAATTTATCACAATTGCGACGTTAAATCACGCATTCGACTGAGCATTTTTAATAGTAATAAAATCAGTTATCTTTTCAGTCTATTTGAGGATGTTCTCATATTACATCTCACAGGCAGATGCTATTTTAGTAAATATCTTTAAATAAATTGCTATTTTTCCTTTTTCTGAAAGATAAATTAGCTTAAAGTTCAGAATGTAAGTATTAAATGCAAAATATTTTATAAAAAAAGATTGGATCTTACTTTATTATTGAAAAATTGGGAGAATTACTCAATTAATTTAGTATTCTATTTATTAGATATGAATTCTTTATAACACTCTTTTCTTTTTTAAATATTTTTTATTTAAATTCAGCTCTTAGTAGATCATGATCGAAATATGTCATTTATCATTCAAAACTATCGCACTGAACTAATACGCGAGCCGCCATTTGCATTCTATCAAAAAAAAAAAAAAAATGATAATGATATATACATATATATAGAGGTAAGCGTTCTTCATTTTCTGAAATTTCATATGCTATTGATTTGCGCATTTAGCTAATCGCTCGATATTGCTGGCAATCCTTTTCATCTGCAATATCCTCTACAAAATTTCTGCTGGCAGGTCTCAAGACCTGCGGGATTTCTAATTATGATCATAAGCAATTTTCCAATCACTACCTACTAGATATAACAACAAATAAAACAGACATGGATAATATTACTGATCTGCTAGAGCATCTAAACAAAGAGCAAGCATTAAAATTGTTTAAATTACTGCTTAAAAAATTTGATACTGAATGGCCAGGTTTCCTAAACCTGTACACACAGCAGGAAGAATCCGATGATATGGAGGGCGAAGTGGAAGAGATCAATGACACATTCATCTCCCTGCCCGAGAGCCTCAGTCAGACGGTCTTCACAGGAGAACAGACGGGCAAGAGACGTAGAATCGAGGATGATCATGTGGAAAACGAAACACCCTCACAAATAGTCCCTGAAAAAAGGGAAAAGGTCCCCCCCCTGGTAATTCTCCGTGAAAAGGAAAAATGGACCACAGTTGCAAGAAACCTAAGAGAACATCAAATTGGATACTCCTGGGCCAGAAACACCGACGAAGGTGTAAAACTTCAACCAACAACAGTCACAGACTACAGAGGAATAACAAAAATGATGGATAACAACAAACTACAGTACCACACCTTCGCACTAAGCAGCGAAAGAAATCTAAAGGTTGTACTGCGAGGTGTCACCGAAGGCATTACCTCCGAGGAGATCGCGGCTGACCTTACCCAGCAGGGCCTAACACCTATCAAAGTCAGCCGGATGTACAGATCCGATAAACAACCGATGCCATTAGTATTGGTTGAGATACAGAACACACAAAGACAAATTTATGACATAACTGCGGTCTGTGGTCTTAAAATATCAACAGAGCCACTCAGGAAAAGGGCATCAGCAGGGCAATGCCATCGTTGCCAAAAGTTTGGCCATGCCCAAAGACTCTGTAAAGCCGAGTTCAGATGCCTGAAGTGTGGCGAGAAGCATCAAACCATTACATGCACAAAAGCAAGAACCACACCAGCCAAATGTGCCAACTGTGGAGGTCCCCATCCAGCAAACTACAAAGGATGCAGCCACCATCCCAGAAATCACGGAACTACAAGACCCATCCAACCTCCCCCAATCTGGACCACCACTCAAAGCATCTCTGCTGCACAGTCATCAAACCACCAAAACCCAATCCATAAAAGTCAGGAAAGGGCTCAACCTTCCACCAAGACCTATGCAGAAGCAGCCCGCCCAAAGGACACAATACAAAGCAATCAAATAGGCTCCAACATCACAGCAATACTGACTGCTTCGCTAGCCACTATGCTGCAGGAATTCAGCAGAACAAACCCAACTCCATCCTCCACAAAGAGATTCCTGCAAGGAACCCATTCCATACTCACAGCCCTCAACTATGAATAAAACAAAAGTAAAACCTAACTCGCTTCTAATTGCAGCCTGGAATGCCAATGGCCTCACCAACAAAACATTAGAACTACAGGAATTCGCACAAAGACACAACCCGGACATAATGCTGATCAACGAGACCCACCTAAGACCTGCCAACAACCCAAAAGTGAGAGGATACACAATATACCGAACGGATAGACTCAGCTCCAGAGGGGGAGGCACTGCCATCTACATCAAACCATACCTCCACCACAATGCCATATCTAACCCACAGACTACAAACCTGGAAACCACAGGAATACAAGTCCACACAAACAATGCTGGAAGCCTCAAGATATTTGCTGCCTACAACTCACCAAGCAATCCTCTACTGACAACAGACCTGGATGCAGTCCTCGGCACCACAGACCCCACCATCATAGTAGGTGACTTGAACGCCAAACACACAGCATGGTTCAGCACCACCAACAACAGAAGTGGTCGCATACTATACAACTATCAACACTTAACTCAGTTGTGGTAGCAGGACCCACTGAGCACACTCATTACAGCCCTCAAGGCAGATCAGATGTACTTGACATAGCTATCCTTAGAAACATCAGTTATCAATACAAACTAGAGACGCTCAGTGAACTATCATCCGACCACAACCCAATCCTGATCAAACTTGGCACGCAAGACCAACTGGCCCACCAGCACACCTTCATATCGTGGGATAGGCTAGCTAAAATCCTACCGGAATACATTGGTCCTGTACCAATCATCCACAAAAAAGAAGAAATAGATGAAGCAATAAGCAATTTAACAAGCCAAATTAAAAAAGCACTAGAAGCAGTTACCAAAACCACAACCAACCACCCATCCGGTCGGCTCCCAGAAAACATAATGAACCTCATCAGAACAAAAAACAAAGCCAGGAATAGATACCACAACACAAGAGCCCCACAGGACAAGAAAACTCTGAACAAGTTGAACACCAAGTCAGAAAAGCACTTCAAATCCACAGGAACCAGGATTGGGACAATAAACTATCATCACTCAACCCAGAAGATCACACAATATGGAAATTTCTGAAGATTCTGTGCACTAAACACAATCCCCTACCGCCCATGCAAACTGCTCATGGAACGGCGCACACTGATAAAGAAAAAGCAGAAGCAATAGCAGAAAACCTAGAAAAACAATGCAGCCCGTCATATGATAATATAAACATCACCCACATATATAAAGTCCACCAGCAGGTCAAGTGTACCTTAAGTCAGTCCGAAGACAAACCAGCCAGCATCACCCCCACTACTCCAGTTGAAATAACCAACATCATAAAACATCTAAACAACAAAAAAGCTCCAGGGCCAGATGGAATTACTAACAGAATCATCAAATTACTTCCTAGAAAGGCTATTATGCACCTGGTTAACATAACCAATGCAATATTGAGGATACAACACTTCCCCTCTGCATGGAAAACAGCAGACATCATACCAATAAAAAAGCCAGGAAACAATCCGCAACTCCCGCAAAGCTACCGTCCAATAAGTCTGCTTTCCAACCTGGGAAAGATTGCTGAAAAAATTATCCTTTCAAGACTACAAGAAAAATCAGACCAAATAGGAATAATTCCAAACGAACAATTCGGCTTCCGCCGTATGCACATCACAGTGCAACAAATACACCGACTAGTGGAGCATATCACTCAAGGATACAACTGGAACCTTCACACAGCTGCAGTTTTTCTGGATATTGCCAAGGCCTTTGATAAGGTATGGCATCAAGGATTACTCTATAAACTCATTCAGGCCAACATTCCAACAAACCTTACTCGTCTAATAAAATCATACCTCACTGACAGATCCATGCAGATAAAAATAAATGGCACCATCTCAACTAGGCGCAAAATCCTGGCAGGAGTACCAAGGGATCTCTTTTGGCTCCTTTACTTTTCACAATCTACGTGGCTGACATTCCACAGAACCTGAGGACTACCATCACAGCCCTATATGCTGACGACACAGCCATAATGACAAGATCTCTCCGCCCACACCTGGCGATCAGTCGTCTCCAGGATACTATCACAAAGCTAGAGAAATGGTTCTCCGACTGGAGGATACAAGTAAACCCCGTCAAAAGCTCAGCTATACTGTTCACCAGACGCAAAGCCTTCATCCAAGATGATATTGAACTTCTCGGAAAAAAGATACCATGGCAGACAGAAGCCAAATACCTTGGAGTACAGCTAGACAAAAAGCTAAATTTCAACAGCCATATCAAGCTCATAGGCACAAAGACATTCAGAACCATAGCCCAACTCTATCCCCTGATCAATCGCAACAGCAAATTGGATAAACGCAACAAGCTGTTATTATATAAGATGGTAATTCGACCAGTAATCACATATGCATCCCAAGCATGGAGTCACACATCCAAATCTAACATCCAGAAACTACAGAGGATACAAAACAAATGCCTGCGGATGATCTTAGACGCCCCATGGTTCGTCAGAAACACGCAGATCCACAGAGAAACCGGAACCGCTGACATCCGTTCTCTCTTTCATGACCATGCGGAAATGTTCTTCAGCAAGGCACATTCTCATCCCAATCCACTAATCAGACAAGCTTCCAGTTATAGTGAACATGACTATCAAAAACACAAAAGACCCAAGGCAATCCTGCTTTCAGCAGAACAGAGCTAACTCCATAGTTCACAAAGTGCGAGCATAAGTCTCACAACCTCCCCCATCAAGCTTCTCAACATAGAAAAAGGGGAAAATAAAAAGCATTTTATGCTTCACCCAGCAAGCCAGTAACGTTGTTGTTGTTGTTGTCATGATCGAAATGCGGTGATTGATTCATTCAATCCAATACCCTTGGAGGGTAATGGATGGGAATGCTGTAGCCAATGAAGTTCTAATTGAGGCTCGGCTATTGCTGTTACCCTCCTGCCATGATCAGAGCTTTAATTGCTCAATAACACCTTATCCCTACACTGTCCTCTACAGATAACGGGGAAGATGAAAAGCATTCTTGCTTCGCCCACTTTAAGCCAGTCCTTATAAGGACTATATAAATCTAATTATCTAATTAAAAGTTCATAAGTATATTTTCAGTTAATTTTTATTATTTCTTGATGATCTCAAACGCTGTTGAATAGTATCTAAAGGATTAATCCATGTAATAGGGATGTTTTCTATTTTCTTTCTTCTCAAAGGTTTACGAACTTAGTTATAAGTATACCAAAGACTATGTTCTTAGTTTATAAGCCATTAATTCTGGCATATTGCCAATAATGAAATGACAAACGAACATGTCTGGAAGTTTGCCAACTTACCTTACTTGGGTTGCTCACTTATGTGACAGCTTCCTGGGAACAACCACAGGATCGGATCGTACGTGCTCGTAGCGTACGTGAGACGCTAAACGACACATGGCTTTACGGCTGTCTCATTTATTAAAACGTGATATTTTGATGATTAACAGGGGGTATTTTCTTAGGTAATCCATAGTAATTAAATAAGTACAACGGACTTTGTTTTGTAGGGTGTAGGGGGATTAAGTCCTGTAACCTCTTCGCAAAGAGGAATTAACTGATGCTGGTAACATATTCCCTGCTTAGGCATGCTCATTAATTACGTCTCATTGATTGGTGCTACTTCCAGTGCAAATTAACAGTTCCAATAAGGTTTGGTGTGGGGGTGGGGGACGAAGCATTAGTTGTCGTAATGACACAAGAAGATAGATACGGATAAACGACGACACGATATAAATTAGCTGAACGTCGTAAGAGCTGTAAATAAACTTAGACGGGAAAGGTAAATTTGAAGGGATTAAACAAGATAATACATAGAAGCAAAATGATGTATCTAACATGGTCCTGTGCATGAAGCAATCAGCTCTGAGAATTAAAGAGAATTTTGCCTCAAGGAGGATCGTATGAAATTCAAGCAAAATGTAGTCAAGTGATCGCTTCTAAACGGAAAGAGTGCATAAGTTTGCGTTTATTTACCCAAGATTCTATTATTAATTAAAGATTTTAGCAAAATTATTGGTATTATTCTGTAATATTAGCATTTCTTGGCATTGAAATATAATTTAAAGGACGATTTTCTTCCATCTGTCCATCTTCTATTAACATGCTACGCCTAATGATCACAAACAAGTAACTTGTCTTCTTAAACCTACTATTGATAAGCTTCGAGAAGACTTGCACGAATATTAACTGAACTAACTAGTTACCCATCCATCTACTATTGAACCATAGGACTTCTGAAGTTTGAAAAGTTCTTGAGGAAGGCATTCTGTATAAGGTAGTATTTGATACGTTTATTACGGATTAAGCGATATTCGTACTATTATTATTACTCAGAGTCATTCAACAGCAAGTAAAAAAGAGAGATGAAATATCACTGAAGTTAGTGCTGCAACTGTGCCATCTGGCTAGGCCTTGCAATGCGGGTTTCCCACTTCGAAAACGCTTCTCATTTTAATACGGTTCAAAATGTATTCGATACAAACAAGGCGTGCGATAGAACCGATGCTACAAGCAACTCAGTGGAATATTTTGGCTCATCAGTCAAATTTTAGAAATGCACTGGCTTACAAACGTTTAATTACAAAAAAAAAAAAAAAAAGGAAGGCTTGTCACAGACGTCAAAAGCTTCTTGGTCGATTCATCATCATCACTAGTGGTTTTACCAGGAGATGATTCCTTGAATGATTTTAATAACACACACACACACATATACACAATCATTGAAGTACCTTTATATTTTGATGTCTTAATTTACGAGAAAAATGAAGTATTCACAGTATTTTCTTGTACTATTTAAGAAGCTATTTGTCCTTTTCTCGAAGAAATGTGTTCTTGAGTATGTATGTAGCAACATATGTGATCACTTGAACAGAAATAGAAATTTCCTTCCTTTTTAGTTGAATGGTCAAGACGCGTCGACACTCCTTTTATTAGGTCGAACTGTCTTCCAAGCGGTCAGCGCAATCCATCATCGAAAATTGACAACCAGAGACGAAGAAGGTCGACCTTGCCTTTCTTTCAAGTGTGTGAACAAAGTCGAATTTTGTACGAATATAATGTTGCTTTCTACAATGAAACCTCTCAGTTGGATTCTAATAATTTTCTGTTGACAATTCACTTTCTTTGATGCGTTCTGAACACATCGAATATTCCTTGCGTGTTCAGAGAAGATAAATTTTAAATTGGTTTATTTGTTTGTTCTGTTTTCGGAAGTCTCGGAGAACTAGAAATTCAAAGAAAAATGTTTGATTATTACAGCAGATGAGTATCAAACGCTTTTTCCCCTAATCTCTGGAATAGTACTCGCCCCAACTGCATCTCCCCCCCCCCCCTCTCTCTCTCTCTCTCTCTCTCTCTTTCATTGATAAAAACTGTCGACCGTACAAATACACGTCGCATTGGGTCATCTATAGTTCAAAGCGAAAACCATTGTATGATCTTAACGAACTTGTGACCTTATACATTTTGTGTTTCCTGTTTTTTTAATGTCTTTTACGGTGCGATGCATGAGCAGGTAGGAAGCATTTAAATCGATGTGATGGGCCCTTATCTCTCACCCATCGATCCATCACTATTAAATCGTTAGTGAGCCAGTTAGTTATGGACAACTTACGAGATGGGTGTCTTATTGTCTCTAAATTGGATGCATTCCCTGGTTTGTTTGAATGTTATGAGGGTTGAGAACCCCAAGATTTTATGAGGAAAAATTCAGGCGTCTTCTTAGATTGGATGGTTCACCATCATTGGAAAGATCGAATATTGCCTGACAGCTTACAGATGAATCATCACATGTTTAGAAATATATTTATGGGATTGTTCTTTTTATTTTTCTTTTATGTGAATTTCACTATAGAGCCATGGGGTTGAACTAAGGATAAGCAGGAAAGCTCTGTTCAAGAGATCAAACATGGAAACTTTATCTTGTTTTTATGTTCACTCAGTGAGCGCATTTTGCAGTTCAAATTTTGGTATCTTTCAGGGTCTCTCAAAAACATTCAACAAGTTTCGGGGTCACTGATGACGCTTGATGGAACTTTTCAATCAGCAGGCGAGAGTCTTTAGGGAATAAGTTAGTACAGGGACTTTAGGGACTAATTTAGACTCGCACGGTCCTGTGCAGTGTAGTGGAGCGGACTCCCACGAGGTGTCTTCAGTTCTATGAAAGTGCCCTGCAATAAAAAAAGCTAGGGAAGTCTTTCTGTCGCTTTTAGAAGGGTAGGGGGGGGAATGACTTTTATGTAATCTTCCTTCTTTATTGACTTGGAAAACAGCAAAAAAACTCATTTATTTACGCTGTTAAGTATCTAAAGTTGTAATATATGTTTTTATTAAAGTTTTTAGCGATATGTTGTCGAACTTTTAAGGTTTTTTTCAGGCATTTGACGAGTAAATACTCATAGCTTCATGTGTTTTCAATAGACTCTCATCCGGCTAAGATCAACTGTTTTTTTTCGTAACACAAACAACTTAAAGATGAAAAATTAGCTTAGAACGTGATCTCGTACCCTGACATCCATCCACATCAATCACAGATGTCATCCAGAGAGCAAAGTGTAGTTGTTCTTGGAAATAGACGGATAACGAACTTACTGACAGGCAGCTTGCTGAACATTTACGGAAGCCTAAATTAGGCAATTGCTTTCCATCCTATCAAAGAATATTCGCGTATGGATTGTATTTTTACCTGTTTGGTTTACAGATTCTTAAACAAAATATAAACAGAGTTGATATCAATAATGAAAACGTGTATTAGTGGTTGAAGAATTTAGCTCTGTCATAAGGAGGCTGAATTCGAAGTCGTCCTTTGTTGACAGAAACAATATAAACAAAAATAAATAAATTTTCTAACCTATTTCATTCTTCCAAGAGAATAGGCTGAACATCTTTCGTCTTAATCAAGTTTTTGAAGACAAAAAAAAAAAAATTGTGTTGAGCTGAAATCTTTGAACGTGGTTGGTATACCAGGAATGTCTGCATGAGGGTATGGGAGTTAAGGTGTTTTTTTTTTTTTTTTTTTTTTTGAGGGGATAGAGTCAGTATATATGGATTCAAACATGGGATCGCATTCTTCCTATTCAGCGTGTATCACCTGCGATATCTTTTTTATAAGTCTTACAGTTTTTTTAAAGTCATTCATCATTGAAAACAGTCCACAATAAAAAAAAAAAGAAGAATCGGACCTAAAAAGCATTTTCATGTTTGAGGGAGGGATTTTCTTAAGGTTATGATTATAAGTATAAGCTTTTGCGTTAAGTCATTGATGATGAAGATCTATTCGCCATTTGATTTTGACTGATACTCACAGCATTCTTCTTGATATACTAAGACGTACAGGAGTACACAAAACCTTTATTGAGTCATAGCAGCAAAAAAATATAACAATAATAATATAAATAAATAAAATAAAATAAAAAATAAAGTAAAACAAGAATAAAAAAATTGTGAATCACGAATTATACTTTTAAATTTATTAAAAATAAAATCAACTTTCTGACTGCAGTGTACGCAGTCAAGCATTCTTTAATATACATTCGATGCTATTGCATTTTTGGGGTATTTACGTCAAAATCTTTTCCGCTTGAAGGAATTCGGTTTTCATACGGCAAGTTTGAAACGTATTTTTTTTTTTTTTTCCCAGCTGGTAAACGAATTAACCGTTGAATTGAAACTAAGCCTTCACTGAACATCAGCATGACACGCTAAGATTTTCTTTCTATTTTTTATAATTCTTCCAGTAAAACTCGGGGGGAAAAAGCTTTCAAAAACCATCTCTGAAGTTAAATATAACCAAGTGTAGAGTCCATTTCTTCTTCTCTCTCTCTTGTAAGACTATAAGAATAAAAAGAGGGAAAGAAAGAATGTTTCCGTAGGAAGATGCAACAACACATACTTCACATTTCAAAAACAAAGTGATACTCTTAATACAGTAGTCGGTAGCACAGCTTACAAACATATTCAAGACGTGCAAGCGGCAGCTGAACAACTTAATACCATTCGTATATTGCTCCAACAATTCCCTTCGCTATCAAACGACTCGGAGGGGAAGATACCACTCCAACACACACACACACACACACACACACACACACACACACACACACACACACACACACACACACACACACACACGCTCGCGAAAGTAACGGTATCGAAGCCTCGGATGTTCGAGATATTCCGCTGTTGGCTGCTTGCCAGATCCCCCAGATAGAAAGAAAATAAAATTTAAGGTTAGCTGTACGGCTGCCGACACAAGGGAAGGAGTGTGCGGAGATTACGAACTGGCGTCACCATCAGCGGTTCATCACGTCTAAGACGCTAGAGTGAAGTGGGTATGTTTGTGATAGCTTGACTGGCAACGGCGCCGCTCCCTCTTGTTGCTACTGATGGCAGTGGATGAACACACCGCAGGTAGCTACTATAAAGGTGCAAATGGCAAGCAATTGAAATAGAACAGAGGCTGGTTAGCGCCATCGGAATCGGGCGCGCGAGCCTTTGCCGAAATGTTCAGTTTACATATGGAACAGGAAATGTCAAAAACAGCGGCGAAGGAGTAGAAACGGACGGACGGGGATCTGTACCCAACACCCCCGTCGTGTTGGAGGAAATCACAGCGCCAATTTCTAGTTCCTTTTATGACACTTGGCAATGAGCCAGCAGAATAGATAGACGATGGTTTTTTTTTTTATATTATTATTTTTTTTCCCTTCTTGCTATCCTTGTTCTGGCATTTAAAAATGGTAAGAAAAGGTTGTCAAGAGATGTGGATCTACTTCACAGTGACGGCTTTGAAGGATTAAAGGGATTGGGGACAAATAAGATGGGAGTTTCCTCACATCGTTCACGTCTGCCAACGCTTTTAGTGTAATTTATAACTGCGAAATGAGGATGTCAACAGCTAAGGTGCATTTGAGACGGCTTGGAGAAATGCTGTCCAATCAAATGGATAATGCAGGAAAATATTATGTGTATTTAGGAGCCATTTCTATTGAATACGGTGCGCTTAAAATTCAGCCGACGTAGTTAATTATATAATCGCACGTGATTTTGGATTGCATTCAGACTCGCTCTTCATCTAGAAATCCCGATGCTCCTATTCATCAAGATGAATAGGAGCATCGGGAGTTTTTCCTGTATGTCTTTTATGTAGCATACTTTATTGCTTCATGCCATGAAACGAAAATGCAAATTGATATGCCGATAATAAACCAAGCTACTTCAGGAGCACAATTAAAATATTGTGGTCATAGAAACTTCATCTGTAAAGTCATAGTTGTATGGGAGAGCTATTGAAGTCGTTCTTCCTACTAGAACCAGTCTTTAGTGTTTATCAAATGCAAATTATAAAGTATAGATAAATTCGTAATAACAGGAATGTTCGAATAATTCTTGGATAATGTGTTTTCACTGCTACAACGAATAATTAATTTCTGCAAATGCGCATTCCACTTATAAGAAGCAGAGCAACTCTTGCCTTCCCAATTTTCCCACAATCCATTCTTATTACCGAATAACGTTCAAATCTGTGTCTCGTAATGTTATTTAGAAATGTTTAACTCACTAAATTAGCTGTTGTTAACATTATAGAATTGTTTATTTCTTATAAGGTTGTAAGGGGTTCGCTCACTGGATCCAATATACACTACCTCCCAATAATTGTCCAGACATCCCTATTTGAAGTTATGGACCATTCCAGATTTGTTAATAACATAAAAACCGATGTATAGATAGCAAAAAACAGTATTTCGTGGTAGCAGCACGACATTAACTCAGTGACTTCGAGAGAGGTGTCATTGTGGGATGTCACATTGGTGACATATCCATATATGTCATTGCCGTTCGACTGCAACATCCAAAATCAACCGTTGGCGATGTGATCAACAAATGGAGACATTCTGGCATCACTAGTGCAGGAAAACACCTAGGGCGGCCGCCAAAAATGACTGACAGGAAGGTGTTAAAATGGGTGACACGCAAAAACTGGCTACAATCGACATAGACCATCCGTGATGAGTTCCAGAGCGCCAGTAACACCATGGTGAGCAATAATACTGTACCAAAAAAAAAAAAAAAAACTATATTTACTTGGCTTCCACAGAAGCCAAGTAAATAGAGTAAATAGAGAACGGCACACAAGCTGAACATCACAACAACGAACAAAGTAGCTCATCTGGCCTTGTGCAAAGAGCATGAAACTTGACAATTGACCAGTGGTAAACGGTACTCTTGAGCGATGAATCAAGGGGTTCACATGTTTCCACTCTGATGGTAGGGTGTGGATATGGAGGCAGCCTAGTGAACGTTAGTGGGATACAACACACTGCGGTAACCCACAGTAAAGTTTGGTGATGGAGGAGTAGTGTGGTGAAGTGCATTTAACTGGTTTGGAGTGGGACCACTGGTCGTTGTCCGTGATGGCAGCTGAGTACCTTGATATTCTGGATAATCAGGTGCTGCAATTTATGGAACGGACCCGTGTTACTATCAAGACGACAATGTCCCATGCCAGAAAGCTGCAGCTGTTATGCAATGGTATGAAGAGATGGGTGTTAAACGACTGTCCTGGCCTGGGCAGAGTCCTGACCTTAACCCCATCGAACTCCTGTGGGACGAATTGGAGCGGCGATTGAGGTCCAGAGCAACATGCTCTCGATCTGCCGCTGAATTTAGTGCTTTCATGGAGGAATAGAGACAAATTCCACCTGATGTCTGCCGCACATTGGTGGAAATTCTCCCTCAAAGGGTGCAGGAGTGATCAAAGCCAAAGGTGGACATACCGGATATTAGGGTTGGGCTGCTGGTATCAACTGTAAATTGCTAAAATGTCCGGACAATTATTGGTAGATAGTGTATACCATGCTAACAGCTTCTTCTGCATTCTCAGATTTTTTAAAGGTGCTTATATATTCTTATCTCTACACACAGACAACTCCTACTTAAACTTATCAGTCGAGATTGATTTATTTCTTGAATGTTATTAGAGATTATCTTCATTGTACTTTGCGTTATAACGAGCATGATATAGTTTATATATATATAACGAGCATGATATAGTTTATATACATATATATATATACTGTATATATATAGTTTAAATATATACATATATATATATACTGTATATATATAGTTTAAATATATACATATATATATATACTGTATATATATATATAGTTTAAATATATACATATACATAGTTTAAAAAAATTATATTATAAAATTCCAGTTTTGATAGAAGCCATTTGAAATTCTTTTCACTTGACCATACAAAACTTTCAATCATCATGAAATTCTGAATGCCTATTAGTTATATGATATTAAACTTTTGGTGTAAGAATGTTTATCTAAATAAAAAAAAATAAGAAAAAAAGCAACTTACATTTCTTAGAAAATAAATTTAACTTTTCTTTTTGTTATTATTTTCTTTTTGTTTTCTTTCTTTCTTCCATTTTTTTAAAGCGAAATTATGTACAACTTGTACCATGAGTTTCCATAGTAAACTTTATTGTTGCTGTTAGTTATGAGAGAGGTCATGACATTCACAAAGTAATAGTATTTCATTGCTTTAGCTCGGTATAGAAAAAAAAATACCAGCAGTTAATGTTGGTATTTTTATCTTCTTTTTATTTATTTTCTTTTTGTCAAATTGATAATCGCGAAAACAACGGAATGTCCGCAGATCTGGTCAATAAAGTTAAAGCTGTGAATGTTTCCAGCTGCTTTAGAGTCTGCCGTACAGCAGGTGCACTAGATGAGTCCAATCAACTGCAGATTGGCAACAGCTTAATAAACGCAGTTTCACACAGCTGAACAAGAGATGGGCGTGTCCAGAAGTCGCGTGACAAATTAACAACTTGTTCACAATTCAAACTTAAAATAAGACGAAGATGGGCTTCTAACCAATGGAAGACTTAGTCCGGAACAAAATTATTTAGATGTTAACACTCCTTGTGATGTTTTTTCTTTGTACACCCTCATCTGACTTTCAAGATTTAATTAAATAACACCGTAATTACCGTCACTGCTCCGATAATGAACTCGTTACGAGACTGCTGACGTAATAACAGTGTTTTAGCAAAGAGATTACACTGGTGAAATTGTAACACCCTCTCGTAAAAAAGAAACTAATAAAGAATTGAATACCGTCGCTAGCGCCACCAGGTGCCCACAAGCAATATATATATACAAATAAATATATTTTTTCTAAATATAAATATAAATATAAATATATTTATATTTAGAAATGAGTGCACAATTTATTTATTGTTCTATGAAATAATAATGTAACTTATATATTAATTTTAAATATTGAAAATATTCTTATATTTTTAAAATAATATGTTTGAAAATTTAAAAATATTTCGAACACCTTTTAGTATATAATTTAGTAATATTACAATTAGTTCACCATGTATCGATCGAATTTGAGAGTTGTTGGGCAGGATGGGAATAGGATCAATCGACCGTGAGATGCGGTGATTGATTCATTAATGCCCTTGGGGGTGATGGATAGCAACGCAAAGCTGTACCAATGAAGTTTAACTGAGGTTCGGCTGTTGCTCTTACCCACTTGGGCGATGAGTTTTTGAGTTCGCTCTCTTAAGGTTTTTGCCTTAAGGGAGCACTTTGAGTCTCCGGGGAGAGTGTTCTCCGGCACGGCCCGCTGAGGGGCTTTGTCGGTGAATTATTTTCCTCGGAATTTGAGCGGTTCTGCTCAGTGGTCGGGGAGCCCGTCACTGAGTGGAACCAATGCTGAGATTAGGACGGTCTTTCGCCCACTATGGAGTGGCCTAGAGATCGTCCGTATTTTTGAGATTTCACCTTTACTTACATAGTCGGTGATTGATTCATTAATGCCCTTGGGGGTGATGGATAGCAACGCAAAGCTGTACCAATGAAGTTTAACTGAGGTTCGGCTGTTGCTCTTACCCACTTGGGCGATGAGTTTTTGAGTTCGCTCTCTTAGGGTTTTTGCCTTAAGGGAGCACTTTGAGTATCCGGGGAAGGTGTTCTCCGGCACGGCCCGCTGAGGGGCTTTGTCGGTGAATTATTTTCCTCGGAATTTGAGCGGTTCTGCTCAGTGGTCGGGGAGCCCGTCACTGAGTGGAACCAACGCTGAGATTAGGACGGTCTTTCGCCCACTATGGAGTGGCCTAGAGATCGTCCGTATTTTTGAGATTTCACCTTTACTTACATAGTCGGTGATTGATTCATTCAATCCAAAATACCCTTGGAGGGTAATGGATGGCAATGCTGTAGCCAGTGAAGTTCTAACTGAGGCTCGGCTAATGCTGTTACTCTCCTGCCATGATCAGAGCTTTAATAGCTCAATAACACCTTATCCCTACACTGTCCTCTACAGATAACGGGGAAGATGAAAAGCATTTTGCTTCGCCCCTTTAAGCCAGTCCTTATAAGGATAAGGATCGAATTTGAGATGCTCAATACCCTTGGAGGGTAAAATGGATAATGAGATTCGAGCGTTTTGAGTTCGCTCTCTTAAGGGACCAATTTGATTTGAGTCTCCGGAGAAAGTGTTCTCCGGCACGGCCAGCTGAAGGGCTTTGTTGGTGAATAATATTCTTCTTCGGAATTTGGGCGGTTCTGCTTGGTGGTGGTGTGTGGGTGGAAGGCCATCACTGAGTGGAGCTAACGCTGAGATGGACGGTCTTTCGCCCACGATTGAGTGGCCTAGGGATCGTCCGAATTTTTAGAGACGGCTTTTCCTCTATATACATATGGCAATGCTGTAGCTAATGAAGTTCTAACTGAGGCTCGGCTATTGCTGTTACCTTCCTGACATGATCAGAGATTTAATAGCTCAATAACACCTTATCCCTACACTGTCCTCTACAGATAATAACGGGGAAGATGAAAAGCATTCTTGCTTCGCCCCTTTAAGCCAATCCTTATAAGGATAATTGTTAGTTGTGATTACTTGCATATGCTGTTTTATAAACAGCTCATTTGCACACTTTTTGCTAGAATTTAATTTATTTATATTTATATAAATAGAATTAATTTTAATGTTGTCTTTCTTGTGTTAAATCGTTATTTAATCAAATATTTAATTTTAATGAATGCAAATTTTAGTTATGGTTGATCTGTTTAGAGAATGTGATAGACCATATTCTGTTTAGAATTTATAAATACTGGTTAATACCATATTCCCTTTAAAAATACAAGACAATATTTTTGCATTCTGGCCATTCGCAACACGTAGACGTAGCGTGTTTATACGCTATGGAGTAGTTACCGAAAACATTATCTGTACCACTTAATGGTAGATTGCACGTAATGACTGAGCGGTGACGTCACAGAGTAGCCAAAGGTTACACCTTGTGAATGTTGCAGTACGTATATCTTTTGGTGATCTGTTTTTGCGTGACAGAAATGTGAAAAGCGACAGAAGGGGATGTAATTACCACACAGATCCTTGCTAGGGCACTTATTGTGTCTCACGGACAGTAATTTTCCCCCTGAGAGAGGCTAATACGATCGCATGTTATTGACCATCTACTCGGAGTACTTCATCGCTACATGCTGCTGATTGTTCTTGGTCTTGATGTGTTCATGGCCTTTCCAACGATTGTAGATTAAAACATCTACCAGTACGTAGCAGCGTTTGATTTTTTTCAAGTGAAATATTTCATTTGAAATCTGAAATAGTCAATCCGCTTAAAATAGTCAATGAATAGAATTTTAAATTTTTTAAAAAAATTTCTACTAATATTTAAATAAGTTATTTAAAATAAAGAGCCAATAGGTTTCATTTTGGCGATTAAAACATTATCTAAATTAAGGTATTATTTAAACTCTTTTATTCCGATCTTTAAGTTTCTTATTCAGTTTTAAAACAATGTGGGATTTAATATTCCATTAATTTAAATAAGTATTATAAATCCTCTTAATTTAAATAAGTATAATAAATAAACTTAAAACATCAAACACCTTCTTGAATTTATTATAGTAGCTGTATATAAGATTTTTGCCTTTTCACTTGGATCAATCGACCGTGAGATGCGGTGATTGATTCATTCAATCCAATACCCTTGGAGGGTAATGGATGGCAATGCTGTAGCTAATGAAGTTCTAACTGAGGCTCGGCTATTGCTGTTACCCTCCTGCCATGATCAGAGCTTTAATAGCTCAATAACACCTTATCCCTACACTGTCCTTTACAGATAACGGGGAAGATGAAAAGCATTCTTGCTTCGCCCCTTTAAGCCAGTCCTTATAAGGACTTCGTATTTTGATTGGGAGGGGAGAATCAATCCAATACCCTTGGAGGGTAATGGATGACAATGCTTTATCTAATGAAGTTCTAACAGAAGCTCGGCTATTGCTGTTACCCTCCTGCCATGATCAGAGCTTTAATTGCTCAATAACACCTTATCCCTACACTGTCCTCTACAGATAACGGGGAATATGAAAAGCATTCTTGCTTCTCCCCTTTAAGCCAGTCCTTATAAGGACTTCGTATTTTGTTTTGCGATTAAACAGGTCACTGTTTAATTTCTTTTCTCCATAACATAATATCTCGACTTTGGTTTTTTTCCCTCAATATTGTTTCAGTAAACATAAATTTATATTATATTATATTATTTTTTTTTAAATTCTTGGAAGAAAATTTAAGTACGCGATAATTATTTTTCTGCCACATCGGCGATATTTTTAGTATAGCGTTATCAACGTCACCTAGAAAAAAATGGAAGATGCAGATGCCATTTTGTGTTATGTTTGCGGTATCTATGCTAAGATAGCCTAGATTTATACTTTTATTCTGATAAATTTACAAAGCCAATCATTAATAATTGCATATACACAAAAATTCTAAGCAGAACAATCTCACTATTTGAAATCACGACGAGATGAATAAAGGAACTTCTATACGTATCACTTTAAAATGGATCTCACATTCTTCTCTTGATATCCTGAGCCTCTAATATCTTTAGAATTTTTTACTACTGTATGTCAATGCAATAACACCTAACAAGGAACTAAACCGATTTTTTTTTACAATACACATTCATATTATTGGAAAGTACAGTATATCCAACAATATGAATGTATGTTTGTTTCATTTTGATTTCTTTTCGTTGTTATTAATATAATATCAATGTCATCTTTCTTTGTAATAATGTTTTATAGTTCATCTAGTTATTTTAATTATTAATGACTATTAATAATTAAAGTGTACTTATTCTGTAATTGGCCTTGGCGATGCGTTTTTTAGAATTTTTATAACAATTTTAATAAGAGACCAGCTTTTTTCCCCCCAAATTTTACAATTTTAATAAAATGATTAAAAAAAAAGAAAAGTATCTAAAAATATTTATTTTAACAGCAGTATTTTCGTTCATGATCATTATCAATGTAAATAGTTATAAAGAAAAAAAAACAAAAAAACGAAAAAAGTGTATTATAAATATAACTTACACGCTTGAGGAGGTTAACTATTAGAGTCAAAAGTAAAAATAAAACTTAATTTTTAGGGAAACACACACACACAAATTAACTATAACGGTCAGATGTATAATCCGTATGCTCTTCTAAAAGTACCATCTCAGATTTATCAATCAGACCATAACTAGAAAGAATGTTAGAACAAAAAACCTGATTTGTACTCTGGGATGGAACAGCGGAGAAAGCTGATCTTTCGGAGAGCGAAAAATGTCCCGACTTTGTAAACAATATGGAAAGAGTCTTGCACCACGTAGAAACATGGATAGCTATGCGTATTTGCCTTTGACAATAAGTAACAGAAACCTTGAGGAGAATGAATGGAACATAGTGTATATGCTGTCTAGACGTCTTAAGATAAAGGCATAAAGAATGGAAGGTTATTATTGGCTTTCAATTCTAGAGTTAATTCGATTCTTGGAGAAACAGAGCTCATTCATTGAAGAAAAAAAATTAAATATGAAATGGAAGTGTTCGAGAGCGCACAGATATCATCCTCATAACGCAACCAAATGGAAGGAGTGAAGTTATTTTCGATATGTTATTCAGAATGTTCATGGAGAGTCTCATACGATGATCGCAAGATTGTTGTCTGGATTTTTTTTATTACTTTTTATTTTTTATTCCGCACAATAGGCTAAGTATTGGCCTCATAGTCTTAGCTACTTATTGGAAAATCTCGCAATTCCTTCTATTTTGTTAATAAAAGATAAAATCATTTTCATAATATGAGTAGGATTGTTTTTCTATAGACGGATCGTTATCTAGCTTATATATAGCCATGCCTATATAAAATCTTCGTTTATTCTCCGCAGATTTTGAGTGTCCTATTGAAGCCCTTTTAGATGAAAAGCTTCTGCATATTAAATTTAATTTCCTTTGCAATCATTATTAATCAGAACTCATTTCTAAGATAAACCACTTTGGCCTGCATCCTCATTTCCGTCAAGATATTGTCAAAGTGTGTTCCTTATGTGAAGGGTTTATTCGAAAAGCAAGCCACCGTAGCTCAATCGGTTTTCAGCGATGCCCTTTGGTCGGAAGGACCTGGTTAGAATCCCATCTAGTATGCGAGGAACCTTCATGAGGATTTTTCAAGTGGAGGTGAGTTAGTAATAATTAATCAAATAAATAATCAAAAATAATAATTGTAATTACAATTATTATTTTTTTTAATTTATTTATTTTGCTTACGACTTTATCTTCCAATCATTAATTATATCTTGCTGCACTCTTAATTTTTTTTATATCATTTTCACATGTGGCAGATCGCAAAACCGATAGAATCAATGCTATGTATATCGGGAGATAAGAACAGATAAAGAGCACAATATTGATGTAGTTCTTCGGAATGCAGAGGTTGTATTCCTTGGGGAACAAGCAAATAAAAATTACTGAAGAAGGGAGAAAAAGATGTGGAGTTAATTCGGTAGGTCTGAAGTCTGACTGTGAATAGATGCTGATCATCATGTCATTTTTTTTTTTAAATTACAAAATTAGAGAAAATAGAAGGAATTTCAGAAGAAAGGTACCCATCAAAGTCTATAGAAACAAGCATGAGCTGGAATTACAACTAAAGTAACTGAGACTTGCGTGGGTGGTGTAAAAAGTTCTCGCCTCAACCATAAATGGCAACACTATCAGCAAGATGTTTTTTTATAAGTTGGTACATCTGTCATAAGAATCCATGTGAAATTGCAAGTCATTCTATCAAGTAGTTTGTTTTATACAGCTGTCGGAAGCCAAAGTGTTGTCTGTATCCCTTGAAATGGATAAAATTGAGTATCGTGCGGTTATAAAATTCTTTGTAAAAGAAGGTTTAACGCCAAAAGAAATTCATTCGAAGTTCATAAAAGTTTATTGGGCACCCTTTTCCTTCGACAATTAAGAAATGGGCTGCCGAGTTTAAACGTGGCTGTACCAGCCTTGAAGATGATCCACGTAAAGGACTTCTGAAAAGTGTAACAACACCAGAAATCATTGATCAAGTGCACGATATGGTATTGGGTGACCGGTGAGTCAAACTGCGTGAAATTGCTGAGACTATAGGCATTTCAAAAGAACGTGTAGGATATATTTTGCATGAGGAATTGCAAATGAAAACGATTTGCGCAAGATGGGTGGTGCACTCGCATGAAAATCTTTGAACAGTGCTTGGAGCGTTTTAACAAGAATAAAACTAATTTTGTGCGTCGATTTATTACTATGGATGAGACTTAAATTCACCATTACACACCAGAATCCAAACTGCAGTCAAAACAGTGGACAGAAGGCGATTGTTCAGCGCCAAAGTAGACAAAGTCGGTTCCTTCAGCAGGAAGGGTCATGGCATCGGTATTTTGGGACACTAAAGGCATTTTGTTTATTAATTATCTTGAAAAGGGTAAAACAATAACGGGGAATATTATTCTGATCTTTTAACCAGCCTAGATTAAAAAGTTCGTGAGAAAAGACCCGGTTTGCAGAAGGAAAAAAACATCTTTCATCAGGACAATGCACCTGCCCACAAAGATGTTTTGGGAAAATTAGGGGATCTGAACTATGAATTGTTGGAACATCCACCCTATTCCCCAGATTTGGCTCCCTCACTTCTATCTCTTCCCAAAACTAAAACTCTTCCTCGCTGGTCAGCGTTTTTCTTCGAATCAAGAGGTGATTGCAGCTGCAGAGGGTATTTTGTAGATCTTACTGAGAACCACTACAGGGATGGGACAATGGCGCTGGAACATCGTTGGAATAAATGTATTAGTCTTAAGGGAGATTATGTTGAAAAATAAAAATAATTTTGAAATTATAAATTCGTTTTTGCATTGTTAGGCCAAGAACATTTCAGACCACTCACGTATGAGGTCTATATTTGTGAACTGAGCATGTTCTATGGCTGGTTTTTCTATTTTTTAAAGAAAGAATCGTTGTTTCGGCTAATTCATCTTCAGTTAAAAATATTGTAATTCCTGTCACCCGAAATGTGAGAACAATATTTTAAGGCTTGGAGAATTTGGGATTTATTTAGTGTTAGAATTTTTACAAGTAAGAAGTATGTCTTAAGCACAAAAAGGGGACATCAAGTTATTTGAACCGAAGAAGTTTTATAGATGAATACGTTTTGTGTTTGGAAAATCTTAAAATGGAGGGATTGATCGTACATTGTCATAACTGTGATAACATTTCCAAGGTAAACAGGACCATTAATTTTTTTGCGTATATATTACACAAAAATTGAATTTTGTAAGCTGCAGGGGTGCAGTCATTTATACACAAAGTTTTATAAAGTAGAGACCATCCACCAAATACGTAGCTCGCAACTAGCCCAGCAAATGCATTTACGTGGATTGAAGCGAAAACTTTGTCGTGTTTCTGCAACTAAATCCTAAGAAATTGCTGGATGTAATCATAGGATGCACAGGTTAGGTTAGCATCTAAAAAAATGACTCACGCACACAGGGCGTGTGTCGCGTCACCTGCGTATGTGTGCTTGAGTGCTGAATGCACAGCATGCATCTAAAAAGAGTACTGTATATCGAAAGATGTGGTTATAGTACGCAATACAATTTTTATTTGGCTGTAATCAGTGAAGCTTACATCTAACAGATGACGTTAGTCGCGAATACAAAAGCGAAATAAGATCCCTAATGCAAGGCGTCAAAGAAGATGATGAGCATATCTTTGATGTTCGAACAATGGAAGTAATTAATACAGAAAAGTAGACCCACGGCTTCATTTCGACAACGTAAAATAAATAGAAAAAGTGGATATTAAAGATCCAACATTATTTCAAAGCCGAATGTATGTAGAAGCTAAGAAAGGTTTGTAATTTTGACCAGAGAGCTTATGAGAATACAGTTCCCAGTATTGGATTTGCTTTCGCTTGTACTACTTAAAAGACATGAGCGCCGCCCAAGCGTCTATATATTCGCCTTTTATTAGTTCATTTTGGATAAGATTTCACTGATCTGACAGATGTTGGTTCTCTTCAGAGACCAAGCAGAAATCTTAAGAAAGCAAAAATTCTCGTTCAGTATTAAAGCAATCGATGTCATAGAGTTGTATTTTTCATTTATTCGTGTGGGGTTCCCCCCCCTTCCCGTTCCTCGATCGCCCCTTAGGACTGGTTGAGCCCTCCTAATGAGGGATTAAGTGCTATATCCTCTGACTGTAGCCTGTGTGTTCATGGGGCCGGTTTGTCTGCTTTGTGGGATGAAAACCCCCAGATAAACTGGGGGGAAACCCTGCTGTCCACGCTCAAGACCGACTAACTTGGCTATGGCTGAGGAAGATCCTTCAGCTCCTCACATCTCCGACGGGAATCGAACCTAGGACACTCCTTCCCCAGGCATATGGTTGCGAAGCGCAAAGCCACTAGGCTAACCGCGCGCTTTGTATTTTTCATTGAAAATATATTATTGTGTTATCACCAACATTTTACTCCAGAATAATCTAACAAAAGTTTGCGCGTGAAGTGTTTTCTACATTAGACTTCGATAAGTATGGATAGAATTTCTTTTAATGAATTTTCAAACCCAGAAAGAAAGAAAACAATGACTCAACTATGTCCAGCTTCAGTTCAGTGCAATAATATAGCGATAATTTGTAATCCTTATATGAGAAACATGACATGACGCCTTCCGTGCAGATGATGATGTCTTCTGGTTGAAACGATTAGGTCCGGATTGCGTCCAGGATGTGAAGAATCTTTATAAGGACTTCTGAAGTGAAAGTAAGTTGGCTGGTATCAAACAGATTTGAAAAGGAGTTTCTTTCTTTATGGGGAAGACAAACTCGTAAGCTGGAATATATCGGGTGATTCCACCGTCATAAACTTGAAAAGCGTATTCTACACCATAAAACGAAAACCTTCTAAATAAATATGTTTTCGAGAAACAGTCTGCAGTTGATGCACAGACGCCGCCAACATGCAAAACTTTAATGTAACTATGAATGACGTGATTGTAAACAAGCAGAATCACACGCATGACATGCCTGGAGTTGCATCCCGTCTAATAGGTTCTCTCTGAGTTGCTGTTTGTTTCAGTATTTTTAAGTGATGAAAGTAGAGACCTCCCATCCTTTTGTAAAGCCAGAGGGTGGAACGCCAAGGACTCGGTGGATAGATTATATCCAGAACCTTGAGTGGACACGTCTGGGAGTCCCACCAGAACACCTGAGCTTGGTGGCGGAGGATCGTGACCATTGGAAGTTCCTCTTGCTGCTGCCCCCATAACCCAATTAGGAAAGGTGGGCCATGAAGATGAATAGATGGAAGGTAGAGACCACTCAAAATCCAGAAGCAGTTATTCAGTCAAGACATCAGTAACATTTCTCCATTAATGTATGGGTAGCCATCTTTGGAGACAGGCCTCATGGATTACCAAAAGACTTACACGACCATTGCGTATTGTGGCTTCTTGCAAACCAAGTGGAAAACATCTGTCATGGTTCGCTCGATGACGTTCCCTTGCGTGAAGAAACACGTCATTTATGCACGATCCATACTTTTCGGATCTTTTTCGTTAGTTTTGAGATGTAGGATAAATCTTTAAAGATTATAACAGGGTATGGAATTATCCTGTATTGTTATACAAATAAGAAAGAGATAGATAGATAGAGAGGGAGAGAGAGAGAGAGAGAGAGGGAGCTTAAGAAAACCAAAACTGTATTTTCACTTGCATACTCCATGGAATGAGGTAAGTTTTGATAATTATTCCCTTACAACTATAATGCAATGAAATATAAAAATCAAATCACTTTAGTATAATATTTTCTTATTATTCTGTAAATCTGGAGAAATAAGTTTATTAGTTATATTCTATTATTGATACTTATAGGTTCTTATAAAATAGAAAAATATAGGATAAGTATATTCGTTTCTTATATAAAAAAATCTTAAAACCGATCAATATGCAATAAACACCTATAGACGGTACACAACTCTTCCATACATAAATAATATTAATTATGTCCATTTATTGTCGAACTGAGATTCATAAGAGCATATCTTGTTTTTATCTTCTGTTATCAGTTGTTTTATTATTGTTGGCTGAGTACTTTATAGTTTAGCTTATTTGTTTGTTCTTTTTTCTTTTATTGTATTATGCTATTTGTTATATTTATTTGTACATTTACTGATTCTGTACTTTCCACATTTTTAATGTAATACTACTTCAGCCACGTTAATAAATTCGGTATTAATAAAATAAAACAAAAAAAATCTTTAATTAATCAAATTTGAAAGTTCAAAAGATGGGAATCCTCTTTCTCTTTAAGAATATCCAAGTGCGTTTAACATTCTCTTTATAACAACTTTGAATTGGTAATGCTACACACTTCATTTGTAGCATTATGGATAGGATATGGGGTGACTTTTCGTTACCAATAAATCTTTGTTTATCGTTAAAAAAGAACAAAAGAAAACTTAAGAGTTATATGAAAAATGAGTTATCAAAAATCCATACAGCGTTAAATGTCTTATTTTCTAAAAGGCAGTTTCAAAATACATTTATTTATATATATATATTTTTTTCAGAGTCTTAATTCTTGATCGAAAGTGTAGAGACTGACTTCACTTATGCGTTGTGCTGGAAAACTGAAATATTCATAAAACATTATCATTAACTTCAAAAGTAAAATCTTTTTTTTTTTTTAATGATAACTGTCATATGTTTTATTATTATTATTGTTCTGAAATTGCACAACTAAACTAAGTTTCTGTCCATCATTTCTTTTGTTGGTCATTTATGAGCAATCTCTTCTGTCTTCTCTCCTGTCAATGATGAGAATATGCTCACCGTGAATGGCTGTCAATAATGAAAACTTAACATCGATGGTCTCCGTTTACTCAGTTGAACTAGATGTAGTTTTTTCCCTTTAATTACCTAATTAAAACCTTACTCAATCAAGGTTATCTGCAGCACTTTGGCCGATCATTACAGCCTCTTACATGAGTTTTCTGATCTCACTTAACTGTTCTTTTAATCCCTAAATTGTTCTTATAGGCGTTTTGGACAATCGATGTTGTATTGTATCGAGCTGACAAAATTGGTCATTGCATGCAAATCGACCTTGAAACTTCGCTTATCATTAGCCTTATAAGAGGGACTTGACGCAAGCCCAGTTCACTTGCTTGAAATTCTAGTCTTGTCGAAGAAGTGAAGGCAGTTTTTTGATATGCGTCGAACAAACCGGCAACTCCTGTATAATTTAATAATGTCCTCTTGCCTTCCGTAGGCTCTCGATGCTCCAGACGGCTGCCACAACGCTGTGTACAGATGAGACATTATCTGCGTCAACTTCTCTCTCTCTCTAGGACTTTAAACTAACAGTCTAGGAAGTTACAGTTGATACACATTTTATTTCCGCCTATTTTTTTTTTTTTAATAAAATAAAAATTGCGGACACTCTCTGTGAATGAAAGGAACTGTTGGCGCCACCTGGATTCTACATTAGGAAATGAAGGTTGTCCTTGGTGTAAAGGGCGTATCAGAGAAAAGTTCCTAACATTCATGGGTGGAGAAAACATCTCGTGAAAAGAAGCTCTTAGAAATAATGAAGTTTCTCGGATTAAAAGAATTATTTATGGAATTAATAACACGGAAAAGTAGGAGATTAAGAAATATCTCAGTTGATAGTGTCTGGTTTACACTGGGTTGGTACTTACTGTGCACTCACGTATTTTTTGAATAATAAACATTGTGATTGGTGTACACGCATGCGCACAAATACGTCACAAGTCATGAATTTACAAAGATAATAGAGTGGGGAATTGCGGAAAACAATTCAATAGAAACCCTCGCCCCCACCCACTAGCTAGGTCAAATATCATGACAAAATATCTGTCATTAAAACACTAATAAATTAAAAAAATAATTATTATTCCGTGATCGTGTCTTTTAAGTAGTACAATACGAAGGCAACTCATGCAGAGAGATCAGCTTCAGTAGTATTCTTCAGTTTAAAGCATTTTTTAAACAACTAATTAAGGATTGTGATTCCAATGCGATCAATGAATTGTTCCCGCTTAGTTCCATGCCAAACCAAGAATGACAAAATATTTTCAGCTAACACTTGATCGTTTTAAATACTTGTAACACTGTCCATAGCCTCGCTAACAGGTTGTTCAGATAGCAGTGATAAAGCTGTACAAAAGAGGTTCTTGAACATCCCCTCACCTCCCCTATTCTGTACGGAATAAACTATTAACCTACAATACAGCGATAGCACTAATTGCTACCGAGAACTCAGAACCAGTTTCAGTGCACAGTACAGTAAAGTTATCTGTACGACCGTTTGGTAGTTCGTATGCTTAAACGAGAGAGAATGAGGGTTGAAAGGAGGGTGGAAAATCCATTAAAACACGAAGCTAGGGTTAATTATTTTAAGAGTTAGTGGTTGACAGTCTACCCAACGAGTTCAGTGGTATAAAATTTAATTTTCAATTGTTCCACAACGGCTCTTATCTGCGGTTGTTCTCGACTGGTTGTACCACTCAGAGTTTTATTTCATATGTCAGAACGTGGGAGGATCAACAGATAACTTTTAATCTTTCTTTATTTCTACGAACAAGTGCAGATAGAAGCGCTATTCTCATTTCACTTCACGCCCAATTAACTACTAAACAGATGACTTTTTTTGGCACGTGTACACTCATCCATCCCCCCATCAACATTTACATTAATGTAGGCGACGGAAATGCTTCTAACCGTATCGTATTTATTCGGACAGCCCCCCACCCCTTCCCCCGAGTTCTAATTAATCTTTCCTGTGGCACTGGCTGGTTTTGGGTTTTAGCACTCTCAGTACTACCCTGCTCTGGACATGTTATCGTACGAGTTGGGGTACTGGCGCGGTCATACGATGACGTCATGGTTTTTCCTTTATTATTTTTCTTTTTTTTTAGTGAACTCACTCTCCTTACAGAAACGCCTTGACATTAAAGAGAAATAGTATCTAGGCGGATCTTAAAAAGAGACGTGCTGCCTAACACGATTGCTACAGAATCCTTTTAAAGACGATAGTATCGCCATCTGGTGTACGCTTTTTTCCCCCCGATTTAACATACGTGGCGATTACAAGTGTGAAAAAAAAAAGGAATGGGAATTTATATAATGATTTTAAAAGAAGCTAAAAGCATGTCACGTGACTCTTTGACGCTCTAGAAAGAATCCAAATTGGGTCTTGAGTGCATTTTACATGAGTTTAGCGTATGATGTGCAAGTTAGTTGAACTCTATGTATGTAGGTCGTACAATCGAGAGAAAACTGAGACAGATAGAGATTAAAATATTGTTTCTGTTTAGTTTTAGTTTCCTTATTGGTTCGTACTGATTCTGAATACTTAAGTCCTAAGTGATTCGAAAAAGTGCAGCAACCAATGGGGATAACCAACACAAATAGGCTTTGTTTTAATTTGCATTACCATGTATATGACTTTTAATTATTATCCTATTCTTTTCTATCAGTTGAAATAAAATATTACTAATATTTATCTATTCACTGCAAAGCATCTTAAATGGTCACTCGCAACGATTCGCTAAAACAAGTGTGAAAAAATACAACTTGTTCTTTTGGCTATAATTGATAAAGTGGTTCAATACTAGATTAAAACGGAATTTTTCGTTTTAATACTTAACGAAAAAAAACGTATTAAACATTCCTTTCTAGGTCTGTTCTAGCAAGTAATATGTTTGCCAAGTATATTTTTGAGTCCTTTCCACTGATTTGGAAAAAAGGACTTTTTTTAAAAAAATTTGTTTTAGTCAAGGCCTGTTTTTTTATTTTTATATTTAAGATATGCCATTTCCTTTTTTTTTTTTTGTGCGTGTGTGTACCTTAATATTCTGCGATTTTTGACGGAAAAAAATCTTCTTTTTAGTTCATTTTTATTTTTTAGAATTAAAAAAAAAATTAGGAGACTGTTTTTTTTTTTTTGTGAATCCTTATTTTTAAAATACGATTGCTTTTCGACGGAATTTTGCAAGTACGTTTCTGAAGCTATTTTCTTTCTTTTAAATATTCTTTCTGTCATTTCATTACACAAATATGTAATTTCTCCTTCCTGCTGTTGCTTGATTCTTTCTTCCATAACGTGGAGATGCTGATACCACACATGAATTACAACGTGCGTGCATGTATGCGCGCGCGCGCGCGCCCAAACATCATTTTGTCGTTAAACGTCTCCTCACCCATCACGTTCGCCGCTTTCCTGCTAATCACCGACTGACATCCATGAAGCCCTCCTGGAATTTCAGACGGTTACTACAGTAACAGTACGGATATACGAGAGAACAGACAACCACCATCTCTCCCCCCCCCCCTCGCTCCCCATTCTGTTTCACCCTCCCTCTCTTGACCTAACCCCGGCACACCGTCGTTGCAGCACATTACGCACCTGCTCGTGAGACATGCAAGTGGTCCTAAGCGTGTTCCGTCCTCATCCGTTCGTGACGGAGTCCTAGAGGTTGTCTCGCACTCTTGTTCCGATATCCCCCCCTCCCCCGTATCCACACGAGCACGAGCTTCGTAACGACCACACGCCATTTCGGAAAGACCGTTATAGTGGCAGTTATTCCATAAATAGACATTTAATATATGTCGTTGTCATTCCCGTACATGGATTTGTAAATGAAGTCGTGCGATTCATGGGATTTCATTCAGACAATTGACATCGGAGATCTATAAGAAACCTCAAGAATTTAAAGCAGCCAGAGTAAAGGAGATGAAAACACCTTCCAAAAAAAATAATCTGTGGTTATCGATTATATAGTATCGACTATAAGGAGACAGTGGCTCCATCTGCCGTCAGATTTGTAATTTTTGGATAATCCCTGCATCGGAATGTTGGATTATCCCAATATCGTTGGTTGCAAAAGTCTGTATGTCGTTCTGAACCGTATATTCTGCGGACGCGTTTCTTGTATACAAACCCCCTCTAAGAAGTAACTCCCCCCATCAATATGATTCCACGTTCTATGCAACCAAGGAAACGCAATATACCATACGACATCGGAGCTTCCAATCTGTTTACCATTTGTCCTACCATACATTATCATTATTGATTCCCAAAGCGAGAAATTGCACTTCTCTTTTGATGAAAACCGGAATATTTCATATGCGATACGCCAACATTAAAATTTATAACTTGACCCATTTACCGTCCAAAGAACGGCAGCTATTTTGCCAATTTACAACCTCAACAAATCATACGGTTTTTAAGATCTCTGAGGAATGACACAAATGATGAATCTCGGAGTAATTTAAGAGAAAAATGAGTTCAGTGGCTCTGGAGTACAAAACCAGCTGTCGGATTTAGAAGCTCATATATTACAGTCTAAAAAAAAAGCTGATTACAGAGGTTAGCTCTATCTAAGAATAATTCCTAGCGAATATCTCGTAGATGAAGTTTTTCCTGCAATAAATAACTCTTTTTAGTAACCATACACACTCTGTAACGAGATTAAAGACAACAATAAACATTTCAACAATGAGAATTCGTTTTTGTATCTGCGAGTATTGAAACCAAATTAAATTCTGCGGAATTTTTTTTTTTATCCGCAGAATTATTTTCTTAAAAATATCGGATTTTAGAACATTGTATGCTTGTTTTCAAACGACAGGAAATAGAAGCACGACAACATTAGTTCTTGAACTCTGCTGGGTGTGTCGCATCCACCGTTGAGTCTTGGCAGCACATGGGCGTGATATTTTTCGCTTTACAATCGCTAATATTAGCCCACAGAACTTGAGGGTAGAAAAGGTGACGGCTTGAAAAATGTCGTTGATTTGATGTATTTCATTCTCCGCCTTCTATCGCAAGGAATATTGGAATTCTAGGCAGACATCCCTTAAAATATAGACTTTAGAATATCTGCTATTTGGAATGCATGTTTCCATTTTTCGTGTGTGTATATATATATATAAAATATATATATATCTATTTTTTTTTAAAGTTTGTATACTTGGGATTAGGAGTTAAATAACCAAGCTTATAAAATTACTTGGTAAACCTAATAAATATAATATATATATAATATGTATATATATTTTATATTTTATAATATATATAATATAATATATATAATATATATATATATTTTATAATATTTATTTTATATTTTATAATATAATATATATAATATATATATAATATATATATAATATATATATATATTTTATAATATATATATAATATATATTTTATAATATATATTTTATATTTTATAATATAATATATATAATATTTTATATTTTATAATATAATATATATAATATATATAATATATATATATATTTTATAATATATATATATATATATATATATATATATATATATATATATATATATATATTTTATATATATATATTTTATTTTACAAATACAAACTCCGAAAGTGGAATTACTGAACGACTAGAATTGGCTTAGTAATAGTGTTATTAAGAGGATTTTCTTTAATGTAATCAAAAAATCATCTTCTATATGTGGTGGATACAGTATTTAAATAAAAAATCTTATAATATAAAATTATTTATATTTATTTAATTATTATAATAGAGGATATTATAGATACATGAATATTTTATAGTCATATATAGAAATAAACTTAAAAATGTTGAAATTTACTACAGAGTTTATGACAATATAACTTTCAATCGAAACTTTGCACTACTCAAAAGACCGATGCATAAAGTTATATTATCACAACTCTTTCTAATATATTTCAAAATTTGTAACTTTACTTCTATATTTGACTATAAAATATAGATGGATCCATAATATTATCCAATCTAATTTCTAATTTATTCAAATCAAACCTTTAGTTCTATATTTAGTACTAATTTCGTTTTCGTTAAAGAGGTATTCAAATATGTGTCTTTATATTAAATATTTGAAATAATGTTTTTACTCAAAAATTTCCACTTAAACATTAAACTTATTATTTTCCAAATAATAAGTTTATTATTTGGAAAATAATAAACAAACACAATGAACTGAATATAATAAAACTGCAGCCATTAACAATGAAAACTGTTTGCAATTAAAATAATTCTTTTTGCGAATTTAAAATAATCCAAACAATCAAATTTGATTATCTTGCATTCATCCATTAATAATAGTAATGTACGATAAGTTAAAACCTTTCTACTGCAGGATTCACATTAAAAAACAAGCAAACTTATATGCTGTAAGGACGTTTTACAGTCATTTTCAATACAATTCTTTTATCATTGTAAACAATTTTTCCTCCAATCCTGACACTAAAACTGTTTAATAGATACCAGAAATTTAGTAGCGATACTAAATTTCTGGTATCTAATATAAAATATAATATAATAATATAATATATATAATATATAAAAATATAATAAATAAAAATATAATATAATAAAATAAAAGGCCCCCGTGTGGTTGTCGGGATAAAAATAACACCAATGTAGCTCATGCCTGTGAGATACTTTAGCCTTATAAGGACTGGCTTAAAAGGGCGAAGCAAGAATGCTTTTCATCTTCCCCGTTATCTGTAGAGGACAGTGTAGGGATAAGGTGTTATTGAGCAATTAGAGCTCTGATCATGGCAGGAGGGTAGCGGACACAAAGCTTGCACAAGTCATATTTTTCTATATGAGTTGCTAAAAGGTGTTACACTTTATTATTAAAATACTCTGGATTAGAAATAGTTATGGAAAGTTTTTCCACTTAATTATATTATAAATTATAGATACCAAGAAATTATATACTTGTTTTAATCATTTATCCAAGTGTAAGCAAACAAAGTTTGCGCCTGAAAGTTTTTAGCAGTTTATGATTGTTATATTATATTATTTATGATTATCATATATATATATATATATATATATTATATAATATATGATATATAAAATACATTATATAATATATATATTATAATATATGATATATATGATATATTATATATTATAATATATTTATTATGATATCGGTGCCGTAACGAGGGTGTGCCAAGAGAGGCGCCCGCCACGAGCGCAACTAGGTTTGGGGCGCAAAACGTAAAAAATGTAAAAAAAAAAATAAAAATAAATAAATATATATAAAAGTTCGCTATTTTATATTGTATTTTTAAATTTCGGCAATACGCAGCTTTAGACACAAATTCTGCAACACACTGCAACTCATTTTGATGGGGTGTACGTATTGAACATATTGCACTGCAACTCATTTTGATGGGGTAAATAATACGTATTGAACATATTGCATTTAGTAAACTTTAACTTGTTATATTTAAATTTTTCAGCATTTTTGGGTTTGGAGGCGCAAGTTAGACATTTGCCACAGGCGCTTCATACCCTCGTTACTGTACTATATAATATATATATTATTATATATTATACTATGTTATATTATAAACAGTGTAATATACTTAACATAAATAATATAATAGGTTGTTTTTTTAGTAGTTTATATTTATTATTTTATTATATTTCTGTTTGAAGGTTAAGGGTCGTTGAGAGAAAGACATCAGAGAGAGAGAGAGATAGAGAAAGAGATTGGCATTTCAAAGTAAATATCTTTCTTTCGATGCAACACACTACTATTGGATTTAAATTGGAGTTTCTACGTAGAGTGTATTACCATTCTGGGGCATTCGTTCGAGCTAATTTGTAAAGCTAATACTGCATCTCTCTCTCTCTCTCTCTCTCTCTCTCTCTCTCTCTATGGATACGCTTCCTTGTTTGGCAGGTCGAGGTATTGTCTATGAAGTGAGGTAATGTATTCAGCTTTCCCGTACTCTGGTGTTGACTTTCTGAAGTCCATTATGGAAAAGGGTCGTCGGTAGTGTAAACACAACCGAAGCTGTCGCCAAATACTAAGTGCTGACTCGAAATTTCCTCTCTCTGTTTCCACATTTCACGTATTCAGTTCGAAATGCCAACGTCCTCCCAATACACATACGCACTCTCCGCAACACTTAATATATACAGGGATGACCGCAGCACTTCGGAAAACGCGGAAAAGGAGAGCCGAAATCCCTGCGCGGGTGCGTGTATGTTTCTTCGAAATTCCTTTCATCTACATGCCGAATGTGAGTATTGAAAGAGTTCGCCTTACTAAAACACAGACACCCCAAAATCGATTTATATATTTTTTTGGTTTTCTGTCGCACTTTGCAAATCTTTTGAAAGAATAGTAAGTGGCAGTAGTAAAGCATATCGTATACTATATTCAAATTGGAAGAGAAGAGATCGAATGACGTATTCAGATAACATCCATAAAATAAAATAAAATATAACAAAAAATATAGAATGAATAATAATATATAATAAAAAAGCAAAAGATGAAGAGATACTTAAATTCTTCGAATTAAACTTGTCCTTATATCCATCTACCAGTTAGCAGATCACATAACTTTATTTGAATATGATTATGTGTTCGATGGGAGGATTGATCAATCGACCGTGAGATGCGGTGATTGATTCATTCAATCCAATACCCTTGGAGGGTAATGGATGGCAATGCTGTAGCCAATGAAGTTCTAACTGAGGCTCAGCTATTGCTTTTACGCTCCTGCCATGATCAGAGCTTTATAGCTCAATAACACCTTTTCCTTACACTGTCCTCTACAGACAACGGGGAATATGAAAAGCAATATTGCTTCGCCCCTTTAAGCCAGTTCTTATAAGGACTAACCAGATACATATATTGGTCCAATCGCTTATACATTCATTTGAGGGTCTACTTCTTAAAATTAAAACGCATGATTGTAGTAGTATTAGGTCAGTGGTTTTCATACTTTTTTAATAAGACTACGTGCATTTTTCTGCAACCTCCATACCCAAACAAAATTGACTTACACAGTAGTTTCTTATCATGCAATTTAAATAAATATCTTCTTATGGTTTTTGATAGTACATGATTCAAATAAAATATCACGGTATATTCAAGATGTTTATTTTGAAAATTACAATTTTTAAATTTATAACTTAGTATATTAATAAAAATAAACAATAATATTGACCATTATTTTTCTTTCTCTGGAGTGCGCACAGTTTGAAAACCACTGAATTTATATATATATATATATTGCATATATAAAGAATATTTATTATTCTTTCTATAATAAATTCTTTTTTCTAGTTGAATATGTTTATTTTCTTTTTTCATAAATTATGTTTAAATACCTACTGGAAGCTTACTTATAATAATACATAACTTTCAAGGTTCAAGCTGTTATATGCGTTTGAATCTTACAGAAAATCTTGCATTGGCAAAGTTTTTAATCATCTGTGGAATTCATTTAGAGGTTGATAACTTTAGGATTCGCTGAAGTTAGAAATCTAAAATTTATTAGACTTCAGAATTTACTGTACCACAAAGGTCGTAAACTCACGAAAATACATTTTATTTATTTTTATTTATTTTTTGTAATATGTGGCGAATTACATATGGGAATTTTCCAAATTAAATGGAGGCTGGAGAGTAGCAAGAATATAGCGCTCTAGTGCAATCGCAAATATCCCTGACAGGATTCAAACCCGTAATCTCCCCCCCCCCACACACACACCGCGTGTTGGAAAGACACATCCGTTTTTCAGCGCATTGAATATACCGTGATTTATATCGGAACAAATACTCTATCCACATATTATCTCTTTCCCGGTCCTAATTTAAAATTGATATTTTTTGAATTTTAACCTTTTAGATATGATTAATGTACCAGGGTCTCTTTTTCTTTCCTCTAGAGCGACAGTTCTTACAGAAACGGAAGTTTATCGATCACTGATGATTATCCCACAAATGCCTCTTAGGATTCTGTATCTTTCTCCTCTGAAATGGATTTTTTGAATAATAAAAGTTTATATTATGTAATTTTAGGTGTTCGTCCACAAACTGGAACTATATAGCAGGTTTCTGTTTTTAGTAAGCCTTTCTATAGGGGATAGGATTCGCGGCAAATTGTACAACGAAAGCCATTATGAAGGTAGCCGTTAGCCTTATAAGGTTAAACATACGGTATGTCCTTTTGTTGGAATCTGGATCGCAGACATCATGGTTCACGAATCCCCCCCCCATGTATAGGGGGGGAATTCATGCTGTCAGATCACAATGAAATTGTAGCACACACAAAAAACTCCTTTTCTGGTTGCTTTAACAATTTGCATTTATAAAGTACTCTAACGAAAATAAAAAAATTTTCTCACGCATGCGCACAATATATATAAAAATCTAGAGTTATGTTTATGATGTGTAGGTTTGATTTTCAAACGTGTATTTTTTTAAATAAATATTTGTAATCATACAGGCACGCACATATAGTTATAATTATGCACAATTTATAATGTCATCCTATTTCCTTTAGGAGTTATGAGAACAAACTTCAAATGATTTGTCTTCTTTCTTTCTGAAGCATGCATTAGTCCCTTATTGAGCGCCGTCCTGGCGTTTTCTTTCATCCCTCGACGTGCTGTAACAAGGCCTGCAAGTGTTCCTACACAAGTTTCACATCGCTAATCACAGAGCGGACCGTGAACCAGGACTGTCTAACAACACCATAAGTAGCTCTAAGGGTCGTGAACTAACCGAAGCTATTCTTTCAGTGACCACTACCTAATTTGATGGAGAACACGGTCCGGAAAATGTCCAACGATAAGGGGATGGTAAGAGAGAGAAGAGAAGAAAAAAAACTCCGATAATGCTGACGGAGGAACTTGATCACGGTTCCTACAATGTCATACGAGAGCGGAGCCAGTGGTACAGTGATGGGGAGGAGATCACATGCAGCAGGAACGCTGTTAAGTGATTCTATTACTGACCGGCAGGGGAAAACACTTGTAATTCCCCCCAGTGGGATAAGGAGTAGACTTATATGACTCTCCCTAAAGAATGTTACTGTTTAGTGATTGAATTAAAAAAACTGACATTTGATACGTGTAATATATTTAAAGGCATTTTGGTCTGGAGTTATTTGGCTTACCAACGTTGAAAAACTCGGGAAAAATACAGGTCACGTGGCCAAACGTCATCAGTAATGATTGAATAGTTCCATTTCACACATCACTAGTATTGAACAGAATATATATCGGTTGTCATATTTGGCTATCGACGTTCCGCTGTATGGGAGGTAATTTATTAGTAGGCTGCCACAAAGCAGCGATTATTTACAACGTTATTTATATGGTAGACGTCCCACAGAGCGAGCAGTTGACATTTGAAACACAGCTACTTGACGGTGCTCTTTATCTTAATAAGACACGGTACACAAAGAAAATAATCACCATCAGCTTGTCTGGAGAAATTTAATAATGACAGTCTTAGAACTTGAGCCTCCCAGAATGAGATCATTTAATTACACGGGTCCAAACAAGAGTATAAAAAAAAAATAAGTGAGTGTTAAGAAATTGTGCTATTAGTGGAACTGTGCACTGTCATTTTTCTTTAGTGGTAGCTGAACTCAGTCAATTAAATATGGAAACATACGAACAATAAGAATCTTTTTCGATGACGTCACAATGTTAGCATTTTTGTTACTTGTAATATACTGGTACAAAAATGAATTTGTTAATTAAATAATGTTGGTAATATTCAAAAAATGAAAGGGAAACTATCCCGATGACGTCACAATGTATTGGAAGAAATATACTAGCTAGGTGACTGTGAATGTTTGTGAATCTATTAAGATTGCAAACACAAAGAAACAGAAAAAGTCACTTGAAGCATTCAAATAAAGGTATACGAAATATACACCGCACAGCGAATGGAGGAGATTTACATTGTAATCCTACTTTCAAAATTAGAGTTATGTAACAATGCATAAAGATTTACTGGCGTTATAAGTACTTTTCTATCTACATACGGGTATGCGTTCAAAGCTGCACCTCATAAATCAGCACCTCCATCTCATTGTTGTGTTTTTCATCCGGTACCTTTTCTGCCGTATTTACTATTGAAAGTTCGCTTGACAGAAGCAATACATTGCCTATCCGTTGTTATTATGAGTGGCACATTGGATGGGTCCATTCATGTCAAGATTTGTTGTTTTTCATCCTCGCCAAGTGATGGATGAGGTGTTCATTGCTCTCTGCAGTGTCACTCGGTCCAATAGATGTTCAAAAGGTCGCACTTTTTAGTGCCATCTTCTCGATCGCAACATGAAAAAAAATGAGAGTTTAATTATCTAGTGTCATATAGGTGGGGTCATTAAGGACAACCTGATTACATTTTCCAAGGCAAGATTACTTTTATGTTATTTACTTTGTGTTTAGTTTTGTTTTGATTTTTTTTTCCATTTTCAATAGAAAGACCGGAACAAGACCACCTAGGGTTGTGCTTGGATGCTTGAGAACAACACAGGTGTTTGGTAATTAGCGATAAACCAGGCCTTCAACAAAAAAAAAAGGGGTCATATGCGCTAATAGAAAAGTTTTCAGAGATCTCGGTCTTCATCAACAGCTCTTAGTATGTGGGATTGATCTGAAGGTAATCAATATCAGAATACAAACATTGTATTCACATAATAAAGAGACAATAGGTGCAAAGAATGCGCTGTCAGTAAAGAGAAAAAAAACATCCTTTTTTAATAAGTATGTCCTGATCAAGGAAGGATAAGAAAATTAAAATCAGCAGAAAAAATTACAGTGTGTGAAAGGACTGCTGGGTAGTTTGGAGAAGGTAGTTATTTTTAAAAAAAATTTATACATAATTCGGAAACCCTGCTCCAGAGATCATACATTGAACTTTTTCAATGTATGATCTTACATCATGCGATGATGTTCATTCCCCAAAAGACATTTACAAACATCCATGCTCAAGACGTGTTTCGAACCCGCACTCTGTTGTTTTGAGAGCGAATACGCTATCCATTCGACCAAACCACGCTGTCTATTAGTCCAAATTTATTTTCCCAAACGAGTTCATAATATCTGTAGTTTTAATACTTTTCAAGTTCGTCACGAAGGTCCACGAAATAATAAATTTATCGCTTTGTAGAATTTCCATTTTTATTTTATTCGTTTGAGGTTCCTCCCGATCCTCGACCGCCCCTTAGGACTAGTTGATCCCTCCTAATGAGGGATTAAGTATGTATTTTTGACTGTAGAATCCGTTTGTGTTCACGGGGCTGGTTTGCCTGTTCTAAGGAACGAAAAACCCGAGTTTCCGAGAGAGAAAAAACCCTCCACCTCGGTATGAGACCGGCTAACTCACCTTTAGTCGAAAGAGACCAGTTAAAGGTTCCTCGTGTCATGGACGGGAATCGAACCCAGGTCTTTCCGACCAAAGGACTTCTTCTATACCGACTGCGCTACGGAAGCTCTTAGAATTTCCATTGAGAAGTGAATAAGTGGTCCTCATAACACAACATTAAGATAACTTTTGGTGAAGGGAGAGTTGAGGTTGCGTGAGATGTTCGGCACGGATTTAATTTCTTTTTTACGTTCGAACTTTGTCTTAAGTTGACGTCTTTAACTTGGAAATGAAGTGAAGAATTTCTACTCATTGAAGATTTTCTCACTGCTTTGATATCCACTTAGAAGTCATTTTGTTTTATTTAATGAAATATTAGAAAAAAAAAAAGAATCACATGAACGTGTAGAACTGAAACTGCTTCAATGCTTGGTTAAATTAACTGATGAAAAAGTTTAAAAAATGTTATTAATTAAACCAAAAGTGGGGAAAAGAGATTTCCTCATTCATCCCAATTAATTACCACACTGGTTTTTTCTCCGATACTGCACAATAAATAATAGAAATAATATCTTTCTCAAAGATTATTTTTCGTATTTTTTGACCGCGCGGTTAGCCTAGTGGCTGCGCGCTTCGCAATCATACGCCTCGGAAAGGAGTGTCCTGGGTTCGATTCCCGTCGCCGACTTGAGGAACTTCAGGATCTTTCTCAGCCTTAACCAAGTTAGCCGGTCTTGGGCGTGGACAGCAGGGTTTTTCTCCCCAGTTTATCTGGGGTTTTTCACACCGCAAGCAGGCAAACCGGACCCGTGAACCCACACGGATTACAGTCATGAATATCGCCCTTAGGGGATGCAGCAAAGGAGTGGCGAACCGGCTGCATTAATACGCCAGAAACCCCTCATTAGGAGGCAACTGAACCTGTCCTAGATGGATGAGAAGGATAGGAGGAGGATTTTTTGACCAAGACATTCGTAGACGTCTTCTGTTGATAAGATGGATTAATGGAACCACAGATGACGTCATTCTTTAGGAGACTCGGTTGACTTCTGCTGAAGAATTAGCTTTCAGGGAGGGAGTCTAATCTCGTATGCAACTCTGTAAAATGAATTAGTCAATGAAAGAACGACATGATTGGATGTGGATTGAAATTCCACACGTATAGGATTAGAGATTAGAGAATTACTTACGTAAATATGCAGTATTTATTTATTTTAAAAGATTTAGCAAGACAGTTATTGGGATTATAAATTCTTAGCGTTAAAAGAAAGAAGAAACTAATAGTTTTAAGTGTGAAGTAAAGAATAAGAAATTAGAATCTCTCAAATGTGAAGGATCTTAATGGATCTTAATGAAGGATGGGGAATTACATTTGGGAAATATTGAATTGCCAGGAATTAAAACTTTAATTCCTTCTCCTGGAGATAAATATTCGATAGGATGCTTAGATTATGGAAGGCGAGATGGATTAACAAAAGGGTTAATATTAATGAGATAATGCAACCAAGAATGGTGGAAGATAATTGCAAAGTTAACGTCATTGTTTCTGGCTCTCGGATAGATGCAGAGCAGCACTGTCATCTGTAGGAAACATGAAGTAATAGGGATAAATTATGCACGAACTTTCCTGGAATAACAAGGGTGGACAGTGTAACGATTATGGAATTCAACAGATGAGTACCAGTAATAAACGCAGCAGAGAATAAGCTATTGAATTGTGAAGATGAGAACTCTTTCTCGATTGCTGGGAGGAAAAATATAATTTAAGTTCAAATATGTCGGTATTTAAAATGAACAAAAAAGAGAAAGTCAGAAAAATATCAATTTGGAATCACAAAATAAATAATTATGCCACTTTTCGATGGAATAAATCAGCTTACCATCAAGGGATTGATATTTATTCCAAGTAGAGCAAACTAGATGAAAGTTTTTAAAATCATCTTTTGTTAAATGAAAAAAAAAATTAATTATGTGGAATGCAGCATCTGTCGATCGATACCTGTGCTTCCCTCAGTCACCGACCACCAGGACGTTATTCTGTCAGAATGTATCAAGACATCTTTTGTGGTCTTGTGGAGTTAATGATAAGGTGGGTGCAAGCGGTTATCTTGGACAAGAGAGACCTAACCCTATTACTAGATAGGTGGTCATTATGGTTTTTTTTTTTTTTTGGCTCATAAGTGTAGAATTGTCTTGAAATTTTTATTTTATTTTATATAAAATAATATTTAGTAAGAGAAGGATGAAACTGGTGTCGGGGTATTAGACTGAACAAAAAAGAAAACGAAATTCACATGTTTCATGTATTGGTTTCGATTCATACTATATTTTAAATATAGAAGCAGAAGACATAATAAAAACGAAAATGAAAAACGAGCAAACAGAGCATTTGCAGAAGATAAAGCTCTGTTTTTTTCCGACTGAAGCAGAAAAATCCACGATAAAACATGGAAGAAATGATTTAACCATTCTCAAATTACTGAGGAGTTAAACTAACAAATAATCTAAAATAAAGAATATTAATATTCGAGTAAAAATTCGTAGAAATCAGAGTTTCTCTCTTTAAGAAATATCTTTTTTGCTACAATATTGAGCATCGCATTTAGATCAAATAAAAAAGAGAAAAACCATCTAGGTGATGATGATGACGTCCTAAAGTTTTTTATGAACAGCATTGTGTCTCTTTTTATATAAATTACTTTAATTTGAAAGCGATGCTGGAAAGTTTTTAATTTCAATTCCTATAGATTACTATAAACCATTTTGTACGTTAGATCAGTAAATAAAATAATAAATTATGAATAATCTAATTAAAAATTACGTAGTCTATTGCTCTTACGCCAATGTATTGTGTTTGTTAATTACGTATGGCATTTTGATTGGTTTCCCTGTTTGGAGGAATAAAAATCCGCTTGAAAAAATAACACGTGACTACTAATAGGATTATTAGTTTCTAACTCGACAAAGATTCTAATTCAAACCATGTTTGAATTAAAAATTAATATCAAAATAGAATTTAATATTTGTCCTGAAAAATTCATTAGGAAGGTATGATTATAATTCTTAATTTAAGGAACAAAAGACTCGGAATTTTTCACTTTATAATTCATGTTTCATGTATGAAATCTTTTATAAATAGGATTTAAAAAATTTCATACGAACAACAGTAGTAGAATTTAGTTGCGCAGTAAAAGATCTTTTTCTAACCAATGGCGCATCCTTTTCAAAAACATGGCGGTCATCTATAATTCGGTTAACTTTGTGCCGAAAAGGAGATAAAGACATACTTAATTAAAACATTAATCAAAAATATACTTAATTAACACACTTTAATTAGGGGGAAAGAAGAATGTCGTTATTTTCTAAGGTTATAAAGGATTTAAGTAACGAAAGGAGAAAGATTATTTTATAAAATGAAAGGAAGAATTCGGATTTTCTTTATTTAGAGGATTAATTGATAGATAGCTGTAAAAAATATTTTTTTTTAAATTCTGGAATAGTTTAAAATTTAATCAACAGGAAGAAAGGTAAGTTCGCACCTAGAATCAAGATTTCCGTAATAAAATCACCTTCATTTCAGAAATTCTTATCAAAATGTTTTGGGTTCCAAAACGGGAATCGAACCCAGTTCTTTTTTTAAATAAAGACCTACTATTACATCGGGAAGATAAAAAAGGAAAAAAAAGAAAACCAAACTGATTGTTTGGGGTTACTATAAAAAGATACGCACTAACCGAAAGTCCATCTTTAAAATGATTCAAAAAAATGCGTTTTTAATTTATTTTTCTCTGTAGATGGAATTTGCATAAAAAACTATTTTCTCTTTTTGTCGATGTGAATTTATTGAGATCTTAGTAGAGCAAAACAACAAAGGAGTTTACTAAGACAAACAGTATTAGAAGGAACACACTGACTTATATTCAAGACAGCATCATTGCCTTGCTTTGAATTCTGTACGTTGATATATTTCTTTTAGCATCTAAACGTGTTCCCTGTACTGCACTGTCTCTGTTTTCCACATCAGCTTCAGAACCAAGTTCTAAAGATTGTTCAGAGCCATTGAAATAACTTCAAGTTTAGAAGATTCAGAAATTTAAGTTTGTGAATATTTCAGTTATTTAGCAACGTTTTTATAAGGCAAAATGCAATACTTCACCAAATTTGAATAAATCTCGCATTGGTGTTTGAATAGACTGTCTGAACAGCTTCTCTTTGAGTTGAACCAACGATAATAAATTTTTAAGTGGTCCGATAATTATAAACACCACCAGTACCGAAAAAAAAAACAATTTATCACCGATTCTATGAGTCTGTCGTCATCTCCGTCTTCCATCTCCGGAGTCTGAACCCCAATTGATTTAACAACAGACCAAGAATAGTATAAGAAGGAAATCACAGCCACTTGGGGTTTGATGACTCCCCCTACAGTGTAATTCTCGAACTAAATATGTAGTTCCGGTACTTTTATTCACCTTCGTAGCCAGCCAGACAAGGGTGATTACCCGAGAGTGTGCAAGTCCTTCCTATTGTTTCTTTATGCTCTACGGAGCCATCGGAGACCTGCAAAGATAACAGTTGGCTCCATTTGTCTCATCTCATACATGAACAGTGCATCGCGAGAGTTTTCCCCGCCCTGTGTCGCTTGCAGTCTATTGAAGTGGGGTAAAATTCGAATGTCCTGCTATTATTACAGCTATTGTTCCGCAGTGTGGCTAATGTAAAATCGATAGAACGACCAGTTTATGCACTTTTTATAGGTTAATCATCATTTGTCTTGTGGGGTCCCTATTTTATGCCTGGGTGTTGTCAGTTAAGAAGAAAAATAACGTCCCATACCATTGCGGTCTTCAAAATATTTGTCAATTACTGAAAAGGCACTGAATAAAGAAACCTCGTCTACAAGCTTTGGTGGCTGTAAAAGTGAAGGATTTAGTGCCTGGTCGGCAAGTGTTTAGGAAGCTGATGGCTTCTCTAATAATGAACTATTGAGTCGCGAGTTTCAACAATGCTCATCAAAAAATAAAATCCACCAGAAGGCTAAGATAGATTGTTGCTGTTGCTTATTCTTGATAACAATGGATACAGTTAGACAAGTTTAAATTGAAGTTCTCGCGTGCGGTGTTATGCAACAATAGTTACAAACAACGCAATGGTTTCTAATATTAGAAATACGATTTTCTTGACAGACCAAGTTGTAGAGTATATTTGGTTGTCATGGGAACTGTGAAATGTTACTATGTCTTCATTATTAGCGCACGTTCACCTGCATATTTCCCTGTAACAATTGAAATACTATAATAGAAGGATCTCCTCTAGAGAATCAATGATTCAGCATCGGAAGGTTTCATGGCCTATTTAATTAGTGGAACCAGCGGTAAGCCTACGATAAAAAGCGCACCACTTGCTAGCCTTGTACTTTTCTTTCCCCTTCCCCATTCTCTCTCTCTCTCTCCATTGCAGGCGTGTATGATTAATAGCAGACAGACAGATAGAGAGGCGTGGTCTTTCCGAGTGTGCACATGATACAGGGCAGGCAGGTGAATTAGTGTCACATGGATGATGTATTTTGTTCTCCACGTATATCCTGGTGCACATCACGGGGTAGGATGGCAAAGTGTGATGAATGGTAAGATAAATGAAGAACTGCTACGCGATCCTGTTCCCCCCAAAAAAGTCTGCCCGCGTTTTATTATATTCAGGAAAATATTTTGTGGTTTTGTTGTTCGGTTCAGTCTGTTTCTCTTAAAGGAAAATATTGTGAAATGAATGGTTCCATTAAAACTATGATTGCCTAAACCGTATGGTAAGACGAAGAACTCTTTGATTTATCAGATGAAGAAACCCCGAAGAATTCTGTTAAATTATTGAAATGGCTGAGGACAGCCATCACAACAATATCGACATTAGTTTAGCCATAAGGTATGCAGTTAGGAAAAATCCAACTCATGAGCAAGACAGTAAAAACTACTACAAATATTTGTACGTCGTTATACTATCAGTCTACATGACCGATGGAACTAGATCACGACTAGTGGTCCTATGATGCAGCTTATATGAATATAGTTTATGCTAGGGTAAGGTTCTTAATCCAATTCCTGTTCGCTGACTGGTTTATGTTTTTCTGAAGGATTTATCTACTTCAACAGTCACAGTTTCTGTCCTTCCGAACAACAAATGTGCTTTCAGTTTTCATGAGATTCTTGTTTGAGCGACTATCGTATGCATATGTATTTAGTATGCAGATATTGTTTGCCTAAAGAAACAGCAGGTGGTATGTCAGTTCTAATTTCCAACTGGAACGATTTAGATCTCACCTGTTTCTCGTGACGTATTTATAACCACGTGACTTGTTATTAAACGTGTGTCAAGATTGTTGACGAAGATAAAAACTTGTTTCGTGAAGTCTTAATATCTGTGATAGCATTCCACTGAAGATTATTCTAGCAGGCTTAACCTGTAGACTTGCATTCTAAGATCACAGAACCGCTGACAGTAAACTCTTAGATTAATAAGAGAACCAACGATCCTGTAGAAACTCTTAAAAGAAAAAGAAAAGTGTTCCATTAAGCAAGCTCGATGGTTCTCTAAACCTATTCCTACAATTGTCGATCTTGTTTCAGAAAGATCGTACTTATCATCCCTTCTCTCATTACTGTCTTCTTAATCTTGAATGAGAGGGTATTTCAAATGAGGACACACACACACAGGAGCAAGCTTGCAGGTCATCGCCGTTGGCTAAAAGAGACGCTTCTTATCTACGAAAGTAGTAAAACTCGTCTGGGCCAAGTATTTCAGTCGATAACCTATCTTCTAGAAAAGTGGTAGTCGGGAGAACGCTATCTGTTCATCACGCACTGAGTCAATAGCCAATATCTCGTGAACCAGAGAAGTGTTGTCATCGGGTCTTTTTATTATGTCCTAGAACCCCGGGGCAATCCATGTACGCGTGGATAAAGTAAACAGTCGAAAGGTTCATTGTGTATATGTTAGATGCGGCTTGCTATGATGGGATCACGATCCAGAGGACATCGCTGGATGTTTATAGTGGGTTCTTATGAAGCAAAAGAATGGGGGAAAGTCTGCTAAAGTTTTTACAAATACTCAGCCAACGAACGTAAAACTGTTTTACTTGATAAATGAAAGTCCTTAAAATTTTTTCTTATCTGTTTCCTTACTTAATCCCACTCCTCGAACCAATTTCTTTGGACCAACTAACTCTTCGGTCATCATCCAAAAAATCGATAGTCGAATAAATCTTCCTGTTAAGAAATAAATTTTATGAAGTCTTGAATATAAAACTGCACTTTTTTTCTTCTTATTCTCCAGATCTGTCGTTCTGTACTTTTGCATCCGTAGCATGCTGAAACGTACAGTGAAATACCCATTCTGGAAAACGTGACGGGTTGCGCCCACGTGATATCGTAGCAAACGTCTTTTTTACTTATTGTTATTGTTATGATGACTATTGAACGAAAGAGCTCGTTGTAGAAGCCCAGACAAGAGGAGGGTGGATGTAATTTCATTTTGGTAGTAATTTCATTTTATTTTCGCTGCAGGCACTTTCAATTACATTAATGGAAGCGCAAAAAACGAACGGATGCAAAAAAAAAAAAAACCCTCATTTATCAAAGTGGTCCTAAGCCTTAAGAAACGAAAGATTTCTTCTTTGAAGGGCGAGGTGACGATTCGATGGATGACACTCGAAGAAGAGAAATGTTTACTAATGCATCTAAATGGGAACTGGATTAAAGATTAAATTTCATCTGGATTAAAGGCTAAATTTGAACTGGATTTAATAAATTAGATGGAAACTGGATTAAAGACTAAAACTGAACTAGATTAAAGGGTAAACTTGAACTTGATTAGATGAATCAAATAAGAAACCTGATTAAAGGCCAAAATTAAACTGGATTAAAGGCTAAATTTCATCTGGATTAAAGGCTAAATTTGAACTGGATTTAATAGATTAGATGGAAACTGGATTGAAGACTCAAACTGAACTAGATTAAAGGATAAACTTGAACTTGATTAGATGAATCAAATAAGAAACCTGATTAAAGGCCAAGATTAAAGGCTAAATTTCAACTGGATCAAAGGGCAAAACCAAACTAGATTAAAGGCTAAATTTGAACTTAATTAGATGAATCAAATAGGAAACTGGATTAAAGGCTAAGCTTGAACAGGATTAAAGGCTAAATTTCATCTGGATTAAAGACTAAATTTGAACTGGATTTAATAGATTAGATGGGAACTGGATTAAAGACTAAAACTGAACTAACTAGATTAAAGGGTAAACTTGAACTTGATTAGATGAATCAAATAAGAAACCTGATTAAAGGCCAAAATTAAACTGGATCAAAGGCTAAATTTCAACTGGATTAAAGGGTAAAATTGAACTAGATTAAAGGCCAACCGAACTAGATCAAAGGCTAAATTTAAACTTGATTAGATGAATCAAATAGGAAACTGGATTAAAGGCTAAGCCTGAACTAGATTAAAGGCTAAATTTCAACTGGATTGAATAAACCAAATAGAACTAGATTAAAGGGCAAAACTGAACTAGATCAAAGGCTAATCGAACTGGATTAAAGGCTAAATTCGAACGTGATCGAATGAATCAAATAAGAAACTGGATTAAAGGCTAACATTGAACTTGATTAAAGGCTAACATTGAACTTGATTAAAGGCTAAAGTTCAACTGGATTAAAGACTAAATTTCAACTGGATTGAATAGATTAAATGAGAACTAAAACTGAACTAGATTAAAGGTTGAATTGAACTAGATTAAAGCTAAATTTGAACTTGATTAGATGAATCAAATGAGAAGCTGGATTAAAGGCTAACAATGAACTGGACCAAAGGCCAACATTGGACTGGATTAAAGGCTAATATTGAACAGGATTAAAGGCTAAATTTGAACTGGATTAAAATCTAAACTTCAACTGGGTTGAATAGATTAAATGGGAACTGGATTAAAGGCTAAATTTAAACTGGTTTCGAATAGATTAAATGGGAACTCGATTAAAATACTAAAACTGAACTAGATTAAGGGCTAAATTGAACTAGATTGAAGGGTAAATTTGAACTTGATTAGATGAATTTAATGGGAACTGGATTAAAGGCTAAATATGAACTGGATCGAATGGATTAAATGAGAACCGGAGCGATTGGATTAAATGGGAAATTGGATTAAAGGCTAAATTTGAACCTGGGTTGAATGGATTAAATGATGGACTAGATTAAATGTTAAATTTGAGCTGGATTAAAAAAGAACTGGATTAAAGGTTAAATCTGAACTTAGCAAATAAATTCTACTGAAACTGGAAGTTTAGTTTGAACTGGTCGCAGTGCCCGTTTCATGCGGTGTGGATTCAATAAATAAATGTATACTCAGCTGCATGTGTAGAACTAAATTTGGAACCAGATTAGCTGAATCTAAAACACAGTGATCGGTGAAATAATTTAACACAACGTGTGCTTGTATTCTAACTACACATTCCGGTATCTTAATGATTATATCTGAGGTGTAGTTATGTGTATGAAGATGTTACAGATGACATTACCATATAAATAGTGGTTTGAATTTTACATGACGAACATTTCAAAGGAAAAATAATTAGTGTTTGCTTGCGAGGATCGATTCTGTGATCTTTCTACTGTGATGTTCCAGGCAGCGTTTGGCTTAACAACTCACACACGCAATCTGTCACGGTCACCTCCTAATGAAATGTGCGCTCTTTGGTATTCAGGTGTCGCGTGCCTTGCGCGTCTCAAGTCGGTCGCAGTGCCCGTTTCGTTCGGTGTGCATGTTGTTGCTACAAATGTCACACGCTCATAGAACCTTTTCATTTCCACTCTTGGTAAAAAAAAATAAAATAAAATAAAGAATTAAACTGGGTATGAGAGCAGAAAAAAGACTCGCAACTGTGTATGTGAATTGTTAGCGGGAATGGGGATGTGACAGGTCTATAAGAAAAATCCAATGCCGAAGCTTTCCAAAAATTGTAGGAATCCCCGGAGAAAAACCTCACAAAAATTTGATTGGTTTACTGAATGTGAGCATTTTTGTATAGACTATAGAAATGTGTAAGAAGACTGTAGAAAATTAAATGGTTAAGATATGACTTTTTTGCTTGCTTAATCTTAAGTTTATTAACTAGACACTAGACTGTCACGCTTACAATATTATTCATAAACACAAAACGCATTTCAGAAAATATTACATAAGCATTATAGAAACATCACACAGCATGTCAGAACACACACTCTTAAAATCTCTATACCTGCCATGCCGTAAAACAGGTTTAAACCTGTCTTCCCAGGTACCCGTTTTTATTGTGTCTCATACAATTGAGAAATAAACATGCCGTCTTCACTTTGTGATTGTATCTTTAATAGAAAACATCTTGTCGTTAGTTTTTGATAAGCAGAAAGGATTCAAAACCTTCCGGAGCACGAAAGATGGTTGGACCTTTCTTTCGAAAAGTTTTATCCATTTTTTAAATCAATTTAACAGGCGTTTGCAAATGGAAGATGATTGGGGAAAATAAAAGGTTTGAAAACCAGGAGCATTGTTGAACACATCCACTGACTTAGAAGGAGCAACAGATTAAATCTTTCTTTAATTTTAGACTTCATAGAGTTATCAAAAGAGTCTTCGATACAATCAATAGACCAAGGATGTTCAAAACTCTCAGTTGTTATGGCAACTCCTTGAAAATAATCAAAACAATATCTGAACCGTCTCAGAATTATCACGAAAGAATAATGGTTAATGTACAATGATTGAGAGCTTTTATCTTTCCACTGGAGTTCTTCAGGGAGTCACCATTATGTTTTTATTATTAGAAGAATAAAATTCTTCTGTACAAAATCCAGTCGAGCCATATTTACATATGGTGTTCAGACATGGAACATCACTGCTCAACGAGCAGTTAATATCATCAACAGCGTTGAGACAACATATTTCAACCAATACTAGGATACACATTGTAAAATTGCATTCCTAATGCTGTTATTCTCGAGGAAAGCTAGCAAAGATCCTTAATAAAACCAATTCTGAAAAGGCAGATGAGGTGGTTGGCGAACGAACTTAGGCATCCACCTTTACCTACATTTAGTGTTATTGATCTGTACAAGACAGTTAATGGGCACAAAAGAAGAAGATGATTGCCAAACCGTTTTGGTGATATTAAGCAAACTTGTTTTTAAAGACGAGAGTTACAAACCATCTGACTTTTACCATTTGGTACAAAGCATGTCAACTTGGCTCATCTTCTTCATGAGTATTGTTATATGAATAATTCTGTATATATTTTCATATTCATACATTAATAGATGACGATAAAGATTTTACTTTTTGTACATCCGTAATTTAGTCCATTGCAAGTGTACTCTTCGGATTGAAAAAGTTTAATTCCCTTCTAGGACTTGAAAAACCTTTAAAAGGGCTTGCCATTTGAGAGGAGAGTTATATGGTCTCATGTGATGCAACGAAAACAGACAGACAAATCTACCTCTCAGAGGATTACATGCAGTTAACAAATTGCGTTAGTAAAGGCTCAGCATCCTGTTTCATCGGATAAGGTTTCGAAATCCCGAGCTGTACTGTGTTAACCTACATCCAAATGCAAACGGAGGATAATGCTTTCAACTCTTCACAGATGACGTATTATTAGTTAATTATATGAAAATATTTTGTTATTCCAAAAAAAAGCGAAGACATTTTCTATATAAGAGACCATTTTGTGTTTGAAGATGTCTTTTACGGATCGCGTACGATAAACATTTTGAGATATCCCATTTAATCCATTTATGTTTTCTCATTTTGTAAACTACAAGTGAAGTACATCAAAACAAACTGGCAACTGCATCTTCCTTTTTCAATCCCCACTTACAAGATTTTTTGCCGAAAATCAAGAAACTATCTTAACTCACTTCAGACAAGGATCTATCTATCTTTTATCCAGTGCAATGTAATAACGTTTGTATATAGTCAGCAACTGTTACGTATCAGCTAAAATTCTGGGCTATTATGGAAGAATTCGGAAGAAATGTTGTTTATTTAATGATGGCATCCATTCTTTATGTCCCCCAACTCAAGTTTTGTGAAGAAGTCAAAAAGAAATTCTAAACATTGTTTGCATTTGGAAAGAAAGTCAGCTATCAACAAGCGTAGAATTTAGCAGATTAGGTGTGACACATGACAAGCGATGTTAAGGGGTGCATTACTCACCCTGGAACTAGGCTGCCACTTCACATAAAATTTCCCACAGAACGGAGGCTTTTTACTAAACCTTTCGTTGCAATGATGAGTTGCATGTGGTGGGAATTGTAATTCCCTCCACACCTCCCCCCCTCCCATAAAAACGTTTGTCAAAGAGATCAACAGAATTTAGGAATTAATGAGATTAGTCATTCTGCTGGTAAATCGATCTCAATATAAAAACGACTCTAACAAAAGCAGACACAACTCGTCCTCTTCTGTGAACGACTACGCAAATTATTCTTTTTTAAATCAGTTTTTTATTAAAATATATTCATATAATTGAACTAAATTAGTCTCTTATGGGGTGCATAGTTTTTATTATCCGAATTTGTATATTTGAATTTGGCATATTTTATTATGGATTTATCAATAATAATACTAATACTAAAATGCTTTACTGGCGTATCTGACGAAGTTCGTAAATGCACGTCGTATTTTGCGTAGTACTGCTGTTGTAACCTTTTGTTTGACGCACTATGACCTTTGTGATCCTTTCGGTAATCAATCCCAAAATTAGCTAACCAAATAATTTATTTACTAAACCTAATTAGCAGTAAATAAGTAATACAGACTCTACGATGGGAGTTAAAAAATTCACGACAACAATCCTTCATCAGAAAAATGGCGTACCTGACTATCCCGCTTTAACAAGCACATCTCATATAACGTTGACAAAATTCGCACGTAGGAAACAGGCAAGGTTATATTGGGAATCAAGTCAACGAATGCTGAATGCTACATTTACACGAGCCTTTTTTCACTGTTGATGACGTAAGCTTCATCTGTTTCGCACAAATTTAACCAAGCCCAACATGTCATAACACATAATCAGAGGATACGGGAGAATATCGTTCGAGGCAGGTTGTACGTATTACTAGTTTAAAATCAGTCTGTTTGTCCTAGCAAATCTTATTAAATATTTGCAAATCGGAAATCTCAGAATTTTCTTGATAAAAATTCCAAAGTATCTCCTTCTCTGAAAATGTGGGAATAATTATTGATGAAAAAATTTTCAAATAAACGATGCCTAAATCTGCAGATTTCAAAACAAAACCAAGCATGTATTCTGCTTCAAGAAAAGGGACAAATGATGCTTGATGTATCCTCCGAGATAGTAAATCTTTCATCAAATGTGTCAACGCAATCGATGCACTTTAGAAGGTCCATAACGTAAGAATTCTCATTCTTAGAGCGTAACATATTTAATCCTTTAAACAGTGATGTGAAATTGAACCATTTTATTACCTTCAGAGAACTCATGCTGACCTTATCGGTGTGGCCACCTTGGCCAAGAGACACTCATCCATATTTACAGCTTAGAATACATCGGTATACTCTCATCCCCCTTCTCAAACGATCTCATCCAGTACACGAAATATGCCTTGTAAATCAGAGTTAAACTATCCAGTTTGTCACATGGTTTTAAATTTCTGTTTGGATTTTTCTTCTCTCTTCTTTCCATCCATCTGTGCATGTTATTCTGTTGATATGCTGACGCGCATTATTTATAGATGCACAAGTAGACTGACCTACAAAATAATAATATATTCAAAATAAAGATAAAATATTCATATTTCATGGTAAGTAAAAAAAGTAATAGTTGATAATTTGTTGCGATATGCCACATTAAGTTGTTTTAGTATTGTACTAATTAAAAGACGCAATCTCCGAAGAACCATACAAAATTGTGCCACGTGTATTTTTATTCTCCTATCTCTTGATAACGTTCTCCCTAAAGATCTGCCTGCAGAAACCGAAATGTCAAATAATCAACATCATGTTAAAATGTTCATCTAATGTTTATCCCATGAGTTTCCATGGCAACTCTTCTTTTCATTGTGCCATTACACCAAAAGATATGCGAGTAGAATAAATAAAGATTTATAATCTTCATTAGACAATATATTCCGAGAAATACATGTATTGATACTACAAGATGTGCGAAGACAAAGATGCTAATTGTTTGTAGTTATGCACGGTGCTGGATGTATCCAATACTATTTGAATTTCAAATTGATATAAACTAAACAATGCTTGACCAAGCTGTTGCAAACAACTATAGATAAATATTGTTGTAAACTGCAAATATATTCAGATGAACAACATTGTTGCAAGAAAATGCCATTATAATTACGAATAATTTGTCTGTCTAAGGGCTAGTATGGTTAATTCTAATATAGAGTTACGTTTCTAACAGTCGCTATAAATTCCCGAAGTCGTTCCACTTAAAAGAAAATTTTGCGTTAATATCAATAGAGATACAAAAGGAATGTTGTCGACAGTTACTTGATTGTGATAAAGATTTTATGATAGAATATTCAAAAGATTTTAGAGACTTGTGTTTGCGGGCATCACGGCCTTGTAATCAGATGTTTCAAAATGAATTATTAATGGGATTAACTGAAGCCTTTGATAATTTTACGAGAGTCTTTTAAGGACCTAAAATTAAATTACATTCTAGCCCATTGATCCGACGTCATCCCTTGGCATTCAAAGAACCCTATAAAAGAAATATTTAACGAAAAAAAAAAGAATGAAAATGCAGTTATAACGTTCTTAGATGCTTCTAAGCGAGCACAAAGAGTGATGATTTTACTAAGATTACAGAATCATGATGCATTCTTATATAGTGCCTAATCCTGTAATAGAATTAAAAAGGAAATTGAAAGAATAGCTACATTTTTCGCACGTAAATATGACATACATTGGTCATATAGCACTGTCTTAGTAGATATTGTTCAGATGATATTTCTCCAAAACATAAACAAAAATTATGTTCTCAATATCAAAATTTCTGCAGCAAATAATGAAAACTGGGATGCTGTTGAGCATCAGCTTATGCACTATACAAGAGCAGATGAATTTTCATAGAGCACATCTATGTTTAGGAACAACGAGCTAGGAACTCGGCTATAAACTTTGCTTTCATAGATAGCAGGCTAAAGGCCAAAGACTACTAGGTAAAAGGTTAAGCGAAAGGTCATGAATAGAGGTTAAAGGGTATGAGCGATATATCAATGACCGGAGGGAGAGAAAGCTTAAAGGTGATATATTCAAGGTTCCATAGTACAAAAGCATTTATGTATCCAAGCATCAACAGAAGCGTATTATCAATACTCCTATAATGTTTCATCAGACCTCTCCCACAAATTTGTTTTATATTTGTTTACCAAGATAAAAGCGTAAATTGCTATTAAGAAGATTCTTAATGTCGTTGTACTTGTCAGTTGTTCCAAGGGTATTTATCATAGTTAATTAATGTTGACAAAGGAAACTCTGGACAATACTATTCGACACATCTCAGTAAACGATGGTGATAAATTCTATCAGCTATTCTTTGCGGTGGCTTGTTCTACAACAAACGAGACAACTGGGTTACCTGAACTGCATCACCATGGAAACACGAGGTTGTTGAAATAATTGCGTTAGTCTATTCAACATTAATTTTATTGGCATGTCAATGAGGTGAAGTTTAGTGTCGATTATGTTGCTGAGGAAACTTTTCGAAGCAAAGCATCTTTGAAGGGGAAGATGATTTGACATTCTTCAAACGACTGGGAAATGTCCACTTTGTAAATAAGCAACATTAACTAATCTCATGGCCTAATGGAAGTGCTTATTTGTGTCCTTTGTTCGTGCATGCTTACCAGCTGTTGGCCTTAATAGTATTCCCATAGCAGTTTACCAGAGAATTGCCTAACTACTACATTCAACGGAAGCACCAAAACAAGTTTGTTAATTCCAATGTCATAAACAATTTGCATAATGGATATTAAAGACATAAGCGATATTTTTCAAAGTATTTTAGTGAAAATAGCATTTATTTAATTTTGTTTGTGCGATGTATACTGAATATTCAAAGATAAAGCCGATTTCAAAATTAAACGTGTTTAACCTCTCTTATTTCGAACAGCTGACCGAAAGGAAGGCAGCCAAAAACGATTCTTTTTGCTGTTTCCATAGAGTTTTCAATAATATCATGTGAAAGAGACATTCTACGCAAAACATAAAATCAAATTGAAATTCCTTAAGATATTCGTTTTTTGCAATAGATTAAGGTGCATAGGCAATTCAATGCTGTATTGAACAAATCCTACATTCCTTACACAGACATGCGCACTGGTGCCAACTTCTTGATTTTGCGAAATGAACATGTAATATAATCAGCAGCTAAGTAAGAGGAGTCATTATCGACTAATGTCCTCTAACAAGATCTATTAGTTACGATCAGTGCTCCTGGATATGAGATCGGACTTGTCGCGAAGCTAAAAACCCTGCAACATAACGAGATGTGGAATGGATGAAGAATTTCTCTACTGGTGATGGGGAAAATGCAGCTGATTCGACAATAAAAGTACTAGACGAGTTTTTATGACATATTCCGAGATGTATCGTCAACTATCACACAGTGATGTGCAATATTTGTTCAACTTCTGGTTTTGTATGATGCAAATTTAAATGGAAGAACAATTCCTTGAATTTCTTTCATAAAATATATTCCTAAATTCCATCATGTGGCTCTGAATTGTGAAATACAACAAATACACCGTTCCAAACTCCAAAGTGTGGTGATTCAATAATCTCTACCGAAATAAAAGGACGATCCCATTTCGAATATAAGAAAAATAATAACTTTTTTAAGGTATTGACGCGTTAGGATTAGACCAATTGTAGTTCAGAACTGGTTTGGACACCTCACATACATGGTTCATTTGAAGAACGTCTTAGGTTATTTAAATGCTTCTATCGTTTTCAAACACTAAGTGCGATAGAAACAAAGAGTAGTTTAATGCGCAAGGACAATAAAGTGAATGGTTTAAAGGTATTGCTGAGGTATTGTTGTGAGTGGCATTCCCAACAATACCTCGTGATTTTAACAATAAAGAGAGCGCAGTTGAAAGGTGCAGGAGAATGGTAGGTAAAAAATAGATTTTATACTCAACTACTAAAATTAGAAGAAATTAAAGATTACGAATTTCTCCAAATAAATGTAACAATGGATTAACTAGTTTCTCATTTAATCTTTTTAATGCTTCTTTCTTAAAATGTTTACACACTTGAGTATTTTTTTTTAGTTTTAAGGCATCACTGAAAATACATCCTGTATATATTAAGGTGTACACTAAATCGTAAATCATGACATCCCTTTACGTTATTCAAGAGTGACTTCTATGAATACGAACCCAAACAGTTTCTTTAAGAATTGAGAAGTACTGCATTGCGCCATCATTCTGTAACCATAACAACAAGAACCAAAAACTCCAAAATCAGTTTTCAGGATGTCTCTCTTAGTTAAACAGTTTTTTGATAATTCAATGGATTCTTTAATCTCACATTTCCTACGTCTGAAATATTGCCGAATCGGATTGAATATTGAACATCAAAATTTTTCCATTTCTATACCAGTGTTCTGCTTGTACAGGAGATTTTCTTATCGCTGTAATGCACTGGTTATAAAGGATGGTTTCCAGCCGACTTAGTGCCTTTCGTCAGTCATTTAAAAGCATCATAGTGAACGGACCCTGTTCAATGTCCCGCTATCAGCACTGAAAAAGAAAAGAACATTTTTTCTATATCGCTAACAGCCCCTTAATGTTGATCCACACACACACACACACACACACACACACTTAACGGCTACCTATAAATCATTTCAACAATGTGACCCATCAGAAGACTGGTCAATAAGGGTCACTTTACAGCTCAGAAAGCAGTCGTAATGTTTCTAAGTAAAGTCTTTGCAGGAATCACATCTCAAGATATATGGGAAGAGCAGTTACTGAACTATCAAATGTTTGATGAGAATTTCGATACCCGTTTTAGAGAGATGGCTGTGTCACGATACCACTTTCGTCCATTATTGACCTTGTACACTACCATGTGGTGTATAAATTGCATTTCAGAATGCTTCGCATCTTTTAGGAGTTGTTGGAACTCCTGAGAAAGATATGAAGCATAACGATGGACATAACGTCTAAAGAAATTTCATCAAAGTAATGACGTTCATTTATTAGCTTTAATTTTCAAACTTTACTTTTTAATATTTTTCTAGCTGGTCCTAGAAAAATATTATTTTCAACCAGGCAGAGTTGGGGGAAGAGGGATGAGGTGGAGAAGTTGTGTTTTCTCATTTCTATAATTAGCCTGATAAACTATTATTGTTCTTATAGTCATATAAATTTTTTTCATTGGCGGTATCAAATAATAATAATAATAACAATTTTTCTTTATAGTAAAACAACCCTTTATTACCCATCAAATAACATACATAAATATATAGGGTGGTCATAAAATCAATTTCCCTCTTTGGAGACATCTGTAGCTAACCAATAAACGGAATGAGACCAAATTTTATATTGAGACTTTTGAAGGCAGGCGGAGATGAATTCCGCGAAAAGAGGATTTAGTACCAAAAGTCGCTGATAGGGGAAATTTTGGCGCTGGCGGAGCCGAAAGCAGTCACATATTTGCAGTAAACGCAGGTAAAAAGGATTATGCAAATTTTACTGTGGGTACGTGATGGCAGCAGCGCCACCAATTCCACTTAAAAAGGGATTGGGGACGTTCAGGCAGTTATTCGAATGACTGACGAATTGTGCTCAATATGCGTCCTACCTTGCCTCAGCGTATTTTACTTGTTAAGTTGGTTTACCTTAAACAGTGCAATGCCGTAGCGGCCCTTCAGGAATTTAGATGGCTTCATAACCTGCGTACAGGTTCTATGTCAGCTGTAGCACTGAGAGCTATGATTAAGAAGTTTGAAGAAACTGGAATGAAAATGAGAGGGTTACCGGTCAGTTCTTTCCGACGGCATGGCCGCCTCGATCCCCGGACATCACTCCATGTGACTTTTGTCTGTGGGAGTATTTGAAATCCATTGTGCATGATGTTGGTGGCGTTCTCAACTTGCATGTCTTGAAAGAGAACATAAAACGGGCTGTTATGAACATCCAATCCAACTCCTCACGCTCAGCTGTAGAGCATGTCGCACATCGGATTTGTTGTACACAAGAAAGGTCAGCACATTGAAAATCGTGTATTTGGTCCAGGCTCTGTCGGTGCCAAGTTATTTTGCCTCCTAGGCAAAGTTTACAAGTGCGCCCCTTATTTCACAAGTTGGATATTTTTTAAAATGAAATTTTAAATATAAAAAATAAAAATTATTTTGGCACGCTTTATTAACAATATACAATATGTATAATATACGAAAATCAAATTTTAATTATTCTTGTCTTCAATTTTGCAAAATTTTGAAAGTTTTGCACCCCTTCATGTCTTGCGCCCTAGGTGGTTGCCTAGTTTGCCTAAATGGTAACGTCGACCCTGGGTCCAGGCGACCCTGATTCTGATGAATAAAACATTATTTCCTGTGTGTTCAACCACTACCTTAATTTCTGTGTCTCTCGCAAGTTGTTGTTTTAGTTTAATTATTATTATTATTATTATTATCATTGTAACGCACCACATATCCAGCTGGAATGAGTGACGCGGCTGTCATCGAAATGTTATTATTCCATTTTATCTGTCTTTAATGTAATTATCCCTTGTTTTGGGCTCAGCCAGCGCCAAAATTTCCCCTATCGGCGACTTTTGGCACTAAATCTTTTTTTCGTGGAAATCATATCCCCATGCCTTCAAAAGTCTCAATATAAAATTTGGGTTTATTGGTTTTAGCTACAGATGCCTCCAAAGAGGGAAAGTTATTTTATGGCCACCGTGTACAGCACAATTTAGGAAATAATGCTGCATTTTCTCACAGGTGGTTCAGTTCAGATTCCAATTCATATCATACTTTGCACAGTATGCTATTCATTTAGTAAAACAATTCCTATAATATTATTGTAACTATCGCAGTAATACTTTGCAATTATAGTTAATTACCACAGTTTCACAGGATAATTAACATGATTACCTCTGAGTTCATATATATATATATATATATATATATATATATATATATGAACTTTTATGAAGAGAGTGAGATTAGCATACACTGTGTGTGTTGTTTGGTACTTTTTATGGATGGAATGTAGGCGTTGGATGCTGGTAATTTGTGAAGTGTATATAGGTGTTAATGCTATATTAACCGTGTTGATATACTTCCACAGCTCATGTTTAAATGTTCTATAACTGTCTATGTTTTAAATTTTGTGGTAGGTTGTTGAGTAGCGTGGGTATGAGATGTGATCTCACTGCAGATGAGTTGTTGATGGATCTAGGGCGTGTGAAGCGTTGTGATGGGTCGTGTTATAATAATAATAATAATAATAATTTTATATTTGTCCAAGTTATAGAATATATGTAGTGATAATCTAGAATGGTATAGTTTCACTTAAACAGAGTAATTCGCTCAGTGAAAAATAATCTCACATCCATATTTTAACTGCATCCAGAGATAACTTTCAGTGAGCACTCGGCTACTAGATAACTGATAGCCTCATGGAATGATAAATATGAGGAACAAAATGCGTTATTTAAATAACTGTCGCGTGCAAACAAATTTTGTAATATCGTCGTCTTCTTGAATTCATATTATTCATAAAATGATCATATCATCGGAACGTAAAGCAAAATAGCCTCTATTATCCATGATACGTTTTGTGGCATTCCATAATGACTTTAGATCATCTGTGGTATTATCGCACCACAGATTCGGAGACTACACATAACTTTTTCAAGACACTTGACTCTTCCGAAAAATTTACCGAAAATCATGGTCTATTTCAGAAAAATAGACCGTGATTTTCACTAGAGTCTTCGTAGCTTAGTCGGTATAGACGAAGCCCTTTGGTCGAAAAGACCTGGGTTCGATTCCTCTAATACGTGAGAGACCTTTATCTGGTCTCTTTCGACTAAAGGTGAGTTAGACGGTCTCATACGGCAGTAGAGAGTTTTCCACCCGGAAACTCGTGTTTTTCTCCCTCAGAATAGGCAAACCAGCCCATGAACACACACGGATTATACGATCATAAAATATGTACTTAATCCCTCACTAGGAGGGCTCAACCTGTCCTAAGGGACGGTTGAGGAACGGGGGGGGGGAACTCATGCGAATAAATAAATAAATGACTTTCACTAGCATCCATGCCTATAGTAGGCTTCGTATGAACAGACTGTTGGTTGAAAAGTGGAGATGCTAATCCACTCAACCAGCCAGGAAGGATTATATGACAACTTGTATAGAGAGAGTTATGCATATAATGCATATACACGTGATATATTAAGGGGTTAATTAAAATTAATATAATAAAATACGACAATTTTGTGTAAATAGTCAACACGGAGATGAAATCAATACAGAGAGAGAGAGAGAGAGAGAGAGAGAGATTATCGTAATTATGAAAAGACGAATGACAAAGTAGACTTTTAACTGATGGGATATAATTTTATATGGCTAACGAACAGCGAGAGATGTTACCTCGTACAGAGATTGCCGTGGATTCATCGGAGTACACGCTAGAGTCTCCAGATGGAACGTGATATCTTAGAACACGTATTTTCTTAACGCATACGGCGAAACAGGTTCCTCTAGTTTAATTAACAGTGAGGTACTTAAGAGTTGAAGCGTGCTATAAAGTAAAATGATTTTCTTCCGTAATTTCTAACCGCCTCTCTCTCTCTTTCTGTTCCGAATATTTCACGGCAACGAATCCGCAATGTGTAAAGAGGATAAATTAAATGGCATGAAATTCAAGAAAGCAGAAGAGACGACACGCTAATGGATTATGGCGGCTATAGAAGAAATAGAGTGTGGGAAAAACACACGTGTTTGTCAGTGAACGCACTCCTTTATTATCCAGTCAGATTGGCAAAGACGGCAGACACCTGCCAGTGGGCTTCCCGCAGTGACAACTATCACGGCTTCCCTTTCGAGATGCGCGCAACGGAACAACAACAATGAGAAGCAAAGACGTGACAGGGAGGTTTATGAGGTGCGAAGCATTTTACCCCCATTGTTATGTAGAGCTCGTTTTCGAAGGAAATTAGCTTCCAGCAGGAAGTGAGTTCTCTCCATACAATGAGAATAACGGAAATGGAATCCTTCTAATGTTATGCCGACTGGAAATATGACTCTCTACGAACTCAATTAACTTTTCCTTTAAAGGCTTATTTACACCTTTTATGGCATTAGTCTGTTTTTGAAAGCTTTTTTATTTTAGAATTGGTTAAGAAAAATTGGATTTGTACTTCAGAGATGTTAATATATTGAAATAAATAAAACCCGCAAGGCTGCCTTCCCGCAATACTCGTGTGTCATAAGGTGAAGCCTTCATCAGTATATCACGTTTTGCTTGGTTTGTGATATTTTCTGCAAACTTAAAAAGAAACTGTTTGATTCACGTCACTAGGTTACTATGACAACCAGATATCAACTGTTTGAAAACATTTTCTTTCCTTATTAAATCAATTTATCGCATTAGAAATGATTTGTAATTAAATACTGCGAGCATTTGCTCTTAGATCATAATTCATACCAAAATTCAACTGTTAATATGATTATAATTGCGCCAATGTTTTTTTTTTTTTTTTGCATTCACAGCACCTAGTTTTAATTCACTACTTTTACTGACATGACTTCTATTATTTCAATGTATACTGAAGAATGATATACATTTGGAAACCACATAAAAGCAGCATTCAATACTTCTATTGAATAAATTTAAAAGATGAACATGCTCTTCAAGTACCCTCGAATTATTTCTACTCGGCAACGAATATCTTTTTGAATATAAATAAAAAAAAAAGAGAAAACACTTTGCTGTGGTAGCGAAACTGAATAGTTAATTAAGAAAACGTCATTGGTTTTGTCCGTGTAGGTAGTGAGAATAACATTGATTGCTTTTATGGAGAAGCTCAAGAGGACTTTTGAGCATCAGCTAATAAAGGATCGCTAGCAGTCGTCTCCTCGTAGTTACGACTTTGCTCGTAGAATTTCGATATTATGGATGATACTCTAGAATCGCCTCTTTAGATAGTCTTAACGGCTACGTGAAGGGTCCTTGTGTCCCGCATTAGACTAGGTAATCACGCTCTAGTCATCATTCAGTGGAAATTAGCGTGCTCGTTTTACCACCAGTGATGGCATAAAATTTGATATCCTCTCCATTCATCACGGTTTCTTTCGAATAAAAAATGGTTCCAAAATTACGGTAATTCTTCTAAAAAGTAATTAATTTAAAACCTTTTTTTTTGGTTTTGAGGTTATTTTTAGATAAAAAATTTCTTTATGAAGGTTTTAGTGCCGAACTTTTGTCAACCGGAGATTTTATGAGCATAGTTTTTTTATGAGTAAATGGGTGGATGTACTTCAAGGTATTTTTGATAGCATTATTGATGATAAGACAAGGTAATTATAGCTCTTTTGTCTTTGAGTATCATTAACTGACATATGATATGTTAAAGCAATAAATGGAAATTTTGAAAATTTACGATCTAAAATGTTGAAAATTAGAAATTTATAATTCACAAAGTTTTAGGAAATTGCTGTTTTGGATTTTGCTGTTTTTGTAAAATGTGACTTTATGAAGATTTCTTTTCTTCATCGTCTGTTTTCTTAACTTCACTGATATTCTAATTATTCCTACATCTATCGACGCCTTAAAGGTTGCTTTCCTGCATGGTTTATCTGCAATGAAAGGAAGCTTTCATCGTATTATAATAATCATTTCTCTGTTTATTGAAGTTTGAATTTATGATATTTTTACCTCATTTGCTTTCGTAATTAGATCAATTATTAGCAAAGATAAAACTAAAATCTACTTATTTACATTTTATTTAGCGAATTTCTCCACATCTCCAAATTATTACTCCCACAGTTCTTTACCGTGGAGAGACATGTCATTTTCCTTATTATTTGTAAGCATTGTATTCCCTCTCGGTGGCTCAAGTAGACACCAACTAATCCATTGGAATCCACCGGGAATAGATAACATAGTACGTATGATGATTACCAACTTCTCTGAAAACTTGTCTACTCTCTGGAGGATGCCAAAGAAAGAAGTTTTTTTATTTATTTATTGTTTTGTTTTTGTTTGCTAGCGTTTACTGTGCAAGATTATCGGAACCAATGTTCGCTTGGCTAGAAATGTCCTGGTAGTAAAAATAAACGCAAGACATACATTACTGTTGCGTAAGATTTCATCATAGTTTCTGTAGCTTTCATGTTATTTCTAAAGTTTGATAACAAGTACGGACCGCAGGTGTTTATTAGAAAAATACATCTAGGAAATCCTATATTATTATTATTATTATTATTATTATTATTATTATTATTATTATTATTATTATAGTAGTAGTAGTAGTAGTAAGTGATTCGTCAGCTATGCCGGTTCCGAGTCCAGATAAAATTTGAGGGGGGGGGGACTGAGATGGTGCCGTACCTCCCCGTAAAAGGGAACTCACGGCCGTGTATCATCATACGATATTTATTATTATGAAAGCTACTAGCTGATATGTGCAGATGCAACAATTTTCGTTATATTAACGTGTTTTGTTGTGTCTGTACAACGCAATACAAGATGAGACAAAATACATTATAATAGTGTAATACAAAAACAAAACAAGAAATGCAGTATCATATGTAATAACTATTCAACAATGCAATACCATACGCAATACAGTGAACAATGAAAATAAACAATTGTAAACTCCCCTTATTCACTATGGACTAAGTAAAAACTATCATTCGAAAGGTTCTACATTAGTGATTATAAGTTATGTTTCCTTAGAGTTATCTTAGCATTGTAATAATAGAAAATACTTAAAATTTCCAGGCGGTTAGAAACATTCGTATAATCATTTCCATTTAGTCCGAATTAGAAAAAAAAACTTTTTTCTCGTTCCTTGCTAGCTATCAGTGCAACTTTTAAGTTCATTGATTAAAAATGTGTTTTGATATGTTAGTTCATCAATGTCAACGCTACATCAGCCAGCAATGTACAAATTCATATTTTCGTAGCATAATACTTCTACACCAATCCTTATTATCATGACGTAACAACTCCAGGGAGTCCAAAGACTCATCGAGGGAAGGCACCTACTCTACAACTCTCCATCTTCACCAATCCATTCACCGCAACTACCTTCCTCATCTACACCAACACCATCAACCGCCTACCATAGTATTTCATAGACAATCACAGACATCCTTGCCCACGGTGGGAGTCAAACTCGCAGCCTTTTAGGTGGAGAGCGGATACGTTAACCATTAGGCCAACCAGGCCAGCAATTAATATTATCGGTTGCATAATATTTTATGAGAAAATTAACTTTATTATCTGTAAAGCTAATATTCGATTCTAAATCTAAGAGATTCTTCCTAGTTTTAAATCATTGCCAAGTGCTCCAACAAAACCAACAAACTATTCGAACGAGCTTTGGAATCCAATATTAATGAAAGTTCATCATTAAATTCTTCCTTGAAATTTTTGGAGTATACCATCGTTTTATGTACGACCTGCAGAATAGTTTGACTACCTTTCGTATCTTGGCTGAAGGCACTAAAATTGTTTTGTATGGAATTTAATATTGAGAATCAACAGATATTACAGAATATCATGAATTTCATCGTCCTCGTGATTGTAACAATTATGTGCATCAGATAATTCAATGACTGTCTTTGATTAACGTTAATTGTTTACCACGTGCTAATCATAATTGATGGTTTGCATTATTAGTTTTTTTTTTATTTTCTTCAATACTGAAACTGCATTTGTTATAATAGATACAATATTTCTAAAAAGAAACACAACCCTTTCATTTTATTATGAGAACTCGACATCTGTCGGCGCGCATTGAACTAGTACGTCATAAACCAAAATTTATTATAATTTACTTGGATAACAGTAATTCATATATGTCCGGTTGTTAACAGATATCCAATCTCATCGATTGTTAAGCTAAATGTTTCGCCACAAAGTTTACGCTGTGATGTCTCGTTGATATCACAGCACACTGGGTTTGTTAGGAATGTCATTATATCTATCTATCGCTAACTATAGCAATCAATACATTTTGCAGATCTTCAGAGTTACAAAATTTATCTAAGGGAAACACATTCTATGTTTTCATGAAATTACTGCAAGTTTCATGATTGTTTTGTTAAAATATTATGCAATTTTTGATCAAGAATCCAAATCAGTCTTAACATCGATAAATTCATTTGCAAGTGCTGGTACTCTATCATGAGTTTTCTTTCCCTCTTTTGAATTTTATCAATTTTATTCAGGCTTTTAAGATGGCTATGTAAAATGTTTGACGATCTATAATGATTTTTGCAACATTGATAGTTCAAACATGTTTGCGATGAATAGGGAAAAGGAGGAAGGTGTGTTTGTTTCAAGATATTTAATTTTACTGCTTACAAGTACCACAAAGTTAAATGTAATCAAAATATAATGCAAGGCAGTCGAACTACTGATGTATCCACATGATATGTTTACGTGTCTCGTGACAATGTGGATACATTGTTACGAGACTCGTTTAGAGTCAGAGTGATTTATTCAAACAATGAAGTATTATTTTACAAAATTAGTTAACAATGAAATTGTTACAACATCCATTTGCCTTAAAATGTTGGAAGCTTTTTTTGTCCACTTGGTTAGAGTATAATAAATTTAGTTTAATCCTTTATTCAAGTGTGAGCAAACAAAGTTTGCTCCTGAAAGTATCTTCAGGACTGAGGCAACTCGTGGTAAAGGTGGACCAAGAAGGTGAGACACCTTTTGGCAACTCGTATAAGTAAAGATAACTTCTCTATTGCTTCCACCTTGGTATCACCACCTCTGAGTCTGGCTTCCACTGACGAGATCTCAATAAAGGTCGAAACCGGTCTGGATAGTGGCCCTTCCCTTAATGCATAGCATTATACATGTCCGCAAGGAGATGTGCTTTGCATTATGGCAGTATCTGAGACAAGGAGTGATGAGAGCTTGGTCCACCTTTACTACGAGTTGCCTCAGTCCTGAAGATACTTCAGGAGCAAACTTTGTTTACTTACACTTGGATAAAGGATTAAACTAAATTTATTATATGCCTAAAAATATTTACAGATATTCTAAAACAATTAAAAACGTACTTGATCTGTTATGATAATGAGTGACATGATCTCATAACAATGCTTTCGAAATGCTAGTTGATTGGATATCACTAAGCTGACCACTTCGACCTGCAAGCAATAAAGTAGCATTTTATTAAAACTGATCATTATAAATAGTGGGATGTCACTAGTAATGTTTTACTAGTGATGTTTAATGTTTAAACTAATGTTTAACACATGCAACTTATTTGAACTGCGGATGCAATACAGACATTGTAAAGAAGAGTAGCACTATACACGAGACAGTGTTCTCTTTCTCTTCACCATCATGTACCAATTGCATCCGTATTACGGAACTCTTTTCCTCGCATTCGGTCGTGAATTACCAACATGCTTAGACCCATACCGTAACGTTAAGCACAATAAAAACAATCATAATTACTTTATGAAAACAACATACCTTGTTAGTTTAACAATTCGATGTTCAATTAACGTCCCCGAATAAATTACAACCTGTCTTCGTTCTTGTCATCAGATAAGTAATCTGCGCAAGAACCTCTCACGCGCTTAGCAATAAATATTGGACACGGTTTTAGAAGGAAGGCTCACACTCGTTTCGGAACACATTCCAATTTAACAGGAAATAAAAACAGCCGAAAGTAAATTAAATGATGCATCAAAAGAACGAAGAAATAAATTACTTGGTAAGACCAACGAATTTAAATAATAGTCATGCGGTATGCATTCGCTGTAAGTGTACATTAATGTCTTTATGGTGAGGTTGACATTAAAAGATGTCCGGAGAACAAAATGATTACAATTAAAATGGTGCACTTGAAATGTGTTTTTCTGGCATAACAATAAATTGAGAAACTCAACGTCTTGATAACAAAAGACACCACGCTTTATGCTGCTTAAGAAAACTCAATTTCTTAAAGAATAAGAAGAAAATTGTGCTCATATGTCGTAAGAAAGACTGCATGTCGTCCATTGGACGAAGAAATTGCCTCAGGGAGGTAAACGCGTGTAATTTACATAGGAAATGTGCCCTAAGAAAAACTGAACATATTAAAGGTTATTTATACACAAAATAGGAACCAAATGTAGTGAGTGAAAGAACTTCGGTTAAAGGATCTGCTAACATGCTGACGACTGCGGATTTTAGCATCCAAATTTCACGTTTAGCGTCGCTTCCCATTGTATTCTTACGTGAGCAAATCTTGTTTGTTTCGAACATTACTTATTTTTGCATATTGGATCGGTTAATCTCTTGCACCGTTAGTCGGTTGTTTTTTTTTTTTTTTTAGGTTATATCAACATAATGGCTCAGCTTATTACGTCGATATTATACAGTGAATAGTTTCTGAATGTACTCTACATTATAAACTGGAGAACGACAAAATGAGGTACTGTACAATTGGCTAAACAAATTTCGAAATCTCGAAGGCTACAATGTAAATATTTCTTTGGTTGAATAGACTGATACATCTCGGCATGCGTGTCATGCAGTGTAAACACATTTACAGGGAAAGATAACAATTAAACTAACTGATAATGTTTATTAATTGCATATACATGTATATGGTATACACTGATTTCATACGTAAATATATTTTTGATTTAATAATATAATGCGAGCCTTTTGATGAGTGAACTTATTAAAGTGTGAACTTATTGATCATCACCGATTTTTACTTTTTTTCCTGACTTCTACACATTTCAGTACTTTGTCATTCTTTTCCTACTTCAACCTCTTCGATAGAAAAGTGGCTGTAGCTAACACAGGAGTGAATCCACTTGTGAAGTCTGCAAAGGAAGAAAAATAAGAACCGTCATCGTGATTATCCCAGTCAGTTAAGAAACTTATACATAAAAATAATCTGAAAAGAAAGTTCCTACTATATGGAAGCTCCCTTGGGGGAAAACACAAATGTAAAAAAGCTATGTATGAAAATAGCTAAACAAAACCAGGCGAAGATTTAGGAGGGAATATATGAGGTTAGTCTGAAAACTTCTCGACCTAACAATGAAAAAACAATGAAAATAAAACAATGATTTATATTTTCAAAATTATTTTTAATTTTCAACATAATCTCCCTGAAGACTAATACATTTATTCCAGCGATACTCCAGCGCCATTATTCCGTCCCTGTACTGGTTCTCAATAAGATCTGCAAAATACCCCTCTACAGCTGCAATCACCTCTTGATTCGAAGAAAAACGCTGACCAGCGAGGAAGAGTTTTAGTTTGGGGAAGAGATAGAATTCAGAGGGAGCCAAATCTCGGTAACAAGGTGGATGTTCCAACAATTCAAACAGAGTTGTATGAAATATTCATAGTGAGGATCCCTTAATTTTCCCATTACCAAAACCTCTTTGTGGAGAGGTGCATTGTCCTGATGAAAGATGATTTTTTCCTTCTGCAAATCGAGTCTTTTCTCACGATGCTTTTCGTCTAGTCTGGTTAAAATATCGGAATAATATTCCGCTGTTATTGTTCTACCCTTTTCAAGAAAATTAATAAAACAAATGCCTTTAGAATCTAAAACAGCAATGCCATGATGGAACCGACTTTGTCATCTTTGGCATGGAACAACCGGCTTCTGTCCACTGCTTTGACTGTTTGGATTCTAATGTGTAATATTGAATCCAAGTCTCATCCATAACAATAAATCGACACACAAAATCAGTTTTATTCTTGTTAAAACGCTCCAAGCACTTTTTAAAGATTTTCATGCGAGTGCATTTTTGATCTGCTGTGAGCAAGTGCGACACACATCTTGCGCAAAGCTTTCTCATTTGCAATTCTTCATGAAAAATATATCCTACACGTTCTTTTGAAATGCCTGTAGTCTCAGCAATTTCACTCACTTTTGACTCGCCGGTCATCCAATGTGCACTTGATCAATGATTTCTTGTGTTGTTACAACTTTTTGGACGTTCTTCACGTGGATCATCTTCAAGCCTGGTACAGCCACGTTTAAACTCGGCAGCCCATTTCTTAATTGTCGAAAACGAAGGAGAAGTGTGCCCATAAACTTTTATGAACTTCGAATGAATTTCTTTGGGCGTTAAACCTTCTTTTACAAAGAATTTTTTAATCGCGCGTCAACTTTATCCATTACAAGCGATACAGACAATACTTTTGCTTCAGACAGCTGTATAAAACAAACTACTTGATAGAATGACTTGCAATTTCACATGGATGCTTATGACGGATGTACCAACTTAGAAAAAAAATCTTGCCGATAGTGTTTCCACCTATGTTAGAGGATGAGAACTTTTCAGACCACCTAGGTAGAAGAATAAATATTACGAAAGCAGAAGAAATTTTTGAAGACTTGAAGAAACTTAGAAATGAAAAAAAAGTGCCCCAAATATGGTAAAAGAAAGAAAATTTGAAGAAAATGATGTGTTGTATATCAGAAGGAATACTTTGAAAGATTATGAAATGAAATATGCCATGAAAATACAACGGTAGAAAACATTCAATAGGAATGCACTCAGCAACACATATCAATACTTGAGGTAAAAAGAGCCATCAAAAACCTGAAATGTAGAAAGGAAGCCGGAGGAGTAAATGATATCCAAGCATAAAATCTCAACTACGGAGGTATAAAAGTTTAACAGTGGTTGCACCGCATAATTTAGAAGTTCGGTTAGAGAGTCGAATTATGGAAGATGTGAGTGGAGCTCTCATCGTACTGATTTATAAAAAAGGGGGAAATGAAACTGAATTCAAAATTCAGATTCAACTCAAAAAAACACTTGATAACGCAAAATCAAAACTGATTGAAACAAATTAAATTAAACAGAAGAATTTTATACAAAGCAACGTATGCATTAGAATTAAGTTAAGGTCCACATCCATGATTCATATTTGTGTAAAATACCGTACGTTTCCATTTGAAGCTTTCCGTTCTCATTTACCTAATAAAATCTTTACAAATTCGGTCTCCTTTGGCTAATAGAGATGATTTTAATACCCTTACCACTGCTTATATATATATATATATATATATATATATATATATATATATATATATATATAGCCACTATCTTTATTCCTAAAGGGCGCGGTCATTTCTAAATCCGGTTTTTATTTTTATTCAGTAGCCATTCTTTTTGTTCAGTGAATTGTGTATTAAAATGCTTTTCGTAGAAGAATCTGGACGCTATTCATCTATCTTGAATAAACTGTTGCGAACAGTATTGTGGGAAACGAAACAACTATGAAAAGAAGGTTTTGTATATTAAACTCGTTACTCGGATCATTATTTAAGTCTTCTGTCTAAGTTTGTGAGCTAGTTCATTAGTCATGTCCATGAATATAAACAATATGTCGGAAGAGGTTGCAAAGCCTCTTGATCCAGCAGTTTATCACACTGAAGAGCTTTCCTTGGTTACAAGAAAAATGATAAAGAAGATGAAATATGAAAGGAAGGCGTTTGTATGTGTGTTAAGAGTTTTTAGGGGCTTTTTTGTTCCCGTTTTCAGCTCAAAGTATTTTAAAATTATTACCTCTTGTGGTTGGAATAAATGAATAAATTAAGTATTTTATGAACCATTCAAATTATGTTGTACCCATTATCCCGTTAAACTACGTCCAAGATTTATTTATCTTTTGCTTATTTATTTTTAATAGGTGCATTCTATATGTTGTACAGTATTGTACTCTTGTGGAAGTGGCTGCAGGTACGTTCTCATGACCAGAATATAAATTCATCAAAATTTCCATTGAGCCCAGTAGATGGCGCTGATTCGCAATATATATCCGGTTATCATTGGATAGAAAACCACAGCTATCATACACGCTCATTTACGTACTGGGATCCATATTTTCCTAATTTAAAATTAGTTTTTGTAAATTTTTATTTTCTTGATTTAAAAGCTCTAATTCCATAAACGTTTAGCTGTTTAGAATGTGAATTTTGTTTTTTATTTCTCTATTTGTTCGCTTTTTATTATCACTGGCATAGATTCATTGAAGAGCATGTGTGTGTGTGTGTGTGTGTGTGTGTGTGTGTGTGTGTGTGTGTGTGTGTGTGTGTGTGTGTGTGTGTGTGTGTGTGTGTGTGTGTGTGTGTGTGCGTGCGCGTGTGTAATATTCTAATCACTGGATTATTAAATTATAACATGAAATACTGTGAAGAAGGAAATATTTGATTATTGGAATGTGTAGTACATGTTTCGTGTACTAATGGAAAGAACTTGCGGTGTTTATAAAGGAAACAGAACTAAGCAACTAATAAAATATTTCTTTATGCTCATACTTATCATAATGGGAAACACCAGTTTGTAACTGTGCGAAGCAAATCTCATGAATAATGTAAAACTCCGTCATCACCAAAAACAAGTTGTTTTTTTTTAAATATAAAATAAGGTAATTTTTGACTTATTTTTATAAACTTTTTGCTATGTTAACAGTCGCAGAAATTATCTCATTTGAAATATAACTCAATTCCAACGCAGAATAAAACAAATTTAAAATTATAAAATATCACAAACGTGCCTATCATAGACAATTACAGATCATGACTTCTAAGCCAACCAAAGTTGGCTTAGAAGCCATGCAGAAAAGCATCTTTTACAGGAGTTAGATGTGAGGTAACTTTTTCTCCCTGTATTTGAAGCAGTTCTGTAAAATAAAATGTAACGAGTTTCCATTTGTTTCCTTAAAAGTTTTAAAAAAATTGAAAAAAAGGTCATATAATTAACATATTAGACAATCCATGATTTTCACTTTAATGTCTATTATAAATTATTATATTTAAAGCTAATACAAAACATTCACAATATTTATTTTATAACACTAAATATTAATGTTGATTACCCGAATGCCTTTTGGAATCTGCATCTATATTCATAAATTAAAATTATCAAAAATAATAAAATATTGAAAGTAGTAAAAATCAAATTTAGCAATAAAACTTTCATTAAATAAGTAATGATAATGTTAATTTGTTTCTGGAAATTTGGAATTAGCAAATTTATATGAGCATGTGGAAGTAATTGTAACCAGTCAATGGAAATTAGAATTAAAAATATTTTTAAAAATACTTTCTCTTTTTAGCGTAGTGAACGATTTATTTTGACATGATCCAAAAATAACTCCTGTGAAATTACAGATCAAGCATCATCTAAAAGGATAATACATCATTTTCTTTATCTTTTTACACATTACATCATCACCGACGCCATCTAAATATGCAAATTTCATCTTTGATGATGTTTACGATTATGTCAAAGCAAACTTGGATTTTTTTTTTTTGAGTAATTTGGTTTACGAAGGATAGAAAGAATACGTAGATGGATTGCATAGGGGAGGGCTAAAAAATTAAAGAAATGTTTATACTGAAGGAAAAGAGAAGTCTGTAGATTTATATATTTAGTAGTCTGGGGTTTATTGTGTATGGATCTATATGTCTGAATAATTAATATACTACTTCTTCCTTTTAATTCAAACAGTGGATTAGCTGTTCAAGAAATTTAACGTGAGTAAATTCACTGTATTTTCTGGTCTCTGTAAATATAATATGAGAGTGATGACTTAAACATTAGTAAAGATGTGCTAATATCGAGGAAAGACGACAGCAGACGTTGAATAAAAAAATTCTTGTACTTGTTATCATAACTTTTTATACAGTGCCTACATATAAGAAAAAATTGCTGAGGAGCAAGTCAAAATTGAATAGAATATTGTTCTCGACACGAAGGCATTTTACATATATTGAAAGAGACGTCTCCATAGAAAACAAAACAGGGAAAAAAAAGAGCGTAGCAAATGAGCCAAAAGCATCCGTTATGTTCTTTGAGAAGGTAGTAATCAAAGCACTGATTTCCAGGCGTGCATTTCAGAATGAAAGAAAGAGCACTGTTGGAAAAAAACAACAGAAAAATTACAACAAAAAGTCTGAAAAATCTTTTCCCTATTCGCAGCACAGGAAATTTCTATTCCCCTTGCTGAAACTAATTTTCATTTTCTATCTTCTGCCTCGGACGAACACAACCCACGCAAATATCCATCTTATTTGTAAGCGGGTTTTCATCGATATTTGTGCTACCGGTCGTGTGTATGCATTTGATAGATTACTGCCTCTGTTTTTCTTCCACCGTCTGTGCGTCTAAACCAACAGAGAAAGGCGAACAAAATCGGATAGCCTTATTATCATAAAAGGAATTGGAATAGAGAAGATGGCCAGCTCTCTCTCTCTCTCTCTCTCTCTCTCTCTCTCTCTCTCTCTATACAGTGCTTTACGCAGACGACAGAAAAACGGGATAGAAATGAAATACTAGTAAATATCATTAGTGTCTAAGGTGGGAAAAAAAAGAGGTTGCCATGGTAACTTCAAAACATTTCGCCGCTATCATCAACCGAAATAGGTAGTCGATAGATGTTTTGTGATTAGCGTTGTGATTTCGTGGAAAATGTTCGTAAATATCTCCGGTTAATGCCACCCGTTTAAAGGCATAGTGTTTACTTTAAAGTGTATATTTGGATGTAGGTTTGTGTCTGTTTACGCTGCCTCCAGACAGAATTTCAATAATTTGCCTACAAGGAAAAAAAAACTTAAAGAGGATTGGTTCATGATTATTTCTATAGTTATCTAAATTAAAGTGTTACACAGAAAGGAAATAAGTTTGTTGCAGCACCAAAGAATCTTTAGGAGGAGCTCTTCGATACAACTATTATGAAAGAATAATTTTATTAAAAGCTAAATCCTTGGTCCATATTATTACAAGCCAATATTTGAAGCTTTTTCTGAGAGCTCTTCGTTATTATTATTATTATTATTATTATTGTTGTTGTTGTTATTGTTATTTGCACGGCTATTCTGTAGAGAATGTTTCTCAGACCATTTTCCATATTTTTATATTAAGATAGGGAATGTTTAAAGGTAGATGCTATGTCTTCAGAATTTTATAAAATACTAAGATAAATTTTTGAAAAAAAAAGTTGCATTATTATTTACTAGAGAAAATAAAGTAATTCGCTTTGGTTAACCCTTTAACTTAGTATCAATGAGGTCATTTATGTTTCAAACAAATTATCAAAAACTGTTTTTATTATTATTATTTTTATTTAACTTGATAAAATATACATTAGAAGATAGGTATAAAAATGCTATTTACATATTATAAGTATATAAGTATATATGAGTTGAAGCTTAAGGGTCACATTGCAAAAGTGGCTAAATCAGCTCATCAAATCACTTGGTTACTGAAGAATACTTTGACGAGCAGAGACAAGCAAGTTATTGTTCCTCTGTAACGCCTTGATAAGATCCCATCTTGACTACTGAGTCCAGGTCTGGTCCCCTGGGTTTCTTCTTGATGGGAAGGAGGTAGAGAGGATCCAGAAACGAGTAACCAAGATGATAGCTGATCTATGGAATGAACCTTATGAGAACAGGTTGAAGATTTGTGGGTTGCAAAAATTGGTCGATAGGCGGAAAAGGGGTGATATGATTGAGACATTCAAATTACTGAAGGTTTCTATAAGATTAATTCAGAAGATATTTTTGAGAATAGGACTGGTAGTGGGAAGACTTGGGGCCATCCATGGAAGCTTGGTAAGAGTGTGGTTAGCTGGGGTGTTAGAGCTAGGTTTTTTACTTGGAGAGTGGTAAATGAGTGGAATAAGCTGCCAGAGTCTGTTGTGGGTGCCGTTACTGTGAATGAGTTCAAGGCGAGGTATGATAGATACTGTGTGAATGTCGAATAGTTGTACTTGATATGATGTTTAGGGCCTCTCTCGATGAGTCTAAGGACTCCTTGGAGTTGCTCGCAATAATAATAATTTTATTATTATTATTAATAATAATAATAAAAGAAGGTCTTCTAAAAGCAACACCAAATAATTCCGATTACAAAAAGGAACAGCAAAATATCCGATATGTGCGCTGGAAAAATAAACCTTTGCATGGCCAATTTCCTTAGAGATACTGAGGAAAAATTGACGTGAATAAGACATGCCAATGGCTATAATACGGATAGATTAAAAAAGAAACAGAAGGAGTTATTCTAGCAGCTCAAGAACAGGTATTACAAACGAATTCAATCGAAGCAAAAATTTTGAACATCAATAATAACACAAATGCAGATGATGCGATCAGAAAGATGAGGCTGTAGAACATCTAATCAGTGCCTGCAGCAAAATAGCTCAAACTGATTATAAATACTGCCATGATCAAGTGGCCAAAATAGTTCATTGGCATGTATGCAAAAAATATGGCTTTCCTACTTCTGATAACTGGTGGCAGCATAAAATAGAAACTGTACTGGAAAACGAAACAGCAAAAATTCTCTGGGACTTTAGAATACAAACTGATCGGCATTTGGAACACAATACACCTGACATCACAATTATCGAACATCGACAGGTTTGGATTATTGATATCGCAGCACCCAGTGATAACAACATTAACAACCAAGAACTGGAAAAAATTACTAAATATCGAGATCTGGCAATCGAAGTTGGCCGACTGTGACTTAAACACACCAAAGTCATTCCAATAGTTATCGGTGCACTTGGTGCAACTTCAAAGAAGCTGTCCAACTATTTACAGCCAATTAAACATCAACGAAGTGACCCCATATGACCTACAAAAAAACAGCATTACTTGGAACAATCCATATTTTACGACGCTACCTGACGGACCATTCTTGGGTAGAATCGGAATTGTTCTGTATAGCCCAATTTTTGTTTATATGATATCTTCTTTTGACTATGTATCAATTATGTGAATAAAATGATAATAATAATTACAGAGAAAGAATATATTACAGAGGAAGGAAGATTTTCCTTTCGGATATACAATAGAAAATGCAACAAATGAATCAACATTACAGTTTAGTTTCACTCTTAGTTATATTTCAAATGAAGTGTATTGTCGTCAGCAATGCCGAAACTGTTTTATTTGTCAGTTATAGATAGATAGATACATAGAGAGAGAGAGAGAGAGATGCAAGATGGATCTCATCACCGGTATGAGACTACCACAGCCGACCGCTTAATGGAGGCCTGAAGTGGCTTGAAAAAGTGGCTTACTGGAGGCCTAAAGTGTCTTTGATCTCTCGAGAAGTATTCTCGGATTATAAAGGTGGAAAGTAGCCTCCCCCCTTGTAGTGCATTCTGGATAACACAAAGTAATCTACTCAATGAGAGTGTTGTAATTCTTTCATAGGACTTGACGACTATAGGTTACACGATAGAGGTAATAACCGTGTGCTTCCTGCGACTTTGACGTCAGGAATTATGGTCTAATCCGAGAAGATATATCAACTCAAGGCTCTTAAATGTCCACCAAACTGATATCCAATGACTCATACAGTGGATGATACTCAATGGATCCACGAATTTTCCCTCTTTCCGGGATACCTCTTGATTTCTAACACCAACTTCCCTAAATGTGGAATAACTTGCATTTAAAACGCTGCATTCTCTACTAACCAAACCTTAATGAAAACATCTTGAGTACTTAAGCACAGATCTCTGGAAAAACTGTCACAGATGTGTATAAAATTCATCTAGTTCTAGCTGGCCTAATCTTGTTCTTCCGCATCATTACCCAAGCATCATTCTTGGTGGATTTGACAGACACCATTGTTTATCAGGATACCAAGATGGAAACATGCTCAATTTGACGTAAAAAAATAACTGAACCAGAATATAGATTTTGTTTATTCCAAGGACATCCCAGGCTTCCAATCGTCTCCATCGAAAAGAAACACAAGGGCAAAAAAAAAGGACAACTGGATTGGATTGAGGTCACGAATAACTAGTTTTTCACATTCTCGCATTAAGGTCTGGTCTTTGATAAGACTTGATTCCATAATTAGATCTTCAACAAATTATTGCATATCACATTAGTATTAATGCCTACGCAAAATATATCATCCTCCTAACTCTTTATCGGCGTAATGAATATGCTACAAAAGAGATGAACAGAAGAGTGCAATCCAAGTCTTCTTTCACATGAATTTGGGAAACACATTTTACACAAACGCCTTATATTAAATACCGAACAGTATACTTAATGCGTAATGGCTATTTTAAAACCTTGGAAAGACTTATCTCTTTCTATAGGAGATGGGCCTTTCCAGTATCGACCCGATTCTTTTGTTAATCATCAGATGAACCACAACCAAGCTATGAAATTTATTGGAGCAATAAGATCAATACCAACATAGCTTTCAACACTTATGGAAGCTAGTAAGTTGGTGCTGATGAAAGCGTTTCGGTTATCTATCAGTAAAATGACTGACACTAGTGATTTATCTCTACATGAAGAACATTTCTCACACAGCTAATCAGAAACTTACTAGACGACTTTACTGGCGAAAAGGTGCACTGCCTAACAGCTTTTGTATGTATCCTTTGATGGCTAGAAACTTTGTTAGTAGCAGCAACCACTTTCATTATCGCTATTCCTGATTCATCCAGCTAAACGGTTTTGAACTTTCCAGCACATCTGTGGCTTAGAGTTAACTACATGAGGATAGGAAATTGTTTGTTTTAATGTATAGCTGTTGGGATTTCTCTATGGGCATTCACTAAGCTGAATTAACTAACCTTTAGCCTACCCAAAGGTACTTAATAAAATAATAATATTATTATTATTGAAATAATAATTGAAATGTAAGTGATAACTTGTAAACTTTAACGACTGTTAGAATAATTTTTACCACATAAATCTAAATACCGACGAGATATTTTGTTTTCTGGATTTAGAAACTACACAGCAGTGGCAACGCACTTAAAGATATTTCAGGTATTACATACGATAGAAGATAACTTTAAAGCAGCGATATGTTTAGTGCATTTTACCCACATAAAATGTAAGAGACTGACGTCATATTTTAACATAGTGGATGTGTCGCTTTTCCCATGCGAGCTTTTTTTTCAACCATCCGTTCTTCAATCCCATTACCGATCTTTCGCTATAACACAAACCAAAAATGTGTATTCTTTATGGGAGAAGTAGGCAGCCTAACAACGAGTCAATACTTTACCTTCTGATGCTTGAAATTTGCATGTTTATGAAGAAGAAAACAATAGGCTACAAAAGGCAAACGTCCTTCGAGAGAACTACGAAGATGAAACCCCAGAAGGAGATTTCCTCCCCACTTTACACTGACATCGATTATGTGCCCAAAGATCTATAATCTTTTCTCCTTTCTAGCACCACTTTCCTGTTTCCCCCCGACTATAAATTGAGCTAAAATTCTATTTTGTGCGTAGTACAGAAACTGGCTTCAAGCCAATACCGAGTCCTGCATTCAAATGATGTTATTATCTGGTACTCTATTTGCACAGGGCTTCTTTTTCTTTATTCGCCTTCGTACTCCTTCTTTGCCGCTTTTTGGTGCTTGTATCGAACTGTTTAAGAGAGGCGAATCCATTGTTCGCTACCTAGCGACTCTATGGAACCACTGTCAGCTGTTTTCAATGTTTGAGTTATCAGTAGATATTGATGTGTGATCCTTGCTCGACCAAACACTTTACATTTTAATATTTGATTGCGAATTACGTGTTATAAAATATCAGATTTGGCATCGATAGAATAGGTTTCTGATGTTCAGTCGATATTTCTTTGGGATAAATGTTAAATGATTTAAGGTACTATTACAATAAAATTATAAGTTTAGGTAATAAAATTTGTCGAAGGTAAAAATAGGGCTGAGCGCTGTAAACGGTACACATAACACAACACATATGAGTAAAAGAATGGATTAGGAATTGAGTAATTTTAATTATTATACGATATCTAATTTTTAAGATATCGCCAACAATGAATTCGGTATTATTCAAGGACAGTTTCTAAACTTCTATTTTTCAATAACTGTTTTGAGTTTTTTTATTAAATATTACTTAAAACATATCTACACTTAGAGTTAACGAAATTTTCACATAGTCTAAAGTGGTATCAGGGAGTGTTGAAATATGTGTTTAAAATGAAGATGGAGAGGGTTATCTATTGATCGGACTTCTGAATAGAGAGATTTTTCGCGTTTCATCCCATTGTGTGACCAGTATTCTAAGGCTGGATGGATTTGGGATTTATACCATTACCGGTGAGGAAACAACATTTTGAATATTTTGGACAACAAGTGTTTTGGAGACGGAAGAATCTCCAAATGCGATGTACTTTTTTTAATTTATTGTTTATATTATTTACACTTTACTATTAATTGTGGAAAGCGACCGAAATTATTCGATATAATGCAAGTAATTAAGTAGCATCTCGTTGCAACCTAAAATATTCCTGTATTATTAATTATCCTGTAATATTCCTATATTATTAATTATAACAAATTTAACATTTTAAGTTAGTTATTGATGAAAAAGGTAAATAAATTACACTATTAAAATTTAAAATATCATAATTATGATAAATGTTTCAGAACCTTTCCCACAAAAAAACATACATAAATAAAAAAATATTAAAATGGGGATTCCATCTGCTTCTAGACTCTTCAGATAAATATATATTTTAGGTACACTCGATAGTAAAATTTCGACACATTGATTTTTTTACTGCTTAGACTTAACTTAATAGTTTTGTACTTAGTTCAAAAGCATGCATACTTTACATGCACTTAACATACATATTTTACAGGGATAGTTTTCGTTTTATTGCGAATAGGACTACTGCTTGTAGGATCCCCATGGTAAAACTTATTGGCTTGTCATAGGAGAGTATGAACAGTCTTAGAATATTATATGTTATTTATTTAATACGACTCTACTTTGAATGCAGTCTAAATTGCATATTGTTTCAAACATACAAGACAAACACATAGAAATTGGCAACAAATAGTTCTTTATCAGCAAACCACGATTAATAAACTTTATTCCAAAATACTGAATATAACTTGGTCCTCGCCGGAGAAAAGACTGCATTTTGTTTGTTGTGCCCATTTCTTTGTCTTTCACATATGCTTTGGTTCACACACTCTAGGGATTTTCTGTGGGTCAGAAATTCTCGAAAATTTGGTATAATATTTCTTTTGTATTGCGCAAGGTGCCTTTTTGAAGAAATGGTTAAAAATGTTTACCTAGTGGATAGCTAAGGCGATTTTGGCTTTTTACAATTGAAATGCTTTAGAAAATATTCTGTAGTGAAGAAAAATGGAATAAGAAGAACTATTCTCTGCTTACTTTGTCTTTTGAAAACACAATAAGTTGCTAAGAGTACTTCCTTTTCTTAACAAATTAAGGAGGACCAGCATCTTTCTTAGGGGAACTTAACATACCTTTTTTATGTGACTCACATCCGAAATGTTACAAACCTATAGTACATTATTTATCATTTTTCTATTTTATTTTAAATTAATAAAATAGAAATATAGAAATATTTTATGGAATTTAGAAATCTTGCTCAAAAATAAACAAAAAAGCATTTTAAATTTCTTCATACCTTTAATAAGCTGAATGATACATTTATACCTAAAATTAGAATTTATCTATTTCATATATAAGCATTTTTGAATTTAACACAACTAATCTTGATTTTTTTTTTTTTTTGAGTGAACATACATATATAGATCGGCCGTGAGTTGTGATGATTAATACCCTTGGAGGGTAATGGATGGCAATGCTGTAGCCAATGAAGTTCTAACTGAGGCTTGGCTATTGCTGTTACTCTCCTGCTGATCAGAGCTTTAATAGCTCAATAACATCTCTACACTGTCCTCTACAGATAACGGGGAAGATGAAAAGCATTCCCCTTTAAGACGGTCCTTATAAGGATAAGGACAATTAATCTTTATATTCAAATATAAAACACCAAAAGACATTTTAACTGCTCATAAATTCTACCCTCACTGTAGCTACAACAGATAGCGGGGAATATGAAAAGCATCTTGCTTCACCTCTAAAGACATTAATGTCAATTGTCACAATTAATCTTGACGGAAAAGATTTCGATTATGGGTTTTGACTTTTGTAAGTGATACTTGTTGCAGATGAGTTCCGACGATCTCGCAATTTCATGCCAGTGCTTTTATCCAAAAAACTATGAGTTTTGCAGAAGTGCTGGCCAGGCTACAACTGCACGATAAGCATTTTTCCCCCTGAGCTTCTGACATGTCGCATTGATAGACATGGAAAACAAATAGATGAGACGATATTTTAGGAAGTATATCGTGAATTCATCAGACTTGGCGACCTGCTTAATAACAACTGGCCGGGAAAGGTGAAACTTTATGATACGTTTCCCTCAGTAAGTGTCACAGGCGATGTCGTCGCTAAAATGGAGGAACAGTTGGAATCGGTGATCTCCACTCCCTCAGATTTTGAAGGGGTCCGCGCACGTAAGAAGCCAGAACAATTGTAGAACCACTCAAAGATAATGAAGTGGAATAAGAACACAGTCGGAGGCCTTCAAAGATAGAGGGTGCCAAAGGCAAATAAGAAGTTATGCTGATGTGGCCCGTACAAACAAGTCAACACAGAACAGAATCAGTCAACAGCACCTACAAACCTGACAGTTGCTATTACGGCCTCTTTAGCAAACAGGCTACAAGACTTCAACATGTCAAACCCTTCAGTAACCTCCATTAAAGATTCCTACGCGAAACACAGGCCATCCTCACAGCACTTATAGATGAATAGAAACAAACGTATTCCAGCCTCTCTTCAGATCGTTGCATGGAATGCAAATGGCGCAGAAACAAAATTTTGGAGCTCCAAGATTTCACCTATAGACATCAACCAGATTTTCGTATTACAGAGACACATCTAAGACCCTCTGAAAGCCCTAAAATAAGTGGTTATCTCCTATATAGAACCGACAGGTTAAACTACAGAGGTAGCGGCACTGCCATCTTCATCAAAAATTATATCAAACACCATTCTGTAAACAACCCTTCAACCAATAACCTTGAGGTCACAGGCGTGGAAGTATTCACTAGCTCGGCTGGCAGACTGAAAATCTACTCAGCTTACAACCCACCCTTAAGAACTCTGCTGCATTCTGATCTAAACGCCATCTTCGGCGTCAGAGAGTCCACATTATTGTGGGACACGTAAACTCCATTTGGAATTGTAGAACCACCAACAAGGATGACTGCATCCTTTCCAACTACATAAGATCAAACTATGCTATTGTGGCAGGCCCCACCGAACCAACTCATCTCAGTACGTTTGGCACTGCTGACATCCTGGATATAGCCATCCTACAAGATATTAAACTTCAATACATTGAACATGTTGTCATCTGATCATAACCCAATTCTACTACAGCTGGGGAAACAAGAACACCTGTCTCCTCCTTCTCAATCATTTATATCGTGGGAAAGATTGTCAAAAGTACTCCGGGATTGCATTGGACCTTACAAGCCTCACCCAACAAATTAACTCAGCTATAACGGCAGCCACCTCCTACAAATCTGTACCCAAGTTTGGTCGTCTGATCGAAGACATTATGAACTTGATCAAAGAAAAAAAAATAGAACAAGGAAAAGATTTCACAACACCCCCGCGCCACAAGACAAGACAGCTCTTAAATAGACTAAATGGGGTAATGAGAGATACACTCAAAGCTCACAGAGACCAATTATGGGGGAAAAAATTTGTCTCTATCTCACCTACTGATCACTCTATCTGGGGACTACTCAGAAAAATCAGAAACAAAGGCAGATCCCTTCCCCTTATACTTTCTGACCAAGGCCTTGTTCACACAGACGTAGAAAAGATAGAAGCCATAGCGAAAAAATTTAGAAGAGCAGTGCAAACCTTCATATGAAAACTTAGACTTCGATCACTTGTATAAAATCCACAGAGAGGTCAGACACTCATGAAAACTTCCTGATACCGGTGCTGACCCTATTGCACCAACGTTACCCGCTGAAATATATAATAGTATTAAAACTTTAAAGAACAAAAAAGCTCCTGGTCCAGATGGCATTACAAATAGGGTGATCAAGCTGCTGTCCCGAAAAGCTGTAGTGCATCTGACCAGTATAATAAATGCAATCTTAAGGTTTCACTATTTTCCTCCAACCTGGAAACAGGCTGATGTAATCCCAATTCATAAGCATGGCAAGGACCTGCACATCCCCCATAATTATCATCCAATCAGCCTCATCTCCAATCTGGGTAAGGTTGCGGAGACGATCATCCTCTCACGACTTCAAACTTCAGTAAATGAACTAAACATCCTTCCTAAAGAGCAATTCGGGTTTCGACAACACCATAGTACTACCCAGTAGATCCACAGAATTGTGGAATATATTATCACCAGCTACAACTGGCATCAGTACACTGGAGCTGTTTTTCTTGATCTATCCAAAGCATTTGACAAAATATGGCACTTCGGATTGCTACATAAACTTATCTCAGTCGGTATCTCACTACAAATGGTACATTTAGTTAGATTATATCTACAGAATACAATCATGCAAGTCAAGATCAATGGTACTACCTCATCCCAGCGCCATACCTTGGCTGGAGTACCGCAAGGATCCCTACTGACTCTCTTGCTGTTCTCTCTCTATGTATATGTCAGATATTCCGCACAACCCAATGTCATCCATCATGCGGATGATACAGAATTATTAGCCAGATCTCTCCGACCACACTTCTTTACTAGAAAGCTTCAAGAAAACCTTCTGAAGTTAGAGAAATGGTTCTCCAAATGGAGACTGGAAGTAAATCCCCAAAAAGCTCAGCCATTCTCTTCACAAGCAGGTCGATGTCTCCTGCAGGAGACGTCGTACTATTCAATACTAAAATTCCCTAACAGACAGAAACAAAATACCTTGGTGTCGTGCTCGACAAAAAATTAACTTTTAACCAACACATCAAGACCACGCGTGCAAAGGCATCTAAATCCATCGCTCAGATCTACCACCTTCATTAACAGGAACAGCAAGCTAAACATCAGAATTCAATTGCTTTTATACCACTGAAGATTCGTTCCATAGTCACTTATGCTTCTCTAGCCTGGAGCCATACCTCCAAAATTAACATTCTCAAACTGCAACGTGTACAAAACAAGTGCCTGCGAATGATTCTAAACGTCTTGTGGTTCATCAGAAACAATCAACTTCATCGAGATGCAAATAATCATTATATCTTCTCTTTCTTACAAACTTTAGCAACAAAGTTTTTCCTAAAAACGTCCATACACCCCAACGATCTAGTTCAGCAAGTTTTAACCTACAAGACAACGGATATATTCAAACATAAAAGACCAAAAGACATTTTAACTTCCTTTAGCGATAATCTCCATGTCCATTCAGGGCGAGCAAACTGCTCATTAAATTTTACCCTCACTGTAGCCGTAACAGATAGCGAGGAATATGAAAAGCATCTTGCTTCACCCCTAAAGACATTAATGTCAATTGTCACTCACAGTTAATCTTTCCCGTTGGTTTTAATGTTCGTATTTATTTATTAATAATTTGCAGTCATCTTCAAGGTAACAGGAAGATGAAATATGAGGTGTGCCTGCCTGTGATTTTTAATTTTTATAATTTTTGTTTTTAATTTTATTTTCTTTCAAGTGTCACATTAGTATTATTTATGCTATACTCAAATAAGTATTGTACAACCAATTCAGTTTTTAATAATATGTTACCTCTTTTAATAATATATTAAACCAAAAATCGTCTAACGAATGTGACAGATGTTACGTAAAATAATAGTATTAGGAAAACTGAAAAATTAGTTTAAAGAAATCCAAGTTAAAAACGCCAAAAATGACTGATATAAAATGTGTTAGATATCTGAAATGGACTTAAAATATTGGTATTTGCAATGAACTATTGCTGTCAGGTCAAAATACAAATCTTCACACGTATGAACATTTTAAAAGTCCATTTTGGTCTGCAGAATAATGTAAGTTCTTTTTACGGAAGTGTCTATTGGGGAATATTAAAATACCAGTCTTTAAATTGGAATATGCGAACGACTGGTTATATTCCGGGAATGATGAACTGCATGAGTTGTTCGGTATTCTATTCTCTGTATTATGTATTCTATTCAAAAAAAATATTATTGTCTTGTTTTCTCTTCCGATTCCATTCACACTCAAAAATGATATTTTTTTTCCCCTTCACGACCGAACATAATTAGGATACGGGTTACGTCGTGTAGAGAATAAATCCTGCACTGCTGACAATTCATCGAAGCGAGAGAATGAGTTGTTTTATTTGTACGTTGTTCACACGAATCCTAGTGATTTATGGTCGGATCGGCTATTTTAAAATGATGCTGTAAAAACACTTGGAAAAGATAAATGTGAAAACATTACACAGTCCCCAAAAGCCGAGTAACAGCTAAAAACGTAAACAGCGGAAGGATGTGGCAATAAATCACCGACAGCCAATCTTCCCTCACTGGCGCAGTCACGAGCATGCGGTCCCTCACAATTCTACAACTACGGTTTACAGAGATTATTCCGGACGGTTGAACGGTAGATGACGGCCAATATGGGAAGGATATCCTCCCCCCCCCAACGTATGACAATCACGTGCAGTATAAAAGATGATCTGTGACAAAGAAAATGACAAATAAAGGAGGTAGAAAAAATGATCAGAGATAAGTTTGCTGGTGGTATAGGCAGCATCTGGACTATGCTCCGTTATTTAATATCATGCGATGCTTTTATCATAAAACTCTACTTGTGCTGGTCCCAGTAGCCGTATGCTATCGAAAACGTTGTGCAATCATCCCTCTCATTGAAAACACGGTTGCTGGATGATCCTGGATGTGACTGATGGATGCTGGGGATTGAAGTTTAGCTTCCGCATCTCCTTCTCTACAATGATTTTTCCTCCTCCTGTTCTCTTTCCTTCTTACTTCTCAATGTTATTTTTTCGTATTCAAATGCCATTATCTGTGAAAGGAGTTTTCTTTTTTTTTTCCCCAGTGTGACGTGTATATAGTTCTTTTTCTTTTTTTATATATAGAAGTTTGGAAGAACTTTCGTTTTCTTTCAAAACAGGAAAGAAGTCAGCCTCCTATCCAATACCATCATGAATTCTAATGATGGCGGGATCCACTGTTTGTAGTGAGAGCCGACTACAGTAGCAGTCTAAATCAGACGTCAAGCATTAAAATTTATCATGTGACCTACTTACTTTGGAGAAGACATGTGTGGACAAAATTTGAATTTTTAAACAAATCATCCGATGGTTTTACATTTACAAGGTAAACAACTAAAGATAAGAGAAGCAACGCGGACCAATAGCAGGACACAGACCACCACTTCCTGCTTTACTTCGCATTAGTCTGGGGCCTTTTTTCCCCTTTCATGCTGACGAGCTAAGATAAATTGAAAAGCTTTTTGCTTGAGGGCTGAAACAGTGAAAAATTAATGTAGTTACTAACCCGCCTAGGATGCAATGGAAAAGGCAAGCGCAAGAGTAACTCCCATGGACAGAGAAGTGTTGGAGTTTCTGATGCATGAGACTGTCAGTCTGCTTGGTGAACGTGATTGGAATTCCAAGCAGCTTCAAAGTTTTGCTGACGTTTCATCACATCTCTTTACTTTTTAATTTCTTTTCTCTTTTTTGCTTTTCTTTAAAATGTTCGTTTTACCCAATTTTCTCTACTTTGCGATATTGTTTTTTCCTTCTATCTTTCTTGTCTATAAGATTTTGCTTTCAGTTTTGTTGCCTCCATGGAAATTGTGTTCTGTTTATTTGTCTTGGTTTCTTTTATTTATTTTTGTCTGTTTTTCTTTCTTCTTGTTTCTCTTACACAGAATTGGCAATGCTTGCATGCAACTGCAAGTATGTTTCAGTTACGGATGCAATACACCCTCGATCTTCTTAAATTCTTCTTCGTTATCTTTCTTCACATTCTTCACTTTCCCATTACCTTAGTTCGAGCGTTTTCAAGTCTACAAAATGATTTTCCCCAGTTTCGTTCTCTTACGTTCTAACCATGGCAACTGAACATCATGTAAAAATGAAACATAGTTACAGAAGCATCTACATACGCTGGAGAAAATCACAGAATGTGTTTTATGTTAGACGTGCGTAGTTCCAGATGTGATAGTTTAGGAGACACATCGTAGTTTCACACTGTTGGTGCAAGTTGTGAAAAGCTTAGCAGGAAGAACGTTAAAATAACTAGAATCTTTGTGAAGCTAGGTAAATTTATGCTCGATATTTCATGCGAATATAATTTTAATCAGATGCGCCGTCTGAGTTTAATTCCACATAATGTTGTGTGATTGAACTGATGGCCAGATTTTTTTCTCTTTTTGAATACGTACAGTTGAAAAGTCATTAACCTTGGGATTTTGATACGCAGAAGACTTCTCAGAAGAGCAAGAAACCAAGTAGGTACTAATTAAGGCTAATATAAGGACAGAACTATATTATGGAAGTCGTAAAAGAGACAAAAACAAGTTAAGGGATGTAATCTGGCATTAAAGACATTTTCAGTACAAAATTCTTTTTCTTAGTTAGACAGCTGAAAAAAAGGAATTTTTATGACTAAGTATGAATGAGACATTAAGATGAATTTCTAATGGCAAGTAACAAGCGGATCTATCTTCAGATGGTTTAGGGTTGTTTCTGCTGGTTCACAAAAGTGTTGCCATTTCCGAACCAATCTATATTACTCATGATCTTTTCAGTGACGCGAATAGATCGTATATAAAGATACCTTTAGCACAATCATTATTACATTTACTTCGCATATTCATGATAAAAACATAACACTAATATATTTCCAATTATTCGCTGTATACTACGAACTCTCATAGGTTATGAAACATGATTAATGTTTTCTCTAAAGGTAGACATCTAAATACAAACACGGATTAATAACCTCAACAGGGAGAGTATAGAATGCCCATTACAACACTTCCTTTACTCCTAATCAATATTTAATGAAAACATTTATTGCACATGCCTAAATCCGTCTCTTACTAATTTATAAATGGAGTCAAAACAGTTTACAGCCGCTGCCTTTAAGAATCATCGCTTCTCTTGTAGTAACGTGCTGGCGATGATTAGAAGTCGAAACATCTGTGGAGATAATTTAAAAAGTAGCTTCATCACTAGCGCGCTACATGATGAATTAGTTTCATCCTGGAATACTCTAGTGACTTATTCATATACCTACTTTATCTCCCCTGTTTGTCTCGCTGTTGTCCCTCTAACACGGATGTAATTTATGGCACATGTGAGAAACTAGTAAAGCATCTCTAATTATTTATGACCTTATTTGTATCTTCCGCTCTCAGTAAGGCCGCCAGTTGATACTCGAAGTATCCACATGTCGTAGGCTTCGTATTCATAATTCATCTTAATACATCCCTATTCATGACTGAAGCGACGCCTTTCTTTAGAAAAAAAAAGCGCTGTTGACGAGGATAAATAAACAATACATTAACTCAAAAATGCTCCTGCAATAACCGCTTCTCTGCAAAGTACTACATCCCACTTGGAATATAACGCGGTTGCTATGATACGCTGGAGACCTCTGACGTAATTATAGGATGTGTCTTTTATAAGGGTTGATCGTTCCGTTTTCTCCATTGTGTCATGTCAAAAATGAAAGAATGGCTTGCGTGTCATCCCGAAGAACAGAAATGAAAAAAAAAAAAGTTCCCTGGAAACAGAAAAGGATGACAAAGTGAACACCAGGAGTAAAATTAATTTAGAATATAAATTCTGTTTCATTTTTCCTTTCTTTGAAACAAACCTGCACTTAGCCTTCGCACCATGTTTCATTACGTGACAGTTAAGAGCATTAATAAATATTAATTTTAGATTTACGGCTTGGTGAAAGTATAAATACATTATGAACGCACGCGCCAGACTTCAGAGGTTTACTAGTTTCTAAGATACATTAACCATTCTAAATTAGACGTTTACATTTTTGCCAAATAGGTTGACTCTGATGTCTGTTATACAAGTTCTGTGATGTTCAGTAAAATCACGGATCAGAAATATTCCACAGGAAAGCTTTCTCAAAATGACCCAGACGTGATATATTTCACTTAAATGTGGAAAGCGTACATTTAATATATATATTTATTTATTTATAAATAGCTAATCGTCAATAATATTTAGACATCGTATACATACGTTTACTCAATTTAGAATGCAGTTTAATTTATTTTCTGTCTTCCAGAGGGAAACCTTCCACATCTACAGACTTTCATCTTCACATCCTTAAAACGGGATACAAAAATGTTGTGTCTTTCGAACCAAAGTGCATTACCGTATTCACATGAAACAAAAATTCTCAAATTTTAAAGTAATTATTTTAAGAATACTTATATTTTACTTATAATTATTATTTTAAATTTAAAATTTAATACAGTATATATTTAGATTTTAAGAAAAAATAATAATAAATACACCTTTAAATATTCCATATAATAAGAATTTAATTATATTTTATCATGACTTCTACTTATTAGGAATAGAGCCAAAGTCCTTTTTAGGACTTCTAGGGTAACAATTAGCAATGCTGAACCGAGGAAGTAAACTGAGGTTCGGCTGTTGCTGTTATCCTGGGTGATGAGTTTTTGAGTTTGCTCCCTTGGGGTTTTTGCCTTAAGGGAGCACCTTGAGTCTCCGGGGAAGGTGTTCTCCGGCAGGGCCCGCTGAGGGGTTCTTGTCGGTGAATTATTTTCCTCGGAATTTGAGCGGTTCTGCTCAGGAGTCGGGGTGCTAGGATGGGGCGGCCGACACTGAGTGGAACCAACGCTGAGCGGTTCTGCTTAAACGGGGAGCCCGTCGGGGTGCTTGGACGGGGCGGCCGTCAATGAGTGGAACCAACGCTGAGACATGGACGGTCTTTCGCCCACTATGGAGTGGCCTAGAGATCGTCCGATTTTTTGAGATTTTACCCTTTACTTACTAATCAGGGTAACAATTAGCAATGCTGAACCAAGGAAGTAAACTGAGGTTCGGCTGTTGCTGTTATCCTGGGTGTGAGTTTTTTGAGTTCGCTCCCTTAGGGTTTTTGCCTTAAGGGAGCACCTTGAGTCTCCGGGGAAGGTGTTCTCCGGCAGGGCCCGCTGAGGGGTTCTTGTCGGTGAATTATTTTCCTCGGAATTTGAGCGGTTCTGCTCAGGAGTCGGGGTGCTAGGATGGGGCGGCCGACACTGAGTGGAACCAACGCTGAGCGGTTCTGCTTAAACGGGGAGCCCGTCGGGGTGCTTGGATGGGGCGGCCGTCAATGAGTGGAACCAACGCTGAGACATGGACGGTCTTTCGCCCACTATGGAGTGGCCTAGAGATCGTCCAATTTTTTGAGATTTTACCCTTTACTTACTAATCAGGGTAACAATTAGCAATGCTGAACCAAGGAAGTAAACTGAGGTTCGGCTGTTGCTGTTATCCTGGGTGTGAGTTTTTGAGTTCGCTCCCTTAGGGTTTTTGCCTTAAGGGAGCACCTTGAGTCTCCGGGGAAGGTGTTCTCCGGCACGGCCCGCTGAGGGGTTCTTGTCGGTGAATTATTTTCCTCGGAATTTGAGCGGTTCTGCTCAGGAGTCGGGGAGCCCATCGGGGTGCTTGGACGGGGCGGCCGTCAATGAGTGGAACCAACGCTGAGACATGGACGGTCTTTCGCCCACTATGGAGTGGCCTAGAGATCGTCCAATTTTTTCAGATTTTACCCTTTACTTACTAATCAGGGTAACAATTAGCAATGCTGAACCAAGGAAGTAAACTGAGGTTCGGCTGTTGCTGTTATCCTGGGTGTGAGTTTTTGAGTTCGCTCCCTTAGGGTTTGCCTTAAGGGAGCACCTTGAGTCTCCGGGGAAGGTGTTTTCCGGCATGGCCCGCTGAGGGGTTCATGTCGGTGAATTATTTTCCTCGGAATTTGAGCGGTTCTGCTCAGTGGTCGGGGAGTCCGTCACTGAGTGGAACCAACGCTGAGATATGGACGGTCTTTCGCCCACTATGGAGTGGCCTAGAGATCGTCCGATTTTTTGAGATTTTACCCTTTACTTACTAATCAGGGTAACGAATGGCAATGCTGTAGCCAATGAAGTTTTAACTGAGGCTCGGCTATTGCCGTTACCCAGCCATGACTAGAGCTTTTTAGCTCAATAACACTCCATCCACACAGATTTTCTTCATTCAGATGACGGGATAAAGAGTCAAGGACTCAGTCCATCGCCCAGTTCTTTTAAGAACTTTAAGAACTTCTACTTATTATTATGGAAGTTAAAATAAAAAGGCCTTTTTAGGATTTTCAGGGTAACAAATGGCGATGCTGTAGCCAATGAAGTTTTAACTGAGGCTCGGCTATTGTAATTACCCAGCCATGACTAGAGCTTTTAGCTCAATAACATCCCATCCACACAGATTTTCTTCATTCAGATAACGGGATAAAGAGTCAAGGACTCAGTCCATCGCCCAGTTCTTTTAAGAACTTCTACTTATTATGAATGAATGAAAAAGAATGAAGGATTCACCGGATTTTGATGAGAACGGACGTGTTACTTTAGACTGAGCCTGATTACATTGCACACAAGGTTTCTCAGTAATCTCACATTGCACTGGTGATAACATAGTGTGATTCCTACTGTCTTCTCTTCTGCACGAAAAGTGCAAGAGGTCAAATGGCCAGCAGGCTCCACCTGCAATGAGGACCAGTGATGGTATTAAGGTTTTATAGGGAGGTAGGTTTCTAACTGTGGCCAAGTGAGATATTGATACTCCTTTTCCCAAACTAGTAGGTTCTAAGAAGACTTTGCTAGTAGACTAACTCAGTCTACAGGACATTTGCTGGCAGGCTTCACGCTCTGCGGGATCAAACATTGCTAGTAGTCCGTCTAGGGCTACAGGATACTTTGCTGGCAGGCCCCCTGCCCTGCGGGATTATTATACTGCTTTTAACCCATCTCTGCTGGCAGGAAATCGCCACTTTGAGATGGACAACATCAAAGATCACATCCAGTTCTTTAACAAGGAGCAGTCACTAGAGGTGCTCAAACTTATAATAAGCAAATTAGAAACTGACTGGCCAGGATTCATAAAAGAGTACATTCACTCTAATGATGGAGAGGAAGAGGAGAATGAGATCTCTCAAGAGGATCTCATTGCTGCTCTGTCACCAAAATCCCCCTGTCAAAACATCTCTCAAGGGGAGCACTCTTAGAAAAGAAGAAGAACCATAGAAGACCAGATGGATGAAGACACACCAACATTAGAAGTCCCAAGGAACACCGAAAAGGTTCCACCAGTAATACTAAGGGACAAAGACAAATGGACCACTGTCACTACAGCCCTTAGGGAACACAAAATTGCATATTCCTGGGCAAAAAATCAAGATGAAGGAGTCAAAATCCAACAAGCCTCAGTCACTGCTTCGCGGAGTGACCGAGGGTGTCACCTGTGAAGAAGTCACCACTGACCTTATGAGTCGGAACCTAACACCAGTGAAAGCGAGCAGGATGCTTAGAGCAGATAAACGGCCAATGCCACTGATACTTGTAGAAATTGATAAGACACAAAAAGAGAGATCTATGAATTAACAACGATATGTGACCTCAGAATTTCTATTGAACCACTAAGGAAGAGATCAACAGCTGGGCAGTGCCATAGGTGCCAAAGGTTTGGCCATGCCCAAAAACTTTGCAAGGCAAATTACAGGTATTTAAAATGTGGCGAGGGCCACCAGACATTCATGTGTGCAAAACCAAGATCCACTCCAGCTAAATGCACCAATTGTGGAGAACCTCACCCTGCAAACTATAAGGGATGCATTACACACCCAAATAACCGAGGGTTACAAAAAACTACCCTTCCAACACAATTCAGCGATGCTCAAATCAGCCGTGCCAGTCACACCCCAGCCCAAACTATCTCTAGCCCAACAACTCAAGAAAGGAAATAAATGCCTAAAACTTATGCAGAGGCAGCACCAACAAAGGCTACTCCATCTCATGATCATATAGGCTCAAATCTAACATCAGTACTAACTGCCTCACTAGCTACCATGCTACAAGAATTCAGTATGACGAATCCTTCGCCGTCCTCCACGAAAAGATTCCTACAAGGTACCCACTCAATTCTGACAGCACAGCCCTCAACAATAAATAGAAGAAAATTCCATCCCAACTATCTCATGATCACGGCATGGAATGCCAACGGACTCAGCAATAAAACTCTAGAACTACAAGAGTTCTCTCACAGAAATAATCCTGACATAATACTGGTAAACGAAACACATCTCAGACCAGCAAATAATCCCAAATTACAGAACTATACTATGTACAAAACAGATAGACTAACTGGAAGCGGAGGAGGAACAGCTATATACATTAAAGACTACCTAAGCCACAATGTTCTGACCAATCCCCAAACCAAGAACCTAGAGATAACAGGCATTGAAGTTAATACCAACAATGCTGGTAATATTAAAATCTATGCTGTATATAATGCACCCAGCATTCCATTGCTGGTATCTGACTTGGACTCCATTCTCAGCTTCACTGACTCCATCATCATGGCTGGTGATTTGAATGCCAAACATACAGCTTGGCATAGCTCCACAATCAACGATAAAGGTCGAATTCTAAATAATTACTCAACGCAAAATTCTATTGTTGTAACCGAACCCACAGAGCCCACCCATCACAGCTCAACTGGAAGTTCAGATGTACTTGACATAGTTGTCCTCAAAAACGTCAGATACCAATATCAGCTGGAAACAATAAATGAACTTTCATCAGATCATAACCCTATTCTGCTTCAACTTGGTACACAAGAACAATTCTCCCCTCCCCACTCTTTCATATCTTGGGACAAACTCTCCAGAATCCTACCTGATCACATTGGCCCAGTCCCTACTATTCACACTAAAGAGGAGATAGAAATGGCTGCAAACAACTGTACCAGTCAAATCAAAAATACAACAAAGTCAATTACCCAAACTACAGTCTTTCACCCTAGTGGACGGATCCCCGAGGAGATTATGGATTTGATTAGACTGAAAAACAAGGCCAGAAAGAGGTATCATAACACAAGAGCCCCTCAAGATAAAGCAAATTTGAATCAATTAAACAGATATGTACGTGAAGCCCTCCAAAAGCATCGAAACCAAGAATGGGAATCTAAGCTAACAAAATTAAACCCTGAGGACAACTCCATATGGAAGTTTCTGAGAACCTTCCGCACCAAAAGACAACTTTTACCCCCCAATTCAAACCTCGAATGGTATAGCTCACACTGATGGGGAAAAGGCGGAGGCTCTGGCTGACAGCTTGGAAAGTCAATGCAACCCCTCATATGAAAATCTGAACATCAATCTCATCTATAAGATTCACCACCGAGTTAGGTAGGCCATAACACAACAAAAAGATGACCTAGAACCTCTCACATCTACTTCTCCAACAGAAGTAATAAACATTATAACCCACCTGAACAACAATAAAGCTCCAGTCTCAGATGGAATTACAAACACAATAATTAAACTACTCCCCAGAAAAGCCATTGCACATCTAGTCAACATAATTAATGCGATCCTCAGACTCCAGTAGTTCCCTTTAACATGGAAAATAGCAGATGTCACACCAGTCAAAAAGATGGGAAAAAACGCTCAACTCCCTGAAAACTACAGACCTATCAGTCTTCTGGCAGAAAAAGTAATCCTCACAAGACTTCAATTACAAACGGATAAACTAGGTATAATCCCAAATGAGCAATTTGGATTTAGAAAAAACCACTCCACCGTTCAGCAGATTCACAGGCTGATCGAATACATTTCCAAAGGCTTCAACCGGAACCTTCATACAGCTGCAGTCTTTTTAGATACCGCAAAGGCTTTTGATAAGGTGTGGCATCAAGGTCTTCTCTACAAACTCACCACATTCAATATGGCTATTAATCTAGTTAAAATAATTCACTCATACCTCAAAGACAGATACATGCAAGTCAAAATAAATGAAACTATATCAACCAGAGCAAGGTTCTGGCAGGAGTGCCGCATGGCTCACTCTTGGCCCCCTTGCTGTTTTCTATCTATATTGCTGATATCCCTCAAAACCCAAGCTCAACAATCACTGCATTATATGCTGATGATACTGCATTATTAGCAAGATCTCTCAGTCCCAAACTAGCTATTAAGAGACTTCAAAGCAGCATTCACACGCTGGAAAGATGGTTTATGGACTGGAGAATTCAAACCAATCCACAGAAGAACTCAGCCATACTGCTCACTAGAAAAAAGCCTCAAATCAAGGAAGATATACATTTACTAGGTGTTAAAGTCCCATGGCAGAATACAGTCAAATATCTTGGAGTAATTCTGGATAAAAAACTACAATTCACCAACCATATACGTTCAAAGCACATAAGTTCAAAGACATCCAAAGTAATAGCGCAGCTCTACCCCATGATCAACAGAAAAAGTAAATTCGATACTCAGAACAAACTGCTCATATACATGATGGTAACACGCCCAGTCATAACTTATGCATCTCCTGCTTGGAGTCATACTTCTAAAACAAACATTCAAAAGCTGCAGAGAATACAAAACAAATGTCTGAGAATGAGTTTGGATGCTCCGTGGTTCATCAGAAACTCCCAAATTCACAGAGACGTCAGCATCAGCATTCCCTACATCACGTCTCTTCTTCATGACCTAGCTGAAAAGTTCTTCAATAAGACAATTAATCATCCGAACCCACTGATCAAACAAGCATCAGACTATAATGAAGCAGATTTCTGCAAATACAAGAGACCCAAATCAATTCTATGCTCAGCTGAACACAGTTAATCTCACTGCCCTTTCAGGGCGAGCTTAAAGCTCAATAATTCTCCACCCAAAGAACTTTCCTTTTCAGATGGAGGGGAATATGAAAAACATTTATGCTTCACCCATCAAGTCAGTACCGTTATGCGTTATGCGTTCTACTTATTATGGATGGAATGAAGAGAATCCACCGTGAGATGCGGTGATTAAAATATACCCTTGGAGGGTAATGGATGGCAGTGCTGTGGCCAATGAAGTTCTCATTGAGGCTCGACTATTGCTGTTACCATCCTGCCATGATCAGAGCTTTAATAGCTCAATAACAACTTATCCCTACACTGTCCTCTACAGATAACGGGGAAGATGAAAAGCATTTTTCATCTTCCCCGCTTCGCCGCTTTAAGCCAGTCCTTATAAGGACTCTACTTATTATCCACTGCCCATTCAGGGTGAGCTAATAGCTCACAAATCTCTCCCATCACTGCTCCCGAAACAGACAACAGGGAATATGAAAAGCGTCAAGCTTCATCCTCTGCGCCATATATGTCCTGCGTCCTGCTTCTACTTATTATCCAAGACCGGATGGCATAACCAAGAGAATAGTAAAACTACTTCCAAGAAAGGCTGTAGTCCATCTCGTCAACATTACAAATGCCATCTTTAGATTCCAGCATTTCCCTACTACATGGAAAACAGCCACCATCATGCCACTGAAGAAGCCAGGAAAAAATCCTCACATTCCCGAAAGCTACAGATCCATAAGCTTATTGTCCATCCTCGGAAAGGTGATAGAGAAAGTGATCCTCTCAAGACTTCAAGCAGAAACAGATAAATTAGTAATTTTGCCTAATGAACAGTTCGGCTTCCGTAAGGCCCGTAGTACAGCTCAACAAGTGCACCGGCTGGTAGAAATCATTATTAAAGGCTTTAACTGGAGACTCAACACAGCTGCCATCTTCATCGACGCAGAGAAGGCGTTTGACAAAGTATGGCATCAAGGCCTTCTCTACAAACTGATTAAATTTAACTTGCCAGTCAAGTTAATAAAAATAATACATTCTTACCTGAAGGACAGATATATGCAGGTCAGGGTCGGCGAAACGATTTCGACCAGACGCAGGATCTCAGCAGGCGTACCTCAGTGATCTCTTCTGGCACCTCTCCTGTTCTCAATCTATGTAGCGGACATCCCTCCGAACCCAAGAACAACATTCACTGCATTATATGCAGATGATACTGCACTGATGGCAAGATCACTGAGCCCAAAACTGGCAACTAAAAGACTCCAAACCAGCATACACATTTTAGAAAAGTGGATGGCAGACTGGAGGATCCAAGTTAACCCCCAGAAAAGCTCAGCTATATTGTTTACTAGAAAGAAAATCCATACCGTAGAGGATATTTATTTGTTGGGAGTAAAGATTCCATGGCAGACTGAAGTTAAATATCTTGGAGCGATTCTGGATAGTAAACTCCTATTCAGCAAACATATTAGTTACATTACCTCAAAGACATCCAAAGTCTTAGCACAGCTCTACCCCATGACCAACAAACAAAGTAAACTGGACACGCAAACAAAATTAACAATTTACAAGATGGTAATTCGACCAGTGATCACTTACGCATCCCCAACGTGGAGCCACACCGCGAATTCAAACATTCTAAAACTTCAGAGATTACAGAATAAGTGCCTGAGAATGATTCTGGATGCCCCTTGGTTTATAAGAAATACCCAGATCCATAGAGAAGTTAATATCCCGTATATCTCTTCCTTTCTCATAAATCTAGCTGAGAAGTTCTTTACCAAGACAAGTAACCATCCAAACCCGTTAATCAAGGAAGCCTCGGAATATAATGAAGCAGAAATCAACAAATATAAAAGACCAAAGTCTATCTTAATTTCAGCTGAACACAGCTAACTTCACTGCCCTCAATGGGCGAGCATATAGCTCTCAAGCACTCGATTCAAAGTTCTTTCATTACAAGACAAAGGGGAATATGAAAAGCAATTTTGCTTAACCCATCTAGCCAGAAATGTTAAAAGTTAAAAGTTCTACTCATTAGCACTAGTGCTTCACCCATCCTGTTAGTAATGTTAATGGTTCTACTCATTCTGAAAAGGAATTTGAGTTGAGGCTTCCAATTGAAGACTCTTCACAACATGGATGGCAATGCTGTAGCCAATGAAGTTCTAACTGGGGCTCGGCTATTGCTAATATGAGTTCGCTCTCTTAAGGTTTTTGCCTTAAGGGGAGCAATTTGAGTGTCCGGGGAAAGTGTTTTCCGGCATGGCCCGGTGAGGGGCTTTGTCGGTGAATGCTTTTCTTCGGAATATGAGCGGTTATGCTCAGTGGTGGTGGGGGGAACGTCACTGAATGGAACTAATGCTGAGTTGGACGGTCTTTCGGCTACTCGTAGGGAGTGGTCTGGGGAATTTTCTTAATTTTTAGAGAGGGCTTTACTTACATACCACCCTATGCATATCGTAGGAGGCGACTAAAATGGGTACTCTGGGTACTCTGGGAGGGTAATGGATGGCAATGCTGTAGCCAATGGTGTTCTGAGGCTCGACTATTGCTGTTACCCTCCTGCCATGATCAGAGCTCATAACTCAATAACACTCTATCCTTACACTGTCCTCTACAGATAACTGGAAATATGAGAAGCATTCTTGCTTCGCCTATCTTGCCAAAAAAAAAAAAAATTTCTACTAATTCAGTAAATGGTGGAATAGTACTTTTTCATATGTATGCATTTTTGGGACCATCGCCAAGAAATTGCCGAATGGGGAGAACTATAAATAAAGTATTAGTTATGAGGAAGTTAATTACTGAATGTTCGTAGCCAGAATATTTTTGCTCCCTGTGAACAGTCATGCAAAAATAATAGTTTCAAAAATTAATGAGAGTGTGTGCTGTTTTAAATGAATATTAATGATTCTCCTTGCATACATATTACCTATATTTCGTGATCTACCTAATGAATATTTTGGTAAACATTTGGAACTATCGTAATCGTAGACACGCTTTCAATAGATGTTATTACAGCGTCTAGACATGGCATGAACATGCACCTGAATATTTGTACTTTATATTAGCGTAAAAGATCATGAATACTTAGTTGTATCTTTTTAAAATGGGCCTTAATTTTCCGTGGTATAATAATAAGAAAGCTTTCTTAAACGATGGTATTTCTCTGAAGATTATTTTGCTCTTCGAAGGAAGGCAAATGGTTTTTTCACAAGACAGAAATATCTTCTTTGCTCATTATGCTTTCTTTTTAATTGGAGGTGCGTTAGTCTCATGCGGTTGTGATAAGATTTCCTCCACGCTTTTATTCTTAAACAAAACAGCTAAAGTTAATACAATGTATTGGTCTTAGCTGTTACGGTTATGGTCCCAAACAACCAACTCTGTTGTTCAATTCCAGTTCAACTAAATTTCTTGAAACGAGGTTGTATCTCAGCAAATTAGAACAATCTATTTACTCTCAAATTTAGAGAGCTGCAACCTTCTTTTATCCGACCTGTTAAGTGCTTCAATATTATTAACTCCAAATATTAAACTGCTACAACACATTAACGTCAGAGTTGCTGTCAAAACTATACGCCATGTTCCTGTGGATTAAATTATATAGGCCAAACATCAAGAAGCCTGGAAATTCGAAAAAAGAACATATAGGGAACGTCAACAACAACAGAACAGACACTTCACGATTAGCTTATCACTTCTCGATCTCTAACCACACCATCGATTGGGATAACAGCTTATATAAAAGACGGTTTTCGATGTAGAAACTTCAAAGAAGACGCGATTGTACTCCAGGCGGGAAAATCTAAACAGAAATCAAGGACTGATTCTGAAAGACATCTGGAAAAGCCTAATAAATTCACTTAGCTTACCAGAATTTCATTTCGCTAAAAACTATACAACGCACTCAATAAACAATGACTAAGACTCCACGCTCCATGCTTATGATGTCACGCGTCAGTTTTAATTTTAATTTATTTGACTGTGTTACTCCATTCTTCTTCTTTACTAGCAAAAGTTATTATACCATCATGCTTGTCCTGAAGAAGCCAGACAGAATAGCTGGTGAAACTCATTGGCAATTTATGCATATCATTTATTAAGATATGGTATACCAATAAACCAAGAAAAAATCTTAAGTTTTAATGTTAAGTGACCAAATAGTAAACAATAATGAACATTAACTGAATTATTGCAGGATTCAAATCCTGAGATAAATTGTTCGAAATGCATTTAAACATGATTTTAATTAATTAAAAAAATAGTTTGTTTCCTAATGGTAGTGATGACTGTGCTACAGTTATTTACAATTATTTACTGTGCTCGCCCTCCCCGGTTGAATGCATTCCCGAATGACCATCCAGTCTGCGTTCTCAGGAATTTGAGTATTGTTCCTTCTAAATACTGCACAAACTTGTGTATTGCGCTCGAAGGCGAAATTATCCAAGTACTTCCCAGTTAATTTAAACTACAAATGCTAGATGTACGATAACAGTTTCTAGAAGAGTTCTGCTACAAGTTTACGTTAATACGATTGTAATACTATTGAGGAAGAGAATGAGTGGATTATAGCGAATTTGGATTATTGTGAATGAGCCGGTTATTTTGCTTCGTTAAGAAGGAAATTAACCAGTTAGCGGCAGGGAAATGATTGATTAACGTCGCTTTCAGATAATGAGTGTTAGGATTTGTGAAAGATTAATGTGGATTTTTGCCAAAGGGATTTGGTTCCTCCCCCCCCCCTACTTCAGAAAACTACGCCTCTGTACTTGCAGCTAGAAATCCTATGTTTCCCAACCGAAGCGTGCATTTGGGCACTCCCGCAGTGATGAAATGCACTTCCGTAGCCTTTCTCCACCTCTGCAAAAATCACCGCCACTTGCAACTGTTCTAATTTAGCCACAAAAACAAAATTAATTAAAGCTAATGTAGATTGGTTTTTAAGAAAAATTTAATCAGTTTCTTTTCGGTAATTCTGGAGCAAGTGAGTTTTATTCTCTTTCCCTCACTCAAGTGAAGCAACTTTTTTTTTTTTCTGTTGGAGGCGTACCGAATGAGAAAGCCGCAGGTGCTTTGAAATCCAAGGGAAAAAAAAAGCTGCCGTGACTGTAGAACATTTATGGGGAGGGAGGACATAGAAACGCAGATATATCGGAATGAAGTTAAGACGTTCAAAACGAGTCCTGATTAAAGGCATAATTGATAAACAAAGAAAATTATCACCAAGAGAGACTTATAAGAATAATAAAATTCGAATTGTTTCTTTTAACTTGTAATTCGTCATTCTGTCTTCAAGTACAAAAAAAAATATTATCCTGAATGGGGAAAGGAAAAAAAAAGAAATTTTGAAAGTGGAAAAATATTACTTACATCATTCAGCTTATACATTTTTATTTTAATATTTTTTTAAAACTGAAATTATACCCAAATGCAATTCCACACTGCTGCACACACACACACACACACAAGGTAATTTACTTATCGTAACTGCAGTATAATTTACAAATAGGCGAAGATGTCCCTTTTATCTGAACTCAGTTATAACTCATTAAAATGACAACCAAAGCAGTGTAATTGAAAACGAAGCGTTCTTACATTTTGCAAATGTTCCGCTTCTATTATTTTTCCCCTATTCTCTCGTCTCTAAAATTAAGGAAACAGAATAAGAATATCTCTTACAGCTTAGCCTAGTTAAAAGAAAAATGTATTATTAATGATTTTATTAATTGTCATTACTAAAAGGCATTTGAAATTTCAAATGAAAATTTTAAAAAAAGTTATTAGAGCAAATTTTTACTAAATTCAAATAATAGTAATAGGATAGCCTATTTTATTATTATTATCATTTTATATAATTCAGGAATACTCTTATACAGAGCAAAACTTCAGTAAAGCGGAGGAGGTAGTAATTTTACACAGGATAACGGAATTCGTCTACCGACTTATTTACTGAATTAATGTAAAGATATTTTTTTTCACATTAATTCAGTAAATAATTCACATTTTCACATTAATTCATATTTTCCTCAATACATATTAGAAAATATATTAATAATTAAAAGGTGTATTTAAAAATATCTTTAAATAATTAAGAGTTTTACAAATTCCTAGATATCTTATATAAATTTAATATACCTAATTTATTATCTTTAATATTCTATACGAAATATTTAATTTTAATGTATATATTTGGCATAAATTGTTTTTGAATGAGTGAGTCATGGCATTCTAAAAAAATCCAATATAAAATAATTTTAATATAGCACAGTTAAATGCCATTAACCAGAAATCTTGAAACTTCCGATTCACGATCAATTCTCCCTAAAACCGAGCAATATGATTTAGATACCCCCGTTAGGTGAGGTCATGCAGCATTGCAACCATTACAGGTTACCTTTATGTAGCTCACTATGGAGGGGCCTTCTTTGTGACTATTTTCTTTTGTGGCATTTCGATGTGTTGAAATGTAGTGATCACAGTAAAGTTTGTTGCGCGAGATCCCTCAGGGAAAACTAAAATATAGATTTATTACTTACTAAACGCTACCACACTCCATACATTACACTTTATTATACCCCGAAGAAGAGACATTACAGAAAACTTCAACTTTCTAACTTTTTTTTTTTCGTTCTATTCGATCAAGGTTTCTTGAACTGTACAGTTCTGCATCAGGTAAGAGCTTGTGAGGCTAAGGCTCACTTATTTCCCGCATGGCGACCATAAAGAAACACAATAGAAACATTTTTTTTCTTTGCGGTTGAGAGTGAAGTTGGCTTCTATTTTATTTTTATTTAGGTTCTCTTCTGTGTTCTTTTAGAGGAAGCAAAGCTGTATTTATTCGGTTAGAGAAAACAGTCTCATTTTCACTCGCTTCCTTCTCTGATCTGTGTGTGTGTGTGTGTGTACAAACTCATAATAGCATTGAAATGATACCACTCTACTGAGGCACTTCCATACGTTATATTAAAATTCTTAGAGTTAGGGGAAGTTGTAGTAATGAAGGGGTATTAATACAAGATTATGTAATTTAAAAAAAAAATAAACAATTATCTCTTTGTTTATTCAATAATTAAGAATTTTACAAATTCCTGTATATATAATATAATAATATAAATATATATATATATAAATAACCGAGTATTCATTTTCCTCAATACATATTAGAAAATATATTAATAATTAAAAGGTGTATTTAAAAATATCTATAAATAATTAAGAATTTTGCAAATTCCTAGATATCTTATATAAATTTAATATACCTAATTTACTATATTTAATATTCTATACGAAATATTTAATTTTAAAAATATTTTTATACGACACAATCTGCGAAGATTATAAATCTCCACGGAATCAATAACAAATATAATTTATGAATGAATCTTCGATTTTCCTTTTAATCGTCATCTTCTTCCTTTTATCCTCTTTTACCTTGCGGTGTCAAGGGTTTATTAATCATCACACCTCAAACCGTTCACAGGATAAGTTGGTCAACCCTACGCCCTGGTGTATCCTATGTCCGTAGTGTTGAGTTCTCAAAGCCGGTTTGCTTGCTTTACGGGATGAAAAACCCCAGGATAAACTGGGGAAAAACCCTGCTGTCCACGTCCGGTTAACTTGGCTATGGCTAACGAAGATCCTTCAGCTCCTCACGTCACCAACGGGAATCGAACCTAGGACGCTCCTTCCCAAGGTATATGGTTGCGAAACGCACAGCCACTAGGCTAACTCCGCGGACCTTTTTCTTTTAATAATTAATTTATTTTAATCAGATACATTTTCTTTTATTAATGGATTGCATGTTTGGATAACTAAAGTAGAGAGTTTAATTTGAAATGAATTTTGTCGTGAATTTTAAATATATGCACTTATATCGTTGCAAGAAGAATGATAGATGATAATAAGAAATTCTTGTTCGTTCGATAAATGCAATAGCGTCACTAGGAAGAATTTGTAACTTTAAGGGACCATGTAATTAACCTTCCACTATATGAATAAAAATAATTAAAGTGTGATGATATTAAAATTATTACTATAAATGATTAATATTTTAATACTGTATATTATTAGGTAATAATAATTATAACATTTAAATTTCCTAGCAGCCTCTGTATCTCACTCGTTTTCTACGATGCCCTTTGGTTAGAAGGAAAACTGGGTTCGAGACCCGTCTAGAATCTTTAGTTGGACTTTTCATCTTAAGGTGAGTTAGTCGGATTATGCGGAAGTAGAGGGTTCCCCCCCCCCCCCTGGAAACTCTGGGTTTCGAAAACATGCATGGTACGGAGCGGGTCTTCAGTGTGCGTGTGTGTGTGAGAGAGAGAGAGGAGGCTGTAAAGTCTGGCAATCTGGTTGATGCAATCTTCAGACCCTTGTGAATACTTTCTAGCTTTCCTAGCACAAATAATAATGGATGTTTCAAAGGCAACCCTATTCTGCTGTGAGAAATCATATTTTAAGCTTCCGTTGTTCCCAGACAAACTAATTAATGTTCCCAGCTTGATAGGGTGAGCTGATACTAGCTACGGTCTTATATCACAGTCATGTGATCTAACACGTATGCACGCAGACAGGTCTATAATAAGTGTCTATTTGAAGTCAGTTGCAGTGTGTGCGCGTGTCTCTTGGCTCGTAGCCAAACACAATTCCTATTTTAATACCCACTCTGATTAATCATTTTCTTTCACGAATTTCCACCTCCCTTTACAGATCCTGAGAATTTTCTGGTGGAGACACAAAAGAAAAAAGGAAATACTTAGCAGTGACCGTAAGGTCACAAACGTCATGTTAGGTCACGCACTGATGTAGGGAATAAATAATTGGGCGAGTGGAAACAAGGGTGAGTTGGCAGTGCACCAAATAACGCACGTGGTGAGCACCGCAACGCCACTGGAAGGGTGAAACGCCTCAGGAAGTATTACAAGCACGAATCATTATTTTAATGAATTCCCGGATGCAACACTGTTTTTTTTTCCTAGCGCTTTCACCCCCGTACATTCACAAACTATTATGAACTCGTGTTCGTACTGACTCTGATTATAATAGTGTGTAGTTTAGTCTTCGATATCTTTATCTTTCGTGTGTGTGTGTGTGTGTGAACCATACTCGGTAATGTCGCACAGCACAAACAGAACCATATAAAGTCAATGATGTAAACTGCATCATTCTGTTTAAATTTAGATACCGCACGCTTGACTGAACGTCTAAGCAGTTCTTTTTTAAAACTGGCAAACTTTTTCTTTTAAAAACAAAAACTTTTCAAATTTCTTTTTCATTACTAAGTGTCTTTGAAAAGCATTCAAAGAACAAAACATACTTTTAAAGATTAAGTTAATTACAAAACATTTATCCCTTATTTTAGATACAAAGTAAAATTTACGTCACTGTCCAAGAGAAAATTAAGTTGCTTAGCAACAATAATTCCCATGTTGTATCATTCCAGTTAGAAAAGTAAATTGACGGAAAAAGAACCAATGAAAAGTGTGTTGCTTAGCAACAAACAGACATTTCTGGTATTATTTAGGTTAGAAAAGATAATGTGACAAAATGCTAACAATGAAAATAACGTTGCTAAGCAACGAGCGCTAACTTAGCGGAGAAGGAATATAAAATGTCCACTGTATTTTATAGCGTACATTAAGAAAGATATTGCTTGTTCTATGTTTAGAGGGAAGATAAATGATTAGGTAACCAAAATAAACTGATGTGTGATTCAAAATCGACCTATGTGAATGAACTTTCATGGGATTTAGTAGTACTTGACAAAAAATAAATAGAAATGTCCCAGTTTTTATGACAGTAAAGAATGAACCTTATATAAAAATTGCATTTTCAAAATTAGCTAATAGATGTCCAATTGGTACAATGAAGTTCTGAAAAGTACTTGATCATATATATTCAAAATTTAATATCTTAAAAAAAAGACTTTTGACTTCTATGGCTGGATGGACATCAACCCCTTGGATTTTTATCCCGTAATCGGTATTTTTGTTTTAATTGTTTAAAGAAAGAAAGTTTTGAGCACTTGGCTCGCCCTAATTAGGGCTGTGTAGAAAGATTTCAATCTGTGATCAGGGCCACCTTTGGGCGTTTATGTTTCCATCTGTCTTTTTCATCGTAATCTGACTTGCGAATGAGTAGGTTGGGATGGAGTGATGCCTGAGCAAAGTACTTGGTTGCTATCTGGAGGAGAAACGTAGGTATGTCTGGCAGGTTTCCGTCTTGGTGGAGGATAGTGTTCCTTACAAACCACGGGGCATCGAAGATCATTCGATGGTGAACCGTAAGTTAGTATGGGTCTGATGATTGCTTTGTATATTCTTAATTTGTTTTCTGGAGTGACTTTGCTTCTACGGTTGAGTAGAGGGTAGAGTTGAGCTATTGCTGAGTTTGCTTTGTTGCAGGCATGAGAGACGTGGGAGTTGAAGCTGAGATGGTTACCTAGTTTGATTACCAGGTATTTTACTTCTTTTTGCCATGGGATATCAGTATTGAACATCGTGACTACTCCATGATGGTCTGCGTCTTCCTTGTAAATAGTATGGCCGTGCTTTTGTCTGCATTGACATTAATTCTCCATATCCGAAAACCATTTTTCAAGATTCATTGCTGCGTTTTGTTAGTCGTTGTGTGGCTAGGTATGGTCTGAGCGATCTGGTCAGTATCACCATGTCATTTGCATAGAAAGCCATGGTGGTTGATGCTGTACTTGGGACGTCTGAGATAAAAATGTTGAAGAGTAGCGGCGATAATAGGGAGCCTTGGAGAACACCTGCTGTGATACTTCTTGTAGTGGATCTGAGCCCACGGAATTTCACTTGAAATTTTCGGTCTTTCAGGTAAGAGTCTGTGATTTGGATGAGGTTTAGTGAGTATTTTGCACTTATTCGTTTGTGGATGAGGCCTTTGTGCTACACTTTATCGAAGGCTTTCGCCACATCCAGGAAGATTGCACCTGTATGTTGTTTCCAATTAAATCCGATAGTTATGTATTCTATAAGATTTGTTGAGTTGTGCAGTGACCAGTTCGAAAACCAAATTGTTCTTTTGGGATTAGGTCTGGATTGTCCGTTTCGTTTTGTAGGCGTTTTAGAATTACTATTTCAGCTATTTTCCCTAGGCCTGACAAGAGGCTGATAGGTCTGTAATTCTGGGGGAACTGAGGTTCTTTCCCCGGTTTGTGGATGAGGATTATAGCTGCCTGCTTCCAGCGAGTGGGAAAGTAGTTGAGTCTTAGCATCGCATTGATGATAGCCACTAGATGCATTATTGTTTTGTGAGGGAGTGCTTTTATAATTTTGTTTGAAATCTGATCAGGACCTGGTGCTTTTCCGTTATTGAGGTTCTTGATGATTTGGTATATTTCATTTGGTGTAGTATAGCTTTTGTTGTCATGGCTGGTGGTATGATGAAGTGCATAGCGTACTTGCCTGTGGATTTTTTTCAATGAAGCGCAAGTCCGCATGAGTGTAGTTTGGTTGAAATTGCAGCTCCAGGGAGTCTGCAAAAGCTTCTACTTTTTCATCGTCTCGGTAGACTATGCCTCTTTCTCCATGGATTGGTTGTATGTTGGGGTGATCGCTGCGAAGCGCTTTAGTCATTTTCCATAATGAGTTATCTACAGTATTTAAGGAGCTTAGTTTCTTCTCCCATAGTTGATTCTTATGGTCTTTGATTGCATATCGGACTAGGTTTGTTGCCCTGTTAAGCTCTTGTTTATCCTGAGGTGATAGTGTTGCATGGTATCGTCGTCTAATCCTGTTTTTGTTGCGAATAAGCTTTGGAATCTCTTCTGGGAGCAGGTTAGTTTGAGCTGGAGCGGTAACGGTGGAGGCTGTTGCAAGGCCAGTTTGGATTGTGCTTTCCAGTTTATTGATCGCTGTGTCTACTTCTTTGGGTGAGGAGATGGTTGGGACAGTGCCTGTGATGTTGCAGAGAGTTGCGTTGAGCTTCTTGAGATTTGTGTAGGATTGTCCGGGGATGGTTTCTGCTTCTCCGCCTAGGCTAAGCAGAACTGGATTGTGGTCGGAGATAAGATCATTAATAACGTGTAACTGGAATTGGTGTGTGGTGTTCCTGAAAATGGCTATATCCAGCACGTCAGGTTTTCCCAGTGGTCCGTAGTGTGTTCAACAGGACCTGCTATGGTGATGTTTCTTGTCATAGCGAATTTGTGTAGGTTCTTCCCAATATTATTGGTGTTTGTACTGTTCCACGCAGGATGTTTTGCGTTTAGGTCTCCCGCCACTATTGTTGCTTCGTTTGTGTCAAGGAGCTGGGAGAGGTCTGAGACTAGGAGTGGTTTGCCTGGAGGGTTGTACAGTGAATATAGTTTTAGACTACCTGTGTTGTTGGTATGTATTTCAATTCCAGTTTCTTCCAGGTTTGTAGTCGTCGTTTTCTTGATCTCATTGTATCTTATGCTTTTTTAACAAATATAGCCGTTCCGCCCCCTCTGGCATTGAGTATAAGTAGCGTGCAGTGCCTTATTTTGGGGTTGTCGCAAGGCCAAAGATGTGTCTCGTTGACTGAAAGGATGTCTATCTCATATCTTTCAGCAAATTCTTTTAGTTCTAGGAGGTTGTTGTTAGCATCCCAATAAGCAATCTGTATTGAGTTAGCTATGGTGACCATGTTACCCATTAATCATGGAGAAGATGACTTGTGTGTTTTTGAGGAATTTATTGGTGTCGGCCTGATTTGGATTTGTTTTGCTAAAGGCCATTAACATCTCTCCTAGAGTAGCAGCTAGGATTGCTGCAGAGGTTTGGTTGCAAGATGTTGGTTTGTTACTAGTAGAGATCGCAGATGCATATGATTTCTCGGGAGTAACAGCCCGTGTTATGATTTCTGGTGTAGTTCGCTTCTGATTAGGCAGGGGTAGTGCCTCTCTAGCCTTCTGCAGGTTGGATGGGTGGAGTGAACATCCCTTGTAGTTGGCTGGGTGTGGGCCGCCACAGTTCTCACACTTGGCGGGCGTGGTTCGTGGTTTGACGCAAGTGTGCGAGGGATTCTTGTCACCGCACTTGTAATCCGCTTTACATAGCTTTTGTGCATGCCCATACTTTGGCAGCGATGGCATTGACCATCTGAAGCCTTTCTTTTGAGAGGTGCGGTCTTGATGACTAAGCTGCAGACAATTTTAAGGTCGTAAATTTCTCTATGGTCTTTACTGATCTCGACCAAGACCAGAGGCATGGGGACGCTTGTCTGCTCGGTACATGCGCGATATCTTAATCGGCTCTAGGCCTTGTGATCTGAGGTCAGTAGCTATTTCTTCAGCTGGAATGGTCTCAGCCAGACCTCTGATGACCACCTTTAGATTTGTTTCACTTTTAAGCTGAAACGTGTGATATGGAACTTTCAGTTCATCCATAAGTCTGGCGAGCTGGCGGTAGTCCGAAGTTCCTTCTGGTTGAATCCGGATTCCTTCATCTGTACTCTTGGCTGATGTAAATTTGATGTTTGCGTTCTTTATCGTCGCTGTAATTGAAGACCATTTTTCTTTTGTTCTTAAAATTACAGGTGGAATCCTCTCTTTGGGTTGTGCCCTGGATTCGGTCTCTATTCTTTCATCAGGTTGTGCTGTTAAGTCCATTGGAGTTGTTCTTTCCAAGGATTGATGTATTATTTCAGGATCTGCAGCTGGCGACCCCTTCTTGCGCTTCTTTCTGCTGACAACCTGAGTCCACTAGGGGCTGGTCGTTAACTGGCGACATAATCTCTCTGGTGTTATCTTGAGAAGTGTTGGGGAGAAAGTCAGGGGATTGACAGTCCTCTGTTTCAACCTCTTCTGTTTGGTGGATTGCTAAATTTCCTGGCTATTTCCTTTGCAGCAAGCCTCCTACATGTTTGAAGATTGCCAATAGCTGCTTGAAGTCTAACTCATCATATGGAGAGTCCATAACTTGGCCCAAGAGAAAACAGCGGTTGATCGAGTTTCCCGAGTAGTTTGTAAGTCATCCTGTAGACTTTGAGAGTCCACTAGCTAATCCCATAGACAGCTTAGAGTAAGCGTCTACCAGCAAAAAGTTAGTTTATTATAGGTGACTATCCTAAAAATAAGGAAAAAGGAGTTTCGGGAACTTGCTTGGACACAGTGCAGAGACCTACCTCCCTAAAATACCATTCGTCCACCACTGGTCCTCATTGCGGGTGGAGCCTGCTGGCCATCAGACCTATGCATATTTTATACAGAGGGGGGGAGATAGTAGGTCTCGAACTGTGTTAGTTTCAGTGCAGTGCGAGCTTCCCAAAAAACTTTATATAAAATTCAACTAGGCAGAGTCTAAAGGAATACGTCCGATGACAACGATAGCCTCACCTCAGAATCTTAAAAAAAAACCAAAAAAAAAAACCTTCGGAATTATTTTTAAATAGTATATATATTATTTACAGTCTAGGCTATAAATTAAACTTAAGATATGAAACTTCAAACACACTTTTTAAATAAAATTAGCCAATTATAATAGAGGGTATTATAGATCCATTGATATTTTATAACAAAATATGAAAAAATAAATTAAATGTGTAAATTATGCAAATAAAGAATATGAACTGTTATTGTCCGTATTTTTTGAAAGTTGAGTGAAGATATACATTTAAGGAAGAGAAGCCGTTAATAATTATAGAAGAATCAAAACTACATCTTGAGGGAATGACGTAATTAACCAGACATCATTGTAATTGGTCTTCTACCTTCATCAATCTCGGTTATAATGCCATTGATTTAATACTTTCTCATATAATAAGCGAGTTTTTCGTTTTAGTCATCGTCTCAACGCGAAGAAGAGCTAGGATCAATGGAAAGGGATATGAACTGTAAATTTTCCAGCGCAAATTGGAAGGTTGTCGATAACTTCTCCAACAGCCTTCACAAACATTCTTTCTCGGTTTTCTCCATCTCTCCCCTCCTCCCTTGACTATCGATTGATTCTCCCTCACACTGTAATGAAGTAACAAGCAGCATCTCATTGAAACCGGAAGAATAAAGAGAAGAGTGAAACTTCGAACCAACTGATGCCTAAAATCCCAGCTGATTACAAAGAGGTCTTTCCCACAAAACGGTATAGCAGATACTTCGGCAATGATTTAATTTCTTCACATTTCCCTCAAGCAATTCGTTGAAATTTCCTCTTGGTTAAAAGAGCAAGTAGATTTATTTCCACCGTAAAGTTCTTGTCATCGATACAATCACTGTGGAACTTTTAGAATCTTTAAAACACCCAACCATTTATTGTTTGGGTCAAAGATCTCTTGTTAGATAATCAAAGAAAATTTAGAAAGAAAAAAAAAGTTATTTTAAGTCTCGTGGTTGGTTCAATTAAGTCCAGAAAATGCACTTGATTATATTTTTAAAATTTAATATCTTTAGATCTTTAAGTTAAACAAAACAATTCGGAGTTATTCTTTTCAATAATGTGTATATTATTTATAGTATAGGCTGTAAATTAAACTTAAAATATAAAACTAGAAATACCTTTTTATAATAAAATCATCTAAATAGAATGGAGGGTATTATATATCCATTTATATTTTATAGTCAAATATAGAAAAAAATTAAATGTTTAAATTTATCAGAGAGCATATGAATCATCTCTTGTTAATGAAATTTATGATTTCATCAGAATAGAAAAATGCACGTACAAATTTGCTTCATATGCGGATTAATATATAAATATGTCTTATTTAATGAATAAGCTAAAGGATAAAGGAAAGAAAATCACCGGAAACCAAAGGGGGGGAGGGTAAAAGAGTAATTATTGTTTGGTTTTAATAAAAATTTAAATTGTTCAATAATTTTTCTTCAAAGTTTTAAGCGCTAAATTTCATCAAAATTAGTATACTTGCTTCATGCAGAAAAATAGACGGACATAATGATCGGGATAGTAATGTTCGTCTTCAAAGGCGTTTAAAATTGGATTTTTAAGCATTTTAAGGTTAATTGAAAAATGTAGTCGCATAAAATCCACCCTGTTAGAAAACGACGCGATGTTAGCTGAAATGTAATCACGTGATATTTAATTAGCTTACTATAACGTCAACTGGTATTAGTCACATCAAGATTATTAATTAACATTTTTCTGGGTTTTAGTTGATTAATTACCTTGGAAAAAAGTACATTCGGAGTAGAATTGCAGTTAATTAACTAATCACAGTCGCCATCTGGTGGATATTACTTATGCGTTAAGAATTTTTTAAAATTCTTTTTTGAGTGTGGCACCAACACTCGAGTATTTCATTCTTCTCGATGTTAAAAGAGCGATGAAAGAAAATCACCTCGCAAATAACGTGGCATTGCATTTGGAGGCACAGCTTCGGTTTTACTCCTTCAGCTGTGTTTTGGGAACACAAACGGCTCGGAAAAGGAAAGGTCTACGAAAGGGCAATGCACTCGTGTAAAGGATTGTACGCAGGCGTAGGTCATTCACAGTTGTTATTTTAACCTGTTGAGCATTTTAGTTAACCTAAAATGCTCCACAACATCCACGTCCTGTTGACAGTAACTCGCTTCCTGCGGTAAACAACACGCCCACCCCAACAGCGTCACTATACTGAAGACGCAAGAAAAACAAGAGTTTTATTGTATCACTGAATAAGGTACAGAGATATTTTCTGTCTGTGTAATATATTTCTTAGCAAATAGTGCAATTAGAGATAACTAACTAATGAATCATATCTCCCCCGTCAACAGAAACTGCTGTATAGACTCAAGCAAAACCATATGTTGCACCGGCAACAAATGGTTTTGCTTGACACCATCCCATCTTGAACGTTTTAAAACTAAGAAATATATAGCGAATGTGTTTCAGATATTATGGAATTCGGTTGAAGATAATTAGCATTTCAACTCAACTGTTGGCTTGACTTTGTCTTGGATTCGCGCGATCTTTTGTTAATACCGCACTAATCATATGCGCTTCTTCGTAGCTGCTCTATCTCTACTGGCCTACCCTTGCTGTCTGTTTCGAATTCTGCTTTTACCTCTCATTAATTATTTGTAAAGGATTGTTCATTACGTATCCCAAGTCTTGTAAATTACTAGTAATTTTTGCTTGAAATAATGGGAAAGGAGATGAAGCTATTTGGGTAGATGACTTTGACGATGCACACAAGGAAACCGTTCTCAATGCCAAAAGTAGCGATAGCGTAGCTTCTTGGTAAGTCGCACCATTTTCAGTTTTTTTCTGAAAACTTTAGTTTCCAAAAATCCCCGCATATATCTCGCATCACCATTTTTTAGCTTTAATTTTGGGAAAAAAAAGTGTGAGTTATATTCGAGTAAATGCGGTAATTTTTTTTAGCTTTCAAATTCTTAAGTATGGATCATTGGTTAAAGACTGGATTTTATAAAACGCACAAAAATAGAGCAATATAGCAAATACAAGTAGCTGTAAGCAAACATTGATATTGTATCTGGATCAAATGAAATTGATAAGGGTGTGTCGTCTGACATCTCTAGAGAACCAACTAGGAAGAAAATGAAATATCTTCGTAATTATGATATGAATTACTTGAAATATGGATTTTCATGGACGGGAAATGAAGAGAAACCTATTCTAAATTTTGTTTCCATTAAAAATAAATCATTTTTTGTTTACATGAACATATAAATTCAAATCAAATAGATATTTACAATGAAATATACTTTATTTATTTATTATTATTTTGATAAAGGGAGTACTTGGTAATTATGAAAATTTAAGAAGGGGTACGCGGATATCTGAAGTTTTAGAAACACTGACCTAGAAGAATAAGACGAAACGAAAATTAGGCGAAGAGGAACTACAGCAGTGTGTGTGTGTGTGTGTGTGTGTGTGTGTGTGTGTGTGTGTGTGTGTGTGTGTGTGTGTGTGTGTGTGTGTGTGTGTGTGTGTGTGTGTGTGAGAGAGAGAGAGAGAGAGAGAGAGAGAGAGAGAGAGAGAGAGAGAGAATATTAACAGGTAATAGAGAGTATGAGAAACTAAACCAGACTAGTAAGGGCCCATCTATAAATTACGTATTGTCTCTGGTGGGGGAGGAAGAGAAAATTATAGTTCTCCCACGATATTTGATAGACCTACAATTCTCCCTATTAAGATGTGCGAGTAGAATGAGATCTAAACACACGAAAAAAAAGTACGTTGAAAATGATTTCCTGCATTTTTTCCAAAGGAACACTTGAATCTACATGGGAACGATAACCAGTCACTCTACGAATAGATGTCAGATTTATTTTAAACAGATATGCATTGCATTTGACTCTTGACAATACTGACTGAAATTTAATTTGTCATGAATGTTTTCAAGACTTTCTCTGTGTTTACAAAGTACTTATACTCCAGCAAACAGCCGGATTATAAGAGTTTTATATCCAAACAATCATCTCACGTATTAATTAGGACTAGCTACAGTTATATGGTTATGACAAATCATTAAGCCTCTAACAACGATAATCAACCGGTGTGCCGCGAGACTCGTGAAAACAAATGAATTGAAAGAAATAATGTCGTAATTTGCGCATTTATTCCTTTGAAGCTCCCAAAAAGGATAAGTGATTACAATTATTAACATCTTCTTTATGTAAATCAATCAAAATTAAAAGAATATTTTTTGTCAGATCGTCAAAAAAATTAAAAGAATATATTTTTAGTGTGCCTGCGGCAGAATTTTAATTTAATAATTAGTCTAGATGTGCCATGTTCTGAAAAAGGTTGAAAATCACTGCTCTAACACAAGAATGTTAGATTTCTATGAACAAGAAAGAAAAGCCCTTCCACAGGCAAAATTACCCACAGAGTGGGTGATATTCCAACCATTTTCTAAAAATTCTTAAACTTTTTAAATTTGAAATGATTAAATAAAGACATTAAAATAAAAAAATGGTGTAAGAATATTATTAATTTATGTGATTAAATAACTTAAAAAGAAATTATTAGTATATGTATAAAATTATTATATATTTTAATTGTAATAATTTTATTAATAATATTTTAAAATATTCCGATATTATTATTTAGTTTTAAATTATAATAATCACTTGTTATAAAACATTATAAGAGTAGTCATCTATTTGTGACGTCACCTTTACTAGAAGTTTCTCGTTACTGCTTATGATAAATAAAGAGATGAGAAAGAGCTAAAAATCAGAAAAATGGTGCCGCAAAGAGCTAGAAAGAAATGAAGAAAGAAAGAGAAATCGAACGAGGCTGCAATAACAGGACGACCGATAGGTATATGCGGAGTCAGAAAGAAAGAAAAAAAACTTCATGTCTTGTATTGCGTTACGATGGTTTTATCTTCATAGAGGGAACCTAGTTTGTCGCAGCGTTTTCTTGAGATGTTCTAAGTCTTAATGGACGCTGAAAATAGGCTCGTGCACTAGAGCTCATGGGGATATCAAGTTAAGCCGATTTCGACAAATTCAGGAACTGGCGTGTGGTTAAAAGGTTTAGTAGCGTAGAATGCTGGTGGCGAGTTTTTTCTTTCTTTTTTCCCCCCCCTCTCTTTTCTGTCCAGAGATTCGCTGCTTAAGATAGACTAACTGTGTCAGCTGTCCAATTTTCGTAGCGAATGCAGAAAAGTTTTGCACAAAAATAAAATTGAAAATAGAAATAATTAAATTGTTTGGTTTGGTATGCTCAAACTATCGTTAGGACCCTCGTAAGAGAATACAAATATTCGTCTGTATGTTTACTGTAATATTATTCGCTTAGGAATTCTGTTCCAATGCATTGATTCTGTTGGTTAATTGAAATCACCCATTAACCAATTATCCAGACTGGAATATGATACTTTTCGATTTCAATGAACGTAGTAGCTTTGTTGAAATCAACACTATGTTTATTAATTGTTAACACATTATTATACTGAATACATTGTTTAAGGTTTCAAGCAGCATACATGGAAGCAAGTATTGTTAAACTACGAGTTAATAATCACAATTTACAACAATTATTCAGTAAATGCAGAAGAACAGTAAAACAGACTAATGTCATTATTTAGACTGTCTGATGTAATATAATATTGTTTTAGATTATCTCTATAAGTTATCACTATAACACAGCGTTGTGTATGTAGGAGTCAGATAGACTCTTTCTAAAACTTTTTTATAAATCACATTTCAAACTGGTTGATTTCAGGCTAAAATTGTTGTATGTTGCTAAGATAATTAATTCTTGATCGTGGGGTTTTTCCTATTAGCTTATCAAAGTGAACAGTACTACACTCAATGTTCCTTCTAAGTGTGACTACGTTGAATAGATATTTCCACTTATGTTTTTTCTAGATAAAAAGGTTTAAATATTACAAAAGAAATTTGTAATATGTAATACTAGATGTAAATAAAAAGGGAAGAAACTGTTTCTAGATGGTCGCAGTTTGAACCGTTGACTAGACATACGCACCGAAAAGAAATAAACAAAATCCGAGTAACCAAGGGACAAAATACTTTCCTCCACAGAGCCAACTGTTCGTGGCTAATAGATGGATAGAAATTGCAACGATGTGAGGTTCCCATGGCGATCAATAGTAAGCACAATAAAAAAAGTATGTTCGCGATGTTGTGTCTCGTGCGAACGAAGAGTGTTTCAAGACACAACAGTTACTAAGAACTGGGGAAATATTTTTTTTTCTTCTGCTAAGAACTTGTAATATGGTCTGTGGCATTTTTTGTGATTGTGTTGAGGTTAACTGATTTCTTTCTTGTATAATGAGACCTGTGGAGTATCCCTAACTATAGAATTATACGAACACCACATTAAAAATGGACAGCTATTTCTTCTCACGTTTATTAATGAATTTTTTTAAATTAAAGCTCTGATCATGGCAAGAAGGTAACAGCAATAACCGAGCCTCAGTTAGAACTCAATTGGCTACAGCATTGCCGTCCGTTACCCTATACTGGCATCTCATATAAAATCAATCACCGTATGTGTAAGTAAAGGTGATATCTCAAAAATATATATATATATATATATATATATATATATATATATATATATATATATATATATATATATATATATATATATATATATCGGACGATCTCTAGGCCACTCATTCGTGGGCGAAAGACCGTCCAAATCTCAGCGTTGGTTCTACTCAGTGAAACTCGAGTACCGAGCAGAACCGCTCATTCCGAAGAAAATAATTCACCGGCACGTACCCCTCAGCGGGCCGTGCCGGAGAACACTTTCCCCGGTAACTCAATTGCTCCCTTAGGGGAAAACCTAAGAGAGCGAACTCATTTACCCAGGATAACAGCAACAGCCGAACCTCAGTTAAACTTCACTGGTTCAGCATTGCCATCCGTTACCCTATATGTATGTATGTATGGGCATCTCATATAAAATCGACTATGTAAGTAAAGGTTCAATCTCAAAAATATCGGACGATCTCTAGGCCACTCATTCGTGGGCGAAAGACCGTCCAAATCTCAGCGTTGGTTCTACTCAGTGAAACTCGATTACCGAGCAGAACCGCTCAAATTCCGAGGAAAATAATTCACCGACAAAGCCCCTCAGCGGGCCGTGCCGGAGAACACCTTCCCCGGAGACTCAAAGTGCTCCCTTAAGGCAAAAACCTTAAGAGAGCGAACTCAAAAACTCATCGCCCAAGTGGGTAAGAGCAACAGCCGAACCTCAGTTAAACTTCACTGGTTCAGCATTGCCATCCGTTACCCTATATGTATATGTATGTATATATGTATGGGCATCTCATATAAAATAGATCACCGCATCTCACGGTTGATTGTTCGATCATGATTGCTGAAAGCACCTTACAGAATTCAATTGAAGAATGATTATTATTATTTATTTAAGGTGTAGGAAAACTTTCTAAATTTTGAAAATATAAGCTAGAAAAGTTTATTTTATTTTCAATTATTTTATTAGATTATTTTACATAAAAATAAATTATATATATTTAGTTACTATACTTAGATTATTTTTGGATATTTTAACAATGTATGGCTAATCTGTGAAGCAGTGTATTACTAAACCATCTAACGACTTCTGTCCATTTTTCTCCATAAAACAAGAATTTACCGAATGTTGCATTTATCACTCGACTCATGAGATTTTATCTGTCACTTTACAAATTACCTCTCTAAATATAGAAGGATAAAAAACTTTAATAAAGATTTTGATTGAAGTTCGTACGCTTGATATTATTGAGAAGTTTTTTTTTTTTTCATATTTCTCTTTTTATTGCCCTGTTTCATTGTCATGACTGATAAAGATTAATAGGCAAATTTAAAGTGCGATTGTTATAAGCAAGGACGGGATGATGGACGTCTTAAGAAGGAAGATAAGATAAATATAGCAATTTCTTAAGAAAATTTACACAAAAGCGCTCGCAAGAGAACATTTTGCCCTCTTTACGGTTCTGATGACTCAATTAAGCTAGCTCTAAGGTGATTACTCTCGTGTATAACATCTTTCCCGCTTGAGGGAGCCACCTCCGCAATTATCATCAGATGGTGAATATAAAAAATTCATGAAAGTTCCATTAAAAGCTGTTTGCACCCTTTAATTAAAAATTCATTTTTTTCTCCTTTATTCCACGAAAAAAAAGTAATTATTTATTTTATTAGTTGCTCTCGGGAATTCTGTACAAGTAAACCTGATATTGGTTTGCAACTATCCCTTGTTTGACACATTACTACATGTTATAAAAGGTTATGAACAAAGGTATACTTTCGCTAAGCATGCAACAATAAATTTCTAACAGGTTTTATTTTCGTCTGCGTTCAGTAACAATGTGATTGTTAAAGCTGACGTAAGTAATTGAGAATGAGCAGTAAGCTGTAATAAGCGTTTATGGCTATTTCATGTACTGATTCTCTTGCAATTTATTTATCTACTTCTTATAAGTTACGTCATTGATAATGAATATTTGTTGTTATCGAACAGCAGAAAACACCACTATTTCTATTCTGTTATCAATATTTAAATATTGTTGATAATAAATGCCGTTTACTGCATACGAGGGTGTGCTGAAAAGTGATAATCACCGTGAAGGAATTGAGGTAGAACCACGTAACTTACACATTATTCGGCACATTCTTCACGAAGTGTTATGCACTTGTTACAACGCTGCTGCATCATTTGCAATCCTCTGAGAAAAAGTCTTTTCCTTGTTGCACTAACTAGTCCTTTTTGTTCTAGGTATTTATCAGAACTTTTTCATACGAACGCTGGCATAACAAAGATGTCACGTGATTGGTGAATAACATTAGCTGTCAGATAGCGACGTAACAATTAAGGTCGTTCTTATCTTAGGATGACCGTAGGCTAATCATATTAGAATTATTAAAACGAATCTAAAGAGTATTTTTCCTTGCTGGTTTTATTCATTTTTTTTTGTTTGTACTAAAATGACAGGAAAATCTTCAACTGTCTTCATCCTTTAGTTCAGCAATTGAATTATTATTAGAAATAAGAGCTCATATTTTAACTTTAACTAGCTTCGAGTGTTAAAGCTCATCCTTTTTTTGTCTGGCTCACTTGTGTTCTTCTCTCTCTCCTTTTTCTTTCTCTCATTCAGGGTCTTCTTCCTTTTTCTTTCTCTCATTCAGCATCTTCTTCCATTTTCTTTCTCTCATTCAGCGTGTTCTTCCATTTTCTTTCTCTCATTCAGCGTGTTCTTCCTTTTTCTTTCTCTCATTCAGCGTGTTCTTCCTTTTTCTTTCTCTCATTTAGCGTGTTCTTCCTTTTTCTTTCTCTCATTCAGCATCTTTTCAATTTTCTTTCTCCCATTCAGTATCTTCTTCCTTTTTCCTTCTCTCATTCAGCGTCTTCTTCCATTTTCTTTCTCTCATTCAGCATGTTCTTCCATTTTCTTTCTCTCATTCAGCATCGTCTTCCATTTTCTTTCTCTCATTCAGAGTGTTCTTCTTTTTTCTTTCTCTCATTCAGCATCTTTTCCCTTTTTCTTTCTCTCATTCAGAGTGTTCTTCCTTTTTCTTTCTCTCATTCAGCGTCTTCTTCCTTTTTCTTTCTCTCATTCAGAGTGTTATTTTTTCTTTCTCTCATTCAGCGTCTTCTTCCTTTTTCTTTCTCTCATTCAGCATCTTTTCCCTTTTTCTTTCTCTCATTCAGCGTGTTCTTCCTTTTTCTTTCTCTCATTCAGCATGTTCTTCCTTTTTCTTTCTCTCATTCAGCATCGTCTTCCATTTTCTTTCTCTCATTCAGAGTGTTCTTCTTTTTTCTTTCTCTCATTCAGCATCTTTTCCCTTTTTCTTTCTCTCATCCAGCGTGTTCTTCCTTTTTCTTTCTCTCATTCAGCATCTTCTTCAATTTTCTTTCTCCCATTCAGTATCTTCTTCCTTTTCTTTCTTTCATTCAGCATCTTCTTCCATTTTCTTTCTCTCATTCAGTATTTTCTTCCTTTTTCTCCTCTTTATCTTTTTTCTCTTGTTTAGCTTTATTACTTTTTTATTTACTGTCTTAGCCGTCTGTTTTAGTATTCCTCCAATTTTTCCCTTTCTTTTCTCTCCCATATTCTCTCTCTCTCTCTCTCTCTCTCTCTCTCTCTCTCTCTCTCTCTCCTCTTTCTCTAAATAATTTCCTTCAATTTAAATTTCTTTTCCCCTCCTCTTGCAATCAACAAAAAGTCATGATTGCAATTTGATAAAGGCAAGCCATTCCACTTTCTTCAAGTCCATCGTTTGCTTACTCTTATAGCAAAACATTATTCTTAATACATTTCTGTCACCTCGTTTTAGCAAATCCCGAAACTGTTCGATCCTTTGCTACAGCATTCCTCTGGTGTCAGAGTGAGGTATAAAGAATGGGATGACAAATCCAGACCGCAGAAAGTGATTACCTGATCGTTAATGGGATAGAAGAATCTCTCTTTCTTTCTCTCTTTCCATTAAATCCAGTGATTTTAATGGAGTGGGGGGGGGGAAGAAGGGAACGAAACCTACTGAAAAATGAATGTAGAATTGAAAGCCGATCAACTGTCATTAGCGTAGATAGAGATCTTGTTACCATGGAAACGCACATGGATTATCTGCATGTCATTGTAAATATTCCCCATTTAAAAGCAATTGTAAAGAAATTAGAATTTTACTTGTTAAAGATTTTTATTTAAATGCTTCCTTTCTTCTTCTTTTATTAACTATTAGATTCATGGACATCGTAAGTGGTGAAGCATCCATTAAAATAGTGGCAATTTCCACTTACCACATTTCATTTCACGTTTTTAAATCTAAATTGAATATTTAAAAAACATAAACTAAGTGCAAGCTAATTGTTTCTGCGATCTCCATTAAAAAGATTTCGTTATCACCCTGGATGACCTCTGACCTATAATTCTTTAAAGTCCTGTACCTAAGCTCTAATGAGAGACCATTAATAATGATATAGTATTATATAATCAGACAGGCATAAAATTAATAAGCACTTTGAGTAGGTTAGTACAGAGTATATACAGAGACCGAGGCATTGCCTTTTTTTATTCTATAATAATCATTTGAATAGTACACAAGAGGCAGTCGATAAGATTGGTCGATGAAGCTCTGATATCATTACCTCCAGATAAATGCATGTGGGTTACCATGGTGACCGAAAGTTTATACTCTCAGTGAAGGCGCGTGATTAGCTGGCGGAAGCAACGCAATAATGGCATTTCACTAAAAGGCCTCCTAGCGTATAAAAGAAGAAGAAAAAAAGAATGCGTACAAAGGTAAGTAGAGGTGTTCTATTGGCCATGTATTCTCATTCCAGGGAAATACCTTTGATGATTTATAGGTATGCTTTCTCTATGAATGTCAGCTTAACCTATAAACTATAAACTTAACCATATAAACCGATTTATTATCAACAAAATCTAGACGACTCGATTGACTTTTTTTTTTCAATATAAAAATGATTTTTACCCATACCGTTTTCTTATTTATGTGATGAATTTTCTCCCATAAGCCATATATATCCATCAAATATTGCACTTGCGATCATAGTGAATATTTTAGAAAGGATTGTCGTACTAGAGGCGAGATGAATTCAAAATCCACTCAAAACTGCAGTTTTCCATCTATTTCGCAACCATCTCCGTAAGAGGTTAGCGAAATGCCAGCATCTACTGTAGATGCGTGTGTGTGTGTGTTGCGAGTATCTGGCGGCTGTCAACGCTTATTCATTCGTCTCTCCACTGCCGCAAAGGCGGCGGCATCCGTGGGACCCCGCCGCCTCCGTAGGAGCAGTATAATTTAAACCGTATTACACCCGTAACGCTGACCTGTCTGTGTTTCTGAAATTGGTATCCACCAAATTTACGAAGTAATGCTTCATGCTTCAGCAAGTGCTGGAAACTTGCCAGAGGCGACCACCTAGCTACCTATCGCCTAACTTAGTTATGTCCTCATAAAGCCGTCGACATTATTAAATTGTACAGAAAATGTTGGCCGTATCGAAATGTCAATGTGACATCGCCGGAGTCCCGAGGAATGTAGAGAAAGTGGTTCACGTTATCCGGCTTCCTGTGCAAGAGCGGAAATTCACCGAAGGGGTCAGTGACAATAGGGAGTGACTGTAGTCAATTTGCATGTAATGAGAGACGCTGTACGCATTAAGCCAGGATGTAGACACTAAAGTGGCGATCACGAATGCTTTTAGATGTACCTTAGCAACCAAACACTAACCTGTCTTAAACAAAGAAACTGCGTACATATGAAAATTTGGTTACAAGGAAATAGTTGGTTGCCCTAGTAACGGGAATTGATCTGTCTCTGTGAAGTGATATCCTACACGTTTTTTTTTTTTTTTCTTTATTGAATCCAATATCCTAGAAGGAAAAAAATCCCTTCTATACGATTATTGCTTCGCCGTTTAATTATTACAAAGAACACACGGATAAATTTACAAACGATAAGCTAACATGAAAATAATTGTGACGTCAAAACTTGCAGAGTCTTAGCAAGTAATGAACAATGGCTGCAATGGAAGTTGCTATGTATAAAATGAACTCTGTTATCCCTGTGTGTGTGTGTGTGTGTGTGTGTGTGTGTGTGTGTGTGTGTGTGTGTGTGTGTGTATTGCCATTGTTTCGATTTTTTGACTATTCAATACACGGATTGGATACTAATGAAATGCTGGAATTCAAATACTGGTATATCTTCGTCTAAAAAAAAAAAAAAGAAAGAATTCCTTTGCAACAATTACTGAAAAATGCTTCAAAAATATTTATAATCAAATTCTGGTTGCGTTACGTATGGAGGATATTATGGATCTATCCATATTTTAGATCAAATATAAAAAATGAAAAGTTTTTTAATTTACCAGAGAGCTTATGGAAACAAAATCTTTGCATTGGTGTTGCTTCTGTTCGCACACGAACTCTGCCTAGGATCCATATACAACATTATATGACAAAATTTTTAGTTTTTCTATATTTAGCTAGAAAATATGAATGCATCCTTAATATTAATTATTTTATGTCTTATTTACCTAGATTACCTACTTTTGACAATAAAATAACTTCAGATAATCCGATGTGATGGCCGGGATAAGAATAGCGCTACTGTAGCCCATGCATGTCGTAAGAGGCGATTAAGATGGGACGCAGAGTTTCGCTCTGTTAGGTTTCTTCCGGAATTTTGCTCCCGGTGAGGAGGGGGGGGGGGCTTAGATCAGGGGGTTTGCCCTGAGAGAGCATTTTGAGTCTCTGGGAGGGTGTTCTCCGGCGTGGCCCGTAAAGGGCCTTGACGTAGAATGCTTTTCCCTGGAAAATGCGAGGTTCTGCTCAGTGGTGGGTGGGCCCGTCACTGAGTGAACCAACGCTCAGTTGGACGATCTTTCAGCCACTCGTAGGAAGTAGTCCGGGGGATCATCCTAATTTTAAAAGAGGGCTTTACTTAGAAATCCCAACTGTAGCCCATGCCCATGCATGTCGTATGAGGCGACCAAGATAGGTATCCAGGGGTGGCAATGCTGTAACCAATGAAGTTTTAACTGAGGCTTGGTATTGCCGTTACTCTCCTGCCATGATCGGAGCTTATAGCTCTATATAGCCCCATCCATACATTTTCTTCTACAGATAACGGGGAATATGAAAAGCATTCTTGCTTCGCTCGTCTAGCTAAAAATAAATATATTCAATAAATTAGAATTCAATAAATTATTCAACTTTCTATTGTGTTGAGGTTCATACGAATTGCTTTTTTTAGTAAAATTTAGTACTTGTGTATGAATTTAAATAAATTTTGCTGTAGATTAATTTTAATTAACTTTATTTTTTAACTTTACTTTTCTTCTAAAGTCAGCGGCGGTCATTGTCATATCGAGGATTAGCTGACAAATGGGAATATAGTAAGCAACTGATAGGATTGCTTGCAACAGCTGGGAGACTCCTAGTTATCCCCTTGCTTTTCTTTCCCCAATCTTTCTCGAATTTAGTGGTGGTTTTCTTGTTTCCGTAGACGGCAAATCGTTTTATTCCAGCTGACTTCCTTTCACCGATCGACAACAGCCAAACATTTGGGAAGAAAAATCCGAGAAAGTAGTTTTTCGTTGCTGTACACCTTCTTCCTGACATAAGACAAATTTAACCTTCTTCCATGTCGCATTTTTTTATACTTTGTATCTCTATTTACGAAATAAAGACATGTTATGATGGATTGTTGTAAAAGAAGAAAAGTGAAAAAAATAGTTGTGAAGTTGGGAGCGATGGAATGGAAATTTCTAAGAACAAATAAGGATTGGTTAATAGGGAACCGAGTACATTATGGTTCAATAAATCTTTAAGGGACTTTGTCCATGGGATATTAATGAAATGTATTAATTGTGCTATGAAACAAACACGTTATATATTTAGTTTTAGTTAGTCAGAGCTTGTCAATGGCAGCGAGTTAGGGAGACCACTCATTTCTTCCAATATATATTTCCTCTTCGGGCATAAGATGCTTTTGCAGGAGAAGGAAACGATGCATTATAAAATAAATACTTTTGCAGGAGAAGAGGAACTTGATGCATTATAAAATAGATACTTTTGCAGAAGAAGGGCATTATCTCATCCTGGAAAAGCATCTTTTCTAGAGCCGACAATTTCCTGTTCCTGCAAAAGGGAGTTATGTAACACGTGCCATAACAACAAAAGTTCCCTTTACTGTATTTAATTAAATTAATCGGAAGACACTCGGGCAATGGACCTGCAATAAATTTCAACTGAGTTAAACCTTTGCTTCAGAAATTAAAACAATTTATTCAATCTTGGCCGTGTTTTTACTCTTTCTCACCCGAAGTCGCAGCCATTTTGACAACCAAAGACACTTCAATTGATTATTCGCCAACAGTTTGTACCGTTTGCAACAATTAGGAAGGTAATCTGACGTATTGTACAATTATACGCTCCAAGTATTAGACCAGCTTCCACGTATAGCGCCTCCGAGACACAATATTAATGAAGAGAAAGCATGCACTATTTAATTAAACAGCTATTAACAAAATTCTCAAACTTGGCTGCAGAAGCTAATTAAAAGCTGAATGTAATTAATCATTGAATTAATGAACTTTCTGTCAAGGGTTGTGAAGTATATAAATTTATTGGGATAAATGTTATGATATTTCTGGTTCATCTAATTCCTGTCCGAGCTAGTCAGTTAGGCTTACGTGGAGAACTATACTAAAACAATTACGGCCAAGAAAGTGCTAGAAATTAGATTATTTCAGAATAATTGGTAAAGTTTATGGAGTACAATACGTTTATGGGATGCCTTTTTATCTACCGCTAAAATTAGAGACGAAATAAACCATCCCTGAATGTGGAGAATGGGTGAAACCCTTTTGTCCCCGAATTATCAATGCTAACATATCACTGACGTTAGAAATCTGGGAACAAAAATCTTCACCAATTTTATTTACTTATCCAAACAAATTTATTTATACAAACAATTTCAAGTTTGTATAAGTAAATTTGAATACTTTAATAATTCAAATAAACTTCAATAATTCAAATACTGAAAACTATCACACAAATGTAAAACAAACAGCGACTTTATCCTATACAAAATCCTACACAAAGTAATAATTGTGTGTAATTCTGACATATTCAAAATTGTTTCTATAAATTAAAAAAATTAAAAATGATTATATATTAAAATTAAATTTAAATATCGTAATATTTGAATTATTGAAGGAAAGTCTTCCTTCAATAATTCAAACACTGAAAACTATTACACAAAAGAATAATGAATATTCTTTGTTACGTCATAGCACGTAATCAAACAATCTTTTTACGTTTCAAAAACAAGCATTGTTGTGAACTAAATTTAAATGCTTGTTTGACTTGTTTCGTAATTTGTGTGCATACACTTGTCTGTTGTCTAAGCAGGAATATGCTCTATAATATATTAATCTTTTCAGTTGTTACATTTTAACAACGTTTCGTGTTACTAAGCGGAAAAACTTATATTTTAATATCAATCATTTGGAATTAATTATTATCTTACATTCTAAATTTACCAAATCAGTTTAATACTTTCGTGCATATATTTTCTCTCGTACCAAGTGAAGAATGGACACGCTATTAGTGTCCATTCTTCACTTGGTAAGAATGTGGCAGATGACGTTCATCTCTATGTGTTAGGTGTAGGACCATTAACCTGATTATTCTTAATTGAAAGTAGCTTACAAAACTTTCAATTTGAGTCTCTCGAATAAGATTCTCGAATGACGTAACCCTTTACCCACCCACGATGAGTGGCTAACAACTTTTGGTGGGTTGATTCACTTGGGATAAATTATTATTTGTTTATGCACGGTTCCATCCACGAAAAGCTATTATAAACCTATAGTCTATTTTGTACTGTGGGTGGGTTAAGGATCTTGTTTGTCATTTTTATCAATTTTATATAATTTTTGTGATTTTGTTTATTTATTTTTACTTAGTCTGGAAACCCTGCTCTACACACCAAACATGGAACATTTTCTAGCCATTTGCGGCCTCCAATAAGTGAGGGATCACACCGGACGGTGAAATTCATCTCCTACATATCGATAATCATAAACACCCATACCCACAGCAGAATTCGAATCTACGAGGTCTGCCTGCTGACTTTAGCAATGGTTTTGACAGCTTTTTGACGATGGATCCTTATCTGTTAATACAACAATTCTAGTTCCAGGCTCTGTTCTCACTCCTCCAGAGCAGTTTCTTCTTTCATGAGTTTCCTAAGTACCCATCCACAATACTAAGGTACCATAGAGGTTGACCAATCTCTCGTGTATGGGATCATCATTAAAACCAATTGAGACTTTATAACATGTTTAAGCTAATGTAGTTGAAACGTCACAGTCGTATCCATCAAACTCTGAAATAGCATACAACTAATGTCCTCATAGATAACGTTATATATTTCTATCTATTCGGTTCTTTCTTGTGAATTGTGAATACGAAAATCTGCCACTTTCCAACAAGTCATGCATCAGTACTATACAAGGCAGTATTGCATATATTGTTATAGTTATTGTCATTTGGCAGAGATAACAACTAAGCTCATTTTCCTTTATTGCAACAATGATTATTCCAAGAGACATTATTCTCAACATTCCTTCTGTATTGTTTGTAGCAACTATAAACAATAAAGCACGAACTATCTTTACAATGAAAAGTTCATGTACTGTGTTCGCATATGCAAGCATTGTGCTGTTTTAATTATTATTATCAGAATTTCTACCAAAACGAATTTTTTTGAGGGTAAGATTACCTCATAATAAAGTGTTTTAAGACACGTAAGTTTGTCCTTTGTATGCTTATCTGTTCTATCTTTACTTGGCACCTTAAAACATGCTAATTGATCGGTTCCTGTTTTTCGAAGCTGTCACATGTTAATTCCCTAAAATATTGTTTTACGCTTGGCCAGTTGTCTTCTACGTAATAAAAATTCAGAGGAACTTATTTATAGAGATTTTGTTTAAGACTTCCCTGACGACCTCATGAATATTCTATTAAGGCCAGGGACGGTAATAAGAGCGTAAAGCTTGGTGATGGACGAATTTATCAATATACCCGCAACCTGATTATGTAGATTTAGACCCTACTGCGTGTTTCGGGAGAAGAATGGGTCACACGTATTCTGGCAAATTGATTACAATCTCTGTGAATCTGTACATAATCAAGTACACTGACCACGCAAAAAAATGTGTTCACACGCTAAATAATAATAATAATTCAAGTTATTGATAATGAACCGTAAAGGATTTAATCGCTTGTAAAAGTGTGATCAAAATGCTTCCAGACACTCTTGAATTTTTACAACGATCCTTCACTAAGTACAAATCGAGCAGAAATCTTTTGGATCATTAATAGCTTTAGTTCAAAGTTGTAGCTTTGGATATAAAGAAGTGATGTTTCGTAATCTTTCATGATTTCCGATCCATCAAGGACTGGAGGACTTCAAAGAACAGTGCTTGCATCAAGTTTTGCCTTTAAAGTGGGGAAATACTGTCGCTGAAGTCCCCGAGATGGTAAAACTCACTTTTACAGAGAGGACGAGAGAATAAAGTAAGATTTATTATGAGAGAAGCTCAAATATTTGATTAGTTTTCTTAAGTTTAAAAGAAAGAGACTTGTTTGTTTGTTTACAATAGATTTGTTTTAATATATCAACCAAAACACATCCATGGAAACAGATGTATCGTTATCCAAAAATTAATTAATTAAACATGTAGAATTATTAAAGTTTGTTCACAAGATCCGAATGTGAGATAATGATCTTACGTTTTTTTGTCTGAGCAGAAATTTCTGAGCATGAGTACTGTTCAGAAAGACTGAGGAGAAAGAATTGTACAGAACAATATACTCATGTTCAGAAATTTCTGTTCAGACAAAAAAAGTAAGATCATTATCTCACATTCAGATCTTGTGAACAAAATACTTTAATAATTCTACATGTTTAATTAATTAATTTAATCATTAGATTTTAAAATATATTTTCAAATAAAAATTTCGTATCAAGTTAGATGCTAAGCAGAACATGTTAGTGGCACCACTTATGACAATGACTTCATCCTAAGTTGGAGAAGCCTTACCGCAACTTCTCTGTCAATCCAGTGTGAATTTATGGACTACTTGATGAATCGAACTGAGCAACGTTCCAAGCGAATACCTCTCTTCCTTGTTTTTTTTCTGATTGCATTATATTCTTAACGTCTTACGAGCATCCAGCGACTTGGGATTGCAAGCAGTGAAAAAAAACATACGTAATCAAACTTAGAGGAATAATAGGCACTAATCCAAACGCAAATACGTGTAATTTGCAACCTAAATAAGAGGAGAGAGAGAAGGAAGGAAGATGGAATGAACAATGAAATTAAAAAGGATGAAAAATGAAGTGAGAAATAAAAAAAAAGGAAAAAAGATTGAAGATTGAAAAAAAGAGAGAAAAGGAATGATAAAAAAGGAACATGAAACAATAAAAAAAAAGACTGAAAGAATAAGAAGAGAGTGAAAACGAGATTTTGGTGAAGAGACAGAAATGAAATGATCAAAATGAGAAATAAAAACGAAAATGAAAAAGACAGAACGAAAAAAGGCTAAAGGAAAGTAGAGGCAGTGAAAAGGAGATGTTAGTGAAGATGACGGAAATATAAGAAGGAGAGAAAGATAAAGAGATGAGGAAATCTTTATCAGGAGTCGGAAGAATAGGAACGTGATTGTAGCTTTCAATTAACATAACGAGAGAAGCAGAAATGGGCTTTTCTCTCATCAGCAATATTCTCCTCGATATACACACACATATATACAGACACGTCAATGCACTGTTCGCGTGGTTCCGGGTGTGTCATGTGCATGATAAATTACCTGCCATCTAAACAATGATAATCAGGGTGGTTGGAGAGAAGAGATTTAATGGTTGGATCAGGTTAAGTTTTCTGAAGCTTATCGCATCCCCTTTACGTCACTTCACATCTCAGGTGATCGTGCAAAAAAATGATTAGAATAGGGGGAGTCGATATGTAAGTCATAAATTATAAGATGTGTATAGTGATTGGACAAAGTATTGGAGTACGCGAAGTCCATTGTGGTGGTGAAGTTCTCTCATCGTTCAGTGAAAATATATTACGAAGAAATCTTAATTAGTATGAGATAAAAGAGTTATGAATTAATGTCAGTTCGCTTCGTTTTACCAGAACAAAGTTCTCCTTTGACAGCCGAAATTCCATAGTCAAAGTTCAGATCGTGGCGGCATGTTTGGATGCTTCCCAGAGAGAGAGTGCAAAACTTTATAAATCGTATTTTTCTCTGAATTAACCGTGGCTAATGAAATTTAAATGTCGCATTTACCGCATACTCGGTAGACACTAAACTAGTTTCCATGAGTGAAGATGTCATCTGGAAAAGGGCCAGGAATTCCAATGTTTAATTACGTTCTCTCTAGGGACACTCGTATAGGGGGACTCTTGCAGATAAATAGCAATGCTACTGTCGGTTTGTAACCTCCCTTGTTTAGTTTATCTCAAGGGTCTACCATTAAAGAGAACACATGAAGCAATTAGCTAAACGAAAATGAAATATTTTTCACAAGTTACTGCCTTTTGCAGTAACTTGTGTGCTTTCTTATTTATGTCTTCCTACTTCGGCTTTGCATCTTACGATTCTCATTAAATGTGAAACGAGTTCTTTCTTATCCGTTCTGTTACCCTGGTCGTTCTTAACCTCGTGTTCTTTTTATTGTATAAGAACATTAATAAAAATATAGTATATAGTAAGTAGTATATAATAAAAAGAACATTAATAAAAAGTATAGTATATATATAGTAAGTAGTATGTATATATATATATATATACATACATACATGCAGTGGTATCTCGCTAATCCTAACTAATAAAAACCGTGATCGTTCGGAGTAGCGAAAAGTTCGGATTAGCGAATTTTCTCCCAAGAGACAACAATAACTAGCTTTTAAGACAAAAAATAATCAGATTCTAATGGTACATCAATTTAATTCTGTAAATAAATGAAGTAACTGAAAAAAAAATGCTACTGTACTGTAATATCTAAATTAAAAAATAATACAGTATACAAGTTTATTTTACAAAAAAATTAGTTTGTGTGTACCTGTATTGTGAAGGATTCTGATTTAATAAAATTGCATAGTTCTGTACATAAATTAATTTGCATACAAAATATCACTTTCTCGTACACAACAACAACAAAAAAAATTCACAAAATAACACCAAAAAAAAGTTTTTTTATTTCTTTGTAAAAAAGTCACTGATTTTCTTTTGCTTCTTGGAAGCTAAACTTTTTTCGAATGCTTCTTCTCGGAGCTGCATTAGCAACAAAATTTTGTGGAATGGCGCATCATTCTGCTCAACACATTCTATACACACATTAAAACTGTCAACTGCCTCTCCATGTTTTACTTTTTTTTTTCTTCGAGTTCTTTACCGTCATCATCGTCTTTAATTCATTCTGTAGCGTCATATTTATAATTTCAGCATCTGATTCTATTTCAAATTCACTTTCGGTTCTACCTGTTTTCCATTCCTTAATATCTGTTTTGAAATTTCAACATTTCGATTTATAATTCTAACCAAATTATGCACGTTCTGAATTTCCACTTTTTGTGTATCACCGTAGTTATCTTCGTAAATTCTAGAAGGCCACAGTTTTATCCATGACTCACGACAGCGTGATTCATGCCGACAATACAGTACGTACTGTACAGTATAAAAAAGCAAATGTGAACACACAATAAATCAAAATAGGCCTCCAGTGTAACCGTACAATCGACAGTATGAAAAAAAAACTGTACTGTAATAATAATAAAATAAATAATGGTTAAAATAATAATTATTAAATAAAATAATAATACGTAATAAAACTTTTTTTTTCTTTCAAACTACAGTTCGGATTAGCAAGATACTACTGTACTTGAATTTGAATAGTACTTGAACAAATCTTATAGTCCTTATAAGGACTGTACTGGTTTAAAGGGGCGAAGCAAGAATGCTTTTCATCTTCCCCGTTATCTGTACAGGACAGTGTAGGGATAAGGTATTATTGAGCTATTAAAGCTCTGATCATGGCAGGAGAGTAACAGCAATAGCCGAGCCTCAGTTAGAACTTCATTAGCTACAGCATTGCCATCCATTACCCTCCAAGGATATTGGATTGCATGAAACCTCCTCCTTGAACAAATCCTTATAGTCCTTATAAGGACTGGCTTAAAGGGGCGAAACAAGAATGCTTTTCATCTTCCCCGTTATCTGTAGAGGACGGTGTATGGATAAGGTGTTATTGAGCAATTAAAGCTCTGATCATGGCAGGAGGGTAACAGCAATAGCCGAGCCTCAGTTAGAACTTCATTGGCTACAGCATTGCTATCCATTACCCTCCAAGGGTATTGGATTGAAAATCAATCACCGTATGTGTAAGTAAAGGTGATATCTCAAAAATATCGGACGATCTCTAGGCCACTCATTCGTGGGCGAAAGACCGTCCAAATCTCAGCGTTGGTTCTACTCAGTGAAACTCGAGTACCGAGCAGAACCGCTCATATTCCGAAGAAAATAATTCACCGGCAAGTACCCCTCAGCGGGCCGTGCCGGAGAACACTTTCCCCGGAGACTCAAAGTGCTCCCTTAGGGCAAAACCTAAGAGAGCGAACTCATTTACCCAGGATAACAGCAACAGCAGAACCTCAGTTAAACTTCACTGGTTCAGCATTGCCATCCGTTAGCCTATATGGGCATCTCATATAAAATCAATCACCGTATGTGTAAGTAAAGGTGATATCTCAAAAATATCGGACGATCTCTAGGCCACTCATTCGTGGGCGAAAGACCGTCCAAATCTCAGCGTTGGTTCTACTCAGTGAAACTCGAGTACCGAGTAGAACCGCTCATTCCGAAGAAAATAATTCACCGGCAAGTACCCCTCAGCGGGCCGTGCCGGAGAACACTTTCCCCGGTAACTCAATTGCTCCCTTAGGGCAAAACCTAAGAGAGCGAACTCATTAACCCAGGATAACAGCAACAGCCGAACCTCAGTTAAACTTGATTGGTTCAGCATTGCCATCCGTTACCCTATATGGGCATCTCATATAAAATCAATCACCGTATGTGTAAGTAAAGGTGATATCTCAAAAATATCGGACGATCTCTAGGCCACTCATTCGTGGGCGAAAGACCGTCCAAATCTCAGCGTTGGTTCTACTCAGTGAAACTCGAGTACCGAGCAGAACCGCTCAAATTCCGAAGAAAATAATTCACCGGCAAGTACCCCTCAGCGGGCCGTGCCGGAGAACACTTTCCCCGGAGACTCAAAGTGCTCCCTTAAGGCAAAAACCTTAAGAGAGCGAACTCATTTACCCAGGATAACAGCAACAGCCGACCTCAGTTAAACTTCATTGGTTCAGCATTGCCATCCGTTACCCTATATGGTCATCTCATATAAAATCAATCACCGACTATGTAAGTAAAGGTAAAATCTCAAAAATACGGACGATCTCTAGGCCACTCCATAGTGGGCGAAAGACAGTCCTAATCTCAGCGTTGGTTCCACTCAGTGACGGGCTCCCCGACCACTGAGCAGAACCGCTCATATTCCGAGGAAAATAATTCACCGACAAAGCCCCTCAGCGGGCCGTGCCGGAGACTCAAAGTGCTCCCTTAAGGCAAAAACCTTAAGAGAGCGAACTCAAAAACTCATCGCCCAAGGGGATAACAGCAACAGCCGAACCTCAGTTAAACTTCATTGGTACAGCATTGCAATGTTGCCATCCGTTACCCCCAAGGGCATTAATGAACCAATCGACCGTATGTGTAAGTAAAGGTGATATCTCAAAAATATCGGACGGTCTCTAGGCCACTCATTCGTGGGCGAAAGACCGTCCAAATCTCAGCGTTGGTTCTACTCAGTGAAACTCGAGTACCGAGCAGAACTGCTCATATTCCGAGGAAAATAATTCACCGACAAAGCCCCTCAGCGGGCCGTGCCGGAGAACACCCTCCCCGGAGACTCAAAGTGCTCCCTTAAGGCAAAAACCCTAAGAGAGCGAACTCAAAAACTCATCGCCCAAGTGGGTAACAGCAACAGCCGAACCTCAGTTAAACTTCATTGGTACAGCTTTGCGTTGCTATCCATCACCCCCAAGGGCATTAATGAACCAATCGACTATGTAAGTAAAGGTGAAATCTCAAAAATACGGACGATCTCTAGGCCACTCCATAGTGGGCGAAAGACCGTCCTAATCTCAGCGTTGGTTCCACTCAGTGACGGGCTCCCCGACCACTGAGCAGAACCGCTCATATTCCGAGGAAAATAATTCACCGACAAAGCCCCTCAGCGGGCCGTGCCAGAGAACACCTACCCCGGAGACTCAAGGTGCTCCTTAAGGCAAAAACCTTAAGAGAGCGAACTCAAAAACTCATCGCCCAAGGGGGTAACAGCAACAGCCGAACCTCAGTTAAACTTCATTGGTACAGCATTGCATTGTTGCCATCCGTTACCCCCAAGGGCATTAATGAACCAATCGACCGCATCTTACGGTCGATTAATTCCGATTCAACCTCTCCTTGAACTAATAAATAATGAATTGCTTGAAATAAAACAATTATTTAAATATAGGTGTATTTAATAAAATTAATTTATTTTTATGAATTTATTTTGATTCGATAATTAAGTAATATTCTTATTATTTTTATTATTTTCATACTTATTTAATATAAATTTCTCTTTTTATCTTTATAGTTAAAATATTTCTAGCATCTTTCCCTATTTATGATTCCAAGAACAAGTTGCCACAAAACACATGCGCAATACGAAGTGGTTGTGATGATACTTGAGACAATCCTCACAAATATAATCAACTATAATACGCAAGTATTGTTTGAACTATTGCTTTGTTGGATGAATAGTAGAGAGAGCAATATTTGTGCTATCATAAATAAGAAAAATGCATTAAAAGTTAAAACAATAAAAAAACATTACGCCTTAAGTATAATCATCATCATCATCATCATCATCATCATGCCTATCAAGGTTTTAGGTCTAGCATGGCCTGTTCAGGCCTTAGAAGTCATCGTTGAATCGTTTAAGAGGACGTCCTGGTTTTCTTTTCCCTAATGGCTTGTACTTTAAGGCTTGTTTTGGTAATCTTTCTGTTTTCATTCTTTGAGCGTGTTCCATCCATTTATGTGTATATTTTTTAATTTTTTCCATTACTGGTGCTTGGTTTAATTCTTTCATAATTTCTTCATTTCTTTTGTGATCAAATAGGGTATACTTTGCAGTTTTTCTCATAAACTTCATTTCTGCTGTTGTTAATCTTTGTTTGTCTTTTTGTTTTATTGTCCAGATTTCGCTTCCATACATTAAGACCGGTAGGGCTAATGTATTGTATACTTTTAGCCTGGTTTGTTTTTGAACTAGGTTTGGTTTAAATATAGAGTTAATTACTCCTGTTATTTTTTAATATTTTGTAATTTTTATGTTTATATCTTTTTTCATTTTCATATGTGATCGTACATCCTAGGTAGTTAAATGAATTCACCTGTTCTAAGATCTTGTTATCTATTACTATTTTAGTTCTTGCTGGATCTTGTCCTTTAAAGTCTTTGATTTTTCTGTTGATATTATCATACCATAATCTTTGGATATCTCATTTAGATCTAAAATAGCTTTCTGTAAGTTATCTTCAGAATTTGTAATTATTATTTGGTCGTCGGCAAAGAGGAGAGTTTTAAGTTCACTGTAGGAGAAAGTTTAATTCCTTGATGTAAATTTTTATTACATTTTATTATTATTTCATTTAAGTAAATATTAAAAAGAGTTGCTGAGAGGGGACATCCCTGTCGGACCCCTTGGTTTATCTCTCTCGTATATGATAGCTCGTGATTTAATCTTATTTGTATTTGATTATTTTCATATATACTTGCGATAGCTTTTAGGATATTATTTGGTATTTGTCTTTCTTTTAATATGTTAAATAATATGTTTCTTTTAACTTTGTCAAATGCTTTTTCAAAGTCAATAAATGCAATATGTGTTTCTAAATTGTATTCTCTTCTTTTCTCTACTATTAATTTTAGGCAAAAGGTTGGGTCTATACGTGATCGTCCTTTTCTAAATCCATTCTGTACTTCTAAAATAAAGTTTTCAGAATATTTCATTATTTTGCTATTTAAGATTCTGCTATATATTTTGTAACATGAATTTAGTATACTGATACCTCTATAGTTTTTAGGGTCATCTCTATTAATTTTTTTAAAGATAGGAATCACAATTGCTTTTTTCCATTCTATTGGGTGGGGATACCAGTTGAGTAAATTTTATTTAAAAATAATAAGAGTCTTTTTTTGAATCTTGTTCCTGCGTATTTATATAGTCCTGAACCTAGCTTATCTTCTCCAGGTGATTTTCTGTTTCTTGTTTCTTTCAGGCTGATTTCTAATTCTTCTTTAGTTATTTCCTTTTCATTTTCGTTAATTGTTTGCCAGTTGTCTTTTTTAAAATATTTGTCTGTCCACTAATTCTACTAATTTCAATTCGGTATTTACTTTTATGTTTTCTTTGGTATCTGCATTTAAGTGTTTCGAAATCTTATATACATTGGGACTTATTTTATAAAAATCATGTTCTAAATTAGAACCAAATTTGTTCCATGATTCTCTCTGTATTTTTCTGACTTCTCTTTTAGCTACGGCTCTTATTCTTTTATATTATATTTCATCTTCTAATCTTTTACTGCTTAACCATTTGTGATAGGCTTCTTTTTTTCTTTTTGATTATTTATTTGATTGTATCATCCCAGATCTTCAGTTTTTTTCCTTTTATTGAATTTATTGGCCTTTCCTAAGCTTTCATTTGCTGCTCATTTAGTATCGTTTTTATATTAAACCATTCTATTTCTATTTCTTCATTTTGTTTTATTTTATCTAGATATTGGTTAATTATTTGTTCATATAGCCATTATAAATTTGTGTCATTCAATAGTCTAGTTTTATAAACAAATGTTTCAAATTTTCTTTCTGTTCTTGTTACTTGTAGCCATTTAGGTGGTAATCTTAATTTTATTTTAACAAGGAAGTGGTCACTGCTTATTTCATATCCTCTGTGAACTCTAACATCTAGTAGAAATTTTGATGTCTTTTCATTTAACATGAAGTAATCTAATATTGATTTCCATCCTCTTGCTGCCCAAGTATATTTATGTATGTCTTTATGTTTATAGAAGGAATTCATTATTTTTAGATTATTATAAACTATAAAGTCAATCAATTTTTTACCATTCCTGTTTAGAGTATGTTCTCCATGTATTCCTGTATTATTATTAATTTTGGTGTTCCAATTCTTGCATTTAAGTCTCCTGCTAAAATTACGTAATCATTTTTATTTATTTTATTATATATGTTTTATAGCTGATTATAAAAATCAATATTATCCTGTTCTCTTCTTTCTTCTGGGGCATATAAACCAATTAGTGTTAAATAGCCTCTATCTATTTTTATTCTAGCTTCTATTATTCTTTCATTCCATAATTTATAATGTTTTAACTGTTTTGAAAGAAGGGAGTTATGAATCCAAATCATAACACCTGCTTGTGCTCTTTGGTCTCTGTCGACTCCACTGTATATCACATTAAAATTTTCAGTTCTCATAGTTCCTTTTAATTTCTTTTTTGTTTCAGTGATTACTGCTTTTAAATTTTTTTCATTTAATAGTTGGTCTAATTCTATTTCTTTATATGCTATTACTCTTACATTTCACTTTGCTATGTGTATTATGTTTTGTCGTTTCCATTTTTGTTTTCCCTTTTCCATTCCAGGGTCGTTTCCCATAGATTCAATCCGATTATCTTTTTCTGTCAGCTTACAAGTAGAATTATGTTCTCCATGTCAGGGGACTAGCCTGACGATAGAATAGTTTAGTGGTAGGGCTGCTACCTTAAGACTTCTGAACTAGCCTTCTTCCGAATTTAAACCCATAGGAGGAATAGGGTATATTGAAGGGGAAAGGGTAGATTATACAAGAATTATAGTAAGGTTTATAGAGAGGACATAGTTGTAAGGCCAGAAATGAAAAGACCTCGAGTACTCTAATAGCATAAGGGTCATAAAATAAGAAGAGTTGGCTGATAAGGCCTTATAGGAAAGATTAAATAAGTGGATCTTCCTCAAAGTAGAAGAAGAAGAGGATAGATCCAGCTAGGGGTCCATGGGTGTGCCATTTCCCTTACAATCAAGGTGCACGAGTCCTTATTCAGTATATTCGGACCACCCCACCCCACCCCACCACACACACACACACACACACACACATATGGTGGGCTCCCCTATCCGCCACCCAAGGGAACGCGTTCTGCAGGGGTTACAGGGTCCCCCCGAGATAATAATAATAATAATAATAATAATAATAATAATAATAATAATAATAATAATAATAATAATAAATGGCTTTTTCTTAATGTTGTAAAATTCGTAATTTAAGTTCGTTTCATTTCTTAGCTCTATTATCAATATCTAACATGCAGAACGTAAATCCTTTGATAAAACATGTCAGTGCAACATTAATTAGATGCTTAAATGTTTGTCCTTTTGTTCCTTGAAGGTACACTCTGTTAACACAAGCAGCACGTGCAAACAAAATAAACCAAGATGGTAGTAATGTACGAGTGAAGCCTTTATGTCCATTGGTTTCTTGTCGGCGACTGCCAAAGGCAGAGTTATAAAGTTTCCACATCGCTTTGCTTTGTAGTCAAGGAATTTTATTTCAAAACTTGTTTTGTTTTCAGGACTTGTTCGGAATAAAAAGAGGAAAATGGAGAGATGGTAGAAGACTTTTCCTATCCTCAACTTTATTGTTTTAATTCTTAATATAACAGCGTCAGACTGGATACGAAAATGATATATTCATGACATTAGACAGAAAATTATCTATTAGATGGGAATATTATTTGTTATTAAAGAACCTAAGACGTTCTTTGATTTACTATAACTTTAAACTTATGATTTAGTATTACTATCAATGGAGAGTATATAATATTGAAAATCACCATGGACAATATTACAACAATGCAACCCGCAACAATAAAAACGTATTTGCATCACATCTTTGATGTTGCATCAAAGCAGCTCATTTTTGACAGTATATGACAACAATGAGATGATTATTTATTTAACGTTTGGCTAAGAAGAATACATGCATATGCTACCATACACACACACACACACACACACGAAAAAAAAACACATACAAGAGACAACAAAATGCATAAAAGAATACAATAGTGTGAAGTGACACTGTAGCCATATATACTTGTAAAAATATACATATAAGCATACAATTAAAATTGAATGTCTAAGTTCGACAACCAGTCAACAGCATCAGTGGAAACTGTTATAAAGTCAGTTATTGGCCCCATGAAGGCTCTGTGAGGACAGTCAAATGCGACATGTTGTATAGCTTGGTTATCCTCACCACAGTCACAAGATGAGTTTGGTCTTATTCCCCAAGTAAATAAGGAAGCTCCACACCTACCATGATTGGTGCGAACCCTATTTAGAGAGGTCCATACTTTTCGAGGTAGGTTGAACACTGATGGAGGGATGTTTCGGTTAAAGACAGTCTTCCAGATTACCGGAGCTTTGGCAGTCCATTCCGTCTGTCTGCCATGCTATTGTTGCATCATGGCCCTCAGTGACAAGTTGTTGTGCCGTTATAATAGGCGGGTGTCTTGACTTAAGCCTCTGCGATGTAAAGCTGTCAATATCAGAGTGTATAGGAAGCAGTGGGTTCTGGCAAAGTTTGTTATATTCCCGAATCAGGTTGTCTTGGCTTCGTAGTTGTGGCGGTTGCATGTAGCTCAGAACTGGTAGTCAATATGATGGAGTAGTCTTTGTTGTTCCAGAAATGATACTGATTCAACACAATATCAATTAATTTAACGTGTGCACTGTTCAGCCAGACAGCTGAGCAGTATTCGGCAGTTGAGTAGACGAGGCCCAGAGCAGATGTCCTTAATGTGGGAGCATCAGCTCCCCCCCCCCCCCCAGGGTGTTCCAATAAGTTTATGCAGTATGTTATTTCTAGTTCTGAGTTTGGCAGCAATATTGGGGAGATGTCTATTAAAGGAGAGGAGCCAGAACTGACTCTTATGGGAGTCCATTGTTAAGTGTTCTTGGCTTGCTCATGTCATCATCTAGAACTACCTGTATTGTTCTATTAGATAGAATAGTGTTGATCAGTTGGGTCATTTGTTTACATTTCAGTATTTTAAGGAGCTTGTAGATCATGCGTTTCCTCCATACGGTGTAATATGCAGCCGTCAAGTCTATAAAGAGTGCGCCAGTTTGAAGGTATGTTTAGAAACCAGATTCTATATGAGTCGTTAGGGCCAAAACTTGATCTTCACAGTTGCGCTCGGGCCTGAAACCGGTCTGTTCATGAGGGAGAGTGTCGATAATAATTGGACTAATTCTATTGTGAATAAGTCTTTCTAGTAACTTAAGACAGACACTGAGAAGTGCTACAGGTCTATAGCTTTCAGATTTATCAGTGGGTTTTCCAGGTTTTAGGATGGCTATTATCTTCGACGTTTTAAATTCTGCTGGTAATCTACCACTCTGTACAATATTAGAAAGAATTCTGTCGACCATTCCACTGTATTTGGTCCAGAGTTTATTAAAACTTCAGGGTGAATATTATCAAATCCAGGCGCTCTACCAGTTTCCACTCCCTGGAGTGAAGTTAACAGTTTTTCTTTGGTGAATGGATTCGATAGATTGGTCGCTTCAGAACAATCTTCTTTAAGATTGGTCAATTCCTTTCTAATTATTTTAGTGTGGGTTTTTTCTGATTTAGCTCTGGACAGATTCACTATCCGATTGTCAATGCAGTTGACACTAACAGCAGCTTTTGCATTGAGGCGATGAGAATTACCACCCAACATTTTAAGGAGGCTCCATGCCTTCCTGCTTGAATGTTTAAAGTTCAGCCTTTCCATGGTGTCAATCCATTTGTTCTTTTTTAGTTTCATTTAATCTGTCAATAAGATCATCTGCAACATCCACACGTCCACTATTCAGAAAGTCGTTATAAAGTGCTTCGCTGGTTTGGCTCCAGCCAGGTATGTATTCTTTCCTAGCACCTCTAGGGATGTATTTTTTGGCTGTAGAAATTACTATTTTCACAAATCTTCGGTAGTTATAAGGTTGTGGTGGAATTCAGCGCACAGTTTTATTTAGATCTGATGAAAAGCTGTTCCAGCGGTTGATTGTTCCAATTTGCCTCGACAAATTCCAACGTGGCATTGGTGTAGTTTCAGTAATTGGGATTTGAGGGCCCACCTCAATAAAGACAGGGCGGTGTTGACTGTGTGGGAATCTTCCTAAAACACCACGACTAGTTGGCACTGGGAGCCAACCAGTCGGTTGTTACAAAACATGTCAGGATTGGTGCCACTATTCCATCTAGCCGAGTTAAAAGTGCAATTATCTTTGGGATCAAAAATCAGCTGTATGTTGTTTGCCTCTGCCCACTCGGATAACTTGGCACATTTGCATCAGTTTCTTTATAACTCTATTGGGTATAATGACTGTTAAAGTCTCCAACATATACAGCAGGATGCATTAAGGCTGGCAAAACTTCAGGACAGCTTGTAGACGATGGCTTGTAGACATTAATTATTTTTAGTTCGTTAACTTTTATAATAACAGTAGACATGTTTAAAACATCGCTAACAGAAATGAAACTGACCTTAGTAAGTGAATTTCGGGCATAAGTGGCTACCCCATTCATCTGATGGTGTGTTACTCCTATAAGATTGAAACCTGGAATGAACCTCTTTCTCGAGTTGTGACTCAATTCATGGGTTTCTTGTATGATGGCAATGTCAATTCTGTTGTCAAACATTCACTCTTAGCCCTGATGATGCCTTCTATATTCAGCTGGAAGACTCTGAGCAGTTGTCCAAGGGACCGAGTCTTAGGGCACTTCTGGTTGAGGATGAGTCCTAGTTTCTGTCATTGTAACCTGATAAGCTGTTTTGCATATGCATGTACACTAATCCAGGAGATCCTAAGATAGTCTGGATGGCCAAGTCGTTCTAGCTCTTTAGCGTTATCCAGGATGCACCACGTGGAGGTGAGCTAGAGATGCATCCCAATGAGATGATTGGAATGCAATCATCCCAAAGAACTTGAACAACGTTTTAGCACAGGAAGAGAACGCGACATGTAAGAATTTTTCTTACAGACGGCCAGATAAATCTAATTAATGCAATTTTCTTCAGCTGGATGTATGTGTATAGAATTTCTTCTTTCTTTCCCCATGATATCTCGTATACTTTAAGCCAATGTTCAGTCACTAAGCTCTTTTCTCATTTACTTTCTATAACACAACGCCCTCTTTAGAATTTTCTGAAAAACCTAGAAATCTTTATACTTGATCCTCATGGACAGACATCCCCAACTTAACACAAAATTAATTATTTGTTCTAAATAGAGACCAATCATCTTTAACGGCACCTTTCTAGAATAACCAATGATTTCAGCGATTTTATACATCATATCTTGTTGTAGATAAAAAAGTGAAACACAGTAAAATATAAAATCATTAGTGTAAATAATTAGTTTTACATAGACTTTTATAATAATGGAATTATTCAAATTTAAAAATGGGTTTTTATTACACGCTTTATCTACTTATTGTTGTCTTGATGAGTTGCCAACAATGCTACGTACAATTACATTTCTATAATATGAAAAACAAGTACGTCGTCTGCAAAATATTAATAATTAATATAAATTTCATTTATGTTAATTGTTATTACTAATAAGAATTTTACAAGTAAAGAAATGGACGAACGTAATTTTTGTAACGTGATTTTTAATTAAATCATATTTCTTAAATGTTTTTCATCTAAGAAATATAAACATTTAATAAGAAATAAAAACAATAAATAGAAACATTTCATTACGTAATTAAATAGGATAAAAGTGCAGTCCCCACAGTATGACTCATCAATATGTCGATCAACAGTAAATATATTCCTCAATGTAATTCCAGCAACTCATGGTATCCACACGTACATAATACCAACAATAAGCTATTTCTATGAGTATTGTTGAACCGTGTCAATAATGCAGTTAGCATGCAAATGAACATTTTTTGCCAGTTGCATTGAACGCAACATTCTTGTCAGGAAGCAAACATAGTGGAAATGAACAAAAAAAATCTAATCTCAGACTCTATAAGAGTCAGTCTCCAGCAGGAGGTCAGCTATGCGGTTGGAATGTGGCCAAAAAAAAATAATGAATGCTGTTGCTAGTACTCTAGAGATCACAAAAGGCTAAAAGATATGTTATTTTCCCATTTTCGACCTAGTCTAGTTCATAACTTGGGTTGCTAAGATATGTGTTCGTACAACAATGCACCTCAACGTCCGTTTAAGTAAGAGGACAGAAATTGGCTACAAAGAAAAACAGATGGTACGCGAAAACCGTTACCAAGTAGAAGAATCTTGGAAAAGAAACGCTAAAGCAGTGCTTCCCAAACTTATGGATGTAAAGGCCCCCTTTGGAAAAATTAAAATATTTCACAGCCCCCCCCCATCGAAAAAAATCGTAATATAGACATATTATTATAATATTTATTGTATTTATATTCAATACAAAATATACACAGCGAATATCGCAAAAATCAAATACAAATACAGTATTACATCTTTAGAATCTTACATACACATTTGACATGGCACACTTAGTCTTAAAAAATTTTAAATAATTTAAATTTTAAATAATTTAAATTTTAAATTATTTCACGACCGCCCCTTAACAAAACTAACGGCCCCCCAAGGGGGCCGCGACCCACAGTTTGGGAAACGCTGCTCTAAAGAATACTTTTTATCTGATTTATCTGATTATAAATGAAATAAAGGTCTTAAGAGAGCCTTTCTTTGCAGCGACCTCTAGTGGAAGTCCTGAAATTAAGAAACCACATGAAATTAGATGAACGGTTAGGGGCTAAAAAGATGGTTGCTTGTTGTGGAAATTTCTATAATTGTAGACCTCCGAAAGAAAGTTATACATTCGATTCTAGTCGCTGACTTGAACTTTTTTTTTTCGTTCTTTGACGTAGGATGTTTCCCCCTGAAAATACAATTTTTAATCCCAGAACTCAAATCGATAAAGGTCACTTCAGACAATAATATTCGTTAGAATTATAAACACACACACAGCGGAAGTTGTCATTCACCTGTAAGTACAAATCATCAATAGCCGTGAACTCAAGTATCGGTGACAACTAGTAGTGAAGACCAGCTGTCTAAAATCCTCTAAAACATATTAAAGGCTTTATTGTTATAAAAAAGACAGCATTAAACTTGGAAAAAATGAAAAGAATAAACAGATTAATTTTGAAACAGTACAAAGATTGAGATAAGTAAAGTTAAAAAACCAACTTGAATATATTTTGATAAAAAACTTCCTTTTCAAGCTTCGAGTAAATCAAGTCTTTGAAGATTTATCCTCCACTCCTTTAAACTCATTTCATACACTCGTGCACTTACAATATCACAATCACGTGGGAAGAAATGGGCGTATATTTTTCCAAAAGAGGGAAAAAAACGTCTGATTTGGAGTACTTAGTTCTTGCATTCAGACAACATAATAACAAACACGGACTCTTCCATCTATTCTCTTTTCTATGTTGATTAACTGTTTTACATATGCAGGGTGGGTAAGAGGACCTTTCCGTTGCCATGCAAACAGCATCATACACACCGCCATAGCAACAAGGAGTGCTAATATCATTTCGAGGCTTCTTATTCCTCTTCGTGAAGCAGTCCGCTAGTAGAGACACTGTTTGATCATCTTGTAAGCTCTCCAAATAGGCAGTTACACCTAGCAGTGTCATCCATCTCTCTCTCTCTCTCTCTCTCTCTCTCTCTCTCTCTCTCTCCTCTCTTTCGCTCTCTCTTCTTTTATTCAATTATGCAAGACAACACCAGTAAAGGAATGTTTGCTAACAGCATTCATCTGGTTTCCTCAACTGCTGTGTCGGTTATTGTACACCCCAAAATGTGAGTAAATTGCATTAATGCGGCTGAGCCTAAAGGAGTTGGCGCAAACACACACACACACACACACACACACACACACACACACACACACACACACACACACACACACACACACACACACACACACACACACACACACACACACACACACACACACACACACACACACACACACCGTAAAAGCAGAGACATATGCAAGTACGAAAAATGACAGCTAAGATATTCGAAGTGGATAGCAACATGTTTACGTAAACTCCAGAAATTTTTATACGAAAATTATTTCCAGAGAAAAATATGCAACCGCATACCAACTCCAAATATAAAGTCGTTAATGTTAATTATATTTCTTGACTTTTGATTTTCTTAGCTATAGTTAATAAGTGCTGATTGCTTTGTTGGAGGATTTTATTGTTTTTTTTTTTTTCAATTTATTTATGTTTATTATTTCATGTTGTATTGACTTTATTACTTTGATTATTAGTTTATTCATTATTTAATATGCCATCAATTATTTTAAACTTTGTTTATATCTATTATTAGTTCCTTCTTCCATTTGGACTGCTCTATCCTTATCGTTCTATTAGTTGGCTTTTATTTTTCATTGTTTGGTACTCGACATTCTTAAGTAATTAGTTAAATGTATTATTAAATATTTATTTGTTCACTCTAATTATTGAATTACTCTTTAATTACAGTTTTGATTCTATCTAATATTTTTGGGGAACCAATCGACAAGTCGGTCTGTTTTTTTCTTTCAAATTGGCACAATGTGGAGGATCAAGAATCCCGAGTCTATACTATGACGAAAAACAACTGCAGACCATTACACTCTACTATCAAACAAACTTCACACTTTAGGGGAGGGGATGCACTTGGTCGTAGGGCTTTCCCCACCACACCCACCTAACCAGTAAAAAAAGATGTAGCACGCTTTGCTGTTCCACATTACTGATTTCCAACGCTCTGGCTTGTGTCTGGCTTATGCGAAGCTTCACTCCATTTGAAATGGAGATTGTTCAGTTCTTTACGTACTATTCTTCTAGTAGCTTGAATCCCTGTAGAGACCCTTTGGATTCCTGGTTAACTGTTTCACAATAGATTGCCGAAACTACCCTTCATAGCATTCTTCAGTTCCTTGGTTCATTATTTTAAATGACGCAGTCATCCACCTAAAGGCTACTAACAGGCCATCCAACTTCGTGATTGTTTCCCTATTAGATGGGAATATTATTTGTTGGGCATGTTATTAAAGAACTAAGACGTTCTGTGATTTGCTACAACGTTAAACTTATGATTTAGTCTTACCATAAATGGACAGTATATAATATTGAAAATGACCATAGGCAATATTACAACAATGCAACCCGCAACAATAAAAACGTATTTGTATCAATTGTTGCGTCATCAAACCAGTCCATTTTTGACAGTATACGACAACAATGAGATGATTTGCGTTTGACCTAGAAGAACACACACACACACACACACACACACACACACACACACACACACACACACACACACACACACACACACACACACACACACACACACACACACACACACACACACACACACACACACACACACACACACACACACACACACACACACACACACACACACACACACACACACACACACCACATAGAAGACAACAAAATGCATAAAAGAATACAATAGTGTGAAGTGACACTGTAGCCATATATACTTGTAAAAATATACAAATAAGCATACAATTAAAATTGAATGTCTAAGTTCGACAACCAGTGAACAGCATCAGTAGAAACTGTTCTAAAGTCAGATACTCATCCCATGAAGGCTCTGTGAGGACAGTCAAATGCGACATGTTGTATAGCTTGGTTATCCTCACCACAGTCACAAGATGAGTTTGGTCTTATTCCCCAAGTAAATAAGGAAGCTCCACACCTACCATGGCTGGTGCGAACCCTATTTAGGGAGATCCATATTTTTCGAGGTAGGTTGAACCCTGATGGAGAGCAGTTTGGGTTAAAGACAGCCTTCCAGATTACCGGAGCTTTGGCAGTCCATTCCGTCTGTCTGCCATGCTATTGTTGCATCATGGCCCTCAGTGACAAGTTGTTGTGCCGTTATAATAGGCGGGTGTCTTGACTTAAGCCTCTGCGATGTAAAGCTGTTAATATCAGAGTGTACAGGAAGCAGTGGGTTCTGGCAAATTTTGTTATATTTGGTTGTATGTGGCTTAGAACTGCTAGCCAATATGATGGACTAGTCTTTATTGTTCTAGAAATGATACGCATTGTATGATTCATCACAGTATCAATTAATTTAACACGTATGCACTGTTCAGCCAGACAGTATTCAACAGTTGAATAGACGAGGCCCAGAGCGATATCCTTAATGTGGGAGCACATGCCCCCTCCTGGTTGTTCCAGCAAATTTATGCAGTATGTTATTGCTAGTTTGGCAGGAATACTGACCTTATCCAAAACAGCTTTATCCAAAGTTATGCCCAGATACAACAGTGCACAAGATACTCGACGCAAGACGCAAGACGTTGCTGACTATAAGGGTGAAGCAAAATGCTTTTTTAATCCCTGCTATCTGATAATGACTGCTGTGTGAGGAAGGTTTATGAGCTAAATGCACTGCCTGAGTGAGTGTGATTTAGAGATCTTCATTTGGAAGTAAGATGGCCTTCGGTCTGCTGTATTTTGAGAAGTCTGTTTCATTATAATTTGCTGCTTGTTGCACTAATTCATTTGGATGTGAAGAGGATGCTGAGAAGAACTTTACTGCTGAAGATTACAGGAAAGAGTAGATGTAGGGGATATTTGTATCCCGGTGGAGTTCGACATTTCTGATATACCATGGTGCGTTTAAGATCATGCGGAGACATTTGTTTTGTACTCTCTGTAGTTTGAGGATATTTGTACTTGAGGTGTGGCTCCAGGCTGTGGACGCATAAGTAATAATGGATCGAATCATCAATTGATAAAGGAGCAGTTTTATTTTGGTATTCAGCTTGCTATTCCTATTGATAAGAGAGTAAAGCTGTGCAATGACTCTTGATGCTTTCGAACATGAGGCTTTTATATGTGAACTGAAAGTTAGTTTTCTGTCCAGCAGTACACCCAGATATTTGGCTTCTGCTTTCCAGGGAATCTTGGTATTAAATAGGAAGATATCATCTTTGGGGAATATTGAGTTTTTAGTGAAGAGCATGGCAATACTCTTCTGAGGGTTTACTTGCAGTCTCCATTCCGAGAACCAGTGCTCTAATCTCTGCAGGTTTTCTTGCAGTTTCTTGGTGACAAGGTGCGGTTTAATAGATCTGGCTAGTATAGCTGTGTCGTCTGCGTATAGGGCAATAATGGATGACATTGGATTGTGCGGAATGTCCGACATGTAAATCGCGAAAAGTATCGGTTGAGGAACTCCTGCCAAGATGCGTCGCTGGGTAGATAATATATAATTTAGTTTGACTAGCATTCGTCTGTCACTAAGAAATGACTTTATGATTTGGACTAGATCTAATGGAATGCCAGCCAAAATCAACTTGTATAGCAGTCCAAAGTGCCATAATTTGTCGAACGCCTTTTCTAAATCAAGAAAAACTGCTCCGGTGTATTGATGCCAATTATAACTTGTGATAATGAATTCTATTAGTCTGTGAATTTGTTGGGTGGTACTGTGAAACTGGCGAAAACCAAACTGTTCTGAAGGAAGGATGTTTAATTTTTTTACTGAAAGTTGAATTCTGGAAAGGATAGCTTTTTCTGCTACTTTGCCCAAATTAGATATCAGACTTATGGGACGATAACTTTGAGGCTGCTGAGGATCCTTGCCTGGTTTGTATATAGGAACTACGTCTGCCAACTTCCATGCAGAGGGGAAGTACTTAAACCTGAACATAGCATTTATTATTGTTGCCTTTCGGGGTAGCAGTTTAATAACTTTGTTGGAGATCCCGTCAGGCCCTGGAGCTTTTTTATTCTTTAAATTCTTTATAATGTCATAAATTTCAGCTGGGGAAGTAGGTGTGAGTTGGCTGGTACAGGTATCAGGCCGTTTTAACACGTGTCTGACGTGGCGGTGGACTTTGTAAATATGATTGAAATTTAGATTATTGTATGAAGGGCTACACTGTTTTTCTAAATTTTTAGCTATAGTTTCGGCTTTTTCTGCATCTGTGTAAATAATGTTCAGGTCAGATTTGAGAGGACGAAGAGATTTGTTTTTGTTTTTGATATTTCTCAGGAACTTCCAAACGGATTGATCACCAGGTGATATGGAGGCTAATTTATCTTCCCATAGTTTGTTTCTATGGACTTTAAGTGCATCTCTCACTGTACTGTTCATTTTGTTGAGATATTTCTTGTCTTGGGGTGCTCTGGTGTTGTGGTATCTTTTTCTTGCTTTATTTTTCTCCCTGATTAAGTTCATTATGTCATCTGGTAGTCGTTTAGGCTTGAAGGCAACTGAATTTGAGGTGATAGATGCTATGGCTGTGTTGATTTGATCAGTAAGTTTATTGACTGCAGAATCAATTTCTTCCTTGGAATTAATATGAGGGATGGGATCAATGTAATTTGGAAGCATTTTGGATAGTTTTTCCCAGGGAATGAAGGTATGAGGCGAATGGGGAAGATCCCTCTGATAACCCAGTTGGAGCAGAATAGGATTATGGTCTGATGATAACTCATTCAATGATTCCAGGGAGTACTGTAGGTTGACATTCTGAAGGACAGCTATATCCAAGACGTCGGATGAGCCAGTAGGACTGTGGTGAGTTGGCACTGAGGGACCAGCCACAGTTGCGCAATTTGAGCTTGTGTAGTTAAAGAGGATGCGGCCATTCCTATTTATAGACCTACTGCAACAGGCGTGATGTTTTGCGTTAAAATCTCCGGCAATAATAACCGGCAGTTTAATGCCGAGGATAGCATCCAGATCTGTGGTCAGCAATGTTTTCGATGGTGGGTTATAAGCAGAATATATTTTTATGTTTCCGATAGAGTTTGTGATGACATTGATACCTGTAAGTTCGAGATTGGTGGTTGTAGGAATGGCTACAGCATGATGATTGATGTGATTTTTAATGAGGATGGCTGTGCCACCACCTCTGTAATCCAGTCTGTCATTCCTGTAGAGTTGATATCCTTTGAAGTTAGGATTGTCAGCAGGTCTTAGATGAGTCTCATTAATTAATAATATATCCGGATTATATCTGTCATTGAATTCCTGCACTTCTAGTATTTTATTTTTAAGGCCGTTGGCATTTCATGAGATAATCATTAGAGAATCTGGGGTAAATTTTTTCCTATGCATTGGAGAGTGCAGATAAAATGAACTGTGTTTGCTGCAAGAAACGTTTTGTAGTGCTCAGTGATGGATTTGCGTTACTGAAATCCTGTGACATATTTACAAGAGAAGGGGTGATGATGGCTGTTATATTTGAATGTGGATTTGTCATATTCTGGTCATGGATTGCTTTTTTGGGGCGGGCCACATCAGCATATGTTCTTGTTTGGTGTTGAAGATTTATTTTCTTAGGGGGCTCAGTTGATGGTGGGTGAACACCTGTCATCTTGTTCAAGCTAATAGGAGCCTGATGAACTTGAGCTTCTGGGGCTTTCGTTTCTGTCAGTGAGGTAGACTGACTGATTAACTCAGTTTGTCTGTTTTTTGGGTGGCAAATGCACCCTCTGTAATTTGCAGGGTGGGGGGCCACCACAATTAGCACACTTAGCCAGGGTGGTTTTGGGCTTGGAGCAGGTATATGTGGGGTGGGTGTCACCACATTTCAGACATCTGTATTGAGCTTTGCTTCTGGGCATGACCAAATTTTTGGCATCTACGGCACTTCCCAGAAAAGGCCCTCTTCCTAAGTGGCTCTGGTGAGACCTTAAGCCCACAGATTGTCTTCAAGTTATAAATATCTTTATAGATGTTGTGTATTTCCACCAATACTAGAGGCATAAGGGTCTTGTTAGATCTGTACATTCTACTGACTTTGATGGGAGGCAGATCTTGCATGTTGAGGTCAGCAGCTATTTCAGCTGTTTCAATGTCTTCAGATACTCCTCGGAGTACCACTTTAAAATTTTTCTCCGAGGTAAGTGTGAAGGTATGATATTGTATACCTCTTCTGTCCAACTCCGTGGTTAGATTTCTGTAGTCAGACACTGTAGTGGGCTGAATTTTGATGCCCTCCTCTGTGTTCTTGGCAGTGGAGTAATTTATCTGCAGGTTGGCCATGGTGGTTCTTAAGGCTGCCCATCTCTGCTTTTCCCTAAGAATGACTGGAGGCACCTTTTCATTGGTGGAGGCAGAGGAATCTGTGTTGGGGGCATCTTCATCCATGCCATTTTCATTTACTGACTCCGAGGCGAGAGTTTTGCGTTTTTTACGCGCGTGCCTCTCTTCTTGATCTGAATGAGTAGAGTCAGAGATAATTGGACTTAGTTTTTCCTCCATTTGAGGAACGTCTTCATTTTGATCTTCATCAGTTTCGGGTAAAGAGTAAAGATTCAGGAAGCCGGGCCATTCAAGCTCGAACTTCTTAAGGAGTTTCTTTACGAAGCTGAAAGCCAGTCCTTTATCTAGAGAGTCTATAATGATATCAGGATCTATCAAGTTTGATGGCCATTTGAGCTTAAATTTCCTTTGAAGTTTATTTACAAGTATGAGCTGGCTCTTCATCCAGCGAATCTGTGAGGGCGTCCAAATCTAACACATTAATCACTGAAAGTTTGCGTATAAACGCAAGTAAATGGATCTGAAATAGATACTAACAATGGCGATTCTAACGGCTATTAGGCCTAGCGAATCGCCCTTGTTGCAATTAGAGTCCATTTACCTTCGCTGATGTTCTTGAATACAGTATAATCTAATCCGCAATTTAATGACTTTAAACACGTCTCAGCTAGTTAATCTAGCAGCTAAACTACAAATTAATAATTAAAAACTTGCATCTCTGTATAAACTCTTTTTCACTTTCGAAGAGAGCGCCATAAACCCGCATTTCCTTCAGCGTGAATTCACAAGATACTCGACACCTAACAGTAATGTATATTATAGACCACTATGGTTATTTATATAAGGTGTATTACAATACTTCTTTTAACATAGTACATTTTTTGTAATATTCAAAGATAATTAACTTTTAAAGTTAAATTTTAGATATTATTTTATATTATATAGATAAATATTAATTATATTTTTTAAAATTAGTTACTATTGTTATTAAATATTTTTAAGTATTTCCCCATAAACACGCATACAAGACAATCCTTTGTATTTAAAGATGAATTTTTAAAAAAAAAGTTTTGCTTAATCCTGAGACCTTTAAGAAGTCTAAATTCGGCAATGGGTATTCATATAACTTAAAGATATAATTTATAATTATAAATTATATATTATGTGTGTGCGTGCGTGTATGCGTGTGTGTGTGGGGGGGGGGTGAGTGGGTGGATGGGTGTGTGTGTGTGTGTGTGTGTACGTGCGTGCCTCCATACCCTTCTAACATCCATGGAGATAAAATGGAGACGCTTCGCTAAATAGTACACATGTCCACTGAGCCCAGTAGAAATGTTACCGGAGACAACTTATGAGATTTCCAATCTGGAATGCGGGAATGGAAAATGATCAACAAGGCATGAATCTCTTGCATCATTCAGGCAGTTTCTGATATCGGTTAAATGACGTCATCCATATCTAAGTCGTGGCAGTAACTACGCTTTGGATACGGAATGTGAAAATGCTTTATGAATAACAGTAATCTCGGACGCCACAACTGCTTCTGCTCCATTTAGCATTTCATAAGCATATTAACTCTTGCAATCTGTTAAACAACATCCTTTGCAAATTGGAGCTCTTCGTGTTTCTGCTAATTGCAATAATCGTTTCATATTTCCATTCTTAGCTTATATTGATTGTTGAAATTGCATTGTTGGCTATGTTTCCTATTACATTATTTATAGTTGGATGTTTCTGTATTTATATCATCTGATTATTGTTATTTTTTTTGTTTTGTTTTTGTAATATGTACTGTTTCTAGGTCAGCAATGTTTAACTATGTGCATTGTTCGACGTACGTTATAGTTTATAACAACAGTCGTTAACATGCGACATTGCATTAATATTAAATGTTCGGAATATCCACAAACATGGACATTCCGAACATGTGTGTGTGGATGTTTCTAAGTGATGTAAATGCAACAAAACACGCCAAAGGCCATGAATAATAAAGCTATGAGTGGAAACGAGACTTGTGGTCCTCCAGGGATGAAGCGACCACCAATGTAATTGGAGAATCAATCTGGCTATTACGAGAATAGATACGCGACCTATTTTAAGTGCAATGTTTTTAATAATAACCCACCAACACGAAAGGCTGTTGTATTTAGTCTGGATGAATTGAAGGATAAAAATAAAGAAGAAACTTAGGTTGCCAATTTAAATTAGCAAATAAGCTATTGTTGATTATTATGATGACAAGGCTTATTATAAATACTGGATAACAATAATCAGGTGTGATAAGCATATTTGCGATATATTAAGTGAAGTATTTCTATTCGATTTTGAGGATAATTCTGTCCTTTTTCTTTATAGACTTAAAAGGATTTTAATAAGATAAATATGTGTTGGTAAAAATTTACATTTATACAGAAGAAAGCGTACATCTGCGATCCCGGAGTTAGCCAAGCTCTGGCACACAGACAAGTGTTTTTTTTTTCTTTTTTATTCCTGAAGAAAATACAGTTTTTTAATCTGGCAAACTCAGAAAAATTGATGGCAATGCATGGATGAACACGTACAAAAGAATTCTAAGGAATATAAAAGTTCACTTCTTATCTAGCACGCCGCTGTGATGCACTCAACTTCGGCGATGGTTGAAAGATGCACAAAATATAACCAATCATGGATTGGTTAAAATATAATTTTGTAAACCTACTCTAGAAACCAGACACGGTATTTCTTAAGCAATTTCTGTAAACAACATTGTAGTCTCACACTGGGGATTCAAACCCGCAGACTGTGGATTGTAGAAATAAAAACACTATTCGCTTGGTCAGCCATGATGTCAAAACTCACCCACTAAATATCAATGATTCTTACTTGTTACCAATCATTGCTAATGTTTTTAGACTTTGAACTTCAAAACGCTATTAATTAACAAAGATTAATGACCATGGTGTAGTAAGCATTGGAAAATATTGTAATTTGAGCCTCAAATATTTCATTAATATATATATTTTTTTATTCAAAACCTCAACAATTCTGCAATGAGAGCCAAAATGTTGACCTTCTAAGGTAATTTACTGAACCACCCCAATTTATTTCGTCTTAGACATATCCACTCATGAGCCAAAACATTACAACCATTCTTCTAGCTGCTTCCACTCGGCCTGACGTTAAGTGCACTTATCCATGAAAGGTGTCCTGAAGTATTCTGAACCAACTAGACACAATAACCTCCCACAGCTCAGCTAGCTTCGATGGATGGATGCTACATTCCACATGATCCCACAAATGTCTGATAGGATTGAAATCAGGAGAATTAAGTTACCAGAGAAGCACACGAGGTTGGATATGCTCTTCGAACCATGTTTGCACAATGTGAGCCTTGTAACTTGGCGTTGTTTTGGTGAAATAGTCCAGATCCATCGGGGGCACATTGTCGTCATATAGAGCAATATCTGACCAGAAATAATCCCCAGGAATTAGCGGTCGTGATATGTTCAGTGGGAATGTGAGATCCCTGTGAAGACCATATAATTTTCTGATTTGTTTCTGATTTCAAAATTGGGCCACTTAGCTTCAAAAAAGTTTAATACGGATGTATTGTCGGGACTTTAAGAAATGAGCTGAGAAACAAAACAACAAAAATAATAATTCTCAAACAACCGTAAAACTTGAATGCTTTTTTTTTATTAAATAAAACCCTGTACAACGTGAATAGTTTTATGTATACAGCAGAATAATGTACTTTGACATATTATTGTACGTTTGGGAAATTATGTACAGCAATTAATTTACCAGTTATTCATTACGAGTGTTTACGTTAGCCCTCGTTAATGCATTGGCTAAGCAAAATGACTGCATTTTGCTTTGTTCGTTCAAGTATCGAACGAACAAAGCAGAATGAGAGAAGAGCAATTTAATAAAACCCTAAAATAAATAATTCTGAGTATTCACTTTGCTGCCTTGCGTTAGAATTTCACAGCTAATAAGAACAAATTCTTATGATTCTCGACTATTCCTTTAGCGTAACAAGACGATGACATGCCTTTTTAAGTCATTAGTTTTCTTAAGATTTGTTCTTCGCCTATTTAGCAAGAAAGCACTTCGTTATTTTTTTTAATAGGAATGCGGTTTTTATCCGAATCACAACTGATTACGTTCGTCTAGTTAATTATCGCCATTTTCATTTTAGTAATGAAAGCAATTTAATTAGCAATAAATACCTCCGTCTACTTCTTAATATGTCGGAAATGAAAAACAGTAATGGTACGATTCATGATCTTCCAACACGCAAAAGTGAACTTTGAATTCAAATGCACGCCAGCAAACAATGTATTTATTGTTGGTTGCCATAGTAACTCTTGATATAAGAAATGAAATGGACCTTACAGTTACAATTTGGTTTGGTACATTTCGCATGAATTATTTGCAATTTTGTGCGCTTATCTTTTTGGAAGAAAGGTAAATATAAAACTTTTATTTATTGATTTTAATAATAGATTGTGCAGTAACAATGGAATTATGACTTCATTACTGAAGTCATAGTTCCATTGTTATGAAACTTCGTATTTTTTTGTGACGTAACAATAGCCGATTCTAAATGATAATAGTGTGAAAAATGAACATGAGATTTTCCTCTCGTAGATACATTTTCATGCATTTTACTATTTTCTGCCCATTTATAGAAACAAAGTCATGGTTACGTTATGAATGCACGTTTATAGTGTGCATTTGATTAAAACTACAAACTAATCAATCATGTCAGATACAATGCATTGTTTGTTCCACGTTATAGGTTTCCATGGTGATATTGTCGAATCTCCTTTGGGACTTTGATGCACCCTTGAATGAACTTTGAATTTCTGATAGATGCCGATTCTTAGTTGCCATCGCAATGGTTATTATCAGCTGAGAGATTACGTTATGTCATATTCGAGTATTTCATAGATTAAAGCGAAAAAATGTGAATATTTGAGATACGAAATTTGAAAAGTTGTGGTTTTAGTTTGCTAAGAAAAAAAGGCCTTACGATTTATCCTATACAGAAGCCAGTTTATCTTATTTAGATATAATACTTTGTTCTCCAAGCGAGCTTTCGTGGCTCAGTTAGTTTCGACGGGATCCTTTGTTAAGAAGGACCTGGTCCGAATCCCGTGTTTGAGGCGAAGACTCTTTATTTTTTAAAAGTTTATAATATTTCAAAGAATATATGAAAATAATATGATTTAACTCGTAATAAAATTTATAATAATTGACCTCATGAAGAGCAGAAATAGAAGATCAAATGATAAAACAGCGAAGGCCATTATCGACAATGTATAACATCTAATTTAACAACACTGGAAATTATCAACAGTCTATAGCATCGAAGTGAACAATGCAGACCCTGTCAACAATGTAGCATCTAACAGAAGAAAACAGTTCTTTGATTAATGACTATAGAAACACGAATACTTTCTCGAACATAACAATAAAAGAATACCGTCCACAAGAATACGTGAAAACAAATATTGAAATTTATGTTAGACTCCACTTATCTCATTGTCCACACGCAGAATAGACTGAACGCATCTCATTTGTGAATCTCTCTCCAATGGCACACCCTCAACCACTCTAACAGAAGTTCGAACGTCCTCCGTTCCCTGTGAATAGAGGAAAAATCTCTCGCAGAAAAATTCGACAAAAGGTCATTTGTAAGTACGGGCAATAATTCTCTCATTTCTCTCGAGAGCGCGCGCTATAACGACACCCCCAGGACTGTACGGACCAGCGGAAGGAAAAGAAGCACACTTCACCTGAGAAACACGAGGCGGATGATTGATCTGCACGATCTCCGCACGGCAAACGTTCCGTTCATTTGCATACGAACCGATTTTTATCGACGTCATCATTGTACCTCGGAGTAATTTATCGCCCTACTTTACAACACCCTTCCTTTTCTCTTAAAGGCAATTATTTACAGGGTTATTTATATCTGTAGTCCCCGTAGAAGACACACGACATCGCTCTCTCGACTCGCTCATACCCAAACGGGAGACATATGTCTCAATCGCAAAGTGACGTCATCGAGAGAGAGATTCTAATGATTTGTCATGCGTGTCTTAATAGGGAGGATGGAGAGGTGTTCAGCAGGGAGATTATTAAGCTGAGTATGAAGATTGATGGAGGACCAAACGCATTTCAAAAGACAAGATCCTCAATTGAACTGCAAACACACAACGAAGGTTAAGCGATGGTGAAAATCACAGCAAATTTGGAGAATCTCTTACATTTTGAACGTTAATTCTTGGAACTTAATTTTTAGATGTCAAAATATCGCTCTTTTTCGCGGTTGGAATAACAATACTTGTCCTGTTTGAAAAACAGGACAAGTATTGTTATTCCAATTTGACTGATGTATATCTACAAGTATCTCTACTTGTCCTGTTTAAAAACTTTGTAAAGGTCTAGGGCATAAGAGACTTTATAAAGAGACGGAAACTGAAGTTGAATTGGCCAGTGGTATAAGAATATTTTTTCACAGCTGGGAGATTCTCATGTTTCACATTCCACATAACGTGTATATCGAGAAGAGTAGATGCAATTTACAAGCATGATCAATGCACAACAGACATGAAATAATCCTGTATACCTTTAGGAACTTTAAAAAGATTTCGGCATAACAGAGAGAGGAAAGAGAAGAACAAATACAAGATATACAGAGAGAGAGAGAGAGAGAGAGAGAGAGAGGACTAACAAATAAAGGCAAAATAGAGAGAAGGAAGGAAGGAAAGAAGAAAAACAGATAAAGATGCATGTAGAAATAGAAAGAAGATTTAACAAAAGAAGGAGTAGGAGAGAGAGAGAGAAACCGATAAAATGCAATAAAAAAGAAAAAGAAAAAAGAGAGAGACAGAAGGAATGAAAAAGAAACAGAAAAACGGTTAAAAATCCGTGTATAGATAGAAAGAAGAAACAGAGAGGTTGTTGTTTCCTGATACCTCGAGGATGCAAGCGCCGTAAGATCAGTGTATTCAATCTATAACCTTGTGTGTTCTTTGGCTCTTTTGTCTGATTCGCGGAACGTAAAATTCGATTTTCTGAGAGTATGGAGGTGACAGAGAAGGTTACCTCCATATGAGAGGCGGTTAACTTGTCCTTCCGTTGAAAAGTCTTCATAAAGGTTGTTTACATCACATACGGGATTCGAACTCAGGTTTGGTACTGAAAGGGGATTTATTGTTCTTCCAATTGCACTACTAAGGTATATAGAGAGAACGAAAGAATAAATATGAAGTGTAATTGAAGATTCCGATTGCAGCAAATGCAAGACGGATGAAGAATTTTACTCAGAAAATTCTGTGTGTGTGTGTGTGTGAGGAATAACTCAGCCCACGAGGCCAGTTTCTGAATTGAGCGTGACGGGCGATAAAAAAGCCTTGCAGAAGACATTACACGTTGTCTTCGCGATAACTTCCGAGTCGGTACGCAAGGAGACGGTGGTCACGTCTGCTGTGCGGTGACCCATCAGACTGGAAATTCTTGACGCAAATGCTTTACGACATTTGAAGAAAGCTGGAAATAGTAACCACGTCTCCAGCATCCCTTTTGGAGCTTGATTTGCTCCGGAATGCTTTCTTCCCCGTTCGCTTGTCAGGCGCTGATTGTTTCGATAAAATGCAATTCTGTCGCATGCTGTTTGTCGCACCGAACTGTGCCATTCGTCAATTCACTAACATCCTTCTCACGTTAGTTTATCACAGCTTGTGTACGTTGTATAGAATACCAGGTGTTATTTTGGGGGATTTTATTAATGATGGAACACATTCGGTGAGTTACATTTGTTTTAATCATGTATCGAAACCGACTGAGTTTCCATAGCTCAATCGGTTTCGACGATGCCTTTGGATGGAAAAACCTGGGTTCAAATCCCGTCACTAATCTGCTATTGAGGGCATGAAGTGACTTAAAAAAATTTAATGGATGATCGGGAGATAAGATGATCTCCCGATCATCTTATTTGCAGATCACCCATTGTAATTATGTACTAGAAGTTTAAAACCTATTGTTACCAACGAAGCTATTGTTACCATAGTAACAGAGAAGGATAACCTCACACCAGTCTTATTCAAACAGATAAAACTATTTTATATTATGTGAAATACGAGAGCAGTCTGCCTATTAAACATCGAGAATCAGCTGTTGCTATGGGAACATCACTTGAAATCAGTGTATTTCGCACGACTGAAAAACTATTTTGTTTTATTATTATACCGACTGTTAGCTAACTAGTTAAGTCTTTCTATATCCCTAACGCGTGCGAAAAAAAGGACAAAAAAAAATCCGGAATCGCGTGGATGTTCTCTATCCAGTAGCATATGTTTCTCAAGTGCGCTCACGGATTCAATATATTGACCGTAAACCATGGAAACCGGATGGATGTGACAGAAAGCTCATTATTTTATTCCAACTTTCAAGTAGAACTAAAGTTCTTCATTTAGTCAAGTGATAGAATCGATGGGCTACACACAGACCCTACTTCACGGACTGCGATTCGAAGAAACTAGCAAAAGATTTAAGCGATGTTGGGCAGAGTTGAAATTTCTGATACGATATTGGCATTTCTATACATTTCCTGAGATCACTCAATACTCTATGGGCATCATTTTTATCCGCTTCCCACTTAAATGCGAGAATAAGTACCCTTGATTTAGACTGTGTCGATATCTGGCAGGGAATAAACACATTGCTATAGTAACTACGTTGTGTACCTCCGTTTTCAGTGAATATTCTTGCCAGAGCACCAGTTTATTTTCGTTTCATATCAATGACGTCTGTTTCAGAGGATGATTCATCGTTGCTAAGCATGAATTCTCCGCTAAAAACGTGATGTTGGCAAAAGGCTCCGCTCTGACAAGCATAGAAACGATATCTTTATACTCTTGAAATATCATGTATTGATCTCAACATTTTTCATGAGCACAGTTTTCAGGTGTTTTATTTAATAAATGAGAATTATGTGCGATAAACCGAATCCATTTTTTAAAGTTTCAAATATACGTTAGCAGACTGACTTTTTTCATCTGTTCTTTGATTTTAGGAAACTATTTTTAAAACATGTTCGCATCTGAACTGACTTCACATACTTTACTCCAAATAATAATAATAAAAAAAAACATATTTTCATCACCAACAGATGCTGATTCCTTTCATATTTTTTATGTGCAGACGAAATTAATTTATTCTGCATAGGACGATTGTTGGCATCCAAAACTAAATAATTTTGTAACAATTAAAACCATACTGATTGTTTACATTTTATAGTTGTTTCTGGTCTGTTTCATTTTTATTTCAACATGCAGAATACCCATTCTTTAGCTGTGATTACATAATGATCGTAAAAGCACTAAATAAATAACATCTGTTGTACATAGATTCTGCAAAATACTGGTACTTCACCCTGATACGGTCCCAAAGAGATAAATATGAAGTTCTGTATTTTTGCCAGCATACATAATCCTCGATAATTTTTAAACTAGGAATAACCGTTTAGTTATCCTAGTGGCTATGCGCTTCGCAACCATATGCCTATATTTTCAATAAAATTTTCAACCATATTTTCAATAAAAAACTTTTATAGAAATTTTTTTTTTCTATCCCGCAAAATATACAGAAAAGAAACAAACGAAGAAATAATCGAAGAAAGAATTAAAAATAAAAGATCGTATACGACGACTGCAAAGCTCTTACATAACGTCTCTACATATTCATGAAATGAGATTTATCTTTCTTCCGTGAACTCCACACAAATCTTCCGGGAGCCACCTTTGGCCACTTTTCCCAACCTCAAAAGCAGAACGAATTAGAAATGCGACACAAAAGTCAGTTTTCTGTCAAGCGTACTACAAAACTCATTTGATATGGACATCTACAGTAATCCAGTTACAAAAGAATAGACAGGCACGAGCTTCTTGACGGTATATAAAATGCTTTAGTTCATTACCACATGAAATAATAGCGCCATTACTTTCATAACAGTTCTCCACAAACTGTGACGTTAACTGTTTACGGCCTGTAGTCGAGAAATGAAGTATTGTTGAACTCAACGTTCCATGCCAAGAACCGCGAGCAAAAGCCACACGATAATTACATGTTCACCTTAATTTGAAACTCTCATAGTTACGTAGGTAATTATCTGGGACTTTATCCATACACAGTTTCTCCATAATACCCACCGTCACGCCTGTATACAGCTTCTAACGACAAAGACACCTTAATTGTTAAGTTTGAGGTAGCTCCCCCCTTACGCCCTGTCACCTAGCAACGAGTAGAACTATTGTTACCGGTAACGCACAATGAATTGCGGACTTTGCTGACACCAGCCGTCATTGTTGACGGCTGAGGGAAATCAGAACCAAGCTATTTGGTTCAAGAACACGCAAAGTCTCAATAAAATGGAAGTAATAGTTCGGATTCGGTGTTTGGCACTCGAAGGGCATTATGGGTAATCCATTTGTTCCAGACATATTCTTTAACGGTCCTCAAAGAAGACAGCAAATCCATTTTAGTTAAATTGTCGGCATTTTTAAAACATCGCAACGACAATCAATTTTTTGTCAACTTATCTTCGGCAGTTGTGTAAATGTATACTTAACGATCTAGTTGGATAATGTCGCCTTTTATTCCAAAGCTTCAAGTGATAATAACCCGTTTCCTAGCGATTTTGACTATTTGTATTTCTTTCTGTCTATCATCGTTGTTTTCGGTAGTGCATTACACGCTCTTTTTTTTTTTTTCTGTCACTTTTCCTCGATTGTGTGGCTGTATGAGTTCGTTAATTATGTAAGATAAGAAGGCAGTGAAATGTCCTGGAAGATTCTCTTTAGTAAATGACAATTATTAATTACTATCATTCGGCAATGGAAACATTTGAAAGATAATGATCTGTAAAAGACGAGTGTTCAAATTTGGTTAATGAGCGGTGAAGAATCTCAGAAAGAGAAGAAGAGATTATTCCAGGCCAAAAGAGTCATTAAACATGCTGAATCGTCAGCAAAAATGGAAATGTCACTTGCCAATGCACGTGAAATACTTAAAATCTATCAATTGTTGCCATTCACGTGCATTCTACATGGTGAAAAAAATTATGCCAATCTAAACAATATAGATTCAGTTGTGTTACCATAACGACGAAAGTCAATTGTTTCATCAGACAAAACCGGGCATGCGCGGTAACTAACTGGATAGAAATGCTCTTCCATTGTTTCATGAAATCTAAAGACGCATGCGCAACAACTGAACAGTGTTATCTATGATGTTTTGACTTACTTTGTTTGACACAATACACTGGAAACAATTGCGATAAACATTAATTGTCATCAGGACGTAATCAAATTAAATCGATTAGTTATTTTCTGTAGTAAATCTTAATTGTCCTAGTTGGATTTTTTTTATACAATTAGTTCGACGCCTCCATTGGAAGACAAAAAAGATTTATTGTCCCTTTCAAGACGCACTCTATGAAGCCATATTTCTTGTTTTGAGACTATTCCAGGCAATCTATCCGATAAGACACACGGATTCTCAAATTCCCAGAATGAACATTTATCTTTCTGCGATGAGATTGTTGTTAGAAAACTTCTAGAGCTGCATGTACTGGATTTTGGGAAGAAAATCTTAAAAAAACATTGTAGACCTATCACCATCTGGTGAACCTTCGAAGAAACCAATTTCTTATATCTTTGTGTGTGTAAAATAAAATAAAAATACTCTCACTTGTTTAGCGTTTGACTAAGATATTATTTCCTCATTGATATGACAAAATAGGTTTTGCTTTTGTCTACCAGATGGCACTTGATAGTTGACGTAGTCAAGAACGAAATAGGCGAACTCTCCTTGGCGTATGACTTACAAAATAAATATTAAAAGCTACGCTTTAAGAACGAAACAGTCAATATTTTAGAACGTTACGTGCGCGCCGAAACTCTAACCAAGGTTATTTTTTTTCGCTCCTGGTAGGATTTCACCAGAAGAAATTCTGCGTTTTCCCAGAATGCTATACGTAATTGTTTTGAGCAGATTGTAAGCTTCAAAATGTGAGGAAAAATTGAAAAATAAACTGGCCTAAACCTCTACAACAGCTGCATATTGTACAGGTTTTAGGCCAGTTTATTTTTCACGAAATAAAAACTGAATCGTCTTCACAATCCGAATGTGAAACCATAAACATAACTTCTTAAGTTTCTCTCTTTTTCTGAAGACACAAACTCACCTTCTACGAATATCTTAAATGCAACCCAAGACCAGTCATCATCGTCATGACTTCTGGTAACCTTATGATGATGGTGGTGTTCCGTTCGATGACAAGTTGACGGTCGTCGCTAAGCCTCCTGCCAAGAGGATGTGATGTTAAATATGCCCGGATGGAAAAATGCAATATCTCTTTCCCCTGGAGTCATGACCGTAGCCGAGTACAATTTATTCTTCTCTAGAGGATATCCATGTCCCCGACGTTTAATTATTTATGAGTCTTTTTTTTTTTCGTGTGTGTTTATGTTTTGCATTGTCCTTTCTTCGTGAATATTTAATAGTTTAGTTGGAGTAGCTTGTCTTCGGCTTGACACCCCAATCCATCTCAATAATCGCGTCAAAACGGTTAAAAAACTATTCCGATTCCATATTTCTCTTGTCATGGGGGGCGATTTTACGAACGGAAGGTAGTGGTGACATCTGGTGGCTTCTGAGCTACCGATGGCATCTCAAGAACTCCCAATAAAGCAGCGAACTCGGCTGAGTTTAGTAAGAATATTATTAGTAGCATGACTACAGTACAAAGCTTTGCTGGCTTTAACAGCTGTGGCCTTCAAACCCTAAATTCGAAGTAGGTCAAAGCCATTCAACTTTTAAATGGCTGCAACTCAACCTCATGTTTTGTTTGGGAACTATTTTAGGACAGACGAGAAACGATCTCTCACACTGATTTAGTCTCGTGTTTAGTCTCTCTCTCTCTCTCTCTCTCTGTAATCTTACTATCGTTCGCTTTTGTTTTTTGTTATTAACTTGCGCCACCAAATTTTTTCCCCGATGAGCACTCGTTTTAACCTTAATTTTCTCCAAGTTCGAACTCCCTTCGCGATGTTAAAGCGAGAACAAATGGCCAGCAGCTAGATAGAGACATTCCTGGATATTCATGTGCCTGCGCACTCCGTGTAAACTTGACATTCCCGTTAATATATGGGCCCCGCACGCCACCTCTTTCACCCCAAGGGAGTATTTAGCCCAGAGTCGATACACCCTGAAAGCAGTCTTCTGTTTCCGGTACTCATTTGATACCAAGGGAATATCGACAAGATACTGCGGGACTTTTTTTTTTCTTCTTCTTTTCCTTGTGCTCCACACTCCATCAATGTGACAAATGGATCCCTTTCAACAACCTTAAGGGTTTTCTTCGGTTTCTACTGGAGTTAAGCCATTTAATGGTCTTCTCACGGCCATTTTAATTAGTTCTCTCTTTTTCTTAGACTTCTTGATACGGTTTCCTTTACTTACTCTTTCCCTCTATTCCCCCGCCTTCCTAATAACTTCGTATTTGAACCAGTGATTGCTTAGCAACAATGAAAAACACATTTTGCGTGTATGCATTATTTACTTTAACTGAAAGCGTGACGTCATGCATGACGTAACAATTGCACTCATTGGAATTCTAGAATAGTGTTTTCGACAATTGAAAAGTTGTCTTCTTTTTATTGGACATTTTAGCAGCTTTAAACTTAATGGTCTGTCAGCTTTTACTCATGATAATCCAATCGCCTCATAGTGACACATCATCCACAGTTTTTTTGTTCTTGATGATGTTATACCGTCTCTATGAGTTACGCAATGAAGGTCTGCTTAATTATAAATTAACAATTCCATTATTAATTAGATTATTAATATTATAACAACAATTCAGAACATTTAAATGTCTTACATTAAAATATAAACTCGTATTTAGATAGACGAGTGCAAAATCGTTGCATCTAATCAAGCAGCCATCGTAAATTTAAAACCACTCGACTTATATTTGTATATGCAGACAATGCAGTGAGCTCGCGATTAAAATGCACTTTATAATCCAGTTATATAAAAATATTTTTAAAGTAATGAATGTATCGTAAATGAACAATCCCAGAGTTTTGCACGTCAAAAGACTATTTAAGAAAGAATTTAAAGAACTTCAGTGACTGGGGAGTGATGCAGGAAGAAGTCATCAATCAATATTAGGTAACGTAAATCACGCAGAAGCACGCAAACCATTTTAAGGGAAATTTCAAATTACATACATTTGCTAAACGGTAGAGGAAGAAAAAGTGTAAAAATAACTTGGCTTTTTTTTATTATTCCGAGCCAAAAAAAGAAAAAAAAAAATCCATCTCTTGAATCTATTTTCGCATCACAAAGAACAAGGTCATAAAGGTATTCACATTCAATCTGTCATTTGAAGAGATGGATAAACATAGTTTATGTCTGTCAAAAGAGGCGATGTAAAGAATGAAGTTAGAAAAAAAATGCTTTGAGGAAGAAAACACAGTTGAACTTCCTGCATCATTTTATTTCGCAAAATAAAAATATTTTTTCTATATAATATTATTTATTTATTTATATCTATTGAGATACTTTTAATTTTTGGATAATTAAACAAGAAAACAAAATTATAAAGTTAGTATTAATTAAACACCTATTTTAATTATCATTAATAATTGAATAAATTGCTTGTAATGTCAAAGTTGCCATATACATATACATGCGTAGGAATTTTAACGACACGCATGCGTTAGCAGATTGGTCAAGTTGATTTCAATTAGACAATTTTTTAATTTAATTAATTAAACAAATTTCTTTTTATCATTCCGTTTACTTGTATTAATAAAAAGACAACCAAATGTAACCTACAGGTACAGGATACAAATTGCCAGAGAAATCTTTTTTTTTTGTTTGTTTTCCAAGCACACGCATCATTCTATAAGACTGTTTCATATTTATGGAAGACAAAGCTGCTTTTTTCAGGTCAGAATGTACAATATTTTGTGTTTTTTTATTTGGACATCATTTTGTCATGTTGACATACCACACAGGGAACTTCAAACACCTGCAACATTAAAAATGAAAGAAAATAGCAAATCTATAAGATCAAATGTGTATGTGTCTGTATTTGTACTTTTTTTTATTCTCTGGATTTATGTGATGTTCGTGAAAAGACTAAAGAGAGAAAGAAAATTATTTCTCGTATCCAATAGGAATCAGATCAGCAGATAACAACGCCTTGGATATGGTCTTTAAAATCAATAAAACCAGGCACATCTAGACTTCGTTTGTCTCTTTGGAAATAGGCAAGAAATGTTGTAGAAATTCTCTAAAAAAAACGGACAAAAAAAAGGAACTGAAGTCTACTATCTTTTTCAGTATATCCCTTGGGATAGCAGGAAAGATCTGTAGAATAAGATAAAAAAAAGAAAGAAGAAACATCGTCTGTGAACCCAACAATCTACTTCAAATTAAAGCCAGATGTTTAGCAGAAAATTACTAAATTACTTATTTAGCAAATACAGCCAGTAATGTCCCTTTAACGACAGGAAGTGACGTCATTACAAATACTAAGTCTTTCTAAGCATCGTTTTTTTGGCGTGTCTGTGTTTTTTTTTTGCTTTATCTCTCGTAGCATGACTTGCGTTCTTGAATTCCAGATTTCTTTCCTTTGATGATTGCCAGTGATGCCGAAGAGAATGGAATATGAAGTAATGGATTTCTTAATGATGTTCTTAACATGATCTCTCCGATCATTTCTTACACACTGATCTAATTATCAGAGCCCAATCAAACCATCCATTACTAATATCCCATTATTGTAAAGACATGGTTCCCATCTTAATGAGATCATTACATTGTTAGTGGGGGGGAGGGGAGGGGAGATCGGGGGCCAATAAACGATTGCCTCCATTAATGCAATTCGTTTGGTGATACTTAAGAAATTTTTCTTACTTTTTCTATCGTTTTTTTTTTTTTTTTATCCATTATAAGCTTAATGCAAAACCCGAACAATGGTGGGTACAAGTTTTTATGTTTCTAATCTCGTTCCCTTCGACAACAGTCTCTTTAATTTAATTGTTGGATTTCTCCACCGCAATAAACATTGCATTAACAAAGGCTATCTACTTAATTGTTGTCTCTTTTTTTTTTTTGCTTCTATCTTTTGTTGCGGTGATTAGCGAACTTCAGCGGGGACTTTGTTCTTTAAAAATTCCCTTGGCAAAAGCGCAGAATCTTTAGTTGGATTTTCTAGTTTCTTATTTATTCTATTTACCCCCTCTCTCTCTCTGTCATTTTTAAATATTTCTTTCTTTCTTACTTACTGATTCTATTTCTTTCTTTATTTATTTTCTTTCGTATTTATTATTCTATTTTGATTTAACCTCTCTGTCTCTCCTGTGTCCTTTCTACACGTCTTTCTGCTTCTTTCTTTCACTCTGCCTCCTTCGTTTTTTTTTTATTTATTTCCACATCTGTCTTTCTATCGATTGCTTGTTGTATTCCTTGTTTCTTTCTATCTATCTCTTCCACACCATTCTTCATTTCTTTCCCTTCCTCATCTTTCTTTTTTTCTTAAGATTATTCTCTGTCTTTTTCTATCACTAACATTTTGTCTTTCTTTATTTTTTCTTCTCGTTCCTCTCTCACCCAAGCTTTTCTCTTTCTTCAGTTCATTCACATTCTCTTTTCTTTCTTTTCCTTTTATGCATTTGGTTTTAATTTATTCTATTTCTTTTTTTATTATTATTCTTTTGATTCTATCTCTCTCTCTCTCATTGCGTGTGTGTGTTTGTGTGCGTGCCGCGCGCGCGCGCGTAGTACTTATAAGATAAAATACACGATAATAAATCTTCAGAACGTCCTCTAATTTTCCTTTCAGTCGTTTCCGACCGTAGGTGACTTTGTAGGCATTGCCCACAAAGTATTCCTGGTGAGATGTTTACAGGGTAGTTCACCATTGCTTTTCCCCAACCCCCAATTTTATCCTGGTTTCAGGACCGGCATAAAGTTGGGACGTATTCATGACTGTAATCCTTGTGTATTCACGGGGCCGGTTTGCCTGTTCTTGGGGACGAAAAACCCGAGTTTCCGGATGAAAAAGTCCCCCTATCTCCGTATGAGACCTGCTAATTCACCTTTCTGCCGACCCCCCTAACTACGCCACTCGTCGGAATAGACCAGATAAAGGCTCCTCACGTCACTGATGGGAATCGAAGCGAGGTCTTTCCGACCTGGGTTCGATTTTCGGCAAAGGGTTTCGTTTATATTGACTGAGCTACGGAAGCTCTACGGAGGAACGTCCTCTGATAGTTAAAATATAGTTTACAATGACGAAATGATAAAAAAAAATGTAATTTAGAGACAGTGGAATGCTGATAACTGTCAATCAATTATGTAAATTAAGCATGCAATGACTTAGAACAAATAGAGTGAATAGTTCTCCTCCACAACACCAAAGTTTCTTGATGCCGACAGCGTCACGACACACACACACACACACACACACACATACACATGATCATGGGAGGCGCCTCTGATGCAACGCTCTATTAAGAAGAGGTGCAATGGGTAACAAGAGTAAGTCGAAGTCTTCTTCCCGATCTTGCAACAAGGTAATTACTTTGCACACACTCCCACCAAAATCAGGAGAGCTTACGGACACCACTGACTCATGCAAGAAGTAAATAAACTTTCTCACTTGTCATCGCTGCGACCACCAGACACACTGTTGATCACCAAGTGAGGCGTATAAGATTGCGTTTCTCCATCTCTTTCAGCTAACGTAAAGTTTTTTTTTTTTTTCACTTTCTGCTGCAGAATACTGTATCACAGCGGTGTGCATTTCACGCTCGAGCGAACCAAGTTTCTGGTAGCCTGCACGGATTAATTAACAATGCCGTTATTACAGAAGAGCTGGGAAATTTCAAAGGTCCTATGCACAAGTCAATGTGGCTTTAATGTCTCGGATGGATGCAAAAGACTTTGCCTACAGTAGCTTCTTTGAAGATGGCAGCCCATTTAAAAGTGTTAGCAGCGACATCTAGTGAGGGGATGGAGAAAAAACATACAACGATAAACGAAAACCTATTCGTTTCTCCACTCTCTCTTTCATTGTGTTTATTGTCTTTTCGCTACTGTTTAGCGTCTCTCTCTCTCTCTCTCTCTCGACACTACGCACAATTTTCGTTTATCGTTTATTGCTGTCACAATCCCTTGTAAAGGTCAATTCTGCCACTAGATGGCGCATGATAAATGCAAGAGACAACGATAATTAATTTCTTTGTCGGTTTTATTATTACTGCCTCATGTAAGAGATGTCATTAGTCCGTAATAGAGAACTCGGCGAACTATAATCTTTACGAGGTCATTTGCGTTGTGTTAATGGATAGAGGTCACATTTCTGCTGCTATATTGTCGGCGTTGATATTAACACAATAGTTAGCAAATAGTTCTGTTATCTAGGACTATTAGCTTTAGCACGGTAGCACAACAGATTTGAGTATATTTCCGACTAAAGCGACATCTAAGGATTAAAAATAAAATCTTTTTTTTTTTTTTTTTGGTAAATATGTTTACACAAAAACATATGACAAATTATAAAATAACTTCATGTTAAATATAAAATTTACTTTCAGTTTTATAAAAATAGACGTCCTGATTCTCTTTGAAACTAAAATGTTTTAAAATAAAACGATACACCTTTTCTTAGCTTATATAGGAAAAATACAAATTTATTATCCAACCTTCTTTCCAGTATGATCAAAGGTGAGAAATAATCTACCGTGAGATGCGGTGATTGATTTTATATGAGATGCCCATATATATATAGGGTAACGGATGGCAATGTTGAACCAATGAAGTTTAACTGAGGTTCGGCTGTTGCTGTTATCCTGGGTAAATGAGTTCGCTCTCTTAGGTTTTACCCTAAGGGAGCACTTTGAGTCTCCGGGGAAAGTGTTCTCCGGCATAGCCCGCTGAGGGGTACTTGCCGGTGAATTATTTTCCTCGGAATATGAGCGGTTCTGCTCAGTGGTCGGGGAGCCCGTCACTGAGGGGAACCAACGCTGAGATTAGGACGGTCTTTCGCCCACTAGGGAGTGGCCTAGAGATCGTCCGTATTTTTGAGATTTCACCTTTACTTACATAGTCGGTGATTGATTCATTAATGCCCTTGGGGGTGATGGATAGCAACGCAAAGCTGTACCAATGAAGTTTAACTGAGGTTCGGCTGTTGCTCTTACCCACTTGGGCGATGAGTTTTTGAGTTCGCTCTCTTGGGGTTTTTGCCTTAAGGGAGCACTTTGAGTCTCCGGGGAAGGTGTTCTCCGGCACGGCCCGCTGAGGGGTACTTGCCGGTGAATTATTTTCCTCGGAATATGAGCGGTTCTGCTCTGTGGTCGGGGAGCCCGTCACTGAGTGGAACCAACGCTGAGATTAGGACGGTCTTTCGCCCACTATGGAGTGGCCTAGAGATCGTCCGTATTTTTGAGATTTCACCTTTACTTACATAGTCGGTGATTAATACCTGAGGCTCGGCTTTTGCTGTTACCCTCCTGCCATGATCAGAGCTTTAATAGCTCAATAACACCTTATCTCTACACTGTCCTCTACAGATAACGGGGAAGATGAAAAGCATTCTTGCTTCGCCCCTTTAAGCCAGTCCTTATAAGGACACGAATCGAGGAATAGGGAGAAAAAAAGTCCTTTTAAGGACTTCCAGGGCAATGGATGGCAATGCTGTAGCTAATGAAGTTTTAACTGAGGCTCGGCTATTGCTGTTACCCTCTTGCCATGATCAGAACTTTAATTAAATATTAAGGACTTCCAGGGCAATGGATGGCAATGCTGTAGCTAATGAAGTTTTAACTGAGGCTCGGCTATTGCTGTTACCCTCTTGCCATGATCAGAACTTTAATTAAATAGCTCAATAACACCTTATCCTTACACTGTCATCTACAGATAACGGGGAAGATGAAAAGCATTCTTGCTTCACCCCTTTAAGCCAGTCCTTATAAGGACTTTCCAGTATGCTATTCCGATACCTGTAGAGCATAGGTTCCCAAAGTGGGCGGTACCGCCCCCCCAGTGGGCGCTGAAGCCTTCTAGGGGGACTATAGTGGGATCAGAAGCATTTGGGGGCGTTCAGGCGGTCTAGGGGTCGGTGGCTCTTTATAGAAGAAATTAATAATATATATTTAAAAATTAATTATTTTTGTGATTTTGCGATTAGATAATCATTTAAAATTTAAGCATTTTGATTCATCTTATGCCCGTCTTACACGATCAATTTTTTTATCAATTTTCTATTTCGATTATTTGATCATTGGAAAATTTACCATGTCAGATAGGAATGGATGTCAATTTTCTATGTCAGTGAGAAAATTGAACGAGTCATACAGGATATTTTAACTTCTATTTTTTATATACTTAAAAAAATTATTCATATTTTGCTATTGTAAAAATTGATCGTGCCATAGAGGCTTTAGTCTATCCACGCAGCAGACGAGTCTTAACTAGTAGTATGTCGGTCAACTATTACGTAGGTAATTCACTCAATTCAGCATGTTTTGACAGGAATATGGATGCTTGCGATGACTTGTTCAAAGCACGAGTATGATGGTATCGCAAACAAGTGAATGCATGCAAGTCGATTCGGGCTAGATTTCAAATCTATAAATACTAGTGGTTTAGGAATAAGTTTCATTATTTTTTGTGTGCTTTGCCGACAATCATCACTCGAAAGTGTAATAGATAAGTGGAGTCATATAAAGTGTAAATTAAATCTTTTATTTTTTGAATATTTTTGCAACTTTTATTACTTTATTATGTCTGAATATAAGAAGAAATGTCGACAGTACAGTATTGAGTATTTGAAATATGGTTTTATTCAGTCTCAAATATTTGAAATATGGTTTTATTCAGTCTCAAATATTTGAAATATGGTTTTATTCAGTCTCAAATATTTGAAATATGGTTTTATTCAAACTGGTTATAATGGGGGGGGGGGGCGTTTACACAATTCATGTCTTGCAAAGTGGGCGGTGGCCCGAAAAAGTTTGCCAACCTATGCTGTAGAGGTATACGTCAAAGTGATTATTAATATAGATTTTTAAGCAGTCAAATACGCGAGAACTCATTTGTAAATATCAAATAAATGTAAATAGATTAGACAGCTTAATTTTGAAGAGCAGTATATATTTTTTTCTTTAGGAAAAAGAAGATAAAAGCAGTTTATAAACAAAAGCACACAGCAGATATAAATTCATAGGAGAAGCCCAGGTTAAGAAATGGATAAAAGAGATTTCCCCGTGGAAATAGATGAAAATAATATTCACTATAGGCTTAAAGCGCTTCGCACAAAATTTGTCACTTCAATCAAAATGCAAAAATTGCGTATCGGATTTCTAGCCGTTTCTTTAAGCAGCGCCAAACGGGAATTTAATATGAAATATGCACGCTTCTGCATGCACGTGCAGACATTTATATATCGGAGAGAAATAATTTGCGATCGTGAGATTTCTTTCTTAGGAAAGAATTCTCTGTTTCTATCTTCCGTGATTTATTGTTTCATAGGGGAAAGTCATTTCTAACAAAAGGAATGTTTCGCAACGGCTTATAATAAAAATTCCTAAAATTAAACTGTCAACAATGCCTTGGTACCTTCCGAAGACGATTTAATGTGAACTTGTAATATTTCTCTTATAAAAGAAACTTCTAACAATATGTGCGCGAGATCATTTAATTTATGTTAGCGGAACAACAATGGGACTTATATTTCGTAAGATATTTCGATGTATAGCTTCTGAAGTAGCAAAGTCAACTGTTGCAATTATTAGTAAATTTTCAGGGCTTAATTGTTACAATTATTGATAATTTGGTAGAAAGTCAATTGTTATAATTGTAATAATTGTAAATTACCAAAGAAACACATGTATATTTCATTTAGCCGTTGTTCAAGAATGTTAAAAACCACGTGATCTGATCTTCTCAAAGTCAATTGTTGTAATTGTAAATTACCAATGAAACACATGTATATTTCATTTAGCCGTTGTTCAAGAATGTTAAAAACCACGTGATCTTCTCAAAGTCAATTGTTGTAATTGTAAATTACCAATAAAACACATGTATATTTCATTTAGCCGTTGTTCAAGAATGTTAAAAACACGTGATCTTCTCAAAGTTAATTGTTGTAATTATTGGTACATTTTTAGGATTTAATTGTTACAATTATTAGTCGTTTTGTACAAACTAAATTGTTGTAAATTGCTCGTACATTTCCAGAGAAACACTTGTGTATTTCAACTAGCCATTGTTCAACAATGTTAAAAATCACGTGGTCTCTTTATAACACGTTTTTTTTCATTGTTGCAGTTAAACAAAAATAACTTTAAATAATAAAATTATAGCAAAAAATAGATGTATTCATTTACCACATAATAAACTATTAAAAAACCCACCAGTTTTCTGCGTTTATGATTTTCTTATTCAAACTTAAAAACTTTTAAGTATACTTTAAATGCATTAATACGGAAATTCTGGCATGTGTGGAAAGCTAGCGAATATAGGAATAGCAACAATAGAATTATTTTGGGATGTAAAGGAAAACAGATGACAGATATAAATCACCTTATTGGAGTAGCATAGAACTAAGAACGGGAACTGCTTTGACAAAGAACAGCTTTTTTTTTAACAATATATTGCTCTAGAAAACCGTTTTGTACACAATTTTCTTTTCCAGTGCTATATTTATATCACGACCACCCTGGTTGTTACCACAACGTGCTACTGTTTGCTGATTTCTAGAAATTTGGAAAGGATCACTTTACGGGTGTGTGGTTTAACAAATCTTTCTAAGGTACGCTAATTCAGCCTCTCGCTGAGATGACAAGAAGATGGATGGCAATTTTAAAGTATAAAGTGCAACTATTTATTACTGAGCCGGAAAATGTAAGTCAAGGTCGTGTTATAAAGTGTTTCTTTGAAGAACTATTGAAATATTAATTTTTTTATATATTTTTTCGACTAGCCAATGATACAAGAATGGACAGCAGAATTCAATTTATCAGGCTCACTAATAAAATAATTAAAAACATTAATTAGCAATTTGTTTCCAGAAAGACATAATGATTTTTTAAAAGTATTATTTTCAAAATAGGTAGTCTTAAAGTGAATAATTTCTTTGGCTAACTTCACTTGCTTTAATGTTCAATTAAAACGCGTGACAGAAATAATTATTATTTAATTGCATAGGTTTTAACGCTAGAGGGCGCTTTGAAGAGATGACGCCAATGCTAATAGCTCCAGGAACTTTTGTAATTTTGCGAGAAATCGCCTGAATTTTACAAGGGAAAAAAAAAGCAATAACAGTTTGTAATAGAAATTATACATGCGAGAAACGACAGCGTCCTTAAATATTTCACAAGACGATAATTGTACTGTTTGCACGAGACAATTTTGTCTCCCCCCCTACTAAAATGAATACTTTAACAAAAAAAGAAAACGTGATTAGAGACTAAATAATATTTTCCAAAATACGCCATGAAATCACAAATTCATTTCTACTCGTTCTATACTTCTAAAATTTTAATTAAAACCTTCGGAACAAAAATCGCTTCTTTTTTTTTTTTTATTTGCAAAAAGATTTGCGACCTTTCGAGTTTTGCTTGCTACCGTTTCCATAGTAACAGCCCATTTCGATACATTGGATTTGAGTAAAACTTACGGGACGCAAAATACCACGGTGACGTACGTCTAACCTCCATAAAGTTGAATTATTACATTCAACCACCTCGTTACCATGGTGACGGAGAGGGGTAGGGTAGGGGGAAGGAGTGCCTTCCACGCTCTTTTGCGCGATTGATGGAATAATCATAGATTCGATGCTAAAAGATGAAGTCGCACTAAACTTAAGCTATAGGATTTTCCTCCGGTCTTGGGCGATAAAAACATTTCTTTCTTCGTTCGCTTCGAGTCCAAATATTTACCATTCAAATACGAGTCTTTATTGCTAAGCAAAAAAAAGAATTGAATTCTATCGGATTAAATGAGTCTTCGCATGTTGCAATTGTACAACGTCAGCAAAAAGCCTTTCTTTATTTAGAAGCGACGGTGTTAATGCATTTAACTTATTGTTTTCTGTGAGATAAATAATAGAAAGAACAGTTGTTGGCATTGCCTTTAATCCTAACACTAATAGTAATAATACTGAAATCATTGTTTGGGAGAAAATGTAGATTCACTTTAATTCTTGTAAACAATGGGGAAATTATTTGTATTGTTAGAAGTGTTTAGCAGGCTTTAAAATCTCTGAACGGGAATTTATTATTTAAAAAGATCACCGATGAAATACTAATGCGAACTATCGTCAGTAAACGTATAGATGGTTGTAGTACTCTCTATAAATAACTGAAATGCGTCTTATTTATTTCTGAAGTATTCGTTAACGAATTCCCATACATTTCATTACTTATTTAAAGTATAGCTGCCGGCAACGTAACGAAGAACAAACAAATAGCAGACTAATCGAATGATGCTACGAAGAGGTCGTCTACCGTTAGTCATCCGTTATTATAAATCTAAATAACAGATTTGTACGAGAGCTAATAATATAGACTATGCATGATTAACTTTTCATGATATCAATTTTATATTAAGTTTAAAAAAAAAAGGATCGTGATTATTTCATAGTACTGTATTATTGCTGGTTAGTTGTTGAGATTGCACGTGACTGAATATTTTATAACTGCAAAATTATGCGTGTTCTATGAAGGGTTCGTCCATTTTAGAAAAGGGAGGAAAAAAAAACAAACAAAGTTTTTCGAAATGTGAACTCCTGTCACATTCTTACGAAACTAACTCACCTTCAGTTGAAAAGTCTACATAAAGACCTCTCGTAATATAGATGAGAGCCGAGCCCAGGACAGTCGATCTAACAAGGGTATCGTTACTTCTCAGTGAAGTATGGAGGTGTTACAATCTTTATCTTTTGGAGTTAAATAACTCTTATTAAGCAAATGTTATTCTTACATCAGCGCATGCTTAAAAGGCTTCAATTTGGCTAGATTAATAAAATATAATGAGGATATGGTCATCTCATCAGACACCATTGCCCTGGTGTCTGATGAGAGCCAACAGTTCGAAACAGCTTTTAGGACAGCGAAATCTATTCTAATAAAAGGCGAATAGATGGACTTTTGGACAGGCTCGTTGAAGTTATGCAAACCAAGGCAACTCCGGGCCTTCGACAAAGGAGAGAGAGAGAGAGAGAGAGCGACTAGTCCATTGTATAATAAGCTAAGCAGCCAGGTGATGATTTATGATATTTAGCAATTGTCCGTCCATGATTTGAGCCACTGACTGGAAGGAAGGCAACCAGTCAGTGACGTTTTCCGTCTGTTAACAATTATACACCCTCTGTCCAAAAAGAAACCGAACTTTTCGAAAACAGAAGAAACTAGTGGCGCCACCTAGTGTGTCTTTTTTGTTGTCGAAAGCGGCAACCTTCCTTAATGTTGTGTCAACTGGTTATGACATTTGCTTCATTAGAAGCCGAGTTATAGTGCCAAGAGTGACAGCGTGTTTTGACGAACGGTCGGAAACTGAGTTTCAAACAGAGAGCTGCGATTGGCTTTTGTGTTAAACTTGATAAAAGTTTTACCGAAATGCATCAAATGCTTCAAAAAGCATACGGTGATGAATGCGTATCCCGTACTCAAGTTTACGAGTGGTTTAAGCGATTTCAGAATGGTCGTGAGACGCTTGAGGACGACGAAAAGTCGGGCCTTTCAAAAACAGGTCTCAGCAAAGGTAACATCCAAAACGTGCGTGATTTCATCAAAGAAAACCCGAAATCGTCCGTGAGGTTGATTGAAGATGAATTGGGCATTCCAAAATCAACTGTGCACAACATTTTGACCGAGGGTTTGGGCCTTCGTAAATTGAATTCGCATTTGTTCCCCACAAGTTGACCGACGACCAAAAAATGTATCGAATTGAACACTGCAAGGACCTCATTAAAACCGCTCGTAAGGACTCAAACTTCCTTGAAACGATCGTTACTGGTGACAAAACGTGGTGTTTTGAGTACTGGCCCAAAACAAGGCGCCAGAGTGCTGAGTGGAGACCACCAGAAGAGGGGCATCCGAAAAGAAATCTCTTGGAGAAGTCAAAAGTCAAGACAATGCTGATTTGTTTTTACGATTCCAAGGCCATTATCCACAAAGAATTCGTTCCGCCTGGCTAAACGAATAAAACTCAATGGTGAGTTTTATCTCGAAGTTTTGAAGCGATTGATAGCGAGAATTCGTCGCGTACGGCATGAATATCGTGACGACCGACCGTTCGTCCAAACACACTGTCACTCTTGGCACCATAACTCGGCTTCTAATGAGACAAATGTCATAAACAGTTGACACAACACTAATGAAGGTTGGCGCTTTCGACAACAAAAAGATACAACAGGTGGCGCCACTAGTTTCTTCTATTTTCGTAACGTTCGGTTTCTTTTTGGACAGAGGGTGTAGTCTTGTAAGCTTCTCGTTTTACATGGACTAGCAGATTAATGCAATCGATATCACGTGCTGCTGAATGAAAGCCAACAATCGGAATTTCTGTATTGTTGGATAGCCTTTAACCAGTAATTCCTAACAAAATCCTCGCCTTCTTATCACCAAATGAAAGCAAAAAAAAAAAAAAAAAAAAAAGAAAGAAATTCGACTTCACTCGGAATCGTACTTTCTGATTGCAGTATTCATTGGGGTGCAGTTAAGAGCCGAGTCCCCCCTTTTGCTTGTTCTGAAAATCCTCTCTTTCGATAGACAGCATCCAAGCTTTTGCCACCGTTCACAAAATAAATAAATAAATCGTAAGAATAGTGATCTTTTTTTTTTACGGCTCGTCGTCAGTGAATGCGTTAACACAACCCCAAGGGCGATTACTTTCCAATCTGTTAGCAGTCGAAAGGGAGTGAGGAAGGGGGGATGGGGGATGTAGGAACGCAACACGCCAAAGAAGATTACCGAACTGTCGGTGTGTGTGCGTGCGTGTGTCGCCTTCTCCCGCATTCCCCAGAATTTTGTGACGTAAGCAAGGAAATGAAACTCCTCCTCCACCCCCCCCCCCACTCATTGGCACCGCTGTTATCGATTGTCACAGTGGAGTGGCAGCGACGGATCGCAAGCCGGAAATATGCTGGCACAGTCGAGGATTGTACAGAAATCTGAAGTTGGTAATTAGCTGACACAGAACAGCGGAGAGAGAGAACCTCGGACTTTTACATGCCGAAAGGCAGCGAAAGGATATGCAATTTATTTCCAGGACGTATTCGGTACGTACGGTACAGTCATGAAAGAACTATATTCTGAGCAGAATCTTGTAAATTAGAAAAGCCAAGATATGTACTGTTGAAGACAATCATAATAATGCGACATGAATGTTTCCCTTAGTTGCTAATTATTAAAGGGTCTGGTGCGAGACTGTATTGCCATAGTAACAGCTCTTGATATATTCACAGTATGAATGTAACAATGCTCGTACAACAATATGGAGTAGTGAACGTTATCTGAGCTGTCAGGCAGACGATTAAAACATGAATAGGTGAACAAAATGGCGACTGACGAATTTTCTTTCTGTGATTTCGAATGAAAGAGTTCTTTGTTTTTTGAGCGAAGAAGAACAACAACAACGCTGAATTTCTTTTCCATCTTTTGCACAAACCATCTCAAATCTTGACATGGGATTTTAAAACTTACGGTTTTAATAAAAAAAATGGGGGAAGCTAAACCGAAGAGAAAAGTCAACCGTTTCCGGAAAGCCAGAATTAAAAACAAATAAGGAGATGTAAACTGGAGAAGCAAACTCTCTAAGGAAGATATGAAATGGACGAGTTGAACTGGCAAAGGAAGGACAGAAGAGAAAAGGTACTAATCGAGACAAAGAAGGAAGCAGTTAGAAAGATTGTTGTATAAAGAATAAATAAATATGTAAATATATAAATATAAATATACATAAATAAATAAATAAAAAGAAAGAAACAGGCAGACATGCCTTGCAAATAAGTATGTACTAAACTAAACGATAGTAAAAAAAAAAAAAAAAAAAAACACCTCTGAAAATCATGAAAAGTCCAAAGAATTAAAAGCCTTCTTACGTAAACTGTCTTCTATATCAGTGCTGTATGAAGATAATAAGATCACTTAAAGTAATTATACTTTTCTTACTTTATCTGGATGATCTGCAACTTCCAAACAACGGAAGTGACCAATTATTCCTTCCTTTCCTGTTTTTTTTTTTTTTTTGCAAAGAAATTATTCTGAGAATTATTCAATAACGTTTCCTTCCACTCTCTGTCTCTCCATTTGTAAGGCCTAACGAATATGCAAAACAAACGTTGTTAAGTGCAATTCTTCTCTGTAAACTCCTCCTGTTTAATCATAATCTCCGATGATTATCCCTGTAATCAGTCAGAAAAGCCTTTTTTTTTTTGGCTTTAGGAAATTACTTGTGACCTCCGTTTGTATAATGGCGGCATGAATAATTTATATCTTTCGGTTCTTGGGCATGCTTGTTGCAGGCTAATGACACGGGAATTGGCTCTTTAAAACCTTCATCTTCTGCCATTACAGGTAGCTAAACGACATCCGAACTCGTTACCTTGAAAGCCCAGTTGGAATATTCTCCGGTAGCACCGGAGTGAGCCAATTAAACAGAACCAGTCATTTATTAATAATCGACAAAGTTCTTTATTCCATCTTTTTTTTTCGTATATTTGATTTTAAGTGAAGCTCGGAAGCCTATAGGTGGAATTTTTTTTCGAAACAAAAAAAAAAAATCTTTTCTAAACTGAAACGTCATTCTCTTGTTCGTTTGGGTTAGGGGTCGAAAAATTACGATCAAAGCAACTAACGCCACGCCACGTAGTTAGTGTATTATGTTTGCTAAGTATGTCTTCCGTCAATTTGATTGTTTTGTGGGACGAAAAATCCAAGTTTCTGTGAATGACTTTCCACCTCCGTACGAGACCGATAACCTTACAATTAAAAAAACTGCATCCTTACGCTCTTCATTTAAAACTGGAGTTGCAGAGATGATACCTGCAACTCTGCTGCATTTTTCTGGTATTTCTCTGAATATAATTTGTACAAAATGGCACGTTCTGAAACACCTGCAAAATAATCAACATTTCGTTATGTCATCTTGTTTCGTTTTGCCTGTAACTGGCGAAATATCAGTTAACAACTAGGTTCTTATTACAATTATACACTCGCGGACAACCAACACACGTTCATGATGCTCTGTATTTTATTATAACAAAAAAGAATAAAAATAATTAATAGATAAAAAAAGTTAAATGTTTAAACCCTTTCGTGACTTTATGGGCCATCCTGTACATGTACATCGAAAGTAAAGATAGCGAAGATTCCAGCAGCTTAGGAACCCAGTTATCCGTTTGCAATCTAGTTACAGGGGGGGTCTTAGTAAGCTGTGCATGATCTCATTTTATCTTGTGCCATAAGTGTTTCAAATATGGCACAAGACAGTCCCTTTTTCGTCCACTTTGAAGAAGGTAAAATCACTTAATCCACCAGTAGCATGCACTTCATTTCTTAATGTTCTTCTGATCATGAATGATGACCAAAAATTATCAGAATAATCAGGGATGATGATTCATCATCTATTCATGAACTGTGATCAAGATTTCTGATAATAAATAATGAATTGGGCATCCAAGAATCACACCTGATTCTGTGATGATAATAATAGTAATGATGATGATGATGACGACGACGATGATGACCATCATCATCATCATGAATCACGTGACCATCATAACAATTACATATAATGAAACGTAATTGAGTGGAATGATCATGATGCTGCTGCTGATGATGATGATGATGATCATCATCATGAATGGCGTGACCATCATAACAATTATAATGAAACTTAATTGAGCGGAATGATCATCATGATTATCATGATCATATGCAATGATTATTGAGCTCTATCATGATTAAGATCAAGAGGGTGATGAGATGTGAGATCATGATCTCACGCACACGTACACACATAATTCTGATTATATTTGTGTAATTAATCGCTCGCAATATTGAGAGCTTTACTTTTTCTTTGCTAAATGAATAAACGTCCTTCTATATTTGAATCAATAGCGACTGTGCGGCTTATATTTCCCTTGGAATTAAATTCACAGATTTTTCATTTCCCCACATCCAATCGTAGCACATCTTTCTCTAGACGAGCGTTTGTTTTCTAATCTGGATAAATGTTATTTTTATTTATTTATTATTTTTTTTTAAATCCCGTTCTTAACTGATTCTAAAACCAAGCAATTCGTGCCCGTCTTAAGAAACACAATTGTATTTAAACGATTAAAATAAAAATGCAGTGGATAAAAAAAGAATAAAAGAGGCGAACGTTGTGGCTACAGCATGCAAGCGGTTAAAAAAAAAAATTTTTTTTTCTTTCCATTCTTAAGACTGTAGAGAAAAGCTTTCTTCAAACATCTCACGTTACTTGTATCATTTAGCTTCGTAGCAAGCGAGCCAAAGGAACAATCGTCATCATCGGGGCCTATTATCAGAGTAATCAACTAAAGAGGTTTTTTTTTTTTTACTTCCTCGTGCTAAGAATCTTTTACTGTACCATCAGCTCATTTTGTATAATCAAAAACTAAGAGAATTCTGCTTTTCACTTATCTGATTACTCTCTCGAGATTAGCAATGGAAGAACGGTCATATTTTGCAGAATACGAAACCAACTTTGCCTTTTTTTGTGTGTTTTTCCAATGAAATTATTGGAAACACGTGAAGCGACTTTTTTTCTTTTTATTCATTCATTGTTTTAGATTGTTTTTGGTTTTCTTCTTCTTCTTCCATCTTTTTCAGTAATTATTTCTCTAAAGATAGAGAGTTAGATTGTATTTGCGTGTCGAATTCGTTGTAACGTTTTCTTAGAAATAAAATTGTAAGCTTAATTAGCCTTACTTCCATTTCTTTTTTTTTTTTCTTGTAAAGATTACAATGTTTCCAAACGTACTGTGGTGAGCAACTAGATGGCGCTTCTGTCGAATGATGAAACTTGAACAGAAGGAAATTATCGGGAGTTCATCTTGTGGATTTACTTACAAAATACCGAAAAGTAACAGAAAGAATGGCTAATACAAGATTAGCAAGTACTTTTGGATCATCCGCCATGAATGTGTTAAAAATCACAGAAAAATCAGTGAGGATAAAACAAAATCACTAAAATTAAAGAAAAGGTCGATGGAAACAAATATTTCGTTTTTTTTTTTCTTTTTGATGGTCTATCAACACGCCAAATTTCTTATTCCATTTTTTTTTTACGTTTAAATGAGAATAACTAAACAGAATCTTATCCATTTTATTTTAGAATGATAAATGAGAGGCGAAAATATAAGAAGATAAAAGTATCAGATATTAAGCTTGCGTTTTAAGAGCCTTCGTAGCTCAGTAGGTATCGGCGATGCCCTTTGGTTGGAAAGATGATTCAAATCACATCTAAGATGCGAAGAACCGTCATAAGGGCTTTGCAACTGAAGATGAGCGATCCTGCAAAATATGGGGGGGGGGGGTGAGTTTTCCCTCCAGGAAACTTTGGTTTTCCTTTCCGCAAAACAGGTTAAGTGGTCAGAAGAACATGCACAATTTACAATGTTACGATTAACTGCATTCTGATAAGCAGTCATTTGGTTTCTAAGCTGCGATTTGATCCATTTTTCATAATTAATTATCGTATGATGATAACGGCAGTGAGTCCCTTTTACCGGGATGTACGGCACCAATCTCAGTCCCCCCAAATTTTATCCGGGCTTCGGAACCGGCATAGGCAGACGAATCAGACCTATGGCTGGGTCAGTATTGCTGACTGCAATCCGTGTGTGTCCTCGGACCGGTTTGCCTGCTTGCGGGATGAAAAACCCCAGATAAACAGGCGGAAAAACCCTGCTGTCCATGCCCAAGACCGGCTAACTTGGCTATGGCTGAGGAAGATCCTTAAACTCCTCGTGTCGTCGACGGGAATCGAACCCAGGATACTCCTTCCCCAGGCATATGGTTGCGAAGCGCACAACCACTAGGCTAACCGCGCGGACTTTCCATAATTATTGTCATAATATGGAAGATGTTTCTCAACGTAGTTGCCATAGTAACGGCGGAGCTTGTTAAATCTTAATTGTCCATTAACAGATATAGTTAAAGAAACGTTGGCCCATTCTTCCCTTGCTCGCATTTCACTCCATCAATTTCTTTTCACACGTAAACGAACTCCGCCATATTTTGTTGCTTTTAAATTTCTCGCTAACTGAAATTGATACCCAAGTTTCCCAGAACGAGAATTAAGTAGGATGCTTTAACACCTCCTTCTCCTCCTCTTCATACATCGTTGAACGCCACAATCATACATTACTGCTAAATTACTGTTTGGCTGTACTTCCATCTTCTATAAACAACCCCTTATTTCTCTCCCCCTCTACACACTTTCCCGTATGCGAGAACGCCCTAAAGGTGTATGTTTAACATTAATAGAATGGTTGCGCATTTCATACACTACGACAACTTGATAACAACTGTGGTTATCAGGGTTAGGAAATTATACACCAGCAGAATAGTGTCTTCCATTAGCACGCGCAATTAGAATCCAGGAACAAGCGTGCTGTCCGCTATGAAGAGGCAATTAAGATCACCTTTAGCTTGCACCGTTGCTTTATGAAATGATAATTCTATAGAATAACATGTTAACCTTTAGGCGTGTCGTAAACTCTGTGCTCTACTACGGATGCCTCGGGGGGGGGGGGGAATTATTTCAGTAAAGTCAAAACAGAATTCTTCGCCTGTTGTTAGAGTTCTGAGAAACTGTTCGTGGTGTTCTGGTTAATTTTATTTATGGTAAGTAAAAAAATTGGAAGTGACGCTGATTGTTTTATTATTTAATGGCAAGAGGGCAGTTTCGGAGAACAACTGCGTTTATTGAGATGTTTGTGGGTTGACCAATTGTTACGATAAAAACCTTTTGAGAAAGCAGACGATAAAGATTGCGCTTGCTTGGTTCGATTAAGAAATTTTAATGAATTTTAATGAATCGTTTCTTTTTCGTGTGTAGGTCCACACATATTTCATCGGAATTTAGGATCTACGATCATCACCCAGTTTGCTCAATTTAGGCTTCAATTGGACCATTTTAAGTATAAATAAAAATTAGAATAGACATGTTTTTTTAAAAAAAGCCCGTCCAAGTTCACCACTCACAAGGAAAATGTAACATCCTTCTTTTGGTTGAAAACACTATTGGTTCGAATCCCTTATATGTCTCAAAGAGCCTGTAAGGATTTTACAACTCAGCTGAATGTGAATTAGCCACTTTCATACTGGGGTGGAAGCGTTTTTTCCCTCTCGCAACAAACCAGAAGAACACATGCATTTAACGGACATAATGCACTGTCCTCATAGTTTAGTTGCTTCGGTAGTGATGTAACCACCGAGTCTAAAGCCAAAAATTGACGGTTCCAGTACTGTGTTTGTGAATGACGTCATCACTAATGCTATTCCACTGCCTTCAGTTATTTACATATAGTGGAATAGTATGGCTCGTGCATAGGCACTGCAGCACCCTCAATTTTTTCGATATATAAATACATTTATTAATTGGTATTTATATTTGCTCGTAATATTTACTTTTATCATCAACAATCCTATACAATTCTCTTATTCTGTATAAAAAAATAATAAAAATCCATCTTGTAGCACTTAGGAGGGCGAAGGACGCTAGCAGCACTGTGTTTACCACAGTGCCATATTGCTACACGCGCAAGCATAAGCACGTCATAGTGAGATGCGAGCTATTAGCGTCATGCGGCACTGTCCGTCGCGCAGTTCCACTGTTGTTTATATGCAGTTTGCGCCAGTAATAGAGCGTTAGTATTGCTTATCTTGTTTACTCCGTCTCTTTAAATATTTGGACATTACAATTAAAGACATATTTTTTCATGTTTAATTTTTTTTTAATTTTTACCATAATTTTGATATTTTATCCAAACACGTATACACTGTACTTAAAGTGTGCATGTATATTTCGAAAGTTGCAGCACCCCACGATTTCAAGACACGAGCCGCCACTGATGGTACATAAAACCATATACCTGTACTAAGATAAAGCTGACGAGTGGGATTACTACATGAAAAACTTTCTTAATACTTAACATCATTAAGTACAAAAACTCTCAAAGGTTTTATTTTTATATCTTTATTTTTTAGTCAACTGTTTAAGGTTCAAACTCTGCAGATGTAATTTCTCCCTTCACAGTGGGCAACATTTGTATCCCAATAAAAACAACAGCGCTATCTTTCTCACAGTTCAAAGGCTGACTGGCATTATTGGAATATAATCAGATCCCATAACATAAAAAATAATAAAATAAATCTGCTAACGCCTTTTATTCCCCAAAAGGAGTAGATGAGACTCTTTTAGTCGGAACTAACTTTCTGAAGACTGATAGGCAGCCAATCACTGACAGTCAGCCCGAGCCTATCAGGGAATATTAGGTACGTCACCGATTAGTTACTTCCGCACTGAGAAAGTATCTAATCGAATGAACAGATTTGGTTTTGTGAATCCATGTTTATATTACTCAGAAATCGTCTCTGAATACAACAACATGCACACCTGGTGGTAAGGATTGGAATTACGACAAATCTTTTGCAAATAACCGTTATTCTTTGCAATGTTAAGTTTTACTTTCATTTTTCTTCATTAAATGTTTCGAATTGTATAGATCATTTATAATTACCCTTTATTAAGCATTTATTATACATCAATTATATTCACAATATAACAGACTGTAAATTGCGTAATAGTTGAACTTAGTTCGCGAATAGTTTCTTACACACGCATCACGCACAAGTATATTATGACGTACCAAATACTCTAGAAGTTCTTTTTAACATATTAAGTCTGTTCTTTTGCCGAAGACGGTACATCAGAAATAAAAGTCACTCTCTTTAGCTTGTCTCAGCGTAGCTGACTTCTCAAAAATAGCATTACTGGATATTTTATGGACTTTCATTCCGATACATATCGGGATTATTTTAATCCAAACCATACAGAATATTGCATGAAGAGCACAAGAGGAAAATTCAATCATCTCTTTCTCTTTCTCTCTCTCTCTAAGAGGAAATGTTTCAGGAACTACTCTGAAGTTGCAATGCAATTCGAAAGATAAGAAAGATGAAAAGGAGAAAATAGGGATAGGGGAAAGAAATGCTATTATTTCAATCGCTTTCAATCAAGTCTTTCCAATTTTGTTTTTTCTACTCGTTTTTCATTCCCAGTGGAACACGTGAGCTCGAACTTCACTTAGTGTTCGATTTAAATTTTTTTTTTTTTTTGGCAACAACCACTTCAAAGGAAGTTAATACTCAGCAAAGAAAAGAAACAGTCGCATGCATTTAGTTATGGATAATAAAAGACAAGTTGACCTTTTTTTTTCTTGCGTTCACGTTCTAAACCTTATTTGACAAAGGATTATATTCTGCATCCCTAAAATCGTATCCTCTCCCTAATATTTATAAATCACCTCACTGGAACAGTAGTCTCAATTTACCACTCTTGACTGGTCAATTTTCTCAATGCATTGTAAGGAAAACCAAAGCGAAAGTGCTGCCCTCTTACGCTACAATATTTTGCACGGAGTTAAGACTAATTATACAAAAGGCTTATGTTTCGTGTGTTTTCATATTCACATTTGTACATATTATGCCTGCGTATCTTCAACCTTTAAAATAACCTTTGCTTGCAGAGCGTTCACAGACAGAGAGGGATGTAACTTGGGAGTTAACAAGAAACACTCTCCCCCATTACTGCAGACACATTTTTCTTTAATTAAGTTTACTCCAAGAGTTAATATTCCGGTGTTCGTACAAATTTAATTAGCAAAACGCACTACTGTCGGCTGAGCATTGCTGACGTCTTCAAATTAGCTCAAACATCATCCAGCCTTCACCGACACTTAGGGGGAAGCAAAAGAGTGGGGGGGGGGGAATAACGCGAAAGTAGTTGTCTTCTATGAAAACGCTTGAAGGAAAATTAGCTTAAAAGGCGACATGAGTAAATATTACCTTTCTTCCTTGTGGTTGTCATGGTAACGCGCAAAACACAGGGACCCTCTTCATGGGTCTTTGTAAGCAGCAGCAACAAACAGGACGATTTCTTCCCGTTGGTCGCATTCTACTGACATGTAACGAACGTGCTTAACGTATATGTCGACCTTACAATATGAACCGCAGGTCGTCAGAATACGGTACAACATCAGCAGCACTTGTTTCGGGACAGACATATTGTCGTATGTCAAGCGAATGAAATGCCGAAACATTGTTCCAGATGTAGAACGATGAACTATTGCATCGAACGTGCGTTTTCTAGACACATAACAGAAAAGATGATTTATTACACGGTGTGTGTGTGTGTGTGTGTGTGTGTGTGTGTGTGTGTGTGTGTGTGTGTGTGTGTGTGTGTGTGTGTGTGTGTGTGTGTGTGTGTGTGTGTGAGAGAGAGAGAGAGAGAGAGAGAGAGAAGACATGCACACAATTTGAAACCTTTTCCAGACTGCAAAGACAATCGGGCATCGTAACGCGCCTCCGAATACGTTGTTCGTTCTTTGGAATGACACCGATCATTGCTGGTCACTCTTCGATCTGTAACTCGTTCACTACATTAGTAGAGGATTGTATGCGCCCTTCGATTGCAAAAGACTCGGGTTCCATTCTTGTGTGACGAGGGGAAATCTTCTATGGGTTTTTCATCCCACATACAGACAAATCGGTCTTCAGAACACAACGCCAGTTTACCAGACAAAAAATACTGTTGTTGGTCAGGATGGGCGATAGATGTGTCGTTGATGGTAGTAATGTCGTATTTGGAGAATTAAGTAGTAGTGGAGGAGGATGAGATGTATTTAGCGAGTGTAGAGTAGAGTACCCTCTCCGTGATGAGTCTTTGGACTTCCCTGGAGATGTCACGTAATAACAAGGACGTTCATGATTATTTTTTGTCATAATAATCAGCCTCCGAAGATATGGACAGTCAGAAAAAATAAAATAGCCTCGTTCTCATTCATAATTTATTAAAGACGGCACAGCTCGGTTGTCTGATGTTCGTAATCTACGCAGTTACGAGATCATTGAGCATCCCAAGCAGGGTCGAATGCGGGTCTTGAAATTCTCACGCTTGCTCTTGTTATCATTCAGGGAGTGAGAAGTGTGATTGAAGTCTTGGTAGCTGAATAATGAAATTACTCGACCATTTTAAAACTATGTATTTCTAGAAATTTATGTACATTTAAATCATACAAATACATTTATTTCACAAATGATATTCTATCTTCTTTTTCAATTTAGTTACTTGAATACAATTCATCTACCCTACGGTTCTTCTTTATGAAATGGTCAATAACATCGTCATATAAAAAGTTGGTTGTAACTTCATTTTCCCAAGCAACACACGCACACTTGTAAAGGCTGGATGAAGCTCACTGGCTAGAGCTACTTTCACCGCGTTATGGCCAGTGTTTAGAGTCGACGTGAAGGGAGCGGAAATGGCTATGCGACGCGCATGAAATCACAGTGCTGCTTGCGAGGGTCTGGAAGCTCCTACAACCGAGCAAGCCAAGGCAGCTTTGACTAGACGAGCAAGCATCGGCCTTCGATACACAACGCAAATCTCAATTATTGCAGCGCAAGCTGTAAGACGATCTTCTGTCTACAAAAAATAAAAGCCTAAATGGAATGCTTATAAATTGCATGCATTTATTAATTTTATTAACAAATAAATAGTACTTCTCAATTAATGAGCTATGCGCAGCAAGCATTGGAGAATTCGCCACTGATCCCAAACACAGCACCCTTTCCGGATGTAAACAATCCTAGGAGTTATCTTAAAGTTAAAATTGATATTTGCTGTTTTTCACACACACACACCACACACACACACACCACACACACAACACACATCCACACACACACACACACACAACACCACACACACACACACACACACACACACACACCACACCACACACACACACACACACACACACAAAGTTACGGGGTCTCAATATTGAATCTATTATCACAATATTGTGCCATGTAGTTTCTTTCAATGAAATTCGCTTCCGATATGACATGCCCCCCGCCATAGTACACGATCACTGACTCCTCGCCTGGAAAGTTATTGAACACAGCTGTTCTTAATGCTTGAACGACAGTACGTATTTTACTGTTTTATACACGGATTGACGGTTTTCTTAGAAGAAACAAAAACATTCTTCAGTTTTTTTCGATACCAAAACAAAACTTGCTTTTATTTTCAGAACTGCAAGAGCAAAGGGAGAAAAAAGATGAACTGAGAAATCTTAACCTTAATCTGTGGTATCTATTAATTCTACAGAGCATAGTGGTATTGTTATATCCAGAAATTTGCAAAGTACCGACTTACACATCTATAGGATAGTTGGGTATAAACTGGAACGAACAACTCCAGCTTTTCCACAAGTGTGATAAGTTCAATAGCCTCTGGCTTTTCAATAGAATTTTGGCACATTCGTTCGATAGCCTTTGGCAACCTATCATCATAACGGAAGACTTAAACTCTTCTGTTTGAAGAACAAACAATGCTAAAATGAATTATCTGTAATCAGTCTACACTAGAGGGAGCTCAAATCTCTAGTGTTATGAATGACTTGAAAAAAAAATCTGTTTTCATTAGGCTTAGTGAACTAGCATAGGTTAAAAAGTATTAACAAAAATGCATGCGCTGAAGCATAAAAAAAAAACGTACTTCTTTGGGACACGCAGAATTTTCTTTACGTCATAACAAAGGCTTCAGGCAATGGACCGTAGAGGATATGAAGTCTCCAGAAATAGACTAGAAGAAATATTTCTGAGATGACTGGAGGTTGTGGGATTCCGACCTCAGAAATAGATCTTTGTAGTCAAAACGAAAGAGAAGAGAGAAAGAAAAAAAAAAAAGCATTCAGAAGAAAAATAGCGCTGTGAAACTCTTGGGCCACAACACGGGTTGGCAGACGGCCATGAATGGCACGAAAAGTGTGGTGATTTCTTTCTGCGATGTGATATCCGGTATGTAGATCGTCACCTCTCTTTCTCTCCACACACCGATGTTCGAGTGTGTGGCTGACATTTCCATACGGGAACTTAGCGGGGTGACTTATGGTAGGCCTCCAGACGTTGAATTCCTTTTCAATTGACTGCAGTTCACGTATATTCCGAGTACCCTTGGGGTACAGAACAAGTTTCGAAGGCTCCATCTGTAGGAGCAACGGAAGCGCCACTGCCTAAGGCTCCCGTAGTAACATCCCAACATTGCCGTCCCCGTATATATGCGATAAACCTGCGTGTTGGCCTGCGAGTGCAATCTCTGAGTTCTCGGACCATTTTCTCCTTTCTAGCGACCATAAAGGCAAAATCAATTTTTTTTCTCCTTTCCTATCCCCCTTCACTCCCTTCGTCAATGTACCGAAAGAGCTGGCACATAGCCAGGAGCTCCGAGCATTTAGGTGCACGTGCGCTATAGTGAACTCGTTCTTTTCTTGACTTTTTTTTTTTTTTAAATCTTTAAGAAAGAGGAGGACTCAAGAAGATGAGATTCTTCAGGTTGTTTGGTGAACTTTAAGTCAACTTTTGGTTTCTTTAGGGTTTAGATTGTCGTTTGAATTGTTAGATTTCCAATAATTCTTTCTTAGTAACTTGAATGGCTAATCTAATCCAATACGATGGAATTATTCGTTGATTTTTTTTTAATTAGCTGCTTCATAGAATCCATTTGGTAAAAATGAAATTTAAACTTCTTAAATTTTATCAATAATAAAAGATGCAGACATTTTTGAGAGCAAAACCCAAATTCTTTTAACTTCCACTCCCAATTTTGTTTCTCTTTATAAAGTGTTTTTCAAACTGTGGGAACCACCTTTTTAAGCGCTCATGAATCAGAGTCAAGGGATGCCATACGAAGTAATGTTTCACATAACGACTCTATCATAATTGGTGACGTTGTTAGATGCATTACTTACGTGTTTCTGATATTTATTTATTTATTTATGAATACCTTTCAAAATAAACAGATTGTAATATTTGTTTTCGTACATGAAAACAGACAGCCATTCTCTCGCACTACGCGAGAAAACACAATATCGTGAAAGTAAAAAATTAAGACAAACAAACTTAATTAGAATTATTAATAGAGGGGGACTAATAATTAAAATTACGCTACAAACAGATCGATGACAATGTTATTAAAGAGAGAGAGAGAGAGAGAGAGAAAGTTCAATCTTAGTGTTCTTCTCTACCAACTTAGGCAAACTGTAATTAGAGTTACAACGTCGAAGCACATGAGCAAGCACAAATCTTTTATTTTTACAATGCAAACCACGTTCGAGAAGGAACATTTATTTAATGAATGTGTTCCTTTGATATGCAGGCGCTTCATAAATTATGTATTCAATGTATTATGTATTCCATATATTACGTAGCCAATGGCTGTTTTTTATTCGCTTAGCTAATCATATTTCAAGAATGAACCAAACGCTTCAATCATGGAAATGTAGCAACTACACCATCGCCATCTATGGCACAATAATATCATCACAGTAATTCGCAAATATTAATTATACGATGATAGTAATTATACTAACGGGATCACTTGCAGCCTTCAAAACTTCCCATTCTTCCTATTCCCACATGTTTTTGACACGACTGAAATCAGAAGCATTTGAACTAATGTTGTATTCTCCTGCCGACTTTGAACCTTTTTGAGTCGATCGATATTGACCTTGTTTACGTTTAAAATTCTATTTTTTTCCTGGTTATCCGACAAGAGCATGTACAGCTACCTTTAGAGAATCAGAATCTCTAAATATATGAGTTTCAACAGTTGAGGCATCTATGGAAGTTGCAAAAACATCGCCTGTATCTCTACGTGGGTAATCTATATATATAGAGAGAGAGATGCAAATAATCCTTTAAGATATACTTAATTGGGAGATTATCTGCTTTCCACTAGACAAAGTTTATTTTTTGTGCATTAAATGCTTTTATACTAGTAAAGTATTTAGAAGATAAAGGAAATATCAAGTAAGAAATCATCAGAAGAGTCATTATTTGGATGGATTTCAATTGCAAAGATAAAAAATCCAAGGTATAAAAAAATACAGTCACGTGTTTCAGAAGCTGGTTAAACCAGTCTGGTTAATTTTTTTTTTTTAGAAATGTTCAGTCTTTGACATGATACGAATCTAAGGGTCTCTTAGCAAGAAATAGATGCCGTTTGTGTATCAGATCAAAAAGACCATGACGGCAGTTTTAAATCTCCACGGGAAATTCCTCAAGTGTTGAAAGGTAATTTTGTTAAACCATTTTATCTGATTGTCATTGAGGGTCATCTAATAGGATGTTTTTGTTAAAAGGACACACGACTGCAGTTAGCAAGGAAGTTCTGTTAGTTAAAGTCCTTCACTACAAATAAAGATAAAATCATTAAATCTCATACTTAATCATCAAATACGGTAGTTTACATGATAAGGATATCGTTAATGTACGAAGTTGAGTGTTTAAATCTGTATTGTCCGTATTTAAATAAGGCCGATAAGTTGCTAAGGGGTCAGAGTTCATGGAAACAATGAAATCTTTAAACTGCGCAATTTTAACCTCGTTTTAGGTAGGGTGAAGGATGAAGAATTCCCGGTGCAAGTTCATCCAATCATGACCGTACGGTGAGGTACATCCTTCAATTAATTCCAGGGTCTTGAATCAAGAAACGAGTTTTTTTGCGCGTGTTGTGTGTGTGTGTGTGCATCCGTGTTTGGTGTACGGTGTTTTACTCTCTGATTTATACCCCACGAGAGCTCGGGATGTCGCTCGTTACAGGATGAGCCTCCGTAATACCAATCTGTCTTCGTGCTATCACACTTCCGCTTGGCCAAATCCCCTCCCGCGACATTTTCTCCGTATCCACTCGATGCGCGCCTCTTTTGCCGTTTTCTGCCGCACACCAGAGGAGCGATAGATAGAAAAATAGAACGACGTAGAGGTGATGAGATCTCTTTTCTTTCCAGGAGGAGTGTTCCTTTGTTTGCCGTCATCAGCAATCCAGTTGTGATTTCCGCCGTAGGAAGCAGGCGGAGACAACACAGAGATTCGGTGACATTGATGAACTACCGCCACGCACACAAAATGACGCTTTGTATTCGCTTGTGGTGTCCTATCAATCTTACGACTTGGGCTTCCTATTTTTCCTCCTATTCCCCCCCCCCTCTCCAGCCACCCACAATCGACTAGCGAGACCAACACACTTCCTCAGCAGAAGAAGGCAAAGAAGAAATCTGCTGAATTATACAATCTGTGATCTGATAAAAGTGGTTAGTATAATCCGATAGAACTAGTTCGGCATCAGTAAACGTCGTGAAGATGTCGCTTAGACATGCAGGAGTCGTTTCCAATCTTTAGATCACGTCTGATACTGTTTAAAGGGAAAATCATTAGGGTTTTCAATACTGACGACGCATGTAAAAATGCCTAAATCGGTCTGAAAATTTCGAATTTTCAATGAATTATACAATCTGTGATCTGATAAAAGTTGTTAGTATAATCCGGGCATCAGTAAACGTCGTAAAAATGTCGCTTAGACATGCAGGACATTTTTACAAGCGTCGTCAGACGCTTGTAAAAATGCCTCAATCGGTCTGGAAATTTCGATCGAAATATTGAGTGTAGTTTGTTATTATCGGAAAAATTCATCTTCCTAACATTCTTCATTCGTTATTTATAAACTTAACGGCTGAACATGACCATCATAAGTTTTTTTTTTTAAATCTATTTTCTTATATTGATTGATTTAGGTGCTTTCGTAATTAATTTGTGTTGGCGATGACTTTTGATTTCAAAGACTTGGAGTTCCAATCTCATTTAACACGTGGAGGAAGACTTTTCATCTGAAGGTGAATTAGCCTGTCTCGTACGAAACTAACAGACAGAATAGGGTTCAGTGAATTTCTTTTTATGGCTGTATTCTCGAGCTGTCAACGTTAGTTCTCATAAAATGAGAAAGAATATTTCTCGTGATTTGATTAGCAAACTCATCGCACGCTTTTCTGTTAAAGCATTGTTGAAAAGTAGAATTTTTCCTCCTTCTGAATACAAACTCCAGTCTCGCTTATTCTTGGCATGTCATCATTCGGCCTAATAAAAGGTGTTTTTTTTTTCTTTGACGTTTTCTGAAAAACAAACGCAAAAATGCACTTTGTGTGATATTTCAGCAAAATATCACACAAAGTGCATCACGTGTTTCTTTATTATTTTTTTTTCTTACGTTTTAAAGTTCCAAACAGTAGAGAATTTTTTTTTCGTTTTTTCCCCTTTCTCTAATTCCTACCAGTCGGATATTGCAGAGTTTATATTCGGGGTGGCTCTCACAGACGAGCGACTAACCACAAAAGCGCGCCAGAAATCGAACCCCGCCACCACCGACTTGATGGAAGAGAAAGACACAAAAGAGCTCTCTCTCTCTCTCTCTCTCTCTCTCTCTCCTAAGAATTACTCTTTGTTGTTTCTTTTGTAGCAGATCATCTTTTAGATGGCACGTGCATGTCATACGCGGATATCCTTTCCAATCTTCTTGAGCTACAACTAAGCCATTGAGAGCACTGGAAACCTGAGACGAAATGGAAGCGGTCGCCTTCCAACTGCCTACCTAAAGTACACTCATCCCATTTTAAATCTAAGTTATTGCAGCTTTACTTTTCCTTGTTTTGCCGTAAAGTCCGTTCTTTGAAAGGATTAAATCTTCAGTCGTTTCTGCTCGCGAACGATAATCATTTAGCGTGTATTCATAATCTGGAAAGATAATGATAGTAAAGCTATTTTTATATTTGTATTTTAACGATAAAATTATGTCTCGCAACATGACAGAGCCATCTACTGTCACTTATAAAAACTACCATTATTGCTAATAACAATGGAACTTTTAAAACTTACAAGATCTAGAGAAAATTATTGCTATCTTTACTTACAAACTACATTGATTCATATTATAATGAAGAATATTATAGATCCAACCATATTTTATAGATAAATGTATAAATAACTTTAAAAAATATACGAAAAAAATAATACGGCACAATGCGTCTAAAATTTTTTGACACTGAGTAAAATACTCTAGTTATGGGTTAAACAAGCAGTTCAACTTGGCAAATGATTAATCAAATGCTACTAAATAGAATCATGCTAAATAATTGCAGATCAACAATGAACTCCGATAATACGAAAGCATCTGTTCCATAAGCATGTTATTAATGTTTGCTGTGTGCAAACCATGTTAAAATCCTTTTTCTTCTACTAATAAATTGTTCTCAATGTGCCAATGATCAGATAATTAGATATTTGGTAATATTATAAAGACGTAAAATTCTAGCATAAAATATTTTTTAATTCTCTCATGAAAAATAAAACATTTTGGTTTATAGTTGAAGGGGAATAACATCATTAATACTTTATTGCATTAATAATTAATGCAGTTTAATTTATTTCTATGAAATAGTAATGAAACTTAAATTATAATTGTAAATAATTATATAATATTAATATATTTTTAAATGTTTTAAAATATTCTAAAAAATATAAACAACACTTTTAAATATTTTCTATAGAACTATTACAATTATAAATTGATAAGTTATGGATTCCGAAATGTTCAAATAAATGTCATCTCTCTATCACCATATACGTGAATTCATGTTAATTTAACATGTTATGTTATATTCAAAAACGCAGAGAACGTTACAAATCTAGCATTGAAGCAACAAAGAAATATCTTCACTACCTTTCTTTGCCCGAGGAAATACGGTCATCAAGCATTTTTAGAGTTCTGAAGAAACTGGTCTGATTGCTTTTTGTGTCTGTCTGGAAACTCGATAGTTCAATTCAATACGTAAAAGGTCCATTTCAGTAAAAATGGGCAGAAAGAAAGAAACATCATGATGAATACTCTCTCTCCGGTAATCGATCTAGAAGTTATTTGGTCAAAAGAGTTTTAAAGTTATTGCCAGACATGATATCTTTCAATGAAAAATATCTAAAACGTTGTTTCTAAGGTATTGATGCCAGTGAACATCGTTCGACTATGAATTTAACGTAGATTTCAAATAAATTCTGTCATGAGTTAAATAATTATGTATTAGAAATTCGCCGGATATCAGTGAATTTTTATTTCTTTATTAGTGGATTGTAATCTAGTAGATAGTCATTTAGTATTTTTATATATTTTACGCAAAAACATTTTCGATGTTTCAGTAACCATTTTTCTATTGTTAGCATTTTCCAAGTATTTTTATATATCCAATAATAGAAAAAAAAAGAAGAAAACCTATGCTTCATATCACAAATGCTCTTCCCTTTTAACAATGGAATAATATTAGTTGATTGCAACTGTGAATCATAACTGAATGCTTGTAACAATTAAAACAATTGAAAAAAAAAAGAACTGCTGGTCTCAGCAACAATAGAAAACGTATTCACAATTAAATCAAGCTAATTTATTAGCTCTCATCGAATGCAAGCCCATCAAGCCTCAGCAATTCAAAAATCACTTAGCAGGTGTTTTCTACGTTATTTGTTTTTATTATTTAACTAAGACTAATTTTGTTTTCAACAGATGCCGTTATATTTAAATCTTAAGTGAGATCGCATGATAGATCGCAACCTTTAAATGCTTTATCTCATAGCGCCATCTAGTGACAACAATTTCTTATTTGATGAAAATAACTTGGAAAACATGTTTGTGGTCGGTGTAGTTGTTGGGGAATAGTGCAGAATATCAACATGTTTAGGTAGTTTTTTTTTTCCTTTTTCCGAACTACTCCATCACGATGATGAATGACTGCTTGGAATACTTTCTCAGCACTTATTTTTTCTTACTTTTCTTTGGGATGAAAGGTTTGACTGCTGCTCTCTCGTGTTGGTTTTAGGAAAAGAGAGAAAAAAACCCTTCTAATTAGTAGGTAATGTACATGGCTAGTTAGTCGAAAGTTGATCATTCACTTGTTACCTCCTTTTCAACTTATTCGCAGCTTTTTTTTTGCATAATAAAAAAAAAGAATTCTGTCTTTAAGATCCTTTATGTCTTTCTTTCTCTTGTCATTTTCTGTTCCAGTCTCCAACTCGAGCACTGGGCTTTTTTTTTTCTTAATTAGTAGCAAAAAGGAACGCGAAGAAAAGAAAGAAAAACACAAAAGCGTGTTAGATGTTCACCGAGCGAAAGTAATGGAGATAGAAACGTCTCAAGTAGGCGGAATATTAAAAGAAGGAGAAGAACTTATATGTGGGAAACGACTAACAAGTCTTGTTTGAGCTGCTTGTTGCAAGGAGTCTTACAACTATTCCATATTCATGTATTGTTTTTTGGGCAACTGGTTTTAATCTTGCATTGTTTAGAGCGCCCTCTACTGTTTTTTTTTTTAAATCATGCAATGGACGTAATTAACTGTATTATTTTCATGTTTGCTTTAATTGGAAACATATCAAATGGTAGTTCAGATTTTTCGAATTATTTACATTTGTTTTCGTCATTAACGAACCAAGTAATTTCTATGATAATTAAGTCAATTGGTTTGTTTGATATCAAAGAAATTAATCCTTTTTACGAACTCACAACAAAAATGTGAAATAGAGTTTTTTTTCGAGGGATTTTTATGTCATTCTTGCTCACAACCCTTTGGAAATCTACAATACATTAAATGCAATGAAAGTAAGTAAAATTAAATACAAATAAGCATAGTACAATACTCTGTAAACAGGCATGCAGTTTCGTAACCTAATGCACCAAGAAAATCAGGTGAATAATGTTCGATAGCCTTAATGCCACAGTCGTATACAAAACATTTGATGGACAACTTGAGGAGAGTTTGTGTATCAGAAGGGTCGATTATAAGATGATTAGCCCTTTCTTGTAAGATATCTATAACAGTGTCGATATAGTGATCAGCTTTTAATTTAAAAAGACAGTATTTGAATGATCCCAAAAAAGAAAAGATGACATTGAAAAAGAAGTTGAAAAATAATGGAATGAAGGTATTTTTAGGATTACAGAAACACTTTTAAGACCAGATCAATGAAGATATTATTGAATATATGAGAAAGCAATAGCTAAAAAAAAAAAAAGAAACTAAAAAATAAGAATAATTTCAAATCTAATTTAGAGAGAGGGATTTAACAAAATTCAATCTAGTAACTTTTTTTTTAATTTGAATCAAAAGAGAAGCAATAATGCAAAAATTAATGTTATTAATAAAAATATACAACTACAGTATTTTTAACATTTATGGTATATGTTGATGAAACTTTTAAATCAACGCTTACAGATTTCCAGAATACAATATCGAATTATTCCATTTCATAAATAAATGAAATGATCAGAAAACAAGATGAAAAGCGGATTAGTTCAAATGAAATTTATTAAAAGAACGGGATACGCGTGGATGAAAAACATAGATGAATGAACAAACGAAGTATGATACCTATAATACCCGGACATCCAGCGGTATTCACAAAAATGGTTAAAGTGTTCAGGATAGGATAGCGCAACAGGTTCTTCGATACGTGCTTACAGGAAGGAGATTGCCAAGAGGACCAGCCAAGAGATGGCTTGAGGCCTACTACTAGATAGAATGATTATACGGAGTGCTAATGGTTGTATAGGATAAGACATCCTTTATTAATTTCTGCACCATCGTTGTTTGGATGTTTTTTAACATTCATCCGCAGGTAGTGAACGGACGATGTCTCGGAGGACATCTATTTTTGGAATATTATCCGACTTAATGTGAAAAGAGAAGAAAAAAAACCGGAACAAATTACTTCAGTTTTTTTTGTGATTACCTGTATATAGTTAGTAATGACACACACACACACACACACACACACACACACACACACACACACACACACACACACAGATTTTCATCCTTTTAACCCACCTCACTGATACTTCGGATACGAACTTATAATTAACCTTCCATTCCCCCCCATCCGTATATTCTAAACGTGGGTGGGAAAATGCTTTAAAAATTAATTTTCTAAAAACTCGTTTCAAAAGCATTAAAGTTTTTTGTCGTTGTAAATCCTAAAATTAAGGAAATTCTGAGAAAAACGTTGCTTGGAGTGTTGTTTATCAGATGATCTCGGCATGTTTCGCGTTTATTTTAACCGAAATCGCTAATGCAAGAGAATCTTCTTAAATTTTAATTTCTTTTGAATACTTAATGCTTTTCTCTTGAATTTTTATCTTCATTATTCTAATCGTCAGTGTGTTGTTGATGTTTTTGTTTTTTTTAAATAACGTAATACGACTTAATTTTTTTTTTATTATCGCTTTTACGTTTCCATGGCTAGCTAAATGTATTAGAATATTTAATACAGTACGAAAGAGCCTCTAAAATGGCTAATTTTTTTTTGTTGTTAGCTACTTCAATTTGAGACGCATTTCTTCACAGGTCGGTGATATCACAATATTCGTAAAAGCAATTTTGTAAATAGAAAAAGAAAAATTAAATTAAATCCAGTAATGTGTTTGAAAAAATCTCAATTTGATTGTATTATACTTGCGTTTCTCATCAGATGCTCTGAAGAAATAATAAATGTTTACGAAACCGCACTGATCAAATCTTCATCAGTGATATATCACAATTATATATCTAATCTATTTTTTTGGGGGGGAGAGGGGGGGGGGAGGATCATGATAACATGATGATCCGTTTCACATTGTTATTATCTGTTTCGATTATCTGTATCTTGTAAGTAACGTGCTGATCAAGAGTTAGCACATAGTTGGTTCATGCCTACACTACATCACAAACACTGGATAAATGCTTTGGACGTGTTAAAAGAAACAATGCACTTAGCATAAACAAATACAAATATTCTACATAATTATAATGACGTAGAACATTTCGTATCTAAATTTAAGAATAAAAATTCAATATATGGTGAACTATACAATCTTTTATTACAGCCAGTTTCTATCTCAACGAAGATCTATTTAACTGCGATGAAAAGGCCTGCGTATGTATGTGTGTAAAAGCAAGAGGAAGCGAATTCTGAACTCACTAATGCTTTCATTCTTTATATTATACTAGGGGGACTACGCCCCCTGGAGCCTACGGCACCCAACCCCCCGAGTTCCTGACTGGTAGGCTGGTTCTCCTTGAATTCTGAGGACTCGAATTTTGAAGACTCGACACTCAGTTTCAAAACGTTTCAAAAAAGGGTAGATTTAGGATAGATTATAGCAGTTCTTCAACTTTGCCGAATTACTTATAAAGAAGAATTCACTTGGAGTCACTTTAGTTGCCAAGTCCCTTATTAAGTACTCTAGAATTAGATGTAAAGTTTGTAATGTTTATTTTCCTTGGCATAGAAAAAACCTAAACAAAAATAAAGGCCGTTAATTCTGTAGAAATAGAAGGTGGGAGGGGAAGATTTGAATGTATGTGATAATTGCCAGATGCTGGATTATGCCGAGTATACGCAATGCGAAAAAAGTGACCAAGTAATAGGTAGCATCACCCAAACAGAGCTTATCGTGGTTATAAATATTTTCAGCTTTGTAACCATGGTAATTTTTTTTAGAAATACCGATACACTTCTTTAGTTACCATAGCAACCAAACCTGACCCGAATACGATACATAATTGGAGGAGAAAAAAAAATCTTTTCTCTTGGAACTTAGAAATAGAATTTCTTTAATGGAAAGATTCTAAGTTATTTCCAGCACATGTGTAGATGACGTTAATTTTAGTAATGTATAATTAAATGTGTAGGAAAAAGTAGGTAGTAGGTAAAAAGCTTTATTTTTTACCTGCAGAAAACAAAAATTACCGGAACCAATACTGCTTCCCCACAGCGGTAAACTGAAACTCGCATAAAGTCCCCGACACATTGTGATTAATACTTATTTTTATATTTAGGGTTTTTTATTATTAAGTGTATCAACTACTTTATTGAAACCGAGGTCATCCGATAGCGTTGCACACAATCATAAAACTAAGTTTCCAAATTGCTTAGTTTTTCCCTTGTAATAGAGTGATTATGGTTATTTTCTTTTGTCTTGAGCGCGTCACGTGTATTTAACTACTCTTGCCGTAAGTAAAGATATATTAGGAAAGATAATTAAGCCTTTTTTTTTTACTGCAGTTTATCTTTCTAGGATGTTTTCCCCCCATAGTTGATTAACTGTTTTCCTAACAAAGAATTGTTGAGGTAGAACTAACAGTAATTGTTGGGGCACGCGAACGAAGCTTACTTGAATGTGATGGCACATTGCCAAAACAGTGGCATAATAGATGCCACTAGCAGTTAGTAAAGACAATATAAGGAACTCTCATAAAATACGTCAACAAGCTCTGATGACTGACAGTGCAATACACATGGTCATTGATATCTGCGAGATCATTTGTGTTGCCTTCTCGAGAACTTGGGGAACTCGATAAATTTGGATGTTGTAAGGCTCAGATCAAGAAAATAGTGCTGAATCGCAAGCACACACACCATAAAGAGCGTTATTCGTCTCATTCATGGAGAAATATGCAAGTGAATAGGAAATATAAGTCACTAATTAGCGAATTAGTATTTCAATCCGACTCTCAATCGGTTGGAGTGACTGAGAGGAAATTTTAGTCATTTTAATTTGAAAGCCTGAATGATCTACGTAGCGTAAAAAAGGGAGGTGAGTGTCGTACGTCTTCTTCGGCAGATTTTTTGGGATTACTTTTAATTATAATTACTTTTATAATATTAAGAGGAGTTACTGCGTGAAATTCTTCAAGAGTGGCGGGTACCTGATCCAATGCTTTCCGAATTTTTGTCCATAATAACTAAGAAAATGTTACAACCTTTTTCCGAAACACAACGGCATACAATATTTCAAAATACTTTCTTCCGGAGGAGGAAGAAGCGAAGAACGCACACTTGCTGTATCTGTGTACGCTTAATTGCAAATTAGCACTTTATCCGATTGTTGTCGCCCAACGTACTTAAGATTAAGATAAACAAATGAAATTTTGTTCTTTTATCGATGAGTAGACTGCGAATTCCCGATTGCATTCTCAAATACAAAAAAAAAGTAGCAAAGATATCAACTTTATATATGTGTTGATCACTTGTCCATCTCGAGCAGGTTTTTTCTCCCAAACACTCGGGTTTTTCATCCTTAAACTCAAAAAATTATAGAACCCACAGATTTCGGACTAATCTACGTTAGGGTTAGGGATCATGAGATGTCGGCACTTGTCTGTCTCTCTTCACCAGATGTCGTGTATAATTACAGTCTTGGGACAACTATTTCTAATTGGTTACCGGTGGAGACTGAACTTCCCCAGTGTCCAAAATTTGTTTTAATTTGTCATTACTTTTAAAGTGAAGGACTTTAAATGACAAGTTAACAGACACTTTCACCCGAAATCTTTGCTTGCATAGTGTATACGCTATCCAAAATGATAATATTGATTGTTTGATTAAATGTGTCAAATTATGTGCATTCATCTTTGCGATTTCAGTAACCTACATAAAAGTAGAATTCAAATATAAACAGCATCTGGAATGAATAAATATCCCAGCTACTATTTATATTTGAATTCAATCTGTTCAGATGACACACATCTGTTTTTTTTTTTAGATTTTAAATCTGTATTTTATGAAACGAGATCATTATATCGAAACTATCCTATATATATTAATTGTTTCGATGAAAAAGCGTTTATTTTGGTGATGTCAGTCACTGATCATCACTAAGCCAATATTACTTGTGTCTATTACAAGCGGAATTGTCAAGTGAAAACTGCAAAATAAGTAATAGTTTGGTTTCTTTGATATCTATTTCTAAGGTTGTCAATTTACAATAAATGAGAGAAAAACGAGATTAAAAAAATAGCCAAAAATAAAAAGCAGTAAACACACGCTTCTCGACAAAGATGATAGGATATCTCAGATAATAAGCAGAACGAAAAAGATCACATTTGTAAGGCTTTCCAACCATCGGAGTCTTGCACAAATATCCATTATACGAACGTTATAAACTGAAGCACACAGGAAGAGGTAGCTTTTTATGAGGCAGTGGTAGGAAACCATTATTACCTCTCAATTCCAGTACTTTAATCCAGCTAAGAAGTTCTCCTGATAGAGTCCGTTATCAAGACAACACAAAGTGATTTACTGCCAACTCCCCATCAGTTGTAGAGAAGGCCACATCATCACTTACTGTAATGGAGATAAAAGTGGATCTGGTAGCTGCTCTTAATGGCACTGTGGCAAGCCATAACCTGGGATAACAGTCATTCGCCCTTCCAGCTGCATGCGGTCGATTTTCTTCTAGCACATAAAAAAAACCATGACGTCATCAACAAGCATTTGAAAATTGGCAGTTAAATATCAAGCTATCGAAATGAATTATCAAAACATTATATAGAACAACGTATTTTGCTATGTGCTAGTGACCTCACATCCGGTTTCACCCAACGAAGTTTCCGGTTTCCCCTAATGATGTCATTTCCGGTTTTGCAATAACAGGCATTTCCTACTCCACTTTCGGTTTTCTTTCTGTGACGCCATATCCGGTTGCTTACGTCAACATATACATGTTAGTTTCCAGTAGTGACATCATTTCCGGTTCTCGCATACCGTAAAAAAAATAATTCTGACAGAATTTTAGGCCTAAAAATTATCGTTTTTCTAAGCGACCTTAAATTAATGAAGTTCCTTTCTTACCTCAAACAATTTGGTTAATAATGATGATGATGTACTCGATTTCCACGAGCGCAGCACAATGGTATAAAAAGATGAAACCTTTTGGAAACTAATTTTGAAAGTTATGCGTCTAAACGAGACACTTTAGATCTCGCAGCTCCTTAATTAGTTGCAATTTAATCACCACCATCGTAATCACCAGAGCAGAGCTTCCAATGTTCGGTAACATTTTTTTCCTGCTTCGTTGCTCTGAAGCATAAAATTGGAAAGAAAAATTGGGTGGTATAATTCTGTATTATTTAGTGATATAAAAAATGAGAAAAAGTTAATGCAGATGGCAAGTGTTGCGTGGGTGCTAAATGGCATCAATTAACTGCCTAGGTCATCCGTAAACGCTACCAATCTAAATCTTAACTACCAAGCCTCCAATATCCTGTTGCTAAGACAAGTGAAGTCTTTTTGCTCGTTCAGGGTTATTCAAATAGGCAGTGATAGACACAAAAGACCCAAGGGGAAATTAACTTCTAGTAAGGAAGTAGCCTATTAACAAGAAGTAGTGTATTTTCTTGGAACTTGAACTAGTAACGTCCTCCAGATTGAAATTTGCATCTTATTAGGTAAAAGATGTAAGCACGATGTTTCTGTACCTTATTAAAGTGTGACTTTGTGAATAAAATTATCTCTGGCTTTCGAAATGTTTGATGCAATCAGAAAATAGAATATCTTACTTACCCCATTGCAGGGAGAGACCAAAACGCAAATAGGAAGAATAAGAACCAGAAGGTTAAAGAAGAAACCTTAATAACGATAATATTAACCTCAATGAAAAGGATCATTACTTTATATGTAAATAATAAAATGGTGTATAATAATAATCATTTTAAAAAAAAATATTTAAAAAATTTTAGAATTCTTTTATTATTTCATTTTATATATTATAGTTAACAAAATATTTTATTTATTTTTTTCTTTTTAAAAATTAACTTAAGTAAACAATAAATATTTGAGTGTAAAGCTTTAGGTCTTCTAGGGACTTCCCAGAAGGCTATGCGTTGTTGTTGTCAAGGCTTACTATACTGTATATACTATTCAACCGACCATAAAAATGTGCTGCAGCAGACGATTCTATCAAGCAGCTGTTTTTTTATTTTCTCGATTTACAACGCATGCGCTGATGAAATCAAGCAGAATTACTCAAGCCTTTTGTAAAAATAAATAAATAAATAAAACAGCAATCGATGGTAAACCTACAAAAGTATTTATGCAAAGAGTTTCTGTACTTAGTCTGTGAAGATATGAAAAATAACAAAAAAAGACCGAGTTTAGCTACCGTTGAACATGACCGTGATAATTCAACTACTCAGGGGGAATAGTTTGGACCACGGCATTTAACAAATGAAAGATATTATAGTTTCAGGAGAAGGAAAAAATAAGAGGGATTGTGCAAGATCTGTCAAAACAGAAATGTTGATCCTTTTTATCAATTAATACAATAAGGTTATCACAATGTAATGAAAAGAAAGAATAAGGAAGAAATGCAGATTCAATATTTCATCGTTGATTGCGAATTTTGATCTCCAATAATTAAAAATATTTGAAATACGAAGAACAGAATAATCGTAGATAATTAATCTCAGTTATTTATTAGGTATATTCAGTTAATAGTGTAAGCATTAATTAATTAATTAATATTACGTTCTAAATCGGATATTAATGAGTTAACCATCACTTTAGAAACGTTGGAGTGAGAGCAGCAAGATAATGATTGCATGGCAAAGATTTATCTTTCACTTTTCAATTGAGGAGTTTTCATACTCATCAATTGGAGTTATTTCTAGAATCTGGAACAGAAGACGTCTAGATTTGTTAATATTTTCCAAAAGAAAAAGCGTGGTTTGTTGTGGTAGTCGTTCCTGCAGCTAACAAACCAACAGGTTTGTGGAGAGAAAAAGAGGAAGAAGTCAGAAGCAAGGAAAGAAAGATTCAGAAAAACCAAGACAAGAGAGGGAGAAAGAGGATATAGATTTGCGCAGTAAGCCAATTTGTTGTTTGACGTCCGTCGATATTTCAGCTTCATCGCGCACAATCCATAAAATAAAACCCAAAGTCGCCAGCGGTTGGGAAACATGGAGAGATATGCTGTCCTGCTGAGAACTTTCCATTTATGCAGTGTTTTCCTTCATTTTCGCATGCGATGCAGTCCTCAAGTGTAGAAGAGATGTTTAGTAGTGAATCTATACAGTTATACTTTGACACCTGCTGACTAACAAAAAAACTTTGCTGTTCTCTATAAAAGTTCTGAGAAACATACACTCTTTGTGATGTTTGGAAAATATTCCGGGAAAAAACATTCTCTGGACAGTCAGATAAATAAACGAAACATACCAGGTAGCAGAAAACATCTGGAGAAAGAGCACGTTTTCCTTAAAAATCATCTGAGGAAACAGCAAAAGCTTTTAAACGCATATCGCTAAATATTAATAGAAGGAAAAAGAAAAAATGTAACCTTAGATAAGAGAAATAAGGAAAAACTACAAAGAATTTCCAATATACGTTTAAAAGCTTTTGTTGGAAAAACGAATATATTGGTATGCATTGTTCTGATTCGATTCTTTTGATATATTGAGAGAGAGAGAGAAAGAGAGAGATGATACTAATTCAAACTTTCACTAAAAATATCCCTTTCATAACTGTCTCGGCTTCAGTCGTAATTTTCTAAATGCAGTTCTTTCTTCCCATCCAATCTCGAAGATTGGTGTCTCTACATTCTTTCTTATGTTACAAGTACCGACCGAAGCAACTTTTACATCTCCCGAAACGTATTTCTATCTGAAGAATGGAAGAAAAATCTTTAATTAACGTCACTTGAGCACGGTATTCCTCCCACTCCTTACTTGCTCTCAGGCGTGTTCGAATTTCTTTCCTTCACTGATTACTCTCTACCAAAAACAACAAACATCCAAATAGTAATCACAATCGCCTGTCTCTTATAGAAGGGGCCACTTTCCTCCGAAATGAAGCCATATCCACTGTATCGGTTTCTGTTTCCTCTTCCTAACTGCACAACAATGAGAAGAAGCGCGTGACTGTGCAGCAGTGGATGGTTGACTCATTCATTGTTATGTGCCACTTGTTTTTCCCGGAGGAAATCAGCCTTGTGACAGGAAGCAAAAGTTTTCTGCGATAAGATCATCACAGGAGCGATTCGCTAACGTCTAAATGCGAACTCTCTTTTCCTCACAGAAATCATACTTTTAATTTTTTTTTCTTTTCTTTTGCGAAGATGTTGGAAGTGATTACCCAAGCTATTATTCTTTCTGGATAGCACTTGATATAAACAGCAATCACGCAACCGTTTGATTATTTATAAATAAACCCTGTACACAAGGATGTTCTATGCTTTTTTGAATTTAAAGTTCTTTGGAAAACTACGTTATTGATTCAGTTTTTTCCCTGTTAGGAGAGCCAATCTTGTCTAACCTAAAACAGGAGAATACATCATGAGTGTCCTTTTAAAGTTTAGTTTTTGTTTGCAACTGTTGTAAGAAACAGAGGTGAGGAAACTCGATTAAGTGCGAAGGACATTACTCCTCATTGCCTGGGGACGTTTTTCAATTATACATAATGAAGATAACTTGAACAGAAGATAAAACGCGTGTGAAAAAAAAAAAAAGAACAAAGATTTACGGCCAAACCAGGACGATCTATTTCGTAATAAGTCTTGTCCGAAGTCTATTACTGACAACGTACGTTGATAAGATAAGAGAATTCCCAAGATGCACATCCGTCTTTTGTTATGAAACTTGCAGTGTCACTTTACATGAGCTGTTATCCAAATGCTGTGACGTTAATGTAAAGTTCGTTAAATGCTGTTACCTCAATGCAATTTTGATTTGATTAATAGAGCATTCTTAACACACTAGCTGGTTCTGACTTGTCTAATAACCTTCCTCTTTCAGAAACTTCACTGTGTTGAATGACATCAATGAAATGTTCGGCTTTCTTTGCTTTAGATCTTTTAGAAACGAAACTCCATTGTTCTTTGTGAAGTGAGCATGTATTAGATTAACATGAAAAGGTAGCGACATCTTTCGGTGAAAATTGTTTTCCCTGTAAAACATGCTTCTCTGTATGACATATTTTACTCTTATAGGAGTGTGTTTCGTTTTCTGGATTTTCTATGGAAGAAGATAAAGGAGACAAAGGAAAAGTGAAATATCAAATGCACATCCAAAGAGGCTTTTAACTGTACTTCTAAATATAATATTATAATTAGAATTGAGACATTTTACCACTTGTTAAATGTTTGATCTCTCGGTTCTTTTATTATATATAATGAATGTTTCGCTGTAGATCCAAACTTTCGTTTCAGCAAAAGTCTCTAAACATGCGAAACGCCCAATGTATTCAGCAGTGTGGTTGTGGCACACTAATGGACTTCTCCGGGACACCATTAAGGCTAAGACGACCGCGTTTACCAGTCTACTCCACGAAGCACTAATGAAAGCATTCGCTATATGCATATAAATCCATTATGTGGTTTCTATAGAGACAGGAAGATTGTTTCTAAAGATAAAAATATTACGACGCGAGGTACAAAAGCAGCCAAAAGAGAAAAGGAAATACAAAAAAGGGTTGGGTTTTCTTAATACTAATAAAAGTCATGTTTAAAGGAGCGAAATGTCCATACAGTGTCTTAACTACCATCTTCGTTCATTTAAAAAAAAAGAAGTAATAATTGCCGCCTCATAGGATTTGCCAATCACGTGACCAATTTAAAGTCTGCCTAATGGAGGGCTACTTAAAACACTCCGAGACATTCGACTCAAAGAGCGGATCGTACATTAGATCTTTTTGAAAGTAAGAATGGAGAGAAAGCTCGAGGACATTGGAAGCCTTTCGTAATCTCGAAACGGCAAGTTCATTACAGCGTACAGTGACTTCAAAGTATTATTGATCGTTTTCGGAGAAGCAGCAAAGAGAGTGGAGGACAAGACAAGCGCTGATGTACATCATAAATTTTCAATTAGTTAATTGAGAAATGACTCATAATAATCGCCAACGCACTCGACCATTTCATTATCCGCGCTTCGCTCTGCTTATGACCGTAATTCTGCGACTTTCTACGTGCTACGGTCTTCTCGAGCCACTACTCATACGATTAGTTTGGTCAATATTTAACCTCAGACCTTAACTATGGGCTAATTATAAATCTCAAACTGTTTAGGCGATCATTCGCACCACAAACAAAAGGAGTTATAAAGAGCCGTCTCATTTATCTGTGGAGAATAGGTCTTTAGAGGAAAGAAGTGTGTGTGTGTGTGTCCTCTAGAATAGAGATTATAAAATTGTACTCCAAATATTTCTACTGGTAAGCAAATATTGAGTACTCTCGCTATACCGATGTACACCCTCTGTCCAAAAATAAACCGAACTTTTCGAAAATGGAAGAAACTAGTGGCGCCACCTGTTTTATCTTTTTGTTGTCGAAAGCGCCAATCTTCATCAGTGTTGTGTCAACTGTTTATGACATTTGTTTCATTAGAAGCCGAGTTATTGTGCCAAGAGTGACAGCGTGTTTTGACGAACGGTCGGTCGTCACGATATTCATGCGGTACTCGACGAATTCTCGCTATCAATCGCTTCAAAACTTCGAGATAAAACTCACCATTGACCGTTTGGCCAGACGGAACGAATTCTTTGGGGATAATGCCCTTGGAATGGTAGAAACAAATGTACGATTTTTATTGCTCCACCTCAGATGTAAGAGCACTATTCTAAGGTTGGGCGTATTTGGAATTTATAAAATATTGGGAGTTGAGCAGAAGAAATTTAGAACGAAAAAGATGTTTTGGAGAATGATGGGCTATGGAAGTGTGTTTATGCCAGGATACGCCAGATGTGAAAGTGAGTTCAAGAAGAGAAGAGTTATCTTGGTTGGTGAACGGATGGTTCTCAAAGTGAGGAATAAAAGCGAGGCCTAGTTTTTCTTTCAGGAAAACAAGGCAGAATTATGATGAAGAGCCAAACGGCTATATTTTCTGGCGAAGTTAGTTAAATTAAGGGGATAAAAATCCCTTATTATTTTACAGCGAGTATGCGAAACTCTGAGCTCGATAACTACGATCTACGAGTTTCAAGCCGAAGAACTGTCGGCGAATCCAAGCGTGAGTGACCACTTGAAACTTGTAGATGGTAGTTTTCGATCTCAGAGTTTCACATACTGGCTGTAAAATAATAAGGGATTTTTATCCCCTTAATTTAAGACAGAACTATGTTTTAGTAGCATTAAAATTTACCCCATTCTTTTCGGCACACTTAAAAATGGCTCGAAGATCGGTGTTTAAGACATTGGCCATAAAGATGTTTAAAGAACTAGCCACAGAAGATCGGTGTTTAAGACCATGACTTTAGATGATCTTGAGGCTTTGGTAATCTGAGTGCTAGAAGACTTTGACTAAGAGGAATGGAACAGTCAGCAAAACTATGAATGTAATTGGACGTTAATGAAAGGTCGTTAATGCATTGGATAAAGAGTGTATGTAAAAGCACAAAGGTTTGAGGTATTCCATTGGTTAAAAAGACCAGGAGGCGAAGGACCATTATAAGGATTTTATGTGAAAGTAATTTAGCATCTCATACCAAGAACAGTAGGGTTATCCTCCGCCAAACATTGAAACTACTTTCAAGAACACGTACAATCAACAACCAGGTCTTAGTTTTTTCAGTCGCAATTCCAACCAACATCAATGAATCCATGTAGGATTAAGTGGCTTCGGTCTCTTTATATTCTAAGATGACTAATTCATACAGAGTTAGGAAACTTCTGTCATTAATCCTACAAGAACTATTCAAGACATTTCTTTTATGTATTCACAATATTTACAAGTATAAATTATATAACGCTCTGATATAAAACTTATGTCAGAGTTCCTCTGAGTAATTCTAGATTCCATCGATAGAGTGATGGGATGTGGATCCTCCGTAACTTAGTCGATTACAGCAAGTCGGAGACGAAGCCGTCTCCGACGGCTTCGTCTTAGAATGAAACTGAGTAAAAGGAAATTCACTTTCCTATTAAATTTTGAGTTTCCAGAAGGGAAAAATCTCGCCACCTCCGTTTGAGACCGGTTGACTCACGTTCAGTTGAAAAGCCCCATGAAAGGTTTTTCACTTCCTAAACGGGATTCGAAATCAGATCTTTCTAGTCAAAGGGCTTCGTCTCCGACTTTTGAATTGTATTCCTAGATGGGTGAGGTTGGATGCATTAAACTGCTTGGATGTGCTACGAACTTCGTTGACCCTAACCTCAAGAACAAACCTCCGTGGGTGTTTTTCAGTCCTGGGAAAAGTAATCATATTGCAATAGAAAGAGAGAGAAATGATGGATTTAATTTATACGACTTCATCGTGATATCAGTGTCACTCAATTTTGCTGTTTTAATAAATAGTATTATTTTTGAATGATTTCGCCAGAGAGCGCTGCAATTTTAAATCGCTTTTTATGATTTATTGATAACTGTTAAGCGTAAGTGCACTAACCGGTACTAAGTAACCAATGCTAGTAAGAACTTATAAGCAATTCACTTAAGTATTTATTTTGATGGTTCCTTCGTTGCCTGATGAATATCCCAAAAAGAAAGTTGATGAACAAAATAGCCATCAACATAAACAGCGATTAAAAATCTAGACTGTTCACGCCATAGCAAAAACGGAAGCTAATCTGACAGAAAACAACTTCATAAACGAATGATAAATGGACTCTGTGGGAATATATTTATTTTATCGTCCAGGAACAAGAGTTATTACTTTATAGATTTCCCAAAGCATCATCGTAAATCTTGGTGTTTTCCTAGCTGGCTATTTTCATTAGGCAGAACTAAGAAAGCCTTCCAAAGGGACATTTTCCTAACGACTTTTGGAGATAATTGAATTTTTCAGTTACGGGCAAATATGTTGAGCAGGTTCGCTGCACTCACGAAGTACTTAAATAGAGGATATACGTTATGTATAAATGTGCTTTCGAGTGTGCCCGGAGTAAAAAGTACTTTATTTTTTGCACAATGAGCCTTTCTTAAATCAATAAAGAACCCAACGTCTTGCTATGCCTTAATTCAGCACTTACTTTACTTTGATTTGGACTCGGTGTTTCGTTCTCAAATATCCTCTGTAGTATAACAGAATCCTTTATTTATCTGAATTCGTTGCTTGCTCAGAATTTTCGTACGATGAATATGTTCCCTAAAAAATGCAATGTCGAAATGGCTCAAGTTATACGAAGTAATGTCTTTAAAAAGGAACAATTTTAAAAGGGACAGTTTAATAAAGAAAATCTTACATGATCATGAACATGAAAATCAAGTCTGTATTAGGGAGATCATTACTCTGAGAATATTATAAACGAATCAAACCCAACTTTTTTTGAGGAACTTGCTTCTAGAGAGCACAACTACTTAGTAGTCGATAGGGATCCCACAAGATATGCTAAAAAAAGGGGGGGGGGGTTTCCAATATTATTATTATTACGTAACACTTTCAGAGGGAGTCCACAGACTCATCGAGGGAGGGCATCCACTCCACAGCTCTCCGTCTCCACCACTCGATCCACCAAGTACAACTAACCGCAACTACACCACCGCTATCAGGAAAATTAAAGAGGATGTTAAAAGTTACTAATAGAAGCTTAGATTTTAAAATGGTCATCATTGGAAAGTGTGCTCCAACAGATCCCGAATATAGGTGAAATATGAATTTCTAGCAATTGAATGAACTAATGAAGACCTTCGGCGAGTATGTAAAGAATGATGATAGTAAACGATTAACTGAATTGTGTTTAGTACAGAACTTCGGTCGATGAATTTGTACTTCCAGCAAAACAATATAACATATTTACTTGGGTGCATAAACAAGAGGTTTGAGATCTATTATTGACCATCTGATTACCAAACAAGAGAGAAAGAAAGAGAAAGAGAGAGAGACTCTGGATTGCAAGTGATGTGCGAGTGTTGACAGATATAGCATGTCTCAGACTATTATTTATTACTTACTCAGACAGTACGTAATAAATAATATAAAATAATCAAAGATGAAATGCTGTATATACTAGGACTGGAGTGCAAGTGAAGTTTATAATCATATATTAAGAAGAAGAAGAAGAAGAATCTTAGCTTAGTTCTGGAAAAACAGGAGAACTGGGAAAATATCAAGCTATTAAGAAACAAGTGGAGAAAAACTGTACGAAAATGTAAAGAAAAATGTTGGAACAGAGTTTGTTGTCGGATTATCCACTCATTAGGATATAATAGGTCAGTTCATGTACGGAAAGTCACAAGGCGAATGTGAGAATATCAAATCGTAGATCACATCCAGGGATGTTGTCCATAGAGTTCTGTCAAAGGACAGAAAAGAATATATCAAAGGAGACACAGGTGGGGATTTGATATTAAATAATTGGGATCTATTATTCATAAATCTGAAACGTGTGAATGAAGATGTAGATGAATGTATCCGTTATGCTCGTAATGCTCTTAAGCAACTGAGTGGGGATGTTGTGGAATCGACATATTCAGAGGGAGAAAAAAAGGATGGAATGGAATGCGAAGCACAAGAAATGCACGAGAACTGTGTAGATAGATGGCCTACGTAGACCATGATGATGAAATTGGCATATACTTCCGATTCATAATGGGGAGGTTGAATTTGCGAGAAAATGTGGTTGCAGCGTCGATCTTTGCAAGGGTATTGGCAGATTCAATGGATGTTCAAAGAGAGAGAGAGACGGCCTAAAAGAGTGATCTGGTCTTCACCAGCAAGAGAGAAGAAGGGACGGCTTGGATTTACATGGAGAAAAGGAGGAGGGGATTATGAAGACGATATCAACCAGAGGTTTGCAAGAGGGTTCTTAGGACGATCATTCACAATGAAGAAGAAGGAGATTACAATCGAAGTATTAAGTAGTAGAGGCGCCATTAAAAGAAAAACGTAAGTAGGCATCAAGGACAGTTTCCACCTCCCGACTGTTACTGAGGCAAATTATGGAACATGTAATTCAATCTGTGGATATGAAATGATTTGATATGGAATTATTTTGTTCTTAAATTCTTACGGAAATGATTAATTTTTCTATTCACATTTCTTTAAAGTATTTCAAAACATTTCTAATCTCTCGCAAAGTAATTGCTTACGATCAAGTATCATATGATTCTACAAATGCTACCGTGCGTTCAATCGTTTACAGAACTTTTTCAGCCAATGCATCCATTTAGTATTTTATTATTGGAAGTTTCATGCATATTCTACAATAGTTATTTCTTTGTACATTTGACCACGTAAACAAACATGTTAAAAATACGTAAAATTCCAGATTATAATTTCAAATATTTGACTAGAAAGAAGCCAGTTGTTTGTGGCAAGCCTATCTGAATAGATTCTTTTTACCAACCATGTCACGTGGGTATTCGTAATTGGCTAAGATATATTCCGTGGAGTTATCTTTCTTCCCTCCTACATTTCAACCGTATCTTAAATGGTTCGATTTCAGTATAGCCATAATGTTTACCGTAAACACTTCGAAGTTTAAATTGGATCCTTAATAGTAGAAACAAATTAGAATGTCTGCCTACTTAAGTGGATTAAATCTTCCCAATCCGTATTGCTGATAAATATCACAAATAATATTCAAATGATCTTCGATAAAATTGGAGAATCAAAGTGAAATCAAAGTTGAAATTCGCATACGATTTTCGTTCAAGTTATTTTTCCTATAGTCACGTGTTTTATTCTACATCATCATTTCACCTACTTTGAAACCGAAAGAATTTTACCATCATGAGTTCTACCAGTAAAATGATAAAAGAATTTTCTCCGTAACTCAAGGCAACAAAAAATGTTAATTTCAACCGTTACACAAGAGATTATTCAAGTCATGTGCAATATCTTTTCTAATGAAAAAACTAAACTCTTTTATTTCCTTTCATTATTCTCGGAGGCGTATCGTAGAACGCTAAGAGAATCTGTTAATTTTCGCTTCTACAGCGATTATAAATCAACTCCTCTTTCTCTTTTTATTGCGCATGTGCAATCGGAGAGAATACCGTTTTATTACGGATGTTCTCCTAAAGCAAGGACACAAAAAGAGTTGTTTTTACGGCATCTTCCCATCCAAGAAAGACTGAATAAAAAAGAAACTTATACCACATTAATGCCATGGGTCAGTTAGTGGCTGAATATATATTTATTGATTTCTTTGCTTTTTTTCATTTCAGGCTTCCAATAAACAAAGTGAGAGTATTACAGTAAGGGATGAAAATTATCTGCTAACTAACTTAAATCTCACCAACAACCACAGTGAAATTTTAATTTAGTGTGTCAATGGCAAAGATAAATATTACATGGTTAATTTCGTTTTGATAGCAACAATAATAAACTGTCTAGGACCACGATGAGGCTTTTTAAGGTCTTCACAGTTACAAGTGACTTTTCAAGTAACGAACTACGGTTATTCGGGAAGGAGTTTCAAGTTTTCTGAAAAACATTTCAGAAAACAGGGTTTTCATCTTGCAAAACAAGCTAATCATAGAACACATGCAATGATAATCAGAATAGATTTTGGAATTAGAATTATTACTCCTTTTAATAACGTATTAATAACGTAATGAGATTTATAAGAATCCAATTTACTTGGCGTAACAAGGCACTGGACTTCGTACATTAAACATGAGATGAGATTATATTAATTTTATTAATATCGCTGTCACTGTGTTTTCCATTATCATTTATAAACTCTTATACTAAACTCGACTCTAAGTTGCTATTCAGATTATTTTCATTTTTCTTTTTATATATTAATAGTATGTAATAATAGGTTAACTGGTTTAAATCTATTATTCAAACAATGAAATTAAACTATATTGAATTCGCATTCAACTTTGCGAGAATATGTATTTCTCAAAAATATATAAGTGCTCTGTTCCTGAAGAGCACGCATATCCGTCTAACATATCTGCTATGCAGGAATGCTACCGTTCAAGGGGGACTGTTAATTCACAGCTTAAACTTCTGCAGTTTCTTCCATTCGCGACAACATAGCAGTAATGACGTCACAAAACGTATTACATATGATTGGTTCCTGAGGTTGAGTTCTACTCCGATGGATCATCTTTAGCCGCTGCATCGTATCTTCCGTCTTGTCCTGCGACATAAAGCAAGAGGACAGTTGACTAAGCCTGTACTCCTGAAAAACAAAGGAAATATTTTTTTTTTTCGTTAAGCTTTTCACCTCACTGACTCTCGCATACGGTCAACGTAGCGGACCTGAAGAGAGAGAGTTATTACGGCGTGTCGCATGGACTTCAGCCGCAGAAGCGATCCTGTCACTTCTAGGAGATAAATGTTGACACTAACCCTGGAGAATGAGTGGCACTACTACACAACAACACACTAAGGCGGTTACGTCCAATAAGCTATCAGATCAAGCAGCCGTGTGGCCCGCCACATCCAGTGACAGGAGAGTCGATAGTTAATGTCGCTATAAACAGCATCACGAGATATCTGCAACGGTTGCTACGAGCTGGACACATCTATCGACGACATGCACATTTGGCAAGCAGAGCTCTTCGCTAGACTTCCGACTCTATTTTCGAAGAAACTGTCTGTAATCGGAGAAAAAATCTCCTGAAATCGCATGATGTATTGCTATAGCTAGCCCGATGTATAAGGAGGAAAATTGAAGATCCGAATATGTTGCTAAAGTCCAGCCCTATCGCTCTAAGATCATGGTATCCTCAACGATCTCTCCAAGAATTTCAGGATCAAGATCTCTCTTTCTCATCTTCACGCCCAAATTTTAGATATTTGTTTGTCCTGATCCCTGATGATTATCGGATTCACATCCAATGAATATTGGATACGTATTCATGCCCATCCAATACACGACTTTATCTTTTTCTCAAATTATCATCCTAATAAATAAAACCCGCCATATCCTCTTAGCAATATTCAGTTGATGATGGCTTTCATAGACCCGTTAGTTTAACTCGGGATTAAGTTAAGCATGTATGCATATTAAATAGACAGAGCTTATCTACACTATTTTCCCCTTTGACAACTTTACTTACTTTCAAATAGTAGATAGGTTTTGTCATCTAATGTGAGTTTAGCTCACTTTATTGGAGATCGAAGTTGCTTGAAAAGTTGATATATTTGGGGTCCGTGTTTCTCAACCAGGGAACTGGGTTATCTAACTGTAACTCACAGCATTAAGTGTATGATAGGTTTAAGACTTTCTTCGTGTGTGTGTGTGTGTGTGATGATAAAAAAACAGCTTATTAATATCATATTTTAAAGGCTTTATTCATTGTATAAGTTATCTATTTAAAATCAGTAGAGAATTGAGAGCAAAGAAAAAAATGTATTTATGCCTATCAAAGGAAAATAACCAATTGATTTATCAGCTAGATATATTTCTCGAAACCTTTTCTTTAACCAATAATGTAGAATCAAGACCTAGCAGTAAGAGCACACTAAAAGGAAATATTTCAATACTGATAGGTTGTGTGCTTTCTAAAATATCTTCTAATTTGAATCAAGAAGACATCAGTAATCCTAAAAATAAAGATGCTATTTCTCCTTCCTTAAGAAGGAAAAAACTACACCTTTATGCAAAGGATTACTCGACGTTCAAAATGGGGTTTTAAAAGTTTTCTCTCACAGGGCTTCTATAAATTGTTTGGTGTCAATTGAACCTAATATTCAAAGGAACATAGGATGGGTTAGGTTACTTTGAATATTAGGTTCAATTGACATCAAACAATTTGGTTCATCAAAAACCTATTTTATAGTAATGAAAGTAAGGTTAATTTTGTCGTCTATTAATGCGTTTTCTCATTGATGTTTTTTCTTCTGTTTTGCAAGGGAGAATAGATGTTTGGGTTCCCGGGAGAAAGGATTTTTTCGCTTCTGCCTTACACGATGTAGCACATCAGCTGAAAAGTCCACAGAAATATTTCTATACACTGGGTGCAAACCGAAATCTTTTCAACTGAAGAGTGGAATAGCTATCAACTATAATATTTTATGCGACCTGGAAGATATGCATCATTAATAGGTTCAGCAAGACGTTCAAATTTAGATTCTCTCTTGTTTCCCCATCAATAACAATAATTTGAAAATAGTGTAGAACAGCACCCTTAGTCTATACAAAGGCGCGAAATCTTACGAAACGATGTTACCCATGGACGTCTTTCAGAAGGTGACTCAGAAGCAGACGAATTTATGATGTTGTTCTGTGAATGAAACGGCAAAAGTTATTTTAATAAGAAGCAGCCAAAGATATTTCTGGGTCCATCAGACACCCTCTACCTTTAGCATCCAAAAAAAATTCTCCATCTTAGATTATTTGTTATTAAATGGAAAAGTCTTTGCCAAAATCTTTATTTGACATCTTGGAGGGGTGGTTAAGATATTTTCATGATATTTAAATGACTTCTGACCGCGTCCTCGCCAACGAAACAAAGAAGCATTGTGCGGTTGTCATCTGAAGTCAAATAAATTGCCATATGTCCCTGCATAAGAATGAAGATGAAGATCTACCATCCTTAACGATGTAGGTGTTATTGAACCCGACTGGTTATGAAGACGAGGCAATTCAGAACAAAATGACTATGTCGATTTGGATAGACGAATATGTGTTGCGATGAGGAATTCATTTGGAATTGACATTGCGATTCTTACCAAAGAAATCATTTTAAATGATTCCTTTGAGGTACTACAAGTATATACCTAAGTATCACCTGAATTATGAAGGTCTTGGAAAACCAGATCTTTTTTTTTTTACATTGATGACATCAGTCCATCCCTATATGCATACTCTACCGCCAGTTTATCGCGCGACAAACATTTTCCCTTCTCCTTACTGAGCGAAGTGTCTCTCGGCAAGACATTCTGGACGCTTACAAATTTCACAACATTTCGTTGTTCCTCTTGCATCGACACGAATAAAAGAAACGCCAGGTTTGGGATGCGTAAAGGACAGTAACGTGAAGTGCTGCCACCTGCAAGTACGAGCCACACATTCATCTTTCATTTGTATCATTCGAAATGTTCACAATAAGTCAATAAAATTGTTATCAAAGACGATTCAATTTGCTCCTCTTATTATCCAATCTTTCAATAAGTAATTTAATAATAATGATTATAATGGAAACAATAAAAACTTATATCACTTAGAATGAGAGATTAACTGATTATAGTGTTATTACGATTTTCAATTATTTAGTTATTTTTATCCAGAATTATGTGCATAAAATGGGGTAACAAGATGGATATAACATTCTTATTATCTTGTAATGTTGTAAATAATAAAAGAAACTTAACATCCGCAATTAAAATTCATAAGATGAAGAAAACTGTATCTTCGGATACTCGATCTGTCTCGGCCAACAGAGACTACGAACATCTCCATTTCGTATCACGTGACAACTCTCCCTTTATAATTCGGAAGCCCTAATCTCCTAAATAGACGAAATTCGTGTTCTGACACGTGTGCAATCCAAGATGCAAACAAACTTCAAGGGCGCATCATTCCAATGTGACTCGTCCTATTTGATTCTGTTTCTCTAGTTTTATTTCTGTAATTCGAAGGTAATTATTCTATTTATAAATATAGAATCACTTCGTAAAACATCTTTTCCATGACTCTACAGATGACTTACATGCCTCTGGAAAAGCTTTTTCTTCTTATGATAGTCTTTCATTATTCGAACTCGTACGCGGTGTATCTCTTCCGAACTTGTCTCTTTTGCAAGGTCAGATAATGACTTTATTATTGATTAAAAGCAGTTCCTGTTTCCATCGGACATGTGTGATTTTCTAGACAAAGAAAGAATATCAAAGACTGTCTGAAACAATGAAGAAGAAAAACTGGGTTCAATAATTTCGCTTCATTTTGTAACTTTGTCTTTTCCAGCGTAAAGTGAATCGCAAAAAAACTGTTCATCAATATTTCATATTATTGATCAAGTTCGAAGGCAAAAACGATGGTTGCAGTTCTCTCTATTTCTTTCTTCTTCTCTTCTCCTTCCCCAGCTCGAAATTCTTAAGCAAACAAAAGTTTTCGCCCGGGAATTCCATTATGTTTGCAGCGGAACAAATGTCTTAGGAACATTTGCTTCTTATTCCTTCGCCTTCTGTAACCCTCACCTGTGGAATTCGGTAATGTTAAAAAAAAAAGCTCAGAAAGAATGAAAAAAGAAAGAAAGTTATCAGACAGTTCGCATATGGAAGGCAAAACTGTAGCATGATTAAATAAAACTTCTTCGCAAGGCAAAATGGCTACAAATAAATTTTGTACGTGCTCCTATTTCCATTGGAGATGGCAACTGTTGATAAGTGGATTTGTAGAGAACCTGTTGAACAGAAAAGAACTGCTGATGAGTACATGCGTATCAGACGATAAGTTAATATATTTTGTAGCATGGCAGTGTATGTTTATTTTAGACTTAGATACGTTTTTATTATTCGTTATAAACTGAATGAAGTCTACGTTTCTTTATTATGGATCGATGTTTATGTAAGGAAGTTGATGGGAATTTGAAATTTTAAGAAAACTTGGCTACCAATTTGACGCTGTATATTTTTATGTTTTGTTAGTTTTGTTGTGCTTTTAAAAAGCAAAATTAAATTATATGCTATTTAAAATGTCGCTGTTCTTTCGTCTGAAGCGTGGATACCAATCGTTATGTATATAACATAAAAAACAGTGTTGATTGTTTCGATATAAGTAGATAGTATCGCCAAAAAAGGTTATCATGTGCTTAGAAGTGCGCAGTATAATCTGATATCTATAGGTTAAGAAATTCATCAAAAGCATCTGTGAAGTGGAAACAACGATTTCTTTTCTATAGATACATTCAGAGCAACGCAGTAACTCAAGAAGATTATGTCTGCCATATTTTATTATTATTATTACTATTTGACACCTCCAGGGTGTCCATAGACTCATCGAGGGAGGGCACCTGCTCTACAGCTATCTCCACCACTCAATCCACCAACTACGACTAACCGCAACTACACCAACGCCATCTACCGCCGACCATTTTTGTGATCATAAATGAAGTTTTTTTTTGTTCAGTTTCAAAACCAAAACCAACTTCGCATGAGAGTGTTTATCGCCTAACATTTTGCAACGGACGCGCCGATTTACCTCCTGACCTTGTTTCCCGGCTAAATACTGGATACACTTGATGATTTCTTCGACACCCTGATGGGATAACTGCATATACATATTTTGCCAATTACGTGAGAAAGTATATAAACTAAAGTCGATTTATGTGACATAAATCCCACAAAAGAGCAGGTAAACTGGCTAGAAGAACACGAGTAATTCAAAGAACGAACATAATATACGGGCCACATAGCCTTATTTGCTTCATCCGTAAATTCAAAACAACCAAATCACACCCCAGCCAAGAATTTTCTAAATTTATCTTACATTTAGCACTAGAGTAGATGGACTAAGGCTTAGATTATCCAGTTCCTACTCTAGAGACCCACTTTTTCAAATCACTCCAGGCCACCAATAAGCAGACTGGTGGTAGTTTCACACCGAGCGAAGAAAATCGTCTAGCACCTAAACAAAAACTTTCACAAACATCCAATATCGAATGATTATGATATCATAAAAATCCATGATATCATAATCATATGTCACATTTATGATCGAATTCATATTCTCCAATTCTCGGCGCAATTTCGGAAGACGGTTACCCCCACCCTGCAGCCATTAATCCTTCTACTATTTTACATTAGGCTTATGGGACGACGCAACAAAACTTCTTCATCTTCAGGAACACTGCGTTCCTGTAGGTTTTTTTCTGCTGAAGAACGAATCATGTGACAAGTTTGTACATTTCCAAGATGTCGCGCAACATTCATGGGAGGAAATAACACCTGTTTCTAGATAGAACTGCATGGGCTCCACTTCAAAGTGTGGAACTCCCGAAGACTCAAATCTACAATGTTCCACATTTTGGAATGGAAACCTTAGGCGTCCTTAACGTGTGGAAGCACAACCACGCGACCTTTGAGAAGTGTTGACCACTCTATACTGTAAAGAATGGTTTCCACCTGCTTTGGGTAGACTTTGCCAGCATTTTCGAGTAGTCGGTGCTTCGCAGCCGAGATTATTTTATTTACGAGTATTGGTCCTACACAAACAAGATTTATGGAGTTCCTTTCGAAGTTCGTCCACTTTTCTATCTGTTAGCGCATCTTTATTCTGCAGGTTTAGTAAGTATTTATATTCCTACGAGTAATTATCGACACCAGATATACAGGGACTTTTTCATTAGCATCAGGGAGACGTCTCTGTAACCTGGCGAGAGTATTCTACTCGCTTAAAATATTAGAATCGGTGAAATACTTTTCGTTTTAAAAATAGGTAATTGCAGAAAGTGAAATAAGCAGTGAAGTCTAAGAAGAGTAAAGATTCTTAGAGGATCATTGACGCTCTAAATATATTAGAGAATTGATAACAGAATAGAGCATGTTGACACTAACCCCATCTGGTTGTATATTTCTTCAAGAGGAAGGGATGGAGAAAATGCAAAGATTATTATTGCACGTATTTCTTTATTTAAATCTCTAGCAACACACTGCCAAAATTGCTGGAAGTTTATTTTGCACTTGGTTAGACTATAATAAATTTAGTTTAATCCTTTATCCAAGTGTAAGCAAACAAAGTTTGCGCCTGAAGCATCTTCAGGACTGAGGCAACTCATAGTAAAGGGTGACCAAGCTCTCATCACTCCTTGTTTTGGTATCTCCCATAATGCAAAGCACATCCTTGCGGACATGTATAATGCTATGCATTAAGGGAAGGGCCACTACCCAGACCGCTTTCGACCTTTATTGTGGTCTCGTCAGTGGGAGCCAGACCCAGAAGTGGCGATACTAAGGCAGAAGCAATGGAGGGGTCATCTTTACCACCATGGAAGATGCTTGGACTGATTTTAAAACTTTACGAAGGGAAAAAATTAAAGTATTGGCTACGCTATTTACATTGTATGCAATGTCATCAGAGTGCCCCTGTTACCACTCCTGGGTCTGGCTCCCACCGACGAGACCTCAATAAAGGTCGAAACCGGTCTGGGTAGTGGCCCTTCCCTTAATGCATAGCATTATACATGTCTGCAAGGAGATGTGCTTTGCATTATGGGAGATACCAAAACAAGGAGTGATGAGAGCTTGGTCCACCTTTACTACGAGTTGCCTGGTGTTGTACTACCATACCCCAGTCCTGAAGATACTTCAGGCGCAAACTTTGTTTGCTTACTTGGACAAAGGATTAAACTAAATTTATTATACTGCCAAAATTGCTAGAAACAGTTTTATAATTTTCTCTACAGCCGATTAGACTCACAGCTGGGATATTCTAATATTTTGGCTAATTACTATAGTTGTTGCATGTAATTCATTTAGCAACTGCATAGTTTTCGGATTTGTTGCGGAAAACTAATGCATGTATCATCACTGAAAGCATGTGTGAGTCGAAATTAATTGGTTTATTAACAGCCATCCTAGCTTGTAGTCGAGGCTTAATTATGCACTGTTAGTTCACCTATAATAACGTATTTCAGACTTACTCATCAAAGACTGCTCGTCAAGGGACTCAGCTAGCCATGTGTGTTTACAATTGCAACTCCGTACTTATTACACGAAGTGCTGTAGGGTGGCCGCTACATTAAGGTAAACAGGTGGTCGTCAACACTTGTTTACACCAACCAATGAAAATTAATATTAATTCTAACGTGTCGACAAAGATTAATTTTCATCTATATACATTCTGACTTCAACTTTATGAACCTAGTTATACACCATATGTCCGAAATGAGATTCCGGGCGATATGCTTTAGAGTGGAATAATATTGCATAATGAAATTAGAGCAACTCATTCGGGAAGGCATTATATTGAAGCTAAACTTTTATGCAAACAAACTTATGACATACTAAGTACAAAAAATCCTCTTTTAGCTGTGGTATTTCATTATCATATGAGACATTTTCATGAACATTGGGACCCTCACCTTCATCTATCTACCCATGAGTCATCATCATCATTATTACCATATACACACCTTACGAACTTCTGCACTCCAACTTATCAACATTTGCATTTCACTTTACCTTACTGACATCAGCATTCCATCTGACCAACATCTTTTCATCCACATCATCTGCACTTCATCTTACAACATCTTCTCATCAACGTGATGTGCACTTCGTCTTACCCACATTATCTGCACTTCATCTTACCAACATCTTCTCATCCACATCATCTGTGCTTCATCTTATCAACATCTTCTTATCCACATCATCTGCACTTCATCTTGCAACATCTTCTCATCAATGTGTTGTGCACTTTATCTTACCAACCTCTTATCCACATCATCTGCACTTCATCTTACCAACATCTTCTCATCCACATCATCTGTACTTCATCTTACCAATATCTTCTCATCCACATCATCTGTACTTCATCTTACCAATATCTTCTCATCAGCATCAACACCATTTACATTTCCTCTTACTCTCATCCACATCATTTGCACTTCATCTTACCAACATCTTCTCATCCACATCATCTGTGCTTCATCTTATCAACATCAACACCATCTGCATTTCCTCTTACTGTCATCCACATCATCTGCACTTCATCTTGCAACATCTTCTCATCAATGTGATGTGCACTTTATCTTACCAACATCTTATCCACATCATCTGCACTTCATCTTCCATCCACCAACATCTTCCCATCAACACCATCCGCATTCCCTCTTACTCTCACCCACATAATCTTACCAACATCTCATCAGCATCATCTGTACTTCATCTTACCAATATCTTCTCATCAGCCTCATCTGCATTCCCTCTTACTCTCACCCACATCAACTTCATCTTACCAACATCTTCTCATCAACATCAACACCATCTGCATTTCCTCTTACTCTCATCCACATCATCTTACCATCTCATGAACATCACCTGCTTTCCATGTTAGCAACATCTCATGAACATCATCTGCACTCAATCCAACATCTTCTCATCAACATCGTCTCTACTTATCCACATCATCGATTTTAATCACGAGTTAATATAAATAACGTTACAGCATCATCTATTTTTACATTCATTGACAAACACTACGCATATTTATATTCTTTCCTTTCGTTTACAAATGGCTGCAATTGGTAGTAACACGTTTACACCCGTTAAATAGCATTAATCTTAAGTGACGATAAAACGTGCACATTTACAATCCCTCCCCCTTCCATTTCCCTTCTTTCAGCCATTCAAACCAAATGCGCATGAAATCGTAAAAGAAATGCAATCTCCATTCATATATGCATGTAAAACTAAGCATTTAACATCCGACACAAGCACGCAATAATATGTAGCAGACTTAAAACGTAAGAAATCAATGAAACCAGACTAGTAAAGCAGGCTTTCCACTCATATATCATTTCAACAAATATTTAATAGCCGTAGATTAGCAAGTAAAATAGATCTAACAGCCGTCGGAAAGGCTTCCATGACTCTAATGCAGAATTGAAACCAAACCTATACATAGCATGCGATAATCAAGCTACCAGCATTAATAGCCGGAAAGACGGGTGAAACATCTAGCGCCATCTAGCGGATATTTGTTGCAAATATCGATAGGATATTTATATAACTCCTTGGTAAAATTTAAATGATATGTAGCTTATACATCGACATTTGAAATAATTTTTAAGTATTATTAAATATAGTGATGTAAAAATCAAAGCGATTATTCAAGTTTTGCCATTGAAACTAGTATTAGATGGTTCCTGGTGTATCGTAGATCACGTGATTCATAAAAATGCACATATCCATTGATAAAAATGCTGAACAAGCTATCGCGTAGTGCTCTAAGACATCTATTTCTTCGACGTATCTGACAGAACAGGTGGCAGCTACAATTTCATAGCAGGTGACCACAGTTCGATAGCGACTACTATCTGGCCTGTCTCGACTGACACTTTTGGCAGACGTGACTATGGACAGTCACTTGGCGAACAACATCTGAGCCACGAGGGCTCTGCCCTGTTGTTTCATGGACGGCTCGCATCTGTCACGCTTAGAGAGAGGGGGGGGGGGGGAAATGGCAACGTAGCTTCAGCCAATCTCTATTGATCGCTGTTGCTTAGGCAGCATATCTCTCTAACCCATGTTTAATAGGTGTTGTCCGATGTCCAATAACGGAGATGCCATATAAAACAAGAGGGGGGGATGTCATTATAAGGGAGTTGATGCATTAGCTGTAGAACTTCAGCTTTGGAACATCTAAGTAGTTTACTATGGAGTCATCATTAATTAATATTCTACAGTAATTTAAGTCAGTAGTGTTTTATGTACTTACTATTGACAGCTTGTTTATCAAAATTTCAATTATTTTTGTCTATTTTGCATAATAAAATGTCTTTTTTGGCTCCATAGGCGTATTCGAGCTAATTAATGTTATTAACTTGTAGTCATATACGCATGTGCAACTCCTTGTCAGTTTCAACAATGAGTTTCGTGTCACGTGCTCCCATGATGGAAATTGACAAGATAAATTATCGTTTCACTGGCATTAACACCAATTTTATTTATTTCGCTGACGTTTTTTTCTCGTTAACAATCAGAAAAAATATCAGCGAAATATATATTTTTTAAAGTTTTTCTATGGCAATTTGTTGTCATTTCTAAAGGATATAATTGGGTTACAGTGATAAATTATAGTAATCATGAACATAAACTAAAAAATTGAATTAAGCAAGTGCATAAATAATTGGGGAATATAAAGAAACAATAAATAAATGATCATTTATTTATTAGCGTAATATAATTATGAAAAATATAATGGAAAATATAATTAGACGCATAGAAAGGTACAGAAAAAATCTAATAAATTACACATAATATTAAATTTACATATCAACAACGCATAATACGTACACAAAATAAAATAACAAGCAATATAATGCTAATTTAAACTATTGACTTAGAAAAGACACATCCGGGTAATCAAAATTGCATAAAAAATCGGCATAAAATTTCAGTACGCTTTCGTTACAATAAACCGAAGGAGAAAAAATATTATCTCTCTGTAATCTCTCTCTGTAGTGTCAGAACGAGGTAAAAAGAGGTCGCTAATGGAAAACCCATTAATATATTTTATTATTTGTACTGCAACAATTCATTTTCAGCTCCTACCGGATATTCCACTATAATTGTTCAGCAAAGAATGTTAATAACTAACAATGCACGTCAACAATCTAAATGGATACTCTCGACCTCAGGCAATGTGTGTGTGTATGTGTACATTACCAATGTCGTCGAGGGCTTTCTTTTATTACAATTCAGTGAAGGGCAAATTGTCTTTTATTTCTACATTCAAACACGCAAATGCTGACATAAATAATTGACTGCAAAAATACCAGCGACCGGAAGACCTAGTGTATGCAAGCAATAATTTAATAAGGAGCCAGTAATTGCAATATCAACTTAGTTTCTATTAGCAGTTACTCACAATAAAATAGAGTCCTCGTATGAAATTTAAAACTTGGCGTTTTTCAACGAGGTCGTAAATTAAAATCAAATATCCAACCAGGTATTTTATTTCCCGGTAATTGGATGAGCAAAATTAATTTAATAAACCATTATGTTCATGGTTGGAAGAAGAGGTGGGGTGCAAGGAAATAAAAGGTGGCTAGAATATTTCATCGGAGCATCATTTTAAAGACAGGGTTCTGCTCTTCGCTTCACCGACAGTGCAGGGCCGCTCAGGGACCTGGATACTCACACCTCCGTATTACTTTTATCAGAAACCTAAAGATTTATGGGAAGTAATGAAGATTAGCCGCCAGTGATAATTTTTGTGGAAGGCAAAACGGGATGAGATTGATGTCTTCCAACTGCTCGACTTGATTATTAATTCATTATCACTTTTCCTTAAGATGTTGCATGTTCTTTCTTAAAGCATAGTGGCTGAAATCCCCGTCAGAAATTTAATCAAGTTTTTATGCACGTAAGTTACGTTTGCTTTTCTCCGTAGACGTAATAACAAGACAAAGAAAAAGTTAAGACACAAGAGTAATTTAAGGCTTACAATTTTTTTCCTTTTTTTTTTTCTTTCTCATTAAGATGTTCGTCTTTTTAACATCTATGAAGGATACAAGAAGTAGCGATGGAATGAAAGTTTCTTAATCTTCTTGATCTTAGCAAAATGCACTTCTTAATGACTACTCTCTTTCTCCTGAAACTGGCATCCAACATGGCGGATTTCTGGCAAACCTACGTTGTATTTATATTCATCAAAGCCATTTAGTATTATGAACTTCTTGTCTCATGAATCAAGTGGTGTTATCGCATGGAATGGTGTCGAAACCAATTATCATAGTTGGTAATTAATAGAGCATAATAACTATTGAGTTCAATGACTGTTGAGTCGTTGCCTGCGGGAGATTCCATCGCTTGTGATACCACCTACTGCCATCTTGATTATTGTATATCTGACGCGACTTGAAAATGCTTCATTCTTTGTTTCTATAGCAAGCTTAACGTATCTCACACATTTTCATGGACTTCTGATTTTATTTCTATGAAATGACTACAAATTTCATTTATTTTTCTCTGTATCCTTACGTATGCAATGTTATTTTTAATAGATTTTATGCGTAACGTTAAAAGTTTAATTTATTTGTGAGTTTTTAAGTAATGAAAGGTTTAAGTCTCCGTAGCCATAGTTCGAAAAAAAAGTAGTTGAAAAGTTAAAAAAAAAATCACGAACTTTGATGCGCTTGCTTCCTAACAGTAAAAAAGTAATGCATCGGAAAAATTTAGGCAAATTGCAATTCTAGAGACGTCTGGCGATGCATTTTCAGCCAAGTATTTTCCAGACACGCATGCGGAAAAATAGCAAATCGCACGTTTTTGCATAAGTTCCATTTTAAATTTAATTCCATTTCAATGCTAGGTATTTCTATGTATAATAAAAATAAATTTATTTGACTAAGAAGAATGACGTCATGCTTCCATGTTTCCATGACAACAGTAGATTCCAATTACATATCTCATACGCATGCGTATTTCAATAAAGAATTATTATTGCGTGATAATTATTTATTGAAACAGCAGCAGAAATAGGAAATATTTTGGTGTACTACGCACATAGTACAATTTCTATTGTTATCAGAAATGTCCTGTTTTATAGCCTGCTGAATTTTATGTTGTATTAATAGTTCGCTAATGACCACGATCGGCTCTAGGTTGTTGTTGTTCAGTGTGAAGTACTACTCGTATTAGTCACGTTTATTATATCTGTCAACTACGTGTGTTCTACGGCCTATTTGTCAAGCAAAGGAAACGAGTTTTAGCAAGAAGAAAAATTCTGCCATGTGCATATGAGACATTGGTGTAGGGGCGTTAGCTTCTCGAAGCTAAGCAATAACAAGGTTCAGTAATCCAACATAGAGAATTGCCATTAAAACTCCATATTTTTAAAAAGAAAAAAAAAACAATCCTTGGGTATTTATAAACAAAAAATACACACTTCTAATAAATGATGAACTGGAAAAATAACTATTTTTAAGAAGTCTAGAAAATATTTTTTATTAATAAATATAAACTTTATTGAGTAATATGCACTGACCTAAACATTAATTTTAAAAAAATAATTAAAATGTTGACAAAAACATATACAAATTTTTTTAAAGGTATTTAAAGAAGACAAGCAAGATATTTGTTTTTCTATATTATTGCTTGAATCCAAGTTTGGATCTCTTAACTGTTTTTTTTTTTTAACTTTTATTGGTTATCAATTCTCGTTTTATGTTTCACCAAAGTTAACTTTCATCATCAGCGCCTGCCAACTGCTTTGTGATTGTGCACATAATTCTTCTTCCTTAGTATTTCTATACGTAACAATTTCTCACTGTTCTCTAGCACTGAAATTCGTCATCAAAACAAAATCAAATAAAATCAAAATCAAAACAAAACAAAAAAAAACATCAAACAAAATAAATTCAGTTGACGTATTACCTTCACAAACCCACTACCTGACGAATTTTAAACGTTTGGAAGATTAATAAATGCGCGATTATCATGACAGAAGAAGCGATGAATTTACAAAATTGAAATTGCACAAGAAATCCAAAAAAAAATCCATTTACGTAAAAATAATAATAAAATGATACAACAAAATGACGAGATTGCGAAGAATCTTTCTCAAGAGTGGACTTTTCAACTGAAGGTGACTTAGCGCCGGTCTCATACAAAGGTCAAAGGAGGTTTTTTCTCAGGAAACGGGTTTTTCATCCCGCAAATCAGACAGGTTGGCCAGAACATACACAACATACAGACGCAGAGCGAATTTAGTTTCCAAAGCCTATATGGTATAGTCTGGTCTACGCATATGTAAAACAGAATAATAAATGAAATTAAAAAAACTGCAAGAGCCACAAAAATTTATGAAAACAGCTATGGGATGTCCATCCATGCCAAATAAGTCTCCTACTTTCTTTTTGCCAAAGCAATATTCGCGCAAGTCTTTCTTACACGCTACCACTGACCAAAACGATATCTAAAAAAGTATATCGTGATTGCTGTAGACTTTACGAGGTCGAGAAACCGTCACCAATGTGACCAGGTAGGTTAAAAGACTAAAAAAAAAAAAAAAAAACATGTCCGAAATATGAAGTTCCTGCATCGTCCTCCCATCCTTTACGCTCCCGTAATGAATGTTTATTATAGAGCTGCGAGTGTGTCATAATAGTTGCCAACAAATTGTCTCTGTCACCCCGATGGCCGTCTTGTCTCCTCACACGTGCGGGAGCACACGGCACGCGCCTCAAAATGAAATATCGTTGTAGCCGATGTTCTGCGTGAATTAGCACGAGCAAAAGCCAAGCGTTAATCACATGTCCGACTTAATGTGCAAGTCACACTGTTAGGAACGTAATTATCTCCGACTTTATCCGTTCCCGCTGCTGCCGTAATGTCAACTGTTACGGCGATATTAAATTTATAACGACGCTGTCGTCCTTAATCGTTGTAGCGGGATCGTTAAACACCGGACATCTATTTATCTACGCACACACCGGCACTTAAGTAAGGTTATCCTTTTTACGGTGCTTGCAGTGAGTTTCTGGTCTCTTATTAGAGCTTCCGAGCATCGACGCATTTCTTACATCCCAAATGTTCCCCCGGGACTATTTCGTTAGTACCTTCTGCTCCACATAGCCCTACCTTGTTACTAGCATCTTAAGATTGTTTATAGAGAAGTTCAACAAAGAAGCAAGGCCATCTGATCCAAATGGCTGAAGGAAATGTATTTGCGAGAACTGCGAAGGGACACTTTATATAAGTACAAGTAATTTAACTCGCAAAGTACGACAGCATTCGTTATTTTAATATTAAGTTTATTGAATTAAATAAATGGTGTTAACCATAAAATTCAAATTTAATTATATATCATATGGTAAATTGAGATAATATTTTCGAAGTTTAAAATAAAATAAAATTTAACAAATTATTTTATATTTATATGTATATTTTAATAATTATTGAAATAAAAAAACAACATATTTTGGCGTTTTAGGCTATTTTAATATAGCCAACTTTTTATTTATCTTCTGCATCCCTATGAGGATAAGTATTTTATGCCTGTAAATATGTGTGTTTAAGGGGCCAGTTTGCCGGATGAAAACCTTCAGCTTAAAAGCCCTGATAAAGATTCTTCGAGTCCTAAACGGCGAACCCTAGTCTTTCCAAGAGCTTCGGTGTGTGTATGTGTGTGTGTGTGGAGGGGGGTGGTTAATGAGGATAAAGAGCTGATGATGTTTAAGGGACACGTTACAGCATTGGTGAAAGCAAGCAAGGCGATTTTACCACCACAATGTGAAGGACTCTCATAAGTAAGGATAAGAACAAGATGGTAGAAGATGAATTTCATTGTCCAGTTTGAGCCAACTATCCTGCTAATTGGTGGCAGGTGTAAAAAAATGCTTATTCATCAGTAACTGGTTTATCAAGAAAAAAAAAAGTTGAATGCTGATGGAAGAAAAGAGCAGAGAGATATGTAGTTGGGAAAAGGTCTATTCCTAGAAGCATGAAAAATAGTTCCCCGTGCACCAGATCATGTTAACAACGGTTATCTTTTTCCTTAAAAGCAAGATATGAATTATTATTATTAAGAGAGACTTCCAGGGAGTCAGGGACTCATCAAGGAAGGCCACATACTACACACGCCAACTATCATACTTATTCTGGAATTCATTCACACTGCTTGCACTCACTAATTACAATCCATTCTAATCATGCACCACCCTCTCAGAGAAAAATCCAGCCCTCACCCCTTCTTGGCGGCCTTCATTCTCAGCTTCCAAGGATGCCCTCTCGTCTTTTCCCCACCCTCCATAAATTGAAAAATTCCATCAATTGAAATCCTGTATGATCTTTTCAGAAGTTTGTACGTCTCAATCACATCACTCCTCTTTCTCCTGTTTGCTACTCTGCAGTCTACAAATTCTCAATCTGTTTTCTTAATCAATATTCGACAATCTTGGTATTATTTTTAACACTCTCCTTTGCACTCTCTGCAATATATCAGAATCACAACGGAAACCAGGAGAACAGACCTGAGCACAGTAGTCCAAGTGAGGTCTATCAAGGCCTTGTAAAGAGGCAAAATAACATCATTATCTTTAAATGTGAACGTTCGTTTCAGCATTGCAGTTATCCTCTGAGTTATATCCGCAATTTTTGTTACATGGCCCTTGAACTTCAACTTCCTATCAACTAACACTCCAAGATCCCTAGCCTCATCAGTGTATTCTAGCATAATCCCACCAATATAATACGACATTAGATATTTAATCACACAAAAGTGTGATTAAATACCTTACATTTATTAATATTGAAATGCCATTGGTCATTTCAATGACCAATAAAAATGACCCATAAAAGTCATATTAACAAAAACTTTATTTATAATGTTTTGTAACATAATTTTAATTAACATAATTTATAAAGTTAATGAATACTTATTTCTGATGAACTAAATTTAATATATTGTATTCCTTTTGTATTTTATATTATATGAAATGTATAACTAACTTTGTTAGCTCTTTACTAACTTAATGATCTTGCTAACCTTATTATTCCATAACATCATTTTACATCTATCTATAAAAAACCATCAAAGATGCTATATTAATAACTAACGAGCTCAATCTCACTACTCAATATGATATTCAATTAAAAAATTGTAGAATATAAACTATGTTCAGAATATATAAAAAAGTTATGTTAATAAATAAAAGGTGTATCTAAATATCTAAAGAAACAATTTGATTTTTTTTACTTAAAATATAACAATTTTAATATTATTTAAAATGATATTCTGAAATTTGATGTATTTCTTTTCTCTTTTTTAAGAATTGATTGTACTATCTTTATTACCTCGGTTATACGATTTATAGATGTTAGTTTCACAAGATCATAACACCAAATAGGAACATTAGTTTCTATTTGCATAGCGAATTATCCTGTTTTTGTAGGTGACTATAACTTGGGATAATAATTAATTACAATTAATTAATTATCGTGTGATGATACAATGGCTGGAAATCCCCTTTACGGAGAGGTACGGCATCATTTTCAGATCACATAAATAAAATCACACATGATACTTAAGCTCAAAAAAGTTACGTTATTAATTGAGTCTCTTGCGATACTACATCATAAATACTTCGAGTGCTGAAAAATACATTATATTGTTACACAAAATGAAATTGAAACAACAAATACCAATACTCAATAATATATACGTGCATTATCTCCCGAGACTATACTATTCTAATCAGCGCTTTTTTCCAATAAATAACCTAAATTCTATATACCCACGTCACATTCATTTTGATTTTCATTCGCAGTAATCGAATTATCTGTCAACGAAATAGGAAATTATGTTTGTTTCGGATAATAAGAAGATTCCAAGGTATTATTAATGGTTCTCTGAAATGTTAGACTAACTGGGAAAGAAAGTACTCTCGTGTTCTGGTAAGATGGAAACCATCAGATTCGCTATACGATACGCATCGAATCTTATTATCTCCTGATTACCGACTCTAAATACCGATGGAATCACTGGGATGGAATAATGGAGACACATAAGCTGGGATTAATATCCAAGTATTATTCGAATCCTGTGCATTCAATCAGATATTTCTCTTTCATGATATTTTCTTTGTTAGCTGAATAGATCTAAAGAGAATAAAGAAAACTGATGTTTTCCCATTGGAATAAATATGAGAAAATAATCGACAAAGATCCGATTTCTAACAAGAAAGCATATGGCAATTATAAGAAGAAAGGTCTATGATACTATCTTAATGTTAGCATTTATGTGACTAACTAACAACAGAGTAACATCAACATCATTACGACAACAAAACTTGAAAAAAAAAAAAAAATGCGTGTTCCAATTAAATTAACCTTCAGCAAGCCACGCGGAACATTTACAGAAATTCAGCATTGGAAATTAGTTTCCATGGCATGAAGATTTTTGAAGTAGCTCATCAATGCTATTTGATAGTTTTCTTTTGCTTCATCTCCAGAGAATTATTCACATAAGCTGGGAATAAAACGAACTTCTCCCATCAGAATTTTCAACTGTATCTGACAGTCTGCATCCTCAAGGTTGATAGCCTTAAATGCTTTCAAAGCAACCTTTTCAGGAATTCAGAGTCGAGAAATTTTGCTCAACTTTTAGGCCTCTTCAAGCTTCCAATAAGCAAGCAAATTGGGGGTCTACAACGAGCGATGAAATTCATATTCTACCACAAGACTCACAAACATCCGTGCCGACGGTGGGATCTGATCTCGTATCCTGTTGAATGGCTGAGTAGATTTACTCGGAAAACCAGGCTGGCTAATTAAATAAATAAATAAAATAACTTATCTTTTCATTTTAAAAGGGAGTGATAGGCATCCTTTAATTCTAACGTTTTCTTGGAGATTAGGAAATTATTTGGATGCATTTATTATTTGCCCAAAGATCGACCAATTCGGAAATTGGCCAATAAAAAAACCTGGCAAAAGTTTATCTAATCAGTGATTGGTCGAACCTGTTAATTCTTTCTTCAGCTGATCAAGCGTGTTGGAGTTGCTACGAGTCTAAGCAGACATCTTAAGTTATTAAAAATAGCACGCCCTTCACTTTTAGAACGGTAGTGTATAAACATGTTTACTATAAATAAAAATTTGTGTTTGAATCTCATCTAATTGCTCGAAGGTTTACGAACTGCTCATTTATTCCTGTGTGTGTCGCTGTTTCTCGTTGCGATAATTCAGTTTCTCTACCACGCCTTGAAATGAAGTCTTTTGAAAACACGAAAATACTCCACCCAGCTATCATGATATTCAGGCTTTTCCTTTTGACATTTGGTCTCCTTTATACGTCAGACCGCACGCTATGTGAATACCAAGTAGTGTACGTTTCATTACAAGATGACATTGACAGATTACTAAAGTGAATTGCTAAATCTAACTTTGCTACGGCTCAAAGAGCGCATAATAAAATTTCGTTATGTGTTAAAGCCGTGCGGTTCCAGGGGAATTAGAAGAGTAATTATTTCTTTGAAGGCAACCATTAAAAGCAAAGTGGACACAATCTTAGTGAATAAAATGGTGAAACACGAGCTGTTTGAAATTCGCCATGCTTCAGTCGAAGTCAAGATAAAACACTCGCACTTAATGGAAGGCTACGTACTTAAGATATCGTCTACACGTTGCCGCAGAAGTGTGACAATTATTATGGAATAAACAGCTACAGTTCCCTAAGGGAAATAGGAACGAAGGGTGTTGTGTACGCCTTTTATATAAAGAAACTGAATAACAAGGTTTAGCCAGCGTGTAGATCCTTTACGAAGTTAGGGCTCTTCAAAGAGCCTGTACTTATTTCAAAAAAAAAAATAATAAAATAAACTAATAAGGATTAGCGTACTAAACCCGGATTATATCTAACATTAAGCAGACCGCCATCTTTCAACAGGATATTGACAAAAAAAAAAAAAAAAAAACGAGGTCTTGGTTGGGCAATATTTATTCTTTGTAATGGCTCGTATTCATTTCATGTTTGACGCCGCGAGTCTGCTTGACCTTCATCCTGAAGAGGTCAGTGTGACAGCTTAAGTTAAAGTTTCTCCTTACAGTAATTAAAGTTCGAATTACAAATAAGCTTTGGCAAAATGCCAGCTAAGAGAAATGACACTGAATTGCTTTGAATACTTTTAGCTCAAGGTAGCAAACTTGGTGTGCAATACCAACCTTCGGGCCATTTAATTAATTGGAGAAAATTAATAGTTTCATGAGACTTAATGAGAGGCAAAGAATCAAATACTTCTGCTTGATATATGGAAGTGTTAAAAAAAATAGGTTGTATGATTTTATAATTGGGATATGAGAATTAGAGATTAATTGAATTCGCTAATGTGCTCTTGTCATAGTTAATATGGATACTTCATTGTTGAATTGATGGAGAATCAATTGAAATTTTCACTTGATGAAAACATAAATGCAAATTTCGTTAAAAATAAGCTTCAGAAAGTTATAGTGAAGTATAATTTCTATTATAGCTTACATATCACTGTTTTTTTTTTTAATTGAATGCATTTGTTCTTAGAAGGAAATGAATGAGTAAATAAAAGTCTGAATATGTTACTCTCTATAATATAAAAGAAAAAAAAATGTTTTGTCAGCCCCTCAGCCAAATCCTAAGTACCCACAGTTGTTCAAGTACCGAATTATTGCACATTTAACACTTAAGAGTATATAATACAAAAATGTAAATCGCCCTGCGCAAAATATAAAAAGGCTATTAATGAGACAATCGCTTGAACCATGGTAATTTTCTCATATTAATAGGCAAGGGAGGGAAGTTTTTAAAATCATATAAACAATGATTGGAGAGTGGTTAGCATGGATACCTTTTAAAGATGCATTTTACAAAATGCGTTAGCACTTATTAGATTCGTTTTATCCATTCGTCTGTACGCATGTTTCTTCCGCTAGGGTTTTGACAAATTGCTTGGGCACAAAATGTCTAGAAATTATATAAAAAGTTATAGAATGCTCCGTTCATTGGAATTTATTATAATTTTAGATTTAGGATGTCCATTTATTCAGTTCAAAATTGATTTTAATTGGACATTTTGGCAACAAGTGGCAGAATAATTCAAACTTATATAGTAATCATTCCACTTTTTTTAATGTGATTCCCACCCACAAAAACTATATATTAATATATATTACATTAATAAGAGGGTGGTCTGAAATGTTGTCGGCCTTGACCATAGATAGCAACACTATCGGCAAGATTGTTTTTTTAAGTTGGTACATCTGTCATAAGCATCCATGTGAAATTGCAAGTCATTCTATCAAGTAGTTTGTTTTATACAGCTGTCGGAAGCAAAAGTGTATCGTGCGATTATAAAATTCTTTGTAAAAAAAGGTTTTTAACACCAAACGAAATTCATTCGAAGTTCATAAAAGTTTATGGGAACTATTCTCTTCCGTTTTTCGGCAATTAAGAAATCGGCTGCAGAGTTTAAACGTAGCCGTACCAGCCTTGAAGATGATCCACGTGAAGAACGTCCAAAAAGTGTAATAACACCATAAATCATTGATCAACACGATACGGTATTGGATGACCGGCGAGTCAAAGAGAGTGAAATTGCTGAGATTATAGGCATTTCAAAAGAACGTGTAGGATATATTTTGCATGAAGAATTGCAAATGAAAAAGCTTTGCGCAAGATGAGTGCTGCGCTTGCCCACAGCAGATCAAAAACGCACTCGCATGAAACCTCTCAACAGTGCTTGGAGCATTTTAACAAGAATAAAACTGATTTTGTGCGTCAATTTATTACTATGGATGAGACTTGGAGTCACCATTACACACCTGAATCCAAACAGCAGTCAAAGCAATGGACAGAGGCTGGTTGTTCAGCGCCAAAGAAGACAAAGTCAGCTACATCAGCAGGAAAGGTCATGGCATCGGTGTTTTGGGATGCTAAGGGCGTTTTGTTTATTAATTATCTTGAAAAGGGTAAAACAATAACGGGGGATATTATTCCGATCTTTTAACTAGACTAGATGAAAAAAATTTGTGAGAAAAGACCCTATTTGCAGAAGAAAAAAAATCATCTTTCATCAGGACAATGCACCTGCCCTCAAAGGTGTTTTGGCAGTGGGAAAATTAAGGGATCTGCACTGTGAATTGTTGGAACATCCCAACAATTCACAGTGCTCCCCCTGACTTCTGTCTCTTCCCAAAACTAAAACTCTTCCTTGCTGGTCAGCGTTTTTGTTCGAATCAAGAGGTGATTTCAGCTGTAGAGGGGTATTTTGCAGATCTTACTGAGAACCACTGCAGGGACGGAGCTGGAGCTGGAGCTGGAGCAATGGAGCTGGAGCATCGCTGGAATAAATGTATTAGTCTTAAGGGAGATTATGTTGAGAAATAAAAATAATTTTTAAATTATAAATTTGTCTTTTCATTGTTAGGCCGAGAACTTTTCAAACCAGCCTGGTATCTAGGGTGGGTAGTACGTTTTCTATTTTTTAATTAATTTCGTATTTTTGTATTGTTTATTTATTTTGACATGATCTGGAAATACTGCTTTAGGGCCCAATCATCGAATCTTTTCAAGCTAAAGCCAAACACGCCAGCGTGTATCAACTAATTTAACGAAATCTGATATTTTGAATCGTGGATAAAATTTGCTTGGTCTCTTTGGCTTTGATTCCTTAGTTTAATGGCAAAAGTAGGTAAAGGAAAAATATGAGTTCAGTAATGGAAAAATTAGGCTCAGGAAAATAGGTATTTAGGGATAAAATTAGGCAAAATGATGTGAATAAGTCAAAACAATTACTAAGCCTCTTAGACTCAGAGAAGCTCAGTTATTATGATGATGCTCAATGACGTCACTCTATCAGAATATGACTAATAAAGGCACGTTTGCATTTTTTATCATATCCGGTGATTTCATAAATTTACTTGTTTTAAAATAATAATCAGCGTCCTTTAAAATCAAAGTTTCGTAAATGTGTCACCCTTTTAATTTGACATGCTGAAGGAAATGTCCCCCTTAAATATCATCTTCCCACACGATAGTTTTTTTAATCTAAAACTTTCATCACAGATTTGAACATACGGAAAAAAATGTTGACTTACCTTGCAAGTGACATTACATGCTACTGCATCACTGTTTTAATTTTCTTGTCGAAAATATTAATAAACGGGATGCGTCTCACGTCAAGACATAATAAACAACTCAAGCTATATATAAAAAGACATACTGTATGTGTCCCTAACTTATAAAAAACAGGAACAAAAACAGGATTTGTTTGCTACCCATGTCATTTTTATCACCGCTTTTCATGTAACGAATATTCGATCTAATCTCAATTTCAAATTAAAAGACTTAACAGACATTCGCATGTTCTCTGCCACCCCCACTTTTCTAAGGTTAATATTTTTGTAGGAAATGTGTTATTACTTCTAAAATACTTTATTGTTGTCTTTATTCATACTTCAGTATGAATAAAGTAAGTAACAGGATGATAATTAACATGAAATGTGCTAGTCAGTCCTACCCACGAAAGGTTGTAAGCCTATGATACATTTACGTACCATGGATGGGCTAAGTTGGTTAATCCAGTTTATCTGCGCTAATAAACAAATATGGTAATATTCTGAAGTCACATCAGGACTCCAACAAGCAGGATGCTTATAGTAACGAAACTTGTCCATCACTTAAAGGTTCACAAACACTCACAGCGGGATTTGAATCTACAGTCTATTGGTTTGAGAACAAATACATTTACTCAGGCAGCGAATAAACAAGGTCGTTCTGATAGAATATGGAAATACATTTATTTTTTTTTAGATTGGAATTTTTAGCGTTTTGGGAGGTACTATTTATTTTAAATGAAAATATCGTGAGTCTATGATATGCAAATTTTCTCAATCCAATTATAGCAACGAATAAATAAATGGATAAATGAATTAAAATAAAAACTCATGAGTAAAACAAACATGGAAAGTAAAGAAACATTACAACACACACACACACACACACACACACACACACACACACACACGCACACAAAATCAAATTTCTTCTTTGATTTAACTGCTCAGACTTTTCTATTAAAGGTAGTTAATTGTTTGCAGTTTCTCACAAGTACTCTCAAGAGTGAATACAAGTTACTGGAAAAGGCAAAACAGAGCATTTTTCTTCCAGATGAGTCCATATTTCTTCACAGCATAATGGTGGATAATTAAAATTAAAAGGTGCTATTAAGGTTTACGGTGCAGTTATTAATCTGTCTTCATTAGAAACAGTTTTGGAATGGAGCCAGAAATGATTACAGATGCTAACAATGCAGGGGAATTTAAAAGGAGAATAATTCCTTAGAAATCGCGAGCGCGTACGCACACACACACACACACACACACACACACACACACACACACACACACACACACACACACACACACACACACACAGCAAAAAGCATCGATATGTAATAACATACTGACCCCCAACTTAAACTCCCTCACCCAATCGAGTTATAAGAAAATGCACGCGAGTCGCATACCTACTACTCAGGTCGGACTCAAGCGGAGAATTAGGTCTTAGAAAATAGATTATGAAATTAAGAAGGAATTATTATTATTATTATTATTATTATTTTATTTATTTAATTTTTTTTTGAAGCCGGTGACCGGCATTAGATAACATATATTTGTATGCATACACTATGTTAAAATAAGTATTGAAAGAGTCCGGCTTTAGACTGAAACATATAGTTTTATTTGTAACACTACCGTATTTTATGTTAATTGGAAGCAATTGCCTTTCCAGCTAGACAAAACTGGCGACTACTTTTGAGCATGGAAGACTTCACAATAGTCAGGTTTTACAGTTCGATATTTTTATAAAAATTTCAAGCAAATAAGATCCACCTGCAAAGATCTTGTCGATTGGACTGTTTAATGAAGAAGATAAGGCACTTTTATGGAATGGCAAAAATAGTATAAAAGATATGACTAAAAAATGTTACATCTTACATATCGAACATTAAGTAAATAAATTATTTAAAGCAAAGTAGCGAAAAATGGACCTTATCGTTCAACTGAAATTCTGTTTAGGACGACAAGAATCTGTCAAGTTAGATGTTCAAGAATAAATTCATACTAAGAACACACTGGCTTACAAACACACACGTGCGTTCAGTGTATTTTATTATCTTGTTGGATTTATTTCTAACAATAAAGATTCAACTTAACTTTAAAACTATTACGACAGAATTCGTAAAGTAGAACCTGCTGACTTCAATGAGTCACCTAACAATGGATTTATCGAGTTGTACTTTTTAATACAAACGTACATTCAAGTCACTCGCGTTTCCAATTCTGATATTCGTTTCTAATCCCATGTTTCATCGCTTTTACCTAAACTGTGCCTTATTACTTCTTCGGAATTTGAAGAAAGAAATTAAAAAAAAAAGGAAAAAGAAAACATTTGCGGTGCTGCCGTCGACTTCAAGTGATGATCTCTAAGTTGGACTGTATCAAGACTGCGATTAATATTCCTGATCGAAAAAAAAAAATTGGTACTTACTTACTTCAAAGAAAACTTTCCAAACGTCAAAGTTCTTTTCTTTTCTTTATTTTTTTTCCTCTTCTTAATTCCCCGTTTGTCATTCTGTTTTGCCTCAGTTTTCCCCAATTTTTTGTTACTCGCCTTTGTTAAAGAACAATTCGCCCTCTACAGGAAACGAAGGAAACTACAATCGGAATCTCATTAGAGGAATCAATTATTGAAGAAAGAAGGATTCGTATCTTTCTAAAATTTTCTTTCTTTTTTGACGCAGAGGGGAAATCGGAATGAGAAAAAGACGTCAGTTTTTAACTACTTTTGTTCCATCTTTGGATTACAATACTTGGAAATACGCAGCATAAAAGAATAACCACATAGGATCAAGTTTCATCTCACATATAGAAATTCCAAAAATTTACGTGATTTTTTTTTAAAAAAAAACACGTGTGGGAAATATCTTTAAATATTGATCAAATAAAACAAAACTTTATTCTGGCTGGAAGAAACATGGAATAACAGAAAACTTTATTCCATGTATGTTACTATACTTTGCTAAAATCCTGAGATATCTGACTGTGATATTTGGCTTTGTTAAGAGTTGGATTATAAATGCCAATAGAAATATACTCTCGTGTAATATTAAATATATCCTATACCCATTCACCATTACACACCTGAATCCAAACAACAGTCAAAATAGTGGACAGAAGCCGGTTATTCAGCGCCAAAGAAGACAAAGTCGGTTCCATCAGCAGGAAAGGTCATGGCATCGGTGTTTTGGATTGCTAAAGGTATTTTTTTATTAGTTATCTTGAAAAGGGTAAAACAATAACCAGAGAATATTATTCCGATCTTTTAACCAGACTAGACGAAGCAGTTCGTGGGAAAAGACCCGATTTGCAGGAAAAAAAATCATCTTTCATCACGACAATGCACCTGCCCACAAAGGTGTTTTGGCAGTGGGAAAATTAAGGGATCTGCGCTATGAATTGTTGGAACATCCACCCTGTACCCTAGATTTGGCTCCTTTTGACTTTTATCTCTTCCTCGCTGGTCAGCGTTTTTGTTCGAATTAAGGGGTTCAGCTGTAGAGGGGTATTTTGCAGATCTTACTGACAACCACTACAAGGACGGAATAATGCCCCTGGATCATCTCTGGAATAAATGCATTAGTCTTAAGGGAGATTGTGTTGAAAAATAAAAATAATTTTGAAATTATAAATTCGTTTTTTCATTGTTAAGCCGAGAAATTTTCAGACCACCCTCGCATTTAACAAATATAGAAATCCCGAATATTTGAGATATCCTCCCATGATAAATAGATCCACCGGTAACAGGGAACCCACAGCATATAGCTGGTACCAAATATAGTCAGACGATAGTACTGGGAGAACGAATGAACCAGGAATATTTGCAGTAGCATGAGAGAATGGACCGTTTATTGATCGATTAATCCTTTGATAACCAAATATCAATCCCATTGAGTATCTTTGGAATTGCACAGCAAAATCTAATGAAGCTACAGAAATGTAAAGTGCTTGCCTGGGGTAGGACTCGTAGAATTTTTCCCCAAATAAGAGAAGTTTGCGAATCTTCTGAAGGGTTACGGTGATCTAACATCTTATTATATGGATATCCATAATAAACTAGACTCTTAAGTGTATACAGCCAACAGACACAGAATTGTTTGAATATGCAGGATATCATGGAAAATGTATTAGAACGAATTCAAAAAAAAAAAAAAAACTCACGTGTTTTCAGACCATTCATTTAGTATACTTAGTTCCCTATCGAGTGATAATCAATGATAAAAAAAAATCTTTTAATCATCATTTTAATCATGCTTGGATTGGTTTCTTGATAATTCGACATTAGGTTTCTTTCTTTCATTCTTTTTTTTTAAAGATTTATCGTATCAGACCTGTTATGCTATACTAATTTCTTTACATTACTTGAAGCACTTCTGTTGTTTTTTAAAAATAAAATAATAATAATAATAATGAAATTAAATAAAAAATAAAGACTGAACAAGTGGAAAAGGTATTTGCAAATCCTCATTTGGTAACTATAATTATTAACATAAAAAAAAAAACGTTTTTTGTAAGATGAAGAAGTTTTAAACCTTGAATGCTTATAGAGACAACAGCATTGAAATCAGGCATGTTATTGAGGCTGTTTTAGCTACCTACTAACAGACAGAAGTTCAATTTGTTCAAGGTACACCTCCCTAAGATGCAGTAGCTTCCTTTCCGGCTATGCTCCACTAGTGATGGAATACCAAGTGGGTTTTTATTATTTATTATTCGTCGATAAGAACTATCTACCCTAGACAAATATTCTACAAACATGCAGGAAGTTTAGTTTATTGGTTTATAATGTTCTTTCGGTCATTCCTTCTAAATCCAGATTTCTACAAAACTGTTTCTGAAGCTCCAAATATCTCGAATCTCAGTTCTCAGTGTAATGCGAATGGAGGAAGAAACCTATTGATCTCTAACTATCCACCATCATCATTCATCTCTGTAATTCTGTGAATCAAATCTCACCGTAAGTTCCCCTCATCCCACCCGATTAAATCTATTCTAGTTTCTTTATTTACCAAAGGTCATATACCTAAAATAAATGGAACAAAAAGGGACGTGCAGATATTAAACTAGGACAACACAATCCATCAGACACACATTAAATGCATATAGGGTATGTAATGTCTTCTCTTCCAACAGTTATTCAATTTAAATGGCACGCTTTGCTATCCAAAAGAAATGGTCGTGTGTACTGAAGAAGCTTGCAACTTTGGCCGTTGTTATAGAAATTCTTCCAAGAAAAAAAAAATACAAATTCAAGTATGCATCATGATGAAAGCACCTCCCGGATATAAATGATGGAAAACCATACAGGAAAAGGAAATCAATGACTTTTTCTTTCTCTCTCTCAAACAAGAAATATTTCTGTTTAATTTTTTTTGTTATTTTTTTTATTACGCCAAAGAGATTTAATGCATCTTAAGTATAGACATGATAAGACTAACTACGTAATGTCTTTTTGAGAAACAAAAAAAAAAAACATTAAAAAACTTCAAAACTCATTTAAAAGTTAAGTGGACTTAAAATATCAGAACCAGGTCATCATTATGCATAACGGCAAACTGCTAATGGTGTGGTATACGACACAAAGTTATTAATGGATTTGCTTTCCACGTAAAACATATAACGTTAAAGTTTGCAGGAATACATAAAGCTTCTAAACAAGAAAGATTTTTGAGTACGGAGAGAAGATGGAAAGAAACAAGTTATTTAATATTTTGAAGAACGGATGATAAGCTTCGAAATGTGGGTACGTTTTGTTTGGTGTTTATACTAGTATGTACTCAGTTATAATAAACAGAGAAAGAAAGACAGACAAATAGAGAGAGAGAGAGAGAGAGGGAGAGAGAGAGAGAGAGAATTATGTGCATCTTCTGATTCCGGTAGTAGAATTTCTAAATATTCTATGGCCACCAAAAAACTCGCGTGTATTGATTGGATATTTTGCTGCCACTTCACTAAAATCCTTCTCAGGTCTTTATCACGAGGAAAGTCAATCATATCACGTGATTGTCTTCACGCGCAAACGTTTCATTTGCTCAAAAGATCCAACAATCAAATTGTTAATAACATCAAAAAGCTTTAATTGATAATTTTCGTATCACTCGAGAGGTTTGCGAATTTCTATTTTTCCCTACACGCTTCTAATCGAGAGATTATTCTACTTTAAACCTCTAATAACTGTCTTTTTTTTTCTATCTTCTTTCTGTCATGATTACTCTTACCGAAAGAGGGTGGATGTCCAGTCTTCCAACCATTTTAAACTTCTGTGTTGGTAGCCTTTGATAACCATATGCTCTCAAATCCACATTAAAATAGATGGCAGCACCAACAATGACATCACTTATTCCCAGAACATATTTTATCGGTTTATACACAAAGAAAATAAAGAAATGGCAAGACGTACACAAAGGTACCAAGTTTTCAAACAATCGATTGAATTCACTATAAACTTCTTTAGACTCAATCAGTGCAAAATAAAACTTTCGAAGCAATCATTTTTGTGGTTGAATTTGATGTTTTTTTCTTCACATTACCAAAGTTTTCATTAAGTAGATTTTTCCCCCATCTTATAAAAAGTTATAAGATGGGGAAAAAATGAAGCTTAGGTAATTTTGCCGTACTTCTTTCCATCAACATATCCCTAATATAGCGTCGAAATTGTAGCCTAAGTTCAAGCACATCATTAAAGGCTATAAAATATTACACACACACACACACACAAGTAAAGTTAAGCTACTGTCATCAATCAACAGAGCTCTATTTTTCCTTCGTTTCCTCTAAATACGGAAATATTCAATTGCAGGATATTTGTGCTGACTTCAGACGCATATTAATGGTTTTCTTCTCTCTTGGCCGATGAATGGTTGGCCACGATTTAGCATCGTTTCCATCCAACCGTGCGTTTCTTCATAAACCGTGTAATGATGCCAGAAATAATAAAAAAAAAAGTTGATAAAATTAGTTTTTAATGCTCTGGTAATTTACATGACCCACACAATCTCATCCCCTTCTCCTTACTCTTTCCTTTTATAATAAAAAAAGTTTCCAATTACAAAACTAATCTTTGCTCAATCCTTAAGTTCATTTCTTTGATCTTCAGTTGTGTGTATGAACGCAAGTCGAACATCAAGAAAGAAAGACTCACTTGTTACTAATGATCAGGGGCGGCTCGTGCATAGGCACTACGGAACTGCAGCACCCTTAATTTTTTTCGATATACAAATATATTTATTAATTTATTTATATTTGCTTGTAATATTTAATTTTATCACCAACAATCCTATACAATTCTCTTATTTTGTATAAAAAATAATAAAAATCCATCTTGTAGCACTTAGGAGGGCGAAGGACGCTAGCAGCACTGTGTTTACCACAGTGCCATATTGCTACGCGCGCAAGCATATGTACGTCATAGTGAGATGCGAGCTATTAGTGTAATGCGGCACTGTCCATCGCTCAGTTCCACTGTTGTTTATGTGCAGTTTGCGCCAGTAGTACTGCAAAATAAATTTATTATCTTTGTACAAATACGGACTGTTTCTTACTCGCTTTGGTCATTGAATATTTGTATTCATTTTCATGTACCACTCATGTTCTTTTTAACATTAGGATAAGTGCTAATGCAAACGCTTCATCATTTATATTCATTTGATTTAAAGAATTAAAATTAATCGAGTGAACTTCTTCGAATGGTTTGTGTGTGCGAAAATCAGTTTCTCGGCAAGCATTGTGAATTGAACAAACCTCATCCGATTAACAACGGATCGATCGTTGAAGAAATATGCACACAAAGAACCTTTGCAAAGTTATTAAAATCAGTTTAAAATGAATCATTAAAAGAAATGATTATCTGTAATAAGTGATTATATCGTCATTGTAAGTCATCGTCATCTAATAGAGCTGTTTTGGACGAAAATATTTCCCCAGAGATTCGTAAATTAACTGCATTGATCGTTGAAGAGTGTTTCGTCAAGGAATAAAGAAAACACAGAAGCCAATTTAGTTTCAGTTTCATTGCTTAATTTCTAGTGCCAGTTTAAAGGCTTTCGGAGTAATGTACATTAATGGTTCTTTCCCAAAGTATGTTCTATCTTGGGTGGGGAGTTCATTTATTGTGAAAATTGGAGTCGATATAACTAAAGATATAACTAAATAATAAACACTCTTCTCCTTCGTTTTCGACAATTAAGAAATGGGCTGCAGAGTTTAAACGTGGCCGTACCAGCCTTGAAGATGATTCACGTGAAGGACGTGCAAAAAGTGTAACAACACCAGAAATCATTGATCAAGTGCACGATGTGGTATTGGATGACGGCCAATTCAAAGTGCGTGAAATTGCTGAGACTATAGGCATTTCAAAAGAACGTGTAGGATATATTTGGCATGAAGAATTGCAAATTAAAAAGCTTTGTGCAAGATGTACTGAGCTTGCTCACAGCAAATCAAAAACGCACTCGCATGAAAATCTCTGAACAGTGCTTGGAGCGTTTTAACAAAGAATAAAACTGATTTTGTGCGTCGATTTATTACTATGGGTGAGACTTGGATTCACTATTACACACTAGAATCCAAACAGCAGTCAAAACAGTGGACAGAAGCCGGTTGTTCAGCGCCAAAGAAGACAAAGTCAGTTCCATCAGCAGGAAAGTCATAGCATCGGTGTTTTGGGATGCTAAAGGCATTTTGCTTATTAATTATCTTGAAAAGGGTAAAACAATAACCGGGGAATATTATTCCGATCTTTTAACCAGACTAGACGAAAAAATTCGTGATAAAAGACCTGGTTTGCAGAAGAAAAAATCATCTTTCATTAGGACAATGCACCTGCCCACAAAGGTGTTTTGGCAATTGGAAAATTAAGGGATCTGCACTATGAATTGTTGGAACATCCACCCTGTTCCCTAGATTTGACTCCTTCTGACTTCTATCTCTTCCTAAAACTCTTCCTTGCGGGTCAGCGTTTTTCTTCGAATCAAGAGGTGATTGCAGCTGTAGAGGGGTATTTGCAGATCTTACTGAGAACCAGTACAGGGACTGGGTAATGGCGCTGGAGCATCGCTAGAATAAATGTATTAGTCTTAAGGGAGATTATGTTGAAAAATAAAAGTAATTTTGAAATTATAAATTTGTCTTTTCATTGTTAGGCCGAGAACTTTTCAGACCAGCCTCGTATATTTAGGCATATGACTTATCCAAAAATTATAGTTATGAAAACCAATCTGAGCAGGTCGTGGTGTTTTAGAGCCTCTAAGTACTGCGAGTTATTATTACTGTGATTAACATTTAGCTGTAAAATAAAGATAAAAAAAGCTAGTCAGAATTTAAAGTGTGTTTCTCATATCCTTTCTTGGTAAGGATTTAACCCACACAGCTTTAAAGCCTTTCACTAGCATTAACTAGCTGTATATAATGTTAGGTTGTCGTCTTAACCAAGAATATTTCGACTACATAACGGCACTCGTGGCAGAGAGGTAGTATGTGTTAACAGTGGATTGGATACTCTTAAGCGCTTAGATTCAAACGTTTAGTCTCCTTTCTTCCCTTTGTTATAATACTGCGTATATAAAAAGTGATACAATAGTTCTTCCGGTACATGTGCGATGTCTACTTTTGATTATATCACAGGAGTCCTTGAGTTCATAAGTATTGCCTCAAATGTTCCGTCTATTTCACCACTATGGTACGTTGAATCCACACATCCAATACTTACGTATCCGTCCGTCTTAATGCTCTACATGTAGATAAGACAGCATTAATTCTACGCTGAAAAACAACAGGATTAAAGTATGTGAAATATGCAAAATAGTTTCTTTGTAAAGTTCCTAGATTGTCCACACAGCCGTAAGGTCTTCCTGTGGATTTTATTGACGGCAGCGACACCATCCTCGCTACTGATACTCGGCACAGTTTTCAGTTTTGCTTTCGCTTGCATCCATTTCTAATCCAAATGTTCAGAGTAAAAGAATACAAAAAAAAAAAAAAAAATGGGAGCTGAGTCAATAATCGGCTTACCGAGCTAAATGCTCACGTACAAGACGTGTAAATGTCCAAAGAGGATTAAAATCTTTTCTTTCTTTTCCCTTAACGCTGCTTCAAACAACAACAACAAAAAATTTTTTTTCCCATCCCCTTGTTTAATTAAAAATTGTACTTTCAAAAAGTTCGTCGTGGTTCTTAAGAAAACAAAGAATTTTTTTTTTCACTTTTTTGTGCTGTTACCTTACAAATTATTTGTTTCCCTTCGTCTAAATTCAGTTGCTAAGAGCCCAGGCAAGACGTACCGCTTAAAGAGATTTGGAAGTCTCAGAGGTGCTTGCGAGATCTTGTTTGTGAACAAAACACGATAATAAGGAAGAAGCATTAGTGCCAGGAGAATTATTAGTAGAGACAGCTAACACACATCTTTATGGACAAATTAACCTCAGCTCAGGAATATATTTTTTTCTTTTTGGTCTTTTGGCGCAACTTTGCTTCAAACTGAAAACTATTTTAACGTACGAATCTTCTCTCGGATTTATTAACACTCTGTTTTAGTCCCCCCCCCCTACTAGTTTATTTTTGGAATGAACTCAAGTTTAGTATAGCCTTTAAGCTTCTTTAAACAACCTGTCTTTTTTTCCTTATCTGGTGACAAATTAGTTTAAACACGAAATAAATTTTTCTCTTTATGCATGGAGAAAAAAATTGAGTTGCTCTAACTTAAATCACAGTTTCTTGACATAACTTTTTATAACTTTGCTGACATGTACATCAATTACTGATTTAATCGATCAAAATTTACGAATCTTGGATTAAATTTTAATTTCAGAACAGAACGATGAAAAGAACTTAAATAAAATAAAACCCGAGTTACCGGGGAGGAAAATCCTCCACCTCCGTACGAGACCGGTTAACTCATGACAGGAATCAAATTCAGATCTTTCCGACCAAAGGGTTTCGTCTATACTGACTGAGCTATGGAGGCTCTTATAATAAGATCTTATTACAACTGATCCATTATTATCTCTAGATAAGCTTAACGCAAGTTCTGAGGATGTTTGTAAAAAACATCCTGAACAATGACAGAGGTTCGGTGCAACGGTGAAACTTCAAAAGTATGTTTAAATTTGTTGAAAATTTTTTTTTCTAATTTTGACTAATTAAATTTTGATTAATTTCACCCAGTAAAGGTAAATGAAAACATTTTTCTCCAGTACAGTTAGACACACAATCCTGTGACACAAAAGATTACAGTGGGAATTTACAATATATATATATATATATATATATATATATATATATGATAGAATGCAGTGTTGCACATGGCCTGAATAAAACTCATCTTTAAGTTATTACGTACTTCTCAGACTGACTTTAACATTTGGAAACTTGCTTAGAATAAAGTCTGCAATGTATCTCTCTCTCTCTCTCTCTCTCTCTCTCTCTCTCTCTTTCTTTCTTTTTCTTATGCAAGCGCTCACTTACACTCACTCACCCACCCATCAACCCCCCCCCCCTCCACACACGAAGTGAAACGCTTTACTCTCTGTGACTCAATAAAAGATCTTCGAATAAATTATACTGGATTACTTGTAAAATCAAGTAAGAAACTCATAAATGAACGTTTTCGTGCAAGTTGCGACAAATTTGAACAAGTATGAACATGTTATCACTGCCAGTGGCGCACCCAGAGGGGAGACAAGGGGCCCCTGGCTATCCCCCAAAGAAAAAGGAAAAAAAAAAAACACTAGAAAATTTTCTAAAAATCTTTTACTAATTAAAATTATTTTTTTAATTTATGTTGTGTTGTGCCTTCTATTTCTATACTACTTATGAATTAGCGGCCACATAAGGTGGGAATATCCTATAGCTCTCGGGAATCACGGTCGCTGTGAACGCAAGGCGAACGAAGTAGTGCTCGGGCTGACGGAGCGCTACTTCATTTTCCCGAACCGGAACAAAGGAGATCACGGGTTTCATTGTATTGGCGATCACTGCAGATGCTCAGTCATAGGTCGTACGCGATGCGTAGTGTGTATTCTCAAATCGCCTGCTCAACTCTTCCCCCCCCCCCCCCAAGATTAAATCCTGAGTGCGCCACTGGTCAAGTATGAACATGTTATCACTACTCACCGACTCAAACTTTACAAAAAACAGATTAAGAGCAAGGGGAGTTTCTCTCTTCTATCATCTATGTGGATGATGATGAGGCTGAATGAACTCTTTCCACTTCTGTCCCTGGGGAGTCCAAACAATTCTGTCCCGTTTGGTGTCGCTTGTGGTGATTTGGTTTTCAGGTCCTCTTTTATTTTGTGTATCCATGTAATTCTGGATCGCCCTTTGGATCTTTTACCTTTCATCATCGTATACAGAGCTTCAATTGGTAATCTTTCTGTTCCCATTCTGCTCACATGGCCAAACCATCGCAGTCTTCTTTCTTGGATTTTGTCTATTATTATTTCTTGTTTCAGTCGTTTCCTTATATCTTCGTTTCTTAGTTTATCTAGCAGAGATAGTCCAGGTAATCTTCTTAGCCAACCCATTCTCTTCAGCTTTTTTGAGATTCCAGCATTCACTTCCATTGAGAAGTATTGGGATGACCATTGTCTCGTGGATTCTTACTTTTGTTACTTGTTTGATGTCTCTTGACTTCCATATTTTATTAAGTCGTCCAAAAGTTTGGGATGCTTGACTGATTCGTCTGTTTATATATTTTATAATTTCACCATTGTACTCAATAACTCCTCCAAGGTAGGTGAAGTTTTCTACCTGCTCTAGATTCTTACTATCAATTTCAATTTTCAGATTGGTGTTTCTTTTTCCTATTTGCATAATTTTTGTTTTGTCTGTATTTATGTTTAATCCAAATTTTATACATTCTTCCCTTATTTTATCAGAAATTCGTTATAGATCTTCTATAAAATCTTTAGCTATTTATAAATGTAATTTCCTATATTTTAATTATAAATTTGTTTAGGGAACATATTTTGTTTCAAAATTATTTATTGTAAAATAAATACGAATTACTGGTTATGTTATTCTATACAAATCAGGGTTCTCTACTTAAAAGAAATTCAATAAAAATACCTAAAGATTGAATAAAGTTCTCAATACAGTAATTAAAGAGGGGGAAAAAAAACGCTTCGCTATTCTGACACTAAAGATACTTCGGCTTAATAATTTAGTTTCTTCGTAGTCCGTAAGAGGGAGCTCAGAGTCATTCAATAAAATACACTTCAACAGACGACTATTTGAGTTTCAAAAGAGAATTGGCAGGAGAGTAGGAACGTATCGCGCATATGAGGTTTACAGATGATGAAACGAAGGAAAAAAAGTGCGCCTTCTCTTTATTTGTTCATTCTTTTTATTATTCGAATCTTTCTTTTTTAGATCAAAACTGAGGAACATTTTTTTTTCTTTCTTAAACGATATTAGGGAAGGAGTTGAATGTGTAATTCCAAAGGCAGTCATCACATTTCTTTTACGGAAAAAAATTGTTACAATTCTTCATGCCGGCAAAGGTTTGCGAATGCTTCACGGATTTTGCTGTCTGTCGACTTCTTCGACGTGGGAATCCGCAGCTGATAAGCTGTTCTGCAGTTCGGAGGACCTTATCTGTTCATCACGGCACGGGGTCAATAGCCAATATCCTGAGGAGGCTACGAGAAGTACTGTCATCAGCTGTTTTTATTATCGCTCACAGCGGGATAGAAATCGATCGGCTACTATGGTAAACAAAAGAATGCATCAATTGTGTATAAGAGTATCGGCATCCGGAACTGCGGCAGTTAACAGGTTTTGGCATTTCGTCGCTTCTTAGGTACCCTTATGTTGTCGCGCGGACTGTTCATGTTAATGAAGAAAATACGTGAAAGTGTAAAAAAAAAAAACATGTTCGTTGGAACCTCGTTTTGATTTTCACTGTTTGCTAGCCGATGGGATTTTATTTAATAGTCTGGACGTTTCGCTTAGCGCCACCTAGTGTCCAAAAGTGTCGAACTAATTTTACGTGTCTTTTAACTTACTGTGTAGGACTTTCAACATCAGTCGTGCACTCGCTAAAGTTTTTTTTTTTTTTTTTTTTTTTTTAAATTTTATACTTCCTACGAAAAGGATATTATGAATTTCTAAGATGAGCAAATATTCGACACTGTATTCAGTTCCATATTTCAAACATTATCGAGAACTCAAGCTTTGGTTTCAGATAGTAGGAGCAATATGGTAATAGGAGATTATTGTACTTGAGGAATGAAGAGTTGGAATCCAGGATATAAAAATATCTTTCACTTACGTAGTTCAAACGAGAGAGAGAGAGAGAGTCTAGAATTACGTGGAAGCTAAGAGGTGAGTGTATTATGCCTATAAAATGAACTGCCTTTTTCTTGTGAGTGTGTATATTTTGACTGATGAAAGACTTATTTTTAAAGATAAATAAATAGTATTTTAAAGGATTTAATAAACCTAAATTTCTGAAAAAAAAAAACAGTTTTGTTTTCAGTTCTTGTTTCTTATTTTCAGGGAGTTTGCAGAGTTTCAGGCAAACCTCATAAGCTCTTATAAAGGTTCGTATGTTCTTATAAATATTCTTAATAAGTCAAAAATGTTATTGAATCCAGTTTGTGTCAATTAAAGACTTCGATACTGGCTGTGCCATACAGACAATGTTCCAAATTTTGAATTCATTAATTTACCGCTACTCATCAACTTTTGGAAGTCCTGGGTTCGAATTCCGTCTATGATGTAAATCCAACACTGCATTTCATAAATCTCTCTCTCTCCATTTGTTTTCTGTAACTGCGCTATTTCATAGACATCAATATTCCAGACGAAATCACCTTGAGATCTACCTTGGCTATTATCTTCACAGTCCCGTTTCTATGGTGACTACAGTTTAACCTACGCATGTCAATTCATCCAATAGCTGAACTTCACGATTTACTGTACATGAAAGTATACATTTGAGTATTTATAACTGCTACTGATTGTAATAAGAATGGAAATAAAGCTAAATAATGAAATTGAAAAGCTTAGAGAAAGAAAACGGGAATAATGAACCAGGAACAAAAATTATTATTATTATTATTATTACGGACACATCCAAGTAGTCCAAGGACTCATCGTGAGGGAGCATTCTACTCCACACTCTCTTTTCCTTAATCCTCCATCAACATACAACGCCATCTACCGCACCATCAGTAGCATTATTATTTTTATCTTTTTGTCTATAAATTGCGTGTATCTAGGGAGAACAGAACTATATGTGGGGAAAACTGAAATATGATTCTTTCCCTCTTAATTGTAAATATACTGACTTTTAGTCAGGTATACTTAAAGAAGTAGTTGACCTGTGAGACTGATATCACATTCTACTAAAATACGAATTTATGTAGAATTCGTATTTTAGTATGGATTTGGCTACGATTTAAAAATACGTTAATATATTGACCTATCAGTCTCTACACTAGTGGTTCTTAATCTTTTCGAAGTCACGGAACACTTTTGATTATAAGAAAAATTTGGGGAACACCAAAAGCATTAGAGTCATAAAACTAACAATAAAAATACGCATGGACTTACCTTTTATACGAGTAAAAATGGAACTTATTTTAATGCGATACTTGAGCTTGTCGACTTTTGCAGGTTTCAACAATATCAGGTCTAATATCACAACTTAATGTATTAACTTGAGCCAAATGGATTTCGTATCCAGTCATAATTGTGTGTGTATTTAAGGCAGGAAAATAACTTGAAATCTTTTCTTTCAATATTGTTAAATGTTCTGTTATAGCGAAAATAATTCCCTCGACATTTTTATTCAAAGTAAGCAATTACACTCAGAACTGTGTCATGTGACATCTTTCACAGGCGAACACTTGTAACCAGTTCGTGGATATTTGCTGTAAATATTTATTCAACATTTACAGCAAATATCTGCTGCAATAAAACGCTGTAAACCTTGCTGTAAACCAGCAACGCTTATGATTTATTTAGAACTCATAAGTGTATTATAAGCCAAGAACACTAACCTCCGAGTTACAAATCATTTTACCGTAAAATAATAATAAACAACACCACAGAGATTGTGCTGGTGGCTAGCTAAAGTGCTGGTAATAATTAATAATGCAATCACAGTTCTGTCTGTGCACAGACTCAGATAGGAACAGTAGCCAATGCAGAATAAACACGGATTAAGAAAGATTTACTCGCTTGCACCCTTTCAAGTATTCGATAAACAAGAAAATTTCCCACACATTGGATAATTAACACCCGATGTCTTAATTCTTTGAAGATTGTCTATTAATGTTTTCTAATTACATAGAGGGGGGGGCGGTGGATAGAGACATTAGAAGCTCGTGAAAGTTGAAATTTATTTCTCCTAACCACGCTATACAAACAACAGCCGTAAAATGGAGAAAACAATGACGAAGACATTCTTTTGCCCAAGTATATAGTTACTGAAACTTTTCCTATGTTTATGAAGTCGTTTCGATAATCAAGGATTGTACGTTAGAGGAATTTTAATACTTCACGGTAATAGAAAAAGTACGCAAACATGAGTTCGCAAAATGATTTCCGTATTGCAGTCTGTGTTTACCGTGTGTCTCGAAGAAAATGCGTGTAGGACTGCTATTAATTACAAAACGGTGTATAAAGGTCAGCAGGTGAGCTACACACCGTAGGAAATTCTGAAGAGAGAGAGAGAGAGAGAGAGAGAGAGAGAGAGAGAGAGAGAGAGAGAGAGAGAAAACGCATAATTGTATAACAAGGGATATGAATATATGCCAGATTTGGCTTCCGGTTGGTCTAAACTAAAACGAGATGAATATCAGATGGTTGCTATGACATCTGATAATTAATTAACTATTCAACTGTATTGTGTTGTATGTTCAACCTCGTTCTAACAATTTCTAACATATTATAGACTTATTTTCTATTGATTTAGAAGTGAAAGGAACCTTTTTATATTTTTATAAAGAAAAATAAGACAATTGCATTCGAACTATAAGAAAAAAAAACAAAGCAAACATAGACACCTAACAGAAGTTGGCTTAAATTGCATCAAAATATTTAATCTCTTTAATTCCAGTAAAAGTAGATGGATTAAATCACTCACATTAGTCTCGTGACTTCATTGTTGTAAATAAAGTATTTTATAGTCCACTAGCGTGCAACACTTCATTAGACTTCCAGACATGGTATAGTTTTTATCTATTGGTTACGATTTAAAGTACCATAGGATAGGATAATCTCTGTATAGTCTTTGAGAGTCTCACAATACACAAAGAAAAAGACGTATTTTCCAAATATTGAACGTTGTCTAGACCATGAAAATAACAGAATATTAATTACTCTTTAATTTTTAAATCGAATTCCTAAGTTGATTATTTGACTGTCGCATCCAATAGTTGGATGACATTCGCATTTTTAAAGTGAGAATCATAGTCAAATTCTCTCATCATTACCTTAAATTAAATAAAAAAACAAAATAAAACTATAACCTTCTTTGTGAATGAGGCGTTCTGTGAGCTAAAAGGGATGTCATTCCTTTTAGGGAAATAATTCTAATAAGATCGTTGAGTAGGCAAAAAAGTAGAGGCTAATATTATTTCATCTTATATATTACCAACATTTATGAATTAATCTTTCATAATCTTATTTTACTACTTTTTTTGCTGTTATCTAAATTAATAAAATGATGTTCTCTCGTTAACGCAAGTCAGAAAAGCGAAAGAAAAAAAAATAACCATTTCCTCTAATATTACTCCATTTTAGTTTTACCCTCGTTCTCTACCAATAAATAGTTCTTAATTGTGAGCATTGCTGTTTCCAAACTATCGATTATCTCCCCCGTACATTATTTAAATCAAGTTAGTCTAAGATTCGGAAGCTTGAAATTAAGTTTCAAGGTACATAACTTTCTTTTTTGTTTTAAGTTGGTAGACGGGTTGATTTCACTGATCTACAAAGGTCGGGTAAGTTAGCGAGGATCGAAGGTCCGAGGCGCTATAGGAGAGACGCTGTTTCCTTCGTATGGATATGTAGACCATATTAATTTAGAAACCAGAGATTTCAAAGGAATCTCTAGTTTCTAAATTACCACATGGATGCGTCATATTCTCTTATTTTAACGAGAGAATATGATACATTCGACTGATTGCCATTTCTCAAGAGTTAATGTTTCACTGGATGGTGTGCACGGCCTCTTTTAATGATCGCCTGAAACTACACAAAAACTTTCGTACATTGAGTCCTAAACCACAAATAGTAAAGTTCTTCAAATGGGACTCTCTTGACAGCATTTGATTTGTTACCATAATGGAGTGCAGGCCTTACAGGAACAAAGCTTGGGTGCAAAATAATAATAATAATAATAATAATAATAATAATAATAATAATAATAATAATAATAATAATAATAAACATGTACAACGTAGACACAACCATCATCTTCCCTTGAAAAAATATTCAGAGAAACGTCATCCACGAAGAAAATTATTGCAGTGTTTGGGATCATGAGGACGGCATGTGTTTCTTGTTGAGTTTCTTAATTGGCTGATTGTGACAAATGGCCAGACATAAGTCGTCCACCATGTTAGAGTAGCATTACAGTTTCTATTGAAGGCAACATTATGCTGCACGATAATCCCGAGCCACACTGATAACGTACCCACTAGTGGTTACATCATTACAATTCGTGAGGTTGTGGATCATTCGCAGCACTTTTGTGACCCAGCACCTCCCGATTTCCATCTTTTGATACAATGATTCTAATAATCAGATTCTATTCATCTAATCCTGTGGCTTCCTCTTTAAGAGGGTTGCAGCTGATGAACAGTTCGCTTCCATGTCTCTCTATCTCTTGCTTCTGTAAGATTCTTGCCCGTCCAATCTTTGATGTTGGATTTCCATTGCAGTCGGGGTCTTCCTCTCCTTCCCTCCACCATCCGCTGCAATACTATTCTGGGAAGCACTTCAGAAGAATCCCTCATCAAATGTTCTGCAAACACTATTTTTCTTCTTTGGATACAAGCCATAAAGTCTCTTTTCATTTTGAATCTTTCAAGAACCTGTTCATTGCTCACTCTTTCAATCCAGCTGATACGATCCATTTTTCTCAAGCACCACATTTCAAATGCATTCAGTCCGTCACTCATCTCCTTATTGATCGTCCAGGACTCATATCCATACGTCCCCACACTCCAGATCATTGTCTTGAGGATTCTTACTTTTAACTGTTTGTTCAGATTTCTGTTTCCTAATATGTGGTATTTTTGGAAACATGCTGCTTTTGCTTTTTTAATTCTGTTCTTGATTTCATAATCAGATCTATTGTCTTCTGTTATCCAACTACCAAGGTATTCAAAACGTTTACATTTTCTATTCCTTGTCTGTACAAAGCGATTTCCAACACATCATTTCCTTTCCTTGAAATCTTCATCACTTTTGTCTTCTGAACGTTTATTTTCATTTTCTATCTCTCATTTCCGACCCTGTTTCTGTCTGTTCAAAATTCTTTGCAAGCCTTCCTCTGTTTCACTCATAAGTAAATGTCATCTGCATATCTTATATTATTTATCAGATGTCCGTTTATCTTTATTCCATCCTCCAGATCTTCCAAGGCCTCCCTCATCATCCATTCGCTATAGACATTAAAAAGGAGTGGGGACATCCCACACCCTTTCTTATGGGGATCCATTCAGTATCATCTTCAAATCTGACTCTGGCTTTTTGAGTTTCGTATATTCTGAACGAAATGCTCATAATTTTTTTATCTATTCCTATTTTATACAAAATATCAAATAAAACAGAGTGATTAACGTTATCTAAAGCTAATCATCAGATTCTAATAATCAGATAAAGGCTTTAATTCTTCTTTCAAGCATATTTAACCAATGGATCTAGCTGTTCTTGTAAAAATTGCTATTTCCAGTTATTCCAAACATTCTCGGCATTTCTGTGTATTTTTCCAACTTTTTTCTTTTCTTTTTTTTAATCTCTACCCCCTCCCTTTAACTTATCCTCAAAACTAGCCAACGTTACTAAGCATGATGTGTTCAGAATCTCATTCTCCAATGAAATTTATTTCGCGCTGTCCTATCTACATGCTGTTTAGCGCAGGTCTCGTCTATTATGCAGATATATCAAAGGAGCTCATTATTAGCAAATAGCTTATCTTTCGTTTGGACTGCATCACTAGACGTATGGTCTTGCACAATAAACAGCCCCATTCGCCTCCTATCACAGTCCTCGACAAACCTAGATTAGACGTAATCATCTGTGGGGCGGTTCACACTGACTAAATGATGGATGAACAAAAGTTTTACAGAAAAGAGGATTAAACTAAATGGTTTCCGGCTCATATCCATACCAGTGACTATCTGATTACAGAATCGTTGCATAATGAACTGATAGACGAAATTTTCTCTTCCATTGGCGTAGCAAAGGTTCAAATTTCTCAGTTATTAAATCATAACTAAAAAAAAAAATTTTGAAAATTTTAATAATATGAACCTCTGTTATTAAGCCTTTTAGTAACGAGAATACAAAATCGTTTCAAGAGAAACCTAGAAATGTGTGTTGGGACAGTGCTGCCATCTACTGTTTATTCAAGAGCACAATTAATTCGAATGTTGATTTTAATTAAAAAAAATTAAAATAAATTTAGGCTGAACATTTGAAATAAATACATGACTATTTAAAGTACATAAGCCTAAACAGAATGTATACGATAAAAATACTAATTATACATTCTCCTTCCAATAATTTTTATATTTAAATTTTTATTAAAGATCGTTTTTTTTTTCGTTTTTAATAAATAGTAAGTAAAATAATATTTTATTTAATTTTTCTATAAATTTTTCCTCAGAAAATGCTGTATCCTATTTTCCATAATTACGGCATGGGCTATGATTAATCCATTGGCTTTTATGGATTAAAAACGTCCTATACTATTCAGAATGGGGAGTATCAAATATAAGTAAAAACAATTCCATACTGTTGCGATAGTTTTTGCTATGCTTCTCATTCAATATTAATAACATTTGTCAATATAATGGATGTTAATTTCTAACGAAACTGACATAACTAATTGATAAGAAATGATTGAAAATCATTTTTTCTCCTTGGAGGTGCCCCGTCATAATATATTTTATCGAAAGGAAAGAGTAAACTACATATTTTACGTTTCAAACATTGTGCGTATTATAATTACAAGAAGAAAAATTATTAATAACATCGGCTTGCAATTTAAAAGAATGTAAGATTAAATGACATACAGATTCATCTCTTAAAAATTTGTTTAGAATTATCACGATGGCTGTTTTACGAGTGGAATTTCTGGTTCATAAAAATGTTAATTCTAATTTTTTTTTCATTGTCTCTAAGTCATCAAAGAAAAGCTTTCACACTATGGCTTTGCTCCAACGTTTACTAAAATCAACAAACTTCGATGCACCAGATGCACATCACTTTTTTACTCCCGCAATTCTTGCTTGATTAACAGTCAAACATTTTTACTTTGTTATTACATAAAGATTATTAGGAATAAATACGAATGTTGTGCTTAAGAACAGGAATTCCAGTTAAAAAAGAAGGCTTAAGAATAGAGGCTCTTCAAAGCCAAAATATTAAGATAAAATGACATTATAGTTATACGTTGAAAGTTATTTTTAATGAACATTATTTCAGAGATATGTATAATTAAACAAGTCAATTCTTTCATCCTTTCGTTCTTCTTTCTGTTAATGAGCTTTGGGATACTTATAGAGATAGAATGGTTTTTTTGGATTCATTGGTTAAGAAGCTTAAGAAAGGATCTTGATCCGTTTGTTTAGTAAGGATAGATGGTGAATATTTGTTGAACAGACTTGTGGTGGAATGTAGCTCCGAGATTACGGACCTGATGCTAAATCTGAATCAAGTTGACTAATTCTAGATTTCATCCTAAACCTCAAATTATATTTAATCCCAACTAGCCAAAGCGAAGTGATTGAGAACTATATTATAAGATTCAATTTGATTGATATTTATGCATTTTGCGCAACGCATTTAATTAAGATTACGCATAAATTAGAAAAGAGGGAGCTGCAATGTTACTTCCAGATAAAAAAAATTCATTCAAAGGAATGATCTGAGAGATTTGCACATCCATAGGCTTCACAGGCCATAATAAATGCTTATCATGTTCGTGGATAGGGGGGAAAAAATCCCATTAAGTCTGGAAAAAAATTAGGTGCTTAGATGCTCGTTTTCTCTATCGAAAACTGCGTTGATCCCGCCAGTGTTGATGCCGCTGACGCTGATAGACTTTACAGACATGACGTCATGATTCGCTTTCTCACCTCCTAACTTCCGACAGCACTACAACAAGTACTTAATTCTTACAAGCTGAACAACACGAAATGACGCACGTCTGTGTGAAGCAGAGTTTTTGCTGATAAGAGAAAAACTGGAGAACCCGGAAGGAAAAATCAATTCTAAGACTACCGAGTTATCTGACAATCTTTACATTCATATTAAGTGGCTATAGTAAACAATACTTTTAATAATAATTACAAAACCTTAATATTCTCTCATAATGTAAAACCCAGCTCCTAAGAGATGTATATATATTGTTTCACATTATGAGAAGAGGTCACTACCCAGACCGGTTTCAACCTTTTTTCCGGGTCTACCTACTCACTGATGAGACCTCAAAAAAGGTTGAAATAATTACAAAACTGATCTGAAATACAAATATGTTTAACAGTGTCCGTGTTATATTAACCATGAACCTGTTGCCGCGTAGTAAATGTCATTGCGCGTGTGTGTTTTTCTTCAACCGAGTGGTTAGTTTGGTAGTAACTCTACTTTACTCAGGAATCATTACAGAACGAAATGAGCTTCCGGGAGCAAAATCCTTCACCACCCTATGAGACGGACTAACTTACCAATCAAAGGGTTCTGTCGAAACCAGTAGAGCAACGGATCATAAATGTCACTGCATGTAAACAATAATGATAAGCAATAATAAATATATATGCCTTGATAAATGAGTTTTAATCGACCATCGATATACACTGATTTCCATAAAGTAAGGAACAAAGAGAAAAAATCACGATAACTCAAAAACTGTAAGTGCTACCCAAAAGTTCGGAGAATTTGAATAGTACACGCGAATTATAGTACAATTATCAGTCGTTATAAGGGGCGTGCAGTACCATTTATGGATCGGTATGCCAACAGGCAGCAAGCTGAAAGGCTGCCTTCTTGGTTACAGGAGTTTTTTTGTAACGTCGTGTTTTTGTGGTTCGGCTGTTTTTTAAAACTGAAACGGTGGATTTTAAGGAACAAATTTTGTTCCAACCTCAAAAAAAATTAAAAAAAAATAAAAATAAATAAATTTTTACCGCCAAAATTTATGTCGTCTGCTATAGTATGCCCACAGATTCGAGACCCTTCGACACTTCTGCGCATGTCACAAAAAGGAGAATCCATTCCGATAATAGGGTAATCAATCTGTCTTCTGGGATGAGTTGTTTATTATTACACGTCGGAAAATTAACTTCTCTTTTATGATCTTTGTAGTTTTTAAAGTGGTAACTATTTTGCTTGTATAACAGTTGGGAAATTTTATCTGTAAAGCACGTGATTTTGCGTGTTGACGATCCTTCATTTCTTTCTCCCCTTCAGCGTGAATCGACTATTCATGGTACCAAGACAAGCGAAGCTGTACAAAAGTGTGGACGTACTATAATTGCATAGGGCTTTGATGGTCATATCTCGTGTCTCCTTTGCAATGTTATATGAGTGTGTTTTCCTTACTTATTTTATTTTAAAGTATTTTCCCAAGCTTTAATCATGAGTAAAAGAATTAGTGAGCAAAAAAGTGGGTGTGTGAAAAAGATTCGATGATGAAGAGAGAAGCAGTAAAATTTGCAGAAGAGTAGAAGAGGCAATAGGACCATATCGTCGGTTGTATGAAAAAAAAAATGCCCTCGAAACTACGTTAGCTCGATTCTTTGTTAAGAAGTAGAATAATAAAATTTATATTCTGAATGTGTTTTATTGTCTGTCTTTCAGCTTCATGGTTTTCCTTTAAATAGACCCTGAGACATACCTTAATTCTTTTATAAAAAAATTAAGGTTCAAAAAAGAAATTTGAGGAAAGAAATAATTGAGCTTTGCGTTGTGTATCGAAGGCTGATGCTTGCTCTTCTAGTCAAAGCTACCTTGGCTTGCTCGGTTGTAGGAGCTTCCAGGTCTTCGCAGCAGCACTGTGATTTCATGCGCGCGCATAGCCACTTCACGTCGTCTCACTCTGTTGCTTAAACCACAGGCATATGCAGTCAACGTAGCTCTAACCGGTGAGCTTCAGCAGCCTTTACAAGTGTGCGTGTTGCTTGAGAAAATTAAGTTACAACTTTTTTATGACGATGTTATTGACCAATTCATAAAGAACCGTAGGGTAGAATTTTTATTCAAGTAGCTAAATTGAAAAAGATAGAATATCATTTGTAAAATAAATGAATGATTAAATGTACATACATTTCTAAATATAAATATATAGTTTTAAATGGTCAGTAATGTAATTCATTATTCCGATAATCAGATTTCAATCACACCTCACACTCCCTGAATGATAACAAGAGCAAGCGTGAATGTCAAGACCACCATTCGCCCCTGCATATATATTAATGTTCCTGTAGCCAACACGAGGTCAGATCGTAGCACTCCTGTTTCGGAGAGCAGATAGTCAGAAATATCCGTCATTTATTGCGGTTGTAGCCCTTGGTCTCCTTCACCATATCTCCAGGATGCTGTTTGTGACTGTTGGAAGTGCTTTTATTCTGTGAAACAGGGAACAACTCACACGCAACCACCTGACTACCTCCTCCTGATTTTGACGGTCTTTTAGTATTACAATGGTTCACCGTCTGAATTCATCAACTAAATGATGTGTTGCAGGCATAGCCAAGAATTTTGCTATCACGAAATGTTTTATATTTCCAAAAGTAGGACTTTTCTAGTTGATATGTCCGTAACACAGGCATCCACTATGCTCTAGTTGCTTCGGACATAAAACAACATACTGAAAAATACACAAAGAAGAAAAATACTCAGCCGAGCGGAAAAAAAAAAAGTAAATGTAACGAATTCACATCAAATATCAATAGCAGATAGCTAGGTGAGAATTACTTCGTTGTGAATACAAAGAGCTCGATCTCACCTTCCTATTATTTTCTTATCTGCTCCATCGATAACTACGAAGGAGAAGATAGTCTTGTATTTCTTTCGGGTTTGTCATTAAATCGAACTACGATATGTTGGATGTTTGGATAGAACTGGACTGGGAAATGTAAACAGTACTTGGGAATATTTGCATTATTTTCTTTCTTGATGACTCACTTATCGGAAGGCTTCCAGTGGTGCTGAGAAGAGTTCTGTCAACAGCAGCAGTGACACAGGCAATATTAAACTGTCATGACTGGATCTTTATAACGTTCCGTGTAATTTTGTGCAGTCATCGGGCTGTTAGTGGATGAAAGTTCCGTGCAATTTTAAGTTTCCCTGATGCATCCTTGATCGCTGTCGTTTTTTTTAAATTCATAGAAATAACAACAGGAAAACAGCAGAGATTTTTTCCAATCAGTCCATAAACAGCCTTTTTTAGCTTAGCAGGTGTGTTACAAAGGTTTTTTTTTATACCTTAAGAGTGACAATATTTTAATCTGAAATCTCTCCAAGTCAATTTTGAAAACTATATAAGTCATCATTGGGGAGAAAAGCAAATAGGAGATTTTCGTTTTAAAAAAAATGCAGACACTTCGAAACTGTTTCTTAAAATGCTCGATATTTTCAAAGTGAATGATAAAATGAATGTTGTCACACATAAAAATATAATACTTCGTATATCAAGTATGATTTATGAAAAAGACAAAATAATGTAGTTCTTGAGAAATACATTTCCCCTTGAATTATTTACTAAGAAATGACATCATGAACCGAAATAAAATGACACAGCGCTATTTGCTGAGAATGTGTGGATGAAAATTACAATCCATAGCGAATCATTTCCTTATAACCATAATAAAATAGCATTCCAAGACAAATAGAGTTTAAAGAAAAATTAAATGGTACGAAGACATGAAGTAGTTTACATCAGTTATCTTAATAAGTATTTTAAACATCATCATCATCATCATGCATATCAAGGATTTAGGCCTAGCATGGCCTGTTCCGGCCTTAGAAGTCATCGCTTAAATGTAAAGCTCTGATCATGGCAGGAGGGTAACAGCAATAGTCGAGCCTCAGTTAGAACTTCATTGGCTACAGCATTGCCATCCATCCCCCTCCAAGGGTATTAATCACCGACTATTTAAGTAAAGATGAACTCAAAAAAATTCGGACGATCTCTAGGCCACTCCATAGTGGGCGAAAGACCGTCCTTATCTCAGCGTTGGTTAAACTCAGTGACGGGCTCCCTCACCACCGAGCAGAACCGCTCTTATTCCGAGGAAAAGCATTCACCAACAAAGTCCCTCACCGGGCCGTTCCGGAAAACACTTTCCCCGGACACTCATATTTATTTTTATTGCTCCCTTAGGGCAAAAACCTTAAGAGAGCGAACTCAAACTCTCGAAACTCTGCGCCCAAGGGGGTACAGCAACAGCCGAACCTCAGTTAAACTTCATTGGTACAGCATTGCAATACATTATTACCCTCCAAGGGTATTCCTTTCCCTCGCATTAATCATCACCGACTGTTTAAGTAAAGGTGAAATCTCAAAAAATCGGACGATCTCTAGGCCACTCCATAGTGGGCGAAAGACCGACCATATCTCAGCGTTGGTTCCACTCAGTGACTGGCTCCCCGACAACTTTTTATATGTCATGTTATTTGTTATCTACTCTATATAAAATTAAAAGGTGTTAGAAGATTTATTTAGTTTATTTATGATTATGCAGGATTATAAATATTTACTCTACATATTCATGAAATTATTTTTTCTTTCTTTATTATTTCTTACTTTATTTATCTTTCTTCCATTAAAATTCCTTTAATTAGAGGTTTCCAGGAATTTAAGATAAGCCGAAATTTGAAATGTTTTTATGTCACGGATATGACATAAAATTCGAAACGGATGTGACGTCAGCTTTGTAGGTCATGACTTTTGGAAGGCGACGAAATGCGTGATGCTTACCCACCTTTGCTGCGAGTCGCCCTAGTGTTGCACTACCATTGGGTAGGTAGCTCTCTCTCCTAAAGGTAGTACAACACAAAGGCAACCGCATATAACCTACCATGTCATGACCCACCAGCCCGGAAATCGGGGGATTGAACGCGTATCCCCCCTACTATAAATATAAATATATTTATTCATTTATGTTTGTATATAAATAAATTTATTAAAAATTACTTCTTAATATTAAACCCCAAACATCTGACTTTCTAACTTTTTTTGGGACTGATGGGAAGTCAGTCTCCACCTGTAGCCAATTGGAAATAGCTAACACAAATTATCAATGATTTTAAGCATCATATCTGGTACTCCCAGTACAGTAACGAGGGTATGATGCGCCTGTGGCAAGTGTCTAACTTGCGCCCCCTAACGCAAAAATTTTGAAAAATGTAAATGTAACAATTTAAATTTTACTAAATGCAATATGTTAAATACGTACTATTAACTCCATCAAAATGAGTTGCAGAATTTGTGTGTCTAAAGCGGTGTATTACCGAAATGTAAAAATACGATATAAAATAGCAGACTTTCTATTGATTTATTTTTATTTTTTACGTTTTGTGTCCCAAACCTAGTTGCGCCCGTGGCGGGAGCCTCTTTCGCCACGCCCTCGTTACGGCACTGGATACTCCCTAACCCGAACGCAATATATCATTGTCTGAAATAGCGTGCGTTCTACGGTCGATTTTCTTGAGATTAAAAAACCAGAGTTTTCTTGAGAAAAACGCAGTTGGCCGTGCAAGAGATCAACTAACTTGGGAAGTGATTGAATAAACGTTTAGAAAAAGTTCCTGTAGTCTGTGATTAGAATCGAACGTAAAATGCTTTTTTTTGGGCTGCCTAGCGCTATGAATACAGACGTTATTATAATTATAATTATTATTATATTAATATACTTTTATATAAAAAAGTGAATAACAACAACTACCCATTGTTGTTAATATGGAGGAAACTTTAAGCCAAGGCGAAACTTTTAGGCTCTGTGCTGTGTTATTATCCATTGTGAATATATAGCAAAATATAGGCAACATTCTATAGACAAATAAGTTTTGTCTTTTGAGACTAAAAATTTCAAATGTGAACGAGAACTTATGAGAACAAAATGTGCAGTTCTGTAATAAGTTGCCTTAGTATTTGCATTAATGTTGGTTCTGTTCTCACAAGCTAGCGATCACTTAAGATTGTTGTTTCCTTGGAATCAACTTGTCTTTTCAAAAAGGGCAGACTACGACAATATTTATTTATTAGGGAGAAAACGATGAATGGTTTTAGTCAAATGAAGAGTCCTGCCTCAAAATTTGAAGAATATTACGCTTTACAGTAAATCCCCTGTGAACTTAAAGGGTCCTTGCAAACAGTATTATGAGTGGGAGAACTGCTAATCTAAGATTACTGAAATTTCACGTTGCTGTTTTTATCTCCGTTGCTAGAGCTCATGCTAATTTTTAGTCAGAGCTGAAGCGATGCTAATCCATCGCTGCTTCGTGCATTGTTCGTCCTCGTTTCTTTTACAATCGTAAGGTGTTAATTTTTTTTTTCTCTTGGTGGGTAAAAGAGAAATAAAAAATAATTCTAAAAATAGAACTACAGCTTATCTGGAGGACAATATTCATCTTTTTCTTCGTGTTAGAAGGCTTTCGGATTTACTGTGCAGTCTGCAAGAGGTTTTTTTTTTAATTTTAAGCTGATTAATAATATCTACGAGATTATTTTAATCCATATTAACAATTCTAAAGAAAACAGACAGTTTTAAAAAAAATGCGTTTTTGGAAATCAGTCGTGAAATATTTCCATTCACAGAAAATATCAAATAATCACTTTTAATCCCATTTTCTTTAATATAAATCAATCAGATTTCACTAATCTCACGTATCTTAATAATTTCATCAAAATACTTGAATTCCTATTTGTGGATGTGCAAATATATATATATATATATATATATATATATATATATATATATATATATATATATATATATATATATATATATATATATATATATATATATATATATATATTGTTGAAATTAGGATTTACTCGGGATGTATACATTTATAAAAATAAATTTAACTGACTAGAACCCGAGAAAGTATAACAAAAACCTTTAATACATCACAACTAGTTTCATCGGTGATCCGACTTCTTCAGGTGAGAAATAAAAACATAAGACATAAAATAACACGGTAAAAAATGAACTTTACAGCTTAATAAAAAGCAGAATAATAACAGTCATATTTGAATAGGTGACCGCGTGCTACCGTTGGCATGAGTAGAATGTGTGCGACAGCTAATTTTTGAGCGCCAGTACTGGATTACTGCGCTATGGGAATCGGGTAAATTGTAGCTAAGATTATTGTTTAAATGTGAAGGGTCCAGAACTATTTCTTTTGATTCGATGATTCTTCTTTCGAATTCATCCTTGCATACATATAAATTAGTAGTGCGTTCCCAATCAACTTGATGTGGCTGTTCTTCAAGGTTAGAGTTTGCCGAGAAAAGGACATGACTGGAAAGGGCGCTCGCTCGTGCTCTACTGTAGGAGATGTCACGTCTATGTTCCTCAAGACGAAGTGAAACAGATTTGTCTGTCTGGCCAAAATAAGGTCGACCACAGTTGCACAAAACTTTATAAACACCAGGAAAATGCAGATGGTTGTGTTTTGGTTTTGGTCGACTCAGAAAAGAACGAAGTTTTGGCAGCGTAGTATAGTCGGTCTTTATGTTGAATTTTTTTAGAATCTTAGCTAGTTTTGGGGTAAGAGTGCTGATAAAAGGCAACTGTATATGAGTGATTGGGTTGGAGTCATCTTCTTGTCGAGGATGTTGGCGTGGTCTTCTCTTCTAACTCACTGCATCAATTCCGGCTATTTCTGCTACGAAGAGAAAATATACAAACAAACTAGCGGTTTAGCTATGGGCAGCCCTCTATCTCCAGTCTTAGCTAATTTTTTTCTAGAAGATTTTGAAGAGAAAGCTATTTCCTCAGCTACTTTGAAACCTAAACTGTGGTTACGTTACATCGATGACGTCTTCCTTATTTGGGGACATAGTTTAGAGGAACTGCAAAACTTCCTAAACCATTTAAATAACCAACATCAAAACATTAAATTCACATCTGAACTAGAGGTTAACGGCGTTCTCCCCTTCTTGGATCTAAAGATCAGTAGATTTCCTGACTGTCTTAAATTTTCAATTTTTCGAAAAACCACCCACACTGATAGATATTTACATGGTTCTTCTCATCACTTCCCACCTCAGAAACTGGGCATCATCTCCACCCTCGCCCATCGAGCAAGATGTCTCATTTCCACAGAAGAAGACCTTCAAACAGAGCTTAACTTCCTGAAAAACACCTTCTTAAATAATGGATATTCGTCTCGTAACATCACTAAACGCTTGAGACCACGCCAACATCCTCGACAAGAAGATGACTCCAACCCAATCACTCATATACAGTTGCCTTTTATCAGCACTCTTACCCCAAAACTAGCTAAGATTCTAAAAAAATTCAACATAAAGACCGACTATACTACGCTGCCAAAACTTCGTTCTTTTCTGAGTCGACCAAAACCAAAACACAACCATCTGCATTTTCCTGGTGTTTATAAAGTTTTGTGCAACTGTGGTCGACCTTATTTTGGCCAGACAGACAAATCTGTTTCACTTCGTCTTGAGGAACATAGACGTGACATCTCCTACAGTAGAGCACGAGCGAGCGCCCTTTCCAGTCATGTCCTTTTCTCGGCAAACTCTAACCTTGAAGAACAGCCACATCAAGTTGATTGGGAACGCACTACTAATTTATATATTTGCAAGGATGAATTCGAAAGAAGAATCATCGAATCAAAAGAAATAGTTCTGGACCCTTCACATTTAAACAATAATCTTAGCTACAATTTACCCGATTCCCATAGCGCAGTAATCCAGTACTGGCGCTCAAAAATTAGCTGTCGCACACATTCTACTCATGCCAACGGTAGCACGCGGTCACCTATTCAAATATGACTGTTATTATTCTGCTTTTTATTAAGCTGTAAAGTTCATTTTTTACCGTGTTATTTTATGTCTTATGTTTTTATTTCTCACCTGAAGAAGTCGGATCACCGATGAAACTAGTTGTGATGTATTAAAGGTTTTTGTTATACTTTCTCGGGTTCTAGTCAGTTAAATTTATTTTTATAAATATATATATATATATATATATATATATAACAGGTGACTAAATCTGTGCATCATATGTGGCCTGATACAATGGAACCATAACATCCTTACTTCTACAGGTCACTGTCCTTCAGATGATTCTCGTTATCCGCTCTGCTGTCCTTACAATGTTAGCAATATGTCCTGGAAATTTTGGGTCCTTGTCCACAATCACCCTCAGATTTCTTATCTCCTCTATCTCTTCCAAGATATTTCCACTGACTGTGTACTCTACATCCCATCTCTGCTTCCAAAATATGAAACCTTACACTTCGCAACACCGAACTAACATCCCCGCTCATTTTCCCATTTATCCAGCGCATCCCACTTCACTGCAAAGCTACAGCACCCGCAGTACTACTGATAGTTCTCCCCAATTTTGCAAACAAATACATATCACCATTTGGACTTCTCCCAATATCATTTACATACAAATTAAACAGCAATGGGTCCAAACATACCCTTGAGGTACACCGCTAGTAACTCTCCTCTTCTGGGATATCGTTCCTCCGTAGACAACTCGACGATACCTATCAGACAGACAATCTCTAATCCAGCGCACTAATCTACTGTCTAGCCCCATTCATTCCAATTTACTTTCCAGCTTGTCATGTGGCAATTTATCAAAGGCCTTTACAAAATCTAGATATACCACAATGTGTGCATTCCCTTATTCAATACATTTTTCACCTTGTTATAAGTAAGGATTGCTAAAACACGATTTTCCTTTAACAAACCCATGCTAACTATTAAAGAGTATTTTTCTGTATATATATATATATATAGTGTTAGTATCCCAAAATTTTCAGATTCTGTTAACAGTTTAACATTCTGTTAATTCTGTTAACTGTTCAATAAATTAAATATTTCTCCAGTTGCTTATGAAGTATTTGATGCAGTTAAAATTGCATTTTAGACTGTGAAAAGTCTATTGTATGAATTAGTTTATTTTCTTTTTATCATTAAAATTTTAGTTTCTTAGTTTAAATAACGTAATAGCGTTTTCTAGAGTCTCCGTATCTCAGTCAGTATAGACAAACCCTTTGGTTGAGAAAAACCTGGATTCGATTCCGGTCAGTGACATAAGGAACTTTTATCTGGTCTCTTTCGACGAAAGATGACTTAGCGGGTCTAATACAGAAGTAGATAGTTTTTTTTTTTCACCCGGAAACTCGGGTTTTTCTTTCTCCAGAACTGGCAAACCGACTCCGTGAACACACATGGATTACAGTCATGAATACGTCTCAGCCATATGCCGATCCCGAGCGCGAATAAAATTGTGGGACCTGGAGAAAGCAATGGTGAATTATCATGTAAAAAATCTCACCAGGAACACCTTGTTGGCAATGCCTACAAAGTCACCTAGGGTCGGAAACGACTGAAAGGGAAAAACCACCACCAATGGCGTTTTCTATATATAAAACATCAGCACTACGATAAATGATAATGAAGCCCTGTTCCCCACAGTGATAATGTAAGTAGTAATGGCATATCTATCATTAGACGCCCTTTTGCAAAATGCACACTTCTTATCGTATTGTTTTGTCTGTTCATCTGTCCTTCTACAGATAATAACTTTGTTCCACCTGCCTGAACGGATTTTTCAGCGTCATCTTAAGTTGGGTTTCAGTCGGGCAATTTTGTGACAATATTTGGACACACAATTGAAGATGAAAAGTAATAATATAGCTCTGGGGGTGAACGGTACCTAAAATTCGTGACAAATAAATCAATAATCCTCTAACACCTTTTACTCACCCAAAACTCCTTTAACCAAGTCGTTTGTAATTCAATAGGAAGCCATCTTCATTCATCTTCGTTTTTTTTTTTTTTGTAGTTTAAGTTGAATTGATTTTCACTGATTATTTGTAAACGAAGATATGCAGGCACTCCCGTTCATCTCGCATTCATAGCCTTAATTGGTATTATTGTCTGAAATTGTATGAGTTGGACAATAGATTTTTCTGAGCTGCGTCAAATGCTGAAAAATGTTTCTTGTCAGCTATAAATTGAAATTGAAACTAGAAAGGTTTTTTTTCTGAAGAGGCAACTTCACTAAAATTTGTCAAGTTACCTCAAATTTTAAAAGAATAAAAAGTATGTTCGAAATGCAATCTCTTATTATATAAGCGAAAAAAGATTGGATTCAGTTATTATTACTAAATAACGTTACTATACAATAGTTTTCAGAAGGTACACTTCGATAACTGTTTCGAATCATTTCTATATTTATTAAATTATATTACTGAGTGATTATTTAATACAGATTATAATAGAGTACAGTATATTATGTAAAATATTTATTTATTACTTAAAGACTGTTCTCTACAGACTACAGTCAATAAAGCAAGCACCTAGAAAAATTCCAAAATGTACGGAATTTCTCATCACTTCCTAAATAATATAGAAGCATATTCTGAGAAGAATTATTGGTTTTTGTAGCATGTGAAACAAATTTTCGAAAGAGATTTTTCAGAATGAAAGTATAAGTATTGTCGATAGTTTGCTGTTAACACAATCGAATAATTTCTAGCGAAACCTTCAGCGTACTATTTTGTTGCAAAGTGTAATTAATGACAACACATCGATATTTAATATTAAATAAATTGCTATTTACGCTTGGGAATTTTTGGCGCTTGTGTAGTTCATATTGACACACTCTACGTACGTCACCTCCACCTGGTGTTGCACGCGCCTTTAAAATCAGAAATCTAATCAATCATTTAACATAGCCCCTTCTGCCACCAGTGGCGCTTGTAGTCATGTATCGGTGATTTGTGACATGTATAAAACATGTAGTTTTGACGCAACTCAAGTTTTCAAGATTGCGCTCATTATAATGTTTTAATATATTACACCGTTCGACTAGAATTCAGATAGTGATGAAAGAAAACATTAAGTACTTTGGCATGTTTGTAATTTCTGAACAGTAATTTATGATTGTAATTACACTTTGTAATGAATAATGCATATTGATCCACCGTTTCCATATAAATCTGAGAGGGGAAAGAATACCATTAGCATCTTATTCACGCTGACACAATTCTTTCAGATTTTTACTAACAAAATGATGCAATTTTCGATGTTCCGGAAGAACCACAAAGTGATATATAATAATAAGCTTCAAGAGAAACGCACCTGAGTAGAGTGCTTCTAAGCTAGCGATTTAGGACAGCTGCACCATTTATAATATAGAAAATCGTGTGTTTGGTATCAGCTTGAAATAACTTCGTTTACATGCTTGTACATCCACCTGCATCTCCGGGGAAAAAAATCTACCACTTATGACTAAAAATTAGTACATTAGTATAGTTAGTACATTAGTACATTAGTGCTTCTCGCATTATTTTTTGGATTATAGTGGCGGTGACTATATATCCTAACAGTGACAATATATCCTAAAATACAAATTTACTTTTATTTTGTGTACATATAAATAGGATCTTTCAACCAATATAGCGTGCTTAACTTTTCATAGTAATTTTTATAATGATCATAATAATTCTTAAATGTTTCTGCAGGTACCTAAACATTATATATTACACAATCGAATATATAACAAATCGAATATATAGCAAAAATATGTACTGACATTTATGTCAGTACATATTTTTTTCAGATGATTCTAGAGTCAATGTTTACTGCACAGTTGGTTGGCCAGCCTGATTGGCTGATTGGATAGTATATCTTCTATCCAACCAACAGGACGTAGATTTTGTAAAAGCCTGCTCTGGAATAGTTGTATTACTCCTTGCATTTATAAAGCTTATTAAAATAAAAAAAGCTGGCTTCGGTTGGGTGGAATTAGCAGAAGCAACTAAGTGTTGGATCCTACTTCGTCTTAATCTGTACCTTGGATCCGACATGTTATTTACTACGATGTTCTTAACCTAAAAATAGTTGCTAGTTGGTTTCTAATTCAAATATAGAGAAAATTTATATTTAAAGACTGCGCCACTCTATATCTGAATTAGTTCAAGAATTGAAGAAAAATCAACCCTCAACTATTTCTCCTTAATGTATATACTGGCCGAGTATATTTGACTTACTTAATTTACCCGCTTTGGTTCGAATATTTTATGAATGGTGCAGTAAAAGAGATTCAGGCAAAATACAACTTTTGATTAACAAAAACAAACATTTAATATAAGCTATATAACACATACATAAATTCTACTTCTAATTTAAACAATAAAAACAAGTCAAGCATTAAGCTAAGTCAATCACATTAGTTCAACCTTCCAAGCCTTCACATACACTTTCTCAGCTTCTGAGTTACAAAGTTCCTACACATATATAAATATAATAGAACTTCCTATCTAATCAGTTTTCACACACTTCTCAGTCATGCTATAAGTTCAAAATATCGCAGGCACTAATAGTTGAAAATATCTCTTTAACAATTCTTAACTTCAACTCTCAATCACGAAGAGTTTCCACAGTTGAGGTTAGGTTAAGCGTAGCGTAATTAACACTCAATTCTTCAAGCATTGAAATAATACACTAAGATAGTCCTTACCGGAAATAGTTCCTAGTACATCAAATACGTTGTGAGCAAACTTTTAAATTATTTTTATTTCACTTAAGAACACATCTACAAGACTTATACATAGTTATAATTAAAACACTATCAATCGCGCTTCAGAAATCCAGACATCGACTGCAGGGTACTTCAACTATCCTTGTTACCACTCATAAACTAATTAAAACACTGTGCGGTTTTCCTTAGGGCAAATCGGAAATAAGCCGTAATTCTAGACCAACTGGGTTTATTCAGAATTCTTCCTTGAACGTCCAGCTTTTTATATTATCCGATTACAGCATCAATTTCCCTTTTATTATTACTGCTGGCTTCACTTTCAGCTAACTATAAAATTCACTTCGTCCTTGCTCACTTATAAAAATTATCCTCTTAACTCCTGCCCTTAAGAACCTTTCATTTACTTCTACTTCTCTAGTTTATGCCCTTGCTTCCTTTCACTTCTAAGTTTCCGTCCCCACTCTCTCTTGTTACCTGTTATATTTTTTTATTATTCTTTTTCGAACCCTCGCTCTGTTCCACTCGCGCTCGTTTATTTCACGCGTTTCCATGACAACAAATAAACGTAAACATTTTCGCTAACGTTACATAAGGTTATACCACTACATTCAGTTATTACATAACGTCAAACTTTCACAAACAAGAATAAATAGAATATTTGCATTTCAATAAATGCGTAGTTAAATTACAAATACAAGTTCTTATAATATTGACATAACAATAAATAAAATAGCTTAATAAATTTAATACAGAATCTTATTACTATTAACACATATCTTTGATTAAACAATTAAATATTAGATATAATTAAGGTAATTACATGATATCAAATTATAATTTAAGTTATTTACATTGAATAATATTTACAAATGTAGCCTTTGTGATGGAAGATCATGTTGGATTCTGAAGCAAATAATAATTACTCTAATATCTACATAATCAGAATCCAACATAAGTGTTATGCTGTTAATGTATTATTCTATCTATATTCACTTTGGCTGCATCGTTAATGATTAAATTTAGAGTATGAGCAGAACATGGCACGTAAAAAGCTCGAGGATTTTTCCTCGAGTTTTCCTCTGTATAATTTAGCAGATGAAAAGCTAAATTTTGGCTACCATGGAATTTTAAAATTTCAATCAAGCGTTCTAAAACACTCGTCCAATGTTTCTTTTCCATTTCATACATGCTTTGAGTCTGGCAATCAATAGTAGTTTTGTTTTTAAATTTTTATCAAGTTCCTTCCATTTTAAGAAATTTTTCATGTGAGTTAAACTAGCAACAAAAGCAAAAAACAGAATTTAAAGTTTCGTAAAAAATGGGCCATGTTCTTGGCACGAGCTCCCTGTTTTCCATTTTTCTATTATAATACGTGTCGCCGAATTTACGACCATATGTATCTCTGGGATATATTATATATTTCATTTGAACAGGCCCCATTTCAATTAAAACAACTCGTAAGCTTTCATCAATATTTCCCCATTCACCTGGATTTTCTAAATTTACAGAGACTAACAATATGTTAGTTTCGCGATCAACTACAAATAAATCTTTTCCTAACTGTTTTTCACTTAAATCATGCGTCTTGTTGTCTCGCTCAATAGTTGCCATAGTACTTTCATGCAAACTGGATGATGTGCACGGTTCTTCAACTCTGGTTTCTGATGTATCGAGTTGGTTACAATTTGCATCAGAATATTTTAATATGTTAACAAATTTATTAAGAGCCCCAGTTTGTTTCTTAATATCTGCTTCTTTCGCAGCATGACGCTTACGATTTTGTGCACCGAATAGCTTTTTTTTAATTTTTGATTCCATTTCTATTTTATACCCACAAGAAATTATTACACAACACGACACAGAGACGAAATAATAGTCCGCACTGCAAAACTGCCAGTAGACTACTGAGATGCGTACCATATGACTGGTTAACTTGCAACAAATGTTTTGTACGAAAATTCGTTTCTGCGCATAAAAACCGTTAACCGTTTCACTTTAGATAGACTGCAGTAGACACAACATTTTGCAGGCAAAATGTAAACAGCCGGCTGATCAAAGAGGCGGCAATATACAATTTTTTAAAATTTTTATTCGGTGTATCCGGCCTTATTTATTTTAATATTTATCATTGTAAGAATTTTTTGTATTTATGATAAAAATTTTGTTTCTTAAAAATGAACGTATGAACCGTGCCCAAGCGGCGGCCCTCCTTCGTAGCGACGCCCGCATGCTCTGCATGCTCGTTTCCGCCGGCCCTGGCCACGAGGATAGAATATCATGCTTATTAATTGCGTGTGTTCTCAGGTCAGTTTGACTGTTTTTGAAGAGTTTTTCCTTCCGATAACTCGAGAAAAAAATCGAGGTGAAGGGAGGAAAGACTTCCACCTCCGTTTGAGACTAATTCTCTCTAATTGGGAATCCCTTACAAAGTTTTTCCATTCAGAGTTGGATGTAAACCTGTCTTTCGATCAGAAGGGATTAAAAAACTGTTGAGTATGGACTTTGAGTTAGCGCTATACTCAGTCATTATATGGAAATACTGCTGCGTAAAAAGAATTCACATTCTCTCTTTAAGAAAGACAAACAGTAACTCATGGCAAGCACGAAAGTGGAGAAAATTATGTGAGCTAGTTTGTGTCAGAGTTAGAGTTAGTTTAGTAGTTTGAAGTTGAAATTTTGACGGATGTTGAACAGAGTTGTTCGAGCTTAGAGGTTCATGGAAGAATGATGGAAGCCATGTAAAAAGTGTCTACATAAATGTATTGAAAAAATATTGCAGAAACCGAACTTTTACGAGAGAGTGGTCGTCAGTTAACTGTAGTTCCCTCTTCTGAATAGTAGCAACAATGTTAGGAGATCCACCAATAAATTTCCCTCAGAGCAGTATCTTTTTCTCCACAACTAGACTTTTTCTTCCAAGATACAAGAAAGAGGCCTGAAGGCAGGTATAATAGACTGAAGACAAAATGCCCAAGTTCACTATCGTTCTGAAGTAAGAGTTAGGTTGGAATTACAGTAAAAACAACTAAGGCCATGAGGTAAGTGTGTTATATCTATTAACTGCGTGTATTCTGGCCGATTTTACAGTCCTAAGGTAAGTATATCACAAACAACCACGATTAATTAGGCTTAAACACGAAAAATTAAAAAAAAAATAATAAAAATAAAAGAGAAAAGAAGATAATTGGAAGGCAAAAAACTTAACTTAAAACACGAAGCATTAAGGAGTGTAACTTAAGCCTAGTCCATTTTGGAATTGGCTTAAAATGAAAATTAGATCCTTAGACAGTTCCCGATGTCAAGTAATCAACAGCGAAGAAATTCTACCTAAATTGAAAGCTATACGGAAAAAAATATCTTCTCTTTCATAATACTATATTTAACGTAAGAGCATAAGAACTATTATACATTAAATGAAAGAAACATACAAAAAAAGATTAAATACACAAAATAAAAAAATTCAGTTGAAATAAATACTTACTCCTGAAGTCCGATCATTAGACTTAAGTTATCTCTTCATTATATACAGCAATTGTGTTCTTATGATAACGTCAATGCGAGTCTGACGAAAATTTATTTTAATTACTGTCTTTATACTAATATAAAATTACATTATCTTCTGATAAAAAATAAGTGAAGTTTGAACTCACGTAGGAAGTTGCAGGAAAGAAAATAACCCCCGCTCCTACCCAATAACGCATTCAAGACATGTAATGCGCATGCATTACATGCTCAACAGGACACACAAAAATAGCTCTCCATTCAGACGACAGTTCCGACTCTCTCTCTCTCTCTCTCTCTGTTCTCCATGTCTGTCCGCAGATATTTTCTTAATGTAAACCCAGAGGAGGGAGCATTAAGAAAGGAATATAAGGCAATTTTTAAGCTCTGCAGGAGTATGAAAAGGCATCTTAATGCACTGTTCCGGATTTCCCATTAAGAAATGGTCTTGTGCACTGTTCTTTTTTCAGATATCGCATAAGTCGTTGAAAAGTAAGAAAAGCAAAAACAGGCTTTTAAGTTGAAACTCTTTCTAAAAGCAATCTTTTGTTGGAAGTTTCTCCCTCGAGAATAGTGTTGTCTTCCTTCTCGCCACTTTTCTTACGACAGAATGATGTATTGCTCGCTATGCTCTACTGCACCTTGGGGAATAATCTTTGTGTTGGAACATTTGAAAACCAGTCGAATGTTGGCTTAAGATGTCTTGCATTCTGCAAAGGTTTCAACACTGCCTTTCTCTCTCTCTCTCTCTCCCTCCGGCACACATACATGAATGTATATACGCAATTTTTCCCCCCGAAAAATTTCAACCAAACATTTATATAATTTATTACTATTATATTATTTTTATGTAACCTAAATACAATATCAAAATAAAATCAGCCTAACATGGAGACCAATAGTCTTACCCGGTATAATTTTAAATAATTTAAAAGCCATTTATTTATATTTATATAAGTGTGTGTGTGTGTATATATATATATATATTTATTTATTTATATAATATATATATATATATATATATATATATATATATATATATATATATATATATATATATATATATATATATATATATATATATATATATATATATATATATATATATATATATATATATATATATATATATATATATATAATAAAAGCCATTTATTTATAAATTTAAATACTGATACCATTTGTATCTGCAATAATTTTTAATCAAAAGGCATCATCAGCCTAGGTGCAAAGACTCCCCACTTGATCTCTGAGATACAGTTTATACAACTTATTATTATTCGTGACATCTCCAAGGAGTCCGAAGACTCATCGCGGGTGGGCACCTACCTACTGTACAACTCTCTGTCTCCACTACTACACAGAACCTCTACTACCAATCACCTACATCAACGCCATCTACTGCCCACAACCGCCACCGCTAGTATTTTTTGTCTGTAAATTGCGTGTGTTCTGAAGGGCCGATTTGTCTGTATGCGGGATGAAAAACCCGAGTTTCCAGGAGAAAAACTCTGCTACCTCCATATGAGACCGGCTAGCTCACCTTCAATTGAAAAAGTCCATATAAAGATTCAGTGTTGGCGCTAGGGTATTTGCCGCCCGCATGCAATTTCTATCTATGCGCCCCTGTAACGATCCGGACGTGTGTGGTTCTTTTACGATAATAAAAATTTTAATTATTTGAAATTTCTTAAATAAATTTTGACAGAACAGCCACACGTTGGTTCGCTAGGTGTAACGAACCAGGGTGTTGACTAGGCAGGATAATCGTTAAAAACCAGAATATTCAAAAAATTCTCAAAAGTTAAAGCAAATTTTGATAAAGCCACTTCACTTTAATCGTTGAATACAATGATACAGGGATTATAGCCTTCTCACCGACCCGAATCGCTAACAAAATTAAAATGAATTTTAATTAAAGTTAAAATTTATTTGAACCAAAGTTTAAAAAATTCTTGCATTTTACAAGTTACTAAATTCTTAGTAACTTGCAAAAATTTTTTAATAATTTTTATAAGTGGAACTATCTTTAAGGAAAATAAAAGAAACTCAAGATAGACGAGAAAATAATAAAATAATTCAAAAATAATTTGAACATATAATATAAATATTCAAAAAATAACATCTTTACAGTATTCTGTAAAGATGTTATTTTTTGAATACTTATATTAACATACTTATAATAACAGAAAATAAATTAAATTACATAAATATACTTGAAAATTTTTTAATTAAAATTTTAGGGTTTTTGATTTCATATTCACAAAATTAGAAATAATGGTCTTAACGTCTAATTCCGCACATATATCATTTTCAATAACTATTAACCCCAAACTAACAAGCCTTTTTGGTGACATACTTGTTCTTAAGTAGGTTTTAATCAATTTCAACTTGAAAAAGGAACGTTCACCGTTCGCTACACTAACAGGTAAGGTTAATAGTTTTCTTAAAGAAATTGAAAAGTTAGGGAAAGATAAATTATTGGACACAATAAAATTAAGAATATCGAAAGGGTTTTGAATATATAAATTATCCTTCCGAAAAATATCCCAGAAAGCACATAACTCGTCATATAGTTCTATTGCATTTACGTCTTTATTGTCGCCGTCCTTCAAGAGAATCTCTAAATCGTCACAATTTTTTCATAAATCTTCTTTATTAATTTGTAGTAATCTATACAAGAAATTGAAATTATCATAATATGTTTTTAGTTGTTCAAAACGTTCTATTAACGAACATATTGCAACGTCTAGAAGGTGTATAAAACACATTCACTCTAAATTTATCTTCTGGCGATTGTGGCATTTCGTCATGAAGCTCGTAGTCAAATTGTCGTGTCTTCTTTCGTCGTCGAACTTTCGTACCAGTTTTAAATTCTTGTTCTCCATTCACCTCTTCTCTCAGTTATTTTGCCGTTTTTAGAACTCCTTTAAAATTTTCACAATTCTTACAAGAGTATCCGATTGATACTCTTGTAAGAATATTTTTAAGTTTTCGATAGATTCTAAAGCAAGTGTAATGTTACTAAGATGAAAAGCCAAACGGCTATTTTTCTGGCGACCTTAATTAAAATTAAGGGGATAAAAATCCCTTTTTCAAGTGTAATGTTCATATTTTTGTCTTGAAGCATTTTACTCACAGGGTTTATTTTATTCACAGGATTAAGTAAATCATGCCAAGCTATAAGAGACAAATAAATTTATAGTTCTTTATTTTAGCGCACAATGTTTGTGCTTCATGCTGAGTTTCTTTATTAAAATCTTCATTATTTAAAATTTCAAAAAGTGCATCGTAAATTTCTCCTAACTGATATCGGACTGCATTAATTTTACTTTCCCATGATGGATGTTTCAATGTTAAATTTTTTAAGAACTTTAAAAGGATTGCCCAACTTTTGTGAGAGAATGAAAAAATTGTATATTTCTTGAATAATTACAAAGAAACTAATTGTATCTGCATTCACTCTGGCTGCATCATTAATGATTAAATTTAGAGTATGAGCAGCACATGGCACGTAAAAAGCTCGAGGATTTTTGTTCAAAAGCCAGTTTTGGAGCCAATATTTTTTTTTCTTTCATATTTTTTTAAATATTTCCCTTTCAATAGTTTGCCCCATTGTCATACCCTTGACCTCGCATGTCTCCAATGGTAATGTTCCATTTTTCCAGTTGTTCCATTATTGTTGCACATAAACCACGTCCTGTGGAATCTGAAATATCTGCAAAACCAAAAACGTTTTCCCTGATCTTGACAATTCCATTGTTACACGAAACAAAGCGAATAATAATAATGGTCATTTGTTCTGTTTTACTTGCATCAGTTGTGCAGTCTAAAATTATGAAATAATATTTAGAGTTTAGAATTGATAATAAAATTGTATTCTTGATTGCGTTACTTAAAGTTTCCAATATTTCATTTTGACTGTCTTTACTCAAATAGCGTACTCTATTGTTTCGTTGTAGGACCCTTTCAACATGATTTTCCATAACGGGATCAAACTTCGCAAACAGTTGGACTAATTTTAAAAAATTGCCGTTATTCCTTTCTTATAATTGATCAGATGATCCGCTAAAAGCTAAATTTTGGCTACCAAGGAATTTTAATTTTATAATTTCTAAAACACTGGTCCAATGTTTCTTTTTCATTTTATACATGCTTTGAGTCTGGCAATCTATAGTAGTTTTTTTTTTTTTTTTTAAATTTTATCAAGTTCCTTAAATTTTAAGTAAATTTTCATGTGAGTTAAACTAGTCTCATGTCTATGCAAAGTTGTACTTACATTTCTTCAATCGTTATAACCTTTTACAAGACTACTTGATTCAGTAGGTGCGAAAAGTTTGCAACAAAAGCAAAAAACAGAATTTAAAGTTTCGGAATAAATGAGCCATGTTCTTGGCACGAGCTCCCCGTTTTCCATTTTTCTATTATAATACGTGTCGCCGAATTTACGACCATATGTATCTCTGGGATATATTATATTTTTCATTTGAACAGGACCCATTTTAATTAAAACAACTCGTAATTTTTCATTATTATTTCCCCATTCAACTGGATCTAAATTTAGAGAGACTAACAATGTGTTAATTTCGTGGTCAACTACAACTAAATCTTCTCCTAACTGTTTTTCACTTAAATCATACGTCTTGTTATCTTGTTCAATAGTTGCAATAGTAGTTTCATGCTAACTGGATGATGTGCACGGTTCTTCAACTTTGGTTTCTGATGTATCGAGTTGGTTACAATCTGCATTAGAATATTTTAATATTTTAACAAATTTATTAAGAGCCCCAGTTTGTTTCTTAATATCTGCTTCTTTCGCAGCATGACGCATACGATTTTGTGCGCCGGATAACTTTTTTTTAATTTTTGATTCCATTTCTATGTTATACTCACAAGAAATTATTACACAACACGACACAGAGACGAAATAATAGTCCCCACTGCGCTACTGCCAGTAGCCTACTGAAATGCATACCATATGACTGGTTAGCTAGCAACAAATATTTTGTACGAAAATTCGTTTCTGCGCAAAAAAACCGTTCACCGTTTCACTTTAGATAGACTGCAGTAGACACAACATTCTACATGCAAGCATTTAGCCTGCTCTCACTGCAAAATTGTAAACAGTCGGCTAATCAAAGAGGCGGCAATATACAATTTTTTAAAATTTTTATTCAGTGTATCCGGCCTTATTTATTTTAATATTGATCATTCTAATTTTTTGTTTTTATGATAAAAATTTTGTTTCTTATAAATGAATTTATGAACAGTGCCACTACGGCGGCGCCCCCTTCGTAGCAGCGCTCGCATGCCCTGTAAAGATTCCTCTCGTCATGACGAGAATTTAACTTAGGCCCTTTGTAATCGAAGGGCGCAACGTACCATCGTTTTTCCAATTGCGCTACGGAGGCGCTTAAACTAATCCCTAATTTAATTCATTTTCAATAACCAAAAAGTTCACAGGACTTTACAAATACCTGCAAGAAAAATGCTGATCATTATAATCAGAACTGCTCGTCTTATTCAAACCGACCAATGAGTAAAGAAACACGATAAGGCAGTATAAATAATTCGAATTATTTAATGCACCCCCATTCTCTCTTCCTTCTTTAAAGATGTAATTCTCTATGAGAATTATATGGTTCAAGATTAGCTCCTTCTCTCATTAATAAAGCATAGTGTTATATATATATATATACTGTATAACGTGTTATAAAATAAACGGGGAAAAATAACCAACTACTTCCTATTCTAATATCCATAGTTCACCAAAAACACTCACCTATAACTGTAGGACACGAGGAATCATTATAAGTGTTTTTCAACTGTAGGTGAGTTAGCCGCCTCATACGTAAATAGCGGGATGAAAAACCCGGATTTCTTTCATCCCACAAAACAGGCAAACCGGAAAGAAGAACACACGCAACTACCAGCATTAGCTTGGTTGGGTCTGCCGTAGTTCCGAATAAAAAATAATTCACCCTAAGACGCTAATGAATTAAATTTCCTATTGAATCATGCATAATTACAAATATAAGCAACCATAATAATGTGCTGATTGCAACACAGATCATACAATGACGACAGTAAGCTTGGTCGAGTTATAACATTATAATCGTTGCTTCAAATTGCCGGCCTGATTGGATGAGTGGATAATGCTTCTCTCTCTCCAACCAGTAGGCTATGGGTTCGAATCCCACCAAGCATAGATGTTTGTGCATGCCTTTAGATGAGTTTCATCTCTCACTGAGAGACCACCAACTTTCTTACAGTAGGCCTGAAGAACCTTGAAAATATTTGTAGGGTCCAACTTTTTACTTTGAAACTATTCGTAGTCCAGAAACTCAATCCTTTCTGGATTGTTTATCCTAGTTCTACAACCTTACATGAAAAAAAAAAAAAAATTCTACAAAATCGTTATTGAGAATATGATTCCCTAGCAGGATATTCCACTACATCTTTCATGTAAAAGACATACTGGAATACTCTGCAGGGGAAGCAGAGTATTCCAGTATATCTAATCACTTTACCTTTCCGTGTTAGCAACAGCAAACACACAGTGATTAACATAGTAAAGCTATTCATCCACACAAGGGCATATTAAGGATTTACTTGTAAGAGAACGAAACGACAGTTTCCCCTGAAATTTTAGAGGAGGGTGATCGAGCAGGATTTGTTTAATATGAGCAAATATTTGATTGTACTTTCTACTATAAAAAGACAATATGTCCAGCTTCCCTTTTTGTTGCGAGATGAAAAATCCGAGTTTCCGTAAAGGAGGCATGCAATGATGTCCTGGACTGTTGTGGAGTGTTCCTTGACCTCACCTGACGCTCCAGTTCGTTCCACAGATGTTCAGTGTTGTTGAGATCAGGGCTCTGTGGAAGCCAGTCAAGTGCGGTGACGTTCGTGTCCACAAACCAGGCAGTTACACCAACAGCCTTATGACATGGTGCATTCTCTTGCTGAAAGGGATGATGGTCGTTTCCGTAGAAACACCACAAAGTAGAGCATTGCATTGTTCAGAAACCTCCGAGTTACATGTTCGTGGTGCCACAAACAGAGGTTGGAGATCAAACCAGGACCATTGCATTTCACCACCGCCAACTCCAAATTTAATAGTTGGAGTTACACACTCTGGTAAAAGACATTCACCGGGCACCCCCACACCCGTCCATAAAGTGTGTAGCGTGATAGCTATTATCCTTCGTGGCACTTTACGATCACGTTCAGTCGTTCACTACAGCAGCACTTGCAGTTGACTCCCTACGCTTTCATCTCAGTATATGGCATTACTGATTGTTGACCTGGGATTGCCCAATTTGTCAACAGATAGGCCTGCAACATGTCATCATATCATAATGTCTCTTTCAAATTTCGTCAGTTTCCTTCTCACCACCATTTCACCCAGACAATTGCATTGATGAGAGTATCATATTACTCCAATTTATGCCGGCTACAAACACGTGACTCGTTATATGGTACGATGTACCTTTCCCATCTGGGTGTTCATTGGCTTCTTTCCAAGCAGCGTATATATGAGAAGACGGAAAGTATATCCTGACAGAAACAATGCATCACATGCCTCTTCTTCTTTAGCAGGAAAGACGGACGTTTTAAATATATTCCACAGCCTTTTGTTCCTGATAGCATCTCAACGCATTTGTAATTAAATGCTCGATTTAACACATCCTATAACGCTTATGAATTCCTGTATACTCATTTGGTTATTTTAAATACAGCTTGGTATCTTTAACATATATTATACCCAAGGTAAAAAAACTCTCTACATCTATCTCTCATCCTGAGATTTTTATTTAATAAGGTCAAAACACCTTATGGTAACTTGTTTTGGTAAAATATTTATAAGCTCTGTATTACTTAAAACTTAGTTTTTAATTGCCATCATACATCTCCTCCAGGAGATGTATGATGGTAATTATTAAGGGATTAAGGGTAAATATTAAGAATAGTGATCAGAGCTTTCCTACCTTTACCACGAGTTGCCTTGACTTGTACTACTTGCAGGGTCAGCTAGACTTGCAACACTTGCAGGTGCAAACTTCACTGACTTGTCAGTTTGCTTACTTGAGAAATGGAGTAAAAAACCAGGTTTATATTTAAAATAGCTTGGTATATTTAACATATATTATACCCAAGGTAATACTCTACATACACACCGTCTATATATATATATATATATATATATATAGTATATAAACGGTAGCTAGGTAATAAACCGCAGTACTAGCTTCAATCAAATGAATTGAAAATACCAAGACAGAGAGAATTCCTCCAAGAGTCTGATTTTTTTTTTCTTGAGGTTGAAGAACCTGTAAACGTGATATGTTTATGCAAGGATAGGGACAGATGCATTTCTCATCTATCTAAACTGATCATAGTTAGCGAGCGGAATATTATCAAAAATGAGGGAGTGGGGCATGGTCTTTCTATAAGACAGAATTGTGCTTTAGTAGTATTAAAATTCATGACATTATCTTTACCCAATTTGAATATGGCAAGGACATCAGTGCTTAAACCATTAGGTATAGATCTTAATGCATGAGTTATTTGAGCACTACAAGATTTTGTGAAGGAGAGTAATGGGGTGTACTGTTATCAAGAAAGCAATCAACAGCACTGGATATTAGTGAGAGAAGATCGTTGATATATGAGAATGAGTAGTAGAAAGAACAGAACATGGAGGTCACCCAACATTGCTGAAAAACTCCATTGACAGGAAACATTCCCATGACAAACAATCCAATTGACTTTGAAATATTAAGACCATGCGAGTTCTTTTCTTCCAAACTTTTATATTATGCGTATATATATATATATATAAATGCCTAGAGTATCAAAAACAAAGGAGTTGAGCTTGTTGCTTTATTGAATATCTTGTAGACTAAGATTGTTGGTATTACTGAAACCTGGATATCAGAATCAGATGTAACTGGGATGGAATGTAAAGGGTATACTATTATTAGGAATGACAGAAGAGATAGGAGAGGAGGGCAGGTACTACCATCACTTTTTTTTATGTGGTTACCACCCACGAAAGATTATTACTAATCCTATAGTACATTTGTATCACGGGTGGACAAGGATTTTTATTTCGAACCCGTGACTTGGTTGTTGAGTGGGCACACTAACCACTCAGCCAACCAGGCTAGCAATAACTTAAGTCCTGTTAGGATAAAAACGCAAGAAAATAATGATAATAATGTCCCATATAGCATGAGTTTGAGGTTGTCTGCTGTGAAGTGGAGGCTAACGGAATGAAATATATGGGGGAGTGGATGCTGCTACAGACCTGGTGGCTCAAATGCAGAGGACGATGAAATGCATCACCAATTTAGTCTTGTGAGTGACTTTAATTATTCAAACATTGATTGGGTAGATGAGAAATCTCATAAGAATGAAGAGGAATTTATTGGATTGTTGTGAAACAACTTTCTCAAGCAGCACGTGAAACAAGGAACTCGAGGTCATGTTAGATTTGTTCATAGCATCAGAAGGATCTCTTAATATGACTATTTCACAACCAGTTGGTGATAGTGATTATGCCACGCTTTCTTGGGAAGTATCTAATTATATTGATGTTTCAATTAGAACAGGTTACATGTGGAACCAAAAAGCTGGAAATTATGACCAATTTAGGAGAATACTTATATTTGGTCCAATGGTATCAGTTAATGAATGGAGAAAATGTCAGCAATGCATGGGAGTCTTTGAGAAAGTGCCTAAATGAAGTGATATCTGAATGTATCCCTAGAGTTGAAAAAATGTATAGGATGGGAGTGAAATAGATGTGCAACTTTATTAAGCAATTTGGTCCCATGGTATTAGTTACCGAATGGGAAAAATGTTAGCAATGCATTCCTGAGTGTCTGAAGAATAAATATGTTGGAAGTGAAATGGATGCACAATCTTATTAAGCAAGAGATCCACAAGATGATGTGGAAAGAATATCATGAGAATAAGAGTAAAAGGAGTTATGAAATATATAAAGCACAGGCCAGAAAAGTAATGAGAATTGTGTGGAAAGCTAAATCGGAGTACAAAAAGAATTGTTTATGCAGGCAATCCAAAAGAATTTTATCATTATGCTGCAAGCAGAAGAATGAATGAATGTGGAAGAATAACTTTACTGAATGCAAATGGTACCTTAGTGTCAGAAGCTAATGAGATTGTTCAATTAATGAGTGCTCACTTTGCTAAGATATATCAACCAGGTATATGAAACATGGTGCAAAGTACTGCTATATATTGGATGAAGAGCTAGAGGTACATGAAAATGAGGTTGAAGAGCTGTTGCATAACTTGGATAAGAATTTGTCAATAGGGACAAATGGAATATCAGCATGTTTGCTTAAGGAATACTCAACCGAATTGGCTAGACCTTTCCCACATTTGTATAACTTGAATCTCAACTCAGGAATATCACAAGAATGGAAGGAATGTATGATGGTTCCATCGTACAAGGGTGGTGCAAAAACTGATGTGCCTCACTCAGTATCTCTGATGTTTGTTTTAACGTTGGTTAAAAACTCGCTTACAGAAATGGGTAGACAAACAAGCTATACTCTGCAAGGAACAGCATGGATTTACTAAAGGAAGGTCATGTTTTAGCTTGCTATTTTATAACATTATAGCATTACGACCAAGATGGATAAAGAAAACGGATACGCTATGATAATGGATTTTGATAGGATATCACATGAAAGGTTGTTGCATAAACTGGAGAATATGGGATTAGAATATAAACTTTCGACTTGGATAAGTGGATGGTTGACAGACATCAAAAAGTGGTATATGGTGGATGTGAATCTGTGAGATTTTAAGGTGACCAGTGGTGTACTTCAGGGTTCAGTCCCTTGGGGCATTGTTATGCAATCTTCTATACATTAATGACATTAGGAAGTGTCTAACAGGAAATGTGCAACTGTTTGTCGATGATGCAAAGATAGGTGTATGATACAGAGGTTTAAAAAAATAACCAAATTAAATTAATACATTTACATATAGTGATATAATAAAAAGATTATTCACATGAAGTAAATAGAAAGTGTATGTTAATGCATGTGAATAATATTTTTATTACCTGTTTATAAAATGTATAAATATATACAGTATATGTAATTAAATATAGAAATTAAACAGATGAAATGCTGGTAAGAGTTCAAAGTCACAATTTCTCAGAATTTAGAAAAATTTTAGACCATTAATGCAATTAAGATTTTTTGATTGCAGATAGCTTTACAGCATTCTTTGGAGAGTGAGAGTCTTTCAAATTTGAAAGGATTTCTGTAAAGAACTGTTGCATCGTCTTATAGGATCATGTGGCTAGTAGAACCTCCATATTCTGCAAAGACCAGATTCTCAGAGAAAATGGATGTCTACAGTATGATCAGTCTGGTCAAAACACTGTCAAGTCAATGTTGGGCAAGTGGCCAAAAACTTGAATCAATGAAAAAAGAGCATAAAGTGCAATAGATGTACTACAGTTTCTCCAATGATTATGCAATACAGCTAGCACTGCAAGAGAGAATGAGTATCTTAATGCTATCATCAGGCACTGTTCCAAACGTAACAGCAGATGACCACCAAGGGTACTATGGCTGTCGAATAAAAGCAAGCAACTATTGCTAGGACAGGAAAAGGAATATCATCACTGGATATCACAAAACTCAATGGAAGCAACATGAAGTGATGGATCCATCATACTTAGTCACAATCTAAGATAGTGATGTGGTCCAAAGCAGGTTTTCCTGGTACTTGCCTCCCCTCTCCATAAACAGTATAGTGCAAGGACTGAATGGTGGTATCTACCTCAATACTGCTGCTGACCAGTTCATGATTGTTGATAATCACTGCATAACATTCAGGAACAGTTACAGAAACATGCCTCCCCTCCCCATAAACAGTATAGTGCAAGGACTGAATGGTGGTATCTACCTCAATACTGCTGCTGACCAGTTCATGATTGTTGATAATCACTGCATAACATTCAGGAACAGTTACAGAAACATGACATCACATCCCAAGGATGCTAAGCAGGATTGAGATCTTAACCCTACTGAGCATCCTTGGGACATGATGGAATGAGGTGCTCATGACAAGGACCACCACCAAAACCTGATAGAACTGTAAGAAATTATATCTATCTGGAGGAGACACGACGTGAGGAGCTTAAGGATCTTCCTCAGCCATAGCCAAGTTAGCCGGTCTTGGGCGTGGACAGTAGGGTTTTTACCGTCAGTTTATCTGGGGTTTTTCATCCCGCAAGCAGGCAAACCGGCCCTGTGAACACACAGATTACAGTCATAAATACTTACGGCAAGGAAGGCAACGGGAAACCACCTTGCTCATAATCATCTCCCTAGTATGGTAGCATATATAGCTACTCCCCCCCCCCGGCCATATGGCAGAAGGGAATAGATAGATAGGAGGAGACACCTGTGGAGTGTTTCAAGAACCCTATGGAATTAATTGCTTTGCTGTATTGAGGCTGTTCTGAAGGCATTCCAACACAGAATCGAAAGAATTTAAATAGCAAACTCAGTATGTTTGTTTACTGCAAACTATAAAAAGGATAATTAATGTTAACAGAATGAAAACTGTGCTTTATATTATGTGAAAACAGACCCAATTATCCTCAAACATATACAGTTGAAGTGAAATGCTGAATAGTAAAAAAAAATCGCAAATTATAAACATACAAAACTTTTACTAATATTATTCAACATAAATGGTTGAAACTAGCCAATATTCATATTTCAAACAATCAAGAGATTGATAGCTTCAGTAATTAACATAATATACAGTATAAAAATCCTTATAAAATAAAAGAATAAGATTAGAAAGAAATAAAAAAAACTATCATAAATATTATGGGAAAAAAGCTATTATAATGTTGGAAGTTCTTTCTGGACTGAAAGCACACACATAAAACAAGAGAAATAAGATTGTAAAGATGAGTATTTGAACTTATCAGTATATAATATAAATTATGTGGTAAATGGAAAACATCCAAATGTTATTATAGTAAGGCTCAAATAAAATCCAATAAAATCCCAGTCTTAGAGAAAAATTCACTTTAATTCTTTTAGGTGTTACAACTGCTAGGAACAAAACACTGTACACACGATACAGCTAGAGTTATGATGGCACAGAAGTTTCCAACAGTCCTTTCATTGCCATTAATTATAGCTACTATTATCACTACTAGAAGACATCTTGATACATATTTACAAAAAACACAATAATGATGACCCAAACACATCTCCTAGAACTTCGATCACACCAAGGCGAGAAATGCAATCCCCTTCAAGGCATAAAAGCCAATAAGGCATAGTGAGTTTAATGTAATATACATGATTATCTGTAATGTGACTCTTCTTTTAAAGTGTTTGGATAATCAGTAATTTCAGTTATATGGATCGGACACACCAGACTGCTAACTGCATCACAAGTGGATAACTCAATTTAGTTAACAAATTAGAGCTGATATCAAAATTATCTTTCAGTTAAAAATTACTAAGAGATATTAAATTAAAAAAACTCAAAGCAATAACTTTAGTTAATATAACTAACATCTAATAAGTTTAGTTGGTAAACTCATTATACTTGCAGATAATTGCAATGATTTCCAATAAAAATGTTCATTTTAATATTTTAAAGTGAAACTGACATTTTTTCAATACAACATTGTTATTTTTTTTGAGTACACATCTCCCGTGAATGAACAGTGATGTGCTTTTGAATTTTATACAGAATATGGTCTATAATTTTTTAAATAATTATAAGAGGAACAAAGCATATAAAAAGTTTTTTTTAAAACAAGGTAATTCTGAATCATAATTAAACTATTATATGGCCAGCCATTAAAATATTAAATTACAATTAAGATTAAAAATAACATTTTTATTAATAATAGAGCAATATTACATTCTTTTATAGCAAATATGAAGTTTTAAATGACATACAGTATTTAATCTATGTTAGATTATTACTAATACAGAGTAAATATACACACATTTCACATGTGCACTGGTGTGCTTCATCACTCTGCTGATTATTTAGTTTCAAAAATAGTTTTTTTACATTTAGTTCATCAAATATGAAATTACCTTCCTACTACAGTTGACTAACAATAGCAAACTCCTAGGAAATACAGAGATAATGAGCTGCTTTTAGCACAGTATTATACCTATGGGAATTTGGTCAGGACTTTTTTTAGTTTGTTAAATGGATCAAGTTTACTATAGTGAGAATGGCTTCATAATAGCATTTATTTTTGAAATAACATTTATATTATGAACTAAATCATGACTTCTAAAAATTATCATTTTAACATAAAGTTTTCAAATAGTTTACCATTTGAGAAGTACTGCTACCATTTAATTTTTTGCTTTCATAATTCAGCTCAACTCTCAGTACATTTTTTCTGGTTCTAGTCACATATTTAAAAAAAAAAAAAATTAAAAATACATTTGTAATAAACTTTTAATCAAATCACATCCCATAATTTTATGAAAATTTTTCAGTGCTTCAGACAATTGGCAGTCAGGGGTTGGGTGGATAGAAAAGAAATATTTAGATTTCTTTTCTCAAGAAAATCACCTTTTAATTTAAAATTTATAGTATCTCTGGTGATCATCTGTTATACCAAAATAAAAACAGTAGTGCATTATAATAGCATCTCTTGACAAATAATAATAATTATTATTATGTGACACCTCCAGGGAATCGAAAGACCCATTGAGGGAGAGTGTGCCAACAGCACTGAACGATGTCCCTTCCAACTACTAACCATGCCCAAACTTGCTTAACTTTTTTCATCAGACATTAGTAGCAGAGGCTCTACCAATCGACCAACCTTTGCTTGCATCCATTTTCCTAATATATTCTACTGATAAAAATATTGTAGAAGTCAAATGAATTAATGAATCTTTACAGGTGAATGGTTCAATTACTTGTGAATTGGGTATTTCTTGTCAATAACAATTTCATTATATGAAAAATCTATCTATAAAAAACATTTGATAAACCCTTTTAAAAACTTTGAGTGTTTTGATTATCTAAAGGGGATATTAGCTGAAAATGTAAACACTAACTAAACGCATAATAAAAATAGAAGAAAGCTATAATGACAATAAAAATGGCATTTGATTTTCAACAAATGTAAAAGTATCTTTAAATAAAATCAGCAACAGGTTTATTACATTAATATATCATACAGCCAGTACATAGAATGATAATGACAGCTATGTAAATGTAGATGCAAAATATATAACCAAAACAAAATAAAATAAAAACTTTTATTTGCCAAATATATTTCTTTCAATTATAATTTTTTGCATCTATGTGTACACAGTTCTCATCATTATGGTGCAAGTATTTCTGAAACAGAGCATGATAAACTGAGCAAAAGTGACATATTCAATTCAGATTTAGGCACTCAGATGAGAGGCCTCAAAAATTAAGTGCACATATGAAAGATTGGATACTATGATTTTTCTGGAATGGAATGTGATTATTATTTTTTTTTAATGACATCTGCACCAACAAAATATAACATTTTAATACTGTTGTGGAATAAGAGACCAAAAAACAATCTTTTCCAAGCTACTTTAGACTTCCAATACACAAAGGTGATCTCACACTAGACAGTGAAAATCATCTTTCACCTTGGTTCATTATCTTACACATGCACAAACCAAGTACTTTACATTTATAATGATCTAACTGAGGCTGAATGAAGGGGGGGAGATAAAACAGTGATAGAGTATACATAAAATTATCTAGCAACAATACCTAATGCAACCTGGTCATGTTTTCTGTTCAGAATTTATGAATTCTCATAGGAGAAAACTTGATGTCTATCAGATTTAGAAATATTATGAAACAGGATTATATGTGAAAGAGCATGCCAATATGCTAATATAGAAAAAAGTAAACATACTCCCAGAAGATAAGTCTTTCAATAAGTATACTATAGTAATTTTGTATTAAAAATGCCTGCTACAGAAAATTACAGTGACGATGATCTACAATGCAAAGCACATTTATTTAGAAAGGTGCGATAAATATGCTTTCTATTATTAGTTTAAAAAAAAAATGCAGTTAATTGAACTGCTCCCCCAAATTGGACTTCAGAACATAGAGCAAAAAATCAGATAGAATGGATTCTTAATATACACGTTTTATATATCTGACCTATACCTGAAAGGTCATGCAAGATCTATAGTATGAAGGTGAAGAATAAAGGAACAATCCGCTAACATTTTTTTTTTTTTTTTTTTAAACAGGTGAAGGTTATTTTTTGGGAAAGACAGAATGAGGGAGGCTGTTTTAAAGAACAGAGGTAGATGGAATGAAAGAGGAGGCAGAAAAGTTGGTTCAGCAAGTTTTGAGCTGGACTTTTATTTTTATTTATTCGTGTGGGGTTCCCCCCTTTCCTCAACTGCCCCAGGACTGATGAGCCCTCCTAATGAGAGATTTAGTATGTATTTTATGATTATAGATCCATGTGTGCTCACGGGCTGGTTTGCCTCTTCTGAGTGACGAAAAACTCGAGTTTCCAACATAAACGGGTGTTGACCAGCAGCTGCTGTCATTCTTAATGTTTTGGAGGAAGGTAGAAAAATGATAGTGGCCAATTCAGCAGAGCACTAAATGTCTGTGAGAAAGACTGAAGTGGATCTCTGATAGTGGGATCATCAAGTTATTATACTGCCCCCTTCCAGATAGCATCAAAGAATTTTTGAGGATTTCAGTGCAGTGCCCCAAATGTGTACACTATATCCCACTGCAAAGATTAAACAACCAACTTTTGATATATGAATGATGATACCATTAACAATAGAGCAAAAAATGAGAAGCTCACTGGTGACAGACTAAAATGATTTTATATATAAATTCCTATCCAATTCTCAATTAATATATATAAATTTCAGTACAATGCATTTCGATTTAACAGATATTAACATTACACATTAGTTTACGTGGCCCTATCAGAAACTGTTTATAACAACCATATTAAAAATTCAGTTTTTAATATGGTTATTATATAAATGAGCATCAAATTTTTTCATCCACAATGATTTGAAAATATGAACTTTTAAGTCTATTAGTGTCAAATCATCAAAACAGAAGAATGTTGAAACTGACTGGAATGCATGAGCAAAAAAAGAATAATGGAGAATTACTGAGAATTTAAGTTTTTGCATCCTTCCTCCTTCCAATAGTGCCATTTCCTTTTCTTCCTATTCTAAAGTTTGTATGCATAAAACATGCATACTAACCTAAGAACACACACAATTTATATAATGCACTCATCTCTAGTCCTATATGCTTTGGCATAATATGAATTCCTATCAATGAAACTTTATCAATGAGTACATCCAGTGTGAGCTATAAGGGGCTCGCGTGAGCCCTTTGTTACATTTTTCTCAAATTTGCGAGCCCCTTGTTCTTCTTGTTTAATAATCTTGTAGAACTAGAAAATACCATCATGAATGTATACATGCTACTATAATTACTATTTTAAATTCATATGAATTTTCTGATAACTATATAAAAAATCATTTCATTGCATTTTGTTCTTCTGGAGCTAGTGTAATGTTAGGAAACAAATCAGATGTTGCAATTAAACTTCTACAAAAATTTCCCAACGTTGTGATTTGGCATTGCACTCATCGTTTACACTTAGCATTAGACGATTCGATAAAAAACATTAAAGAAATAAATCATTTTGAAATATTTATGGATAAATTATATGCTTTTTATCATCAATTACCAAAAAAATCAACGAGAATTAAATACGATTGCAAAAGACGTTGGTATCGAAATTTTAAAGATCGGCCATGTGTTTGGACCACGATGGGCAGCTTGCAGTTTACGAACAGCTCTTGCTTTGTGGAGAAATTACCCATTTTTATGCAAGCATTTTGCATCGAACAATAAATATAAGGGCTTTTTAAACCGACTTCTCAATTTAGAATTTTTAAAAGATCTAGCATTACTGATTGATATCTTACAGGAATTATATCTGTCAGAAGCTCTACAAAGTCGCAATATAAGTATTATAAGGGCTAAGTTAATCTTTTTTTTTTTTTTTTTTTTTTTTGCTCGATGATACGAGCCCTTTGTTAAAATTTCCATAGCTCACCACTGAGTATATCTGATTTATATAGTGTATTGTCAAGTATGCTAAATGCACTACTTGCTTCAACTACTCCATCCAATATAACAAACAAAATATATCTATGGGACTCTTATTTTAACACAGATAAACATTAATTTCATTTGAAAATAGTGTTTTTGTAAAAAACGTACATGCAGTATCAAGCCGACAATAACAGTTTTTGATTTTAATCTGAATTTTATATGTAACTTGAACTTTTATTAATATTATGTGCCTCCAACAGAGACCACTCTGCTCTGCCACTATCCTTGATCTGCTCAACTCCAATCCCACTAAATGTTTTGGGTATTAACTGAACGTGTTCTTTAGTCTGTTTGCCTGGGGAAAAGAAAACTTGAGTTTGTAAAACAAATACTGATGGAAAGAGGGGAAAATTACAAGTAAAGTGTAAATTGACATGTTATGGGTGCTTAACAAAGCACTTATATAAGTCCATAACTTAGTTCATCAAGGATGAATTAAGCTATGGACCTATGCAAATATCCATACTCTTCTAAGTTGGGCATTGTGCATATTATACTTTCCATATTAAATTGTGTTTTTCCATAGAAAAATGCACATGCATTCAAACCAAACATAGCATTCAACTTTAAACACCTAATAACAGTAAAAGATCACATGACTGAGCGTTCTGAATACAGCAATTTTGTCACAGCCAGACAAAAAAAGAATCACTGTTTTAAGCTATACAAATGAGCAAAACAAGTCAATATTATTGTATCCTTCATAATGAGCATAGGTTTTCTATTGAATGTAATGCATCTAGGTGCTGGTGTTTTTTAAATGTGTTCATAATATTTTGTGCTTTTTTTTTTTGTTTGCTTTTTGTGGAGAAAAAAATAAGTTTAATGGATTTTTTTATTTTCCCCTGAAATATAAGCAATTATTTTTTGATGATATATCAAGCAAGCATCACAGTGCTTGCTTGTGATGAATACTTGTGATAGTTCAGAAAATATTTGATAATATTTTCTAAACTTTTCTTTGGAAGCTTTATTCAAATGGCAATTCTAAAAAAAGTTAAGGAACCTTTAAAGGTCAGATAATCTGGAAACCAAGCTATCTAGAATATGGTTCATAGATCAAACATGTCACATTTTCAGACTTCCAACAAGCAAGGTAGTGATCTCAGTATGAGGAAAATCTCTACAATCTCAAATGTTTGAGCATGTAAAAACTGCCAAATTTATATTGTATTTCAAAACACCTGTCCTTATTATTAAATGAACATCACAGCATCATGCATTTATACAGAATCAAACTAAGGGGAAAAAAATTAATATATATATATCTGGCCACACAATATCTGACTTGTACTACAAACTGGCTGTCTCTGAGATTCATATCTGGACAACCAGATTTTATAATTTGCAGATCTCATAATTTGCTGACATATACTATGGAGATCTGACTTTGTTGATGCACCAATCATTGTGAAAACTGCCAAGGTAAACCTCCATGTTTTAAGGCACTGACATTGCACTTCCTGTCAGAACAAAAATGGCCAAGGAATGAGTATATCTGATTTATATAGTGCATTGTCAAGTATACTAAATGCACTACTTGCTTCAACTACTGCATCCAATATATCTATCAAGAAGAGCAACATTAATTTTAAAAACTGCCAATTGCTGAAGGAGCTATTTCTGCTGATATATATAAGTGAATTACAAAACAATATTTCCAATTACTAATAATTTTTGACTATTAAAATATATATATTAATACCAGAATCTATATGCAACAAACACAAAACATAATTCCAAATAACTGACAGTCATAACTCTTAAATGTTGAATAAGTTTTTCTAAACAGATCATCTAGAGAGTAATACAATTAAGAACTCTCAACTGTATTATGAAAAATGCATTAGTTAGTACTAAACAATGTCCTAACTGTATTCATGTTAAAATGACTGCCCTTAGTTAAAACAAGATATTTTATATAATATTGAAAAATGTAAAGATGAATACTAAAAATGTACACCTACGTCTCATCTCAATGTTACTGTATATCATCAAGAATAATGATATGGTAATTATTTTAAAATGAATCTCAGAAAGATGTCTGCATGTCAGTTTTATAGTATCATCAAACACATTTAAAACAACACAGTCATTATTGCACCATATCACAAGGCAAAACTGCCACATTCAATACCATATTAGCAATTGTTGCAAAAATCACCTCTATTATAAAAATTATCATTACTGCTGCTCAGTATAACCTAAGCATATGGACTGTTGGATATATAATGACCTAAATATGGACTGATAATGTATACTGTAGAAAAATATAAGAAATTTTTCTTTTTTTATAGATTACCATTATTACATAGTGCCTTTTTCTAACCACCATGGCATTAAACTGGAAAAGCACTTCAGTGAGCAGGCAAAAGAGGGTGTTATTTTCTCCCAGCAGGACATTCAAACACTGCCCAAGGCAGCAATGAAGAGAGGGAAATGAGTTTTTCAAATTAAAATAACACTCATCTACAAGAATACAAATAATGATAATAGAAAATCATATAGAATAATTATCATCTACAAGCAAAAATACTTTCAGATTACATTACAGCAATATTACAAGTACTTACATTTTTTATTTTTTCCTCTTACACAAATGGATAATAAGAAAGAGAAGGAGATTAATAAATGTCAAGATAAATTAACTTCTTGCATACCCCAAGGAACAAACATCATTTGCAAAGAGAAAAGTTTAATTTTGAGTTAGACGTTTCTAATACTACAAGATTACATTTTAATAATTTTTATATATTAATGCTTTACTGTTTAGACATGTTTGTAATGTGCACTATGATATTTATTCACAGTGAAATGATTGTCTACAGATACTATCTGATTTTACAATGATACAGTATGTATCAAACACATATTTACTTATTTGTACTTTATAATGTGAAATACTATACTAAAAACTATATGTCAAAAGAGATGTGAACTTAATTTTATTTCTTCTACTCTGCACTGCTAGCTGTGCAGTTTCACTGCCATATACTGTATATCTGAAAGTTCAAAAGAATATTCTTTTGAATATTGAAAGTTCAATTTCCTATAAATATATTCACATAAGTATTGTCTTTTTGAAACACTTTAGAAAAACATGACTTTATCACAGCATTTACATACTGTAAAATAAAGACTTTAGGGACCAAATGTCACAGTATATAGATGACTTAATGGTGAAAATCAACTAAGAACTTTATGTTCTTCATAAGCATCAAAAGAAAATCATAACAAATTTATTCTTTTAGAGATGACCAAAACAAATAATTTCATATTACAAAGAAAGATAATGAGTATTGGCTACAATGAGAATTGATTCAAATATTTAACACTCTACAAAACATCAAAGCAATATAATCTTTCATAAATTGTATTCAATACACTTCATTACAATGAACTTTATTTAATAGCATGTGCATGAATAATATGCAAACACAATAAAAAAAAAAGGTCTTTACTTGAAATAATTTAACTCACATTTTTATGCGAATTAAATCAGATTTTTAATACATTTTCCTTTAGCAGCAAATTACTTGCATTGTGAGCAATAGTAAAATAAAATTGCGAATTTTTATTGAAATAAATGTACATTTAACATGCATGAACTTTTTCATCTCTTAAAACTGAAAAATATATTTGGTATTAAATTATTTTAATATGCACCATAAGAGTGCATATTTGAGAGAGAGAGGACCAGTTCCCAACACCCATATGTATGTATGTATTATATGTATATAAACACATTTAATTTTGCAGGCAACAACACCCAAGGGCCGGAAAAATTAGATTGCAGTTTTTGTTGTTAAGCTATTTTAGAATGCCTAGAGACAAAATGTTATTAATGCATTTTTCATGGAGAGAAAGAAATGTTGTTATTGAAAGTTTTTTCTCTTGGTTAGACTATAAATTAAAGATGCCAAGAAATTATATTCTTGGATTAATCCTTTATCCAAGTATAAGTGACTAGTGGTGTGCCACAAGAATCTATTCTTGGACCACTGCTGTTTAATTTGTTTATTAATGATATAGGAAAGGATCTGAGAGGAACAGTTCATTTGTTTGCAGATGATGCAAAGTTGGGTAGGGCAATAGTGAATGCAGATGATGTCAAAATTTTGCAGGATGATTTGGATAGATTGGAAGTCTGGGCTAAGGAGAATGGATGTCAATTTAATGTGGCAAATATAAGGTTATACATTTTGGGGTGAAAAGATTAGCAGCAGTTTACTACATTGGTGGAACTGTACTCCAGGAAATAAATGAGGCACGAGATTTAGGAGTGTTGGTGGATAAGGAGTTGAAGTTTAGGGGGCACATTGCAAAAGTGGCCAAATCAGCTCATCAAATCACTTGGTTGCTGAAGAATACGTTGACAAGCATGTTACTGTTCCTCTGTATCGAGCCTTGATAAGACCCCATCTCGACTACTGTGCCCAGATTTGGTCACCTAGGTTTCTTCTTGATGGGGAGGTGGTGGAGAGGATCCAGAGGCAAGTGACCAAGATGATAGCAGGTCTGTGGAATGAACCTTATGAGAACAGGTTGAGGATTTGTGGGTTGCAAAAATTGGTTGATAGGCAGAGGAGGGGAGATATGATTGAGACATTCAAATTACTGTAGGGCTTCTATAAAATTAATTCAGAAGATATTTTTGAGAACAGGGCTGGTTGTGGGAAGACTAGGGGACATCCATAGAAGCTGGGCAAAAGTGTGGTTAGTAAGGGTGTTAGAGCTGGGTTCTTTACTTTTAGAGTGGTGAATGAGTGGAATGGGCTGCCAGAGTCTGTGGTGGATGCTGTGACAGTGAATGAGTTTAAGGTGAGGTATGATAGATACTGTATGAATGTCGAATAGTTGTGATGAACATGATTTGGGGCCTCCCTCGATGAGTCTAAGGACTCCCTGGAGTTGCCCGTAATAATAATAATAAGCAAACCAAGTTTGTATGTGAAATATCTTCACGGCATAAAGGATTAATCCAATAATAAAATTTCTCGGCATCTTTATGTGATTGGTTGTTTAGTATTACTGATGTAATGAAGCATTAGTATATTACTGTTTATCTACTGTGTGCAAATTATCAGCTGATTTGTTTGCAAGAAGATACAAATATGAGTATGTGAGAGAGAAAGATTTGCCAAAAAAAAAAAAAAAAAACTGTCTTAAGACCATTTTGTTTTGTGAATGTGTGTATTGCAACAGAAATCATCTTCACAGTTTTCCAATAAGTGATTTCTCTTTCTTCTTGCAGGAAGAAACAGAAATCACTTAAGTAAAAATAAAATAAAATAAAATAATACTACACACATACTAAGCCACTTTATTAGGAACACCTTCCCATTTCCCTTTATTTTTTTTTTTTTTGAAAATCTCTCTCGCACTTTTAAGTCAAGGTTAAATAAAGCAGCCACTCAGTTATATATGCAATATGCTAACTTTTTAAGTTAACAGTTTTGTAGTATATAGTTTATGCTTAATTTAAAAGAACAATGGGCATAAAACTGCTGTATTCTGTAACAGATATAATACCACCATTGTATTATATCATTCACAGATATAAAGCAGTTTTATAATAGTTTCATTCAGAACCATCAAGGACCCCTGACTTCTGTATTCTACATTCTGTAACAGATACAATGCTACCATTCCATTATCTTTAAGTAACGACTATGTAGAAGAGTCTCTATAATTCATTCAGGTTCAACAAAGCTCCTCTGGTTAGAAAGAAAAACCTTGGTTTGAATCCTGGCTAAGGTATGGACTTTTATCAGGGATTTTCAGATAAAGTGAGTTAGTTGGTCTCATATGGAGGTAGCAGAACATTCCCTATTAGAAACTCAAGTTTTTTTCATCCCACAACCAAGCAAACTGACCAGGAGAACACAATGCAGACACACACGTATTCAAGCATAAGACTAACCACCTTATTCTTAAATTATAGTTATGAAAATGAATCTGGGTAGATCATAGACCTTAATGGCCTATAAGTACCATGAATTATTATTATTAATGACTGTGTAGAACAGGGTTGCCCAAATTGTGTTCTGCAGAAAGTGAATAAGTGTTCCGTGATGTCAGAGACCAAGCCGTGTATTTTTAAACATGGAAGTAATTCGAGAAAGGGAATACCGCTGTTTATGACTGGTCATAAAAATTGCCTGCAAGCCGATTACAACAATGGGCGGCATATCCTCTGTTCTGAAAACTGAACGAAATAACATCTGTGTTGCAAACGTTAGTGACCAATTAGCAAGGAAGTATAAAGAAAATTTTTCCACTGAAATTGAAGATCAAGGTTGTCTGTACCTGGTTCTCAAATCTAGTAATACTGAATACTTTCTTCGCAAGTTCGTATTGAAAGTGCTTGAAATCTCTTATTGAAGATGTTTGTGATGCAACAGGTAGTGATTCATCCACCTCCAGCCTACAAAGCGATCTCCAGGATGTACAAAAGGAGGGGATAACTACCAGCCCACAGGACAGAAAGTCTGTATTCACTCGTAAGTACTTATAATATTATAAATTTTTGGTGATCAGAATGGGATATGTCAATGAAAATCAGCACAAATTAATTTAATGATGTTGGCCTCAGGAAATACAATATGCTACAAGATTTCATTAGTCCACGCTGGTATACAGTATCATAACAATATTATGCTGGTGATTGATAACTGATTTAAATGTAATTTTATATTTGTCAACATGTCACACCATATACATAAGTGTACTAATACTCTTTATGATTATGCCATAATTATTAATAAGTGTTCCGTCATAGGAAAAATCTGGGAAACGCTGGTATACAGTATCATAACAATATTATGCTGGTGGCAATACTTTGCAAAACTCATATTTTGCTTTGACTAAACAACATATATATTTTTCTAATGAATACATTTAAGAGATGTATTTGCAAATGATGCATGCCCATGCTGCAAAATTTTTAGTACCAAAATAAAATCAATGCAAAATAAATTTTTGATTGGATAAAAACAATAGCATGTTATTATCCAGTCAAGCCTATTTTTATTAAAGCATTATTTATTTCTGAATCAATACAATAATCATTGTCATTTATGTTTTATTTATTCAAATGATTTTGTAGATCTATATCTTATAAAAGTAGATAAATTTAATTTTCCTTAATTCAAAATGCCTTTTGCAATGAGAGTAAGTCAAATATGACTTACTCTCTCATTACAAATAAGAGAGACTCTCTTATTTATTTATTAACAATATAAATGAAAAAGATAACTAGAAAAAAAGTAAATAAATAAAAAAGCATGCACATAAAGAAAACAATTCTGAATAAAGTACAAAAATTATAAAAGCAACATATTATTGAACAATAGTTTCCATTTCATAAGTCTAAATAAAATATGAAATATATTTAATACTACCAACATAGCAACATATAATTAGAGGGATACCTTAGTTCAATATGTTTTGAATAATTTCAAAAATTACTGCTGGAGAGAAGGAAAAAAATGTTAATAATTATAAAATTATTTTGCTGCATATATTACAAATAACTTTTAAGAAAATAATGAAATAATTGCAATAAACATGCTTAAGTCTATTACAATTATCTCAACTACACAAATCAAAGGAGAAAAAAAAAACAGTTTGACTACAAGATAAACATTACAAATAGTCTAATCTGAAATAAGAAAAGTATATAGTTCTGGCTAGAATAGTTATATTTAATCTATAAAAATGAATATAAAGATAACACACATCAATAAAACATTCTAAAATTACATTCTTAAAATCTACACAGTTTTAAAAACAGATTCGAAAAATGGAATGAAGTCCATCTCTGAAGTAATATTAAATTTAATAAAGAATATAATGCAGAGGATACTATTATCTATGTATGTGGGTTGTATTTATTTTCTAGTTAATAGTGTAAAACACTTAATAATGAAAGAAATACAAAGATGCATATAGATATATATATACATTTAAACAGATTTAAATAGTCCTATAAATATAGTTTTTTTTAATATTAACATATGAATTTTTTAAGCATTAACATCTGGATGCCAACCAGTGTTTCTTTTTGATTTTGATCATTCTCAATCAATCCTATAATAATTATTAATAATTGTCATATGAGGATGCTTAAAATAAATAAAAAAAAAAATTAGGGTTATGGATATATGACTAATCAAGAAATAAATGCATTGACAAACCAAATATTACTCAATTTTTTTAAGAATGATTAATTATTCATCGAGAGCTTTGCAGCAGATTTCTGAACTACATTCTTATATCTCCTTAAAGTTTTTTGCACTATATACATTTTTGTTTTTGCATGCTGAGCAGTGCCTGGTTACTGCTCAGCATGCAAAAATATTATATAGCAGGTTACTGATATACGATATTTTTGCATACTGTGAATCTGTCAACATTATACTTCATTAAAACATTTTTCTTACTGTAATTTTCAAATTTAATTTCAATATTCTCAGTTAAAATAAATATGTTTTCATGAGTTTCAGGATCATATTTTCACAGACATTTTGAAGAATGTTTTGCACTAAACAGAGCAATTTTCCACACTCCAGCTCAGGGCTGGGAAAAAAAAAAAGGAACCATAGGAGGAACTCCAGTCAATAAGAAATATCCAAGCTATTTTTGGAAACATGATAAACAACAACAACTATATTAGATATGCACAAGGAAATCTGCATATCTAATATGCACATTTCCAAATTTCATAAGGGCCAGTTTTGCAAATTTTTATAATAAAAGAGAAATTAATTATATAACAATTTCTTATTATAAAATCTGAATGAACAAGAGTTTACTATGCCCTGTTGGTCAGCTGAATCTCCGAAAGAATTCTCATAGATGTAAATATGTTCAGATTTTAGTTAATTCATTTCAATGAGATTCTATTTAAATGCAATTTTAAATAAAATTATGATTCAGATCATAAGAATAATCTGTCTCAGAAAAATGAGCAAAGTAATCTTATTTAAAAGGATATCAAAACCATATTATTATATTAGTTCTTTTTTTAAAATAATATTAGAACTTAAAACCAAGTATTAAATACTACTCAATTCAAATATATATATACACACACACATTAAAAAAAAAAAAACACTGCGGCATCACAGAGTCTGGAACAGCAATAACACTGTGTGCAGTTAAGAACAATTAAGCTGACAGATAAAATTAAACTTATTACCATTAATCATCAAGAAATATCCAAATTATGCATGTTAGTACATCATGCTTATTGAAAACTGGTGTGTATTTTAAAACTTAATCTACTTATAGATCTTCAAGTTTAAATTATTCAAAATTTAACCTATTTGATTAATATTACTAACATTTAATGGGAAGCATATGTTTAGTTGAGAGGGAACAGGTATGAGAAAAAACAATGTGATATATATCAAACTCAACATTTCAAGTGTGCATCAAAATATTTTTGTCCCTCCCCCCTTCCACAAAGGAAGTCCGAGTTTAAACATTAATGACATATTTGAAAATATACACAAATGAATACCTAATAAACTCATAAGATCTGTCAATAACAATACACATTCGATTCTCACTATACAAAACTTTTTGGAACCACGAGAATATAGTGAATAGTTTGCTATAGGGAATTTTTTTTAACATAACACTAACTATGGGCATGGTTGGGACTTTTCAGTAGTTTTTTTTTTTTAATTATTATTGTTTATTTATTTATTTTTTTATAGTGGGAGTTGACTGTTAAGGTTCACATTCACAGGATAATACCAATAATTAAATCATTAGTAAGTTTCTATGTAGCTCATAGAGAAAATCTATTTTCTAATTCTACTGGGAATTATAATGAAAGAAAGACAGACAGTATTATAATTTTAAGCTACAAAAACCTATATACAATTCTATTATAATTTAAAAAAAAAAAAAAAAAAAAAAAAAAAACAGGGAAAGTAGCAAAGAGGATGTTACCAGTGTAGCAGATAATTCATGAAATTGGCTTAGATTAAATGTGATCCTAATGCGTTTATTGCCATTCTCTAAATATTAGAATATACTACATTTTAAAAAGTACACAAAAGGATACCACAAAGACATAGAATATAATATATTTTTATTCATTTATTTATATACTTTGTACATGATTATAAACTATAAAATATATCTTATATTTTGACACTAATCTTACAGTGCATTGAGAAAAAGCTTGCATATTTTATTTATTCAGTTTTTCTCTTTACAGTTACTAAAAATTCTATGGGAGATAACTCCAAACATTAAAAAAAAGCAATCTCTGATAGAAAGTGATATGTGCACATTGGATTTTCTAATCACTAAATATAGATGAAGCTAATTTATTTTTATGGGACTGTTTCTAAAAAGCAGTGCAACTTGAATTAAATATTATCCTAAACAATATACACTTCATTCATATACTCTTCTAATTTCATACAAATATCCAGTTAAAAATACTAATATATATATATATATATTAGTATTTTTAACTGGATATAATTATATATATAAAGCATAAGGAATAAAACTTTCATAAGGAAGAACAGATGAACAACAAAATTTGCATATCCTTCTGTCAACTGATTTTTTTTAAATTTAATTCATGGGAATTGTCTAGATTAAAGGAATACATAAACTGACTTTTTTGTTGGCCTTGAGTAATATTAAGCAACCTGCCAAAGTTAATGATTTGAGATATAAGTTTGTATATATAACAATTTAATCTATTCACTACATTCAACCCAAGATCACTATAGCTAGCTGTAGCATCACACAATTAAGTTAAATAACGACAACGCTGTAACATTACATGCTAAAAAAACCTGATGTAGAAAAAGTATGCTTGATATGATTTTCAGAACATTCCTGGTAAGATTTGAGATGCATTTAGAAACTGTGACAAACAATACAATATTTAATATTCGGGCACATTTTTTTTTTGCCATATCCTAATAATTTGGAAGAAAATTCACCAATAATATCCTGAAGCACTAATACATTATATTATGGGAGAGTTACTTCCATAATATAATAATTTGCATTTGAGATGACAAATTATAAACAGTTTACTCATAATTTTCTTAAATATTAAATAGGTAAATGTTTTTGAAAATCATCAGTTGGCAGCTATTTCCTTCTTTTTATTTTTATACCAGCAATATCACTGTCAACTCTGCCTTGGAGTGGTTTACCCTCCCCACCGCAGTGGTACCAAGTCCTGATAAAGGAGGAGGGTTGGGCAAAAGGCTAATCATTCCCCCTCCCCAAATTCCCTGATTATGGAAACTGAACCAAGAGTCCAAGTTAACCAGTATACCAGATATCAGTTGGGTCAGTCTGCAAGATTCCTAATGACCACTATTTAAGATGGTAACAAAATAATGCATGGATGATGTTTCAAGGCAAAGCCTCCAGAGATCTTTGAAACAGATGAGGTCACCACTTTCACTTAAACAGAAAATGTTAACCAATATGGAATGTTAGAACTATGTTTCAAACTGGAAAGACACAAGAAGTTATTAAGGAAATTGGAAAGTATAGAATAGATATTTTAGGAATAAGCGAGTTGAAATGGACAGGCTCTGGAAGAGTGAGAACTGTACATGGATATCAAATACTATATTCAGGACAAAAGAAAATCATGACAGAGGTGTGGCACTTATATCTAGAGAGACAAGTAAAAGTTTGAAGAATTGGAAGCCCTAAGTGTTGGGATAATAATGGCTAGTTATATTCAAGATATATTAAATGAACCATAATACAGGTTTATGCACCAAAATGAGAAGAATCTTGAAGAGGAGATTTTTTATGATGAATTACAGAGATGTATAGAACAAGTACTAAAGTATGACATGATTATTCTTATGGATGACATAAATGCTAAAATTGGCAAAAGAAATAATGAAGATGAGTGAGCAGTAGATAATGAAGCATGCAGTCCAAGAAATGAGAATGGTGATCTATTGGTAGCATTTTATGATACAAATAATCTTGTGATAGGAGGAAGCTTATTTAAACATAAAGACATAAATAAAATGGCCTGGATATCACCAGATGGCAAAACCAAAACCCAAATCAATCATATCGCAATCGAGGGTAATTTTTAGGAGTTTGCTCTTAAATACTAAAGCATTTAAGATTGAAATGGGATTAAAAAAAAATTAGAAATCAAAATGAAAGGATAAAATATATGTCTAAATTAAAAATGAACGAAATTAAGAAAAAATTTTCTATTATGATACAAAATCGATTTCATATTTTGGAAAACAGGAAGCTAGAAAGCTCAGAAAACATCATTGAAAAGCAATGGAAAAAATTTTAAATGGTATATAATGATATTGCAAGAGACTATTTGGGTGCTAAGAAGGGAAAAAAAGAACAAACACTTTATCAGACAAGATCTGGAAAACTCACAGAAGAAAGGCATAACGTTAAAATGATGTTTGAAAAAGCTAAATTTCTCTCTATAACCGCTCAAGTGAATTGCTAAAGCAATTCACTTGAGCAGTTATAGAGAGAAAGATAGTTAAAAAAAATTATGTGGATAGTTTGGCAGAAGTAGCACAAAAAGCTGCAATATTAGGATACATTGGAAGACTGTATGAGATAACAAGAAAAGAAGAAAATAAATGCTATAAGGGATAAAGATATTTTGTGTTTGATGCTAACTGAAGAGGATAAGATTATTAGAAGATGAAAATAATACTGATGAGGTTTTAAATGTAGTAAACAATATAACTAAATAATTAGAATTTCAATAATAGAAGAACCTCCAAGCATTGATTTAAATATTACATTAAAACCAACAACTAAAAATGAAATAATGAATGTAATAAAGAAGATGAAAAGTGGAAAGGCTTGGGATAATGATAATATAGCAATAGAAATGCTTAAGACAATTAAAGAAACTGCTACTGATAAACGACAATCTTTAAAAACGTGCTAGAGACTGGAAAGAAGCAATGATAATTATAATCTTAAAGAAAGGAGATCTCATTAGATGTGAAAACTGGAGGGGAATTAGTCTACTGTGAGTACCTGCAAAAAATTATGTAAAATATTGATAAATAGGATTAAAAATGAAGTAGAGAACATATTAAGGCATGAACAAGTTGGTTTTAGAACAGATGGGAGTATTGTGCATCACATTTTCATTTTAAGGAACATCACTGAACGAACTGTAGAATCTAGCTTATTATACTTAAATTTTATAGATTTTGTTAAAGCATTTGACAGCATTGACAGAGAAACATTGTGGTTAATTATTAAAAGTTATACAATTCCTAACAAATATGTGAGAATAATAATAAAAAAAATGTATAAAGGAAGTAAAGTTGTGTTATTGCACAGCAAATAGCATCTGAATGGTTTGAGATAAGGTCTGGTGTGAGGCAGGGTTGTGTAATGTCTGGTTCACTGTTTAACATAGTCATTAATATGAATACTATATGGATCTTTACAAACATGGAAACTGAACAAACAGCAGGAAGCTAAATTAAATGGGTTTTAAACAAAATCTCAGTGTAAAATATTTTGGTCCCAACATATAACGACACATAAACCGACAGAGTAAAAAAAAAAAAGTATCACGAATGAAATTTAAATTAAAAAAAAAAAAAAAATCGATCAAAATGGATTGGACACATACTGAGAATGGACAGCAGAGAGATTCCTAGTGGCTTTGACATGGATCCCAGAAGGAAAAGCTTAAATCAACTTGGCAGAGAATAACAAAAAAGGAAAGAAGAATGGCTGGCTAGGAGAGCTGAAGAGAAGTTGAACTAGTGTACACAGTCCAAAGCAGCATGCTGACAGTGATATCACTGTCAGCATGCTACTTTGAAATTAATTTAGCCATATATTATTTGTTATCTATAAAAAACAGAGAAAACTATAATAAAACAGAGAATTAATTTGATACAGGAAATAATACTGATCTAGTTTCATCATTTTTATCTAATCAATACTTTTATTATTATGTATGCTTCTCCAGGAGTTCAGAGACTCATCAAGGGAGAGCCTACTCATCAAAAGGAATCTGGACCTCACCTTGTTTTTTAGCCACTTTTCAGGAATGACCACAAATTCTGCTGCACCAGCCTTAAACTGCAAACTCTTACTTTATCTATATTTTAATTATAAATGACCTATATAATTAAATAAATTTTGGTATTTATTTTACTGCTATTCATTTTAAGTTTTATGAAAAATAAAGATAAACACCTTATAACTATGACATTAGAAATTTGTGCATTAACATGTGTGTTATACTAGTACCGCATGCAGGCTAAAGATTTTTTTTTTAATTTTTATTATTTTTTAATTTTTTTTACATAGTCCAGAAACCCCGCCAATAATGAAACTTTTCAAGCTGCTTCAGCCGCTAATTTCTTGTTCAAAACTGTTTGCTTAGATTTGGTTAGGAATAATGCTAAGGTAACTGGGGAAGGCGTGTTATCTCTCTTAATTGCATGTGTTCTCTGGACAGCTTCTGTTTTGCAAGCAGTTTTTTTTTTTTTTTGTTCCTCTATGTTTCTGAGGATAAAAACTTTTCCACCTTCTTATTATGAAATTACTATCTCACTTGTTAGATGAAAAGCTTCTATAGATATTCCTTACATACTGAACATGATTCAAAAACAGTCTGTTATTGAAATATATTTAGTGTTTTGCATACAATTATAATCTAAAATTAGAAACAGAAGGCTAAAACTTTTTTTTTGTTTCAAAATAATTTAAGAAAAATACCAAAAAAAAGCAGTGTGGTTTATTTTCAATACAATGGCATGGCTTTGAACATGATTTGAAGATGAAGCTATCTGTGGTGTTCTCTTCATATATTTAAGGCAAAATCAGATTGGTTTAAACTGGATATTGCCAAACAATTGTCAGTGGAAACTAACATCTTCAGCCACTACCTTTAAGTCTTTTGTTACATGAAGGAAGAACGGCAAAATTTGTTTTTATCTTTTTTCCTCCATATAGCATAATAGGCTGATATGTATTCTGTCAAAAAGAATGTACAGTGTTTTTCCTACCCTAGAAAGGTTAGAAAAATTTGCTTTTGGTAGCATCTAATGAAACAGAGAAACCTTAGCAAGTACCAATCCTACATCTTTCTTCTGCCTTTGGCAACTCTACTATCTACTACAGTTTGGTTTGTTGATTTTTGTAAAAAAAAAAAAAAAAAGTTTCAAGAACACTGTTCAAGTGAACTGACATCCCTCTTATCTGTTTCCTCCAAACTTATAAAATCAGAGGCAGCAATATCCACGCATGGTCTAGTTTCCCACAAAAATCGCTTTTCTTCTTTCATTCTGTTCCTCTTTTATACTGCTACATTCCTTGGAACAGCTTTCTTCTTCCAGTTTTCCAAAGTATTAATCATAGCAAAACTAACAAATAATTTCCTTCTCTAATTTTAACTTCTAGTATATAGAGCAATATATTATATATCATGCAAACTTCTAATATCAATCAACCGCATTATCTCAAATCATCGTATTCAAAACAGTGTCAGGTTTTGTTTCTTAATATTACTGAGGCAAAAAAAAAAAAAAAAAAACAGGAAAAGCAATTTTTGAAAATACTGCCTTCTTCTAGACAATATAGATTCTGTTACATCAATTTTAAAATATGATATATATATATATATATATATATATAAATTGGAAAATAACTGTCATAAGTGCACACATTAAGAATATTTTTTTTTGCTTGGTCAAGGACAGTTTTCTTTTAAAATGATAATAAAACTAACTTTTAAACTTATTACTAATAAAAGGCAATTTGCAATAAGAAAAAAATGTGGACATAGAAAGATTAAGAAGCAGGCACAGTTTATCGTGATGCAGTCAAAAGTCTAAAAGAAACTATGTAAAACAGAAAATCATTGACAAAGTCATAACTGAATAATAATATATAACACAACTAATCAAATTTTTTCTGAATGTTATTAATGACCATATATAAGTTGCCAGAACTAAAAAATTATGCTGTTGCTCCATTAACACCCTCAGAGTTAAGAGAACACAAAGATTCTAAGAGCTCTTCGAATCTTTGTATTCCTGGATTATAAAAAAGATTCTGAGTTCATCTTTAATGATGAATGCATAAAGTAAGCATTAAACTGAAAATAACATGATGGACAAAACTGTCTTACATATGAGAAAGAAGAAAAAATTTACATAATTGTACACAAAATTGGAAACAGAGACATGGCTTTTCAGATTAAATGCATTTTCATCATTATTAACTTATAAATATATGTACTATTTTAATATAAAACTAAAGTAATATATAACAAACCAAGGTCAAAAATATACAAATTTATTTTCTATATCCTTAGCACCTACTGATATAAAGCCTAATGTTAATTTTAACATTTATAACTGAAACATCACAATGCATTTCTTTTCAGAAAACAAATACAATACAAAAATTAAAGAAAAGTTAATTGTACATAGGTTCACATATAACCTAAAGGTCACCTAAATTTACTAAAAATAGTATTTTATTTACATATGTTTACACATTCTATGAAAAACTTCAGTAGCTTATAAACCTTTTTCAATTTATACTGTTTTATGTGAGGTAATGGATTCTAAGAATGTCATAGAATACTTTCCATAACATGCAACATTTATCCAATCAAAAAGGGAGAGGAGAGAGCAATAGCTTTGTACTTAGTCTGTACATCCCATTCTTTATCTTACTGCCTCTTTTTTTAAAGAAGAAGCTTCTCATTCCACAATATGCAACATTCATCCAATCAAAATGGAAGAAGGTTATAGGCATTGTCTGTGAATGCTACTCTTTACCTCAGAAAGTTGCTTAACAAAAAAAAAAGGAAAAAAAAACAGTACTGGCTACAACAAGTTGCACAATTGGGTTTTATTACAACAATATGGCACTGCATGAAAGACTGAACTTCACTTCTAAAACAGTTAAGAAGCACCACAGGAAACTGAATCGGTTCATGTGTCAAGGCATGATAGGAAACAAAAACAAGATATTTCAAGTACTGAATTTGAATGCTTTATATTTTAATTATTTTGTTGACAATAACTTTATATTTTAGAAGAAACAGAGAGAACCAGTGCAGAACTGGAGTTTATGCCATAAATAGCCAATTTTCTTTCAAACACAAAATAAATAAAATTACCTGCTAAGTTAAAGGCAAATTTCTTAGCATTTTAAAACAGAAAATACTGTCTCCTTTGAAGTGATTATCATATGACAAAAGATATGAAAGGAGTAGATTAGACTTTCGTATTAAAATACATGAAAATTTTGTGGACTATACACATACTGAGAATATGCATTAGTCATGTTTTGCTAATTTACAAATGACTGTGTGGTAGCTATATTTGGTGAAGTATAAACTTTTCTAATGATAGTTATTAGAAAAAAATTATATTCCAAGTGTGTGTGTGGGGACAAGTCGCATTTTTTTTTTATAATGAACACACAAAAAATTCAATATAATATGGAAAAATGTACATTTCCAATGAAATTGTACAATATAATTCAACAATATTATTTATCCTTTCAAACAAAATTGTTTTACTATCAAACTATGGAAATTCAAGTTCAACTTCTTTTGCCAAAACACCAATCCATTTAAATATAAACAGTATGCAAATTATCTAAGGAAATCCTAAAACTAAATAAATAAATAAATAAAAGATGCATTTTACGCCAAACTCTGATCCTCGTATAAGATGTTTTGATGTTCTCAGCAGGCCCAGATGATGAGGTAGTGACTTTGGTAGGTTATACCTCATGACAATGTTACAGATAGCTTATTTCTATCCTGCTCCAACTATTTTTACTATGAATGATTAATTTGGTCATTAGTTCACTGGACATTTCTAAAATACATCTAAAAAAGAAATTATTTTATATTAAAATTAAAAACAAATAGTTCCATACTTAATAATTAATAACTAATATCAATATCAATAACAGTAATGAAAATATATGCTCAATGTAAGGGGGAAAAATCATTTATAGCAGGATGGTGCCTGAAAGTGCGAGAAATAATGAGAAATGAGAAATAATGAGAAACAATTCATTTCCAACATTTCCTTTTTCAGGACTAGAAACATTATGCTTGTTTCCTCCCTTCCCCCTTCTGATAATTTTATAAAGATTAAAAATCTATAGTACTACCAAATGCATCCCTATGTTTGAGTTTATCAACTGAGTTAATATTTTACCTATGTATAAATATACTCGTGAAAAGTAAACACTATATATTAAATAAAATATAAAACAAAATACCCAATGGCACCAGATTACCAAGTAAGTGAGAGACATACAACATTCTGCATTTTGTAAAAATGTAATTTAAAGGATTAACATGATTACCATTTTGTAATTCAAACAAGATAATGTTTGAGCATGATAGTATTATATTTTACATAAAAAAGTGCTAAGGTAATTAATATACTTGGAAGGATGCTTAAATAAGTTTTTCCAGTAACAATATCAGAATCCTTCTCTCAAAGTGATTCAGTACAGAATGTCATACAATGTTTTCAATCTAAATTTATGCAATGAAAAATGAAGAAGTAACTAAATGAAAGACATTTAACTTTAAATGCTAAATTTAAGCAAATAAGAGTAGTTTAAGGGCATTTTTATTTCCAGAATAAGCAATCTTGATACTTTAAGAAAGTCAGAAGAAAAAACTCTTGCTTGCAAAACACATTTCCTTGGCAAGGCCAATTTGTTGATAATATTGTAAAAAATATTCTTCCCCTCACCATCACATTACCAACTTTCTTTGAATCAAAAATGTATTTTTTTCTTAATTCCAAGAAATTACTTAATGTATAGCTTAAATGCATATACACTATTTCATCATTCATAAAGAAATCATGAAAAGCAAAGAGTAAAAAAAAAAAAAGGCAAATGGGACTATTACACCATTAACTGCCAGTAAGATTTCCTTGCAATCATCCCTGTGATAACTGAAATGGAAAAACTATTAGCTAAATGGATAATGATCTGAATCAGCACTCTATATCTGAGAGTAACTAAACAAATCATTTTGTATAAGCAAAGCAGAGAAGAAGTCAACCTCACTCTTTGTTTAGACCATACCTCATATTTGAAAGGTTAAGACAAACTCAAGAGATTTCCTGATGCCACTTTCATGTTTCTTATTTTTAAGTAAAATTTTTATTAATCTCTATTTTTTAAAGTTTTTTTTATATTTTTTTACTGAACATTTCATGTTTAAAAATTTAAGATATCTGAAAGACCAAATTATGGCAGGAAACCAGTAAATGACAAAATATCCACTTTTAACAATATTATACCATTATAAAGCCAGAATACAACATTCAGATCAAAACTGTTGTGTGCATGTGTACCTGAAATTCAATTATCAGAAACTGAATCCTCTCAAAGACTAAAGTTTGTATTATGATCTATAAAAACAATTCAAAAATACCTACTCATCTAAACACACTTAAAAGATCTGCTACCATAGAGAATTTGAAACTTGAATGGATGGATGACATGAGATATAGATGAATATTCAATTTAAGAATGAAGAAATTGCAGATTTAAGAAACTTATAAAATTCCATATATATAAGGACATATAAATTATATATAAATTTTATGGATATGTTCAAATGAAGAAGGATCGGATTCAACTACTTTACATTCCAGAATGACTAGATTATTTTCAATAGTAGGAAAAAATGTTTTTAAAAGTCTCCCAAAAATTACTTTCACATACACTAATTAACGTAACTAGCTGAATAAAATAACCGTATCCCATTGCACTATTACAAGGGCTGCAAGACAATCATAACTACAACAAACTAATTCCTGACTATTTATTATATCAGTTCAATATATATATAGTTAAGCCAAGTGATGGTGCTTTATACATATAGTTTATTGTTTAGCAAACCAATAACCTGCCTAATTTATTTAAGGTATTGGACAATTTCATCCCCATAAAAAATTTTAAATATTTCTATCTTCCATTCTCCCTTTCATTTTGAGCATCTTTCTCTGCCTGAAAATTTATAATAAGAATACATCCCATCAGCATAATATGTTGAAACAAATATATTAAAATAGATAATTTCACACCAAATGCAAAAACAATCACTAAGTATTAGAATATTAAAAGCTTAATAATTTCCAATTTCCCAAAAAGTTTTCTAATTATGCTAATGATGTGCACTCAACAAAAAAAAATCAAATAAAACTGGTTCTAAATATCTCATTGCAAAGAAAAATTCATTACTTTTTATATAAATTATAAAATACTCAAATGATCAGAATTTCAGTTATATCACCTGTATTTTTCACTAGAATGAGTTATCCATTCAGCCATGCTGTTTTAATTATAAAATGATATAATGTATAGTCTAAATATACTTATCTGCAATATAAGAGAATGATGACAATTTGAAAATAAATAGATATTGAGAGAAATAATTTGACGACTCTCTTAATTCTGTAGTAAATGCAAACAGAAGTGAATTTATTAAAAGTAAACATGCTTTACACTGAAACCCTCATCTGTCAATATTCAGCTGTGTTGTCCTCTTTTAATGCCATTTGTTTGAATGTAAAATAAATCAACTTTTAATAAATACATCTTGCTTTATGAAACAAATTGCAATGTTTTTATCGTAAAAGTTCCAAGTAACTGAAGAGCAGCAGTTATGAAGAATTCTATGCAAATAGTTTCATCAAAATTAATAACAACCCAATCTTTGGTAAAAATGCAGAAGCACTCCTATCCTCATGTGTAAATTATGTGACTAGTTATATCCAGTAATTAAGTTTCCATTCAATTTGGGATGATAGTAAAGAGACTTACTTGAAAATAATACTACTGTTATGTCTCTTGTTACTGGTAAATCAAACAAATAACTTTCAATGTATCATGTCATATTATTTATATATTTGCAGACTGTGTTTACTGAAGGGTGGATGCCCAACATGTATAATATGCAAGTAAGAGCATAAATATATTGGATCATTGCAAACCTACCTGTTTTGCAAACACATTACTATTAAGTAAATGAATGATTCAATTAAGCTCTTATATGGCTAGGTGGTTAAATATATTACACTTAGATTATAAGTGAAGGTGATAATTGCAATGATTCATACAGTCAGTATTCCATGAACTATATATCTTGATAAATAAAGCAGTCTTATGTATAAATGATGAATAAGCAGAGAGCTATCTTCATAATAAATAAAGTTAATAAAAATACAAGGAAGTAATTAAAATGAAATGAACCTAAACAAACTATACAGATGATATTAATGACAAATTTTAATTTCATGTTGGAGGAGTATTATTAAAAACAACTGTGTTACTATACTCATTTCTTAACATTAATGTTATACCAGTTACTGTATATACAATTACAGTTATCAGTATATTAATTATTGTGATTTAAACCCAAAGTTGCTATTATGAAATTTTATATTACCTATATTTCTTATATCATGTGAATAAATCTCAGTAATCATTATCAATTTCCTTTATGGAAGTGACTATATCAGTTCTGTACTTAAGTGAATAATAATAATTAAGATATTAATAACATTTAAAATTATTTGCTTTAAGAATCAGATAGTTGATTAAGTATGCTAATATTATTTAGAAAATTTTTTTTTTTACTCTCATACTTCAAATATCAAAAAAAAAAAAAAAAAAAAATGTTATATTTAAATCAAACATTAAACTTTTCTTCCAAATAAAAACTAGCAGCTCAACTGACTTTCAAAAATTTTCTTTGAAGCATATATTTAAGATTAACTCACATCAATACATAAAATGAATTTTCATGTATTGTATGTATTGATGTAATAAATTCAGTAATAAACTGCTTCCTCGATTTATTACTGAAGAAACAATTATTACTGTTTCCTCAATAATAGGAAACAATTAGTTCCTCAGTGAATACAGAGAAAATTTTTTATCTTTTAACATGGCAGCCAAGAAAATATTCAAAAAACATATAACACCACTAATTTTCTGGCACACCCAGAGCCTTATCAGATAGCTGTTTTGCCAGACCAATGGAGGTCATGTAATAATAATTCATCAGTTATAACCTCACCCATGTCTCTAAAGCACCATGGGCCGCTAGAAATGTAAATATTCAATATAATTAAAATGTGAATTAAGTGATTAAATAAAATGTATCAGTGTAAATGGATACAGACTAGTGCTTATGTGACACCAGCACTACTGTGAACTGTTGCTTGCTTAAAAACCCTAGCTAGAGTTAAATGCTAGCAAAATAAACTAAGAACTGAAAATCAAGAAATTAGCATCAAGTGCATATATAAATAATTGAGTATTAGCACATACAACACCATCTGTGGCTGCCCAGTCTGTTATGGCAGGAATTTCAAGTATAATGTTGTCATTTTGTCTAGATTAAAGGAGGCGCTAGACCATCGACTGCAGAAAATCAGTGTGCTTGTATATAGTGTACATGATATATAAGAATAGCTAGACAATTACCTAGTTACCTGTAAACATTTAAGCATTTTTTTAAAGTTTTGAAATTTAGTTGATTTCAGAATTTGAAATAAACTAAATTATAATATTTCATCTGAATACATTCATTTAGTTTTTAAATATTGTCATAAAAATTATCACAGGACTATAATCTGAAATTCTGATACCCAATTTTATATTTTGTTAATTGTATATTATTTATATTAATTAAACTGAGACTACTATTTTCACATACTATTTCTTAATTAGATTAAGAAATAAGTCTTGAATAGTATGTGAAAGAAGACATTCGTGTTATTACTTTGAAGAAAAGGAATTTGCAAATAATCCTCTTCCCCATTTTAACAATTTAGTATTCTCTCGGAAGAAAATAATATGGTTTTGTGTTTATCATTTCCAGTTTTGATCTTGCAATTAAATCGCTTCTAAAGATCAATTAATGCACCTATCAATGACTCTTTTATTGTTGATAGACCCCATTCACATTCATTTCAAACACTCCTCCCCCTATTTTTGTAAATGCATACATATAAAAGCTGACTTTTCAGCTGTAATTTGAATACAAATTACAACTTAGGAATTACACATTTTCAATACAAAAACTTTGGTGTAACGTAAATGTCTCCACTGAATAGCAAGTATGTGGTTTCAATTAACATATACTATTTAAATTAAAAGGGAATTAAACATTACAACTCATTAAAACCGACAAAAGTTAATAAATTCCCAATATCATCAGTAAAACACAGAATCTTAATAGCTATACATCAGAGTTCATAAATAGAATGACTGTCATGTAGAATGGTCAAATAAGCCAAATACTTTTCAGGATATGAAACCAAGCAATGATACCTCTGTTATAAAAATATTAAAACTTCTGCTATAGAAGCAGATGATATCCAACTGTGGCACATGATTGTTAGGTATATGTAACCTTTTTAATTTGACTAGGTATACCAGAGGTCACAGCATCTTCTTTACTTCTGTAGTAAAGCTGGAATCCTCTTGAATGTCAGCATTTTTCACTTTCTTCACTTTTTAATGATCATCAGCAAGAAATACGTAAATTCAATAAAAACTACAGTACTACTAAAGAGATAAAAACAAACTTATGCTTCTTTAGCTGTCAGAAGTTTCAAAATCAATAAGCCATAAAATAAAATGCTGTTCAGTAGAAAAAACAACAACAAAAATATTGCATTAATTCCAGCAAAAGTTCACTTTGTGATTACAGATACTTCACACTCAGTAGTGATATCTTTAAATATACAGTTTTTGTTTCTTGCCTTCTTTCAAGAAGACATTCACAAAAGAGATGGCTAAAAACTAGATTATCCTAAGAGCCTGAATATATGTCATTATTCAGAAGTTCTGCTGTCGTTTCTTTTTAGCGTCCATAGCATCTAAAATAGGTTGCCTCTTTGCTTGATAACGACGCCTCAGCTCTTCAATCTCTCTTTCCATCTCAGAATCCAACAAGGCCATACGCTGACTGAGTTCATCATAACTGAGAAATTTTAGCTGAAAAAGTTTTATACAATTACATGAATAGTTGATCATTATAAAACCTTAAAATAAATTTCTTAAGATGCAAAATGAAATGTAAGTTTCTTGCTGAATTATGCAAACTATACACTACTGAATTCTCCAGTAAAGATAATAAATTCCAGACAACATTCAAATACTATGAAACGTTATATATGTCATATGATAATATAAAGAAGTGACATTTAAACTGCATAATCTCTACAAGAAGGAAACTTTCCCCCTTTCCATTAACTTAAAAAAAAAAGTATATAAGTACAGAGTACCTAAGTTTCAGCTTGGTCAATAAATCTTTTTCATTTATCATTAGCAAATATAACAGGAACAAGTTTGTTATAGTGTACAGTTTGCTGTAGTGAATTTCTTTTAGTAACACAGCATTTTACCTCTATAACAATGGTCAGGATTCTCATATAATCTTTGACAGTGAGAATCAACTGCTGCATGATAACTTGGCAGTGTGATCATAATCTTATACAAGACTCAGCTGCAATTATAATCAGAAAACCAAACAGAAGATCATGTTTCTGTTATCATATCTGCTCCTCTGCAGATCCAAAGTTCCATCATGGGAGATCCAGTGAGTTCACCCATCCTATCTTCTCCCCAGAAATTTGTTCATAAATGCATTCACAACTTTATGACCAACTCATCCCACTCATTCATCATTTGACAAGAGAAAAAAATCTAATCTTCAAGACACCCTTGCTAATACCCATTTAACTCCAAGGAATGATTAATTACCATTGAACCTTCTCTCCACTTCCCATACTCAAAGATTTCATCCACCTTCACCATCTGAAATCCTTATTACAACTAGAATGTTTCTATCATATCACATTTCTTCTACTAGAAAATCAAAGTGTATATAGTCCACATTCCACTTTAATCTATCCTCATATCCAGTATAATTCTGATTACTCATCTTCATATCTGTATTATCTCTGAATCCTGGAAATGAGACCTAAGTGCAGTAATCCAGTTAAAGAAAGTTACATTTGCAACATACCTTCATTCTTACCCTTCATCTCACATAATGCTGTTATCCTTGTCACGACCATGTTGTCTATTATCGCATTTGCAAAATAACTCTGATTTTCAATTCTCTGTATACACCAACACCTTGAGATCCCCAACCTCCCTGGTTTACTGGAACAAAATCCCATCAATATAACATATCATCAGGAATCTCTTCAACCCAAAACATGCACCTTTGCATTCGATGGCAAGAAACTGGTATTTGTTATCATTTGCCTGTTGCACCAGTCTGTTCATATAATCTAAGACCCTCCATATCAGACATGTTCATTATCACCATGCCCAACTTCATAATCAGCAAACAAATAAATATCTCCCTACAAGCCTTTCCCAATATCACTACTATGCAAATTATACGATAATGGTCAGAATCAGTAGTACTCCACTGGTCACTGCCAGTCTCTTTGATTCTGTTCTACTGAACTTTAATGAAGTCCAGTAATATTATTACTGGACTTCCAGTACTGTCGATAGGGTGTAGCATAGAGGCAGCCTGCCTTACGGCTTAATAAGGGTGCTTGTTCAGTCATGTTGTGGTAGGCACCATTGCTACACTAACAATTCCTGTTAGTGTAGCAAGTGCAGAAAGAAGTTTATCCAAGGCTTAAACTGATTATTTGCGAACAGCAATAACCCAAGAAAGATAGGTTGGTCTAGCAACTATATCGATAGAGGCAGACATAGTTTATAAACAGTTTGATTGTGCAATATCCCTGTAGAGCGAACATTTAGTTAATATTATTATGTAATTGTTTTGCATTAATGTCTCTGTTGTATTTTTGTTTTATAATCCATCAGGGGTGATATTTAATTGTTTGCCTCAGAGCACAATCTAATCTGGTGATGGCCCTGTGGACTTCCATTTTCCGTATCCAACTCATCAATCCTAACTACAGTAAAACGAGGGCAAGCTGTGCTGTTTCTTACAGAGCATTAGTTCTTTATGTGCCCATTCTCAAATTTAGACTTTTATCAACTTGAGCAAGATCTTACTTACCATTCCAGAAATACTGATTAATCTGTAATTTATTGACTCTATTTTGGCAATACTCTTGTATAACAAGACTATCTTGTTAAAAGGGAACCTGCATATTTCCTTAGCAAATGTAGTGAAATCACATGTAATCCTACGGATGCAATTTTTCATTACCAAACCTTCCATTTTCAATTGAATGCTGATTTTATTGCATTCAAATAAGATGGAAATTTTTGGTTCTAACTGCAGCAACTAAGTTATATCTGTTAAATATGTTCTCTGGGTAGATGCACATTTTTTTTTTTTTTTTTTTTTTTTTTTTGTATAGCAAAAACACTGAATTTTCATGAGGTAAAATCCTAATGCCTCCATAAGAAGCTGGGCTAACTAACCATTGTACAAAAGTCCTCATAAAGATTACCATTAGTCTACATTCCTTTAATCTATCCTCATATCCAGCATAATTCTGATTACTCATCTTCATAGGTATTATCCATCTCCAGATTCAAATCTAGATGCTTCTAACTGCTGTGCTGTCCTTGCAAATGCATTGTAGAAGTGTTATTGAAAGTCATGATCCATCATAAATGTGTCAAAATTCCTCATTTCTTTTCTCTTCTTATTGAAGAGCAATAAGAAATTTATGAATTTTCAACCAAGTCATATAAAAATACTTTTAAACGATGTCTAGAAAGCATAAAAAGAAAGAAAGTATGGTATATGTAAGAAAGAAGGTATATCACTTCACAAACCTTTAGTATATACAGAGACTTTTATCCCATGAAAATAAAGAAACAAAAAGCAATTTCGAAAAACGTGGACAAATTTCAAACTGCAAAACTGGACAATGCAACTTATTTGTGCCTAAGAATGAAAAAAAGAAATTATTTTGAGCCATTGGAAAGGACAACTGAGCTAAGGAAAAAACTGGTTCATGATGAAAACAAATAATGCAGTAAGAAATAAATCCAATCCTAGACAATCCATTGTCCTTTTCTTGAACCCATTAGAAATGGTTTAGAAAAAAGGAGAGTTTCTAGCAGTGATGGCAAACTTCTGCTGGATTTCTGTTCTGAACACAGACTAGATAATAGCATGTGCTATACTGATGTCAATAAATACCAATGCAGCACATGTAAAGAAAACACAAGAAATAACAGAAATCTCATTACAGTATTCTCACTATAGCAAAACACTATATCTATGAAGAATGTATGGAACTTTTCAATAGTTTGTTCTAGTAGTGTCTGTTACTTAAATAAATTATAATACCAGAATAAACTCATAAAATATTATTTTATTAGTATAATTTTCACCTAAGTATAAAGGCATCTTCAGTACATATAAAAAGATAATCAAACAATAATCGATAATTGCAAAAAGGCACTATCTAAGTAGCTAATGTATGATAACTAAAATAGGTCATTAAATTTCCTAACTTATTAAAAATATTGTTGTGAATAGTAATCACTTTATGTCCAAGATAAAAGACGATGAAAGGGATCTAAAACAAGGATGTAATCATCATCAACTTCTGAGAAAGATTCCAATGCGATGTTCAGATAAAAAGAAAATTATACTGTGGAAATTCAAATATGCATAATATTACTAGGAAAAATTGAAAATTGATAACCAAAGTAAAAACTTTAAATCTAATTTCAAATTATTTCAAGCAGAGCTCATATAATACTCATCTATAAAAGGGGAAATAAAACTGAATGTGAATTATAGAGGCATTTCCTACTGGGTATTCCAGATAAGTTTAAAATTTGTAAATAGGCTGATAATATCCAAACTTGCTAATATGTCTGAAGGTCCAATATAAATATCTTTTACTTTTTCAATAAAATGTGTACTGTTCCTGATGAAAGAAGATGTTTTTCCTGTATGAGGTAAAATCATTTTGGTGATGATGTTTTGCTAAATTAGAGGTCGGAGAGTCTCTACCATCTACTATTGGTCTTAAGGGAATACCTATCTTATGAATTAGCAAGTTTGGATATTATCAGCCTATTTACAAATGTTCCAAGATGCGAAACTGTGAATCTCCTAGAAGACCTTTTTCCTCCGGGCATCATAGATCATTATAAACATTGTATAAATAATACTTTTTTTCACATTTCAAGACAAATTTTGGGAGCAAAAAGAAGGACTGGCTATGGACCCTTCCATCTCTCCGGCTTTAGCTAACCTATTTATGAAAAACTCTGAAAATAATGCTTTAAACAATTATCATCAAAAACCAAAAATATGGCTATGCTATGTCGATGATATATTCATCATATGGCCAGGAACAACAGATGAACTCATTGCTTTTAAAGATTACCTAAATAATTTGCATAATAATATAAAATTTACTTTAGAACAAGAAGAACTTAGAAAACTGCCTTTTTCATTGAAAAGGATAATAAGCTTTCTTTTTCAATATATAGAAAATCCACCAACACAGGAAGATTTCTTAATGTGGCTTCACACCACCACCCTTCGCAAAAAATAGGTATAGTATGAACTGTTAATCTCTTTTTTGTTGCTTTTAACTTTCAGTTACCTTTTATCCCTGAAGATGTAAGTCAAACGACTTACGAAACTTGTCGGGTCTTTTATTAATTCATTGCGTTTTATATAGCTTATTAAAAAAAAAAAAAAGTGGTCCAATTACCAGAATATACCATGTGAACTTCTAAACCACAGAAACCTCCACTTACAGTCGAAATTAGATATTCAACCTTCTTTGTAGGCCTTAATTACAACACAGCTATAAAACTTAATGCACTATAAAGCTTATATCTCTACCTGAGCATTTCTAGTCTGATTATTCCAGCTGTTTCTGTATTTCAAGTTTATGATGACTTTCTCTACCTCCTGACTGCATTCCTCTTGAATATATTGTCACGTTTTATTTCATATAGGTTTTCAAAGTAATTACTCTAGACATCCAGAATATCTTTTTCTTCAATCTTTATGTCACTTTTACCATCTTTGATTCCTCTTATAGTAGGCTTTCTCCATTTCTAAGCTTTTTCAATAATGCTCAAAAGATTTTGCCACCTTCCTGATATTTATCTTCTATATACTTACTAAAGTCTTCCTATGATTTATTTAGGTAGTTTTACATCACTTTGCTTTATTACATTTTTCTCTGTATCCTCTCATAAAACATGCTGACTTACCTGTCAGGAATTTTTATTACACTTTCTTCTTTTCCTTAACTGGTTCTTTAACTTCCCAAGTCCATCATGGAGTTGAGATTTTTTCTGTCTTTGCAGATAACCTTGCCACATGCCTGTAACCATGTTTGAGCCTCAGTAGCTCAGTCAGTATAGACAAAGTCCTTTGGTTGGAAAGCCCTAGGCATTTCCCTAGGACAGAAGAATACATGCAATTTGCAGTCATAGCAGACAATGCAAATAGGATCAATACTGCTTATAAAAGCAGGTTTCTAAGAAGTCGAGTTACTTGGCTGTGACAGTCCATTGAGCCTGACATGAAAAGGAAGATGGGATATTATCATATTTTTTGATGACATTCCTTTAACTGCTTCTACACAGATTTACTTTCTTAGATTTTTCTCTGAGGTCACTTTTGACTTCCTTGCATACAAACTTTAAGTATGCTTTTTTCTTTTCTCTCCTTGCAAACAACTTCACCACGTGCCTTTAAGTTGAATCAGTCAATGATTTCTTCAGAGTGTGTTACTGAGTCTCCAAGATTTGGTTCTTGTTTCAAGCATTTTTTTTTTCTTTCTTTCTTTTTCCAGTAATATTTATCTATTTTGTCTGCACAGTTAGCCTAGTGGCTATGCGCTTCACAACCATAGGCCTGGAGAAGGAGTGTTTTAGGTTCGATTCCAATCGACGACGTGAGGAGCTTAAGGATCTTCCTCAGCCATAGCCAAGTTAGCCAATGTCTTGGGTGTGGACAGCAGGGTTTTTTCCATCAGTTTATCTGGGGGTTTTCATCCTGCAAGCAGACAAATCAGCCCCATGAACACACAGGATACAGCCATAGAATATAGTACGCCAAGGAAGGCAACGCGAAACCACCTTGCTTGTAGTCATTTCCCTAGATGGTGGCATATAAGTTTTAAAAGAGGTATACCGTGTGTAGACATATTGATACAAAATTAATAATGGAAAAAACTCACGTACAAAGATTATTTAATAGTATAATTTTCGCCTGTGTGTCACAGGCATCTTCAGTACATATTAAGCTCAAATTAAACAATAACTGACAATTCCAAAAAGCGCCACCTAAGTAGCTGGTGTAAGATAAATAAAAAGGTCAATAAATTTCCTTAAAAAAAAACAAAAAAAAAAAAATCAATAAAATAGAAAGTTAGGAAAGATTAGCTGATTTGTAAAGTACTATCTCCCATAAAGGGGATAGATGCAAGCCGTCAGATCTGTTTAAGTTAGGAGAATGAAGTAGAGTTTCACATGTTTCTTTATAAAGGCGTTCCATGAGGAACTGACTTTTGTGAAGAACTCTTGTCTTTCTCCAATGAACTCTATGTCTAGTGAAGATGGCATGTTCTGCAAGTCCAGACTTTTCAGGTTTAAAGTATTCAATATAAGAATATCACTATAAACTGAATATCATTAAATTCAGCCTTGCACTGATCTTCTTCAAAACAACTGGAATTCGTCGTAATTTTAGAATTACGTAGAAATATTCCGAATTGCCTATTAATTTCCTGGTCCTTTCATAATCTATTTATGGCATTTCCGAATCCCCATTACTGCCGCCCCCTTACTTCACTCCTTGCTGTCCATAAGCTTTCTTCCCTGATTACCTTCATCCTCCAAATAAATATGTTCATTCTTCCTGCCAAAATCTGGTTCTAGCTAGTTCAGCTTATATCAACTTCTTCTCCCTTCGAATACCGTAGTTCACGCTCCACCACGCGCTATATACAGCTGCCCCTAAACAGCCAAAAGGCTATAACCACCACATTTGTCTATTTAAGTCTACCATTTACCTCTGAAAGCTGTTTGACTTCGATTCATTTTAAAACTCTTACACATTTTTCTTTTCAATATGGTATTCATTTTTGTCTTGCTCAAAATCAATTTGACTAAATAAATCCACCTGTCCTTTACCAACTTTCCCTTCAAAAATTTTTCTTAGTCTTTTTTCACATCTTACTTTTCTCAAGTATACCCGCATTCATTCCTAATGACTGGAGAAATAATAAGATAATTCTTAATGACTGGATGAAGAGCAAGATAAAGGGTGGAACTAAGATTGATGCAGCAAATTATAGACCACTTAGTATCCTTGGTGTAGTCATCAGGATGTTGGAAAGAATGGTTAGGCATATCATTCAAATAATATTCAGTGAAAACTCTTTATAGAGGATATCATATCTGTTAAAGGTAGGTCTTGCTTTAGCAATCTGCTCATGTTCTCTAACACAGTGATAAAAAAGCAGAATAAGAAAAAAGATGATATACCACAATACACCCAATTCTCCATTTACACGGTAGATTGGTTCCAGAAAAAATCGTGTAAATGAAAACTGTGTAAAAAAGAATATAGTGCATGTGAAAAAATAGAATAGTTCCAGATGTGAAAATCCAGTACATACACACACACACACACACACACGCACATATATGCATCACTTAAAGAAAACAGTGTGTTACTAATAAAACAGAAATTCGAAAAGGTCCAAATACACTCACACATATGGTTAATAGTTAAATTTTATTCACCGTCACTTTTTGACAGTAACCGCATTCTTTTGTGCGAGACTGGAATTAAATCACTTCCATACTTGAAACACTTTGGACGTCATACTGAAATGGCAAAACGTTTTCTTCAGTAAAAGGAACAAAATTAGCACTAATTTCCAATAATTCTGAAGGTCGATTTTTTTTAGCATGAACTCTGTAATTAATTGTTGAAATCCTATTCTGAATAGAGATCTTTGTATAATTCATCATATCGCACCATACATGACTTCAGTTCACTTTTAAAGTGTATGTACAGTATTTGAATCATATGTAAGAAAATGACTTTGCAATTTTACTAGCCATTTGAAGCCCTTCTTTAATTAATTCTGCAGTGAGTAGAATCTCTTCATCATCATCATTTTTTTCATTGAGATTCTCAAGGACAGATTCTATTATTTTTTCATCACTAACAGCCTTGTCAACCATCAATTTTTCAATATCTGCAGACGAAAAATCATCAAATCCTGCTCCACCAAATACATGTGCTAATCTGATGATATCGGGATATTCAGTTGTATGCAAAGGTACTTTTTATTATTATTATTATTTATTATTATTATTAAACAAGATCTCATGGAGTCAAAGACTCATCTAGGAGGTCCTTTTATCTCACACACATCTCATCATACCGCATCTTAAACACATTCAAACTCCTTGCAGACACCACACTCTCAGGCAAGGCATTCCAATCATTCACAACTCTGCACGAAAAAAACCTGCCTCTCACTCCCCTACTCACACCCTCTTTATACAGTTTCCAGGCATGACCTCTGGTTCTCCCCTGATCTCCCACTATTCTCTGTAGAACTTCTCCACCATTGATCCTATAACAACCCCTTACCAACTTGTAGGTCTCTATCATATCTCCCCTCTTCCTTCTCTCCACTAGACTCTGCAAATTACATCTTTTCAATCTTTCCTCATACTCGACATTCGAGAGGTCAGAAACTGCCTTAGTCAGTCGCCTTTGGACCCTTTCCAACATCTCTTCATCATTCTGAAAACCAGGTGACCAAATCTGGGCACAATAGTCCATGTGTGGCCTAATCAAAGCCTTATACAATGGAACAAGAATCTCCCTACTTCTACACGTCAGTGTCCTCCTCATCATTCCCAGAAGTCTTTGTGTTGTCTTCACAATTTTGGCGATGTGTTCCCTAAATTTTAGATCCTTATCCACTATCACTCCCAGATCTCTTATTTCCTCTACTTCCAACAACATATTCTCACCAAGCATAAATTCTGCATCCCATCTTTGTTTTCCAAATTTTAAAACCTTACATTTTGCAACATTGAACTCACATCCCCATTTGCTTGCCCAATCACTCAATTTATTCAAGTCTTCTTGCAAGGCCACAACATCTTCACTACTCTTTATGGTTCGTCCCAACTTTGCATCATCTGCAAACAACTGAATATCTCCATCCAAATCTTCGCCAATATCATTAATATACAAGTTAAATAGTAATGGCCCTAAAACAGATCCCTGAGGCACTCTACTAGTGACTTTCCTTTTCCTGGATATTGCACCCCCATACACAACTTGTTGATACCTATCAGATAGCCAGTCTCCAATCCAATGCACTAATCTAATATCCAACCCCATCTGCTCTAGTTTGACTGTCAACTTATCATGAGGTACTCTATCAAAAGCTTTTGCAAAATCCAAGTATATTACTGTGTATCCTTCTCCTCTGTCCAAGGAAGCAGTCATTTTATTGTAATAAGTAAGTAGATTACTAAAACACGACCTCCTTTTAGCAAATCCATGCTGTCCATCAAAGATTATACCATTTTGTCAACCCAACTCTGGATCCTAGTTCTCACAAGCTTCTCCAACAACTTAACCACAACACCTGACACACAGATAGGCCTATAGTTTGATGCTTGAGTTCGATCACCTCCTTTATGAAGTGGCACAATCTTGATCTCCTTCCACTCTTTAGGGACTTGACCGAGTGCAAGACTCGTATTATGGTCACTTTCACCAATTGGTGGATGATTTGATACCTCATTGATAATTACATCCTCCGATGAGATGACCAAATCCAAGAACCTTAATCCTCTTGTGCCCTCTGTTACATACTGTCTGAGGTAGTAATCCCTCAAAAACTCATTTTCTTTACTTCCAGTTGCTATCTCTTCATTCCAGTCTAGATTGCCATAATTAAAATCACCCATAATGATCACCCTTTTCTTATTTGCTTGGCTTATTTGACTATACATTTCACTATCACCACCATCCACATTACCAGGTCTATAACAACATCCCACCAAGTATTTGATTCTATTCACCTCTATCTCACACCATACTGCCTCAAAACCACTGGCCCCATTTCCCTCTTGCATCTCTACCTTGTATGGACATAACTCTTTCTCTATCATCAATAGCACTCCCCCTCCCTTTTTACCCCTTCTATCCTCACGAAACACATCATACCTTTCCATCTCTATTCCTGTCAGGATGTCATCCTCATCTAACCATGTCTCACTTATTCCGACAATCTCTGGGTGCACAGACGCAATTAGTGCAACCATTTCATCCGCCTTATTTCTTATACTTCTAGCATTGGTATACAAACACAACAACTCATTTCTGGATCTACAGCTAGTTCCACTGATACCGCTCACTCGATGTGATCTCTCCATGCTGGACTGGGGCCATTTCCCTTTCTGCTTCTTCATTTTAGAACCCTTTGCAATTCCATCTGTTTCCTTTTGATCCCTGATCATCCCATTACTTTCCTGCCTACACATGCTCTCACCTCCTATTGGAGCATCCACCTTTCTCACACTGTGTATCCCTGTCCACCCTGAGCCTCCCCGTTTCCCTGCTCCTCTTGCACACCCATTCTCTCATTTTCTATACTCATACCACTCACTTCCCCATTCATTTCCACTCCTTCAATCTCTCCTGTCTTACTCTCCTGCTCTTCCACATCACTCCCCTCTCGATCTGATTCATTCTCTCTATTCACTTCTCCACTTTCCAGCAGCAGTCTCTCCAAGCGACTCACACCATAACCACTCAAATGCAGTCCATCGCTCCCATACAGCTCACTTCGTTCCTCAAACTCATTCCACACATTAACAAACTGTACTCCCATCTCCTCACACATTTCAGCCAGAATATCATTTATAATCCTTGCTCTCCGCCTCATTTCACCACAATCATACCTAGGCAACACACTGACCACCCTTCCTGTCACACTATTCTCCTTTATCTTTCCAAGCATTCTCCTGACATTCATTTTGACATGCTCTTTGTTCTCTCTCAAATCATTTGTACCAATTAATACAATTAACTCTTTTGCTCGTTCCCGCCTCATATTCAATGCCTCAATCACTCTACTTATTTTACCGCCTGGAAAACATACCTTGTGCATTTTATCCTCTAGCACACCTTTAATAATGGAGTCGCCATACAACGCCACTCGCTCATCTTTTGTTAACTCTTTCATGCCATCATGATTTATTTTAATAGTTTTGACCTGAATTCTCTTAATTTCATTCCGCATCCATTTCATTTCTTGCTTCATCCAATCCAATTCACCTTCCGAACCTCGCGACACATTCACTCTATTATTAAATCTTTCTAACTTTCTAACTCTCGACCCCCTCTTCTCACTTTTCCTCTCATTCATCCTTCTTTGTTTCCGTACTTTCGGTCCAACATACGTCCAACTTTCAGTATCATTCTTCTCACTTTCACTCTCACATATCTTTCTTTGTTTCCGTACTTTATACATTTGTTTTCATACATTCTGGCCAAGTAGCTTTCCAGCATGCTTTTAAAGTTGATGGTTTCAATTCTGATAATACCAACTTAGCAAGTTTGATGCAATCCAAAATAGAATTATAAATAATTTAGTAAGAGAATCTTACTTAACTATATAGCATAGACACAAGTGAGATTTTGTAGCTTATGGATGGTGGAGGTAAAACTCGGGGGTCATTCCTAAAAGTTGGATAGGGTGTTGTTAAGAAACACAATGTTAATCTCAGTGCTTTACTTTATGCAGATGACCTGCAGGATTCTTAACTATAAACTGAATAAATGCTGTAACAAATTTGGCATGAAAATAAGCAAGACAAAAACAATGAAAATAGGCAGGAATATTGTCACAATGAAAATAGATAAGAATATGGAAAACATCAACTGCATTCTTGGAGAAAACATGATGAACAAGTACATTTCTGTTATTTAGACACAATTTTGGGGTCGCTTAATGGTCAAAGCCAAATAACTGGGCTTCTAACCTAATGTCCAATTCCCACCGTCATGTGATGTGTCTTGTTAGTAGGTATACACTGGGTGCTGAACAAACAAGGATAGTCTGGCAATTTATTGGCAGAAATAAGCAAGAAGTATAAGAGGAGATTTAATGCTGGCTGGGGCACTGCCTAGTTAAACCAGGCCACTGCTGTTTTCTTCAGGGAAATCAGGGCGAGCAATGAAAGCCAGCTACTGGAACAGACTCAAGATCAACATCTAGAAGAAGAACAAATCCAGCATCAGAACTGGGAAAGTTCCACATGGACAAAACTGGCATCATTGAAACAAAGAAGACAAAAAAATAGGTGAGATCTTATTACATAATAAGTACAGGATGTTAAATTTGGGCAACAATTATCAAGGAAAAGGAGTACCAATACCATTCAACACCAAACAAGAAAACAAACTTTAAAATGGGGAAATGGACAATGAAACATATTTATGTCTATAGTCCCACAGAAGATTCTCCTAAGTAGAGGAATTTGAGTCATTAGAGCAGGCAGATGACATATAGAAAAATGGCACTTGTTAGGAATCTAAACAGCAGAGTAGGAAGTGAATCCCACCAGGCATACAGAAATGTATGCCTGGTGGTATGCCTTGGAGAAAAGGACAAGGCTGATAATAATGGTAAGTATCTGCTGGATTTCTGCTCAGGATATGGACTAGTCATTACTAACACCATGTTTCAACATAAAGATGTGTACAAGTTCACGAGGAGAGAAGACACAAGAAACAAGAAAAGCCTCATCGACTATGTTATTGTTGATAGTGATACCTTCAGCTGGTTCAGGATACAGGAGTGTACAGAATTTGAAAGTTGGAAGTGACCATCACTTAGTTTTAAGTAGGATAAAAATGAATATCACATTAAAAATAACAGTACATGAAAAGGTTTTAAAAATAATTAAAGTTGAGCAGCTTCAAATATATAAACATTACTGAAGAAAGAATGAAACAGTTCAAAAACAAGAACCAAACCCTGCAGTCCATGGCAAACGCTGAAGAAAACTCTGATTCAGCTAAGAGGCATGTAGTGAAGTTGTCTGCAAGGATAGAAAAATAAGAATGCCATGATGGATGAAGAAGTTAAAGAAGCACTCCAGGAAAAGAAGGCATATCAAAAGTTCATAGAAAATAAGTCAGCAGATGCCCTAAAAGAATCTAGAGAAAAAATGTAAGAGCTAAGATGTGGGTAAAAGTAACTAAACAAGTCATGGGAGGACTTTGGTAAGAATACACAAGATAAATATCAGGAAGGTAACAAAATGTTCTGGAGACTAGCGAGAAGCTTAAAAATGGGGACAAGAGAGTACTGTAAAAGGATGAAAGATGGTAAAGGTGACATGAAAACTGGAGATAAGAATATTATAGATATCTGGAGTAATTACTTCGAAAGACTTAAATGAAACAAGCAATAATAGAAGAGTAGTAGAAAATTTTCAAGAGGAATGTAAATAAGAGTACATATCAATACTTGAGATAGAAAAAGTTGTCAAAAACTTAAAATGGGGAAAGGCAGCTGGAGTAGATCAGAAATGCTTAAATATGGAGGTATAAAAGTTTTGCACTGGCTACACTGCATTGCACTCAGAAGACTTGGTCAGAAAGTTAAATTCCAGATTGACTGGAGTAGAGCTCTCATAGTCCTATCTATAAAAAAGGAAATAAAGCTGAATGTAAGAATTACAAAGGCATTTTTCTACTAAATATTCCAGATAAGATTTATGCAAGCATATGCAAAAACAGGTTAAGAAATATTGTGGAGGAGAAACTGGGAAAAGAACAAACTGAATTCCGGCCAAATAGAGGCTATCAGGATAGAATTTCACGTTATGACAAACAGTCGAAAAAATCATTGAAATATGACAAGGATCTGTACTTAAGTTTTGCATATCTGGAAAAGGCATAGTACAAGGTGTCCAGGGGAAACTTTTCAAAACACTACAATTGTATGGATAAATGGAATATACAGAGCAATATGTAGTCTATATATAAGTTGTGAGTCAGCAGTTAGAATTGAAGTAAATACAAGAAAACAGTTTGATGTAAAATCAAATGTAAGACAAGGATGCACATTATCTTCTATATGGATCACATTATGAAAGAAAGTGGCATTAAACCTAATATTAAAATTGAAGATATCAAACTTAGCTGTTTGCTTTACACAGAAGATAATATATTCCCAAACATATCCAGTGCAAGTCTCCAAGATTGCTAACTAAATTGAATAACAGCTGTAACAAATTTGGCATAAAAAGACCTAAACTATAAAAAATAAATAGGAACATGGAAAACTTCAGCTGCATTCTGAATGGAGAACCTATAGAACAAGTAAAATATTTTAGTTATTTAGACAGTTTTTAGCAAAGATGGCAAATTAAATTTGGAAATGGACAACAGAATAAGCAAAGCTGGTATTGTTGCAAGCCAGCTGAGCAAATTTATATGGAATTAGAGAGAAATTAGCCAAAGCACTAAACTATATAAGACATTGTTCAAATATGTATACAAGACAGTGTTCAAACCTGTTTTAAGTTATGGATCTGACAGTGGAGTTAGAAATAAAACAGATGATCAAAGATTAAAGACCACAGATATGAGAGTTCTGAGAAAAATTAGGGAGTGAACAGATGGCATTAATGGCAGAATGATAATAAAAATGAAGGCATTAGGAAGGAACTTGACTTTGCATTTAAGAATGTGTGAGCAGGGCTAATCTAAGGTGGCATGGTCGCTTAAACAGAAGGAGAAGGGATAGGTCAGCAAAACATGTGTTTGATGCCAAGATGGCAGGAAAAAAAGATTCAGAGGAAGACCAAGGTCTAAGCAGATTGATTCAGTCAGAAGTACCTTAGAACAAAATATTAGATATGGCAATGTTGAAGTGCTGACAAGTAATAGACTAATCTGGAGGAAAGTTGTTGATAGGAGATTATTCATAATGTAAACTAATTCATTTAGTGCTATCGTAGCAACCTGATCATCCCTTGAGAGTACATATCAGGAAATTTATGAAGATTCTATGACAGCAGAATAAGCAAAGGTACTATGATAGGAAGCTATCTGAACAAATGTAAAGAGAATAAGAGAGAAATCAGTCAAAACACCAAACTGGCAGTAATACAAGAGGGTGTTCAAGTCAATTTTAACTTATGAATCTGAGTTTGGCTAAAAATAAAACAGTTGATCAAACTTGATAATGCCATGTGAGTTCTAAGAAAATTTAAGGGAGTGAACAATTTGTTAAGGACATCAATGGAAGAATCACATGAAAAACAAAGGAATTAGGAAGAAACATGATATTGTAAGCATTTTTGAAAGATAACCTTAGATGATATAGTCACTTAAACAGAATGCAAGAGGAAAGGTAAGTAAGATGTCTGATGCCAGAATGGTAGGAAAAAGACCTAGAGAAAGATCAATATCTAAGTATTGATGCAGTTAGAGTAGCTAGAACGACCAAAATATAATAATTGACAATATTGGAGTCTTGGCAAATAAGACTAATTTGGAGGAAAATTGTTACAAGAAAGTTAGTAATAATGTACTTAATTATGTAGTACTATCACAGCATACTGTACACCCTTTTTTATTATGAAAACTAGATTTTAATCTTAAATTAAACTTGCCAAGAAATTATATTCTTGTTTAATCCTTTATCTAAGTATAAGCAAACAAAGTTTGCACATGAAATATCTTCATGACTGGGCTACTTGTATGTAGAAGCTAATGATTTCACATTAAGTGCCTTAGTATCCCATAATGGGAATATTTTTACAATTTTAACTTTATGGTATATAAACTTTGTTGATCTCAAAAGACTAACTTGTGGTGCCTTTTACAAAGCAATATATAGCTCATATTCAACTTGTAAATTAGCAGTTTGAATTTAAAGGAAGATAGTTTTTTTGGGAGGGGAGGGGGTAAATCAATTGTAGGGCAGAGTTGTACAACTATCCACTGTTATTCATAATCTATACTACATAATTATTAAAAAAAAAAAAGAAGTATTAAACTTGATATTCAAACAGTTGACTTTTTTTTTTCTCTATGCAGAGGATATCATTCCCATAAATCTACTATAGGTCTTCATCCAAGCTCTTTATCCAAATTAAATAATTGCTATGACAAATTTGTCAACAACAAAAACAGAAACTGAAAATATGCAGGAAAACCACTACTGAGAATGTATTAACTGGATTCTCAATACTGTATAGAAAAGACTGCATTTAGTTATTTAAGTGAAATTTTTAATGAAGGGAACACAGTTACCTTTTCTGTTATCAGATAACAGAATAAGTAAAGCTAGTGTGGTGGGAGGTCAGAGCTAATAAATTTATATGAAATGAGTGGAATCTGGCCAAAAGACCATCTGGTGGTATACATGATAGTATTTAAACCAATGTTAATATCTGTACTGAAGAGCTGGAAAAATTAGGACAGTGAACAGATAGATTTAATGACTACTTTGCAAAAATGTTGCTGATGAAAAAACATAAAAATAATTTTTTAAAATTTTTTTTTTAATGAGAAAACATGTGAAATTTTAATTGTTTTAGTATGTCAATGTCTTGTACACAAGGATATACACTGTAAAATGATAGTATGTCATGAATTTTATGAAGCTACTATACACCACTTATTTCAAACACATTTAATTACAATGTTAGATCTGGTGACTAGAGGTAAGAATTATGCTAAAACACTGAATTTAAGGTCCGAAAAATTGGTGAGAACAAATCTGACAATGTTTGCTTGCAATAATTAGGATTTAAGCCAAACAATTATTATAGATAATACAAGGGGGGGGGGGGGAGATCTGGAAAGTTCTGATAAACACCTAGAACAAAAATGATATTAAAGCAACTGATATAACCACAAGAAAGAAAGAAAGAAAGAAAGAACATATCCATATCTTAAAACCCTTTAACCCCATGTTTCATCAAATTATGTAATTTGTTCTTTTTCTTTTAGGATATATAAGACATGAAATTAATTAATTTTTGTTCTAGGTGTTTATCAGAACTTTCCAACCCCCCCCACCTCAATACATCAATATGAAAAAAGAAAAAAAGACAGGAATTTAATAATAAAATCTTAATTGTATTGGCTATCATAGTATCCTGTTTACTATTGACCAATATCAAGAAATTCAACAAATCATGATGACAAATAGCAAAGAAATCATGTAAATGATCTGTATATAAGTTTTGTAAATCTTTAAAAAAAAGTCCATAAGATATACTATACCTCTTACTAAGGGGAAAAACTGTCAAACACTAAAAAACTATTGTGCTTTATATAAGTCACTCTACAGAATAAGTATATATATCTTATATTTAAAGCGAAAGTAAGCAGCAGATTAAAGGATGTACAGGCAGTTCTTTGAATATTAAATTATGAATATATTACTGCACACCCCCTCTTTTTAATAATCTATATGGATCATATTATTATAGAAAGTATTACTCAACTAAATTTCATTGCCATCACCCTGCTTATTGAAGGCCTGAAATGGATTAGAAAAAGTTCCATGTTTGGTCTTGGTGGTCTTTAGAGCAGGGCTTCCAAGACTGTAAAATAAATAAATTTAAAAAAAAAAAGTAAAATTAATATAAATAGGAAAAAAAAATCCTTAATCCCTCTAAGGTACAAATGGTAGGTTTACAAATAAACCTTCCATGCGTGGGAGCAACATAAAAATTAATAAAATAAAAAACAGTGTTAAAAATAAGGGATAATTAAACTTAGTTCTTAACCTATGTAGATAAATGTCATCCTCATAAGTCCTCTACAGGTCCTCAAGATTTATTTAGATGACAACGGAAACTACGTTATGACTTAGACTTGTAGACTGCTGATGGCTTAATCATTCAAGGTATTTAAGCTAAGGAATAGCTACATTTAAACATGAAAAATATATTCTTACAGAAATCTTTAAAAAGATTAAAAACTATACATAGGTTACTGAACTTCAGCATATACGAAATCAAACCACTGCATTAAAAAAAACACTGGTTAAGTATACAGTACAGATCTAATTTTGGATGCAAAAAACACTTACAAAATCAAAATCTCCATCTGCAAAGGAACGCTGAAATTTTGTTGGTTCATGAAGAGCAGCACAAGGACCAGCATTGCTTATTTGATTTAACTGACGCTGTAAATGATTGACAAATTTTTTCTCTTGGGCTTGAGAGAGTCTCTGCTGTGGATGCTGCTGTTGGCCAGTCCTAGACATATTTTGCTGGAAGTGATTTGGATGGGGAGTTCCTGTATGAGGAACAGGAGATGTTGGGCTGGTACTTCCTTGTTCAGAAGATTTACTACTTTGCTGTTCTCTTTCTTTCTTATCAAAATGATCAAGGAAATAGGGACGGTAGTTTTCTTTCTTCTCTCCAGGAACTGTATCATGCCCTAATAGATACATCATTCATAACATGTATTGCCTTTCTTTTTACTATTCACATTTTATGTTCATCAAAAATAAATTGTCATATCAGATTACTTGCTTAACACATTTATGAATCAAAATTTTATTCTAAGTGAATATATTCTTTTGCATGTTTACTTATCACAAGGCAAAATGTTCTTAAATGCAAATACTTTGTTAAGTTAAGGGGATAATAAATCCCTCATCATTTTAAAGCCGGATTACGAAACTTGGAGATTGAAATCTAAGAGTTTCATGCCAAAGAACTATCGGCGAGTCCAAGCGCAAGTCAACACCTGGGTAGTGCAAGCTCCGTCACTATCCTTAATATTTTCTCATAATGTAAAACGCAGCTCCTAGGAGATGTATTATTATTTTACATTATGAGGAGAGGTCACTACCCAGACTGGTTTCGACCTTTATTGAGGTCTCATTAGTGAGTAGGTAGACCTGGAATACCAAGGTTTAAGTGAACCGAACTTACATATACCCCTACTGATGAATTGCCAGACTGGTGTACCCATATAAAATTACTACAATAAAGAGCCAAGAGGCTATTTTTCCGGCAGCATAAATTAAGTTAAGGGGATAATAAATCCCTCACCATTTCACCTCTTGGCTCTTTATTGTAGTAATAATAATATATGGGTACACCGGTCTGGCAATTCATTAGTAGGGATATATGTAAGTTCAGTTCACTTAAACCTTGGTATTCCAGGTCTACTTACTCACTGATGAGACCTCAATAAAGGTCGAAACCGGTCTGGATAGTGACCTCTCCTCATAATGTAAAACAGTAATACATCTCCTAGGAGCTGCGGTTTACATTATGAGAAAATATTAAGGATAGTGATGGAGCTTGCTGCACCTTTGCTCCGAGTTGCCCTAGTGTTGCACTACCCAGGTGTTGACTTGCGCTTGGACTTGCCGATAGTTCTTCAGCATGAAACTCTTAGATTTCAATCTCCAAGTTTCGTAATCCGGCTTTAAAATGGTGAGGGATTTATTATCCCCTTAATTTATGCCACCGGAAAAATAGCCTCTTGGCTCTTTATCGTAGCAAATACTTTGTACTGTGACCAGGCCAATTATCAATTAAGTGTAGGCCTCTTTCTTTTGTGGTATGGTATGTAGCAACTTTATCGCATGCAGTGACATCCGACAGGACAAAATTCAGTCACTTTATTAATTAGTGCAGTTAGCTCATTTGTTGTTTATATAACTGGAACAAATATGAACTGGATGGATTTTTTGCTGTTTATATTTTATATGGAAATTACAAGAAATGGATCAATGTGATATAAAAATTATGGAGCTCTATTTCTAAGCACTATTTCTGAAATGAAATACTCTTTGTTATCCATACACAGAGTATTTAATTTCTGGAATAGTATTTAGAAATAGAGCTCCAAAGATGAAACTCTGGTAATGTTGACATTTGTTCTGATATTATAATATGCAGCCATCAGAACATCAAAGAATGCATAAAGTTCAAACATAATAAACAACTGTGGTCATCTAGTTGATGATGTACATCTGCATCACTGCACAGTCTGGCAGCTTTCCTGATAATGGTCATTTGTGTAGAACTGTCTGCATGAATGGGCATTAGCAGGATGCTGTCAGATAAATGCTCAGCATACCTGGACTATCAGTACACCTGGACCTAGAAAATTCAGAAACTTTTAGATACAGATGATGCAATGAGACTTAGAATTTTTTTTTATTTTTATTTTTATTTTTTTTTTTTATGTTGTGCCGATACACAAAAGGTTGGTTGATCAACCTATAGTACATTAGTACTGTGTATGAGTAATGGGTTGGGAAAGGAGGAACTTGTTTACATTTGATTTAAATGATTGTAAATTGTATTCCTTGGGAAACACAGCAGGGGGGACTGTTCCACAGTGCAGCAGTTGCAGATTTTATCAGTGGTTAGTATATAAATGTGAAAAATTAAAATCTGATAAGGTATTTTATGAAAATTTCATAAAATGACTAAGTCCCCCCCCCCCTCCCCCAGATGACCATGACCATGTAATTGCATTTTTATCGACGTATGAAAGTTTTGAGAGTGATAGCATATCAGCGCTCATCTTAATTGGTCCAATGCAATTAACTGCAAGATAACTTTGAATACTTCTGCATAGAGTGGGGGGAAACAAATCTGTTTGTTTTAGGATTTATTAGAAAACAACAATGAAGGTGAATGCTATATTTGGTTGGTATGTTTGAAATACTCAAAGATGAAAATATGTGAACCATCATTTACATGACATGTACGAATAGGAAAGAATAAATGTGAGTAGAAACACTTTCATTAATGGTAAACGAATTATTAATAATTATCATTTGTGATATGCGTGTCCTATAAGTTGCTAGGTAGAGCGAATAGCACGATCCTATACAGTCTAAACATGAATAAGTGAATTTATGATGGCATAATTAAAAAAAAAAAAAAAAAAACTTATGAAGAGAGAGAGTATTGCAGGAATAAATATGGTTGGATGGAACAGCAAATCATCTCGTAAAATGTTGCATATGTTATGTATATTTCTCTGATTTGTGTATATTTCGCTCCATTTTCCAATAATTTTATTTTGTTTGCTGAGACTCAGTATACATAACATCCAATCATTATCGGAATTATCCACACTTTCGAGAATCCTATATTCATTAGTTTTTTATATTTTTTAGTATCAGTTCTTCTGTCTTATAAATCTCACATATGCTGGTATTTTGTTGGATCAACAAGTCTTATAATACACAGAATACTCATTTTTATTCAGGAATAGATAATTTTTTACGGTCTGTTGTTTCTGAAGACCAGAATAAAAATGTCTCCATACTGTTAAAAAACTTTGCAACCTCGACAGATGCTATACTGCACAAGCAAAAGAAAAAACAATTAGCATTTTTCTCCTAACATCCACTTTCAAATCTTCAGTTCCAGAAAACGTGTAACAGCTGTTTGTAATACAGCCATCAGATACAGAAAGTGCTCAACTCATGACAAGTGACAACATTCAATTGGATTGGTTGACACAATAACCAATCACAGCTGCTGGGTGAGCTCAAAATATTAGCTCACTCAGCCCCCGCCTTCTCAGCAGTTTAAAAATACTAACGCTAAGAATTTGACCTGCTGCGCCCTCTTTACATCTTTTCAAAGGGCTCAAAGGTGTGTGCATTTTGAAAGCATACCTGGGCTATTAACGCGAATGTGAAGCAATGTTTTCGCATCGAAAGTGCCCTCTTCATGAAGCACTAATGCTTCATTATCCTCGTGAAGAGGACAATGTGTTCAATTTTAGGAATCGCGCGAAGTCTGCAAACAATTGGGGAGTCTTTAACAGGAATAAATACAAAACTATAATATCAGTGATACTGATATTTCGTGGATGAGCACCGCACACCCAGAATATTCGCCTCTGATACATACACACGTATATATATTAAAAACTTCATATTTGAAGCAAAATTTAAATTTAAAATTTCATTTAAAAAATCTAGGTACATTAAAATCAATCACATCAGAATCATTCTCTACATAAGGACAAATGAAGTGACAGTCACAGGTGAATATGTATAAATATGAAATAAACCTAAAACCTGGCAATGATTAACTTAAAAATAATAATAATAAATAAATAAAATGCATATAAACAAAGTTTTGCTTGTTCTGCATTATTATGTCAACTAAAGTTGGACTATTTCTTAGAACTATTATGAATTTTTCAAACTATTATATTTCTTTAGTAATTTTCAGAAATACAATAATTTGAGACCTTTAGTGCAAAAATATAACTATTTCTCCTTACTCTTCATTGTTGAGTCTTCATCTTCTCCATCACTATTAATAACAAGTGTACCTAAATCTGATTCAACATCACTATTTGCTACAAGAGTACCACCATCACTATGTGATATCATTGTATTACTTTCATCTTCCTCTTCATTATTGCTTGGCACTAGAGTCCCTGAGTTAGCCATGAACTCCACCATAGTTTTTGAGTCCACTTCATCTTCATCCTGTATAAATGGGAATAGGCAATAACAAAAATGCATTTTATGAATTATTCTCAATAATTTGTTTAAACTTTGAGTTAAAGAATAATATTTTGTTTTACGATTTTTGAAAAGCAAATTTACTTTTAACATTACTTACACATGTACAATAATAATGCAACAGTATATATATAAGAAAGTTGATATACTGTACTGAAGTTAACTTTTCTAGTGTTCTCCTGCATCCAAATCTTAATATGCTTAATAAAAACAGAAAATACTTATGCAGAAAATAACTTTTTTAATGAATACAAAATTTTTGATTGAATTTCTCCAACATTACCTGTAAGAGTAATTAAAGGGAACAAAATAACAATTACAAATAAACATGTTAGATTATGTGATGATGCAAGCATCACATAGTAACAATATCAAAATTCTATGTGTGATGCCATTAAGTCAAGAATAGTTAAAACAATAAACTAAATAATTAATGTAGTGGCGAGGAGTATTAATTAAGATAACTTCCCAAAAGGCAAAAAAATGTAAAAGTCAGTCATTCCTACTTAAATTTAGTTGAGTTGTGAAACTATTCTTATACAACCTTTCTATTAATTTTTATGTAACATGTTTGTCTTTTCCAATGAACTCTGTCTGGGAAAATGATGACTGGCAAGACTAGCTTTATTTATCCTGAGATACTTCAGCCTAAGGATAAATTACTAAAATAAAACTATTTTATTAATGTAATCTTTGTGCTTTTTTTATGCATACTAATGCAGACCTCCCCATCTGCCTGACCTGTAAATTGTATCACTTATTCTATGATGGCACTTTTAAAAATGCATCTGCTATTTATATTTTAATTATGTTCTATTGTCCATTGTCAACTGTATTGAATATGCCTACGATACAGAGGAAAAAAAATTACACCAGTAAAATAATTTTCACGTTTTCTCTGGCTAATTTTATACAGGACTATTTTTAGAATCAGCTATGAAACACTCCCCTAACCTCAAAAAGTATGGGTGCATTAAGCCGATGAAGATCTCGGAGGCAGTCATACTTCACTGAATTAATCTCCTTTTATAATGCACTACATGGTGTTCCCTGGACATCATAATAGGAAATTAATTCTTCCTTTCAGTTACAATTTGAATTGTTTCTTCAACTACCAGTTGTGAGCCCTTTGTGTTTTATAACAATTGCAATATGTGCTTTGAAGGTGCTGGTTAGAATTCCACCAAAATATCAGCAACATTTAAATTTTTATTTGATGCTGCAATCCTGTCAACTGCACCATTTTGTTTATTACTTTTTATTATTATTTTTTTAATGTTCCTTTCCCTCTTCCTTAATTTTGGGGTATGCTCTTTATTCCTCAAAATCAAGTCCTGGCTTTGCTATAAAAAAGTTACTTGTAATGAATAATTATTATTATACTAGTGGTGGTGGACAGTAGATGGCGTTGGTGTAGTTGTGGTTCATTGTAGTTGGTGGATTGAGTGATGGAGACAGAGCTGTAGAGTAGGTGCCCTCCCTCGACGAGTCACTGGACTCCCTGGAGGTGTCACGTAATAATAGTAAATAGTAATTATCATTATCGCACCTTCCATGGAGTAAGCAGACCTATTGTGGGAGGTTCACTCATTCAACAACATACTTATTATATTGAGCATTACATTTCTTAACACCCTATATTAACGTGTTCCATTCACTCACAATTCTCCATATAAAAAATATACTTCTCACACTCTTACACAACTTCCAGGGATGGCCTTTGGTTCTTCCCTTCTTACCTTCTACTCTTTTTATAATCCTATATTCATCTGACAAAATCCCTTGACTAACATATCTATCATATCACCGTTTTTCCTGCAATCCATTAAACTTAGTCATCTACATTCTTTTAACTTCTTTCCATAGCCAACATTCTAGTCTTGATATTGCCTTAGTCATCGTCTTTGGACCTTCTCCAATATTTCCATATCACAACGAAAACTAGATGAACAAATCTAAGCACAACAGTTCAAGTATAGCCTGACTAGTGCTTTATACAGTGGAACAATTACCAACTACCTCTTTATCCCTACATGTCAGCATACTCCTTATAATAGCAGCAATGTGATGTGTAGTCTTTGCAACACGTGCCCTCTAAACTTCAGTCTACTGTCAACTATCATTCCTCTTCAAGAAGTGGATTCCGAATCTCATCCACTTCTTGAAGCACTGTTCCATTAATATAGTACACAGCGTTATATCTCTGCACTCCAAAGTGCAACAACTTGCACTTATTAATATTAGAAGTACAATCCCACTCCTTTATCCAAGCTAAAAGTAGGGTTAAATTTCTCTGAAGGGAATTAACATAAGCAGTGCCCCATATAATTCTCCCCAATTTTTGAATAACCAGAAAACAACTGAAAATCTCCAATCATTAAACATCATTAACAAAGAAGTTAAACAGCAAGGGCCCACACCATTTGTTACTCTTTTTTTTGAGATACTTGCTTCCTATATATACAATTTGCTGGTATCATTTAGAGAGTCAATCCCCCAATCCATCTAATCAATATACTATCTATTGCCATCCTCTGCTGCTTGTACCAGCTTACCTAATAACAGCAATGTGATGTGTTGTCTTTGCAACACATGTCCGCTAAACTTCAGTCTACTGTCAACTATCATCCCCGGGTCCCGAATCTCATCCACTTCTTGAAGCACTGTTCCATTAATATAGTACACAGCATTATATCTCTGCACTCCAAAATGCAACAACTTGTACTTATTAATATTAAAAGTACAATCCCACTCCTTTATCCAAGCTAAAAGTAGAGTTAAATCTCCCTGAAGGGAATTAACATAAGCAATGCTCCATATAATTCTCTCTCAATTTTTGAATAATCAGAAAACTGAAAATTTCCAATCAATCCACATTAAACATCATTAACACGTTCGCTGCCACGCTACTTTGGCATAGTCTGTTCCCGTACGCCGAGCAATTTCACTTCTTCAAGGTCAGTACGGTAATCTCGTTGCCGCCAGTAAGCGTCATACGATACACAGTTTTGCTGCTAGCTCAACAAGCCAAGCATTTTCACTTCTTCAAGGTCAGTACGGTAATCTTGTTGCCGGCGGTAAGCATCATACGAGTATACTTGTAGTTGGCAGCGAACGTGTTAACAAAGAAATTAAATGGAAAGCACCCAAGAACAGAATCCTGGGACACACCATTTGTTACCCTCTTTTTTGAGATACTTGCTTCATATATATACAATTTGCTGGTATATTTAAAGAGTCAATCCCCAATCCATCTAATCCCATCCTATGTTGTTGTACACCAACTTACCAAATGCATTTGCAAAGTCCAAGAATAACATTAGATATGAATCTTACTTATCTAACACACTTGTTTGCTATTTGATCATAAAATACAAGTAGATTGCTAAAACAAAAACATGCTGACCATCATAAAGAATGGTATGGTATGTTTGGTTGATGGTATGTCATCAACAAGATCCTCTATTTTATTTCTAACCAACCACTCCAATACCTTGACTACAACTGCAGATATACAGACCGGTCCATAACTGGTAACTTCTGTCCTAGAACTATGCTTGTGGAATGGTACTATTTTTCTTTCTTTGCACTAGTCTGAAAAGTTCTCGGCCTAACAATGAAAAAACGAATTTATAATTTCAAAATTATTTTTATTTTTCAACATAGTCTCCCTTAAGACTAATACATTTATTCCAGCAATGCTCCAGCATCATTATCCCATCCCTGTAATGGTTCTCAATAAGATCTGCAAAATACCCCCTCTACAGCTGCACTTGATTCGAAGAAAACTATGACCAGTGAGGAAGAGTTTTACTTTTGGGAAGAGACAGAAGTCAGAGGGAGTCAAATCTGGGGAATAGGGTGGATGTTCCAACAATTCATAGTGCAGATCCTTTAATTTTCCCATTGCTAAAACATCTGTGTGGACAAGTGCATTGTCCTGATGATAGACGATTTTTTTCTTCTGCAAACTGGGTCTTTTCTCACAAACTTTTCCGTCTAGTCTGGCCAAAAGATTGGAATAATATTCCCCGGTTAATGTTTTACGCTTTTCAATATAATTAATAAACAAAATGCCTTTAGCATCTCAAAACACCGATGCCATGACCTTTCCTGCTGATGGAACCGACTTTGTCTTCTTTGGCATGGAACAACTGGCTTCTGTCCAGTGTTTTGACTGATGTTTGGATTCTGGCGTGTAATGGTGAATCCAAGTCTCATCCATAACAATAAATCTACGCACAAAATCAGTTTTATTCTTGTTAAAATGCTCCAAGCACTGTTCAGAGATTTTCATGTGAGTGTGTTTTTGATCTGCTGTGAGCAAGCATGGCACACATCTTGCACAATGCTTTTTCATTTGCAATTCTTTGTGCAAAATATATCCTACACATTCTTTTGAAATGCCTATAGTCTCAGCAATTTCACGAACTTTGACCCGCTGGTCATCCAATATACCATATCGTTCACTTCATCAATGATTTCTGGTGTTACACTTTTTGGATGTCCTTTACGTGGATCATCTTCAAGGCTGGTACAGCCACGTTAATACTCAGCAGCCCATTTCTTAATTGTCAAAAATGAAGAAGAAGAGTGCCCATAAACTTTTATGAACTTTGAATGAATTTCTTTTGGTGTTAAACCTTCTTTTACAAAGAATTTCATAAGCAATACTCAATTTTATCCATTTCAAGTGATACAGACAACACTTTTGCTTCAGACAGCTGTATAAAACAAACTACTTGATAGAATGACTTGCAATTTCACATGGATGCTTATGACAGATGTACCAACTTAGAAAAAAAAAAATCTTGCTGATAGTGTTGCTATCTATGGTCGAAGCGAGAACTTTTCGGACCACCCTCGTACTTAGGAACCTTTCACACTGCAAGACTTTCATTAAATAACCAAATTGAAGACATAGTTTTGCACATTCCTTAAAAATAAATGCCGCTGTGTTCCCAAAACCTTATTAACATCTAATCTAATCAACACACGACACACCTATGATTTTTCACCTCTCATTCTCCCAATACTTGTCTCTCTTCTACATGTTGCACAATATCATATATTGTGCAACATATATGATTCACAATATATGACACAATATCATATATTGTGAATACTTCATTAGTGTATATCATATTAGAGTATAATATACACTAATGAAGTATTCATTATATAATTCCACTACATCCCTTTGCAATGGTGACTCTGCTACCTTAACTATCCACTAGTGTCAACCTACTATAATTATTCTTCCTATTGATTGTCATATGGTAGAAGAATTTTCTTGAATTATACTTGGTCTGGCCAATCTTCTCTTGTGCTGCATTTTTTCTTTCTTTACCATGCTTGTCGTCTTCCTAACCTGCACTTTATACTTCTCATTTATACTACAGTACTCTACCCATGCACTTCCCATGTTTTCTCCACAGCTCATTAACCCAATGAATGGATGGTAGTTGACTACAGAGCTTTCCTTAATCACCCACCTTATAATAATTTCACATATACTTTATCTTTTATTGGCAGTAGCCTTTTCTTGTTTCACCACTTTTCAAACAAGTACCTCATGATCACTCTCAAATAATGCAAAATTCTTTACTGCATCTAAGTATTATTATAGTAAAGAGTACTGTTTTCCCTTCCAGTATTTAAAATTATTTTTCTAAAAAATCAGAAGTTTACAAATTCAGTTTTCTTATGTACTCATATGTATATAAAATCACTTCAAATGAGAAACTTTTTACTCTGATTCAATACCAGCAAATCTTCGAAACCCCCCCCCCCTCTTAACTTGAATCAATCAAATAATCTTATCTAATCTCAGTAGACATCAAGATAAATGTTCTTAGCATAAATTATCTTGCTTCAGAAATATCAGTAAAGAATAACTCAAGCAAAAAAACTTTGTTGACTAGTTTTCATAGACAAATCTTCCAGTTATAAACTGTTCCTATTTAAAACTCTGAGTATGTAATACACTGTGTCTTGAAATGTGCAAAAATCGCATAAGGACTATTAAGAAGAAAGTATAATTTTCTTCTCTTGAAAAATCGTTTTATCGTCTAGTTTCATCTAGCTAGTAATAAAATTACTAGCTAGAACATCTCGGTATGGAGAATAGTAGATCTTACTATAACAATATAATAGTGGATCTTATTATCGCAAGCTATCTACGAGTTTTAGTGAGAGTTGACTGTAATAAAGGAAATTAACTCTCTAAAACTGTATTGCAGTGTATCCTTTAAAACAATATTGAGAGGGCCTTTAGAATTACATCTTAAATGGTGGCTGTTCACTGTTGAAAGAAACTTTTTCAGATGAATCTACTGGTTTCTGTGTTCTATTTCTGTTGTCTACTTTCCTTTAAAAAACATTCCATTCAACTATCAGCACATACATATTTCACCCTCACAGCTGTCAGTAAGAGTTGTGCTGCTTCCTGGATGTCTGCTTGTGCACACACTCACTACAAACTACTGGTTAGGGTTTTGAAGTTCTCCTCATACAGATAGGATAAAATTTTTAAAACAGACTTTCAGTTAAGAAAAACAATTTTATTATATTGTTTTTGGTCTGTTAAAATAATGATAAGGTCTTGATATTTGCTGGCTGAAATAGTTCAGTTCTTGGATTGTCAATCCACCATCTGTTTAGGGCAAAGAACTGCTTTTTGTTTGTTTGTATGTGCATGCATGTGCACCATACTGGATAGCCAACATTATGTTAAAAAGGTTGTTTAAATAACAATAATAAATTTCGACCTTTACATCTTGTAAAATTATTTTGTTAACATAAATTTTTACACCTTTAAGTGGAGACAAAGGCAAGTGAATTTTATTACAAGAAAATAAAAATCATAAGAGTATTAGATAGCATTAATTGCATTATGAAGGTGGGAGAGGTAATGCATATTATATCTTAAAATCTGTTTTCCAAAATTATGATATTGAAAATAAATTAATATTTGATAAATAATTTGATAATGTTAATTTAATAAAAACACAATGTGGCATATCTGAATGGAAAAAATCAAATATCTGCAACTGCTTAATAAATTGCTTTGTTCTGTTGTTTAAACTCTGAAGCACCTATGAGACCAACACCATCTTTCTTTATATCAGTTTTCATCACTAAATTGAAAGGAAAAGGCTTCAGAAAATTAAAACAAACAAACAAAAGCCTTAAAAGATTCATTGGAATAAAAAAATTATTAAAACCAAAGCTAATAAATATCATCATCATCATCATCAAATTCCTGCCATGTGTCCTCAAGGGGTGTACAGGATATGAGAGTACTACATGAAAAAAATTACATCATTATTAATTTCCTAACTACAATTTTCCTCCAAATCAGTCTGTTATTTGTCAAGACTCCAACATTATCAGATCTTATATTTCTATCGTCTAAGGACTTCGTACCGTATCAATCCACCTATATCTTGGTCTTCCTCTGGGTCGTTTTGCTGCCAACCTGGCAGAGAACACTTGTTTTGCTAATCTTTCCTCGCCCATTCTGTTTAAGTGACCATACCACCTGAGATTAGCTCTGCTAACGCATTCCTGGATGCTGACAATGTCAAATTCTTTCCTAATATCCTCGTTTTTAATATGATATTGCCATTGATGCCATCTGTTCACGCCTATAATCTTTCGCAGGACTCTCATATCTGTGGTCTCTAGTCTTTGATCAAGTGTTTTACTTCTAACCCAGCTCTCAGATCCATAAGTTAAAACTGGTTTGAACACTGTCTTGTATACAGCTAATTTAGTGTTCTGACTAATTTCTCTCTTATTCCATATGAATTTATTCAATTGACTTCCTACCATACCAGCTTTGTTGATTCTATTGTCTATTTCTGTATTTAATTTACCATCTTCGGTAAAAATCGTGCCTAAATAGCTGAAATGTTTTACTTGTTCCACAGGTTCTCCATTCACAACACAGTTGACATTTTCAATGATTCTGCCTATTTTCATTGTCTTTGTCTTTTCATTACTGACCTTCATATCATATCTATTACAACAATTTAGTCAGAGAATCTTGCAGACTTGTAGTGGATTTATTTAAAGTATAACATCATCCGCATAAAGCAAAGAGCAGACATTAACATCTCCAATTTTGATATCACGTTTAATACCACTTTCCTTCATAATGTGATCCATATAGATAATGAATAACAGAGGGGATAATGTACATCCTTGTCTCACACCAGATTTAACATTAAACCATCTTCCTGTACTTCCTTCAATTCTAACTGCTGACTTACAACTCAAATAAAGACTAAGTATTACTTGATATAATGCCCCATTGACACCATATAACTGCAGCGTATTGAATAGCTTCTCTCTTGGCACCTTGTCATATGCCTTTTCCAAATCGACAAAACTTAAATACAGATCTTTGTTATATTCCCATGCTTTCTCGACTATTTGTCGTAAAGTGAAGATCTGATCCTGACAACCTCTATTTGGCCTGAATCCAGCTTGTTCTTCACCAAGCTTTTCTTCCACAATTCTTCTCAACCGTTTCTCAAGCATACTTGCATAGATCTTGCCAGGAACACTCAGTAGGGAAATACCTCTATAATTCTCACATGCAGTTTTATTTCCCTTTTTATATATGGGTACTATGAGAGCTCTACTCCAATCATCGGGAATTCGTCCCTCTGTCCAGGCTTTCTGAACTATGCAGTGCAGCCACTGTAAGACTCTTATACCACCATACTTCAGCATTTCTGGTCGAATATCATCTACTCCTGCTGCCTTTCCACATTTCAAGCCTTTGATGGCTTTTTCTACTTCAAGTATGGATATGTATTCCTGACTGCATGCCTGGTCAGTGTTTTTTACCACTGTATCTTTCATTTAGCAGTTTTTCAAAGTAATTACTCCATACTTCAAGGATATCTTTTTCTCCCGTTTTCATGTCACCTTTATCATCTCTAATTCCTTTTACAGCACTCTTTCCTCCATTCCTAAGCTTCTTCAACAACCTCCAAAATATTTTGCCACCTTCTTGATATTTATTTTCTATATTATTGCCAAAGTCTTCCCATGACTTTTGTTTAGCTAGTTTTACACAGTGTTTAGCATTCTTGCATTTGTCTCTGTATTCTCTAAGAGCACAAGCTGACTTATTTGACAGGAACTTTTGATATGCTTTCTTCTTTTCCTTCACTGTCTCTTTAACTTCCTGTGTCCACCAGGGAGTTCTGATTTTTGGATCCTTACAGACAACCTCACCACATGCCTCTCTGGCAGAATCAATCAATGTTTTCTTCAGAGTTTGCCACTGAATCTCCAAGGTTTGATTCCTGTTCTCAAACTCTTTCATTTTTTCTTCAATAATCTTTGTGTATTTTAGTCTACAGTTCAGATCTGAGAGCTGCTCAACTTTTATTTGCTTTAAAACTTTCTTACATGTTATTCTTTTCAATATGAAATTCAATTTTATCTTGCTCAAGACTAAATAGTGATCACTTCCAATTTCAAATCCTCTGTACACTCTGGTGCCCTGCACCATGGATAAAATATCACTTTCAACAATAACATAGTCAATGAGACTTTTCTTATTCCTAGCCTCTTCTCTCCATGTGAATTTGTGCACATTTTTATGTTGGAACATGGTGTTAATAATAACCAGTCCATGTCCTGGCAGAAATCCAACAGATATTTGCCATTATTATTAGCTTTGCTCTTTTCTCCAAATTTTCCCAAAATATTTTTGTATGTCTCACAATCATTTCCTACTCTGCTATTTAGATCCCCAACAAGGACCAACTTTTCATTTTTCATTGTGTCAGTCGCTTTTTCTAAAGCCTCAAAAAATTCCTCTACTTCTACCTTAGTAGAACCTTCTGTGGGACCATAGGCACAAATAAGTCTCATTGTCCAGTTCCACATTACTCTACTTGAGACTGACTGCCATTCAAGAAGATTAGCCTTGTATTTTGTGTTGAATACTATGGCTACTCCTTCTTTTCCTTGATTGTCATTGCCTGAATATAACATTTTGTATTTATTGCTCAGAAAGATCTCACCAGTTTTGGTCTTTTTTGTTTCAGTCACCCCTATTATGTCGATCTGGTACTTATCTAATTCTTCAGCTAGCTCCATTTCTTTGCCATTCAGGCTTCTTACGTTGATAGTACCGATCTTTAACTCTGGTGATGTTGAGTTGGGGTTTGTTTTCAGATTTGTTCCAGTAGCTGACTTTACGCTGTTCGCCCTGGTTCCCTGGCGAAAACAACGGGGGCCTTGTTTAACTGGGCGATGCCCCAGCCGGCATGAAATTTTGTCATGTTGTACCATCATTTTTTATTTTGGTTTAACCAATAAGAATACAATTTGGTCGGCTAAATCCCAAATTGCCAGCCCATCCTCGTTCGTTCAGTATCCAAGTAGATACCCAACAGGGTGCACCATGAGAAGGCGAGGATTGGACATTAGGTCAGAAGCCCTGGTCGGTTCTCCGCATTCCTTTAAAGGCTATGTGGAGGTCTCCTCTCAGTTATACAGCTTTGACCTTAATTTGTTTAATAATGAACTGGTAAAAAAACAAACAAATAAAAGTTTACTTTAATACTTAGAACATTTTAAAAGGGTTTGAAAGCTTACAAGAATACAACATTCAGTGTAAGTGTTGCCATGGTTTTGCAATTAGTTAAAAGTACTTGACAAACTTTTCCCCAAAGCCTGTATGTGTGTCAAAAGCATAAAAATTAATGCATAGCAATATACATGTCTGCAAGGAGATGTGCTTTGCATTATGGGAGATACCGAGACAAGGAGTGATGAGTTGCCTGGTGTTGCACAACCTTACCTCAGTCCCTAAGATATTTTCAGGTGCAAACTTTGTTTGCATACACTTGGATAAAAGATTAAACTAAATTTATTATAGTCTAACCAAGTGCAAAATAAACTTCTAACATAAATGAAAGGTAAATGTATGTTTCTTGCCAGAATTGCTCTTTTTAAATATTTCAATACCCAAGGCAACATTAATATTTTGCTACTGCACTGTTGTATTCTTCTAAGCAATGTTTTGCTTCTTTTATTATTCTTTCTTTTAACAGTATTTGATAGAATTTAGCCATTTTAAGATTTTTCTTTTATAGTTATAATATATAACTTGACCAAGTGTTCACATATCAAAACTATAACCTCAAAACATGGGATTTCTTCCTTAGTAGATGAGTATGTATATTTAGAAAAATTCAAAGAGCTTTTGTCTTCCTTAGGTTTTTCTGCCTTGGATATGATAAAAATCAGTTTGTTGTTTTTTTTTATGTAGGATAACATCACAACAACTCTCATAGTCAAGGCTGTATTTCTCATCAGTTTTCTCACATTTGAAACTTGGTACATTTAAAAAGAAACACTTTCCACTTGGCTATAAAACAATAATGGATATTTATTATTTTTATGGCTATTTAGCCTATTTTTGTTTAGGAGTGTCCCTTTTTCATAATGTCATTGGCTTTTTACTCAATTTTTAGGGCATTACTGATGTTTTAAAGACATATATGAAGAATATACAGGGTGTTCGGGATAAATTTGACATATTTATAATTAATTATATTTTTCCGTAAGTTACATGTATTAACACACACTTCTCTTCATTTAAAAGTTTGGACCCTTCTTCATTCATATACAAGATGTCAGAAAGGATGGATAGCTGGAACCCACCTGAATCATGGAAGAGAATAACTTGTATCATGATGATTCGTGCCCGCCATCAAAATAAGGATATTACGACTGCTGCCCAATGCTCCCTGAATACAGTAAAAACAATCAGGCATGAACTAGAGACTTGCAATGGTGACTACGAGGATGTAGCAAGAAGAAAGATCCCTAGCAGGCGATCTGATTGCGTTCGTACAGCAGAATTCCTCGCAAATCTGCAGGAACAGGTGTTGAAGAACCCTGGCATTGGAATTCGGGCTTTGTTCATGGAGTTGCTAACTGTAGTCAAGCCCTGGATAACAAGGGTAGCCAATGGTGGGCCGTATGTATGGCAGCAGGATTCGGCCCCTTGCCACACCTCTGGGAAAAGTCAAAAATGGTTGTCTGAAAATTTCTACGACTTCACCAGTCCAAATGTTTGGCCTCCAAACTCCCCAGACCTTAACCCCATGGATTATTTTGTATGGGGCGCAGTTGAAAAAGACACCAATCGCACTTCCAGTAATACAAAAGCCCAGTTAATGGATAAAATTAAAACAGTTTTTGCGGCCCTTCCCAGGGAGACTGTAGCATCAGCTTGTTCGAGGTTCCAAAGCAGGATTGAAGCTGTGATCGATGCTAATGGTGGTTATTTTGAGTAAATCTTGTTGATAGTATTGTAATTAACTCTGCCTGTAATGTTTTTTGTCAATTCATTAAATTTAATAGATACAAAGAAGATTTTCTTTTTCCTTACGAAACGGTCAAATTTATCCCGAACACCCTGTATGTATAGGAAGAATAATTCAGTCATACCTTTGTAGGATGTTGCTGATTGTCTTCTTATTCAGCGGCATCCAGTGTATGGCAATATACATTTATCTGCTGTTGAAGTATGACTGAAAGGAAAGGGGGGGTTGGAATTGTGGGGATAGAGAGATGTGGGAGACTTGGATTTTTTAAGGATAGGTAGAGAATTGTTTGGGAGAGAATTCAACAGCAGATAAATGCATATCGCCATACACCAGATGCCGCTGAATAAGAAGACCACCCGTAACATCCTGCAAAGGCATGCCCAAATTATTCTTCCTATATCTGTCTTTAAAACATCAGTAATGCCCTAAAAATTGAGTAAAAAGCCAATTACATTATAAAAAACAGGTACTCCTAAACAAAAATAGGCTAAATAGTCATAAAAATAATATGCACTTAGAGTAACATGGAAATTTTTCCAGAAATAATACCTATGGATATTTGTTATCCTTTCTTTTAATGAAAGTGATGATATGGTCATTTTCAATTTTTTTTTTTGTATTTAAATGACTAACACTATTCAAATGTAAATAACTTAACAGAGAAATACTTTTACAGTATCTCTATAAAACTTAATATTTGTTGTCAGAAAATAATGACTCTTAGAAGTTGAATCTGCATCTGAGAGTAACAATTTTAAAAATTCTGTATTTATGACATGTCAAATTTGAGCATTCTCATACCAAATTTTAAGTGCTCATCAACATGTTAAGATAAAAGACTGAGATATAAGTAACAGATATCATATTAATAAGAGAATTATTTGAAAGCCAGAATCCTTTCTGCACTTCACCCCAAGATCTTATACAACTCTTATAAAATAAATCTTATAAAACAGAAAATCATAAAATGGACCAACTTTGTTCCTTCTCCTTACCATTAGGAGTACAGATCTCGTTCTTGCAAACTTTCATATTACAACTCATAAAATAGACAAAATACTGCATCCCCCACCCTAAGAAGATCCCCCAAGATCACAACAACACTATTCCGATCTCCTTTATCTGGGATACTTATGAAAAGAAAACTAAAGCTATTTATAAACTATGATTTAAACTACACATCTAGCTAGCAACCTGCATCTGTTTTCCAGAGGATGAGCATCATTCGCTTACACAACCTGGACTGTATAAAGTTCCATGTGCCTGCAACTTAGCCTGCTCTGGACAGACTGGTAGATCTGTTAACATGTTTTGATGAACATAAAAACTACATTTGCTACCATTGGTATGGCAAGTCACGAACAGTAGACCATGCTCTAGATCAGCGGTTCCCAAACTTTTCCTATGACGAAACACTTCACAAATCCTGAAATTTTCACAGAACACCTTGGTTATTTTGTAATGTATTAATTGTTAATTTAGCTGATTGTTTATTATCAATTAATAATTGATCATTAATTTTTAATTGATAATTAATTAAACAAACATCATTAAATTAATTTGTGCTGATTTTCATTGACATATCCCACTCTGATCACCAAAAATTTATAATATTATTATAAGTGCTTACGAGTGAACAGACTTTTTCTCCTGTATGCTGGTAGTTTTCCCCTCCTTTTGTACATCCTGGAGATCGCTTTGTAGGCTGGTGGTGGATGACTCATTATCTGTTGCATCACAAACACCTTCAATAAGAGATTTCTTAATACCAAAATTAAACAAAGTTCCTTGTCTCTTATTCATATTAAAATTTAAATCTGCAGGCCTGTTACTTTTAAAAAATCACCGCACTACGGTTTCGAAACTTTCACCCTACAATACGAACTTGCGAAGAAAGTATTCAGTATTACTAGATTTGAGAACCGAATACAGACTACCTTGATTTTCAATTTTAGTGGAAAAATTTTCTTTATACTTCCTTGCTGATTGGTCACTAACATTTGCAACACAGATGTTATTTCTTTCAGTTTTGAGAATAGAGGATATGCCGCCCATTGTTGTAATCGGCTTGCAGGCAATTTTTATGATCGGTCATAAACAGTAGTATTCTCTTTCCTGATTGTTGAAAGATTTCGATGTGTGAAAATTAACGATAATTCATGAATACTTCCATGTTTAAAAATACACGGTTTGGTCACTAACATTTGTTACATAGATGTTATTAGGCATTCTGGATCTGAGCTTTAAGACATATTCACGAATATTATTCTCCTCAGAATATTTCCAATATATAATATTTATTCATGAAAAATGCTTAGAAAACTAAAATGACAAATTCTAGGAGAACTTCTTGCAGAACACAGTTTGGGAAACCCTGCTCTAGATAGCCACCTATTCCACTATACAGGACTAAGTGAAAGAAAGCTCTAAGATTTTCACTAGAATTATAACCAATAGATTAAAAACAAAACCCTCTGAGCAAGCTGGTTTCAGAAAGAACTTCAGTACAATAGATCATATTCAATCAATAAGCCTGCTTATTGAAAAATATGAAGGCCATGTGAAGAATACAACCTTCTTCACATGGCCTTCATAGATTTTAAAAAAGCTTTTGATTGCATAAAAACATAATCTAATAGAAGTTCTTAGAGATTATGGCATTGAAAAACAATTTCTTAATGTAATAAAATATATTTATGGAAATGCTACATCAAATATCATTCTTAATGAAATAAGCAAAAAATTTCACATAAATGAAGGAATAAGGCAAGGAGACACCATTTCTCCCAAACTCTTCACATTAACACTGGAACATATGATGAGTAATTTAGAGTGGTCCAATAAAGAAGTCAATATTACTGGAATTAAATAACCAAAGATTTGATGATATTCTTATTATTGCAAACAATATGAAAGATTTAAAAGAAATGATAGAAGATCTAACAACTAAATCACTAGAAATTGGATTAGACATTAATTCTGAGAAAACCAAAATAACGACATACCAAAAAGGATACAATGAAAGACACAACGTTATTAAGGTAAACAATAAAGAAATTGAAATAGTAGATAAGTATGTATACGTAGGAAAATTGTTAAGTCATGAAAAAAGTGAAAAGAAGAATAGGAATGGGATGGGCAGCTTTTGGAAAATTGAAGAGATTTTTAGCAAACTAAAACCTGAGAACAGAGCAAAACTGTTCAACCAATGTGGATTGCCTGTTATGACATATGGAGCAGAAACCTGGCCAATCAAAAAGGAAATAATAGATAAAATGCAACAAAAACAGAAAGAAAAATGGAAATATATCTGCTAAACATAAGACTCATAGATAAATCAGAAATGAAGAAATAAGAGCTAAAACAAAATTTTTAGATATTGGAAAAAACAAACCTCAAAAGATATGGAAATGGGCAGGACACATTGCAAGAAAGAATCAAGGACAATAGATGGACAAAACATTTACTGGAGTGGTGGCCATGAAGGTAAAAGATCAGCTGGAAGACCTGAAAGAAGATGGTCAGATGATGTAAGAAAAACAATTGGAACTTTTAGGCACCAACAAGCTCAGGAAAGAAACAGATGAAGAGAATTGAGAGACACCTATAAAAAGGTTTAAAAGAAAGAAAGAAGAAAACTGAAAGAAAAAAACAGTACTCCACAGAAGTCACTACAGGTCTAAGAGACTAGTTTCAGAATCATCATCAGCTATGAAATACTTCAATCAATAAGTATGGCTGCATTAATCTGTCAGAGAGCCAGGCAACTATTCTAAGATCACATCTAGTTTGACTTCACTGAATTAATCTACTTTTTTATCCCCTAGAAGATGACGTAAGACATTAATTTCTTTTCAGTTACAATGTGAACTGTTTCTGCAAATACCTAGTTGAGTGCTTGAGTTTATAACAATTACAATTTGTGCTCTGAAGATGTTAGCTAAAAATCTGGTGAAATATTAGCAAGTTCATAGATTATTTTGTTCTTCTGGTGTTATTTAAGAGGCTCTGAAACTTAGTTGGTTGGAAAGACCATAGAGCCCATTGAATCTCATTGACACTAGAAACTTTTATCAGAGCTTTCCCTCCTGGACACTTCGGTTTTTCATCCCTCAAACAGGCAAATTAGTCCTACCAACATCCCCCCCCCCCCACCTCAACACACACATATATAGACATCTATATAGATATAGGATACTAAATGAGAGATGAAAGAGATTGGAGTCTCACCATCTTATCTTTCTACTGCATATTATACATCTCAAGTAGAGAACCATAATAGTCAACCTCCTGGATGGAGATGACACTTGACAGAACAGGTGCTATTTATACCTAAAACACTGCTGAATGTTATCGTCTTGTATGATAAGCAACTTACAAGTTGGATATTCACAGCATTCACAGACTGCCATAAATGCAAAAGGGGAGGGAAAAAATAAACTATAGAGAAATTGAGCAAGATTAGTAAATGCGAAAGCACATTTTCTAATCAGTTAAGTGTTCCTTACTAGTCAAATAATCAACTGCATTAGCTTTTGCACAGTGGAAAGTACTCACCTTTTGTTAATTTTTACATTATCAAATAATCCAAATGAAGACTAGAGCTCCAGTATGGTGGCTAACATCAGTTTTTAGATCATATATATGTTTGAATCTCACAAAGGCATGGATGTTTGTTAATGTCTTTAGGTAGTAGATGAATTTCATCATCTGATATAAGACTACCACTCAGTGGTTCTCTAAGTATATGACACAAGTTTCATTAGTTGTGGTGCTTACCAACAAAAGGACTAAAAACTATAGTATCTCAGCATTGTGTGTGAGCTAAGTATTTTTAACTATATTTACATATTTTTTTAAATTATTATTATTATTATTTTTTTTTTTTTTTACATATCTGAAAACCCTGTTCTGGAAACCAAACATGGAACTTTTTCAAGCTATTTCAGGTGTCAAGCAGGGTTGTGGTCTCGCAACAGGCAATGAAATTCCATTTCCCATCTAAGGACAATTACCAGCAGGATTAAATGGAGGAATTTTTTGAGCCATTCGAACAGGCAGTTGACATAAAGAAAATGGAAAAACTGTTCCTTGGAGATCTGAACAACAGAGTAGGAAATAAATCTCACCAGTCATATAGGAATGTTTTGGGAAAATTTGGATAAAAGGGCAAAGCTAATAATAATGGTATTTACCCGACTTCTGCTCAGGACACGGACTAGTGTCATTACTAACACCACGTTTTAACATAAAAATGTGCACAAGCTCACATGGAGAGAAGGCAAAAGAAATAAGAAAATCCTCGTTGACTGTCATTGTTGATAATGATATCTTCATGCTCATTCAGGATACAAGAGTGCACAAAAGATGATAAATTGGATGTAACCATTAATTAGTACTAAGCAGGATAAAAATGGATATCACATTGAAAAGAACGGTATGTAAGAAAGTTTTAAAAAGAAAGTAGCTTTTATTACAAGTAAATTTACACTTGACTATACAAACATTATTGAAGAAAAAATGAAACAAACTGAAAACAAGAGCCAAACCTTGGAGTGTCACTGGCAAACTCTGAAGAGGACATTGATTGATTCAGCAAGGGAGGTAATGTGGTCAAGTTGTCTGCAAGGATAGAAAAATAAGAACACCAAGTTGGACACAAGAAGTTAAAGAAGCTGGTAAAGAAGAAAGCATACCAAAAGTTGGTAAGTTTACTCTTCGCTCATTCAGTAACCAGTAGATACCTACTAACAGGGTGTACACATGAAGGTGAGGATTGGATATTAGGTCAAATGTCTCATTCCTAGCAAATAAGTTGGCAGATGCCCTAAACAGAATAAGAGAGCTAAGATAACTAAGCTGTAAATAAGAGAGCTAAGCTATGTGTAAAAGTAGCTAAACAGAAGTCATGAGAAGACTGGTAAGAATATAGAAAATAAATATCAGTACGGTGGAAAATGCTCTGGAGGTTATTGAAGAAGCTTAGAAATGGAGGAAAGAGTACCATAAAAGGAATCAATGATGATAAAGGTGACATGAAAACTGAAGATAAGGATATCATAGATGTCTGGAGTAATTACTTTGAGAGACTGTTAAACAAGCCAAGCAGTGACAGACCATACTAGAAAATTTTCAAGAGAAATGCAAAGAGAAATACATATCAATGCTTCAAGTAGAAAAAGCTGTCAAAAATTGAAACGTGGAAAGCCAGCCAGAGTAAATGATATTTGACAGGAAATGCTTAAGTATGCAGGTATAAAGTTTTGCAGTGGCTACACTGCATAATTCAGAGGGCCTAGTCAAAAGGTTGAATTCCCAATGATTGGAGTAGAGCTCTCATAGTACCCAGGTTGAGAAAGATTGTTGTGGAAGAGAAACTTGGAGAAGAACAAGCTGGGTTCAGGCCAAATAGAGGTTGTCAAGATCAGATTTTCACTTTAAGACAAATAGTTAACAAATCATGGGAATATGACAAGGATCTAGTAAGAATATAGAAAATAATATAGTAACCGGTCTGTGACCCTTCCCATAATGCATAGCATTATACATGTCTGCAAGGAGATGTGCTTTGCATTATGGGATACTGATGAGAACTCAGTCCACCTTTGCCACGAGTTGCCCCAGTACCTAAGTTTTATAGATCTGGAAAAGGCATAAAAAAAGGTGACCACAGAAAAGCTTTTCAAAACGCTATAATTAAATGGGATAAATGGAGCATTATACAGAGCAAAACATAGTCTATATTTAAGGTGTCAATAAGAAAGTGGCATTGAGTCTGATATTAGAATTGGAGATGTCAAACTTAGCTCTTTGCTTTATGCAGATGATGTTGTACTCCTAAACACATCTAGTGCACATCTCCAGGATTCACTAATTAAATTGAATAACATCTGTAACAAATTGGGCATGAAAATCAGCAATAAAAAAAATCAAATAAAAAATCAAAACTGTGAAAATAGGCAGGAGCATAGAAAAAACTTCAGCTGCATTCTGAATAGAGATTCTATAGAATAAGTAAAAGATTTAAGGTATTTAGGTATGGTTTTCAGTCAAGATGGCAGGTTAAATCTAGAAGCCGATAACAGAATAAGCAAAGCTTGTACGGTGGGTAGTCAGCTGAATGAATTTATATGGAATAAGAGAGAAATTAGCCAAAACACCAAACTAGCAGTATACAAGACAGTGTTTAAAACAGTTTTAAGTTATATATCTAAGAGTTAGGTTAGAAATAAAGCACTTAAAGACTAGAGACTGCAGAATAAGGGTTCTGAGTAAAATTAGGAGAGTGAACCAATGGTAGAATCATATTAAAATGAAGATATTAGAAAGGAACTTGACAGTATTAGCATTAAAGAATGTCAGCAGAGCTAATCTAAGGTGGTGTCGCCACTTAAATAGAATAGATGAAGCAAGTTTAGCAAAACAGGTATTTGATGCCAAGATGGCAGGAAAGAGACCCAGAGGAAGATCATGGTCTAGGTGGATTGATTCGGTCAGAAAAGTGCCTTAGAAGTACCAAATGTAAGATATGATAATATTGGAGTGCTCACAAGTAATAGATTGATTTGGAGGAAAATTGTTGATAACAGAGTAATAATAATGTAAACTTAATCATGTAGTGCTGTCATAGTAACCTGAACAGCCCTTAGTGGTACATATCAGGAAAGTGAAGATGATAAATTTGGGAATAAGACAGTTTTCAGGTCTACACAAGAACTGAACATCCTGTAACTTAACCTTGCAATTGGTTTGTTGTCAAGATTCTAGTAAAATTATCTCCCAAAGTGTCTGCAAGAGCCTTAGGATCAGAAACATCTGACAATTTTTTATTGTCCAAGATTGTTTTTGACTCTGTCATCTCACAAAGAGTGCTTTGGCCTTTAGCACATTTAAAGGCTATTAGATTTGATGTGGTGGGGCATCTACAAAATATGCTCCATGCTCTGCTTGGCACTCTGGATTCCACCACAGTTTTGGATAGAGTGGAAATTGAGATAATAGTTTTGGGATTGTATATGGTATCAGAATGAGAAAATACAGTCTTCAAAGATTGAGTAACAGACAAAAAAAAGGGATGAAATATAATAGAAGCATATAAGTTGATAAGGGAGATCTGACAGTGAACACATATGAGATTTTATACCTCACAGCAGATGAAAGAGAACTCAGGATCATCCCCAGAACATGATAAGGAAGCATGCAAGGTTCTTCTGTTGGCATGTCGTGAGTTTGGAACTTAACCTTGCAATTGGCTTGTTGTCAAGATTCTAGTAAAATTATCTCCCAAAGTGTCTGCAAGAGCCTTAGGATCAGAAACATCTGACAATTTTTTTATTGTCCAAGATTGTTTTTGACTCTGTCATCTCACAAAGAGTGCTTTGGCCTTTAGCACATTTAAAGGCTATTAGATTTGATGTGGTGGGGCATCTACAAAATATGCTCCATGCTCTGCTTGGCACTCTGGATTCCACCACAGTTTTGGATAGAGTGGAAATTGAGATAATAGTTTTGGGATTGTATATGGTATCAGAATGAGAAAATACAGTCTTCAAAGATTGAGTAACAGACAAAAAAAAGGGATGAAATATACTAGAAGCATATAAGTTGATAAGGGAGATCTGACAGTGAACACATATGAGATTTTATACCTCACAGCAGATGAAAGAGAACTCAGGATCATCCCCAGAACATGATAAGGAAGCATGCAAAGTTCTTCTGTTGGCATGTCGTGAGTTTGTGAAATGAGCTGCCAGCAGATTAAAAAATTTTAATGTATATGAAATACAGAAATAGACAACAAAATAAATTAGCCAAAATAACCAAGCATCAGTAAACAGAACATGAAACTAATTTTAACTTATGGATCTGAAAGTTGGGTTAGAAGTAAAACAGTCAATGAAAAACTAGAGACCAGAGATTGGAAGTTTTTTCCCACTTGGTTAGATTATAAATTATATATTTAGTTTAATCCTTTATCCAAGTGTAAGCAAACAAAGTTCTGTGCATGAGTTGCCCCAGTCCTGAAGATACTTCAGGCGCAAACTTTGTCCACTGCAAGCATACACTAGTAGAACATGCCGACTGGATCACAAGTCTCAGTCAATTCTATGCATTTCTTATAGGATATGTGAAATTCTACTCTAGTCATCCACTCAAGTGAATCCCATAGTTTTCCTAATTATTGCTAATTAAACAGAAACTGTTGGTGATGAAGAATTTTTGTGTGACCCTGAACCATGAAAGGTTATAAACCTATAGTACGTTAGTACCATGAACATGCTAAGGATCTTCCCCCCTCCCCTTGTATTTTATTAATTTATATATATATATATATATATATATATATATATATATATATATATATTATTTCTTTCTTTTTTTTTGTATAAGAGACTACACATGGAACTTTTTCAAGCCACTTCTGAATTGGAGCAAACTAAGTGGTTGTCATCTTGACACTGGGTAGGGAAATTCATCTCTCAGCTAAAGACAATCACAAACATCCAAGATTAAAACTTGCAGCCTGTTCATTAGAGAGTGGACACACTCACTTATTCAGCCAACCAGGCTGGCCAGACATTATGAGTTTGATAATTTTTTTAAGAATTCAAAGATATGCAAAACTGAATATTTCAAAAAAATCTGTTAAAATATGCCTTTGAGTATCAGTAGATTTCTAAATGAAAATTCAACAGTTATCCTTTCTTAAAGAAAAATAATTACCGATTCTAATGTACTGATTCGTTCTCTACGGAAGGCTTCATTTTCTTGAATTTCTCTAGCTTCAGAAATCATCTGCTGAAGGATTGTCACGGGTTTGGCATTTTTTATAAATTCATGCTGTGAAAAGACATATGTATGCAACTATAAATAATATGCACACCTTTAATCAAAGTTCCTTTTTTCCCCCTTTCACTACTTTAGAGACATGGGAATTAAAAATAAAACTAATTAAACAAACAGAAATAAAACTAATTAAACTGTCTGATGTACGTGTAAGACTATTTTAGAAGGAAAATGCTGATAAAGATTTAAAAACATGCTAAAAAGTTTTATACTAATGTGAAATACTATGAAATTCAAAACAAAATTTATCATTAAGAAATTAAATTTGATTTATCTTAAAATAATATAACATTGTCACAATATAACATATCATGATACAGTATAACACATATTTTATAATCAATACATGATACATTATCTTCTGCTATATAATGGAACACTTCAATGTTGAAGGATAGATAAATGATACACTGACACTATAGGATCAAGGAATTCAAGACAAATGTTAAAAAAGGTCTGGATCTATGGGTAAGAAGAGTACGAGTAAAATATTACAGTACATGCATTGCTATTTGCCTCATTGAGGCTTGGGATTGCTTAAAGGTGAAAGCTGGATAACTGGAAGGAGACCTCCATATAGTCTTAAGAAATGTAGATAACTGACCACAGCTTCTGTTCTAATGTCCAACCCTCATTTCTTGTGGTGAACTCTGTTAGCAGGTATCTACCACTGAATAAAGGAGAATGGACAGCTAATCTGGGATTTAGCTGATCTTGGCTTAAACCAATATAAAATGATGGTATGTGATAGAATTTCACACCACAGGGGAATTGCCCATCTAAACAAGGGGCCTCCCTGTGGTTTTGGTCAGGTAACCAGGGCAAATAGTGAAAAGTCAGCTAATGAAACAAACTCCAACTCAACATCAGGAAAGTGAATGGCACCATTAATATAAGCACCACCAATGGAAAAGATAGGGAACTAGTCGAAGGAATGGATACGTTCTAGATTGATATAATGGGTGTTATCTAAACAAAAACAGTTGAGATTCTTCTAATAACAGCACATACAAAATGTTATATTCATGCAAACAATGACAAGGAAAAAGAAGAGTAAGCTAAAGTATTCAAAACTAAATATGAGAAACCTCTTGAAAGCAATATCAAGAAAAGTGATGTGGGCAAACGTTAGAATGTGAAACTGGACAGCGAGACATATTTGTGCCTATGGACAACACAGAAGGTTCTACTAAGGAAGAGAAGGAATTTAATGGGTCATTAGCCAAGGAATTCAATGGGTCATTTTTTGTGTTGACACAAACACAAAAAAAGAGCAGTTGGTCTTTGTAGAAGATCTAAACAGCAGAGCAGGAAGTGATTACCAGACATACAGAAATATTTTGAGAAAATCTGGAGAAAAGAGCAAATCAATAATAATGGTAAGTACTTGGATTTCTGTTTAGGAAGTGAACCTGCCATTATTAACACCATGTTCCAAAAGGATGTGCACAAAATCACATGGAGAGAAAACACAAGCAATAAGAAATGACTATCTACATTATTGTTGATAACAAAATCTTAACTGCAGAGAATTGGAAATAAGAAGAGATCAGTATATAGTTTTAAGCAGGATAAAATTCAATATCATATTCAAAAGAAAATGTGAGAAAGTTTCAAAAATAATCCAAGTTCAGCAGTTTGCAGAGGTGAACTGTAGACTCAAATACACATGTGTTCAAGGAAAAAAAAAAAAAAAATTTGAAAACAAGAAGAACCATAAACAGAGGCATGTAGTGAGATTGTCTGCAAAGACAGAAAAAATGTTAACTCCGTGGTATACCCAGGAAGCTGAAGAGGCAGTAAAAGAAAAGAAAGCTTATCAAAAATTCTTGGCAAGTAAGTCACCTTGTACTCTGAGATGAATGTAAAAAAGTGAAGTAATGTGTAAAAGCAGCTAAACAAAAGTCACTGAAGACTACAGTAAGAACATTGAAAATAAATATCAGGAAGGTGGCAAATATTCTGGAAAATATTGAAAAAGCTTAGAAATGGAAGAAAGAATAATGTAAAAGGTATCAGAGATGATGATTTGAAGAAACTGAAAATAAACATTCTAGATGCTGGAGTAATTACTTTGGAAGATTGCTAAATGAAACAAATAGCAAAAGCAGTGGTAGAAAACATTGCAGCACAGCTCTCATAATACCCACCTATAAAAACAGAAATAAAACAATGTGAGATTTTGGTCACATCATCACAACTTCACTTTAAGATAAACAGTGGAGAAATCATGGGAATATAAGGATCTATATTTAAGTTTTTTAGATATGGAAAATGCCAAGAGACTGTAAGTGAGCAAGAGGTGTATGGGGAATTGAGTAAACTAGTTAATAAGGCTGTGGGACTTGATAATATATCACCACATATTCTGAAGGAATGTGCCAAGGGGTTGACACCTGCCTTGACATATTTTTTTAATACGAGTCTTGCACTCAGTCAAGCCAAGGAGTGGAAGGAGGGCAAGATTGTGCCACTTCATAAAGGGGGTGATCAAACTCAAGCATCAAACTATAGGCCTATCTGTGTGTCAGGTGTTGTGGTTACGTTGTTGGAGAAGCTTGTGAGAACTAGGATCCAGAGTTGGATTGACAACAATGGTATTATCTTTGATGAACAGCATGGATTTGCTAAAGGGAAGTCATGTTTTAGTAATCTACTTATTTATTACAATAAAGTAACTGCTTCCTTGGACAGAGGAGAGGGATACACAGTAATATACTTTGATTTCGCAAAGGCTTTAGATAGAGTACCTCATGATAAGTTGACAGTCAAACCAGAGCAAATGGGGTTGGATATTAGACTAGTGCATTGGATTGGAGACTGGCAATCTGATATGTATCAACAAGTTGTGTATAGGGAAGCAATATCCAGGAAAAGGAGTCACTAGTGGAGTGCCTCAGGGATCTGTTTTAGGGCCATTACTGTTTAACTTGTATATTAATGATATTGGTGAAGATTTGGATGGAGATATTCAGTTGTATGCAGATGATGTAAAGTTAGGACGAACCATGAAGAGTAGTGAAGATGTTGTGACCTTACAAGAAGACTTGAATAATTGAGTGTTTGGGCATGAAAATGGGGATGTGAGTTCAATGTTGCAAAATGTAAGGTTTTAAAATTTGGAAAACAAAGATGGGATGCAGAATTTATGCTTGGTGAGGATATATTGTTGGAGGTGGAGGAAATAAGAGATCCGTGGTGATAGTAGATAAGGATCTGAAATTTAGGAGACACATAGCCAAAATTGTGAAGACAACACAAAGGCTTCTGGGAATGATGCAGAGGACACTGACGTGTAGAAGTAGGGGGATTCTTGTTCCGTTGTATAAGGCTTTGATTAGGCCACATATGGACTATTGTGCCCAGATTTGGTCACCTGGTTTTCAGAAGGATGAAGAGATGTTGGAAAGGGTCCAAAGGCGACTGACTAAGGTAGTTTCTGACCTCTGGAATGCCGAGTATGAAGAAAGATTGAGAAGATGTAATTTGCAGAGTCTGGTGGACAGGAGGAAGAGTGAAGATATGACAGAGACCTACAACTTGGTAAGGGGTTGTTATAGAATCAATGCTGGAGAAGTTCTACATAAAATAATGGGAGATAGGGGGAGAACCAGAGGTCATCCCTGGAAACTATAAAGAGGGTGCGAGTAGGACAGTGAGAGGCAGGTTTTTTTTCATGCAGAGTTGTGAATGATTGGAATGCCTTGTCTGAGAGTGTGGTGTCTGCAAGGAGTTTGAGTGTGTTTAGGACACGGTATGATGAGCTGTGTGTGTGATAAAAGGACCTCCCAGATGGGGGGGGTCCTTTTATCACACACATCACCAAAATTATTATTACCCCAAGATCATGAGGTCTTGGGGTAATAATAATAATAAAAACTGTTCAAAACACTACATGGAGTACTATTTTAAATAGCTATATGGTATAAATGGGAACATTACAAGGGTTGTTCGATAAGTCCATGCAAAAATGAAGAAAATAATTTTTTTGGGGACAAACATTTTTTATTTTTCAACATAGTGTCCTTCCTTTGATGTCTATACACTTAGTTCAACGATGCTAGAGTTTTTTGATCCAGTCTGTGTAGTATGATTTGTGCAATTCTTCAAAATAAGCAGTTGTTTCAGCAATCACCTCATCGTTTGATGAAAATGTCTTTCCTGCCAGCTATTTTTTCATGTTTGAAACAGATAGTAGTCTGAGGAAGCCAAATCTTGAGAGTATGGGGGGGGGATGTAAAAGGCCTTCGTAGCATAAATCAAACAATTTTGTGGTCACAATTGTAGAAGAGTGAGCAGGTGCATTGTCGTGGTGAAAAAGAATCTTCTTTTTCACCAAGTGTGGTCATTTTTCCAAGAAGTCTATGAAGATTATGTCACGAGCATCCCAGAAGACAGTGGCCATATAACCTTTCCTGCTGAAGGAACGGTTTTCACTTTCTTTGGTGCAGATTCCCCACTTGCAACCCATTGTTTTGACTGTTCCTTGGTCTCTGGCTGGTAGTGATGAATCCATGTTTCGTCCACTGTTACGAAACGATGCAAAAATTCCTCTGGATTCCATTGAAACAGCTTCAAGATTATTATTATTATTATTATTATTATTATTGTTCCGGGAAACTCCAAGGAGTCGACAGACTCATCGAGGGAGGCCATAACATCATGTCTGGAACAACTATTCAACATTCACACAGTATCTATCATATCTTGCCTTGAACTCATTCACGGTCGTAGCACCCACAACAGACTCTGGAAGCTTATTCCACTCATTCACCACTCTCCAAGTAAAAAACCTAGCTCTAACACCCTTGTCAACCACGCTCTTGCCCAGCTTCCATGTATGGCCCCTAGTCCTCCCACCACCAGTCATATTTTCAAAAATATCTTCTGGATCAATCTTATAAAAACCCTTCAGTAATTTGAATGTCTCAATCATATCACCCCTCCTTCGCCTATCGTCCAATTTCTGCAACCCACAAATCCTCAACCTATTCTCATAAGGTTCATTCCACAGACCTGCTATCATCTTGGTCACTCGTCTCTGGACCCTCTCCACTTCCTTCCCATCACGAAGAAACCCTGGTGCCATAACTGGGCACAGAAGTCCAGATGGGGTCTTATCAAGGCTCGTATGATGTCCTTGCAACATTGACGCTTTTGATCCAGTGTGAGCAAATGTGGCATCCACCTTGCAGATAGTTTCCTCATATGTAAATGTTCATGTAAAATATTATGTATGCAGTCATTTGAGATGCCCACAGCCTTAGCAATTTCACGCACCTTCACTCTTCTATCATCCATCATCATATCACAGATTTTTTCAATAATTTCTGGAGTAGTGACTCAACAAGGCGTCCAGAATGTTCAGCGTCACTTGTGCTCATATGGCCACTTTGAAAGTTACTAACCCACTTATAAACCATTCTAATCGAATGGCGCAGACTCACCATAATGTTTAGCAAGCTTAGCTTTGGTTTCCTGGGCCGTTTTGCCTTTCAAAAAGTAATGTTTAATCACTACACGAAATTCTTTCTCCTCCATTTTTCACAAATCACAGTGCTTGATCAATTCAAACGAACGCCAAATGCAGAGTAATAGATCTATCTGACTGAAACTTAGTGTGTAATCCTCCAACAGTTGCTAGCAACTAAAAATAACCTCGATACGTACTGGTGGCGCCATCTCTTAGACTCTGCACAGACTTATCGAACAGCCCTCGCATATATCAAGCAATACTTAGTTTATATTTGAGTTGCAAGTCAGCAGTTAGAATTAAAGGAGGTACAGGAGGATGCATCATCAATTTCCCCTCAAAGGGCTGTTCAGGTTACTATGACAGTACGACATGATTAAGTTTACATTATTATTACTCTGTTATCAACAATTTTCCTCCAAATCAATCTATTACTTGTGAGCATTCCAATATTATCACATCTTACATTTCGTACAAGACACTTTTCTGACCGAATCAATCCACCTAGACCACGGTCTTCCTCTGGGTCTCTTTCCTGCCATCTTGGCATCAAACATCTGATTTGCTAAACTTCTTCACCCATTCTATTTAAGTGGCGACAATACCTTAGATTAGCACTGCTGACACATTCTTTAATGCTAATACTGTCAAGTTCCTTTCCAATATCTTCATTTTTAATTTGATTCTGACATTGGTTTTTAATTTTACTCAGAATCCTCATATCTGCAGTCTCTAGTCTTTGATTAAGTGCTTTATTTCTAACCCAACTCTGAGATCCATAACTTAAAACTGGTTTAAACACTGTCTTATATATTGCTAGTTTAGTGTTTTGGCTAATTTCCCTCTTATTCAACATAAATTTATTAAGCTGGCTACCCACCATACCAGCTTTGCTTATTCTGTTGTCTGTTTCTATATTTAACATGCAATCTTCACTAAAAACTATGCTAAATAGTTGAAATATTTTACTTGTTCTATAGGATTTCCATTAAGAATGCAACTGAGTCTTCTATGCTCTTGCCTATTTTCATAGTTTTGGTGTTTTTAGTTGGTAAGTTGGTGATTTTCATGCCAAATTTGTTATAGCTGTTTAGTTGGTGAATCCTGGAGACTTACTAAATGTGTGTATGTGTGTGTGTACACAACATTATCTGCATAAAACAAAGAGCTGAGTTTAACATCTCCACTTCCTAATATCAGTCTTGATGTCACTTTCTTTCATAATGTGATCCATTTAGATGGTGAATAAGAGTGGAGATAATGTGCATTCTTGTCTAATCCCTGACTTTAAATCAAACCACCTTCCTGTATTTTTTTCAATTGTAATTGCTAATTGACAACTTAAATATAGACTGTACTGCTCTGTATAACATTATTCCATTCACCCAACATAACTAGAATGTTTTGAAAAGCTATTCTCTGGCCAGCTTGTTGCATGTCTTTTCCAGATCTACAAAACTTAGGTACAGGAAAAATCATGAAAATATGATAATATTTTCACGATTTTTCAATTTGTCTTAAAGAGAAAATCTGATCTTGACAACTTCTGTTTGGCCTGAACCCCAACTTGTTCTTCTTCAACAATGTTTCTCAATCTCTTTTCCAGTATGCTCGCATAAATCTTACCTGAAACAGTTAAAGAAATTCATTCCTCTGAAATTCTCATATTCAGTTTTATTCCCTTTTTTATAGATGAGTACTATAGAGCTCTATTCCAGTCATTAGGAATTCGACCTTTTGACTAGGCCCTCTGAATTATGCAGTGTAGCCACTGCAAATCTTTATACTTGCATACTTAAGCATTTCTTGTCAAATATCATCTACTCCGGCTGGCTTTCCACATTTCAATTTTTGACAGCTTTTTCTACCTGAAGCATTGATATCTACTCCTCTTGAAAATTTTCTAGTATGGTTCTGTCATTACTTGGCTTGTTTAACAGTCTCTCAAAGTAATTACTCCGGACATCTAAGATATCCTTATCTTCAGTTTTCATGTCACCTTTATCATCTTTGATTCCTTTTACAGTACTCTTTCCTCCATTTCTAAGCTTCTTCAATAGCCTCCAGAACATTTTCCATCATACTGATATTTATTTTCTATATTCTTACCAGTCTTCTCACTTTTGTTTAGCTACTTTTACATATTGCTTAGATCTCTTATTCTGTTTAGGGCATCTGCCAACTTATTTGCTAGGAATGAGGCTTTTGACCTAACATCCAATCCTCACCTTCATGTGGTGCACCCTGTTAGTAGGTATCTACTGGTTACTGAATGAAAGAAGAGAAAGCTTACCAACTTTTGGTATGCTTTCTTCTTTTCCAGCTTCTTTAACTTCTTATGTCCAACTTGGTGTTCTTATTTTTCTATCCTTGCAGACAACTTGACCACATCAGTACTAATGTGGTCAAGGCTGAACTTGACCACATTAGTACTTGCTGAATCAATCAATGTCTTCTTCAGAGTTTGCCAGTGAGACTCCAAGGTTTGGTTCTTGTTTTCAGTTTGTTTCATTTTTTCTTCAATAATGTTTGTATAGTGAAGTCTAAATTTACTTTTAAAGCTTCTCAACTTTCTTACATACCATTCTTTTCAATGTGATATCCATTTTTATCCTGCTTAGTACTAAGTAATGGTCACATCCAATTTCTCATCTTCTGTGCCCTCTTGTATCCTGAACGAGCATGAAGATATCACTATAAACAATGACAGTCAATGAGGCTTTTCTGATTTCTTGTGCCTTCTCTCCATGTGAACTTGTGTTGAAATACAGTGTTAGTAATGACTAACACTGTGTTTGCAGAAGTCCAGTAAATACTTACTATTATTATTAGCTTTGCCCTTTTCTCAAAAAGTTCCTATATGCTTGGTGGAATTCATTTCCTACTCTGCTATTCAGATCTTCAAAAAGGACCACTTTTTCCATTTTGTTTATGTCAACTGCCTGTTCTAATGGCTCAAAAAATTCCTCCACTTCTTCCTTGGAAGACCCTCCTGTGGGACCATAGGTACAAATAAGTTTCATTGTCCATGTCCTCATTTTGAAGTCTGCCTACATAACTCGACTTGTTACATGAAGGTGAGGATTGAACATTAGGTCAGAAGCCCCAGTAGGTTCTCTGCATTACTGAAAGTGATGTGGAGATTTTCAAGTTGTTTGGCTTTGACCCTTAAATCACATGTGAGATAAGGATGTGCATTATCTCTATTGTTATTCACAATCTGTATAGATTACATTATGCAGGAAAGTGGCATAAAAACTGATATCAAAATTGGAGAAATTATACTTCTAAATAAATCCAGTACAAGTCTGCATCGTTCTCTGACTAAACTGAATAATTGTTGTGATACATCTGGTATGAAAATCAGCAATAAAAATACAAAGACAACGAAAATAGAAATACCAAACAAGTAAAACATTTCAGCTCTCTTTGGGCACAATTTCTATTGAAGGTGGCAAATTAAATATGGAAACAGACAGCAGAATTAGCAAAGCTGGTATGGCAGGAAGTCAACTGAATAAATTTGTATGGGGATAAGAAAGAAATTAGTCAAAACACTCAACTAGCTGTATACAAAATAGTGTTCAAACCAGTTTTAACTTATGGATCTGAGAGCAGGGTTAGAAATAAAACACACTGATCAGAGACTGGAGACCACAGATATGAGAGTTCTGATTGAAAAAGATTAGGGGGAGTGAACAGATGGAATCAATGGCAGTATCATATTACAAATGAGGGTATTAAGAAAGATCTTGGCATTGTTAGCATTAAGGAATATGTTAGCAGAGCTAATCTCAGGTGGTATGGCACTTAACACATTTATGTCGAGGCAATAACAGCTTGCTCACTCCGAACCAAAACCATCTGACGAAGCAAGCAAATTACCGGCAATTTCGTTCCTGTATGTCACTGGATGCACTGCTTCTCATGATGGTTTCTTTGATTGTAATGGGAGGGGGGAGAATAAGTGAAAAAAAAATGTTCTTTTCAGAATATATTAAAAAAACAATAATTAAAGAGAATGATATATTTTATTATTAGTTACTATACTTGATTTACTAAAAGATGTAAAGAACAGCAAATATAAGGAAGATAAAGAATAGGCATGAATAAAATTACTTTCAACACTGTAAAATGGATTACGAATAATTTACATCCATGATATTATACATGTGCTTGTGTCATAATATTCTGGGATGGAGTGAAGAATATGTGATCCTATAAACTGTCTACCCAGAGTTTCACAATCCTGAGTTGTAGGACCAGCACTGATCTGCATATCTGTTAGTTTCTCTCACCATAATTCCATTAGGTCATCAGTTAGAAACGCAGAGTACACCTGTGGATGGATTTTCTGCATCATTACTCCTTCCATTAGAGTAGCTCATCTTCTCTACTGTACTCCTGAACTGGTACTGCCACATTATTCACCAGATTCCATTAATTTGAAACTGAAAATTCTGAAACCTTACTTTTTGAAATGTCTTCTTCATCAGATGAGGAACTGCTCTGTAAATACCATACCCAATTGAAATCATCATCTGAATTCACCACATTTTGGAAAATTTGAACTTCATCAGATGTTTTTTTTTCTTTTTTTCCCCTTTTTGACAGCAGCTCAGGAAATTAGAACATGTGGATTTCCTACTATGTTTCTGGTTTGTTGGCTTTCACGAGGTGCATTCTTCTTATAGAATATAGAATAATAAATGCTAACTTATTTTATAGAATATAGCAAGGATTCATTTTTAATTAGGAATAGATAAATTTTTTACTGTTTGAAGACTAGAAGCAGCTCTCCCTATATAGTGAATAACATACCCTCCTCAACAGCCACTATACTACAGATGCAAGAAAAACAAGTAGTTTTATTGTATCACTGAATAAGGTACAGCGAAATTTGCAGTCTGTGTAATATATTTCTCAACAAACAGTGCAATCAGAGATGACTGGGATAAAAATGGCACTACCTAATGAATCATATCTCACTATTAATCCTACTAAATCTTATTTCCTGTTCCCACTGCTAGTAAACAGACTAAGTTATCAGCCTATCTACAATATACAGATTACCAATTCTCACAATAATCAATCAAAATTTTTATTTTTTCATTTTTTTTTTATGACTGAGCCATTCTAATTGAACTAATGTAGTTTGAGAATTAAGGTAAGGAATACAGGTAAGATCTTAGTTAATATACATATTTTCCTATAGCAAGTCATGGCAATTCTTAATCAATAGAGCAAGCATGTTCGCTAGTTTTTTTAGAGATAGTGCATTGGCAATTGATCAGGTAAGGTAGTTAAACAAAACATTTTATTCTTACTTGAATGAAACTATAATTCACAAAGAAAATGGGAGAAGTTACCTCTCTCAGTCTTTTCATATACACCGTAGGTATAACATACAATTAAGCACTTTTACACACAGCACTTATTTAACCCTATCACAATGTTAACTTATCTAAATTAAACATGTAGTTGTTCCCTATATCATAACTAAGCTAAATTCTGTTCACTACATATACACATTAACATTCATTTTCCCTTTCATGACCATAACTTATTAATCAAATAATTACTAACAATTTCTGTAAGCACCTTCATTACACATACAAATTGCAATTGTAAGCTCCTAAAACACTAGCAAAATTGTGCTTACTTACAGTGACTTTTACATATACACAGTCCAATCAATTTGAACAAAACTTCAGCTAGGTTAGCTTGACCTGGCGTCTTCATCCTGGATAATGACTGTTGCTTGGATAATGTGGCGGTTCTTGCTATAGAAGTTTCTGGGAAAGTTAGGTTGACTTATCCATCAGGAACTTGAAAGGGACTGCCAAAGTCTGTTATGACCACAGGAGTAGCACGCTCCCAGCATGTCCATGCTTTCAAACAGGAACCCCAGAGAAAAACGGCCTCGCCTTCACACAATGGAACTCCGTCCTCCGAGAAAGGAAAAACTTAGAATCTAAAAATGGAGAACTAACACCGTGAATGCTGCTGGTTCATCTCAGTTCTCTTTTATATCATCACTAATCTTTTGTTACTATGATGTAGTTTCCAGGATTACCCGCCAGCATGATGATGTCGCTTCGGCTCCCTCCATTCATGGGAGCATATTTTTATGCTCGCAAGACCTTACGAACGTTCGTTTCTGCTTAGTCATCGTTCTAATCTGGGTTAATCCCCTCTTTTCGTTTTACATACAGCTCAATGGGCATTAAATTATGCATTTTTACCGAAAAATTATTACATTTATTTTCTTACAACATAAATTCTATTTTACATACGTTTGGAAACCTCTGTAAATCGAACTCGGAAAATTAACTTAATTTATCGTGAGAGATTTTATAAAGGCATACCTAAACAATCTCGAAAGGACAGATGATATCCATTGATTCCCCTCCCCCCAGCCTATAACTTTTCCCCACTGCTGGGATAAAGGCCTCTCCCATTGCAGGAGGATTGGGTCTATTTCTCTCATGGTGACCCACTCCATCTTGGGAGAGTGCTTATTCACTTGTATGAATGAATGTATAATGGTGGAAGACAATCACAAACCTGCAGCCTCTTGGCTGGAGAGCAGATACACTGACCACTTGGCCAACCAGGCTGGCATTTATTAAATTAATCTAATGTAATTTCTGATAGAGTTTCTTGGTACCGAACTTATGATTAGGTAAAATTCAGTATAAAAATTAAGTTAAACATAATATGGAACATGAAGATCCGAAATGCATAAAGGGTTAAAGATATGAGTTAATTAATTTAATAAATGCCAGCCTGTCGGACAAGTGTTAGCATATCTGCTCTCCAGCCAAGAGGCTGTGGGTTCGAATAGGCATGGATGTTTGTGATTGTCTTCCACCTTCATATGTCTTGAAATGTTTGAAGACATGATAACTTTATGAGTGTTATGAATGCATGGGAAATTTTAAGATAATAAAAGTCTGTAAGGTGCTATTTTGGAGAAAAGAAACATGACTTTGAGAAGAATGGATATCATTTTCTATTACTTGTTATGGATATTGCTGATGTAGAAAGATATTTTAAGGTAAGCGATTCAATAATTTAAGGCAATGGTTGTTAATAAATATTTGTAATCATCAATAATATTTAGTTAGTATGAGAAATTTTTGATTCAAGAGGGATGAAAGCATAGAAAGTAAGTAGATGTCAATATTTGTGGGTTTATAGTATATTTAAGTGCTGATATTGTGATCAGTTCTTGTATAGGTTAAATTTAAAAAAACCTGTTTCTCTTTTTTTGTGTTTGGTTGTGAACTGTAATCTGTAAATAATGTATGGAACATTTATTAACAATACAAAAGACATCAACATACCTACAATAAAAAAAGATATGCTTCCAGGGAGGGAGAGAGATAAAAGTTATTTTTCCTATTATATTTAGCTTATCTATTTAGTAACTAAAGAGAATGACTTTCAGAAAGACTTTATCAGATAAATTAATAATAAATTAAACACTTTACTTGGATAAAACCATTTATGCTTTAAATTTCATCCAGACATATTACCTGCAAAAGTTCTGAAGCAGTCGATCGCTCTTCTGGATTTTTTACTAGGCACCTTGAAACAAAATCAATAAATTCCGAGGACCATCTATCAGGATCACGGAAGGACGGGGGTGGCTTTGTAGGAATCATAAATATTGCCTAAATAATGATAAATGAAACTTATATTTAACTTGGAGTAAAATGTATGAAATTAGCTGAAATATAATATTTACTATGATAAATGATATCTTGCCCGTAATCTTTCAGAACCTATAGCAAATTGGTGCTGTGTGCATTACATGGACAGCAGTTTACCACCCTACAGCTATGACAATGGCACATGACAGGTTCTTAGATTTTAACAAACTCTGTATTGGGGGGGGGGGGGGTCCAAGATGTATGAGAAAACAATTAAGGAGAATCTTAAATTTTGTATATTCAAATTACTAAAAGGTGTAAATGTGTTAATCAACAGAATGATTTAGCAAACATGAGAGAGAACAAGACTAGGTGTAATTTGAAATACCTTTCATTAGAGGCAATTACTAATAAACAACGAATTACTAATAAATTATAGCTGTGGTATTTATACATGGTCCAATAAGTTGCTGAGATGGGGGAAATTACATGTAATCTTAAACCTCTGCACAAGCATATTTTCATTTATGCTGAATGTGATTAAAAACTTATGAGAGAGTAAAGAGATTTGCTTGTGAAATATAACTAACTATTAATAAAAAAATATATACCTGATCAACATTATTTCAAATAATAATGTTGATCAGGTGATTCATCTAAGGAGTGGCAAGAATGTGTCTGCCTTGATAGAGAAGCAAATCATCTTGAACAATTTGTTATGCTTTTTATGTGCATTTACTTCTTTTTTATATTATATTTTGCTTTGTTTTGTAACATTTCTTTTTTTAATTCACTAATGATCAGTACACACTTTTACGAGTAATATGCATATAAATAATTTCTGGTCACCATCGGAATTATCCACTTGTTAAGCAAATCTTCATGTTAGTGTTTTTTTTTTTTTCCAGCAGTTCTATCTTATCAATAAATATTCTGCATATGCTAGTATTCTGTTAGGGATCAACAGATGCAATGCAATCCTCTTCTTTTAATACATAGCATTCATTTTTATTCAGGAATAGATGAATTTTTTACTCACTATGTCTATTTTTTTTTTTTTTGAATGGAATGCAAATATCCCTATATAGTGAAAAACATACCATCCCTAACAGAACCATATTGTGGATGCAAGAAAAACAAGTAATTTTATTGCATCATTAAATACAGTACAGAGACTTACAGTTAATGCACTATATTTAGCAATCATTAATGTAATTAGAGACAGCTAGAATGAAAATAACCCTACACAATGAAAAACACCTCACCTCTCACAGACACTGCATACATATACAGCAAAACAAAGTTTTACTGTAGTGCCAAACGCACTAATTAAATACACTATCCTCTTTCAAATTTTCAGTCACAAAAAATATGTGGTAACATTTGTGTATAATGTAGTCTTTGGGTGCAGAAAGCAAAGAATTTATGTAAAGCAAATTTTTTTTAAAGCAAATAAAGATTCATATATAACTTGAAACTGCATTTGAGATCTTCTATATCATTAAAACAATTCACAAATAAAATTCTACCAAAAAAAAGCTGGCATGCTATATAAACTTGATGAAAATGTGCCTGCTCAAAGTGGAAGAGACATAGCATACTGTTATGTTATAAGCAAGTTCCACAGGCAGTGAAACACTGACTGGCATGAATGTGCAAGTATAATAATCCACTCATGGAAATGGGTAGACAAACAAGCTATATTCTGCAAGAAATAGCATGAATTTACTAAAAGAAGGTCATGTTTTAGTAATTTGCTCATATTTTATAAGAATGTTACAGTGAGTTGGATAAAGGGAATGGATACACTAAGATAACGTTGTATTTTGCTAAGGCATTTGATAGAATATCACATGAAAGGTTGTTGCATAAACTGGAATATAAACTCTTGACTTGGATAAGTGGATGGTTGACAGATATCAATACTTTGAGTTTGAATCTGCTAGATTTAAGATGACTAGTAGTGTACCTCGGGATTCATTCCTTGGGCCATTGTTGTTCAATTGATACATTAATGACATTAGGGAGGGTCTAATAGGGATATGCAATTGTTTGCTGATTATGTGAAGAGAGGCAGTGCAATCAAGGATGCTACCGATACCTACCACTTACAGAATGATCTGAATAGGCTGTAAATTTGAACAAAAGAAGATTTAATAGTAGTAAGTGTAAAGTTATATGCCTAGGAATTATGAGATTTCCAGTCCAGTGGCATATTATATTATGCAGGATTATGCTACAAGAAACTGATGAGGCTGGGCATCTAGGAATAATGGTGGATAGGAATTTCAAGTTCAAAGGTCACATAGCAAAAATTGCAAATACAACTCAGGGAATAATTGTGATGTTGCAGTGAACCTTGATATGTAAGGTTAAGGAAATCATTTTTCCTCTTTACAAGACTATGATAAGACCGCACCTGGACTATTGTACGCAGATTTGGTCTCTCAGATTCCAAGGGGATAAAGAAACTGGGGGGGGGGGGGGGGGGGGCATCCATGGAAGCTAAGGTTGTCTGGGTCAAGAAGTATAGCCTCCATTGATGAGTTCTCAAATATAATAATAAGATGGCAATTTGCTGAGCAGCCTTCTGTGCCAAATTCTATCAAATGCTTTGGAAGCGTCAAGCTTAACAGTACATGTTTCGCCAAATCTTTCCATGGCATATATCCAAAGGTGGTGATAAAGCCAAGATCTGTTCTTGGGTCTTGAGCTGTCAGAATCTACTGGTGGTCACTGGTAAATCTGACATATTTAATTAGATCAATAGTTTAATGCTAAACTTTTTTTTATTCCTCTTTTCTTTGAACGAGCTGAATATAGACATTTCCATGCTGTAGGGGCAAGTAAGTATAACAGAATATAGAAATGATATAAAACAAATGCTGATTCTGAAGCACACATCTTACAAATGGGGAGAGAGAAAAACATTCAGGACTAAATTCTTTTTGGTATCTTGGTTGTTTAAGATTCCTCTTCTCAGGCCATATGGGGCATATAGGTATGGTATAGTTGGAGATGATTTGCATAGTCATAAATGCAGAGCTGAAAGAGATGAATGAAAGTCAGGTTTTTCTTTAAGTGTTGTTACTACAGTACCATAGAGAGAAGGAGGGGGGGGATTGGATGAGCAATGGCAGAAGTTTTACCCAATGGTTTCCACAAGAGACCAGAAGGCACAACTGTGAATGGAAGCTTCATTCCAACATGGAAAGTTCCTAAGTCCAGAACAAGAATTTGGATCAGGAGATTGGAAACAGTACTCTGACGACAGGAAGGAGGAGGAGCATAAGTCCCAGCGGTCACCCCACATGGCATTATAATGCCAAAAGACATGAGACTGAGGGAAGGATGTTCCACAGGAAATGAAATCTGCACACGATTATAGTCAGTCACTGAGAGGACATAACCTTGTCCTCTCAGCTACCTTGACAATATACTTGGAAGGGAAATGTTAAAGAAATGATCAAGAATATTAGGTAACTAGAGAGGGTATGGTATTCTTTGATGGATGATGAATTGCAATAAAACTACTACTTACAAAAAATGCTTCAAAGTTTCTCTTCTAGCATGGTCGGTGGAAACGGAGAAAGGTTTGTTTATTTGATTTATGGCCAAAGCAATTAAGGTCATATGGCCAGCATATTATGTCTGTAAACTCACATTGTTCTGGTTAGTTTGCCAGTTTTGCAAGATAAAAAAAACCTAAATTTCCAGGAGGAAAAGGCCGACTGACTCAGCTTTAAATGAAAATTCTTCTGGAGAAAGGAAGCCAGTTGGAAATGAAGACATTAAAATCACCAAGGAAGATAACTTCACTGTTTAGATTGCAAGAAATCAAAATGTTTATATCCATTATATGAAACAGAATCACAAGGATTTTGGATGATTCGATGATTCACAGCCATATGAGCAAGCAGGATTTAGATCAAGATTCTGTACAATCGATCATATCCACTTATTAACCAAGTAAGAGAAAAAATAAATGAATATAATCTTCCTGCATATTTAGTGTTTGTAGATTTTGAAAAAGCCTTTGATTCTCTATATCATTCAGAAATAATAAACAGCTTAAAATAACAAGCCATCCCAACAAAGTATATCCGACTATTAAAAACTGTATATCAAAACTCAACAGCCAGTATGAAGCTGGAACATCAGGAAAAGGAATTTGGTATTGGGAGAGGAGTAAGGCAAGGAGATACTATATCACACAAATTGTTGTTTAATCAAATAGTTGAGGTTTATTCAATTAACACAAAAAAACACAAGGGATAAGTAATACTATTTATTTCAGCCTGAATATTAAAGGCCATCACCATGTGACATTATACATAAAACAATGCAATGGTATAACTGAGGAAATATTGATAATTCATTAGCTATTAAAAAATTATTGATGTATGATTAAAATAAGACTTTCTCATATTTTAGATAGAGAGAGGCAGTTGTTCCAATTTAATTTCATAGTGAAGTAAGGCCTTTACGCTTTCTTTAAACAAGCATTCAAAATTTATACTGACTTGATTAAGTAAGCATATTTCAGACCACAGGATGTTGTGGTCTGTATCTATTCCGTGTTGTGCCAAACCAGATTTTTTGTTGCTCTTGTTCTACTTTGTAATTAACTACTGTCGCCCCTGATGATGGCCTGTAATATTTGGTTAAAATATATGGCTTTAAATATCACATTTGAGGCTATCTAGTGTGAGATAGAGGCCAGCAGAACAAAATATAGTTGGACGCTTCTATAGACCAGGATATGGAAGGATGATGGGAGATGGTATGCATCGCCAAATAATCTCAATGACTGGAGGGCAGGTAATTATTATGGGAAATTTCAACTATGGGAACATAGACTGTTAGAAAGAGAGGACACATGAAAGGAAGGAAATGGAATTTATGCAGTTATTAAGGAATAATTACCTGAGACAGCATGTGTTGGAAAGGGATTTGAGAGTACTAGATGTAATAATTGCACCTGAGAATTTGTCTATAACCAAAATGACCATGTTGCCAACAACTGGTGCAAGTGATCCTATTGCCTTGACCTGGGAGGTGGCTAAATGTTTGGAGTTTTCAGTTAAGAGGAGGTATATATGGAATATAGAATTACTAGACTCGTAAGTATGACAAATTTAGGAGATTGCTTGGATCAGTGTCATGGCACACGAAAGTGCAAGAGGTGAGTGTTGATGGTGCATTTGAAGTAGTCAAGGAGTGTTTGAGGGAAGTAATGGCAGACTCTATACCTAGAGTAAGGAGAGTAAATCAAGCGAGTTAAATGGATGAATATCTTCATTAAGCAGGAGAAAAGGAAAGGGAATTCAAGGAGAAAAGTGACAAGCAGGCACATGAGCAGTACAAAGCACAGGAAAGAAGGGCAACTATGTGGTAAGAAAGGAAAAAGCAGAGTGTTAAAAGAAATTAGCAGTGCAGGCCAAAGATAATCACAAGCAGTGATATGTTGCAAGTAAAAGGAAGAAGGTTTATGGCAGAATGATTTTTAATGAATGCCAATGTTAGGGAGGTAACAGAATCAGTTGAAATAGTAGAATTACTAAATGAGAGAGGCAAAGATTTATACAGGGAAATGAGGTAATAATTATTACCTTAAATGAAGGTCCATAGCATATTACAGAACCATGATGTGAATACAGCTATGGGATTAGATGATATACCTGATCGAGTTGTACATAAAGGTATTAGGGAACTGACAGTACATTTAACCACATTGTTTAATCTGTCTCAGCTCTGGGTTAGTCCCAAGGGGTGGAAAGAGGAGGGGAGGGAAATAGTTCCATTGCATAAAGGAGGCTCCAAGACTGAAAAACAGTATCTTCCACTCCATATAACAAAAAGGGACAGAATAAAAAATACTAGAATTAGAGAGAAGACTGGAGTAGCAATGTATGGAAGTAGTTCAGCAATAGATGGAAAGCAGCTAAAGAAAGAAAGGAATATGAGACTGTAAAAATGAACTTATATCATCCTTACACACACACACACAGAGACGAGTCACATTACAATATACGTGGTACTAAAGTAACACTACCGGCTTGACCTTTGGTGAAGGAAAAAAAAACTTACTACATCAAAGCTAAAGTACTGTTGTCTGTTTGGCTAGAGCAGTGGTTCTTAAACGGTGTTTCCCAGAACACTCGTGTTCTGCAAACTGTTTACAAGTGTTCCGCCATTTCTGCAAGCACATGACACAGTTCTGAGTGTAATTGGCTATCTGATACTAACAACTGAAGATTGCTATGCACGTTGACTTCTAAACCAATAGAATATCGTTTAGAGGTCATGCAGGAGGGGTGGGAAGGACAGTCATTCAGTGATGTGTTTGGTTTGCGAGTTGTCTAACATTGTAGTAGCACACGATGGATACATTATCCTTTTAACTTTTTAAAAAACTTTGCATATCTATGGAAGCAGAGTACGAATCTTTGCTTTTGCACACTGAAATAAGATAGTTATCCAGCAATAAAGTGCGATTCCGAATTTTAGAACTTAATGAATTATTGGTCTTTTTTCAAAATGAAGGTACAGATGCATTTGTAAAATGTCTTCAAAACGATATTTGGTGTGCTAAAATGGCATATTCAGTCGAGATGTTTAATTTCTTAAATAGCGTTATTACAAGTATCCAAGGGAAAAAGGAAAATATTTTGACATCCACTGACAAATTGTCAGCTTTTCAGAAAAAAGTATCTCTTTGGAAAAACCGCATACCAGAAAAAAATACAGTAGATATGTTTCCTTCGCTCCATAATAAAAAATGTCGAGGAATTATTTCCGTTATAATAGAGCATTTAACAATATTGGAAGAAAAGATTTCAAGTTGCTTTCCTTCCTTAAATACACACACTTATGACTGGATACGAAATCCATTTGGCACAGTTAATACATCGAGTTATGAATTTTCGTTACAAGAAGAAGAACAAGCAGTTACCTTGTCAACGGATCGTACTCTAAAAATGAAATTCTCTGAAATAACTCTTGAGGAATTTTGGATTTTTGCCCAAGCCAGTAGATATGTTTCCTTCGCTCCATAATAAAAATGTCGAGGGAAGGAATTATTTCCGTTATAATAGAACATTTAACAATATTGGAAGAAAAGTTTTCAAGTTACTTTCCTTCCTTCCTCTCTCCACAAGGGCACTGAAAATTTTGTTACAGTTTTCAACATATTTGTGTGAGCTTGGTTTCTCAATATTAACCAATATAAAAACTAAAAAGCGTGAAAGACTTACTAATACAAACAAAGAGATGAGGGTAGTTATATCACATATTAGACTGATATTGCTGAAATCTGCAAAAGCCAACAAGCTCAAGTATTCTCATTAAAATAAGTTTCATTTTAAAAAAGGCAAGTTCATGCATATTTTTATTGTCAGTTTTTAGACCCAAATGCTTTTGGTGATGGTACAACATCATAAAATTTCGTGCCGGCTGGGGCGTCACCTGGTTAAACAAGGCCCCCGTTGTTTTTGCCAGGGAACCAGGGCGAACAGCGAAAAGTCAGCTACTGGAACAAATCTGAAAGCACATCCCAACTCAACATCACCAGAGTTAAAGATCCGTACTATCAACATGAAAAGATTGAATGGCAAAGAAATGGAGCTAGCTGAGGAATTAGATAAGTACCAGATCGACATAATAGGGGTGACTGAAACAAAAAAGACAAAAACTGGTAAGATCTTTCTGAGCAATAAATACAAAATGTTATATTCAAGAAATGACAATCAAGGAAAAGAAGGAGTAGCTATAGTATTCAACACAAAATACGAGGCTCATCTTCTTGAATGGTAGGCAGTCTCAAGTAGAGTGATGTGGGCAAATATCAGAATGGGGAGTTGGACAATGAGAATCGAAGGTTCTACTAAGGTAGAAGTGGAGGAATTTTTTGAGGCTTTAGAAAAAGCAACTGACACAATGAAAAATGAAAAGTTGGTCCTTGTTGGGGATCTAAATAGCAGAGTAGGAAATGATTGCGAGACATACAAAAATATTTTGGGAAAATTTGGAGAAAAGAGCAAAGCTAATAATAATGGCAAATATCTGTTGGATTTCTGCTCAGGACACGGACTGGTTATTACTGACACTATGTTCCAACATAAAAATGTGAACAAATTCACATGGAGAGAAGAGGCTAGGAATAAGAAAAGTCTCATTGACTATGTTATTGTTGATAGTGATGTTTTCTCCCTGGTGCAGGACACCAGAGTGTGCACAGGATTTGAAATTGGAAGTGATCACTGTTTAGTCTTGAGCAGGATAAAATTGAATTTCATATCGATAAGAATAACATGTAAGAAAGTTTTAAAGCAAATAAAAGTTGAGCAGCTCTCAGATCTGAACTGTAGACTAAAATACACAAAGCTTATTGAAGAAAAATGGAAGAGTTTGAGAACAGGAACCAAACCTTGGAGATTGAGTGGCAAGCCTTGAAGAAAACCCTGATTGATTCAGCCAGAGAAGCATGTGGTGAGGTTGTCTGCAAGGATAGAAAAATCAGAACTCCATGGTGGACACAGGAAGTTAAAGAGGCAGTGAAGGAAAAGAAGAAAGCATATCAAAAGTTCCTGGCAAATAAGTCAGATTTTGCTCTTAGAGAATACAGAGACAAATGTAAGAAAGCGAAATACTGTGTAAAACTAGTTAAACAAAAGTCATGGGAGTACTTTGCTAAGAACATAGAAAATAAATATCAAGAAGGTGGTAAGATATTCTGGAGGTTGTTGAAGAAGCTTAGAATTGGAAGAAAGAGTGCTGTAAAAGGAGTTAGAGATGATAAAGGTGAGATGAAAAAGACATCCTTGAAGTATGGAGTAATTACTTCAAAAAATTACTAAATGAAACAAGCAGTGATAGCACAGTGGTAAAAAACACTCGACAGGCATACAGTAAGAATACATATCCATACTTGAAGTAGAAAAAGCCATCAAAGGATTGAAATGTGGAAAGGAGCAGGAGTAGACGATATTCAACCAGAAATGCTGAAGTATGGTGGTATAAGTCTTACAGTGGCTGCAATGCATAGTTCAGAAAGCCTGGACAGAGGGACGAATTCCCAATGATTGGAGCAGAGCGCTAATAGTACCCATATATAAAAAGGGAAATAAAACTGAATGTGAGAATTACAGAGGTATTTCTCTACTGAGTGTTCCTGGCAAGATTTATGCAAGTATACTTGAAAAACGGTTGAGAAGAATTGTGGAAGAAAAGCTTGGTGAAGAACAAGCTGGATTCAGGTGAAATAAAGGCTGTCAGGATCAGATCTTCACTTTACGACAAATAGTTGAGAAAGCATGGGAATATAACAAAGATCTGTATTTAAGTGTTGTCAATCTGGAAAAGGCATATGACAAGGTGCCAAGAGAGAAGCTATTCAAAACACTACAGTTATATAGTGTCAATGGGGCATTATATCAAGCAATACTTAGTCTGTATTTGAGTTGTAAGTCGGCAGTTAGAATTGAAGGAAGTACAGGAAGATGGTTTAATGTTAAATCTGGTGTGAGACAAGGATGTACCTTATCTCCTCTGTTATTCAATACCAAATAGGATCACATTATGAAGGAAAGTGGTATTAAACATGATATCGAAATTGGAGATGTTAATGTCAGCTCTTTGCTTTATGCGGACGATGCCATACTTCTAAATAAATTCGCTACAAGTTTGCAAGATTCCCTGACTAAGTTGAATAACTGTTGTAATAGATATGGTATGAAGGTCAGCAATAAAAAGACAATGAAAATAGGTAGAATTGTTGAAAATGTCAACTGTGTTGTGAACGGGGAACTTGTGGAACATTTCAGCTACTTAGGCACGATTTTTACTTAAGATGGTAAATTAAATATGGAAATAGACAACAGAATCAGCAAAGCTGGTATGGTAGGAAGTCAAATGAATAAATTCATATGGAATAAGAGAGAAATTAGTCAGAACCCTAAATTAGCTGTATACAAGACAGTGTTCAAACCAGTTTTAACTTATGGATCTGAGAGCTGGGTCAGAAGTAAAACACTTGTACCAAAGACTAGAGACCGCAGATATGAGAGTCCTGAGAATGATTAGAGGCGTGAACAGATGGCATCGATGGCAATATCATATTAAAAACGAGGATATTAGGAAAGAACTTGACATTGTCAGCATCCAGGAATCCAGGTCACTTAAACAGAATGGGCGAGGAAAGATTAGCAAAACAAGTGTTCTCTGCGAAGTTGGCAGAGAAACTACCCAGAGGAAGACCAAGTTATAGGTGGATTGATACGGTAGAATGTGCCTTAGACAATAGAAATATAAGATCTGATAATGATAATATTGGAGTCTTGACAAGTAATAGACTGATTTGGAAAGATTAACAAAACAAGTGTTCTCTGCGAGGTTGGCAGGAAAACTACCCAGATGAAGACCAAGTTATAAGTGGATTGATATGGTACAATGTGCCTTAGACAATAGAAATATAAGATCTGATAATGATAATATTGGAGTCTCGACAAGTAACAGACTGATTTGGAGGAAAATTGTAGATAGGAAGTTAGTAATGATGTAAATTTTTCATGTAGTACTATCATATCCTGTACACCCCTTGAGGATACATGTCAGGAATTTGATGATGATGCTTTTGGTGTTCCCCAAATTTTTCTTATAATCAAAAGTGTTCTGTGACTTCGAAAAGGTTAAGAACCACTGGGCTAGACATTACTAACAGATCATTAAAACAAAAAAACAGTATTAGTGGAGGCCAATATATGAAATAAAAGCTGAAGTCATCACCCAGAGTACCGAAGTGAGGGTTTGCTGAAGAACCTGAAAGAGAAGTCATATATTGAATGTGTGCCATCTATATTCATGGGATTTTAAGGCCACCATTACTGTTTAGATGAGGATGGTTAATCAAAATTTTACAGGCTTCCTTAAATCTGTGTTCACATCAAGTACCTTTATGATCAATTTGGAATAGTGTTAAGAGCATGATCAAAGAACTAGATTTACCAAAAGTGTTAAGTCTGATGTGTCATTTGTGTTCTTTTTTTTTTTTTTTAATCTGGAATGGAATCATATGCCCTGATTCACCAATATAAGCTAAGTTACAGCTGCAATGGATTCTGCATACCCTGGGTGGGCCAGGAAGAGATTCTTGTAGGAGTTGAATATGTTCTTCAGCTTTAGTAAGGGATTTAAAGTTGGCATTAAGGTTGTAATTGTGTAGTGTTCCATTATTTTATTTTATTTTTTTTATATCCTCCTGCTCAATTGCCAATTGAGCCTTCTGGTCCCTCACTAAGGCTATTGGGCATAACTTCTGCCCTTTCTTGTTTCCATCACGCTCACATCCTGATGGTACCATGATAACCACACCTAAGATTAAGACAGATCTCTTAGTCCTCCAAAATTCTCCAATTCTTTTTAGATGAGTAACAAAAATCACTTCCTGCACTACCACAAACTGTCCACAGCATGTCTCTTGTGATCTTTCATCTGAAGGACATAAGAAAAAACTTGATTACACTTGATACTAATAAGACTCTGGGTGCAGATAGTATTCCTCCAGTTGGGCTCAAAACTTGTGCCACAGAATTAATACAAACCCTGTATTTCCTATATACGCTGTCATATTCATCTGGCATCTACTAAACAGCATAGAAGCAAGCTTTTATCCAGCTTGTATTAGCTAAAAAAGGGAGATAAAAGTGAGACATCGAATACTCTCAAAAGTATCAGAAAAAGTCATTAACAACCAGCTTCTTCACTGCCTGGAGAGCCATCATTATTAGTGATCACCAATATGGATTCCACTATTCTCAATTCTACAGCAGACTTCCCTGTTTCCTTAACCCAACTTAAGACAGAGGCTATGGAAAGATCTGGAGAAATCCATGTTGTCACTCTCGATATTTCACAGGTATTTGATTATGCCTATCACTGAGGACTTTTGAACAAACTACTATCTTATGGTTTCACTCCTGCATTTTGTGAATGGCTTGTCCCTTCCTCACGTTCATCCATTGCATGTCATCATGAATGGCTTCCTCTCGTCAAATTCCTTTATCAATGCTAAGGATTCTGTACTTTCACTCATGCTCTTCTTCCTTTATATCAATGCCCTCTCGCTCACTCTCTTTCTCTCTCTCTGACTTCAAACCTTATTCATAGTTCTGCTGATGACAGCACGTTGTACTAAAATGATTGGAGCCTCCAGATCATCCATAACCAATGACTTAAATCCTGATCTTCTCACCATTCTCATATGGGGCAAAGACAACTTAGTGAATTTCAATGCTATTAAAATCCAGGCTTCTTGAATTACCTGTAAGAAAAATCTCACTTCACTTCTGCTTACTTTGGATAATGTTACAATATCCTTTCCAGTTTATCTGGCACAAATATATTACAACAATGGCCTTCTCAGCCTCTAAAAATTTCTTCTTCTTTTTTTTTTTTTTTTTAAACATTACTTCTGTTCTGCTCAACTTCTAATACTTTACAGGTCTCAGATCTGACCAACCTTGGAATAGTGTTCTCACATTTAGGGTAGCACAGCCAAAATCTATCAAAGAATTCTTAATGATATACAGAAGAGAGTGATCCACTTAATAGGTGACCTCTCTCTCCCTCTCTCACACATATTCCATCGTTTTTTTTTTTTTTTTAAATAGATACTTTCATGGGCACTGCTCTACTTAACTAGCTACTACCATTCCTCCACTTTCTTCTAATCCAAAAATATCAACATCATCTCCCTTCCATTACATCCACCTCTGTTCTTTTGAAAAGTCTATACTGTTTTTCCCACTGAATACAATCCCCAATTCTTTAAGAAACATTAACAGATTACTTCCTCCTCTCAATCATTTATTCACACACTGTGAATAAATGATTGATCGTGTTGTAAGTCTGGTGACATTTCATGCGTTGGGTCATGTATATCATTATTATTAGACCTCCAGGGAGTCAAGGAGTCATCAATGGAGGCCATACATCACGCACAACCAGCTGTCATATCTTCTTCTTAAACTCATTCACACTAGATGCACTCACTACTCCAACAAGCCTCACAGTACTGTGAGAGAAAATTCTAACTCCCACCTCTTTTGTATCTGCATACAAATCTCTATGGATACCACCTTGTCCTTTCCCCACCTTCCATATAATGAAAACTTTTATCAATCCCTATCAAACGTTGATATACCTCTATCATATCACTTCCTCTTTCTCCTATTTACCAGTGCCTGCAGCCCACATGCTCTAAATCTATCCTCATAATGAAAGGTCATCAGACTTGTAACACAACAGCACAATGTGTGAATAAGTGATTAAGGAGAACGAAGTAAAGCGATCAGCCTGCAAACAACACTAAGAATACTAGAAACATGCATCTTTAGTAGTGTACTGTATGGATCTGAAAAGTGGGTAATAAATAAGGAATCAAGAAAAAGAATTTTGGCATTTGAAAGAGCTTGTTACAGGAAGATTCCAAGAATAGGATGGGTACAGAAAATCACAAATGAAAAGCTCTATTGGAAGATACAACCAAAGGAAAATCTAATTCAGAAGATTATACAATGGAAGCTGTAATTAACTGGACACAGCTGCAGAATGAGTGAAGACCGGAAGATAAAGACATTCATGTTTGGTATTATGGATAGTATAAACAGAAGAGGTAGATCATACAAAGAATGGATAGACAACATGAAGGACTGGTGTGGAATAGGTTTACAGAAACTGTGACACTGTGCACTGGACAAAGAAAGGTGGAAAAAGATGGTGAAGGCGGCATCAGACTCACATAGTGATGTAAGCATTGGTGATGCAAGTGAGTGCATCACCAACCATGGGCAGTAAGCCCATGGTTGGTGATGATGATGATAATCCCCATTTCATAATCCTGATATCATCTTTATAACTCTTCTTTGCATCCTTTTTATAGCTTTTTTTACCCATCTGAACACAGTAGTCCAGATGCAGTTGTATCATGGCCTTGTAAAGAGATAAAATGATTTCCATATCTTTACATGTCAATGTTCATGGATGTGTGTGTGTGTGTGTTGGAGGGGGGGGAGGGTATTTTAACTTACTCTCTCACACTCTGAATGGTTCAACTCAGAATTCAAAACAAAAAGAAAACATTGAAACTAAACTCCAAATCAAGCTTGCATGTAGGTTTGTATACCAGGATATCATATAAATGTCTTGTCTTCTAAATTAACCCAATAACTGTTAAACCCATTAAGAGACTGAGTCTTCACACACGTTATAACCAAAATAAAAATCTTTAATTTACAAAAAAATCCAGAAATATACACAATATGAAATCAGCTACTCAACTATGCAAGTTCAATGTATTCTTCACATCACAACTTCAAACAACATAAAAAAACACTAACTACACAACTTTCCTTCAAACACAAACCAACAGTTGTTATTCTATGTGGACAAAATTTCTGGAAGCTTAGTCTCTTGCCTCTTACAGAACTCTCATTTCTTACCGAGTTCGCATAGGAGAAAGACTAACACAAAAATTGCTCTCTATATGACAGTAACATAAGTCAATCAAATTCCTCTTGCATCTTAAACTCACAGAGCATTAAAGAAAACATATCTCGTCTTCATCCAAGACGCTTCATAACTTCAATTTCTATATAAAAGTAGCAACCAGTTCCATTGAATTAACTATTAAAAATCTTATTAACAGTTTTATCACTTCAAAACAAATTTGCCTTCTGTATAAGAGCTTCTAAAGAAATAATTAAAACATGTCAACAGCATAAAATTGCCTTTAAAGACAGGAATCCTAAATAAAACAAAATAAATTTTATGGGGCTAATTTCTTTATGAACCAAAGAGCAGCCAAGTTCCTTTCAGTTTTAACTGAATTAAATCCTATATGGATTCCCCATTCATGTGCTGTCTCTTATCCTAGGAGGTTAACTACCATGATGTGACTCATGGTTAACCACAGGCATAACAACATGGTGATGACCTTATCTCTTCCACACATTGTTGTAAGAATTCATGGCTGTTATTCCTGTGTTCATGAGGCCAGTTTGTCTGCTCTGAGGGACAAAAAACTCCAAGTTTCCAGTGAAAAAACCTCTACCTATGTTTAAGACCAGCTAACTCACCTTTAGTCATAAGAGACCAGATAAAGGTTCCTCATGTCATGAATGGGAATCAAGTCCAGGTCTTTCCGACCAAAGGGTTTTGTTTTATACTGACTAAGCTATGGAGGCTCACCCTATATGGATTGATAACTACTAAAAACTCCACTTCTCTCTCTCTCTCTCTCTCCCTTTTAAGGATATCCTCTCTCTGTCTTCATATATTGAAGACACAGAATCTCCACAATTTTTAGCTTGTTGTATTCCTTTCCTAATTCAACAGCTGAATGTCTGGCAACATTCGATAATTATTTTTTCCCCTTTCTTCTTCACTCCTGCACATGCTCGGTAATGCAACTTGAGAAACTTCAGCTCCATCTACTGTCGTGCACCCACTATTACTGTCTTTAGCACTGAACTTGAAACCACAACTAAGTTCTTTTCATAGCGCAGGAAAGTTACTTAATTATAATTTCATTATGATACTACGGAATTTATAACAGTTCTTCATTTTATAACTGCACTGAGGTAAGTTAATTTAATTATTTTCAAATGTGAATACAATGGTAACATTTCTGCCATAAGTGACAACATATTTTCTAAGCAATGTTTGTCTTGATACAAACAGCACAAACATTTTAACACTTCATGGCTCAATACAAAATTGCACTCTAATATTTAACCACGCTACTGGCCAAGACGTCTATAGATGTCAAGGTTATCATGGATGCAAAATGCATATTAAAATTGTAATACCATTGATATTACATTGAATTATATGATGGATACAAAGCGTATGAGGATGCATAGTTGATCTATAATGGCTGGTAAGGTGGTTAATCCAACAATTTATTTCATACCTAAGCAAGACTTTAGTAGCCAAGAACAAATACAAGATCTCAAAACATCTTGTCCATGACATACAAAATGAAACACGTTTCACTAACTACTTTATAAATACAACATTCTTAACTTCAATTCATTTTTATATTTTTAAATTTGTGAGATACCTCAATTTTTAAAGCAGATATCCTACAATGACCCACCCTAAGAATGATAAAAAAAAATAATAAAAAATTATTGTTTCTTACTAAAAAATGTACAAGTTAACTTATGGTTTGGAAGACAGACTGTCTTAGAGAATAATTACTAAAAATAGCTCTGCATTTATAGAAATGCTCATCATCAAGTTCACTATCTAGGTGGAATTTTAAAATTTTCTGTCATCATGAATGAAATACAGATTTCATCCATGAATAAGAACTTTCTTAAACATTTCCTGATAATGCAGTGCTCTTTTAGATATTTAATATCAACAATTTTATGTTACAGGAACCATCCTTTTCAAAACTTTATACGATCTAGATGCTCCTCCTCCTAATTTATCTTTACTTCTCTGATCATTTTTGTTCTTTAAGAAAGACCAGTCATTTACTTTAAACAGTCTTTCTCTTCTAAACCGATTTAATGTCAATTTATCCTTTTCACAAGTAGATTCACTATTCCACTTTTCAATTTTCTTCCTTTTTATCATTTCCTGGAGAGCTATTCCAATGGTATCATACTTGCTTTAACTGAATAGGATCTACATCATCTGCAACATCATGCTTGCTCACATTATCTGTATCAGCTCTAGAAAGACAGTTAACAACTATATTCTGTGTGCCAAGTAAATAGGATGCTTTTGCATCCTATTTACCTGGCACATAGGCAAATAGTTCAAGTCATATTCTTGAACTTCCAAAGCCCATCTGACAATATTTGGTTTTTATCCTTGATATTATTCAGGAATATTAGAGGAGCATAGTCTGACTTTAGTTCTATTAGTTAGTTAGTTATTCATATATGATGTCAATAGATGCCATATAGTCACTCCCATACAGCTGCAGAGCAGATACACTATCCACTTGGCCAACCAGGCCAGTGTAATTCTATTTTCTGACCATATAACAAATACTTTAGTTCATTTTACTTATGTTAATTTTTCTAACATCAAATAATTCCTCTCTAAGCTGCTGCTAAGTTTTGTACTAAGGGAAGCTATTAGCTTCAACAATTGCTCCATTATTGCTATACAATTTTGGAGGCATCATTTGAAATATAAAACTTAGATCCAAACTTTTAATGAATCAAGAGATGGATTCATCAGAACAGACTTAAGATCATTAAAAACCTTCTATTGCACTTTTTTCCAAGAAAACTTTACTCCCTTTTTTGTAAGAAAACTGAGGTAGGCTGAACAATTTGGGATAAATCTCTATAATAATTTACTGTTTCTACTCACCTTCTAATTTCTATAACATTTGTAGGATTACTTAAGGAATCGATCTGCCTCAATCTTTTCATTAACAGGTCTGATAACTGTCTTATCTATATGTCCAAGGTAATTCAATTTTTCAAGAAATTGTTCAGATTTTGATGTTTTTAGTTTTAACTTTGCCTCCATCGTCTTGATTGCTGCCTTCAGTAATTTTGCATGTGACTTAAAATCTGGAGAAACCAGTAAATCACATTTCAATGTGATTTACTGGTTTTTATTGAAATGTGATTTTTAGGAACCAAAACATTGGTTCCTAAAAATTCAGATAACACTAGATCCATTAGTGCATGAAACGACTATGCTGTGCACTCTAAGGTAATCTGATTAATTCATAACTGGACCAAGGTGCAGAAAATCCAAAATACTTTCTATCTTCCTTTCCCAAAGGTATTTGATAGTAGCCATTATTATTAGCAATAATTATTGCTAATAATTTTTGCTATGTGACCCTTGAACTTCAAAGTTTTGTCCACTATAACTCCAAAATTGCCTCATCAGTTACGCCAAGAATAATCCCACCAACATAATATGCCATTGTATACCCCCAACATGTCAAAGTACACAACTTTACACTAACACTGAACTGATAGCCATTATCATTTGCCTATACTTCAAGCCTATTCAAATCATCCTGTAAATGCTGTGTATCAGTAGCATTTCTGATTGCACTGCCTATTTCTGTATCATATCAGCAAACAACTGAAGATCTCTTGTCAGGCTCATTCCAATATTATTGATATACAGATTAAACAACAATGGTCCAAGGATTGATCCCTGGGGCACATAACTGGTTACCTTAAAGCTGGCAGATTCACCCACTCCCTATATACCACTTTCTGATAACTGCCCATCAGTCACCCACTTATTGAAGCTAATAGTTTATATTCCACTCCCATATTCTCCAGTTTATGCAACAGCCTTTCATTTGGTATCCCATCAAATGCCTTCACAAAGGAAAACAGTATCACACTGCATCCATTCCCTTTATCCAACTTAGTCATAACATTATTATAAAATATGAGCAAATTGCTAACGCAACCTCCTTTTGGTAAACCCATGCTGTACATGCTATATGAAGCAAAATATAGCTTCTTTGTACATTAATTATATAGAACGACCAAATGTTCTGAAGGCTATCGAGAAAGCTTAGAAATGGAAAAGAGAGTACTACAAAAGGAATCAGAGATGAAAAGGTCACATGAAAACTAAAGACAAAGATATTTATACCTCTTTGAAGTAATTATTTTTGAAAGATTGCTAAATGAAACAAGCAGTGACAACACTATGGTAGAATACATTCAAGAGGAATGCAACAGAGTACATGCCAATACAGTAATACCCTGTTCTACGATAATCCACTCAGACGACACTTTTAAATTATGACCAGTTCCCATTTATATGATGCTGCATTTGCTAATATGACAGATTTAGTGACATGACACGCTTGTGAAGTTTTTGAGAACTCAGTTTATTTTCTTTATTTACTCCATTTCTCTGTGTTTTGGTGTTTTGATGCAAATTATAAATTATTTATAAAGTAATTCTCACATGCAATTTTATTTTTCTTTACTTTATTTTATTATTGTTAATAATGGCAGATAAACTTAAATTGTATATATTTGGTCTAATGTATTAAAATTAAGAACTTTTATTGCTAAAAGACCATAAGATATAATGATAAAACATACAAAGAGCCAACAAGTTTCACTAGCCACTGTCTAGCATTTTCAAGGCTGTGCTGGTGTGAAAACAAATGCATCAAGTTACATGAAAAACATACACTTTAGTAACTGCTAGGCCGTTACATTTGATAATTCATGTTTGATGGTGTGCATACATTCGAATGCTTCAGTCAGAATCCGGTACATGACCATGTGTTGTGTAGTTTTTTGCATATTGTAGTTCTGTTAAACTGAGAGAAATGATGAGATTTTTCCATATGTCTTTAAGAATAATACCTTGATTTCTATTTAAATTATTGCCTGTGCATAGCACCACAGCTGCTTCTTTAAAAGTTCTTTGTCTGTAGTCATTCTCGATGTAAGGCATAGAACTGTTTTTCCAATCTATAACGTGATTTGATGTTGAGAAATGATGAGCTAAACCAGATGTGATGATTGTGATTAACATCAACCACATGTTCCTTTTGTCTTATTTCAAAACTTCTAGAAGTCTGACCAATGTAAGAAAGGCCACACGCATGCATGGAATTTCATATAATCCAGGAAATTTGAAGAAAGGTACCTCATCTTTGGGTGATCTTAAGATTTGTCTGATCATGATAGTTGGTTTAAAAACCACTCTGATGTTATGAGCTTTTAACTTTCTCGCCAATTTTGTGGAAACAGAATTAATATATGGAATGACAGCTGTGGACACATATTGGGACACCGTAACACGTTGTTGGAGGTTGTCTTTAAATAGCAATTTGTTTAAAATGTAAGAAGGGTATCCATTCAGAGATAGCGTGTTAGCTATTTGTGACAGTTCTCTCTGTACATCTGCTTCTTTCGAAATAGACTTTAAGGCTCTATTAAGGAGCATATGAATGATGCTGTGTTTTTGTGATCTATGATGGTTAGACGAATAATGTAGATATCTACCTGTATCTGTGGGTTTCTTGTAAATGGACAGTTGGATATTGTTATCTTCTCTCCTCACTAGGATGTCAAGAAAAGGTAGTTCTTTGTTCTTCTCCAGTTCTATAGTGAATTTGATCTTATTGTGTAGTGAGTTGATTTTATTAAGAAACGCGAGAAGGTTTTCCATGGTGTCCTTCCAGATGATGAACTCGTCATTGACATATCTCCACCAAATCAACGGTTTTGGTGAAATAGTGGAAAGAATATCCTTTTCAAGTTTTTCCATAAAAAGGTCTGCACATGGTGGTGACAGGGGGCTACCCATGGCTAGACCTTCCGATTGTTTGTATACTATGTTGTTTACTTTGAAGAAATTTGATTTCAGGCAATGATGAAACAACTGTGTGATATCTTGAGGGAAGAGATCTTTAAGAATGTTGACCACCTCTACGATGGGTACATTAGTGAATAAGGACACTACATCAAGACTAGCCGTAATGTCTGTTTCTGATATTTTGATACTCTTGATTTTTTCCACAAAATGTTGTGAGTTTTTAATGTAGGTATCTGTGTGTCTAATTGTTCCTTTCATAAATTTGCCAGATGCTTTGCTAGTAAGTATGTAGGCGAGGATCTTCCATCAACTATTGGACGAAGCAGTACGTTTTCTTTGTGAATCTTGGGTGCCCCATAAAGGCGTGGAGTAATAGGATGTGAGGATTTAAGTTGTTTTTTTAGTTCATCCGACCAACCGGTCATATAGCGTATAAGAGCGTTAGTCTCCAGATGATTACTCATGATGGGATTTTTATCTAAGACTCGGTAAGTGGAACTCTCTGCTAGTAACAAGTTAATCTTATTAAAATAATCTTTCGAGTTAAGAATGACCATTGAATTTCCTTTTTCGGCTTTGGTTATTATGTCTTTGTTGTTCCGTAAATTGCAGATAGCTTTCTTATCATAAGGAGTAATATTAGGTATTGGTGGTTTTGCTGAAGCAAGAATAATCGTACTATTGAACCTAATAGCATTTGCTGTAGCCTCTGGAAGAGGAAAAAGACTTTTTTCTATCCCACATATGAAATCCATTTTAGGAATAAAATTAGGGGAGATGGCAAAATTGAAACCCTTTTTTAGGATTTCTGATTCATGATTAGAAAGCCTGTAATCTGAAAAGTTGAAAATTACTTTGTTATTAGGGAGACCGTGGTGTGACTGGAATTTTTTCTTATAAAGAACCTTGAATTTTTTAATTTGTGTGATTTTACTCGCTCTGAAAGATTTTTCGTAGCTACGATGTAATACGTGGTCTATGGTATTCCAAGTCGTGTAGTCCAAACTGTTAGATATGTCATCAAACTGTTCTCTACACTTCGTATCAATAATGTTAAACTCATACCTGGTATGTTGTATACTTTCTCTTATTAGCGCTAACAAAGTCTTGTGGTATATTCTTTTGGCTGTTGCAGATTGGATATGTCCTTTTACTACTAAGAACTTCGGGATGACAGCAAAATCTCTACATCTCTTCAGAAATGTAAGGTGGTTTAGTAACTTAGCTTTTTTGCATTTGTTCTTCTCAAAGCACCGAACTTTATGTTTCATTTGTGAACTTAAATTGTACATATTTGGTCTGATGTATTAAAATTAAGAACTTTTATTGCTAAAAGACCATAAGATATAATGATAAAATATACAAAGAGCCAACAAGTTTCACTAGCCACTGTCTAGCATTTTCAAGGCTGTGCTGGTGTGAAAACAAATGCATCAAGTTACATGAAAAACATACACTTTAGTAACTGCTAGGCCGTTACATTCGATAATTTGTGTTTGATGGCGTGCATGCGTTCGAATGCTTTAGTCAGAATCCGGTGCATGACTACGTGTTGGGTAGTTTTTTGCATATTGTAGTTCTGTTAAACTGAGAGAAATGATGAGATTTTTCCATATGTCTTTAAGAATAATACCTTGATTTCTATTTAAATTATTGCCTGTGCATAACACCACAGCAGCTTCTTTGAAAGTTCTTTGTCTCTCGATGTAAGGCATAGAACTGTTTTTCCAATCTATAAAGTGATTTGATGTTGAGAAATGATGAGCTAAACCAGATGCAATGATTCTATTGCGATTGATATCCCCCACATGTTCCTTTTGTCTTATTTCAAAACTTCTAGAAGTCTGACCAATGTGAGTAAGGCCACACGTGCATGGAATTTCATATACTCCAGGAAATTTGAAGAAAGGTACCTCATCTTTGGGTGATCTTAAGATTTGTCTGATCATGGTAGTTGGTTTAAAAACCACTCTGATGTTATGAGCTTTTAACATTCTCGCCAATTTTGTGGAAACAGAATTAATATATGGAATGACAGCTGTGGACACATATTGGGACACCGTAACACGTTGTTGGAGGTTGTCTTTAAACAGCAATTTGTTTAAAATGTTAGAAGGGTGTCCATTCAGAGATAGAGTGTTAGCTATTTGTGACAGTTCTCTCTGTACATTTGCTTCTTTCGAAATAGACCTTAAGGCTCTATTACGGAGCATATGAATGATGCTGTGTTTTTGTGATCCATGATGGTTGGACGAATAATGTAGATATTAACCTGTATCTGTGGGTTTCTTGTAAATGGACAGTTGGATATTATTATCTTCTCTCTCTCACTAGGATGTCAAGAAAAGGTAGTTCTTTGTTCTTCTCCAGTTCTATAGTGAATTTGATCTTATTGTGTAGTGAGTTGATTTTATTAAGAAATATGAGAAGGTTTTCCATGGTGTCGTTCCAGATGATGAACTTGTCATTGACATATCTCAACCAAATCGACAGTTTTGGTGAAATAGTGGAAAGAATATCCTTTTCAAGTTTTTCCATAAAAAGGTCTGCACATGGTGGTGACAGGGGGCTACCCATGACTAGACCTTCCGATTGTTTGTATACTATGTTGTCGATGTGTTCATCATCTGGAAGGACACCATGGAAAACCTTCTCGTGTTTCTTAATAAAATCAACTCACTACACAATAAGATCAAATTCACTATAGAACTGGAGAAGAACAAAGAACTACCTTTTCTTGACATCCTAGTGAGGAGAGAAGATAACAATATCCAACTGTCCATTTACAAGAAACCCACAGATACAGGTAGATATCTACATTATTCGTCTAACCATCATAGATCACAAAAACACAGCATCATTCATATGCTCCTTAATAGAGCCTTAAGGTCTATTTCGAAAGAAGCAGATGTACAGAGAGAACTGTCACAAATAGCTAACACGCCATCTCTGAATGGATACCCTTCTAACATTTTAAACAAATTGCTATTTAAAGACAACCTCCAACAACGTGTTACGGTGTCCCAATATGTGTCCACAGCTGTCATTCCATATATTAATTCTGTTTCCACAAAATTGGCAAGAAAGTTAAAAGCTCATAACATCAGAGTGGTTTTTAAACCAACTACCATGATCAGACAAATCTTAAGATCACCCAAAGATGAGGTACCTTTCTTCAAATTTCCTGGAGTATATGAAATTCCATGCACGTGTGGCCTTTCTTACATTAGACAGACTTCTAGAAGTTTTGAAATAAGACAAAAGGAACATGTGGTGGATGTCAATCACAACAGAATCATCACATCTGGTTTAGCTCATCATTTCTCAACATCAAATTGTTGGATTCTGATTATATAGAGATTGGAGTAATTATTATTTGTTTCAGAATCCAACATGATCTTCCATCACATAGGCTAGACTTGTAAATATTATTTAATGTAAATCACTTGTTTATTATTTAATATTCATATAACTACCTTTAATTTTGTCTAATAGTTAATTATTTAATCAAAGATATGTGTATTAATAATGAAAAGACTATATTAAATATTATTAAGCTATTTTATTCATTACTATATTAATATTATAAGAATTTGTATTTGATAATTTAACTGCGCATTAATTGAAATGGAAAAATTCTTATTTTATTCCAATTTGTAGAAATTTAACGTTATGTAATAGCTCAATTTTATTATATTTTGTTTTGTTGTCATGGAAACATACGTAAGTGAGTGAGCACGTTTTGGAACACCACGTGAGGTTTATTGAAAAGAGTTTTAGAAAGAAATCGCGAGAAGAATTTAGGTGGGAAGAATGGATATAAAAAGCAATGAACGATGAAGTTATGATGATTAGAGATTTATAAGAGAGAGAGTGGCATTAGGTTGGAATCGAGGCATTCGGCATTCGGGAATCACAGTGCGATAATAGCGAGTCGGCAAGTCATTAGCTGCTTGAGTGACTTGCCGACTCGCTATTATCGAGTCGGCAAGTCACTAGTCGAGAGGCGGTTAGCTAATAAGTTGTAGAATAACAATTATAGCTACGGAAGACAGCCGAGTGACTACTAAATAGACTAGCGATATTTGAGTTGAGATTTAATTTCAGGGCCGACCTGTCAAGGACACACAGAATCTTGAAATAAAGCACGGAGTTACTAGAATAGAAGAGGCTGTAAAAATTGAAGTTTACCGTTAGCTGTGCTTAGAATTATAGTGCCTAAAGAATTAATCGAATGCCGGAGGAATGAACAACTGTGCATATAAAACCTCAAGTTAAGGAATTATTGTGTATTGCCTTAATTCATGAGTGATCAGTAGTGCTTCATGCAAGAATGTTTGTTTATGTGTATAGTGACTGTGAATTAATTCAGTTAATGCTTTGAAGATTTATTTTAATGAGTGCCGATTATTGTTAAAAGTGTTTACGGTTATAAAAAGTGTTTGTGTATAAGTTGATGAAGATGGAAGATTATTCCAACCTTTAATATTCCTATACAGAGAAGTGCGTGAGTTTCATCCTAGAATTTCCTTATGTTAACAGTAACTATTGTGGAGATTAGCTGAAGTGTAAATTTAAAAGTGTAAAGTGTTTGCTTGTAAAGTGATATTACTGCGATTTTATTGTATTTGGAACTCAAAGAACTGTGAGAAGACTGTATTAGAGATAACAAGTTTACCATTGTCTGAGTTTGTATGACAGTATTATCAGAAGGGCTGAAGTGTTTATAATAACTTAATTAGTGATTTGATCCTAAGTGTAAAATTTGCGATTTTAAAATTAAATGTTTGTTTTTGTTAATGAAAAGTTGTATTTTGCCTGAATCTCTTTTACTGCACCATTCATAAAATATTCAAACCAAAGCGGGAGTGATAAATAAGTTAAATATACTCGGCCAGTATATATTCTAAGGAGTAATGGTTGAGGGTTAATTTATCTTCAATTCTTGGACTAATCCAGATATAGAGTGGTGCAGTCTATAAATATAAATTTTCTCTATATTTGTATTAGAAATCAACTAGCAACTATTTTTTAGGTTAAGAACATCGTAATAACTAAATATCGGATCCAGAGTATAGATTAAGACGAAGTAGGATCCAACAAAATCACGTTATAGATTGGAAAAACAGTTCTATGCCTTACAGCGAGAATGACTACAGACAAGAACTTTCAAAGAAGCAGCTGTGGTGCTATGCACAGCCAATAATTTAAATAGAAATCAAGGTATTATTCTTAAAGACATATGGAAAAATCTCATCATTTCTCTCAGTTTAACAGAACTACAATATGCAAAAAACTACACAACACATGGTCATGTACCGGATTCTGACTGAAGCATTCGAATGCATGCACGCCATCAAACACGAATTATCAAATGTAATGGCCTAGCAGTTACTAAAGTGTATGCAACTTGATGCATTTGTTTTCACACCAGTACAGCCTTGAAAATGCTAGACAGTGAAAATGCAACTAGTGAAACTTGTTGGCTCTTTGTATATTTTATCATTATATCTTATGGTCTTTTAGATAAAAGTTCTTAATGGCAGATAAAATTTAAAATTAGAGTCCTGTTGCTTCCATTGAAAAGAAGAAGATGCATAAACCTATTACATTACATACTAGGTTTAAAATGATTAAATTTGATGATGATGCATCGAACACTGAGATAAGCTGCTGGCTAAACTTATCTCACGCTATCGTTGTTACAGTTGTTAAAAACAAAGATACAGTAAAAAGTCATAGTGAAAGATATAGTAAATGTGACAATCTTATTGCCAAAATGATAAAACTTTTAATAGTGTAGATTGATGACCAAGCTGGCTGCCATATTTCCTTAAGACAAGCCAAAATACTTTTTTCATTTGTGAAAATTGTTCTAAAATTTTCATTTGCATATCTTAAGTAAATAAATGCTTTATTTACATCATTAATGCACATATATGATTACTTAAAAATGTTATGAACTATTACATGTATCTACAAATGTCTGTGTGGGGGGGGGGGGGGGCCTTATGACAAAATTTGCTGTACAGCAGTGACCTGGAAACTAATCTGACTGGTATGCCAGCACTTAAAGTAGAAAAGCCATCAAAACCCAGAAATGTGGAATAGTACCTGGAATAGATGATATTTAACCAGAAATGTTCAATAATTTTGAAAGCCTGGTCAGAGAATCAAATTTCAGAAGACTTGAGAAGAGCTCTCATAGTACCACCTATAAAAAGAAAAATAAAACTGGATGTGAGAATTACAGAGGAATTTGCCTACTGAGTGTTCTAGGTTAAGATTTATGAAAGCTTACTTGTGAAAAGGAAACCTGGAGAAAAACAAGCTAGGTTCAGGCAAAATAGAGGTTGTCAGGAATAGAATTTCGCTTTAAGACAAACAGTTGAGAAATCATAAGAATATAACAGGGATCTAAATTTAAGTTTTGTAGAGCTGGAAAAGGCACATGACAAGGTGCAAAGAAAAAAGCTGTTCAAAATGTTAAAGTGATATAGCGTAAATGGAACATTATTTTGACCAATAGATATCGCATACATAGTACTTTAGGCAGATGATGTTATACTACTAACTGAATCCAGCAGAAGTCTGCAGGATTCCCTAACTGAACTAAATAACTGCAGCAATAAATCTGGTATGAAAATCAGAAATAAAAAGACTGTAAAAATATGCATGGAGAACACTGAAAACATCAGTGCAAAACCATCCTGAATGGAGAACCTGTAGATAAGTAAAACATTTCAGCTATTTAGGCACAATCCTCTTTATAGAAGATGTCAAATGAAATCTGGAAAGACAACAAAATCAGCAAAGCTGGTTTTAGAAATAACTGTATGAAGAAGACAAAAATGAATGATGTTGGTATGAAAGAGGTAACAAAAGACTTGTGAGTGGCGTTGTATGGGGATGATTATTAGAGGTGAGGTAAACAAGAAGATACACAAGGTTGGTTTTCGAGATAAAATGAATAGTGATTGAGGTTGGATATGAGGAGTAAGTGAGCAAAAGAGTTGGTAGTGGTAATTGAATATCAGGAAGTTGTTGAGAAGGATAAATACTAATAGTGTGATAGGAAAGGTAATCAGTGTGTTGTCTGCCAAGATATGACAGTGATGAGATGAGGCAGAGAGCAAGCGTTGTGAATGATATGTTAGCAGAAATATGTGAAGAGAAGAGAGTGCAGTTTGTTAATGTGTGGAATAAGTTTGAAGGATGAATTGAACTGTACAAGAATGATGGACTACATTTGAATGGTTTTGGTGTGAGTCATCTGGAGAGACTGCTGCTGGATGGAAGAGTAATGCGTGCAGAGAATGAATCTGAGAAATTAAGAAGCGATGTGAAAGAAGAGATTGAAGTGGTGCTAATGAAGGAAGTGGAGAATGAGAGAACAAGTGTGCAAGAGAAACAGGGAAATGGAGTGACTTGGGGAGGACAGGAGAACACAGAGTGAGAAAGCCTAATGCTCCAAGAGGATGTGAATGTGTGTGAACAAGAAGGGAATGGGATGGCCTGGGAGGTGAGGAAAACAATTGGATTTGAAGACAGTTCTTCTGGGAAGGGCATGGAGAAAAAGAAATGGCTCAAGGAAGATATGGAGAAGTCGCATCTAATAAGTGGTATCAGAGAAACTTGTTATAGATCAAGGAATGAGCTGTTATGTTTTTATATGAATGTTAGACGTATCAGAAACAAGGGAAATGAAATGATTGCATTGATTAAGTTCGTTCACCCAAAACTGTTGGAATAAGTAAGACATGGTTGGACGAGGATGATATCCTGACAGGAATGATGGAAGGTTATGATGTATTTTGTGAAGATACAAAGAGTAAAAAGGGAGGTGGAGTGCTACTGATGATAGAAAAAGAGTTATGTCGTAGAGATGTTAGAGGGAAATAGTGGCAGTGGTTTTGAGGTATGGTGTGAGATAGAGATAAATGGAATGAAATACTTAGTCAGATAGATATTGCTATAGCCCTGGTAATGTGGATGGTAGTGAAATTAGCCAAGCAAACAAAAAAAGAATGATTATTGGTGATTTCAATTATGGCAATATTGATTGGGATGACGATATAGCAACCAGGAGTAAAGAAAATGAGTTTCTTGAGTTTTTGAGTGGCAACTACCTCAAGCAGTATGTAACAGAGGGCACACAAGGATTAAGGGTTTTGGATTTGATCATCTTATCAGAGGATGTTATTATAAATGAAGTGTCAAATCTCCTCAATTTGGTGAGAGTGACCATGAAGTGATTACCTGGGTAGTAGCCAGAAGTGTGAGGAAAGAGTATATGTGGAACTACAAGGAGGTGATTATAAAAAGCTCAGGAGACCAGTTGTAGGTGTAGCATGGAATGAGGAGTTGGGTCGAAAGGAGATCAATGCTGCTTGGGTGATATTCAAGAACTATCTAGTAGAAGCAATGTCTAAACGTATTCCAAGGGTGGTGATGTGACCCTTGGAAATAAGGTAGGTGTGAAATGGATTAATGAAGAGATTAAGCATGCAATATAGAGGCAAAAAGCACTATGGAAGCAACATAACATGAGTAGTAGTAGTAATCAATTCAATGAAGAGTACAAATAACAGAAAAGGAGGGTGACTCAGTTGCTAAGGGTAGCAAAAGTGTAGTATGAGCAGCAGCTAGCCAATGAAGCAAAAAAAAAAAAAAAAAAAAAAAAAAAAAAAAAAAAAAAAAAAATCCTTGGAAGTTCTTTTAATATATAGCCAGCAAAAAATGATTATGGAAGGATGACTACGATTGGAGAAAATGGTATAAGAACAACTGCTGTGGAGGATATAGTTGAAATATTTAATAAGCAATTCATGAGTCTTAGTCATCCTTCCATAATCAATTTTTGATGGCTACATATTGAAAGAACTTCCAAGGATTTTTTTTGGGTTTCATTGGCTAGCTGCTGCTCATATTACACTTTTGCTACCCTTACCAACCAAGTCACCCTCCTTTTCTGTTACAGCCTCTCCAACACTTTAACTGCAACACCTGATACACAGATAGGTATTATAACTTGATGCTTGAGTTCTGTCACCTCCCTTATGAATCTGCACAATCTTGCCTTCCTTCTACTCCTTTGGGACTTGACCTATATATCAAGGCAGACATCAATTCCCTGGCATATTCATTCGAAATACATGGTGATGTATCAATTAACATCAAGTTTGCTTAATTCCCCATATATCTCTTGCTCACTCACAGTCAGTCTCTAATCATCATTATCATCCTATCTGTGTGTCAGGTGTTGCAGTTAAAGTGTTGGAGAGGCTGGTGAGAACTAAGATCCAGAATTGGGTTGACAACAGCAGCATTATCTTTGATGGAGAGCATAAATTTGCTAAAGAGACATCATGTTTTTACTAATCTACTTACTTATTACAATAAAGTGACAGCTTCATTGAACAAAGGAGATGGATACACAGTAGTATTAGATTTTGCAAAGGCTTTTGATAGAGTACTGCATAAGTTGATAGTCAAACTAGAGCAGATGGAGTTGGATATTAGACTAGTGCATTGGATTGGAGATTGCCTGTATCAACAAGTTGTGTATGGGGGAGCAATATCCCAGAAGAGAAAAGTCACTAGTGGTGTGCCTTAGGGATCTGTTTTAGGGTCACTGCCGTTTAACCTGTATGTTAATGATGTTGGGGAAGATTGGGATGAGGATATTCAGTTGTTTGCATATGATGCAAAGTTGGAACGAACTATGAGGGTGGTCTGAAAAGTTCTCGGCCTTGACCATAGATGGCAACACTATCGGCATGATATTTTTTTTTTCTACGTTGGTAGATCTGTCATAAGCATCCATGTGAAATTCAAGTCATTCTATCAAGTAGTTTGTTTTATACAGCTGTCTAAAGCAAAAGTGTTGTCTGTATCCCATGAAATGAATAAAATTGAGTATCGTGCGGTTATAACATTCTTTGTAAAAGAAGATTTAACACCAAAAGAAATTCATTCAAAGTTTATTAAAGTTTATGGGCACTCTTCTCCTTTGTTTTCGACAATTAAGAAATGGGCTGCCGAGTTTAAACATGGCCGTACAGCCTTGAAGACGATCCACGTGAAGGATGTTCAAAAAGTGTAACAACACCAGAAATCACTGATCAAGTGCACGATATGGTATTGGATAAAAGGCGAGTCAAAGTGCGTTTGAAATTCAAATTACTATCCATCATTATGCCAAGATCCCTAGCCTCATCAGTTTCTTCTAGCATAATCTCACCAATATAATACGACATTGGATATCAATCATGCCGAAGTGCATAACTTTACATTTACTGACATCCATTTTCCCATGCCTACAATTCCAGCCTATTCAAATCATTTTGTAAGTACTGCATATCAGCAGCATTCCTGATTACCCTACCTATCTTTGCATCATCAGCAAATAGCTGTATATCACTTGTCAAATCCTTCCCAATATCGTTAATGTAGAGATACAGTGGACCAAGCACTGATCCTTGTGATACGCCACTAGTTACCTTAAATCTTTCAGACTCACATCCACTGTATACAACTTTTTGATATCTGTCAGTCAGCCATCTTCTTATCCACGCTAATATTCTATAACTCAAACCCATAGTTTCCAATTTATGCAACAGTCTACCATGCTATATTCTGTTAAAAACCTTAGCAAAATCCAATATCATGGTGTATCCATTTTCCTTGTCTAGTTCAATGGTAACATTGCTACAGAATGTGAGCATGATCTTCCCTTAAATGTATATGAAATAAGAAAGAAATTAATCAAAACACTAAACTAGATGTATGCTAGACAGTGTTTAAATTAATTTTAACTTATGGATCTGAGAACTGAGTTAGCAGTAAAACAGCTGCTAATATCTGGACCAATATCTGTGGTCCAGAACTCGTATCTGGACTACAGATACGAGTTCTAAGAAAGATTCTGGGAGTGAACAGGTGGCATTAATGGCTGAATCATATTAAAAACAAGAATTGCAGGGGCAAATGTGCCTGATACATCTCACTACATTTTATGTTAACATAAAATGTAGTGAGATTTAACGTACTTACCAGATATCTGATAGCTGTAATAATTTCAATGTTCCTTAATGTAATTCATAATTGTTAAGTGTACTGTGATACTGTAAAGACATTGCCTTTTTGCCAACGATGATAATGTCAACCAATACTAGCTTCTCAATGTCGCTTAGTTGAACAAGTGCACATGCTCACCAAGGAGATTGATGAGTAATTGACATTGACAGCTGAGAGAGAGAAAGAGTGAATGGAAGTTTGAAAACACAGACCAGACAATTTTTTTAGGAAGATTTTAAGAAAACTTGACAGTCAGAATATATTAATAGAGGATTCCGAAAAGAGAATCTTAGCAAGGCGAATCCTTAAATTGGAAAAATGAGACTGTCAACAAGTGAACAGTAAATAAAAGGAGATATGAAGTAGACGTTCTATTTCAACATTTGAGGAAACACAAAATTGAAAGTTTCATTTTTCTATCTCAAAGACGCAGGTGATATTAATTATTTTATTGAAACAAGCGACAGAATTAGTGAAATTTGAAACTGTAAAGTAGCTTTAATGAAGAGGCTCTACTTTGATACAATGTTTATAAAGTAGCAAAAGAAACTGTTTTTCTCTGATAAAGAATTAATGATTGGTGTTTCTTAATAAAATTGCCTGATGTAAGAATATTTATACTCTAGTGAACCAATGAGGATGAATGGAAAAATACATGCTAAATAAGCAAACACTAAAATGAATGATTGAGATGCATATCTTTCACAAATTTTTTTTTTGCATGCTGGCCTGCTTTTCAATCTGGCAAACATTAAAATGAATGATTGGGATGCATATCTTTCACAAGCTTTATTTGCATGCCTGTCTGCTTTTCAATCTGCTATCACATTTCTTTTTCCTACCCTTTTATCATCCAACAATACTAAATCTAATGCAATATCAGACACATTGCAAGTGCCAATTATATGTGGTTACAAAACCAAAACTAATAAAACACTAACCTAAAGAAACAATTGTAAAAATAAAATAAAAAAAGAGATTCATAATTATAAAGTATGATTATTTTTACATATTTTTACGCAACACTCATCAGGTGTGCGCTATACCTAGGAAGCTAGTGAGGTTAAATCAATGCAGAAGTCATATATTTTCTATATAAAATAGTAAAATGTGTATCATCATATTATTAAAATATGTTAGATAATTTACTATTTCATATTTCTTCCTATTCAAATACAATAAAATAGAAATCAAAAAATAAAATTAAAGTGTACTTGACTTGCAACTAATCAATTAAGTATTAAAAAAAAAAAATTATGAAATTATACACACCCTCATTGGATGGATATCTCCATAAGGTGGCTTACCCTCAGCCATTTCCAGCGCCGTGATTCCCAAACTCCAGATATCTGCAACACAATCATAACCAATTTCCTGAATCACCTCTGGAGCCATCCAAAAAGGAGTGCCTATCACAGTGTTCCTTTTGGCCATTGTATCCTGAAAGAAGAAAGTTTGTGCATATTTGTGCATAAACAATTAAATTGCATCCCTTTTATATTCAGTATGATGCAAAAATATACGTTATGGAGTAAACGGGTTTATTAACAAAGAAATATATGTTTACACATGATGATATGCACATCTACAACCACTGGTGGAATCTTGGTCTAATAAAGCATTAACGATGATCGATTATGTGTTTGAAATGGGCACCTTGTCTTTCAAGACAGGTTTCATAGTGCATGCAAAGGTTCTCTGTCATCTTGGAGAGCAAGGGTCGGGACATCAGCTGGACATATTGTGCAATTTTATCCCTTAGTTCAAAGTTTGAAGGTAAGTATGGTGGAATACCAATTCCTTCAATATACCCCAAATGAAGGCATCAAGTGATGTGTGATCAGGAGAATGTGAAGAGTGGGAATTCTGTGAACCTTGAAATGAGTTTCCAGGGGAAGCGTTCTGATAAATAGGCTCAGTGCCATCTTTCAACAGGACAACACACCTTGTCATTGGGCTCGTACAACTACTGAGTGATTGGAAGAACATCCATTAACAGGCACTTAAGCACCCATAGCCTTTCAAGTATCCTTGGACTTCTCAACCGTAATACAAGGATAAGGTGGTTACCGCTATGCCTTTAAGTATTCTTGTCTGTAAATTGCATGTGTTCTACTGGACAGTTTGTCTGTTTTGAGGAAAGAAAAACTCTCTACCTCCGTATGAGACCAGCTAATTCACCTTTAGTTGAAAGAGACCAGATAAAGGTTCATCACATCACATCACATCACTGATGGGAACCGAACCTAGGTCTTTCCAAACAAAGGGCTTTGTCTATACTGACTGAGCTACGGAGGCTGGTTGAAGGAACACAATAATGAATTCGTCACATTGCACTGGCCCCCAAACTCCCCAACTGAACATGTGTGAGATATGCTAGAATGGACTGAGAGAAATGCTGCTGATCCTCCTCCACAGAATGAGCATGAACTGATGGAGTTGCTGCAACAGACATGGGTCGAGTTACGCATGGATGATGTTCAACACTTTGTGGAATCTTTTCCTAGTCATCGGCAAACCGTGATTGCACAGAGAGATGGACCAACACATTATTAGGTGGATGGTCCTACTAGAAAGCTAACTCATTTTATTCATATTTAAAACTGCTTCTAAGGAGAAGGCAAGCATCATTCTAAAAGAATGGATATTTGGCATGTGTTTGGCCTTAATACTAAATTGTGTTTAGGCATAATACCATGCTGTGTGAGACATGGCTTTTGAGGTTTAAGGTATTCAAATGAAATTATTGATTCAAATGTAGAAGGATTATCAGATGTTTTGATAATCCTTCCCCACAGAATGACCTATCCATTCGGAGCATGTTAGATTACAGTCATGAGGAATCTCATAAACATTAGCTGGAGACAAAGACAAAGTTAAACTTCTGTCTTATGATCTATCTTTTGCAAATGCACTGTCAACTTCTCTGCTAGCCATTAAGTGTGATGAACAGATGGTTGAAATAGTACATAGTTCCATGCCTTCACTTATGCTTTTCCTTCAAGATATCAACTTCTTCTCTCATTGAATGCAAAGTCAATTCATTGTTTTGTTGATGGCAGCACACTATAGTACCCTTTCCTAATTCACAAACCTTGTATCACACACAATGAATTTCTAGCATATAGATATGCTAGAAATCTCAATAACCACAATTTACAAATAATACTTGAACTAATCATAGTACTTTTCCATCTTAAGAGCAACAATGCAGAATAGCTGAAGTACAGTTTGAGTATTTTTCTTTTCTAATATCTTAAAAATATCAATTTTCAAAACTATTTTTCAATGGAAATCTAAATAATTTCCAGCAAAAAAATCTTCAATAATATCTCCATCATTAGACAAGATAGGATAAATTTAACATCCAGTACTTCAATATAGTATGCATCACAACTCATCATATCCAAGAAATCGGGTTTTCTTTTAAGAAAATCTATCACTCAGTAAAGAAGGAGCAATTAGACTGAATGACAGCCTATCTTGCACCCATTAATCCTCCATTTACACCAAGCATTCACCTTTTTGGCTCCATACAGTTGCCCTTGATCACTTTTCACAGATCAACTTAAGACTCGGAATAAATTTTTTCTTCCTTTTCATTTATTTTCTTTACTGCTGTGCTCTTATGAACAGCCTATCTCTCATGCATTTCCATCAAAAATTTTCAGTTATGGATCTGAGGATATTTGTTTACTAACAATTCTCCACACAAGAAAGTCCATTCCACCTATACACTATTACCATGGATGGGTAGAGAATTGAAGAGAAAGACGTTGGCACTGCATTTGAAGAGCTGTGGATAGGTGGAATGGACTTTCTTGTGTGGAGAATTGTTAGTAAACAAATATCCTCAGATCCATACCGAAAATTTTTAATGTGATTTCCATTTATAAAACATTATAAACCTATAGTAGGGTAGTACTGTGGGTACAACAGTTTTTTCTTTTTTTTTTTGTGTATAATCCAAAAATTTTGTTCTAGAGACCAAATGTGAAACTTTTTCAGCCACTTCAGGCCTCCATATAAGTGGAGCAGTGATCTCACACTAGCAACAACATTTGTCTCCCACCTAAACACATGCATCCATGCCCATGGTGAGATTCAAACCTGCAGCGCCAGTTGATTGGAGAGCATGTGCACTATCCACTTGGTCAACTAGGTCGTCAATTACTTAGAATACAGAATAATAATAATTATCACCACTATGTTACAATTTAAAGATTCAGTTAATGTAACTCTTACTGTGAGCTGTCCAGCCACACCAAAATCAGCCAACTTGGCATGGCCTTCAGTATTGAGCAGGATATTCCCAGCTTTGATGTCCCTATGGATCTTTCGCCGGTGATGAAGATACTCTAATCCTTTCAACGTGTCTGATAAAATGGTGGCAATTTCATCTTCAGTAAGCTTAAGAGGGGGAAAAAAGTATATAAATGGTAAATCTCTTTAAAAATTATAAACCTAAGACCTGAAACACATCAGACTGCTTAATGATAAAATGAATTTTTCCATTACAGAATTATATGACAACCATTAGGTTATTTGAAAAGGTACAAGAAGGGAATGGGTGGAATTAGATATTGGGAATAATCAGACATTAGGTAGAGTTTAATGACTGAATAATTGATAAAACTGAAAATAGCAAACATCAGAACAATCAATTTTTAGACTTTTCTGATGTTTAGTAGAGATTCAATGTTCAAATATTTTCTAAAACTACAAACAAATACATATCAAAATAACCAGCTTTTCAGAACATTTTAATGTTAGATGGGAGGTTTGATGAAACAACTGGTTTCATCAAACAACTTTCTGATGGACATCAGAAAGCTCACTTTTCAAATTTTTCCTGTGGAGATTTTCAGGTCAAGGACTAGATGAACATTAGAATGATCATCCAGTCCATCAGGATGAACATCAGAATGATCAATTTTCATATTATGGAAAGGTTGATATTAAGTCAGATGCATGTACTGTAGGTTCAAAAAAATTCAATTATTATAGACTTTCTTTTGATACACAAAATAAAGTGAACAATAAATTACATGATAACCACAGTAATTAACTTTAATGAAATGAAAGTACAGATATTTTGTACTGAAAATAACAGTACATCAGTACATAGAAACAAGCAAATCAAAGAAACAGGAATACAAGGTACATACAGAAATTACATGATAACCACAGTAATTAACTTTAATGAAATGAAAGTACAGATATTTCGTACTGAAAATAACAGTACATCAGTACATAGAAACAAGCAAATCAAAGAAACAGGAATACAAGGTACATACAGCGATCAGTGGTTTATCAATTAAAAACTCTTACCGTGCACTAGAAATTAATATTAATGAATAATATTATTAAAAATATTATTGAAAACTATTTTTGATGATTACATAAAATAAGAATAATCTCCCAAACTTTTGGGAGAGAGAGATAATCATTCCGATTTGGCCAATGTAAAAGGTCTTCACAACTTTCTTTGAAAAGGCGTTCATATTTAAACCTGCTTCTATGGAGAAGACGAGCTTCATCCCACTGGATACTGTGTTTAGTGTCAATACTCTGTTGTGCCAGGCCAGACTTTTGAGGTTTCGTGTATTTGATATAATACTGATGTTCATCGATTCTTTTTTCCACAGAATGGCCTGTCTATCCAAAGTATGTTAGATTATATTCACAATGTAAATGCCAGCAAATGATAGAGATGACAACAGATGCGAAATTTTGTTGATAGGAAAATATGTGGGAATGAGATGATACTTCTTCAAAATTCTACCAACTGGTTTAGAAATGCCAGAAATATAAGGGACTGGAATCCTGCAGTCTGTTAAAGAATCCCGAGGTGCTAGAACATAGGAGTCAATTATCTGCTGGATTTGATTAGGGTTGTAATCATTAAATTCCATTAACGTTTTGATGAGAAGTTCTTGTTGTAAGCCTGAGGGAGAGGAGCACACATTATGTGCTCTGTTAATTAAAGACTTGATAATACCAATTTTTTTTTTGAGAGGTGTGATGAGCAGACTTTTGATAAATGTATCTGCCAGTAAAGATAAGTTTTTGATAAACACTGGTTGATAAATTACCAGAGACTGTGTGCATAAGAAGGATGTCTAAGAATGGTAAACTACCAGCCTTTTCTTTTTCCATTGTGAATTGAATGCATGAGTGAAGGCTATTGATCTGTCATAAGAAAGTGGTAACTTAATTTTCAGAATGAGGCCAAACAGCAAAGATCATCAACATAACGAAACTGATAAGAGGGTTGGGGATGAATGGATGAGAACAAGGTATCTTGCAGATGGTTTAAAAAAAATTGTTTGCCAAAGGTGGAGACAGAGGACTAGCCATGGCAGTGCCTTCAACTTGTCTATAATTCTTGTTTTCCAGCTGAAATATCCTGATTCTATAACAAATTCAAAAATCTTTGCAATATCAAGAGGGTAAATCATCACATAGTAAATTAACAGTGTCAGATAATGGAATGTTGGTAAAGAGGGAAACAATGTCAATGCTGAATAATAAATCAGACTTGGTAAAGAGGGAAACAATGTCAATGCTGAATAATAAATCAGACTCTTGTATTTGAATATCCTTGATTTTCTCAAGAAAATGTGTGGAATTCTTGATGAATGATCTGGATTGTCCAGTATGGACAATTTCATTAAATTTAATTACTGTGGTTATCGTGTAATTTATTGTTCATAGTCATGTCACAGGTACTTTTAAAGATTAGTTTAATGAAGCTGCTAATGAACCAAAATGATTCAAAAAGTTATTTCTGCCATATAATTTATCTATATGACTTGTGATGATAGCACAGATATGTTTAAGAACCTATCTTGAGCAACAATGAATGATCAGTAGTGCACCTATTCCCTCCTCAAATCTTGCAGTTAGAAAAGACAAATTCTAAATTTGAAACTCAAAAAGCAATCTGAATAGAATTTTGATAAAATTAGTTTAATAGAAAAATAGATATTAACATTATCTATTTTTCTATTAAACACACATTAAAGTAATTTTTAGGTTTTAATATTTGCCATGGATTAAAAAAATAACCTTTTTTAAAAGATGACAAAACAGAGTTTGAAAGAAGTAAGGAAGGAAATAAAGACAATCATAAAAATGTGCAATTTGTAATACCATACTTGTCTACAACTGCACTGGACACAATTTCATTTTGCCATTAGAATAGTCTGATTGCAAAAAAAAATTAAAATTACCATAAATGTTAATAAAGATCCTAATATTGCTAGCAAGCTCTTATATTTTACATACAATAGCATTTTGTTGAAATTTGTTTAGTGTTGAGTTTTTGATCGCAGATATGTCTGTCATTTTTGTGAGAATAAATTATATAATATTCAAAGAGCTTGAATGAACAGCAGCACTTATACCTGAAGAATGTATTCAACTTGCACCAATACAGAGAGTAGTTTAGACAACAGATAATGACGTCAAACAATTTTGTTTTGCTTAATTTTGGCACTGCAAATGGGGCCAAAATTAAGCGTCATTTATAGTGCCAAAATAAATGGAAAAACAAACTATTTTGGTTTTACCATTTATTTTGTAACACCAAAATTGAAATATTTTGATATCCTCAAATACCAAATTAAAAAAAATCCATCCAGCCAGTGTGAAATTAACACCATCAATTCAAACTGTTCTGTTAATAGAAAGAACTGGTTTGAAAAAAAAAAAAAAAATGTGGGCATTTTAGTATACATACTAAATCAATAATTTTATTAAATTCATCCCAGACAGAGCAGAGTAATGCTATATATAATTCTAGGATATTTCACCTGCAGATGGTTAAATTTGTTAAATTTCATTTTAAAGATTGTTAGATTTGAAAGAAAAACAGATGATTAAACACATTTTTGGACAGATTCCAAATACCAAATTTTAATAAAAAGCCAGATCAAGAAATAACATTGAATATTAAATGTAAAGTGCTTAGGATAATAAGTCTAAAATACCCATAAATAGTTCATCATCACAAACCATGGGCTCACTGCCCGTTGATGTCTGATGCCTGCTTCACTATCTTCTTCCACCTTTCTTTGTCCAGTGCACCGTGTCGCAGTTTTTGTACACCCATTCCACACCAGTCTTTTATATCGTCTATCCATTCTCTGTATGGTCTACCTCTTCTGTTTAAATCATCCAAAATACCAAACATAAATGTCTTTATCTTCCGGTCCTCACTCATTCTACAGATGTGTCCAAATAATTGCAGCTTCCGTTTTATAATCTTCTACATTAGATTCTGTTTTGGTTGTATCTTCTGATAGAGCTCTTCATTGGTGATTTTCTGTACCCATCCTATTCTTAGAATTTTCCTGTAACAAGTTCTTTCAAATGCCAAAATTCTTTTTCTTGATTCCTTATTCATTACCCAAGTTTCAGATCCGTACAGTACACCGCTGAAGATGCATGTTTCCAATACTCTTAGTTTTGTTTGCAGACTGATCACTTTACTTTTCCAGATGTTATCCATGGCCTTCAGATTTGTTCTTCCCTTTGCAATCCTGATCTTTATTTCTTTTTTACAGTCGAAGTCATATGTCAGTTTACTTCTCAAATATGTGAATTGTTCTACATTTTCTATATCAGTTCCATCCACTTGGATCTTTTGTTTCATGTTCTTCTCACCAAATACCATTGTCTTTGTTTTTTCAAAGTTCATAACAAGTCCAAATCTCTTCCCTTCTTCATTTAACAATAAATAAGTAGTTGCTGTATATTTAATATACAATACTTCATTATACAAAGATGAGTTTCTGAAAAACTTAACGTTCTGTAAATCAATATCATTTTAGTGTCAAACTTTGAATAGGATGGAGGAGGAAATCTACTGTTGGTTAGGATTATGCCCAAGTACAGTAAACACTCACTTTTACAACCTAATTGGTCCTTAAAACTGACATTGTAAATTAAACCCTAATTTGTGATGAATTGGGGTTATGTTCCTGGAAATATAATTTGAACTATATAATACAACACCAAAATGGCTAAAAACTATGTTTAATCATTTCAATGATTAAACATAGTCAATTATGCAAAAGTGAAATTGTTATATAATTTACTCTTCAGAGCTTCTTAAAATAAAAATTTACATGTAATTTCTTCTGAACTAAGGAATCCTTTAAGTTTTTTGATAAATTTCCCAAACATGGCTAAGACCTTCGAGCTCTGTTCAAAACTTGGATCATCAGTTTTCAAAATATTTAGATCAGGATCAATTTTTTTTAAAGCCTCTATAACTCTTTGTAATGTAAATGTAGAGTAGGAAGTCCTTTAATGTCTTCTTCAATACTTCTTTACCCAGCGATTTTGATAAGTTCTTTAAGGATAGGTTCTTTTTTTTATACAAGTTTTCAGCACTTCAATGTACATATTCAGTAGAGACTTCCAAAGCCAACTAATTTGCTATTTCACCACAGTCAATGCTATATTTTCCAAGGAAGATTCAAAATCTTCAATGTCTCCAACTGAAGGATGTGTACTGCTGTTGCATTATTCAGTAGCCAACTATAACAGTCATATTTCTAAGCCTGGCTCCCACTGATGAGACCTCAATAAAGGTCGAAACCGGTCTGGGTAGTGGCTCCTTGCCTTTAATGCATAGCATCATACATCTCCTCAAGGAGATGTGCTTTGCATTAAGGGTAAATACTAAGAATAGTGATCAGAGCTTATTCCACCTTTACCACGAGTTGCCTAAGACTTGCACTACGTGCAGGTCACCCAGACTTTCACTACTTGCAGGTGCAAACTTGACTTACTTGTCTGTTTGCTTACTTGGGAAATGGATTAAAACCAGGTTTAAAATAGCTTGGTATCTTTAAAGCTATACATATTGTTTGAAATATTTTATTGGAATACAGCATGAGCAGAATTGCTACTACTAACAAAATGATACAATTTACCAACTAATCTGTCGTTCTTAAAAAGTGGCACTAGTGTAGTGAACGACAGCATATGTGCTGCATGTGCCATACAGGAAAGTCTATTTTAGCAAATATTAGCAATTTTCATTTTAGACTGTGTAGCTGAGAGTGTGTATGCATTTGTTTACAAAATTTAATATGCAATATTGTTTAACAAGCATTTTACATGGTACTGAAGGGTATGAAAAAAATTGCAACCAAGGTTTGCTTACTCACTGCATTTAACACGAGGGATTTTCTGCAATGTAATGTTTGTTCAATGTATAAAATTACTGAGAGATGAGATGAATAGTTTAGGGTATGAGTGGAGAAAGTGTATGTCAAAAAATGTTTCATGTGTGAGTAAGAAATGAAAGTCACGTTAAAGCAGATGAATGAAGTAACTAATATTAATGATGAAAAGCAGGACAGCTGAAGTGTAGGAAATGCAATGGAAAGAGTAAGTGATAGTGGATGAAATATGAATGAGAGTATGAAAGACGGGAGCTGAAGGTAATGTAGATGATAAGGTGATAGTGAGGAGAGAAAGAGCACACATGTAGAATCCTTCACGGAAACAAAATGCGCTCAAGTGATTGGAGAAACAATTGGCGTGTGGCTCAGGGAGAAGAATGAACAAAAAAGTTAAGGAAAAGTATGAAAGAATGAGAAATTGGGAGTAAGCAGGTATTGTATAGCGATTCAGTAAGAAATGTACTTAATGAGAGTGATGAAGAAATGTTCCCAGGTGCAAAGATAAATTAGTGAAGTTGTTAGTTTGTAAAGAGAAAAAGTAAAGAATTGATTGTTTTGGCAGGTATAACAGTCATAAAAGTAGAGATTCATAAGACAAGTGGCCATAAATCTAAGGTTCTACTGTATATAATGCCATTAAGTAAGGACATTACACTTATCAGCAGGAGGTTTTCTCAAGCAAGTTTGTCAGATTTGCAGAGGGAATACTGCCAATGATCTGAAAGGTCAGAAATATGCAATGAAAGAAGATATGAAAGAGTACAGAAGGGAGAAAGAAGAATGATAAAATAAAGACTGTGAGTCTACTGCCACAGTATGACTGAAAACAAGGGCCATGATTCCTAATGAGTTGATGAGAAAATTGTGCAGGAGGAATGGAGTATGGTTTATAGATATATGGACTGAATTTGATAGATGAAAGGACTTATATATGCCTGATGGATTGCATTTGAATAATTTTGGAATTAGATGTTTGGAGAGAGAGAGTGCTGTTCAGTGAGAGGCTGGAAGTGCAAAATCAGGTAAACTAGAAGAACTGAGGGTGATGCACTCAAGTATAGGTTCAGCCACCTCTGAGACAAATCAATGTGTGAAATGCCAAATGCAGTTTCACAGGTTTCAAATCTGAATGGATTTGGTAATGACATTACACAAGGGTAACTGTGGGTCCAATGAATGTCAGAAGCATTAAGGAAAAGTTTTGGGCAATAGGCCCAATTTGGCCAAAAATTATTAGCATCAGCGAGACCTGGTTGACAGAAAATGATATAGTTACAGGGAGAGAATGTAAAAGGTATTGTATTTACAGGGAGGATAGAGAGAATAAGACAGCTGATGATAGCTGAAGAACTTCAACCAACAAAAAATAAAAATTGAGGATTTTGGACTTGAGGCTGTCTGGTGTGAGAAAGAGGTCAATAGGACAAAACATATTGTCAGTTGCTGCTATATGGAGGTGGTTCCACAGAAAGATGTGGATATGATGCATTGGAAAATTAGCATAAATGTAGGTAATTATTATGGGGAGACTTCATCTACGATGCCACAAACTGGAGGGAAGAGAGGATGCATGGCAAAATGGAAATACAACTTATATAGCTACTAAAGGATAATTACCTGAAGCAGAATGTCATGGTGGGGACCAGGAGTTTAAGAGTGGTGGATTTGGTAATAGCACCAGAAGATGTATTCCATAACTATTGTAGTGATCATGTAGTCTTGTTCTTGGAGGTTGTTAAATATGTGGAATTCTCAATCAAGAAACTGTTTTATGGAATTACAAAGCTGGCCATTATAATTCACTTTAAATCAGCTTAGGAGACAGGCAGCTGGGTACCATGACTTAAAAAGATGTTTCAAGGAAAGAATGTCAGTGCATAGAAACTGAAATAGTATCAGACTACATAGGAGGATAAACCAAGTGGAGGTTAAATAGATGAGTGGCAATATAAATCAGGAGCTTAAAAAAATGTGGAGGGAATATAAGGAAAAAAGAAGTGATCAGCATGCTCACTCATGAGCAGTACCAAGTACAGGTAAGAAGGGTGACTAGTATAATTAAAAAGTTTCTCTCCTATATAGATTAGGAGGGAATATTAGCTAAACAGGCCAAAGTAAATCCAAAAAAAGGTCCCCCCCCCCCCCAAGCAGTGAGTAGCAGAATCATTATGGAAGGTTAACTTTAATCAATGTTGATGGCAAGAAGGTGAAAGAAGCAAAATAAATAGTTACTAAGTGATCACTTTGCAAAGATTCATCATCCAGATGAAGATTTGGTTGCTGATGTACAGAGACTAATGTGAGAATTGAGGTAGATGAACCGGAGGTACTCAGAATATTGAAAAATATCAATGCGAATACAGTAGTAGGACTGGATGGCAAGTACAAGAATGTGCAAGAGAAGTGGCAATGCCTCTGACAAAGTTGTTTAATCTAAGCCTCAGCTCTTGAAAAGTTCCAAGGGATTGGAAAGCGAGTAAGATAATGCCATTCCATAAAGATAGCTCCAAGACAGAAGCAGTAAATTACAGACCAATTAGCATATCTCAGAAGTGGTGGTTAAAATAGTGGAGAAGTTGGTTAAATGTAAAATCCAGGGATGAGTGGATAAGAATGTGATACTCTATGACAGAACATCTTTGTGAAAGGGAGATCCTACCTTAGTAATTTACTCACATTTTATAACATAGTGACAGCAGAAATAGATAGGGGAAATGACATTACCATGATACTGTTAGACTTTGAAAAGGCATTTGACAGAATACCACATGGAAAACTATTATATAAGTTGAAGCAAATGAGAAAGGAGATGAAGCTAGTGGCACAGATGGGGACGGTAGCTGACAGACAGGCACCAGTGAGTTAAGTGGAATCTAGGAGAATGAGGGTAACTAGTGGAGTGCCTCAAAGCTTTGTACTAGGGCCATTACTGTTTAATTTATATAACAATGATATGGGAATGATTTTAAGGGGGGATATTCAGTAATTTGCTCATGATGCAAAACTGGATATGGCAATGGCTGATAAAAGTGATGTAGATATTCTGCAGGATGATTTAAATAAATTGGCACTGTGGGTGAAGGATAATGGTTGTCAATTTAATGTTGTGAAATGCAAGGTTATGCACTTGGGGATGAAAAGATTATATACTACATATCACATCGATGGCACTGGATTGCAGGGTAACAGTGGGCAGAGAGTTAAAGTTCAGAGGTATATTGCAAAAGTTGGCAAAATAGCTCCAAGGATTACTTGGATGTTGAAAAACACAGTAAAGATAAGAAGATTATTGTTCCTCTTTATAAGACTATGATTTGACCACATCTTGACTACTGTGTACAGATTTGGTCATCTGTATTTTTTGGGGATCAGAGGGTAGCAGAGAGGATCCAAAGATGAGTAACCAAGCTGATTACAGGTCCAATGCTCTCTATGAGAACAGATTGAAGGTGAACAGATAGAAACTTATTAGTTACTAAAAGTATTGTATAAGATTGACAGAAAAGGAACTTTTCAGTATATGATAAATAGAGAAATTGTATAAGAGTGGTTAGCGAGGATGTGCAAATTAAATTTTTTGCTTGGAGAGTAGCGAATGAGTGGAATGTCAGAAGTAGTTAGTTATGAATGCTCTGCCAGTGAATGAGTTTAAGGAGAGGTATGATACGTATTGCAGGTATAATGATTAGTGTGGGTTTCCTGCGATAAGTCTTCTGAATCTGTGAAGATACCTGTATAATAATAATAATAATTCATGATTATTATTATTATACAGATAGAAATATATATATATATATATATATATATATATTCATATTTATATATACTGACTATAACCGAGACTAGAATAACAATTAAATTTATTCAAAATGCAACATGTTTCATCGGATTGTCCGACTTCTTCTTCAGGCATGGGAACATAGAAAGCAAATAAACACTATAAGAAACATTGTAAAACTATAAAACGACTATTACAAAATCAGTTAGCTTTGAACTGTAGCTACAGTCCGTGTTGAAGTTCTATTGTTAAGTAGCTGCGTGCGTCTGATTTCACGCGTGTGCCAATATCGGATAGCAGAGCTGAAAGAGTCAAGTAGATTATAGTTGAGGTTATTATTTATGTGATAAGGGTCCATAACAATTTCCTTAGACTCGACTATGCGTCGCTCCACCTCGTCACGGCATATATGAAGGTTTGAGGTTGTTGTCCAGTTTATCTCATGTTGACGGCCTTCATCATTTCCATGCTATCACATTGCGTTCACTCCGGCTACTTTCAATATGAGAAGAAAATCTACAAACAAAATAAAGGATTGGCAATGGGAAGCCCCCTGTCTCCTATATTAGCTAACATCTTTTTTGAAGATTTTGAACAAAAGGCAATCTCCTCAGCTACTCTTAAACCAAAAATTTGGCTAAGATTTGTAGATGACATATTTCTTATCTGGGACCATGGCACCGATAACCTTCAGTCTTTTTTAAATCATTTAGACAACTTCCATCAAGATATTAAATTAACAATGGAGGTTGAAGAAAATGGATCTCTTCCCTTCCTGGACGTAAGACTTACTAAGTCATCTGATTCTATTAAAATATCAATCTTTAGAAAATCTACACACACAGATAGATAGATACCTGCATGCGACCTCACATCACTATCCTGCACAGAAAGTGGGCATCATCTCCACCCTAGCACATCGTGCTAGATCTATACTGTTAAATGATGAAGATCTAAAAAATGAACTACAGCATCTACAAAGAACCTTCACAAGTAATGGCTACTCGTCGAAAACTATTAATAAGCATCTATACCACTGCCATCAAAACAACTCAGAAACACAAGACAATCCAAAAGGTTATATCTCCTTACCATATATCAGCTCGCTCTCCCCGAAACTAAGAAGAATTTTAAGAAAGTTCAACATAAAAACCTGTTTCTCTACACTTCCTAAACTAAGATCGATACAAACACGCTCACAACAATCTACAATTCCCAGGAGTGTACAAAATCACGTGTGACTGCGGAAAGCAATACTATGGCCAAACTGAAAAATCCATCCTCCTATGTCTAGAAGAACATCAGAGAGACATTGCCTACAAAAGAACTAGTGCAAGTGCCCTGTCAAGCCATGTACTGTTTTCAGTAAACACAAATGATAAAGGCCATCAACATGAGATAAACTGGACAACAACCTCAAACCTTCATATATGCAGTGACGAGGTGGAGCGACGCATAGTCGAGTCTAAGGAAATTGTTATGGACCCTCATCACATAAATAATAACCTCAGCTATAATCTACTGAACTCTTTCAGCTCTGCTATCCGTTATTGGCGCACGCGTGAAATCAGACGCACGCAGCTACTTAACAATAGAACTTCAACACGGACTGTAGCTACAGTTCAAAGCTAACTGATTTTGTAATAGTCGTTTTATAGTGATACAATGTTTCTTATAGTGTTTACCTGTTTTGTATGTTCCCATGCCTGAAGAAGTCTGACAATCCGATGAAACATGTTGCGTTTTGAATAAATTTAATTGTTATTCTAGTCTCGGTTATAGTCAGTATATATAAATATGAACATATCCCAGTAGTTAATACTACAAATTGCTAAGGGTGAACAGCAAAAAGTCAGCTACTGGAACAAATCTGAAAATAAACCCCAACTCAACATCACCAGAGTTAAAGATCGGTACTATCAACGTAAGAAGCCTGAATGGCAAAGAAATGGAGCTGGCTGAGGAATTAGATAAGTACCAGATCGACATAATAGGGGTGACTGAAACAAAAAAGACCAAAACTGGTAAGATCTTTCTGAGCAATAAATACAATATGTTATATTCAGGCAATGACAATCAAGGAAAAGAAGGAGTAGCCATAGTATTCAATACAAAATACGATGCTAATCTTCTTGAATGGCAGTCAGTCTCAAGTAGAGTAATGTGGGCAAATATGAGAATGGGGAACTGGACAATGAGACTTATTTGTGCCTATGGTCCCACAGAAGGTTCTACTAAGGTAGAAGTGGAGGAATTTTTTGAGGCTTTAGAAAATGCAACTGACACAATGAAAAATGAAAAGTTGGTCCTTGTTGGGGATCTAAATAGCAGAGTAGGAAATGATTGTGAGACATACAAAAATATTTTGGGAAAATTTGGAGAAAAGAGCAAAGCTAATAATAATGGTAAATATCTGTTGGATTTCTGCTCAGGACATGGACTGGTTATTACTAACACCATGTTCCAACATAAAAATGTGCACAAATTCACATGGAGAGAAGAGGCTAGGAATAAGAAAAGTCTCATTGACTATATTATTGTTGATAGTGATGTTTTCTCCCTGGTGCAGGACACCAGAGTGTACAGAGGATTTGAAATTGGAAGTGAACACTATTTAGTCTTGAGCAGGATAAAATTGAATTTCATATCGATAAGAATAACATGTAAGAAAGTTTTAAAGCAAATAAAAGTTGAGCAGCTCTCAGATCTGAACTGTAGACTAAAATACACAAAGATTATTTGAAGAAAAAATGGAAGAGTTTGAGAACAGGAATCAAACCTTGGAGATTCAGTGGCAAACTCTGAAGAAAACATTGATTGATTCTGCCAGAGAGGCATGTGGTGAGGTTGTCTGTAAGGATAAAAAAATCAGAACTGCCTGGTGGACACAGGAAGTTAAAGAGGCAGTGAAGGAAAAAGAAGAAAGCATAGCAAAAGTTCCTGTCAAATAAGTCAGCTTGTGCTCTTAGAGAATATAGAGACAAATGCAAGAATGCTAAACACTGTGTAAAACTAGCTAAACAAAAGTCATGGGAGGACTTTGGCAAGAATATAGAAAATAAATATCAAGAAGGTGGCAAAATATCCTGGAGGTTGTTGAAGAAGCTTAAGAATGGAGGAAAGAGTGCTGTAAAAGGAATTAGAGATGATAAAGGTGACATGAAAATGGGAGAAAAAGATATCCTTGAAGTATGGAGTAATTACTTTGAAAAACTGCTAAATGAAACAAGCAGTGATGACAGCACAGTGGTAAAAAACACTGACCAGGCATGCAGTCAGGAATACATATCCATACTTGACGTAGAAAAAGCCATCAAAGGCTTGAAATGTGGAAAGGCAGCAGGAGTAGATGATATTCGACCAGAAATGCTGAAGTATGGTGGTATAAGAGTCTTACAGTGGCTTAGTTCAGAAAGCCTGGACAGAGGGATGAATTCCCGATGATTGGAGTAGAGCTCTCATAGTACCCATATATAAAAAGGGAAATAAAACTGCATATGAGAATTACAGAGGTATTTCCCTACTGAGTGTTCCTGGCAAGATCTATGCAAGTATACTTGAGAAATGGTTGAGAAGAACTGTGGAAGAAAAGCTTGGTGAAGAACAAGCTGGATTCAGGCCAAATAGAGGTTGTCAGGATCAGATCTTCACTTTACGACAAATAGTCGAGAAAGCATGGGAATATAACAAAGATCTGTATTTAAGTTTTGTCGATCTGGAAAAGGCATATGACAAGGCGCCAAGAGAGAAGCTATTCAATACGCTGCAGTTATATGGTGTCAATGGGGCATTATATCAAGTAATACTTAGTCTTTATTTGAGTTGTAAGTCAGCAGTTAGAATTGAAGTACAGGAAGATGGTTCAGAAAATGTTAAATCTGGTGTGAGACAAGGATGTACATTATCCCCTCTGTTATTCATTATCTATATGGATCACATTATGAAGGAAAGTGGTATTAAACATGATATCAAAATTGGAGATGTTAATGTCAGCTCTTTGCTTTATGCGGATGATGTTATACTTCTAAATAAATCCGCTACAAGTCTGCAAGATTCTCTGACTAAATTGAATAGCTGTTGTAATAGATATGGTATGAAGGTCAGCAATAAAAGACAAAGACAATGAAAATAGGCAGAATCATTGAAAATGTCAACTGTGTTGTGAATGGAGAACCTGTGGAACAAGTAAAACATTTCAGCTATTTAGGCATGATTTTTACTGAAGATGGTAAATTAAATATAGAAATAGACAACAGAATCAGCAAAGCTGGTATGGTGGGAAGTCAATTGAATAAATTCATATGGAATAAGAGAGAAATTAGTCGGAACACTAAATTAGCTGTATACAAGACTGTGTTCAAACCAGTTTTAACTTATGGATCTGAGAGCTGGGTCAGAAGTAAAACACTTGACCAAAGACTTTCATATCTGTGAACGAGATCACAGATATGAGAGTCCTGAGAAAGATTATAGGCATGAACAGATGGCATCAATGGCAGTATCATATTAAAAACGAGGATATTAGGAAAGAACTTGACATTGTCAGCATCCAGGAATGTGTTAGCAGAGCTAATCTCAGGTGGTATGGTCACTTAAACAGAATGGCGAGGAAAGATTAGCAAAACAAGTGTTCTCTGCCAGGTTGGCAGCAAAACAACCCAGAGGAAGACCAAGATATAGGTGGATTGATATGGTACAAAGTGCTTTAGACGATAGAAATATAAGATCTGATAATGTTGGAGTCTTGACAAGTAACAGACTGATTTGGAGGAAAATTGTAGATAGGAAATTAATAATGATGTAATTTTTTTCATGTAGTACTATCATATCCTGTACACCCCTTGAGGGTTACATGGCAGGAATTTGATGATGATGATGAATGTCAAAATTACCTTCATAGCTCTTTTTTTGCTCAATGAATTCAATTTTCCAGTTACTGCACAAAGAAAATTTATGAATTTTAATAGACAGGATCCATCTGAGCAACATAACATAATAACATGGCATAAACATAGAAAACTGGTTCTGTGTTGAGGAAGAAAGGAAACAGTAACCAGACAATGGATATGGATCAACTTGAAGTAATACAGAAAGATTTTCAATGCAATCCATATAAATGCATTCAAAACATTACGAATTACAATCAAATGACAAACTTAAACATGTTCAATGAAACTATTACTGTGTATAGATAATGGCAATACATTTCTCAATTATGTCTCTTTTCCTGTTAAGGTCAACTTTCATACAAACATTCATATCGTACACCATCCACATTTATAGTAAAGTACATTGATACAACTGTTGAATACAGTGGAAATTAAAACACATACACACTGCAATGACATAAGAGTATTACAATCCAAACTAAACATGTAGTGAATTTGGACAGATACCACGAGGATACTTTTTTTTTTTTTTTTTTTAGCATAACACAGACCCAGTGAAAGACTTCCTGAAAAGCAGTTGCAAAATGGATGAAGAGAGTGGATGGGTTAATTACATGTAATCACAAGTCATCAGATTTGACCCTTTCCCCACTTCTCTGTTTTTGGCTGAGATATATAAAGGACTTTATGATGTCACATGCAGCTGAAGGATGCCACTAAGCTAAATAAGACAAGAATTCTTGCTTGCAATTCTGTCCAGCAAATATAGAAAATATACAAACCTGGTGACTATCTCCATCTGAGAAAACTGTGATTCTCTCTGCTTAGTTTACAAAATATAACATTTTGCAAAAGTAAAAACTACTAAAGTTGAAATTAATTCATTTGGAAATTATAAAATTTTCTTTAAAAAGAAGTGATAATTTAATGAAATGAAGGAAGAAGGGAGATAAAGGTGAAATCCAAACATAAAAGACAGACAAGCCTCTACTTGCAAACATTCAAGATACGAATAATTCATATTTATGAACATTGCATGGATTAATAAACTGCAACTCAAATTCATGTAATGAACAGAACCCTATCTTACAGACATTTTACATTGTTTGAAATTGAATATTTTTCAATACACAATGGAAGATGTTTAGTCTGGTAATTCCTTCCCTTTTCTATGCTTATATTGCATATTTTTCTGTTGTTGAACATATGCCATATATTAATAGTTAAGCATGCATTTCAAGGGTAATTAAAAAACAGAATAGTATATATATTTACATATATCCTTCTATTTTTTTAATCCTTGAAATACAGAAAACAGATGGAGACAACGATTTGTGAAAATGCAAAAAGTGGCAAAAATCAGTTGATTTCAATGAAATTAAACTGACACAGTAATCTGAAAACAGCAAACTGGTCATGTTTATAACATCAATCATTTTAACAGTTGCAGTAATTTTAAAAGAGATAAACAAAACAATATTTGATTATGCTAGCTGGTTATTTTTGATTTTTATGGTGCAAAGATATCAAGGGTCATACTGCACCAGGACACATGTTAAAGTAGTATACATTGTAAACAGTTAGTAGGAAAATCTACAGGATTCAAACCCACAGCCTCTAGGCTGGAGAGCGAATATGCTAACCACTCAGCCAACCAGAATTATGCTAGCAGTGCAAGATTTTGGTCTATAGTTATTTATTATTATTATTATTATGGTCAACTCCAAAGAGTCTTTAGACTCATCGAGGGAGACCCTAAACATCATGTCAAGAACAACTATTTAACATCTACACGGTATCTATCATATTTTGCCTTGAACTCATTCACAGTAATGGCACCCACAACAGACTCTGGCAACTTATTCCACTCATTCACCACTCTCCAAGTAAAAAAAACCTAGTTCTAACACCCTTGCTAACCACACTCTTACCCAGTTTCCATGGATGACCTATAGTTCTCCCACCACCAGTCCTGTTCTGAAAAACATCTCTGAATTAATCTTATAGAAACCCTTCAGTAATTTGAATGTCTCAATCATATCACCCCTTTTCCGCCTATCAACCAATTTCTGTAACCCACAAATCTTCAACCTGTCCTCACAAGGTTCGTTTCATAGACCTGCTATCATCTCGGTCACTCGCCTCTGGATCCTCTCCACCTCCTCCCCATCAAGAAGAAACCCTAGAGCCCAGATATGGGCACAGTAGTCAAGATGGGGTCTTATCAAGGCTCGATACAGAGGAACAACAACTTGTTTGTCTCTGCGTGTTAACGTATTCTTCAGTAACCAAGTGATTTGATGAGCTGATTTAGCCACTTTTGCAATGTGCCCCCTAAACTTCAACTCCCTATCCACCAACACTCCCAAATCCCTGGCCTCATCAATCTCCTGAGTATAGTTCCACCAATGTGGTATACTGCTGCTAATCTTTTCACCCCAAAATGCATAGCCTTACACTTTGCCACATTAAATTGACATCATTCTCCTTAGTCCAGTCCTCCAATCTGTCCAAATCATCCTAAAAATTTTGACATCATGTGCATTCACTATTGCTCTACCCAGCTTTGCACCATCAGCAAACAAATGAACAGTTCCTCTAAGATCCTTTCCTATATCGTTAATGAACAAATTAAATAGTAGTGGTCCAAGAACAGAACCCTGTGGCACACCACTAGTCCCAGGTCATGTTTTGGACTCTACCCTTGAATAAACTACTCTCTGATCTCTCTCTTTCAACCACCCTCCTATCCATCTCACCAACCCTATATCCATCCCCATATGCTGCAGTTTACTGATTAGAATTCCATGTGGTATCCTGTCAAAGGCCTTAGCAAGGTCCAGCAGTATCACTGTATACCCATTACCCTTATCCAGGGTAATGGGTATACAGTGATACTGCTGGACTAAGCAAGTGATACATGCCTCACTAAGCAAGTTAGTGAGGCATGATCTACCCTTCACAAAACCATGCTGTCCCCCATACAGTATCCCATTTTCATCTATCCATTCCTGTATTTTTCTCTTGACTACTTTCTCCAAAACCTTGATGACTCCTGATATGCTGATCGGTTGGTAATTTGCAAGAGCAGTCTTGGAACCGCCTTTATGCAGTGGAACTATTTTCCCCTCTTTCCACCCCCTTGGGACCAACCCATACCCGAGACTCAAATTAAACAAAACGGTCAAGGGCACTGACAATTCTTTAGCTGCTTCACGTAAGACCCGAGCTGGTATACCATCCAATCCCACAGATGTATTCACATTAAGGTTTTGTAATATACTATTCACCTCAATTCCCATATAAGATATTGGTTCCTTCATTCCTGCAATATTACCACATGGATGATATACTTTTGCAAAGTGCTCGCTCAGTAATTCCACTATATCAACTGATTCAGTTACCTCCCTACCATCGGCATTCCTTAAAATCATTCTGCCGTATACATTTTTTCTTTTACTTGCAGCATATCGAAAAAACTGTTTGGGATTCTCTTTAGCTTGCATGGCTAATTTCTTTTCATAATCCGCTTTTGCTTTTCTTACCACACTCGTTGCCCTTCTGGCCTGTGCTTTATACTGTTCATGGGCCTGCAGGTCACCTTTCTCCTTAAATTCCTTCCACAGTTGTTTTTCTTTTTTGCAGCTCAAGCTTAATGGTGTTATTCATCCATTTAACTCCTACTTGATTTACTATCCGGACTCTAGGTATACAGTCAGCATTAAAACGTTTCTTTACCGCTTCCCATGCACTATTAACCTCCAGCCATTTTTTAAAATGGAATTCTTGTTATTAAAGAAATAAAATGCTGTTTAATAATTCTGATTCAGAATTAAAATAGGAAAAAAATCAAAGCTTGGTTTTTGTACACTGCAAATGCATTAATAGAGAAGTTGCCCTGCTACAAATAAGAGAAATGCACAAAGAAAAAAAAAGTGAAAAAATGTAATTATTTTCTAATTATATATTGTCACAAGAAACTAATTCATTATAAATTATAATTAAAATACTTCAAATTCTTTAATTAATACTTTTATATTAATTCATTCAAAAATAATTTTATAATCAGCCACATACTAAAACACATGTACACTGTACTTTACTTTGATGGAGGAACCAAAACATTATCTTAATTTAATTAATTAAAACAGTTTTTACACTTCCACTGAGCTTCACTTTCTTACATCTTCTCCATATTCCCTCAGAGCATATGCTGACTTACTTGCTAGAACCTTTTAGTATGCTAATTATCAAAGAAGAACCTAGAAGGCTTCATTTTGGTGATGTAAAATAAATGAAATAGCAAATATTAAAGATCCTTGTTTCACAGCTGAAATGTATACAGATTTTGAAAGCTTTGAAAATTGGCTACAGAGTTTGAGAATACAATCCTCAGCATCAAAATCAGGCAATGTCTTAGCCTGCACTACTTAAAAGATATGAGCTCTGTCCAAGTATTGATATATTTGTCTTTTTATTAGTGCTTTTGATTATGGTTTCACTGGTAAGACAGATGTGAAAACGTAATCAAAAGCAATTCCTGATGTTGAGGATTGTATCCCCATAAGTTCTCTGGTTATTTTTCAAAACTTTCAAAGTTTCAATATACATATTCAGCTATGAAATAAGGACTGATCTTAAATATCCCCTATTTCACATCACCAAAATTAATCCTTCTAGGTTCTTCTTTGATAATTAGTATACTGAAAGTTTCTAGCAAGTAAGCCAGCATATGCTCCGAGAGAATACAGAGAAATATGTAAAAAAGTGAAGTACTGCTTAAATGTAGCTAAACAAAAGTTATGTTTAGATTTAGACTTAGGTAAAGAATATAGAAGATATCTATCAAGCAGGTGGACAAATATTCTGGGCTGTTAAAAAATCTTAGAAATGGGAGGAAAGAATAATGTAAAAAGAATCCCAAGAGATGATAAAAATTATACAAAAACTGAAGAAAATGAAATAAGTGGTTACAGAACAGTGATAGAAATTATTTAAGAGAAATCAATCAGGAGTGCCTATCTATACTTGAAGTAAAAAAAGCCATCAAAAACTTGAAATGTGGTAAGGCAGG